>NC_088262.1:4816785-6020357 GCF_036013445.1 Caloenas nicobarica | reverse complement strand
GGTTAGGGGGATTCATATATCACAACTCTGGCATACAGATGCTATCATCTTCATCTCATGTTTTCAGAGCCCTAAGGATTTTCACTTTTTAGGTTGATACCATAATTTTTCATGTTGTCAGTACCAAACATGTGTATTGACAAGACTGTCAAGAAGTTGCCTATTGTGCATTTATTTTCTCTCCCTCAGTTAATTCAAAGCTTTTTGACTTATGAGAAAGATGATTTATCCTTTAAGGTGTAAATAAATGCAATTGAGAAAATGCATTTACATTTATTTCTGTTATAGTACAATTAGCTGTTCCTTTCCAATGAAACTTTATTTTTAAACGGCCCATTGGCATTCAACTAATATGCAGCTTTTTGGTCCAGTACTTTGAAAGATGATAACTCAATGGATTATTTTATTGGATAACTTTCTAAGCAGTTCCATGCTGTAGCAAAATTATAATTATGTAGCAAACCAATAATTATGTACTATTAATATTGTACCTTAGTACTCTTAGTTTACTGTTCCTCATCATAGATATCACCATAATGAAAAATACTTCAGGTGAATATCTAGAGAAAAAAAATATGCGTTCCTCCTTCCTTTTCAACAGCCAACAAACAGAAATGTGGTATTTACCTAAAACAACTCTTTAGATTAAGAATTGCTGCTACACATAAGCAGAGTCCAAATACCAGATTTACCAGAACTGAAAGCCACGTGGCAGTAGGACACTCAGGTAGCAGGAGGAGATGGTGTAGGATGATCAGTTGAGAAGGAGGCAGGTTAGTCCTCAAGCATAACAGCAATGATTTTATTAAAAAGATGCTTTTTAGCTGAAACCAAACGGGTCACAAAAACCAAAACACACTCATAATTTGTTGATAATCTTAATTTATAATCAAGTTATTATTTAACAATATTAAAAATCTCACTTGAGATGACCCTTCACGTGTAATCAAATCTTCCCATTTTACATTCATATATTTACAAAGGGGTGGGGTAGAGCTCGTTCAGCCATGAAGCAATTTCCACGGAACAGCTTTTCTCAACTTGAGAACAAACCTACTAAGAGCTTTTCTTGAAATTTTCCTTTTATTTTCAGTGACCACGTGAAAAAATGCCAGCTCTAGAGAACACTTACCACTGCCTGGTGACCTCAGTAGTCACCATGGTTCTCTATTAAAAGGAAAATCTGTAGCGTTACTGTGGATCATTTCGGACCATTCAACCACCTGTACAAGCCATAGGCTTGTGCACATTCACCATGCAGACTGTACCACAGATGGCTCCGTTTGTAATGAACAGCTGCTCCTATTTATGGAGAAACATCCAATCCCTGGTACCCTCACAGTGACAATAGTTAGTTGGGTGTTTTTTTCTTTTTAGAAGAAACAACAGCGGAGCCTTGTTTATTTAGATGACATGCAGTAAATTCAATGGGAATGATTCTGTTCACACACTGTTCCAGCCCAACATTGACACGTCATCTCTGGAACACCCCCCATAAAGGCCTTATTTTTCAGCTTGAGAAATGTGTTCCATGCCAGCATCACCTGAAAAAGGACGTCAGGTTGACTATGTTGCTATTAATAACCTAGACAGCTCAAGTGAAATCGGATGTCGCAAGGCTAACATGGCTAGAGCTCTTCAAAATGCAGCAAGCATGCATTTTGATCAAAAGCATGTTGAACATGCTGCATAAAAATAAAAAAAATGTGTCCTCAAGCAACAAAAAAAAGAAAAATACATCCTAGAGGCCTATCTCATGCCAGCTGTGACACACATGGGAGGATGCTGTGGGCTGCATTAATATAAAGTAGCAGCAGTTGATCCCATTATGGAAGAGAAGAGAGTCCAGGCTGGGAAGTTTGGTAGGATCAACATCTGCCTGAATCTCTTCTTTTTGATTAAAAATCCCTGTACTTTAAACTAACCCCAATGCATCTTTAAAAAGCTAAAATGTTCCTTCAAAGTTATAGCTGTTGCTGTCTGAATCTCTCCTTTCTTGATGACGTTATGTGTATCTGTGAGACGGATTTCCATACTCTCAGTGTAAAGAACTGATGTTTCAATTAAGGCTTTTACATCTTATGTCTCCAGAAAAAAGTTCGAATCTCTGCCACTAATACCCTTTATCTTAACATAGTCTGAAAGCATGATCAGCCTGACCTTCAATCTTCTTTGCTTTCTGCACTTAACTCCTTTTTCTTCTTGTGTTTCAATATATACTCCCTTTCTAAATAGTTCACATCCTCAATTTCCCCCACAGATTTGATGCACATAACCTTGATTAACTAGCAAAAAAATCTGGAGAATCAAAAATAGGTTTCCTCAATTTGTTTCAAGGTAAACATTTACTCCGTTTTGTGTTTTGTTTTGGTGATTTGTTTGGTTGCTTGGTTGGTTTGGCATCTTCTTGTGTTCGTTTCTTAAAGAGCAGGTCATATAATTTCTTTGAGAAGCAGAGTCTACCAAGTAATTTCATATTACTGAACTACAATCACTCTCTCATTATAAGAACAAATACAACCACCAGTAAAGCATAAAAGGCACCTGGAGAGTAAATGGAGGGGAGAAAAAATAAATCAATATATAAGATGATTTATATTACCTCCTTTAAACACACAAACACATTGGAGGACATGTTTTTTCACTTTTTTTTTTTTCCCCCCTAAAGGAGGGTCTAAGTTCTCAGCCATTAAGCCGCAGCTAATTGTGTTGCCTTAATTCAGCAGCTACATAATTCCTGTCACAGCTGTATTTTAATGAAAGCTAAACCCGAGTTATTTATTCCAGCTAGTTTAAATATTGCAGTAAAGAAGAAAACCAAACAGTTCAGATTCTACATTCCTGTTCACCAAGCAGAGTGGCACATTTAGCCATTTAACCTGTGAGGTATTTTGGAAAATGTAGGAGTATTATTATTATTATTATAGTAAATGTAATGGGAAAAATCATGTCCTACCAAATCAATTCTAATGATGTTTACATTAGAAAAAAAAAATAATGATTAATACATAAACATAGGTTATAAAGTATAAGGATTGGATATTCAATTTCACATTCTGAATGCAATATCTCTTTTGACTAAAGGATCTGAAGCATGCCATAACTTTGATGGATTTTTAATTAGTACAATAGGTCTATCCAACTGTATGATGCACTGAAGTTAGGCTTGAGATTCCAGTAAGTTCACAGGGTAATGCTCAATACACAATTAATCTGAAGCCAACATTTCTTGGTCGCTGAAGGATTTAGTAAATTCAGCTGCAAAGTAAATCAAAAGGTGTTGTATAAAACTGACACCTTAAAAGTGTCTTTTAGGAAGCACTAAGTACTGCTAAAAATGATTACTGGAAAACATAAAACACAGTTTGCAAGGATCTAGTTCTTCTCTTCAAAAGGAAGATGATGAAAGAGAAAAATTTAGAGTGTCTATACACCCTTTTAGAGTCGCTCTTTCAGGAGCAAAGTCATGATGTGTCCTAAGAGGTAAGCCAGCAGACAAACTATAAATATCATGACCAATGTACTACTAAGCTAGAACACCTTTGTTATCCCACCCATCCTCTCTTTCCAAACAGAACGATGTGGCCAACGCTTTTCAGGAAAAAAAAAAAATGCCCATGCTGGACAAACACAAACCTTCCTGTTCTACCCCAACGCACTGAGAAATTTAAGCACAGAACATCATGACCTGTTCGCCTTTCGCTCTCCAGTTTAAATCCTCTACTTACGTGGCATTAAAACACTTAACATATAGAATCTATACATATACATCTCAACCACTAAATGACAAAAAAAACCCCACCCTTATTCATAGCATAGCAAAGACTTCGGAATAAGTTTATTCAAGTATTTGTGAGTAAAGGACTGGGCTTCCAGGTACACTTTACTTTCAAGTCACTGTTCAGCTCGTTGTCTAATTCAGTATTCAAAAAGGCAGCATCCCTTCTGATTTGCATTCAGCAAGGGTATCTTCTCAAGTTTAGTATCCATATTCACTGCTTAGGTTAAAAAAGCCATGACAAATAATCCCAAAGCAAATAATAGACATTAAGTTACAACTTCACCACAGCTGTTTTCGAGTTGGTGGTGTTTACACTCCTTGTTTACTCTTTTATGAAAAAAATCATACAGGTTTGAATGAATCTACTCTGTATTTGAGGTAGAGAAAGCCTTTTATTATTCCCTTTCAATTAAAAAGAAAAACAACAGGGTTGCAAGGTAAGAGAAAAGCTGGGGAATAGAGCAAGAAGTAAGTTCACAAATGTAGCCTGGTTCATTGTTCCCTCCCTGTAGGTAGGTGATGCTGGTGGTGTTTGTAATTATACATCCATTGACAGCAGCACAAAACATTTAATTATATTTCTGACACATTTATTTCCATGCCCTCTGCTTCCCTCAAGTGCTAGATATAATCACCCAGCTGGACTCCAGCCTGCTATAAATCACTTGCTCAACATGTTTTATCACTTCCTTTGGATTAGCCAGAAAACCCGCGGTAAAGCTGGAAGCACCAAACCACCCCCAGCAGCTGCTTTACGTCCTTCTGCACAGACATGAAAACATCAACCATCCCGCTGCAAAGCCAGAGCTACCCAGAGCTTCCTCAGTGCTCGCTCTTGGATTAGAGCTGAGCATCTTTACTCTCCCAAGCATAAAATATCAGGTTTCTTTCATAAGCATAAAAATATCCTTATTTTTTTTTCTTTTTTTTTTTCCTAAGGGCTTGGAGCTTATGCAATAGTGAAAACTTGCAGTCTTCATTTATTTGAATTAAAATAGGGGAGGGTCATCCCCCCAAAGTTTCCATTGAAGATAAAAACCTTCATTTCGTTGTAACTAAAGTGTAAATGTTTCTCAGTTACTCAAAGAAGAATGCAAGGGGAAAAAACACACAGCAGTTCTTTCAAATACTTAAAACTCTACCAAAAAACCCATTACATTCACATAGTGTTTAGGTGAGTAGTGACCTAAAAAAGCCAGAAGGTGGCTGTTGTTTGGGAATCTGCATAAACAATGTCTACTGTGTAAATAATAAATATAAATATTTTTCCTGCTGCAGTAAAAACTAAATATTACTTGGTGACAGCCAATTCTGTCCAGTATGTTAGGGACTTAAAAAAACCTCTTTTATTAAAAACATCAAGTTCTGCCCTTGAATGAATGTGCCCAATGCATATGCCATCACTCTGTTCCTAGTATCATGGTATTTGACCATATTTATACGTAAAGAACAAATGAGCAAGTGTTTTCAGAAATTTAAATTTCACATGGGGCATCACTTTACATCACATTGATTTTTAGAGAACTCATGCTGGCTGGCAAGATCAAGCCCAAGACATCCTAAGTGGAAAATACACGTATCTCATATTCAAAAGAAGTGATTGCAGGAGATACGCAGTGATTTGTACTGTGCAATATTACTTAATTAGCTACTTCATAAGAGAATTCTTCACAATAAGAAACAGCTACTTAACAAGAATGGAAAATTTCTGGTCCCTAAACAAAAGGGCAAATAGCTCATAAATTTCAGACACATCCAGACACTGCCACAATAAATTTTACTTTTGAACCCTGCTTCATTTCACCGTTGCAATTCTGTTTCTCTTCACACTCACAGAATGTGTCATATAGGGTCCTCACCAAAATATCAGTGAGTTAAGTCTCAATATTCTCCAACATCCTTAAGATATATTCTTTAACTAAGATGGGGTTTGATATGGCTTCAGCATTTACAAAATGTACATGAATATATCAACACATTTTATTAACCAAACAGAAAACCCCATGCGGTAACTATAGCAATTTACTGCTGTTTTCTCTGGTTTGCTACAAGGCAATAATGGCTTAGTGCGCATTAATTTGACATTCAGCTGTTCCAAAAGCAAATAAAGTACCTTTTGTACTAACTTTTGAACCGTCTTGGTTATCCGTGGTAATTTATACAAATGTGATTGTACCTAGAATCACAGGTGAACAGAAGAATGAAAGCCCAGGTGTCCCAAGCTCTACATAAAGCTTATTTTCCAGCACAAATCCATCCTTCATGCAGTGGGTGATTCTAGAGCCCTTGGCATGCTTGAAATGACTGGAGAACACCAAGCAGGGCAACACAGTGCTCTGCATAAATTACCGCACCGAGGTAAATGTGTAACTGCACTACATCTATCTCAATAGCACCACATTAGTCTCCCCGTATGGAAACATATGACATGTCTCAAACTAAATAAACATACATATTTTCTTCAACATTTTTCTGTTTTTAAATACGCAGTATGATCATTTTCGAGAAAATAAATCTTGCGAAGCAATAAGCGTTATGGTGTGCTAGGATTTTTGATAGCCATCTGGCTTCAAAACAAGAGCATTGGTACAGAAAACTAATTGCCAAACTATTGTCTCTAATCATCATTTCAGGAGCATATGCTTATACATTTCCAGCCTTGTTTTCAGTGCATCCTCAACAGCCAGCAGTTACATTGAGCACATACAGAGGGGAGGGAAAAAAAAAAAAAAAAAAAAATACATGAGCTGCAAGAAAACCTACAAACACTGCATGAATTTGATAGCACTGTAGCCATGTATTCAAATGAGCTACTGCACTGCCGCCATCCAAAGAGGCCCCAGAAAAAACGCACAGCTGCATTCTGACTTGATAAGTTATCTGCGGCGTTTCTAAATCAGTGTGCTTAGAGTTGTTTATGAGCAAAACCAGGTACAACAAGACAATAAACTTACATAAATCTGCATACTCTAATAAGGCAATTAATTTATAAAGTAGTCTATGCAACAAGGCAAGTAAAAATATATTGACACAAAGGGGAATTTAAATGTTTAGTAATAATTCAAAGTCTAGTTTTCTATTGTATGCAATGAGAATTTTCGGACGTGTTGATTTACAAAGAACATGCAGATTAGATTTCAAGTCAATATATGTAAGCATTGATTTGATTTGGTAGTTCAAGAAATTGAAGTTTTCTTACCACAGCAAAAAAATCTCTAAGGAAGAACTGATCATACTCCAGTGTCAGTCACAAGGTGTCATTTTAGAGCCCTTTATCGCTCTATGCATGGAGCACCTTTGACTTCTTTTTTTTCCTCTCTCATTTTATCGCCAAAATCTTTTTCACTCTTCCCCTGTATGCAAGTATCACTGTGGCTACAGGACAGACCTGGGCCATTTCAGCCCCTCTGGTTTCAAGGCAATGATTTTGGAAACACCTTAAACTGCATAAGCCAACACTGAAGTTAGAAGTGGCTTTTAACTTTGATCACAACCATTTTCCAGTTACCTGTCCCCAAACTGTTCAGTCTTGCCTCAGAACCTTGTACTTGAAGAGGCATTTGAGAGACACATGAGTTAGGTCACAAAACCAAATTAAAATATGTATTAATTTTTAACCTGGCTCCCTAAGCAAATGCCTCTGCTGGCACAAAGGATGGGGCAAAATGAGCACAGAAGCAAATAGCAGAAGTGCCACCTTTAGTACATCACGGCATTAACGAAATGACAGCTTTAGTAATTTGACAGAAACAGCACATACACTCATTTGTTCAATTATGATGGCTGTGTGATGGGATTAAATGGAGCAGAGTACTCGTTTTGGACTGCTGCTAAGCGTTTAGTTCTTCCTCAGGTGTTCAGACTGAAATAACAGAGTCTGCATTGACAGACAAAACAAGGAAGGCTGAGCAATGTGAGCTAAATAAAATATAAGATGCTTAAGACCTGTAAGGAATCCTCAGTGGTAGTATCTTTTATGCTAGGAGAAGGCAAAAAAATTCTTTTAAGTCCTAATCTACTATTATATTCTTCGAAGCGTCATTACATTTCTTTCAGCAAATACTAAAGTTGCTTCAAGTGCCATTTCAGGGACAGTTTAACTCTTCTTGGCATCCTGGTATCAGTGCTGGAACAAACTGAAGTGACAGCTTATTTTAAATATTACGCGGTTCCTCCCTGACCCCTTTCCACGCTAACCAAAGACCACCGGCAAACTGGACTACACCTAGAACGTATGGGGTGAGGGTGGAGGGGGTGTAAAATAAAAACAGATACAAACAAAACCAAAGAAACTTCCTGGAAAAATGTCAAAACTTCAGAGGAATTTCCCATTTTGCAAGTTTCTCAATACTGCTGTGCTCAGAAGCCAACTGCATCAAGCACTTGGAATTGTTCCACTGGGGAACATCCATCTTTTAGATGGGCAGAATGCCCAGCAGCTGGATCACAGCAGGGTCATGAGATTGTATTAACATCTGTCAGGTGCTCTGAGCTTCTCAAATCAAAGACTTCATCTAAGTGCCAAATCACTTACAGGCAGAAAGTCACCTCTTTTTTTTTTTTGACTTTACTACAAGTAGTCATGACCTTTTGCAGCAGCTCAAAGCAGGGCCTAAGCCAGAGCCACACCTTTTCCAGCAAAAGTTTAGTCCCTGCTGTGCAAGTTAAAGGTCTTTCCATCCAATTACAAATTTATTTTTGCAATTCAAATAGCTTTGTGTTTAGGGTCTCTTTTCATTCACCTACAGCATACATCTAGTGATAGAGCGATAACAGAGAACTCTGTGCTGATGTTTAGCTTACCTTGCCACTATATTCAGCCTGTTTTAAGAGGCAGACAGCTGTGCGTATACTGGATGCACAGCCGAAGAGCAGCAAGGCACGAGGAGTTACAGCAATCCAGGAAAAATGTTACAGTTATAGGTGCAGAAAGATCTACAATACTATTGGACTCCAGCTGCCTTCCTACCCCACCACTCTTCCAGAAGAGCTGCTAAATGCTTGAAAGCATGATCTTGTGTAAAATATTAAGTGCTATAATCACATTCATCCTGACTTATTCCTCCTTATTGCCCCTTTCTCTGCCCAAACCCAGGTTGCCCCACCCTTGGATAATCCGCAAGGTCGGGTCACGTCTCCATTTCCTCAGTGTCTCAATTTCACAATCCTCCTTGGAAAATCAGCCCCCAGGGCTGTTTCTGGGTCCTGCAGACCATTCACTCAGTTCAACTTTCACTTCAACTTTCCTGTGCACAGTGCAGACCATCTGAAATACAGTGATCAAGGCTTGATAAATTACAATATCAAGATCATTAGTGCTATGTTTATTACGTTATGGTGTTGTAGAAAATTTGTTTACAACTTGCTTTAAAATAACCCATATGGTTATTGCTAGGGTTCAAGCATTATTTTATATGCTTCCTAGTTCTTTCAGATTTTACATTTGATTAGAATTGGATTTAAGCACCCTATAAAAGAACCTGTCCTCCACAGGGAATTACCAAATCACGGACAAGAATAGTAATGCAGAGAATAAAGAAATTACCCTCTTACCATATAAATTGGATTAGATAATCAGAAATTTATCACGTGGTCAGAGATGCATCTTAGAATTTTAAAAGACTGAGATTCTTCAAAGTCCACAGAAGAACAAGAGAGAATGGAAACCGAAATCATTAATTGCTTTGTATAATTTTCACTTGACATCTCCAAGTTAATTTTCCTTTCAACACTGGTCTCAGTTACCAATAGAGTCTCTAGTTTCAAGGCTAGGCTCATCTAAATCCACCTGCATTACTTTTGCCTCAATGACTTCACGTAGTTTGTGATTATCTAATAGATGGCTTAATCCTCAATGATAAATCAGAAAGAGACAATCTTTGATAAAATTCCGTGTAAATGCAAAAATGCACACAATGTACAAAAAGCTGTTTGGTTTCTAAATTTCATTTCTCCTTTGACTATACAATAGCACTTTTTTTCCTCTGAAGTTCTCTACTCTCTTCACTAATTAAAAAAAAAAAAGGCATAAATTATTTCACCACGCATTGGCAGTAAATTTACACTTATTCAGCTGGCTTCAGATCTGATTGTTTCAGGCAGTAGAATAGGAAAAACTTTGATGTTTAACTAAATCTTAAAATTTTGTCATCTGTTCACAAGCCATTAATCAACAGAAGGAAGCCCAAATTCATTTAATAATTGCCAGGAGTTGCTGGCTCTGTTCTTGATTGTGCATGACCTGCCTGGATTACACCTGACAAATAACCAGACTCACACACATAATTTACAGGGGAATTCAAGTGGATAAAAGAAATAGACAGCAGCAATAACGCCAGCCCTCCCACATATTCAAATAAATAAGCAGAGGTTTTATTCTTGCAGTGGAATGAACTGAGAATTTACCTCTTCACAAAATAAGGAAATGCTCACACTAGGAATGTTACCGACTTCAGGGGAATTGCTTCTGTGAACAAGGAGCCAGGGCCGTGAATAAAACCTGAACAATCTGAACCACCGAGCAAAATCTACTTGCCAAGTGCCTCCACTGAGCTGAATACGACTACCTGGCTTGGCTTCATTTTTGTGATGTAAGATTTCTTTCCATTCACAGATTCAAGTGAGTCTCATCCATGCTGGCTCTGCCAGGTCTGCCCAACAGAAAAACCTGTATAGATAACAGCACTGTGAACAACTCAGTGTAGTATATACAAAGGTATCTCAAAAAAAAATATTTATGTACAAGGGGAACGCAGTCGATTTGTTGAAAGTTTTCCTCATCTCAAATATTCAAAATGTCAAGACGGAAAATAAAAACATTTCCCAATATAAAAATGTTTTGATTAAAAAGACTTATGTACATTATTGTAAAGCAATTAGAATCCTAATAAACCACCCAAAGAGGGGAGCTCTGCTGTTCCCAAGACCATTACAACAGATACTCCACTTCTAGTTTTTGCCAGCTGGCTTATACGCTACATAATCTTCTAAGCTGTTAGAGCATTTCTAATGATTTAACATTCTTAAAATCAAGTGACACTAATTATAACAGGGACTTAAATTATAATAGAGCTGTAGAAAAAAAGAGTCTTTCTGTATCCAGGTTTTGGTAAAATTTTAGATTTTTAAGCTCAAGAATAAATTCTCACTTTAACTGAAGTTTTGGTCAGCAAGCAACATGAAAAACACCCACAGAGTTTAAAATATTAACCTTTCCCTAGTCATAAGTCTTCCAAAATTCATGTTTATTCAATTGAAGAAATCTGAGCCATTTTCTTCAGAAATTGATGAAGAAAGCTGGAAAAATAATGAATACTGGTGCATTTGCCTCCAAAGTTCTAGCCAGATGACTTAATTCAAAGTTGTCTGGAGCATCCTTAATTGCAACTAATACTTTCCAAAAAAAAGCAGTGAATTAAAACAGACATTTATTCATTCAGATGAGGATTTCTTCTCTCCTTAATATTCAAGTCAGTTTTACAACTGTGAATAAAAATACAGACAGGGCAGAGGACAAATACGGCAACAAGCAAATGAAACCAACTTCTAAGATACCTGTCATTTTACTTGCAAGTGGTAGAAATACCTGCATTCTTCCACACCGCTGAAGATTCAAAGCTTCTGCTTTAAGCTCCTTAACAAAAAAAAAAAAACCCACGCCTTCTTAACAGGTATAAATTTTACTCAATTCTGACAATCTCCCCAATAACAGGAGATAAAGACAGCGTTGTACATCTCTCTGAAAGAAGCTCTTTAGCAGTACCTCTCAAGCCCTTCTGGCTCTGCACTAATTAATTAAAAACATGTACAAGTTCAAAAATATTTGTCGAATCACCCTTTGGTTGCTTGCAGGCTCTTCGAACCATTGTGAATGTGGTAAATCATCCAGACTGCCACTTAGTCTGTATGCATGCATGAACAGATAATTGTCTTTACCCTTGCTGTACATACAGTATTAATGTACAGTACAGGTAGATCTTAAGATAAAATAGACTGCCAGCCTCATAAGGACTGCATTTACAACAACAAAAATTTTCGTCTCAAGAAGCACATTTTTAAACTACATTTCAGAAAGAGAAAAATCTTGATGAATATACAGTACTCCTTTTGGTATCATTTTAAAGCCTTCATCATGATCTTCTTTGCACTTGGTGATCACTGCATGTTTTCAAATGGTTTAGATATCAAAAGCATTACAGAGCTGAAGTAGTTTATTAATTTTTATATATATGTTATTCTTTTTATTTGAATATTGCACTGGCTGCAGAGAAAGTGAACTATTCCCACCCCAGCTCCAGTAATTTACAGACAGAATCAACTCTTTTCACACAGCAGTAGTAGCAATTACACGAGGGGCGGGGAGGGGGGGGTCGGGGAAATAGAGCAGCAGAGCAGTTAGATCACATGCTTTTGGTCAGGCTGGCAATCTCTTTTTCCCTAAAATCCAAATTTTGGGGATGCAGAAGTGAGAGCAGATGTGGACTGGAAAAACAAAAAAATCATAAATGACAAAGCTTAGTAATGTTACCTCTTTACCAAGCACAACTCCTTCTTCTTATCAATTCCTTAAGACCCCAGAACATATATTTAAGACTTTTTTCTAGTTTTAAATGCCCTTTAAACCACTGAAGACACTCTTCAGGACTAGGATCTCATGGGCAGTTCTTCCTTCATCAGTCAGATCCTATTGTATTTGACAGCTATTAAATAGCACATACAGTCTTTCACTAAGTTCAAAGAAAATAAATAAAATATGCTGAGGTCAACGCCATGATAAAAAAGAGAGACTATAGCACACAGAAACAAGCAAACCCTTCAGTACAAAGTGATCTATTGCTTTGTGGTAAGTTCAAGAATAAAATAAAAAGAAGTAACCCTGGGAAATTCTGGAAAGACTAAAATTTTACCCGTTTGATATTCTTCATTAAATGCTGTCACTGCCACATTGACAGATAATGTATTGGATGGTAGATCATGTTGGAAATGGATTATAAAAACAACTTGTTTGTGAAGTTATGGAAACCATGTATTTTGGAAGCATGTAATTTTACTTCAAGGCATATAGCCAGAACACAATTAGTAAATTTAAACTTATATTGTAGCTTCATATCAAGAAAAACAGCAACACGTTGAGAGTATGAACAGTTTGCAGAAAGTACATGGTGAGCATGGTTCCTCCTCTTTACCTCTGCAGAGACAACTCTGATTTGGGAAAAACAAAACAAACAAACCACACCCCAAACAAAACCCCAAACCACCACCACCCACAGTATTTGTGGGGGAAGACATAAGCACACAACATTTTTAGTGGAGGGCGTTATTAGGTGATCGGACATTGCGAGAGCTTTGTAGGTTTGTTGCGTTTGATTTGGTTTTGTTGTTTCGTTGTTGGTTGGTTGGTTTTAGGGATGTTTGTTCTATATACACATACGAGAAAATATACACGTATATTTATATATGGAATTTTAGCACAGAACCATTTAACGTACTATTTTTGCAAGTATCAGGAAGATAGAAAAAAGCCACTGCTGTTCCCATACACATCTATGGCATTGGGCAACCTTCCCAGTAGTATTCGTTGCCCCACTTTGATTTTTTTTTTTTTCCTTTTTAAACCTTTTTCCTCCACAAACAGCTATTTACATACGGCTTCAACTTGCTGGAAAATCTCAAAACAAACATATGCACAGCCTCAAATTGAGAACATCCTCAGTGAAATTGGACAAGAATATGGCCTAGAGGTACAGCCTGTCATTCAAGTAAATGACAAGGTCAGAATCAGTTACAAAAATGGTCTGTTTAATCATCCTCTCAAAGCACCTAACATTTAGCTTAACTTACAGAAGAAAAAAAAAATAAACCAGGCAGAGAAAAAAATGTCTTACAGGTTGGCTTAGAAGAGACTGAATGTGAACAGGATTGCGTCATATTCTCTAAATACAAATTCTGACTTCAAGTCATTGAGTTGGACACAGAAACCAAAGAATTAGAAATTATATACATGAGAGCAGTGAGGAAAAAAAACATGAAAGATATATTTAAGTAGTTATTTTGGTGGCATTTGAGAATATCTGTGTCTCCTTCACCTATTTGGTGAATCAGTAAGATACACATTGCTGCAAGTCAGCCAGTGTGGGTTTGGTGATGCCACGTCCTGAGAATCACCTGGGCCTCATAAAACATCGTTGTGTTATTTTGTGTGTAAATAATCCAGAATTATATAGTAGCAACTTGATTCAAAGGATTATTAATCAGTTGAACAGTGGTATAAAGCTTAGCAGCATGATCAGTTAGAGACAATGAATTCTTCCAACGCTTCCAGAGTTTCAGAGTTTCCAGATGGTTCATCGAGAGCACAGACATCACAAACCTGCTCAGAACAGCAAGCAAAGCAGGGCAGTGCAAGTAGAATTTGATAAAGCAAATCTAGATCTTTCAACAGTCACTGATATTACTACTCCAACATTTTAGAATTTCGAGCAAAACCCAGAAACCTCCAACCACATCTTATAAGACGAAGTTAACTAAGTCAGTTTTGCAGGCTGCTGTCATTTGTGTCAGTAGCTGTTCACCAAGCAACGATGATAATTTCTTAGGACTATTTCTTTCCATCAACTGTACATTTGTCCATGTAAGAACAAAAGAACCTGTGAGGACATGGATGGCTACAGTGTGAAAATACAACTTTCCTATAACAGGTAGGTGGCTTTAATTCACTTCATATTATTTCTCCCCACAGCCAGAAAACACAAACATGCATGCACCTAAGGGAAAGGCATCACGTTTAAAGTATAGAGTTGATTCTATTTTTTTAATATTTTTTTTCTAAAAAAAATTAAAAAAAAAAAAAAATCACAGAAAGCACCCATCAAACACACACAGGAGCCAATCTTTTAAAGCTGCTGCCAGCCCACCGGCAGCCAGCCCGAGGACACCCTGGCCAGGTGTCTGCCTGCAGCGCTTCCCTTTGTACGGAAGAGTCACCAGCCTGGGAGAAATGGGCTCTGCAACAAAAATGCCGCCTCAACTATAGCAGCCCTCAGAGGTCCTACTTTAATGCAGAAAATTACAACGTGCAAGAAAACAATACACTGGGGAACCGGTAAAGATGATTAGTGAAGCTTGGCATGAAGAGTAAAGGCAGACTCTCTTTCGGAGTAACCGACCTGCTGGCAGATTTATTATGACGTTGTATCAGTGTTCAAGTGGCATAATTACAGCATTACCAGCCGCAGTATATTGTAATCAGACCGTGTTTTACCGTGGTGACATCCTGACCATGATGTATCAATGCTGCCGTGGTGTCTGTCACATACTACCGGTAATACCAGTACAATTCAGACCTTTTCTGAAAATATATAAATTGGCTAATTTTGTCATTAGTAAGTCAAAGTCTTTGCCCAGCATTTTCTTGATTTGTACAAGATAATCTTGTATTACAAGAGTGATTTTGACTACAAAGTCATCAGGAAAATGTTTAAGTTAATTGCCACTGACTGGATGTGGAAAGCTGTCAGTCTTCATCAATTTTATTTTACAGGTGAATGACAAAGCAGTGAATCTGGCTAATAAGAAGATGCAGATTACACTTTAAAAAGCACAAGATGTTGGCAAAATAGTAATTCGCTCTAAATTAAATTGTATTGTTTTAGTTACACAACATAACACAGAATATACTTAGTATTTCAGTGATCTGCATTTCGATGGATATTTATCGTGCACTCAAACTTGTGAGGCCAGAGCACATCTGCTTTGTTGTCTCTGGAAACTGTGACCAGTGATAACTTCCTCAAAACAAAATATTTATCTTTAGAAACAGTAGCAAGACAAAGAGAAGAAAAGGATTTATAAACAACCGATATCCCAGCTTACATCTCACTTTCTCTCAAGGTAGCTTAAATATTGTCTCCTTTTAATTTACAAGAGTGGAACAGACTCAATTACCTAATCATGCATGAAGAGCTTGGCTTGTTGTTCTTCACTGCAGAGCTAATTTAGGTAATTGTCATCTGGATTTGCCTCCTCCAAGATTACGCAGCCTTGTGCCAAAGAATGAATAAAGGTACGTTCATTGCTGGCAGCCAGGGACCCTCAGTGCCATTCCCCACATGCCTGAGGAACGGAGGGGAACACGTTGGGCATGGAATATGCACAGCGTAGCATTAGCTATTAAAAAAGGCCTTTCTTTCTCTAGATATAGCTCCGTATGTACCTAGGCACACACCTAGGTACCTGTACACTGTGGCTCAGTACTGCAGCTTCTCCATCATGAAGAGACAGGGAACACACACTGCCCGCTCCAAACCCGACCCACAGTCCCACCTAAAGACACGTTCGATTGACGGGGTGTGTGTAACACGCCCAGCATGAGCAGCCAGTGAGCAATTCAGAGAGAAATACAATAATTAGCATAATTCCTCTCTCATAAATACTGAAGTATATACATTCTCTATAACTGCATGTACAGATATCCTATATTTACATGTTAATGTATGGCTGAATGATGTCACCAGGGAACCCGAAGAACACAAGGAGTTCTTGAACTTGACTTCAGGACTCATTTCCTGGGAAACTGATTCATGAAAATCATAAAGCCTTTCATATCCTAAACAAATATCTAAATGAAACTGTAACTTGATGACTTGCTAATTATTGTCCTGAAGGTTTATTTCTGTTTTGACGCTTAGAAATCATAAACAAAACTGAAAAAAAAAAAAATCTGAGAACTCTTGGTGCGAAGACATTATAGGTTGTATTAAACAATAGAAGAAACCATAAACAACACAGCTTAGCATCTGCTAGCCTCCATATGTACTTTTGAAAGATAAATAAGACATACTGAATTGTTTGAGCAGCAACAGAATAACCTTCTTGAGGGTTTGATCTTACATTCATTGAAGTAAATAGCTAAGTCCCCATTGGCTTCAGTTGTGCAGCATCGGGAACATAGAAACTAAATTATTGTAACTCATTCATTCTAGATTTCTAGCAGATGCACTGTTTACCCCAGACAAAGACACACTGATGTACCCGTGATGCACAGAGACACATAGATATCTGTAATTTTGTAGTGTCCATGACATCCGATCTTTACCAAAAAGGAACTTTCTTGTCTTTACATTAAGCTTTTCCCTCCTTGCTTCCCCCCTTTTTTAACTTTCATGCCTTGAGCAGTAACCTGCTGTGCCTGGGCATTTAGACCAGTTCATAGGGTTTTAAGGCTGTGCTGTCACTAACATCCTATTGCATAGCAAGCAGTTGTCAAATATTTCTGAAGAACAAATCACAGCTTCCATCACACATTAAGCTTAAAAAGGACACAGCAGAGAAGAAAAGTTTGTTGTGATTTTTGATTTGTGTGATAATTGCAATGATTGACAAGAGTCTGAGAAATGAGAAGGAAGCTATGGAAGTTTATAAAGCACTGACATTTACAGGCAAGGATGATTGTCACGGTTGTCAGAATTTTAATAAATATGTTAACTTTCCGACTCTTGCAATGATGACATCTCTTCTGCTTTCTGATATTTTGTTATCAAAACTCCCTTATCTGTCCTTCCCAGCCCAACGTACAATAAAGCATTCACTATGAGTCACCTTTTTAAATGTGATCCAAAAAATCTGACATTTAAGGCCTGACTCTAAGGTGAGCTGAGCATGTTTATTGAAGTAAAGAGAAACCCCAAAAGCTTCAGAGCTTCGATTCCATCCCGCTCTTCACGCAGCCACACATTCTGTGCCAGATCAGCAGAAATTAAGCACGTAATAAAGCAGAATTTTCTTCTGCAAATCCAGGTTTGAATTTCCCCAAAGTCTGACCTATTTTTTCGTTTTTGTCATCCCTCACGATGAAAATCCAGGAACTGAATCGGAAGCTTATAGAATCCCTAAATAGTTACACTTTTCTCAAGAACAAAGTAGGTAGAGCAGCACTCCAGAGGGATTTTTTTCACTTATAAATTGCTTTATGTACAGCAAAGATCAGCTTAACTCTTCTCTATACCTTCACACAAAACTGAACCCTCCATGGTTTGGCAAATCTGACTGAATAGGTGTCAAAAATTGCAAGGTTATAAATACAAAAAAAAAAGTTTCTGGTCGTGGCCACATGCAAGAGAGACACACAAGTAGATGCAGTGACAGAACACACAGTCACAAGGAAGCTTTTGATTTAACAGTGAGGATATCTGATGGAGAAAGACTTGCAATGGGTAAATGCGCCTTTTTAGAGCAAGCTATGACTACATCAGGGTCTCAGTTCTTCAAATCTGAAAGAAGAGGTCAACAGTCTAGAAGGCACAATCACACGTCATAGCTTTGCACCTCAGCCGATCTAGTGCAGAACTGTAAAACGATACTACCCAAAGCAAGGTCCCACAACACACTAGCCACAGAAAAATCAAATTGCAATTAATTAGATAGTATCTAAAACAATAGGCATGTCGTAGTGCTTTAGAGATCACACCACAAAAGAGGAAATATTAAAAGACGTGTTATCACACTTTCTCCATCTAACTTGGAACTTCAAAATACATATTCTTCTGTGCTTCAAATCTTGATAATCCTGCCTCTATCTCCAAGTATCTCTAAAGTGTAATAAGTCCCACTGGTCTAATTTCAGGTTACCAGCTCATTGGTTCCTGTTAACAAGACAATTTTCCCAAGCATTTTTCAAGTGTACTTATTTAATAGCATTATCATTGTCTTCCAACTGTGTTAATGGACTCCACAAAAATAGACCTTTGTAATGAGTATGCCTGCTCTCGCCTCAGTTTTTAAACTCCTTGAAGAATTAGTTCCTTAAAGCTGAAAAAGCAGTTCATGTGTCAAGCTCTGCTCCCACAGAAATCAAGAGTAGTGTTGGCCACAATATCCATCCAGTGTAATCAAGAGTAAGAACCACATTATAGCCAAAATTTTTGCTTTGTACTGCAGTACATTTCTCATATAATGAACATACAGCCTTCCTTCTGCTCAATGCACAATCCTCTGTGTGTTCGCATCCCACCAGTGTAACATACCCTGAGAGACCTTCCCGACTTATTCATTTACCACCAATTCTCCTTAAACTTAAGAGGCAAATATATGCTCTTTCTTGTCTGCTTGCTACTTCTAAATCAGTCTCTCAGACAGCAATATATTTGAGTATTTCATCAAAGAACAAAAGGAAATAACTCACTGGCTACTTATGATGCATCTTCAGGTAAAGCAATCGTACTGGATGTTTTATCCAATTCTAATTCACATACTTCAATGACTTTTGTCAAACAGCAGACAAGGATAGACATTGTCTTTTGATGAAATGCCTGAATATTTGATACAGCCGTATGCTGCAACATCAAAACACATAATCAAGTAGATACTGTAGTGAACAGACAGACTTACGGTTTCATGAAATCAATGCAATAGACCAAGAGAGGATTTAATGCGAAAGATCCAATCATGTGGTGTTTATAGTTTGATACTGAAGACATTTCTTTGGAATTAAGGAGCATGAGCTGCGTCTGCAGCTTGTTCTACACAGCATTAGGACTGGAACGTGGATCTGCCATCCTACTGATTTCCTTATGTGGGAAGCTTAGAAATATCACAAGTATTGTGGGATGCAAAAACCTTTTCCCTCCAAATCACAGGCAGTATTTGGTAAATGTGAGATGCTACAGTAACTCTGTACTCAAGACCTGGGTGTTTGCAACCTCTTCCAATATCGTGTATCGCCATCTACCAAGACATACTGCCCTTACATAATTTTACCAATTTAAGCGGTTATTTTCTTGCAATAGGACACAAACGACCAAAAAAACAGCCTGGACACAAAAGAAATCTGTAAATTGATACCACTGTTGTTAAAGAAATTCACGTCTCTCCCACCTTGTTTAGACACATCTGTACAACTTTGGCCTCAAACAAACCAGAAGCAGGAATACTGAAATATTTTCATGGTGTTTCCAGCTCATTCAATGGGGAGGATTACTAGAAATTCCTGAAAGATGGGCTACAAATCTTTCAGTTATTTATCGTAGCTGCTTCAGAAGCAAAATTCTGACTGAAGCTCCTTCTCTGTCACTCCACCTCCTCACAAGATTTAGAGAAGGACAGATTTAGATAAACCAGCCACAGAAAACGGAAACTTTACATAAAAAGGGTTTCTAAACTTGTCAAGTTTCTTTAAAGCAATACATTATTCCAACTTGAGCTGTCATTTCCAGCATTTACATAATAATGCCGATTAGAATACCATCAACTACCTTTCCAGTGCAACAACAGATAGTTTAGTCTGCATAGTAGCATGCTGTTAGTTTCAGTTACTTCATTCAAACTTAGCCTAGAATCTTATGCAAAAAAACTTCATTTTAAGTGGAGCTTTATGGCCTTGATAAGTCATCCAAAAAGAAAGTGAAAACGCAAAGCAATCACAAGATGTTTTCTACCTTCAGTCATATGTAAAGTTCGAATGAGAAACGCTCTAAACCCCCACAACATCTGTATTTCCATAACTTTATATTTTTTGATATGTTTTGACAAGCACAGTCTTTGACTATTACCATTTTTAATGGTAACAGAGGTGACGATGAGAAGCAGACTGCAGATGCTGATCTGTGAAAACAATTAATTGCAGGCAGATGCTAAATATTTTTTCCCTCTGGAGATTTATCATATTACTGTGTGAAACCTTCCCCCAAAGGAGCAGGTACAGTGAAGGTCTGAACATCTGTGGGAAGTTCCAGTGAACCTGCCTCAATATTGCTTTTAATGAGAAAGACAGCAGAACGACTCCGGCTCGGAATATTACATCCTCTGTTGCTCATAAATTCTCTGTATTTATTGGAGCTAGGAAGTACCGAGATAATAGGGTTAGAAACATGTGCATTTTACCATTATGTGCTGAGGAAAGGACAGTCACTGATGCACGCAATTTGTTTCTAATGGGCCTTGTTGTGGAAAATTAAAACTACAGCTCTGCAAGTCCTGCCACTCAGAGATTTCTCCATTCTATTTTTGGCCTAATTTACTAATGAAATGAGGCTTCAGCAATTACTGTACCTGTGTGTCTATCAGTCCTTGTAATAACGACTTAGCCCGTTGGCTGGCCTTAATAAAGTCAGCAAAAGGGTAGCAGTCCCAAAGATATTAAGTTCCCATAGGTTTAATGAAATAATGGATGACTCCATTTCATTTACGACCCTGTTCTTCCCTTGCAAATCCTTCAAGGTCTTTCAACAGAAGATAGGACTTAGTTTTACTTAGTTATCAACATTTATTTTCCTGTCTGAACATAGTTACTGTTGGTGAACCATCTGCAGAGGCGCTTGTCACCACTTTGTAGTTAACAGCTGACTATACATCCAAGTCTTTACCAGTGGCCTTCCCAGGTGAATATCTGCAGAGTGTTAGCCTTAATAACCATTGGGAGGTTTGGAGGTTTTTTGTGTGTTAGGGTTTAATTTTTTAATTTTTTTTTAAATTTTTTTTTTTTTTTTTTACATTTTCTAGACCAGTCTTTAATTTTCAGCAATTGTTTGAACTGATATTTAAGTGTTTAAAAAAATTTGGTTTAGTTTGTTTGGTTTTTTCCCCTCTTAAGAAGAAAAACTCATGCTCTTAGATGGCAACATGGCAAGAAATTAAAGGTGAAACTGCTTTTGACCTCATACCTATCTGACAATTTTGGAAGAGTAAATGTTCAAGGGATGCCTAGACCCTGTGCCACATTCTTTTTGAGCTAAAGGCTGGTCCTGCACGCAGAATATTCAAATATTTAGAAAATATAACATTCCTACAGACATTTTAGATGTCTTTTTGCATATTAGGTCCCCGGAATCATCTGTAAGTGACATCTAAAATTGTTGTGACCACACAAAGCAGCTGGACCCAGCCCAGAGACCACCTCGCCCTGGCGTTTTCTCTTAAACCTGCCTCCTTCTCAGATTTGCTGTGCACAGTTCACCAGAGTTTGGGCAGGGAGCATTTGGTGGATTTCTTCTGCAGTGGGAGGCAAAACAAATGAACTTCATTTCCACAAGAACAAAGGTATGTATGTTGAAGGGAGACGTGGGCCCCTTGCTAGCAGGAAGCTGCAATGAAACGTGAATTATTATCACAACGCATTTTGCTCTAGAACATTATATGGTAGCTTGGGATACGGCAAGTTGAAACTTATGAATAGTAAGCTGTGATTGATTTGTTTTCCCCACACAGCTTCAAATCACCATCATGATAAGTGCTCAAAGGCTGCTTTTAATGGAATGAAGAGCTACACAGTAATTTCTCATCAAACTAACATGGAATAGAAAGTCTGGTACACTGCAGATATGCTATTAATTATGCAATTAACAAAAACATCCTCCCTAAATTATTGTGCTTTAAATAGAAGCGTCTATACTAGTTTTTACATTAAACTTCTCTTTTACTCCAATCTTCAGATAGGGCATTGTCCCCACTTTTCTTTTTTGCTCACCATGTCTGTAGTTACAGATTTTATTTGCTATCATGAAGTGTAAAGCAGTAGAGGATGGTGTCTCGTCCTAAAGCAGTTAACACTCCCCTGCATTGCATGAGAGATCCAGGGAGGCAGAGCGAGAAGGATTCCTAAACATTGGATGTTCCTGCCGAACATCTGCTTTCTCTGGGACCTAATCCTGGTGATTTGCTTAAGGAAGTTCAAGATATCTGTGGCCCAGCAAAAGTCAAATCTGGGTAATTGAAATCCCACATTAGTGCATCACACACAGCAGGCTCTCTTTCCTTTAATACTATGGCAGTTATGAAGAGAAAGGTGTATACATGTATATAGTTATAGTCATGAAAGAAAGGAATAAAATCACACACACAAAAATCGCTCACTGGAAATTGCAATTTCTTTATAGATCTCTTTATAAAGAAAACTTCATTCCTGAACAGGTCTGGATTGTGAGAAAACACACTAGTCTATGTGAGGTGACAAATATCATCCAATCTGCAGATGAAACGTCATTACATATCATTTTTTCCTCATTGCCATGTAGTGAATACTCTGATATTTCTGAGTTACATATCTCCTGCAGAAGTCCTAGATAGGAGTTCTGAACTCTTAAGGAAGCTGAATCATCATTAAACAGTATATTTTCTCTTTCATGCTAGGGAATAATTGGTGACTGTATTTCAGCCTCTCCCATGGGAAGCTTTATTAACCTCTTGTCTCTGATAAAGTTTGACTTACCAAAACTGCACAAATTACAAACACACAGCATAAGAAACACAAACCAACATATTCAGTTTTTCCAGCCATGAGGTTTGTCATTCAAACGCAAAGCAAACACATAAGGGCAGTTCAACATAGTCCCTAGAGGAAAAATATAATGGTTTCAGGGCCAGGAGGGTGAGCACAGGAATGCTAAAATCCTCAGTTCTCATCCTTGTCTACAAAATCTTTCTGCAACCTTAGTAAATACAGATAAGTCACACAAAGATTTGCTCGGCATCTGCTGATAGCTTTAAGCACTCAGCACTTCAAAGAAAAAATAATTCTGTCCACAAAGATAGATCTCTTTAAATGTCATTAATCTGGTGGTTGTTCTAACCTACTCTGCCAGGACTTGATAATAATAAACAAAGAAATGTGATGAGAAAGGGAAATACATGTTTATCTAAACTTTCTCCCCCATTTACAATGTGAAATTATATTGGAAAATGCTCAGTTATTGCCCTCTGCCCCCAGGATGTAATGGGGAGGTTTAAGGGTTTCACACAAAAAATTCATGGAAATGTATCTGCAGTAAACAGCTCTTCTTCCTGTTCTGTCAGAGGCTATTTCAACGTCAAGCAGCACAACCACCTCCCCTGGTGAATCCAATTTTGTATCTGCAATCACTGCTCCCAGATGGTGGATATTATCAGTCAGGAATCTGGTTTTAATAACAACTTGTTTGATCCATACAGCCTATTGCAAAGAGCAGGTCCCTCTGGCACAGAGTACTTTGCACTAATATTTTGCAATTATCATAAAAGTGGGCTGCATACTGCATAACCCCACCTCAAAAAGATTCTTCACAAGTTTAATTTGAAAAGAGCAGAAAACAAAGCCAGATGCTACATTAGGGCCAGAAGAACTGGATGCCTTCCAAATATTTTTAGCAATGGTGATGTTTAATGGGAGTAAATAATATAGCCATAAAATACATGCACACAACCCAGGCCACCTAAATTTTTACCCTCCTGTTTTCTGACTGCAGATACTTTGTATCTAGAGTTGGAAAACTGTATTCCATTTCACAGTTTCTTGTTCAGAGCCAGGACTCCAGAGTCAGCTAAAATTTTAACATTGGTTAAAAAAATATATATATACACACACACACACAGACACAAACATACATATATATATAATGAAATGCCATTAGCCTGAGCATGGAAAAGTTCTTGATTCACTCTGAGTTTCACACACCCCTGCCACAAGGGACATAGTATGAACTTTTCCCACGCGCTGAAAAGTTTAAATACCACAGATCCTCCAGTTCTGGCCAACCCGCTCAGGAAGATATATGTGATAAATAAGAGTGAACAGAACTTTGTTAGTTAAGCCCTCATGAATTTATGGAAAACTACTTGTCTTCCTTACTTTTTATTAGCAAAACCTCTATAAATGCGGAATTCCATTTAAGCTTTTTTTAAGCAATACGACTATCTTTGAACACAGTAAGTTTCAAATGGAAAACAAAAAGAGTGAAACTAAAATGCATTAAGACTCAAATATAAATGAATGAAATCAACTGTCAGTTCTCTTCAACAACATTTCCAGTGAGATGGGAACCACAATTTTTAGAATGTTTAGTACGTGATCAGGTTTTATTAAACAAGCATGGTAACTTCTGCAGCAGCAAAAAATAGAATAGTATCATCAATGTTATTTCATATTCTCCAATTTGGTCACTATGTGGGGTCTCTTAAACACTCTTTTTTTTTTTTTAATTCCAACACACCATTTAATAGCAGAAACAGATTCAGATTAAATCTCTTCCTGTAACATGTCTGAACACATTTGGAAGAATTTAGTATTGAAGAGAAATAGAAGCCTATGTTCAAGGTTTGAAGCTAGTCTGGCTCTTGGATTTACAGATGGGTGGTAGCATTACTTTATCAGCACCACTGACAAATGCTGAATTCTGCAAGTCTGGATTTCTAGCCAGCCTATCTCCTGAGCCTGTTTTTACCTGAAATGGGATAACTTTTTATGCTCCATCAATTCATGACACATTTGCAGCTACCAGGAGAAAGAGGGCTCAACTAGTCATAATCAATTCTACCTACTGAAAATAAACTGTGTGTTTTTCATAAACATCAAAACTATAAAGACAATCAAAATTAAAATATTGGCTGATCCTTTTTTATTCTCCAGATTTATGATCCTGTATCAGTGCAAGTGTGTTATTCCACTGGGTGCAGAGTAAATGAATGCATCTTCAAAGACCAATGTGCATTTTGATGCTTAGGTTTTGTATTTGTATGTATACACGCACATATATATGTATATACTTTATATATATTTTTATATACAAATAAAATCAAAGTCAGTTCCCAATTTAATGTTTGAAATCAAACAGCCTGGGATCAGCATGCTTAGAATTTTAACAAATCCCTTCACGGCAATTGCATGTTATGAATACACAAGTTCTGTGCACACATTTCCAGAGCTATATTCTCATTTAAGCATCATTTATTTCCTGCTCTTTGATTTAAGTATAAAAACCCTTTCTGGTTTTGTTTGAGATCAAGCTCTTGATCAAAACCCAATGACCAGCAAAACAGTAACACTTACCCTCCTATGAATCAACTCTCTACATTAAAGCGTATCACATGCCAATACACAGCAACGTCTAGTCCACAACAGACAGTACGACAAGAACCAAAAGAATTTAAGTTTCAAAAAGCCACATAAGAAGCAGCATTCTCAGAAGATCAGATGTGTCTTGGCTATTGATATGAACCATAAAGGGAGGGGTGCAGAGGGTGACAAGATAAATTCAAAGTATCTTCTTAATAACAAGAGTCGTTAGCTAAAAGCTTGTAAGTAGGATTTAAAACAAACCAAAAAGTAAAAGGATTGTGATTTCAAATCAGAGACAACAAAAAGCATGACAAACACTGTCCCTATGGTACACACACCTCCACAGAGCAGGATGGGGTAGGTGGAAGGGGCTGATCACACAGAAGAAAAAAATCTATTCAAGATGTTATACCCCCACTCCATGGAGAGATACTTCAATGTGTATATTTGTGAGCCCTTCAGAACTCTGTCAGGAAGAGTTAGGACAGCAAGATGTGTGTGTTACAACATCCGTATTTCTGCCTTGTTAACAGAGGGGATTGCCCAGAGCTCAGCTAAGCCTGTGTGGATTCCTCGTGTTCTTGTGTGTCTGTGTTATAGTAAAAATTAAGCACTTGCAAACATGAAGTGGATGGATTTTGCATCAGTGCCTATAAATTTGGAACAGAAAGAAATAACTGGGTTTTGGGATACACATAGCTCTATTATCAGTTACCTCCCCTAATTCAAAAGGACACTATTTCCTCCACTTTGCAAAGGCATGCAAACCTGTTTAATTAAGGACTTCCCAAAGGCCATAGCATTAGATAACCATAATGCTCAAGTGGTAACATTACTCACCTTTCCAGAAGCTTACCGAGGTATATGAATCCTTGAAATAATTCTGTGTTTCTATTCCAGACTTCTAATGAAAGACCATTAGGTAAAATCCAGCCAACTCATTTTCCCTGTATTATTAAAGCTTATGAAATGTTCAATTTTTATTATGTGATGACACCTTTTATAAGAGCTTAGCAAAACTACTGTAACCACTCAAACAGCCCCTTAAGAGAGGCTCAAATCTACGCCTAATAAGATGGTTTATAATTGTTGCCATATCCATCAAAACCAATCAATTAAGTAAATGAATTACAAACACAGAAGGTTCAGCTCTTATGGAATTTTTCTTTACTGTTAGCCCAGAACTGGCAGAATTGGACACATTAACACTCTTCCAAACAGTGAAGGATAAATCCCTCTCATGAGTGAAGTCATGCAGACGATTCTCAGCTGGATAGTTTTCATTTGTCTTGTTGATATTTGTTGTGCTCAGGGGATGTTAGCAGCACAGCATGCAATGATGGAAAAAAAGCTGAGAACCCCACTACTAATAGTCCCTAACTGCTTTAAAAAACTGGTTACAGCTCACATGTATATATACACGTATATAAGTAATATAACGCATATAGAATATATATATAAATAAAAATGTGGCCTTGGACAATCCTGATTGGTTAAAAAAAAGGGATGAGAGTGGAAGAAGCGCAAGGAGATTTGAGGGTGCCACAGGATACAAAAAGGAAGGTGGGGAACTATGTTCCTAAAGCTCATCAGAAACCTTTGCTGCAGAACAACTTGCTTACAGAGAAATTATCTTACCAGCCTCATCCACAATTCATTAAGTAGAACAAACACACCCATGAGGAGAAAGATTCCGAGACGTGGTGAGAGAGAAGAAAGTTTCACTGCTTCCTCAGCACATGAATTAATTCAGGGAAAGTTACCCCCCCACTCCCAATTAAAAGCTTAACAGGCTCAGATTTCATGCACCATTCTCCCTTTACATCTTTTGAACAGAGGGTCACAATAAGCAGCTGCATTAACTCCATTAATAAAATGCACCTTTAATGCAGTTAAGAAAAAATATTTTCCGACCGCTTATCTATGGAACTGAGCAGCAACACTGAAACAAGTGTAAAGGGAGCTGCAGATCTCTATGCTTACAGGTTTCTGAAGTTATTTTTGCAGCCCAAGCTCAACTGTGGTCTTTGGATTAGAGGACAGAAATGGGATCAAGAACGGGAGAGTCATCTTCATGGCTCGGTGGATTTGCTGTGCACCACTGGTCAAATCTCTTAACCACTTTGGGCCTCGCTTACTTGTATAATGGGGTTGACAACATTCCATAACCTTTCCTAAAATGGGAGTAAAGCATAACTAAGGGACTTTCAAATCCACACAGTAAGGCACTCATAGGAAATGCAACCTATATGATTACTTGTCTAATGGCACTGCAGTCTGCAGCATTCACTGTCGTTACCCATGTCTGTTAGGAATTAGGAATGTGACCCCACAGGTTTAGGCTTTTAGAGCTCTAATGCCACCCGCGCACTGCAACGGGCTTCGTAGCGGTGACTTCCCTGACCTCAGCAATGAAGTAGTAAATTTTTGGTGCAGAGCAACAGAAATTAGTCACAGGTCACTGTCACAGGCCCCACTGTGTGGGATTCGTGTCTAATTCCCCCGCTGAGAACATCCCACAGGTGTCACGTATGGGCAGAGTTCTGCTGCTTTACGGGGCACAACGTGACTTAAGGCAACTTCGACAAAGCCTTGCGCAATGCACGCATCTGTCGAATTCCATTTCTTAGTTTTAAATCAAACCACACTTCAACATTTTATAAGCCTTATCAAAAAAGTCACAGATTATGAATGCAAAAAAAAAAAAAGAAATTGAGTGTGCAATTCCAATGTGATAGGTACCCGAAAAAATTAAAGCCTAAAAGACCTTCCATTTAGCTTTGAAAATACTGTTAAACTGGCAAAAGAAAGCCAAGTATGAAAACAATAGTTTCTCCCAGTACATAATGATACAGCTTTGATCTTGATTGAGAAGCTGGTAGAATAGAAATACTGTGACCCTTCTGGAGTGATATCACCCGGTTAAACTGCAAGCTCTACTGCGGTTTTGTCAGTCACTATCATAAAGGAAACATTCAGTATGTTTGATGTACCTCCTATAAAAACAGTCTCGAAAAAATAAATGGTGTCAGCCAGAGAATGCCAGACAGATCAACTCAGCCACCATTAAATCTAAAAAGGTAGCTGACCATTGTGTTTCTTACAATATCGCTTTCTATTTGGTATTGTCTCAGAAAACAGTTCCTGTATGAAGACGCAAACACCTAAATGTTATCTTTCTAGTCGGGGAAAAAACCTCTTCTGTCTAACGCTTTTTTGGCTTGTTGTAAGTGGTTGGTTTTTATTGTTGTTTGGTTGGTTTGGGTTTTATTACCTCTAAGAGAAGCCAGTCAATACCATCATGACAGGAAGTGGCTGTTTTCCATGAAAATATCAAAACTATTAAAAAACCACGGTTCTTCTCAGCTGGCAGCACAGAAAGAAAGGCTGCCTACATTTTTCTGGTGTTTTTAAAGACAGAATTCACAGTTTAGGGTCCCAAAATAACTTTAATCCCATGCACATAAAAAAAAATAATAATCCCAATGCTGTGACAACACCAAAGAGTTAGCAAGATAAGTAAATTTTTAAATACATTTTCACAAGAGCAGAACACGTTGCTACACCAAATTCAATATAGCCAACTCCACACATTTATAAACCATGAGTGAAGCCCTAAAGATTACTTTTTTTTTTCCTTTTTATTTAAAACTGAGATTCCCATGGTTCCAGGAGCTCGGATTTTGGTAAAAACAGCACGTGCTGTCAGATTCCCACCGCTGCAATCGGCTTCACCACCAAGGAACGTAAAGCAACCCAGTCCCAGGCTCCTTCCCCTCTGCTCAGGTATGTTCATTTCTGTCACTGCCTTTTTTAAAAGTTGAGTTGTTGCACCAAGCCCTGAGGCGGCTACCCGCTATCAGTGTAAAAATAGCAATAGTGTTTCCTAGGTACTGACAGATACAACCTAACACTCATTTCTTCAAGAAAAGAAAGTGTTATCCCCATCCTGCAGAAGACCAGGTAATGCACCACTAGTTTAAATGACATCTTCAAGGTCACAGAAAAAAAAAAAATTATAAATCAGAGTTTGGGTCTGCCCAGCCCAGTGCTTCTGTGAGATGAAATCTCTGATCTGCTGACACTCATGTCTTAATTCGAAGTTGTATCACTTCAGCTGTTTACTCTTCATTATTACAACTACTATTTTGAAAGACAGATAACCCGTTATAAAAAATCCAAACCAAGAAAAGATGCAGCATTAAAATTTATTGCTTTTGAGCAGAAGCATCAATTTCCATTTTACTGCAGTGGGGATCCCACCAGATCCCACATAATAAATCATCGCTGGTTGTCATTTTAAATCCTTTTCACTAGCAGAGCCCATCCGTTTCACAGTTGCTGTATAGCTGTTGGAGATTATTTGATATTTGCTGCTTCAACCTTGACTCTTTAAATAAAACAATAATGCTTTCAATACCACTGAGATTGTTCTTTCAGGTAGTACAGGAATAGGCAAAGCTATCCAGGTACATTCTTCAGCCTTGGCACGATCCAATTTAACCACGTTTGTTAAAAGGGAGGGGAAAAAATAAAAGAAATTACAACAAGGCTGATTCCTTAGCCAGGAAAAAAAAACCCACATAGATTTATTTTATTACTCTAGGCTAAAGTGATATTAATTTTCTTTGAACTGTGGTATATGCTGGTACTAGAAGGAATTACTGCAAAAGGTTCAAATCCTAAATCAAGCACTGCTTCAAATAAGGTCATCGGTGACAGGAGGAAATATTATGAAGATGTGTTACCCTGACTGTTATACACACGTAATAGAAAAGGGTTGGACAGGCACCAGCGTAGCAGGGGTGACCAGTACTAAATTGCCTACAACAAGGTAATTGTCAAATAACATTACTGAAATTTTAAAACAGGATCTGCTGAAACTTCACAATTTTTCACATTTCACGAGAGCTGCACTGAAGGCTTCATTCCCTGTAAATGAATTCCCTTCATTATATCAAGTCTGACTTTCCGTTCCTTTCACATGTCTTTCTGTATATGTTATGCCACTAATCTCTAAAGCATCACCTACACTCCACATGTGTTATTTAACATTGCTACAATAATGCAGAGCACTTAGTTTCATTATCACAGCATAACTGAGGAGGAAGAAGGGATGATTAACTAACATTAAGCTTTCAGTCACAGTTGTTGAGATATTATATTGAAGAGTTAGATTTTCCTCTGAGAAACCAACAGGAAGGCTCTGAATTTAAAATATTATAGTAAAGTCTAAATGAGAAAACCCTCAATGCTCATTTACTTCCATTCATGGTTGCAGGGCAAGTTTGACAGTTTCGTGTATCCAGCATTCAAGACAAAGATAATCACATCATCTCCATTTACTATATGCTAGATAACACCCAAGGAGACTGGGCTTCTCAACCTGAACCCAGTCTTTACTGGAAGGACTCATAAACATGCCGCAATCACAACAGCTCACTTCCCAGCCATGCCTACGCATGTTGACATCCCAGGGATGACACAGCCTGATGCATTAACTCAGTTTGGATTGCTGAGTCCACTGGAAAAGATATTACTTTGAGAACAAAAACAAACTTATTTTAAAGTATGAGACATTTGGGTTTTTACATGAAGTGAAAACGATTCGAAAACTCTCCTCTGAACTCAAGTTCTGGCTATAGTTTATGCTGAGACAGTAAAACATCCCTGCCTTCCCCGCCGCCCCCATCACGTTATGCTGAGAAAGAACCATGTGGCAGGCAACACAACAAACTCTTCCTTAAGTGTCCAAACATCAAATAGCATTTTTAGGAAAACCAAAACCAAAACACAACACAAACAACTAGTGAGCAAGATGGCAGCTGATTCATATAGACAGTATTCCCATGGTAAAGGGCTACAGTTCTGCCAACAAGCAAGTTTTTCCAGCTGTGAACAGGTTGCCAACACAGCTTAACGCATCCCTGGTTTGCATTTGTCCCCCAGCAAAGCTGGCATATCACCTTCTGAACAGGCTCCATACCTTTAGAACATGAGCTTCAGTATTCATAGCCAACTGATTATGCATCCCTCCTGGATGCTCGGGGAAGGAGTCCAAGCACTGGAAGCTAATACAATAGCTTTCTCTTTTGGACTTTTAATACTTATGGCTTAAGAGATACTATGTTTGCTATACACATTCTGAGAAAGATTATTTTGGAAAAATTCAGAAATCGCTCCTGCAGCTGCTGAAGGTGAAGCTTTTTCACCAGTGAAGCCATTGCAAGCCCCCGAGGGAAGAGGCAGGCACAGGCAATATCACCAGTGGCCAGATTCCAGCAAATTAGTTGAAAAGCTCAGTTTTGCAGTCTTCTGGGGATCAGTTTCACACATGGAAGGGTAATGTGTTCTGCAGAGAGCCCCATTTTTCCTCAGCTTCGCTCTACGTACAAATAAAAACCACATGGCCAGAGTTTGGTCCAGACCATGGGACACAAGGGAGGTCCATCCGCTGCTGGGGACCGTCTCTTCTGCAGAGCAACATCTTGGCAGCAGACCGGCTCTTCTCCAAAGTTATCCACTACGGAAATTTAATGTGATTGTGTTTCAGTGGAGTTTTGTATCTTATTTAGCTTCAGACAAAACCACTCTACCCTTGACACCAAATAATGCTTCAAAACGTACTTGCGTTTCTCAGACTGGTGCACAGCTGTACACTGCTGGCTCTGGTGAGTACAATGCACATTAAATTCAGGAAGTTGTGCTCAGCTTATCCTCACAGAAAACTGGACTGTATGATGGACAATGAGAGAAGATACCTAAGCTAACGTAGAAAAACAGGTACAGTTTCCAAGCTTGTGTCAAACGATTTGGGCCAGTTTTCCTATTTAAAAAAACCTTTAAGGATCCTCAAGAGAACTCTAATTGCTATTGCAAACATAAGTCCTTATGGTAAAGCAATGAGGTCTGACAGAATTTAGCATTTTAGATGGACGAGCTGCAAAATAGGTAAAGTCTTTAACTGCATCTAAACAGCAGTACTGGCAGAAGACAGAGGAAACACTTAAAACGTTTTCAGGGCAGAAAAAAAAAATACCAACCAGTGCACACAAAACAAAACCACAACCAAACATACAACCCACAACTGCGACTGCTGATTTAAAATCCCTTTTATGGCTGTGTTTATTGCCATTCTTATTGCAATGTCTAAGCTTGCTCTGCTGCATGAGCCTCAGGCCTCTCTTCCCATCAACTTCAAACAGGGAATTTATTACAGAAGCAAGCATGGCTTTGGCCCAAAAAAAGTACACACAGAATACTGCTAACAGCAAGCAGCTGTAAACACAAAATGCTCACAATAGAGCCCTTTAAAAAGCCAACATAACAAAGCTAATAAGCAACCGTCTTAGTTATTTAAAACACTGGACAGTATATTTCTTTTTACAAAGCTGCAGATTATTTACAAATCATTGATGTCACATTGTGGGGGGGGAAAAAAAAAAAAAAAAAAAAAGATATCCCAGAAGTCAGATGTTTTGCTGGTGTCAACAAGTCCCTACCCTTTCTGTGCATGTGGTAGAACCCTTATTAATGGGAGATTGAATAGACTTCAAGTCCACGCGACCAGAATGAAAAACAGGAATAAATGATGCAGCATATTTAGGGACCAGGCTTCCTCGCAAGCCAGTGACAGATGAAGCAGGTTGGCTTTAGTATTTTAACAGGTCAAGGATAAAATGAGCCCTTCACAGCTGGAGAGGAGTCCCAGTGCAGACAACGTTTTTAACCTCTGCTATAAGCTTCCAATGGAATAGAGTAGGAGATGATAAAATTCAGTGCGTAACAAGCCACTGGACCTTGATGGCTCAAGATAGACTTGACACTACCAGGACAGCCATATCAGCCTGAAATTGTGCCAACTCTATTAGGGAACATAAGCTATATTAGATTCAATGTCAAAAAAGAAACAAACCAGAGATGTGCTCTGGGTAGCAGCTATGGCGACAGATACGGAGTGTTCTGTGTTCAGCTCTAATACAAGCTTTTCACTTCGCCTTGCTTGGTCACAATTTGGATCCCACAAAACTGAGAGAATTTAGTGCAATACCTTATTCCTGTAATTCTTTTTAATCAAAGCAATGAAACAAAGGTCTAGTTCTTTAAAACCTGATATTTTCATACCTGCCATATTCCAACCAAGAGAAAGTTATTTCTTTCAATACCTTCATGTCTGCTATGCCTTGACTCATATTCTACAAGACTAGTTAAACTTGAGACATATATAAAATAGGATGGAGATACCAGCACTGTTACTGTTCATTTTTAGGCTTTGCAGAGTTCAGAATTCATTTCCTGGGGGTGGAAGGAAAAACAACAACACACAGCACAAACAAACAAACCAACCACAACAATATTTAGAACTGTTACTTATTTGGGCTGCTGATGTTTATTGTACATTACTAATTTGTTGTTAGATTCAATTTCTCCCCAGGGTCCCTAAGTGCTTCATTTCCACCCTCCCTGTGCTTTCTCAAACTTCTTTTGCAACCATTTCTTCTAGTAGGTTACAACACAACGCAAACCCCGAGTATCAGATACCCTGTTCAGCCCTATTTTGGGGACACAAGCATCTTCTACGGCAAGTGGAACAGAGTTACATGAGAAGGCACTTATGAAAGACCAGATCTCATCTCTAGAGGGGCAACAACCCTGTGGGCAGGTGTGGCAGCACCCTAAGGGATGGGTGAGCACGGGCACATCGGGACACCCGTGAGTCTGGGGGCTGCGAGCAGGATTTCCAGCCAAGCTCAGCAGAAGGGCTGCCCGCTCAGAAGCGGCACGCCTCTGCTCCAGAGGATATTGTCCTCTGCACCGTATCTTGACTTCCAATCATTTCTGCAGCCACATGAAGCGGTGCCTGACCTTTGCAGATTAAGAGAAGCAGAGAGAGGTGTGTTAATGCAGTGATCGCACTGCGCGGGCTCTCTGCTCAAACCCCTACTGGAGAGGCCAACACTCACTGTTGTTTCTGTAATAGTTTCATCAAAATCAGCACACAGCACCACAGCCAACGTTGATAACACTTCCATATCCATTCACACAGCAAGAAAAATTGGGAGAAAGCAGAGGAGCTATTTTGCGGGATGTGAAAGTGGAACCTATAGCAGTGACGTACTGCAGAACTTGTTACTTTCTCCGTAGAAATATTTCACGTCATGCCTCTGACCCATGGAAATAGTTTAACAGGGAACATTCCAAACCAATTTTCACAGTGATTTTTTTTTCCCCCCTCAGGACTGACATATGAAAGTAACCAGGCAATTTGTGCAGCTTCTAGTGAAAGAGCTGAAATAAAATGGCCACTATTACACAGCTTTATAGTTACTACAGTATGCTGGAATCATCATACGCATATTAGCATAATACTGCTGCCTTCCGCTTGCCTTAGTCCTAAAGCGATGAAGATAAACTGGAAGAAGTCACCCCAGCAATTGCCTGAATCAGTGAACAGTATATTTACATACTGTACCACGCATTTGTGGGGCTTAGTGAAGAAATATCATTTCAACATGTACATTTTACATAGATACTACCCAGTACCTTTCTCTACCTGCTATACCATTTTTATTTTATAGGTGTCTGCAGTTCAAGGAGCACAGTGATAATTTATGTCACGCCTCCTGCAGAGAAGTGTCAGCTGAAGTTTGCTCTGTGATTGCCACCTTGTGGCCACAGAAACCTGTCCTTGGTGTTTCCTGCTCCAAACCAAATCCATCCTGGAAGAGGTAACCTTTTTGCTATTCCTTGGGCTGTAAGGGACTATTTAGGGCTCTGGCTGTCAAAGCAACAGGTTGTGGTGCCCTCGTAAACAGCACAACCAAACCCGCCAGCCCTGTGCCCCTAAATATTGATGAAAAAGGATTAAGGTGAGCTGCTCCCAAGCGCCTGCTCCGCAGCTTCAGCACACGTGCACCAGGGCAGGAGCTGACCGCGCTTCCCCAAGGACACGGGAACTGCCTCTCGTCGTTATCATTGATGATACCACAGAAGTCGTCATCTGATGACACGCGAGGTACAGGTGAGGCCACATAACAAGTCACTACAAAAAAAATAAATTTAGCAGTTCTGACAGCGAGACCCTTCGACTTCATTTCATCCCACCTGGGAAGACATTCATGTATTGTTTTGAGTGAGATTTCACATCCATCGATTGAAAAAATACTAAATACTCACTATGTTTGATGAACATATAGATTCTGTTTAAAAATACATCTCTAAATATATACGTTTCAGAATATATTAGCTGTGATTCACACACTGCTACACAGCATAACCACACACACAAAAAATTCATTTTATTAAAATTACCACCCGTAGAATGTCTTGCCATGAGTTTAAGGTATTTCATATAGTGCGACACCACAAATCTGAAAGCAAATAAGACTTTTCTGCTGTGGTTATAAAATTTATCATGCAAAACATCATTTTATCCATGCCACCAACTCAGTAATTTGATACTTGCTCTCAGACCCATTGTGTAGTTTAGCACATCTCCAGCATGAAATACAAATACATTGTAATTCTGACAGCCACAAAACCCAGAGGCAGAAGCTTGGAAGGGTTCCCAGTAAGAACTGCAAGGGAGAAAAATCACCAAAACTCTGTAATGCTCATTAAAGGGACAAAAGTAATTTAGTCTTAGATTTCAGTAACAGGTTTCAACAGAAAGGCAGCCTTAAGGCTTCCGATGTGAGAGCTGAAAGGCTAAACAAACAAACAAAGCCCCACAACAACGTCTCATTTAGAAGTTGCTCTCTGGATTGGACACCCTTCTCGATACCAGGGTTTGCTGATCCCTCCTACGGTGCTCTGGTCTTTTCTGAAAGCGCCCACCTTACCCACCTGCGGAGATCTTTACTTTAAGAATTCCTATTTTAGTATGTGCTGACAGGTGCTAAACAGAAAGAATAGTTAAAAAAGCACCAGCACACATATCCTAATGACTCATTGTATGATGCAGATAACAGGTGTTTTATCTTTCTTAGCTCTTCTGCTGCAGTGCATGTGTCCTCTAGAGCTTCTCTGATTCAGTCTAATTATGCCAGTCCTTGTAATAAATGACAGCACCTACATGTCTTACCCCATCTAGGTTCATGTACCACTGTGGCTACAGCAAAATACCACAAGACACTTCCCCTATTTCATCCTCGCCCTGATTTCTTCCAGTCATCCTTTCAGCCTCTCCCTTTCCAAATAGGTGACTGAAGAAACAGAAACATCTTCCAGCGGTACCAAACCCTTTCAGCCAGGGAATGGCATTTGCAGTCTCACAGCACAGATCAATATATAAGTACTTTCCAAAAGAAAAAAACCCTACTTATTCCATCCAAGGCTCACACACAAAGAACAGACTCATTGGTTTAATTATTTTGTGGGAGACCAGTCATCTAAGAAACAAAAAAAAAAAACCCACACCAAAAAAAACCAACCAACACCACACCAAAAAAAAAAAAAACCAAAACACATCACACACATTAGGTAGAGCTTGTGCTCTTGAAATCAGCACTAATTCACCATGCACAAACCAGGAGGGCATTAGATTTTCTTCAGGAAGGAGAAAAATCTACAGTTAAGCCTATTGCAAATTGCAAATGGAGTGGGGAGTGGAGTCCTGGTTTGCCATGCAAGCTGCTCCGTGTTCATCTTCCTGATGACGTTTGTAGCTCCAACGCCCAGCCAAACCCACTCAATTAGGACGTCTCTTTCCTACAGCACAACTTTTCCATAACTTTCAATCAGACCGAATTTGCAGACAAGAGGCAGCAGGACATTAGGTGCTAATGAGGCTCATTGTGGGAAAAAAAAAAAAAAAAAGCAGCTTTGCAGTACATTAGAGAGAAAAGTGAAGAAAAGCTGTATTAAGAAAGGCAACTAGTAATAGATATAATTGAAAAAGCCACTCACAATTCTACACTGAATCTGTCTGCAGCTTTGCCTCAGAAATACGGAGGTAAAGCAGCAAAGGGCAGGGGCGACCCAGCCACTATCTCCGCTGCAGAAATTCCTTAAAAAACAACGCGAGGTGCAGGTTTAATCTTTAAAGCCTTCTTTAAAATGACCCGTGATAAAGCAAACAACTTCTAGTAGTCTGAACTCAGATCCACTGGCCAAGAGAATGAAATTAGAGGGAGCTATAAACAGCCCCACACGTACACGCTCTTGCATCCTTGCAGAGCAGCTTTTTCCTTCAGCCTTGGAAGCGGCCGCAGCCTCCCCACAGCTGCTCTGGTTCTTCAGAAAAAGCCTCTTTCAGTCCCCAGAGAGGACGAGCAGCTCCCCAGAGCCCCGTCCCCTCCGGCACAACCAGGGGAAGCAAAGACAGTCTTCCCCTCTGCTACCCAGGCACTGCCTTCCTGAAGGAAAACAAACACGCAAACCGCAAAGCAAGTAACTCAGGTGCCTTCTGTCAAAGACCTGTTCAGCAAGGTCCCCTCAGTCCAAGAAGACTGAGGGCTCTGAGTAGAAAGTCATAATTAAAATGTAAAAATCAAGCTTTGGATGCTGCAGACAGCTGGAATCAGAGCAAACACCACCCTCGGCCTCACATTCGCTTTATCCCCAAGGAACAGAGATCTTGAAATTAAATCTCAGTCTTCTAGCAACAGAGCATCAAGGGGCCAGAAACAGAGCAATGCAACAGGGACGCGGTTTGGTGAACCCCCAGCCCCTATTACAACAGCCACAATACAGCGTCTGGAGGATTTACCCTGTATAAGCGATGAACACATTAACAATTGAAGCAGTGAGCATTGTTTAAACAAGATAACATTAGGGTTTCTCTCTAGGGGTTTACACAAATCATAAGCTGCCTTTCTCAAGGACATTCAAAATGCAATAATAAAACTTCCATCAAAGAAAGATAAACACTGAAATAGGATTAGCAGTGTCCAGTACTTTGACATGTGTTGTGTTCCAAAAGTAACATGAGCAGCAGGAACAGTAAAAGAAATCCCAAATACACAAATATAATTTCTCTTTTAATTTTGAGAGGTCCAGAAACACAAGAAATGAGTCTTTAATCACTTTTCCCTGGCCTCAGCCAGATTATACACTGTACTTTTACTGACTGTATAGGCTAATGATTTATTCTTTTTAATAGTTTTAAAACCCTCTCTCCACTCTCCAGTCTATTAGCTCCTGCTAGAACAGGACTGCAGGTGGGGGTTATGATGCAGTCAAATAAATTACATTCATGGGCTGCCTTTCTGGAAGTACCTATGAACGCTAGTTGGGAATGCCACTATTCTACTCTCTCCCCCCAAAAAAGAAGGCAACCACTCAACAGCAGACAAAGATTAAAGAGCCTCTTTCATTAGTTAATTACCATCCCATAAAGATGCAAATAGTGGAAGATTCTTCCAAGGCAATAAGGTATCGTACGCAAGTGAGCTCAAAATAGAAATAGGTATACAAAACAGAAGTAACAAATATATAAAGACTGATCAAACAGTTTTCTAGAAAGACAAAAATTGGAGCAACTAATTTTAATTGCAAGAAACAAGAAAAATGTTAATTGGAAGCATTAGAAGATTGTTCACCTCATTTTTATGATCTATTTTTCTGTTATCGAAAAAAATTCATACACTTCATTTACAGCTTCTGATTTATACATGTTAACATTACCAATATAAACAAATTACTGAAAAACTTCAAGTTTTACTTGTTCTGCCATGATTTCCAGACTGCCCGGTTAGATCTGAAACCTAGCTCACAAAATAAGACCAATCTCAGCACCTCCATCAGCTGTTTGACATTCAGAAAGGTGCGTCTCCATAACGCAAAATTAAAAGCTTTGAAACAGCTTATTTTCCAAAGAACGTGGAGCTTATATAGCCCACACAGTGCGGCGTCCAGCAGGCTACAAGCCATTTGCAACCTGCCAGGACAACCTGTCTGCTCCAGAACACGGTCCCTTTTGGCCCCATGTAACCGCCAGAAACTGGTTCCAGTATCTGCCTGGCCCCAGCAGCACCTGCAGCTGGATAACCAGTGGTCACTGGGACAGACTGGGAGTTACTCATGCAGACGTGTTTGATACTATATATGGATGTATATATAAACCTGATAAAGCACTGGGAAGCATCATGAGCATGTACAGACCGACTCTGTGATTCTCTTCCAGGTGGATATTTCTTTTGCTGAATTAACAAAATCCTCCTCCCCTTTTCTAAGTACTACTGATTTTGGTTTTCAGTTGTTTCCAGTATTAGTGTATTGTATGCCTAAACAGTGTACAAAGAGAATAATTAGCCCTATTTCTATTGTGTGAACACACATCTCTAGAACTTCAAGTCAGATTGCATTTGATACCATCTCACAGGCATTAACTAGCTTTTATTTACAAGATTCATTTAAAAGCAGGAACCCTTAATTAGATTTTACTAAATGCATTTTTACCTATATTCAAATGTAACACTAAGATAAAATCAGGTCTGGTTTTCAATGTCATTCAAAACTAAGAGGCCGGTGGGAAGATTTTTCTTTGGTAGAGACTCAAAGAACCAACCACAAACACCATCTACTCGTGAAAGATGCTGCTATTTCAAACCAGAAGCCTCATGGAGAAGAAGCAGACTGAAGACACAGCAGGACTCTGCCCAGTGTTTGAAGACACTTACAGTGATAAAATTACCAACATCATTTAATTTAGCCCGCCACCTTCATCTATAACTGCAAAACACTAATAGCCGCAGATGAAGGTTGTATCAAAATAATATTGCTCTGTTAGTAATAAATTAGAAGTTAAACACTTGCCAGGTCTGTGGATTTAGATGAGGAACATGAAGTTATTTTATCAAACTGATTTCTTTATTCAACGAATAAGATTCACAAGTTCTGTGTATTCTGAATCATCTTCTTACCGTTTTATCTTTAAGAAGCAAAAAAGACCATTGCAGCAGGCTAATGTAGGTTTACTTTCCTGGTGTTCCTCAGAATGGGTATCTTGCATGATTGAGCAGAGCTTTGTTCAATTCTCAAAGCAATTTACTAGAATTGAGAACAGAACGTTTGGTCGAGCAAGTTGGTCAGTCCTGGATGATTACTTCTTATTCCAAAACAATTACAATAAAGGGAAAATGGGTTATATTGCTGTAAAAATATGACTGTCTCCAAATAGCAGCAGAGAAACACATGGATACACAATCACAGCCACAGAACCCACTACAGAAAACAGACCAAGTCCATGTTATGCCAAAAAATGGCTAATTAAAACTCAACAAGCAAGTTCTTAATTTTTAATATTTTTAAAGGAGCTATATAAAGTAGGATATACACCCTACAGTGACCAAAAATTTGCTTTTTCCTATTTTGTATTAGTAGCTCCAGCTCCCTGCAGGTTCAAAGGAGCTGGTGCAATGCTGAACCATGATGCGAGCAATACTGCAAGTGCTGCTTGGGACTGTACCTCCCGTAAATTATTGGATCAAAGAAAACGAAAAGCCATTGCTTTTCCCTGCACTTGTTCCATTGACAGACAAAGGACTTCTCCTCAGGCCTGGAAATAGGGACTTTAATTGAAAAGCTCTGGTTTGTGTTCCGCACACCACTGCGCGCTGGATACTCTCTGGAACTGGAAACAGGAAAATAAAGCAGTCTCAATTCTCAGAGGTTTCTGCGACTGTAAATGGAGCCCTTTTGGAAAACTGAGACCTCATCAATTTCTGAGGAAGGAAAGAAAGGGATAAATTCATTTCACTCTGTGATAAGGTTATCACATAAAATGAAAAACACGAAAAATCATTTAGCAAAGAAAATGTAAAGAGAGACAGAGAGTTCTGAACTCCTAAGACTTTAATTCAGCCAGTCAAACAGTCAGCAGATTTTTAATCTTTACAAAAATAGCTTGCTTTCAAAAATGTACTAATTCAACAAAACATCACACCCACGTGACGCAGTCACGGTACCAACACACCCACCCCTAAACCCTGTTCTGCATCACAGGGGCTCGATACAACTCCTGAAGCCCACAGAGCCCCACGCGTACCCAACACACTTGTCTGGAGAACCCTTATCTGCACGGAACGCTTATCACAGGGAAAGCGAGACTTGGAAAAACCAGATTGTGACGGTTAGAGATTTATAAGGATCAAGCAGAACTAGAGGTTCACCTGCATATGCGTCTGTTGTTCAACCTCAAGGATGGATTCCAACAATCCCAGGTGTTTGCTAACACTGGGTTCCTTCTATGCCAGGTGTTCTTACATGGCAGCAGGATTACAAACAAGCTTGTGAAGGGATACCTCGAATTTTCCCCTTTTCACAAAGTTCTTCTGCATAACAGTCTCTTCAACAGAACTTGCAGAAATCACGCACACCTGTGGCTTCACCCCACTGACAATGCCTCACCTGCAAGCGATCAAGCTGATGGCATTTTGGCTCACTAGCTGTTCTCAAAGCTTCATAAAAATACTGAATGTTTGCAAAAAAAAAAAAAAAAAAAAGAAAAAAATCACTTTACTCAAAGACAACAGGCCACATTCTTTAACCTTCACAGTGCACAGACTTAACAACAAAATACAAAAGAAAGTACAATGAAGTACAAGAAAGACAGAAAAGGAGCAAACTCTGAGGATAAATGGATACGTTAACATCTGTCTTTCTCTCACATTCATGTCCCTGGGCAAAGGCTGCCAGCAAGGCAGCTAATTAGTGTTAAATCTGGTGGGCATTTTTTGAATGATGAGTATACCTGTCTGCTAAAGAACAAAATGACACCAACAGCTTATTTTGCAGACTAGAATGAGCAGCCATCAGGTGGTGATGATTTTCTGTCTATCAGCTAGAAACTGTGTTAGAGAACTGAGAGTATTTGGAGTCCACACCTTACCCTGTGAGCCAGTTTTGGACCTCAGCATATCTAGTCCAGCGATAAACTCACATTCTGCAAGTCAGGAAGAGGTGCAGACCAGTACTTGTAGAAACATTCCAGCTTTACAGCAGTTTTCCCCCTTTAATAGATATATCTATATATAAATTAATTAGGTGCCATTGAAGTGCTGCTAGTTGAATATTAAAATCAGCTTTCACTGCCCATTTGTACCAAGGAGCACGTTGTAGCATCAGATTCTTGTGATGTCAGGTTACTGTAGTTTATATGCGAGCCATGTACAAAAACAATTACTTTCAAATGAAGCTGACATCATTTGCCCTCCTGTACTGGAGCTGTTCATCAGATGTCTTGCCTCTGCCATGTGTCACTTGATTCTCTCTGAATTAATCTGCTGGGTCATGAAACCTGCTCATTTTAAATTTTCAGAAGATTGTTACATATTTTAACCCTCTTCTATACTCTTCAAATGACTTTAGACTCTTACAGCTAAACAGCAAAATAGATTAACTTCCCACCTCAGAATGAAAAACAAAGTTGAAGAAACTGGATTTACTTTTGTGAAAATATAACCTTGCAAACCTTTTTCAGGCAGAAAACTTCGTTCTGCTTTGTGCTTCCCTACTGCCTACAGCAGGGGGGCTCCGCTCTACGGCTGGACTTGCAGATGCCACCTTAATACACAGCAAAAATGTAAGAGAAATTAATTCAGGCCTTACTTGGGAGAAGCTGAAAATGATTTACACATACATGCAAACAAACAAGATAAGTTATAAATCTGGGAACACAAACAGAACGCTCAGGATCCTGCCTCAATCCATCCCTAAGCACAGTTTCTGCAATGGGAGTAACAATATTGCACTCCAGATAGCTCAGCATGCTTAGATGACCTGATCTCTCCCTTTAAATTCCCTTGGGGAACACCCTTCTTCAGAACTCCATTATTATCAAACTAACCAAACTAAAATTCCTAGAGAAACTACTGCTCAGAGCCATTATGCAACTTCAGCTCCGAGCTGCACCAAAGCAAGTTACCAGCATCACGTAAGCGAACCAACAGGCAAAGTTGTGACCTCTAGGACAAAGACCGAGGAAAAGCATTATACTGCATGGAAGCTCTTACCTGCCTCGCTCTGCTCTGCTCTGCTCTGCTCTGCCTTGCCCCGATGTGAGTTTGTCCAGGCAGAAGCTTCATCACCTGTAACGAGCTCCACCTGTCCTGGCTCCGGGCACAAAGCCTTTTGTGCAGCCATTTCTAAAATACCTTAGGTGGTCATAGTTCTTAGCACACATGAAGAGTTTTTGCCTGGTATGGTGAAAAATCTGGCACTGTAACTAAAAAAAAAAATAGTCTAAAAGGGAGAAATATGTACCTGCTCCTTCTGAATTCTGTGGGAACAAGAACATAGGTGGTCAGCACCTCAAAAATCAAGGGTTTCTGCAGTCTAAGACCATGACCCCGTCAACCTGCATCCAGCCACAAACACCTGCTGTTCCCAGCTGATACCTTGCTGGGCAAAAACTTCCGAATAAGACGTAAGTACAAATGATTAATGAAAAGCAAAACTCCTTAAAGTACTTTTAAAACTTCCGAGCATTCATGAAATCGTCCAACGGAAAATAAATATATACATCTGAGTTCTTTAGAGTGATCTTGCTTCTGCTACAACACACGCGTGCAGGCGTATGCTCCAGCAGTTAATGATGCTTATAAATGCTGTGATACCACTCTGTGCAGGGACTGGCATTTGATATTTATGAAGTCTTAAGTAATTTTGCCTAATAAAGTTAATGAAGTATACATTAGTAGCTGGAGTATATAAATCTCGTCACTTTAATTACCATGGTATATGGATGTATATAAAATCATTACCATAAAAATTTACTAAACTCAATTTTTTTAAGTTTTCCTCTCTAACCCTTCTTACAATGTTGATCTCTGAAAGTGGCAGGGGAACTTATGTAGGAAAATGTATCTGTAAGGGATATTGCCACGTGCTTCACAGAAACGTGTTCCAGCTGCGTCCTCGAGAGCGAAGAATCATTTTGCGATCAAAATGAAGGGAAACTATGAGGAGAGAAACCTAATGAAGCAACGACACCCTCATCAGAAGTATAATCTAACTGTGAAGTAGCCCCATTAAAAATACTGGCTAACTTTGCACAGACTTAAAACCATTATGAGTGTTAACAGCAATTCTGTGCCTCATATTTTCAGATTAAGAGTGCTGGCTGGACTGCAATCTTTTTTTCGAGGGTCTTCTCTGAGTCTGCATGATGGCAAGGCAGAAGTTCCCAGAGGACAGATCGGGGGAAAGGCACAAAAGCTCAGAAGAAAAAGAGCAATTTGGGAATTGTGGGACTCCCTAAAGCGTCTGACTAGAGCAGCCACAGGCCTTAATGCTTTTACTGTACTAAGCTGGACCTGTACCCAGAACCACACCAGACTTGTAATGCCAGCTCTCTGTCACTTATTTACCAGAAGCCAGGCTGATAAAATCCTGATTATTGAGACACATAGTGCCCGGAAATCTTGTGACCTCTAAGCAGAAGAAGAAATGAAGTTTCACCTCATCTTGAGCATCTTCCCCGCACTGAACTTCTACCTTGCGATGCAACACACCGGTGGCAGAGCATTAACTTTCTCCTGGTCTCATCAGTCCTTCACCAGCCGTTCTGGAGCCTCCTTGCATAGAAAAGCATCCAAACATCATCCTGTTGTATCCGAGCAGGGACAACAGAAGCTCTTTTCACGGCAAGAGCAAAGGCAGCTGATACTTCACTGGGCAGCCCCGCGGCAGCAGAAATATCTTAATTTCTGTAGTTAAAAGTTAGGAAAATCTTCCCGAGCTGGGAAAGTGGGATACCAGAGACCTGTCTTGTTCATTAATTTATTGTATGTGTTTCACCTTCATTTGTTCTTGGTGATGTTTTGCATAAGCACGAACAGGTTTCTGAGCTGAAAACACTCCTGAAAATGTTTGGTTTACTCTATGCAACTAAAATACTAGATCAGCTAAGCCGGCTTCAGAGATTCATATCCTTTCAAAGCTCAAACACCCACTCGTTTATTATTCTATTTGGAAAATCTTACATGGTACTGAGATTTTCTCCCTCTGGGAGAAATCAGCATGTGGCAAAAGCAGGAGTAAAGCATTAAACGCATTCAAGTGAAGTTCTGTTCTGCTGCTTTAATTGCTCTGAGGTGAAGACACTATTTGCTGGAGGATATATTCAAACAAATCAGTTACTGTGGTTGTATTAATTTCAAAAATGCAGTTTCCAGAGGTTGTCTCCCAGCTTCTTTCTGACGAGAGGGAGGAACACACTGAAGGTACCACACAATTCTGGATGTATTGTAATGAGATATTATTTTACCAAGACGTTCGGAGTTCAGATAAGCAAAATAGCATTTAGTAATTGTTTTAGCAATAGATACAATGCTGACTCCGTGGTACTGAACACTTGTTTCAATTTGTCATTTTGGCCTGTGGAAATCAGCAGATTAAAACTCCCATTAAATGGTTTCTTCTAGACTTTTGCTAGCTGCTGGGTCATCTTTCTACTGTTAAGTATGTCACAGCCCCTAAATATCAGACCTCACGTCACTGGAATTCACTTTACTGACAACAAACCAGACAGCTAATAGAAAAGGTAGTTTCTTTCATGCTTTGTGTAAAAATTTACTTCTTAGAGATTGGGAGAGGGTGAGTTTATTGCATCTCCCTTAAAGGCTTCATTTAACGTCTCATATACAGAGCAAAAACAGATGGTCACACAAAGTGTTTAGGACCTCAGACAAAATTCACAGTGGAAAAGTAGCTCAAGCACTATTAGCTATACAGATAGCAGGATATTTATGTAAGTTTGTAGTAAAGGTAGTTACTTGTACGTGGCCCTGACCATAGCCAACAAAAAAACCCCGAACAAAAAAACCCCAAACAAATCAACCCCACCACAACACCCATGGCTTAATTATTTCATTCTTAATGCAGTTTCTCACAGTAAATCAACGCTAATAGTTCTTCACCAGGTAGCTGAAACAATTTCATGAACAGCAGGATGCTGAGCTTCTGAGTGACTACACAAGTTTTTGAACAATTACATTCGAATTGTAAGAACTCAAACCACATTTTCTCTCCCAACAACTTAGAAATCTGCATCCAAAGCTTAAAACAAAGATTAAAGAGGAATAAAGAACACTTAGGTTTAAATGTGTTTATTTTGGCATATGATACAGACCTTTACCTAAACACTACACTGCAGCAGAAGTTACTCAGTCTTCATAAAATAGATGGGTCTTCAAAGATCCTAAATTGAAGTTTAACTCCCTGCAGTTCCTAGCCATGTATATCTGTTAAAAACATCTTGCTAGGCTTTAATTTCTTAAGTCAATCTCAATTCAGTAAAAAATGACGGAAAACACAATAGAATACATGCTAAACCCATGATAAATAGAGATCCCTGATCTTCTGACAAGGCAGAACAGCAATGGGTAGCAATGATGAGCAAAGGCTCCTGCATCACGTTTCCAAATTCCCCTCGGCTTTAACTCTTCCTCCCATCTGTTTAAGTATAATAAAACATTTGATATTGCACATCCAAAATGGAAGTCTCATTCAGCAGGCAACCTTCTGTGCAAAATATAACACTATGAAGCCTGAGATCTCAGGCACATTTTGCACTACCTATTATGAAAACCAAATCATATTGCAGCCATTTCGAAGTGTCTGATCAGCTTGTAAGATTTCATTCAGGCTAAGGAGTCTCACAGTAGTTTAATAAGATGTATAACTTGCACAGTTTTAATCATTGGAAGAAAACCCACAGCTGCAGACTGCCTCAATGGAAGTGTCCCAAACCAGATTAGACTGTATTGCCATCGCACTGTGACACAAACATGGGACAAAAACATCGGAGCACCCAAGAGACGTTTTGTTCCGGAACAAGCAATCATTGGTCTCCAGTTTTTAAGACAATCAATCCAAACAGTGCCAGTAATGTGCCATTTTGTGCCCAGCACATCGCTGCTGCTGGTTGTACCAAAGGAAACGCAACACAAATGCAGTAGAATTCAGCGCAGGAGGGAGGGACGGTGCTCGCGATCCCAGCCGGCTCCTGGGGGTACGGGCAGCAGGAACTGAGGATTTTATCCTGGACAGACTCATTTCAGACACCCTCCAGAAAAGCTCTGTATCTTCCCCCTAGATCTTACAAATCAGAGCATAAAAAGGGATTTAGAGGATCACTAGAAGCCTTCAAATACTTTGAGAAACGTCTTTGGGTGAGAAAGCAGCTTCTTTCCAAGGTGTGATCAGCATTCGGAAAAATCATGTAGCGGCTGAAACAGTTCAACATGCAAGAGATTCACAGAGCTGTAAGTTTCCAAATAATTTTGAGAGTAGCAATCCCGGATACTGAATGAGAAATGGGAGAAAAAAAAAAAAAATCATTCAGTTCATTAAGAATTTGCTAAACTGCTTGCACCATAAACAGCTCTCAAAGAGGAGCAGGGTCAAACAGCAGATTCAAGGCAGATGTAGTAGCAAACCCAATAATCTTCCAAATAACCAGTGTTACTTTAATATCTAGCCACGTTTTTTTTTTCTTGGAGCTTTCCTTTCTAAGCACTAACCAGACTCATTCTCTTTAGCTTGCAAAATTGGACAAGATCACAGCCTGAAGGGGAAAGGCTGCGGTGATAAATATTTAATGGGCTACATCAATAAAATTTATTTTGCCAAGGAGAATAGAAGGAGAGGAAAAGCAGAGAAATAATTCATTAAAAGAACTTCAGCTTCGCAATGCCAGAAAAAAAAGCCATGCTTGGAAAAAAGGAATTAAACACAAAGAGGTTTTAAATAGGTCAGAAGCTTAAGTACTCTTAACACATGGCAAACTGACAAAGAGCTCAGTTTTTCAGAATGAGTGCAGTGATACGGACATTTAATGTAATCATCCCATGGCAAATAAATATGCCCAGACACACCAGTAAATCTCAGCTTCTTGTGATACTTCACGTCATCCAGATTGTGTCAATAACCACAACCAAAGTCTCACCCGTCAGCAGCAGTCACACAATAAACTGAAGCACGCCAGCCTCCAAATATAATACATGATTAAGTGCTGCCCTCTAGTGAAGTCATGAACCAGTTTCAGCATCTAGATTTGTGAAATTCAATGAACAACTCAGTCCCAGCCAGATTTGTTCATTAGAGAAGAATCCTGCAGCAAGCACCTTAATAAAGTGTGCTTATGAGTTAATTTTACTCTTCCATAGTAGGGCCTCTATTTTAGGTTTAGCGCTGCAATAAGGTTAAACACTGAAGTCAATTTAACACCCCCAGAGCACATTCTGCTTTTTCCTCCAATTTGTGAAATCAAGTTCTCATTTTACAAAGAATAACTGGCAAAGCCATTTTAAAAACCCATCGCATCAGAAAACACAGTATTCTATTTTATTAAAACGATATTATAATAATTTAACAATAGGCTCGTATATTTAAAATTTTTGACAGGGTTCTAGAATTAGCATTTTCTCGTGCTCAGAGCACCTTTTTTGTAATGCCACTTTCACTGAAGGCTTAATGACTTCACTACTGGTTACTGGAGCACCTTGGCTCTTGATGTTCCTGCCCAAAAAGCTCCCTCATGTGGACAGAGGTATTAGCCACAATTTATTCTCAAAGCAGGGGTTTTATTGTAGCAGATTCCTAGTCGACTTTTTGTTCATTTAGAAAGAGGTGGCCAGTTGAGGAACAAAGTGATCAGAGGTGAGATATTTGGCAAGAGATGAAGAACCAGCAACAACAGCTGTAACATGGTCCTTGCTCAGTGACCCTAATGGTACGAGAATTGCACAGTTGATTTAAAAATAAAGTATGAAGTGACACTCAAGATACTTCACTTTCAAAGAAAGATAAGAATGGGGCCTTCCTTTAAGAATTAAAACCACATTACACAGTTGTTTGTGACACGCAGGAGGCAGGAAGCACAACTGCGGGTGGCGTTTCTCACTTTTCAGTTCAGGCTCTTTAAGCTGCACCCGGCCCGTTAAGCCGGGCTCAACTGCACCACCCACATCACCAGGGTTTCAGGTCACTTTGCTCCTCCAGTCAGGAAAATGCTGTTTCCAACCCAGCCTCAAATTAATCTGGCTGACAGAAAAGCTCGAGCTAAACACACGGAGCAGAGCTTACAGTTTACACAAAAGTAATGTTTTCTGTTTCAGCACTGCTTCGTACGCTTGTAATAAAGACATTTAAGCATTTCCAGAAGACATCAACTTGAATGCCAACCATTAAAATCTAGTTAGTCATGTGTTTACACAAAACTTTGGAAAGAGTTGAAACAACTTGTCTGGAAACTTATCAGGTACATTTATTGAGGAACAATATTTTAAAAATACAGATATTAATATTTTTGAACTTGCATATAAAATACTTGTTCAATTTTGTCAGCGTACTTGTAGGTTACAACACCTGGGGAGAGATCGGTAAAGAAATTTGTGTTAGTATTTTGCAAACATTTAGCCATCACAAAATTTTATGCAAGCTTAACGCACAGAGGATGTACCTGCTTCCAGTCTGAATGAGTTTAGCTTCCAATCATTCACATTTTTTGGTCAAACAGAAGTACTGTATTATTGCCAAGGCTACAGGTCTTTCCAGCTTCCCAATAAGAGGTTGAAGTGCACAACAAAATCATATTTGCGCACAAGCTACACTTCAAACTTCAGTAATTTATGTAATCTAAATTTGAAATGATGCAGATTCGTGTGGGCTCACTTACGTGACCCACACCGGGATCAAGCCAAGTATCTGCCAGCCTACAGCTGCTTTTAACAACACTGCCTACGAGTCTGATTTAAATATATTTCGATTTCTAAAACTGCTGTCAACAGGACTGAACAGAATTTAGTTGGACTACCAACTCCCTGTAAGAGTATTGTTAGAAAAGCTGAGACTGACAAGACAATTCTGACTCTTGCCCATCACGTGGAGCCGACTGCAAGAGTGATCCAGGCAGAACAGCTTCAGATAACACAGTATGAGGAACTTGTTGCCATCTATAAAGTGGCGGAGGTAGCAAAAGGAAAGTAACGTTCCACAAGATAACGTTGTCAACAGTTCTGGTGCAACTTTTACCTCAGTAACTGGTCCATCTTCTCCTGTGTCTTTTAAAAATCTGAATAATGTTTCAGCCTAAAGAAAATTCAAAAAAAAAGTTGAGACGAATTAAAAACTTCTCAGTAACCTGTTGAGTGAACAACACAAAGAAGTAACAATGATTCAGCAGTGTCACTTTGAGTATTCTTGGCTCATCTGAAACACAGCTGTGGCAAAAGACAGCAATCACCCATGTGCCAGATTTACTTCAAGTGCCATTAGAATATGCAGTTCAAATTCAAATAAAGGCCAAATCACAAGATTTATCCCCTTTTTTACAGACTTGTTTAGGAGTCTTTTTATAAATTCTCCCTGTTGGACTATATAAATCATTAAAATCTCACAGTAAAAATACAAAGCTTTTCAAGTATCACATAAAGTTACTTAGTTTAAAAAAAGAAACATTCCTGTCTGAGTGATTACCACTTCTTACCCTTGCCACACCAGAGGAAAAAAAATCTGCCCCATCTTACAGAACGTAAACAGGTTATCTGGAATTAACGAACCTTACTTGGTACGTACCTAAATAACAAAGCTTTGCCTTTGTTATTTGCTACAGAGAAAAAACCACTTCTGGGAGAAAAGTCCATAGATTGAGCAAGATAAATCTGCTTTCTTCTGAACACCGGGAAGTTTGAGAATACAGTATATGAAGGAATGTGTACCTGATGAGAAATAGGTGATTAGTTATAACCGTTAGGAAAAAGCCACTAAAATTCAATTTACACTACAAATTTAAAATTGAAGGTCCACGTTAATTTTAAATGTTCAGTTATATTCGTATCCTACACCACTCTATTACAGTAGTTCTACCAGAGAAACGAGGTACAGGGAGTACACTATGAAGCCAGTTATTGCAACTCATTAATTTTTAAGCAATTACATATAAGTAAGTAAATATAGGCTTCCACACCCTCATATTAATTCAACAGTTCTGCTGTTGGGCAGAATTTTGACAAGGCTGGCAAAATTTTTAATGAGCTGGGAAAAACACCACATAGTAAGACCATTACAGTTACCAGCTGAAAATTCAGATTTGTTGCTGAGGTATATTTACAGCACTGAAATAAGGGCATTTTTAAAAGGGAAAAACAAAAAAAAAACCTGGACCATAAGACGTTATCTTCAGAACAACTTCCCTGAAGAAAAAATATTATTTCCTTAAAAATGTACAGTATCTTGTACATGTCCTGATCTGCTCAGTCTAGCAAGTTCTGCAGTACACATACCTGCTCAAGACCAGTTATATTATGTCACCAGGAACAGTTTTGATCAAGATACAAAAACCCCCTTGCACTGAAGAACCTGAACATACCAGTTTGACAGCCTCATCAGCTTCACGAGAAGCCACCGCCAAAATTTCCGTGGTGGGATTGAAGGTCACGCATGTAGCAGATGTAACAAGGTTCATTATGGCTTTAACTGGTTTAGGACGGTTCTCTTTGAGACAGACATCAGTAGTATATAAATTTACAACTCCGGAAGCTGAACTAAAGAAGAAATTAAAGATTATACCAAGCAGTAGCATTTATATACATATTACCTTGTTATCTACACTCATCATTCAATGTGATTTCCAGTTACTTACTGGAGTTTGTAGCAATATTTTGTTTGGAGCTTATAACAGTATTTAGTGGAGACCTTATTATCATTATTACAAACAGATGCATTTAACTGTGAAGAGCCTGGAGAAGCCCATCTCTTACACAGCATGAATTGAAAGCAACGAGAGCTTGGTATCAAAACATTCTAAAATAATTGCAAGTTCTTTTTCATTTTTTTTTATACTAAGTCCACTTGAAAATCCTCTTCTATAGTGGGCTAAGAAAATGCATACTGCACTTCAGAGCTTGCTAGTCTCTTTTAAAGGAATTGATACGCAAGCTGAAATTGCATCTCGGTAAGTATACTTAAGAAACACTTCCAAGCTCGTGGCTTTAAGCTGAGGCATCTTTTCCAACACTAACCTGCTATCTTGCAGGAGTGTTGGAAAGATAACTAGGAAAGGGGGAAGACTCTGAATTGATATTTGTCCTACAGAGTTCATGATTTCAGTCAGTATGATCCCAAAATTAACTGCTAAACCCATATATGGCAACAGTAATACACTAGAAGTGATACAGATATTAAGTGCGTTATAGTATTTCAGATGTACATAGAACACATTAAATACTATCTCAAACCAGTCTATTAATCTATTTGCCTCTACTCTAACCTTATTAAACCAAACTTATTCCATGTTCCCACACTCTCACCAGCCACCAATAAGTTTACTTGAAGAGCTCCAAAATGAGATAGGAAGAAGTTGCCAAATCCAAGTCACTTACCCACATGCCACATACTGGTTATTTTTTGAAACAGCAATGCACTTTCCTTCCAAAGAACCCTCATCTTCAAATTTGTGTAGACACTTTCTGCTTCTCACATCCCAGATGAAAACTTCACCTTCCTCTGGTTGCAGAATAAAGTAGAAGATTACAGAAACCATATATACCGAACATATTGTCTATTTTGGTAAAATAAATGCCATTAAATTACAACCATTAGCTCATTTACAACTACAAAATATAGAGTATTTAATTCTTTTTTTTTTAAAAAAGGCATACTAAAAGAGTTAACTGCATTCTTTAACGACTGATCACTTGGTTGTATTTTTAGGCCAGATACTGGCACAAGAGTCCTTTAATTATCTTTGTAAAACTATAAAAGGTTTATAAAAACTTACACAATTTAAGCAGAACTACGATTAGTGCTGTTAGAGAGAATACTTACTTGAATAGCTATATATTTTACTGCTGTCTGGAGTGAAGGCAGACGCAGTGCATCTTCCGTTTACCTTCATAGTGCTAATCAGTTCCTTTGTCTATAGGATGAAGAACAACAATGGTGACAATAATTCTGCCAAAAAATCTGTAGGAAAATTTGTTTCCGTTCTCCTGTCCCACAAAAATCCAAAGTTAGCTACACCGACATTAAAAGAACTGCATCAACCTTTTCAGTGCCTACAGACCAGGGCACAAGTCCACGACCAATTTATTATCGCACAGCTACAGGTAGTTCACTCAACACTCATTTGCTCCCTCACCAAAGGGTCTTCATTATATAACAGAACTGAACTTCCCTTAAAAAGTATTTTTTGCTAGTAAAAGTTTAAAACAGATCCAGCTGCCATCATATGGCATTTAAAAATTTAACTGAAAAAATTCTGTATGCATTATGAATCACAGTAGATGGCATGATTCATGAACACGGTACACCAGCACGCGCTAGCGCTGCTCCTAAAAAAGCAGCCCTGTAATTCTCCTGCCCTCGGATGCCCATTTCCACTCTGAGGCCATTCCTTCCGCCAGCACAGTGTGTTCGTGCAATCAGCTGAAATACAACATTGAGATATGACTTTTTCCAGTGACAGATTAAAAACCCACAAAACTCCGGCCTTAGCTCCACCAGTTCCAAAGAGAACCGTATAGTCAAGAAAAAAATTCTCTGATAGCCCAAAATAATTTTCTAAAGCTCCAGTTAGATGATTCAGCAGGTCATTTTTGAATGCTGTCACAGTATGCCTCATACTTTGTTTCAGCTGAAAGCTAGATTTTTTTTTTCAGATTAAATATAAGCAAGCAGATTCAAAAGGAAAAAGATACCAAGAAACTGAAGCTAAATGAAGCATGAAGAGAAACTACCTTCATTGACAACAAGTGGAGGTAACCTGAAGTTCCAGTGAGTAGCATAAATGATCCATCCGGAGAGACTTCAAAGTTTTTGAGAAATCTTTCCTCCACACCTTTAAATAAAAGAGATTAAGAACTTCGAGTTGGCATAATTTATTATTTTCCTTAACACTCAGAGGTACGATGAATAAGACCTGACTCCACTTCAGCTTTTCATTTCTATAATGCTCAGTCACAGTAAAGCTACAACTCAACCTTGTTTATGTGTGACAATTTAATTTTCAATAGTTTAGACAGAATAAAGTTAAAGGTACTTGAGTAAATACCCCTGAAAACAAGTTAAAAATACTACCACCACCAATTTACTGCACTTCCTTTTAAAGCAAATTCATATGCCATCCTTATCGAGGACAGCTTCAACTATGTCCAGACACTTAAAGCACTATAAAACATACCTCTTACTTTCTCTATAGGAATGATACTTCCACTCATCATGTCATACACAAAGAACATTTTATGGTGGGTACCAGTGGCTATAACTTGTTCTCCATCAACACTGAAACAAGCCTTATAGATTGGAAAACTCTCTAAATAGATGCTCTGTATTTTTGGATTCCTTATACCATCAACCTTAAAAAAAAAAAAATTATCATATTAAGGAACATGCCAAATACCTTTAGATAGAAAAGTCATATCAACCAGTCAAGAGACTTTAAGAGGAACACTAGTTTGAAGCATTAATGTCTTCCTCTCTTCCCAGTCCACAAACAACCCAGATCTTGGCTCCTCACCCTGTACATCAGGCACTCCCAGCCCTCCCAGATCTACTTGACACCCCTTCCCCATCTCGTCCATGCTCTGTTCAAATAATCACTCTATTGTGCTTTTCTGAACAGAAACATTGGCTTTGCATTCTTCTTTCCTGCACCCCTGTGGGAATATCAAATCCGACTTGTGTCTTTGACTATTTCACTGGTGCTGGGCCATGTTGAAAGTTCGTAAATACAGTTATGATCTTTAGTTTTCAGAGGAGCAGGGCAGGAGTGTCCCACAATGAGCAGCTCCTGCTGCAGTACAGTCTCTCCACCCTCAAAATTATTTCTCAGCAACATTACAGTGTTAAATGAAAGTGGACAGCTCTTCACACTACGGGCTTTACAAAGAACTTAAGGAAAAAATATCTCATTAGTCCTCGTCACTGCAAACCTTAAAACCAAATATTTTTAAGAACAGAACTTCAACTCAAAACTCTGATACAACTAAGTTTGCCTACGCTCTGTAAGGGGTTGGTACGAAGTCAGATGGAAATTTCTTCCAACAAGATGCCTTTAACCAAGCAAGTTCCACTGTAACCACAGACATTACAACCCCCGTGTGCACAGGAAGAGAGGAAAGTCTGTCATTCCAGGTGTATATTTCAGGTATATTTCCAGGTATATATCAGGTATATTAATAAAAAAAAGATTCCATATTAGTGGCCATTTACATAGCATAGATTGAAATTCTTCACCTGAAAGAGTGACACGGATCGATCATGCCCAGCAGTCATCACTACTTGAGCAGATGGATGAAACTGCACAGTCACCAGCTTTCCATTAGCAAAACGTTCCTGATTGGCAGGTAAGCAGGTGCTCATCTGGAACACAGATCAAGCAGTTTAAAAACAACACAATTGGCACATTTTTGCTTATGCTGATGAACAGCCAATTTAATTGCTCTTTATCCAACAAGACCAAGATCTCAAACCCTCTGCTGAACTTTCAGACAGCATGACATAAACAGAACATACACACAGTAAGTTGCTTCAATGCAGCAGTGCACACATAAGATAAGCCAGCCAGCCTTGCTACTGACTTCAAAATTAAGTCTGTGTAAAACCAGTTGCATTCTGACTCACCTGAAATACCTGTAGAAGAGACAGTGTAAAACTCTCATTTAAGGCTGTCACTTCTCAAAGACCATTTCAGCAGCCTCAAAGTTATGGGAAAATTCCACCCTTCCCAGAAATTAAAATCCTACAAGATGCTACTTCAGAGAATATAATTCTTATGTCAAACCATACATCTCAATTTATTGTTTCATGCTTTCAAGAGGTGAACTACCCAATTTGTCCAACTGTTTACTCTCTAGAGTTTCCAGTTACAGAAACAAAGAAGAAATTCATATGATTTTACTGCCCAAATAGCAAAGAGGTCACAGCGTGCATACAGGTCAAACTGAGGTGGAAAGATAAGGTTTGCCCTTACCTTCAGAATACCTCTTGGCAGGGACTCTGAGTTCGATATAAAGTTGCCAGTCCTGCACAGCAGATCATTATCTTCATCACTCTCACCTAATTAAAACAAAGCATATTGAAAATACTAATTACACAAACACTCACACATCAAACACCACAAATTTAGGGAAAAAAATTAAATCAAAGCACACTGAAAGAAGGAATAAAGTGACTTATCCAGCATGTTATCACAGTACTGAAATGAGAAAACATAAAAAATCATTATAAGGAGCTGAATAGGGAAAGATAGAAACATTTACTTGAATAGTAATGGGATCATTTACCATCACTTGCAGGCCCTTTGGATTTCTTCCTGTTTTCTAAATCAGCCCAGGCAGGAACTCCTCCCATAGCTTGCTGAAACCTAGTGAGAGAAGGGTGAGGGGGGAAGAGGAGAAAAGAGAAACATCATCTTTATTGAGAAAGTAGTTGCCTTCTATGCATTAAGTACTTACAAGCCAAAGTTACCATTTCGCAAGATTACTTGTTGTTAGAACACTATGCAAGTTTTTTAAAGTTTTACTGAGCTTTCTGTGTTTTGCCGATCTCCTGAATGTAAATCTAAAGCAAAATTGATACCAAACATCAAAGCCCTGTTCTTAGGAGCAACACCTGCTAATACACAAACACATCTGAAGTTCTGCTTTACTATCTAACTACATTCATATTTGAGTTCATTCTTATATACCATACTTAGCTACTATCTTCTTATCATCCTATTTACAAAGCAAGATATCACTATAAAAATTTTCTGGCATAACACCCTAGAATAGAAATTTGCGCACGTTTACTAAACCAGGTATTAAACAAATTAGCCTATGCAATGCTAATGCATATTTTATTTACTATTCTTGATATTATCTTGGATTTAAAAATACTGTGAGTATTGCAAGAAGCACTAGATTTAAGCAGGACAAATCAATGCAGTAGGTAAAAGGTGACTTTGAATGTCACATAAATGTATCTTAATAAAGTTAGCCACAAAAACATTAATGAAACTCACTGTTCTTCAAGTCGTCTTTTTAGCTTTTTCTTAGTAAGTACCTTCTCAGCATCACTTTTCATGAAATCTTTCCTATACTTATGGGTCATATCAACACTAGAGGGGAAAAAACACACAGAACATGAGCATCATTCCAACTGAAGCCACTTAACGGTCACTCTTGAGCGTGACACATAATTCCCACGGGCAAACTTGAACTTACTTTTCCTCAGCTTCATCATCTTCATCCACCCAGGCTGGTTTTTTAGGTAGCAATTCACCTTTTGCTTCATTTTCTACTTCCGAATCGCTGGAGTCTCTCCGCAGACTTCTCTCTGCAGCCTCACGCTGAAAACAACCAAACAGCCCGTTTAGCCCAGTTACGGGCAGACGACAGACACAGCGACGGGGACCGGGAGCCGAACCCCCTCCCAGCCCCTGCCCGGGGCCGCAGGACCCGCCGCCCCCCGCGCTCCCCGGGCCCAAGACCGGCCGCGGGGCCCAGCCCTACCCGCTGGGGGCCGGCCAGGCGCTGCAGCAGCTCGTCCTCCTCCACGTTGAGGCTGTCCCCGAACACCAGCTCCTCCAGCTCCCGCTCCGGACCCGACGGGCGGGACAGGGCGCTGAGGTGCCGGGCGCGCCGGGCCGACTCCTCCGCCGCCTGCTGAGCCGCCGCCGCCTCCGCCCGCGGCTGGAGCTGCTTCATAGTTTTCTTCGTTATTTGCTTCATAGTTTTCTTCGTTATTTTCTTCGTTGTTTTCTTCGTTATTTTCTTCGTTATTTTCTTCGTTTTCTTCTTCGGCGTCGCTCCGGCCGCTGCCGGGCCCATCCGAGGCGCCTCCGCCACGACCCCCATCGCTCCCCACCGGGCCGCCGCCGCCGGAACCGGAACACGTGCGTGCTGGCCACGTGATACCCTCCCTTGCCCCGCCCCCCCCGGGCGTGATAGGCTCACGCCCCTGCCCCTCCTCAGCCCACGTGATCCAGACAGGTCCCCGCCCTCAAGACGCTGTCACGTGCCCTCCTTTCTTTGCCTTCCTCTCGCTCCCCCACCCCGTGTTCCACGTGACGCGTCCCACGGCCGGGCCGCTCCATTGCGCTCTCAGGGGGGTCCCGCGCCCCGGATGACAACAACTGCCCCTCCCCGGCGGCCCAGAAGCCGCTCCTCCCGTTTCGCCATCCAGCGAAAGGCAAAACAACCCGCGGCGGGGCTGTTCTTATCCCCCAGCCTCCGCTCTGCCGCTGAACCCCCTCTTTTCCGAATGGTTTCTCCCAGAGGGGGTACGGCGAGCGAGGAAGCCCCAAACAGCTGGGAGCCCAATGAGGGCGCGCGGTGGGCCGGGCGCCGCGCCTGCGCACGGGTGTTATGTTAATGTTGTTGATGTTCCGGCGCAGAGAGTTGGGTTTCTTTCTCCGGCTGAGTGAGAGGCTGAACTTTCCAGGCCGCCTCCTGCCCCGCCGGGCCCGGCCCCTCGCAGGGGGAGGCGGCAGGCGGAGGGGGCCGAGCCGAGGGGAGGGGGCAGAGGCAAGCGGGCGTCTCCTGCCCATGAGGGCCTGATGGAAAACACAAAGGACCTGGTGAGTACCGCAGCCGGGGGGAGGCGGTAGCCGCGCCGGGGGCTGCCCCGCTGAGGGGGCGAGCGCCTGAGGGGAGCGGCGGGGTTGCGGGGCTGAGCGACCCCGCTCGGTGCGTGTGCCGGGGGCGGCCGGGGCTGTGCGGGAGGGGAGCAGCCCCGGCACCCTCCGGCTTTTTGGGGGAGCGGGGGCGGCTCTGCGGGAGGGAAGGGGCTGCCAGCCCGGGGCGGGGCGGCTGCGCCGTGCGGGCCCCCGCGGGGTGCGGAGCGAGGCCGCCGTTCTGCGGAGCGCGGGCGCGGAAAGTTTATTGAGGGGAGCGGAGGCCCCCCCCCCCCGACCCCGGGGCTGGGGAGGTGCGGGGGGAGCCGCGGGTGGGTGGGTGACCCCCTGTCACCCCCGCAGGAGCTGCGGGCACGTGGAGCGGCGGTTCCCCCTTTGTTGTGATCCCGGCCGGGGGCTGCGCTCCCCCCGCCCCGGCCCGCTGGGGCTGGGATGGATCGGGGGGGCGGGGAGGGTTCCTTCCTCCCCTTCTTCTTCCTGCCGGGATGGGGAGTGTTGTGGTTTCAGCCGGCAGGCAGCCAAAGGCCACACAACCGCTCGCCCCTCTCCTCCCCCGCAGCGGGATAGAGGAGAGAATCGGGGAACAAAACAAACAAACAAAAGTGAAACTCGTGGGTTGAGATAAAATCAGTTGAATAGGACAGAAAGGGAAGGTAGCAATAGTAGTAATGATGAATGAAGAGTATACAAAACAAGTGATGCACAGTGCCATTGCTCACCACCTGCTGATGGGTGCCCAGCAGGCATCGCCCCCTCAGCCAACTGCCCCCAGTTTCTATACTGAGCATGATGGCACATGGAATGGAAAATCCCTTTGGCCAGCTTGAGTCCCCTGTCCTGGCCAAGTCCCCTCTTGGCTCCTTGTGAAGCTCCTCGCTGGCACAGCATGGGAAGCTGAAAAGTCGTTGATTTAGCCGCGGTACTACTGAGCAACAGCTAAAACATCAGTGTGTTTTCAGCACTCAGGCTAAATCCAAACCAGAGCACTATACCAGCTACTAAGAAGAAAATTAACTCCCAACTCTAAACCAGGACAGGTAGTAAAAAGTTTTAGATTTTCTCATACTTAGCAATCCAAGCACACTTGGACACGCTTCTCTTAGTGGTCCACAGAAATGCTGGTTTTTCAGCAACTTCCTCTTGTAGTTAAAGCCTTAAGGTTTAGTTTTCCAGTCGTGCTCATTTTAAGTGCTATAGAGTGTTCTTTAATATTAACACTTCAAAAGTTCAGGATTCTTTGCATCTAGTTGTTCCCTCTATATAGTTTTTATGGCTGTTCATATTTTGACTTTGTTCTTAACGTGAGGAGCAGTAAACCTGTGAAACTAGTTTCACTTTCAGGTTGTTGCTGGAAATGTTTTGAAGTGTAGGGATTTCTGTCCAGTGTGACTTTAAAAAAAATATCTTAATAAAAGCATACAAAGCATATGCTGATTGTGGTAGAAACTGCTGCATGTGAAAAAGTAATTAATTTTAAAATAACGATTTAAGATGTGGGTGTGGCAGCTGTTGTTATTTTTCACATCTAAAACCAATTAAAACCGACAGCTGTAGGGCAGTTTTCTGTATTTTAAATTAAGATTATTTTGCAGGTTTAAGGACCTGCATTTACTTGTTTGCCGTATTCATTTATAAGTCTGATTTTGACTTGTAGGGAGTGGGATAGGAAGGCTATGAGAGTCTAATCTGGAACATTACATGCAAACTAAACCAATATGTTCCTTTAAAAAAAGCAATCAAACTTAGTAGTCTTTACTCATTGCTTCTGTTATACACTCTCCTATGTGGAAGTTATTGTGTATGCCACAAGAGCAGTTTACGTGTTGTTCTAGAGTGTGTAGCCTTGTGCATGTGCAAAAGGATTGTAGACTGAAAGGAAGAATTCTCTTCATTGCTGTTCCCTAGAGAGCGAGGTGACTGTGGCAGTAAAGATACCATGTACAAAAGTTCCCTCTGATTGGCTTTCATTTCTCTTACCATCTAAAATTTGATTTAATTTTGCAAGGCTTTTGATACCTTCTGCAAACTGCTACTGCATACCTTCATTTCTCAGGTAAGTTGGTACAATCGGGGCATGCGTGATATTTTGCTGAATCTGGCTCTGAGCACATGGAATGAATTCAGCTGTTGAAGACTTCGGTTTGGGGTTGGTGGTGTTTTTGGGGGTGTTCTTTACATTTAAATTGATTTTTTTTTTTCCTTTTTTTAATGGTAACACAGTGTTTAAAGTGAAGTATTTGCCTCTTCCAGATATTCCTAGAAGGGCTTTGTAGAAACATAACTGAGTTTGTAACAGATTTTCAGTTTTCTCAAAACTCAGATATTTCACGTATTAATCATCACAACCCCCCTCCAAAATTGTCTGCTAATTTGATATATTTTTTTATGAAAGAGTCTCCCCTCTTGTGTGAAAACCCCTGGGGAAGAGGCTATGGACAAAACCATTGGCAAACAGCAGAAACTGGCTTCAGACAAAATGCTGTCATACATAGCAAATGAAGAGACAGGAAAAAACATTTCTGTAATTTTCCAGCAGAGATTTTACTTATAATAAGAGTGGAAGGCACATTTCCAGATAGAGGTGAGTTGCTTATATAAAAAAGTAAGTTTGGTTGGTTATGATTTCCAGGAATCCCAAGATGTTTAGCTTTGGGGTTGGTTTGTTTGTTTGTTTTTAATGAAAGCTTAAAGTATGTTTTCTTTAAATTGATACCATGTTTGAATTTTCTTTTTTTGTCGTGCTGTGAGGCACAATTAGACTTCAGTTCCACGGGGGGCAAGCTCGTATTACTACACTAAATTATTTTGGCCAGCTTACATTCAGAAGAGTTGCAATAAATTAGTTCCATAGTCCTTAATACCAACATCCAGAGCTAAAACTAAGCTTGTAGCATGAAACATTATTGAACTTTTCAAAACAAAAGCTGTGCATCAAATTTAATACCACCGTGGAAATGTACGACGAGAAGTGCACGATCTGTTAAGGATATGTGATTAAAGTGAATGTGTCTTATCACAATCAAAGTTTCTGGTGACCTCATTGTTGACCTTGGCCTCAGATACCATCTGTCTGAACTTCTGTCACATTTCTGGGGGTTAGATCTGAATATAGAAAGTGATGCCTCTTGTATAGGTGCCTTTGTTAAGCTACAGCTCTTGTACTCAAAGCTCCAAATTGCTGCTTTTCTGAACACCAAATTGATCGGTAGTAACAACAACAATTTTGAGCGGTTTGAAACCTTTCTGTGACTGTTGCGGGTCATCCACCTTTGACTAGGATGCACCTGGGGGGAAGGAGTTTGGTTACTTAATAATGGGGTATTTTTTGTAGCAAGCTTTCGCCTTCAAAACACTTTCATGTACATTTTGCCAATAATTGAGCCTAGTCTTCATCAAGACACTAAAGCAATTTCCTGAGTAAGTATTCGATGTCTAATTAATATTAAGTGGTTTTATTTTGTGTTTTGGCCATGCATTGTTTGCCCTTTGTGACCAATTTTTTATGCAGAAAGAGTAGTTGTTATGCTCAGAGAATGTATGCTGTAATGTGGTGACCAAATTCAACTGTGTATATCTATATATGTAAGACTATATGTTAATTGAGTGAGAAACTAGCTATTTTTCATATTTGTATAGATTTGCCATCCTCCTTTTAGGGAAACCAGTTTCCTTAACTATATTCTTTTACTGTACCATTTGCCCTGTGTAATGGTTAAGTAAGAGTATTTCTCAAAAATACATTGTTGCCAAGTATTCACAGGGAGGAGAGGAAGAACAGGAAAATGTGAAGTTGGGCAGAATAAGAAAGCAGTTCTTGGGAGTTCCTTTCTCCACCCATCCCTTCAATAAAGAAAAGTATGCGAGAGAACCCCCAAGCAAATAGTCGTACAGGCTTATTTGCCAGTCCCGCTTATGCTGGATTTTGTGTGGCTCTGTCTAAAAATCTTTCCTGTTGAGGAACCAGTAATCTCATTAGGAAAATAAGCCTTAGCCGGTATGCCTGAAAGTTTGTCTTGTTCTTATGCGTTTTCATTGCTACTGTTTAATGCATGAGCAGACTCTGTACTAGTGATGGAGTTGTCCTTTTTGTCAGGGTGCCATTTTTGACCTTTGAGTTCAGAGTTCTACCCCAGCTTTCTGTTTCAGATGTTAGGATTTTCAAAAAAATTGGACCTCTGACTTCTGCAGGAAGGGTTGTCAGAGATTCCACATGTTCGCTTGTTTCTATAAATGCCGTCTCTCAGCATGGGTTAAAAAGAACCTTAGGGGTTTTTATTATCAAAATAGAAATGTCTTGATCTGCTCTAGCAAAATTCCAGCATAGGTACTGGCACATCTTCTTCCCTAACTTCCACCTACTTCTGCACACAAAATACTTCTTTTGTTGTTGTTGTTGCAAAACTGTATCTTTTCTGAGTCTCACAAAAGATATTTTGAGTAATTTGCTCAGAATTATAATCCAGATAACAGCTGAAAATTAACATTAAGAATGTCCTACATAAATTATCTGGCAGACATGGTTATCTTCTGGCAAAAAGTTGGATAAAAATGTTTTATAAAACAACTATGGTATTATTTTAAAATAACAAGCAAAGCTGCTGTTTTGAATTGCTCATAGCTTGGACAATTTGGGCCAATATAAAGTAAATGGAAAGGTGATATACGAGACTTGTTTTGACAGTGTAGTTAAACTCGACAAACTTGGTCATTGCTATTTAGGAACCCATGTGATGCTGACGGATGATTTTCTTAGCGGAGGGCCCAATTTTCCGTAAAGTGAAAACATTTTCTTTCTCATCTGTGGATATTTTGGCAAAGAGGGCTTGGCAATAATATTGAGGTTCTAAATGTATGTGATGCAAAAGAAGAACCAACCGAACGAGCCAACTGTGCTGTTGCCGTAATCAAGGTTGCAACCACACACAGTGCTCTGACTTCCCTTGGTGCGGCTGGTCCTTCATCCCCCTTGCAGCCCCCCGGTTCTTCTGTCCTCCCCTCGCCGTGGGGCAGAGCTGGCTGGAGAGCTGCTCTCCCGGAGGCGCTGGGACCGGCCTGCGCTTCTCGTCCTTTTGAGCCACTCCAGCATTTCACATCTCAGCCAGCAAAGTGCTGGGCAGAGCAGAACTGCCCTGTGGGGCCCGAGGTCTCCAGGCTGGAATAGAAGAGGGATGTTCTGACACTACCTTGTGCTGCAGCTAATGGGTTCAAGTTCTCCTTTTTGTGGGATGCGGCCCTAATCTCTTAGTGAAACCAGATCAGGTGATTGATGGAGGATGAGTGAATGAGGAAGATCCTGCCCACGCACTCTGGGACACCACTAGTATCCACCCATAACAATAAAAGGTATCAAGGTGTTCTGGCATTACCATTGGGAATATGGTCTGGCTTTTGATTCCTTACCTGAAGCTGTGGTCAGAGAAAGTTAAATATTGTGAGGCATTGAGGAGTTTGTGAAATCTCAAGGAAGATGATGAGTCTTCATGTTCTGAGCTGTAAATTACTGGCACTGTTCGCAGAACACTGTATCCATGGCAACGTTGTGCTCAACTTCTGCCTTAACCTACACACACGTGCACACAGAAATAACTGATCTTGAGTCTTGTTGGCCAATAGCATCAGTAGTAGTGTCCAGGTGAGAGGTGTTCCCAGGGCAGGTCAGGACGAGCTTTGGTTCTGCCGTCGCTCAGTGGTTAATGACTGTGACTGTTAGCCCAGCTACTTCTGGCAGATGCCAGTTCCTTCAAGGAGATGTCAGGTTATGCCCCATCCTAGGCTTTGATTGGTTTTAACATAATTTTGAATTGTTCCCTGAGGAACGTGTGCGTAATTGACATTACACTCGCTTTTTGTTTCAAAGCTGCTTTAAGTGCTTTAAATTCGTTCACCTTATTGCATAACCTTTTGCGCTTACTGGTTTTTGTTTGTGTGGGTTGCATTCATTTTTTTCTTTATTATTATTATTTTTTTATTGAATTCTAGGATTGGGTCAGTGTGGAAGTCAGTTTTCCCTTTTAACTATAAGGATATCCTTCCATAATAGGATTTAGTCAGATTGCAGAGGAGAATAGAGGATATTATAATAAAGGGATAGCACTGCAGAAAAAGGCTCGGATGAGATCCAACAATAAAGATGTTCAGGCATATACTCTCTAGGAAAGGGATTTGGGGAATTACTGTGAAATCTTAAAGCTATGAATCCGAATGCAATTTAAGACGGCAAAGTCCGATCACATGCTGTTATTTTTCTATCTGCAATGACTTCAAAAATAAAATTATCTCTTGGAAGAGGAAGTAGAGGTAAAGGTTTTCTTAGTATTCTTTTTTCTTGGCTGTACTTCATTCTCCTAACTTGTGCTTCCATTGTAGAATTTTTCTTTGTCTTCTCTTCATCTCTTATTTCCGCTCAAACTTAGTGGATACTGTTAAGGATAATGAAAATACTTTGAAATTTTTTTTGTTTTTAGCTTAACGAGGTCAGCTCACATAGTAGTAGCCTTGTTTCAGTAGAGCTGTGTAAGATGTTTATGAAGTGAAAACTCACTGTATTAAAATGCATGTATTGGATGTGCATCAGAAAAAAGTTAATCTATTGTTTATACTTTAATGTATTTGGAAATGGCTTAACTGTGTGTTCTTCAAAATTGTATGGGGTTTTTTGACCTCAGATTTTCTGGTTATAGGAAGAACTCTGTTATATAACAAGTTTTTGTATATGACAGTGGCAAATTAGTCACCTTTCTATCTTTTAGCATTTATACAGACCCTATTGCCATAGTAACTGAGCTCTTCATAATTGTTAATGTATTAATCCTCAGAATATCCCTGTGAGGTAGAGAGGTGTTCCTGTGCCACACGTGAGAAAGTGAATCACGGGGAAGCTGATGTATCGCTAACCCCACAGGGCAGTGAGAGCAGAGATCCGCTCTCGTTTCTGTTCCTAGGGAATAGTACCCTCTTGGTTGAACTGCCTTTTCTCTGCCCAGCTTTCTCAAATGAATGAATTCTAGTGAAGTTGGCTGCAGCCATCTGGATTGTGCTCATTTGCATGTAAGATCTGTGTGCCTGTCATTATTCAGCACATCAGGATTAATGAACTCTGAAGATACCAAGAAAAGGAAATGTATGGACTGCTACTGTGTATTCGCAGTGGATCGTGAGATTTTTATTCCTGTATATCACAATACCAAAAATGGGCTTGTTTTGACTCTACTAATATTAAGTTAATTGGCAATATGTGGCTCATATATCTGTCCTGATAGAGCAGTTGGTTAATACATCTACTTTTGAAGGCTGACTTTGACTTTTGAAGCTTTTGAAACTTGACTTTGAAATATTTGCATTCAGAATGCTCTGCTATTCTTTGAGGTTTTTGTTGGTTGGTTGTTTTTTTAATTTTTAGACAGAACATACTTCACGAGCAGAAAGGAAAAGACGCGATTCATTCGGGATGTTTGACGGTTATGATAGTTGTAGTGAGGACACGAGCAGCAGCTCCAGTTCAGAAGAGAGTGAAGAGGAGGTTTCTCCTTTGCCGTCCAGTCTCCCAATCATAAAGAATAATGGACAGGTCTATACTTATCCAGATGGCAAGTCTGGCATGGGTAAGTATGTAGTGCATGGGTACAAAGAGCTTGATATTTGTTTTTCAGCCCGTGCTGTGAGTTGTGAGGGTCCAATCCCACATGTTGGTCCTGATTGAAAATGGACCAAAACAGCTGAAGGGTTTGGGTTGGTTTGGTTTTGGGCAGGAAAATGGTTTTGGTTTTTGCTAAACTGAAATAAGGTAAATTTTGAATCCTGCTGTCAGGAGAGAAATAGCATGGGAATATCTGCCCTCCCATCAAGTATGTGGTGTTTATATGTGCATGTGTATGTTCTCATGTACATTGCCTTTATTATTTGAGGAGAATGTCAATGTGTTCTCTCTACGCTTGGGCATATATTCTCTCTACCCTTTATGTTACATATACAATATATTCAAATAAATTTCTTCCTACACTAGAAAAGTTCATTGCTGCTGTTAGTGTGTACCTGTTCACCACCCACTAGCTCTGAGCTGGAGAACACTGGAAAAAAAAATTTAAAAAAAAGGAAAAGTGCTTTTATCATCAGGGAAAAAATATTTTAGCCAAAATCATTAGTGATTAGTAGAGCTCTCTCTGGGTAGAGTCTTGGCATTGTCTCATTGGCATAAGTTGGTCACAAACTCTTATTCATCACGAAACAACCCTGTGGGTGATGCTATTGCCTCTGAAGCATATGATTCCGGCTAGAACAGAATATTGGTGGCATAGAGTACTTTGGGGATACTATTTTATGATTCAAAAAAGAGTTCTGATTTTATTTCAGCTTGGAAGTGTTTAAATATTTAGAGGATACCAAGATTGGCAGACCCCAGTTCAAAGCAGATGTTTCCTTGAGAACCATGAAAACAAAAATCGGCTTTAACAGATTTAGCTGGGTCATTCACTTCTACCACCAGTAAAATTAATAGAGAGTAGAAAAAGGCACTTTTTCACCCATGAACTTGAGGTTCTTAGTGTTTCACTGACACTTGTAGTGTTATGTTATTTTTCTGTGCAAGTCTCTTCAAACTCTAAGCAACTGTTTGGTGGTGCCACCTACAGGACCTTCCTTTTGTCATCTTTGTTCTGGATTTTTACCGAGGTCTTGATTACACTCTTGACACTTGGCTTTTTCTCTCTGACTAGCTACGTGCGAGATGTGTGGAATGGTTGGTGTCCGTGACGCTTTTTACTCTAAAACAAAACGCTTTTGCAGTGTGTCGTGCTCTAGAAGCTACTCATCGAACTCCAAGAAGGCCAGCATTCTGGCCAGACTTCAGGTAGCGGTACAGACACCATTTTCTTTCTATACTTACTATAGTCTGTGTAAAACATGTACATTTGTAAAACTTGCATGGTGTTTTAAGATAAGTCAAGTTTCTTAACATGTTAAAATTTTCACGAGTGATTGGGGTTTTTTTTGGTGTGTTTTTTCTTTTTTTTGGTAAGCCAAAACTCAAAACTGCATCAGTCTTGAACAAATTACTTTGTTCAGCAGAGCAAATTCCAGACAATAGTGGCTCCTTATTTCATTTCTGCTGCAGAGACTCTTCTGCAAGGAAAAGGACAGTCTACATATGTAGTGACTTGAAATTCCATGCATCTCATACCCAAGATACTTTCTGGCTTTAGAGGGTGTAAAGGTTTATTTACTATTGTTGTGTTTTGGTTTTGAGGGTTTTCTTAACTGTACAGATTTCCAAAATGAGTTGTGGTCTGTTCACTTAAAATATTAATCAAACAATCACTAAGGTATATTTGTAACATTCAAGAAAAGAGATAGAAATGTCAGGAAGTGTTATGTCCTATCTCAAATTCACTGCAACAAATGCCAAGAAATTGCATTGGTATAAATTAGACTAAAAGTTCTTCCTTTTAACAGATATCTATTTTTCAGGTAAACAGCAATGAATCTATAGTGCTGTTCAAGTTGGAATACTAGTACAAAAGTCATCTTTTGGACATTCTTTGCTACTGGTTTTTAAATTTATTTAATATTATGTGTAGTTTTGTGATACTTAGTCAACTTCCATTCTGTGTCGTTCTAATTTTAGTTAAATGTACCAGAGATACACTACACCTATGGAAATTTCCCAGTGGATGTTTGGAAAGACTTTATTTATTTAGCTTTTTTTTGTTTTAGGGTAAACCTCCAACAAAGAAGGCTAAAGTTCTACAAAAACAGCCCTTAGTGGCTAAATTAGCAGCATACGCTCAGTACCAAGCAACTTTACAAAACCAGGCAAAGACTAAAGCAGGTAATGACGTGTAAACTGGCTGAAATAAATCCTTGGTAATATAAGATTTGTGGCTCATTAGCAGCTTCCTAAACAAAATACCTTTCTCTTTGCAGCTGTCCCTGTGGAAGGCTTCAGCTGGGGTAACTACATCAATAGCAATAGCTTTACAGCAGCTCCTGTTACCTGCTTTAAACACGTACGTATTTTTTAATAACGTGCTGTCCTTTTGTGTGTGGGTGAGAGAGTCCATGGTAATTCTTCAATTCATTTTTGCAAAACATTCCTATGCAAATATGTTTTGTAACCTTGGACTATGAAACTTATGTTGTAAACCTGTGTTAATATGACTTCTTTTTGGACATATATTTGTTTTTATCTGTCCTTTAAAACCATCCTGAACACTGCCAGTTACTGTCATCATACATGCCCTCATAAGCAAACTAGAAAGTAAGAGGAGGACTCTTAAACATCTGTTAAGTTATTTTTCTCGAATTCAAGGCACAAAATCCATCAAATATGCTGCAAAGGATCAAGCCAACCAGGTCATGCAGTATTAGAAAAAGTTTCAAAAGGCTTTTTAGATGGAGTCAGGCTTTTGCTCTGCTATGTCAAACTGATCTTTTGGTTACATATTTGGATCTGGGATTTCTTTTTTCTTAGTTTTTAGTCAGATTCTCACTGTCAATCATGCTGCCAGGTGGTGTTGAAAATGAAGGCTTTTTATAAATCTGAAATCAAAGAGGTTGGTTTTCTTTGTATTAGCGTTACAAAAATTCCAAACAAAGTCCTCGGTCTTTACAGAATGTAATTAGGAGATGAGGAAAATATTTAGCAGCATCTGTCTTTAATGTATGTGTTAAATTCCAACTACTAGATCTTGTTTAAAGTATTATCAGTAATTTCTTAAGTAAAAACTTTGACAGGAAGTGTTTTCTCAGCATTTTTCTTTTCATTTTGGAAGTTGAAGTGTTCCATCTTACGAAAGTTTTATTTTGCTCAAAACGATCTGATGAAAATTGCTATCAAAACATTTTGTTTTATGGAAGTTGTCCATAAGGGAGAAGAGAGACGTATTTTTCTGTCCACTTCAGGAATTCGTGCTGAGACCTGTCAGTTCATAAATCCCTCGGAGCTGAGGGCTCTGGGCAGTTGGCACTTTGTGAATAGCGCCCTTTATGCTCGGGGGCTGCCCAGAGCAGAGCCTTCCATCAGATAGTTTGGTGCATTTGTATCAAATTCCACGTGCTTAAGCAAGCATGTTTGCACTTTGCTTTCACGCTTATGTCCATGCTGTAGTAAGTAATTTCATAAGTCCATATCAAAAGGTTCTGTTTGATAATGTGGGCTGTCCTGTTACAACAAGAAATGCTTCACAATGTACGGCATCTTTAATTAGGGTACAGCTGCAATAGTTCGGTCACCTGTAAATTATGCTACAACATTCTCTGAAAGGAGTTGTGTCTCCTTTTCTTGCTGCTTCATTCATTAAGTGAGCAGATACGATACTGTGTTCATATTTTACCTTGAAAATTTTCACAAGCTACATGGCAACGGTGCTGCTAAGCCTGAATGGTTTTTTTGGTTTGTTTTTTTGGTCCCTATTTTCATTTTTCATACAAGCAAAGTGCAACTCCTGCAATCTCCTTTGGAAATTTCTACTTCTTTGGTGGACGTTCGTATTACAAGGACATGACTTGCATTTGGTTTTACTGTAATTATTTGAAAATTATATTATTTACACCAGTCGGAATCTGAAATCCGAAAATGCATTAGTAATCTCTTGTTAGATCCTTATCTCTCTCTCCCACTCTCCTTTGATAATTACAAGAAACTCTTTTTGTCTGTCTAGAGAGATTATTGCTATTTTTTCTGTGTACTATATTGCTTTGATTCATAAAACTTTGCATTACTTTGTTTACCATCCATATTATGGATTCCATGCATGTTGTGTGTGTGTCTGTGAGACTGAATATATAAAACTTATTCGATTCAAAACGCAAGTGTTGAATTGACAGTAAAATCATGATATATCTATCCTTAAATTTGTTTCTAGATGTGTATCTGGTTATACTGGGTGTATGTGTATGGATATTTGATAGGGAACATTGGGATCAATATTAAACTAAATTTAAGGGAATTATAAGTTGTGGGATTTGGCTTAGTGATTAATTTTTTTTAATACCCTGACATACTTCAGTATTTCAGGTCTAATGTAATTTTCCCAGATCAGGGTCGGTTGTTTGGTTTGGTTTCTTGTCTGGGGAGTTATTTCCTCTTCAATTTAAAAGAGTAACGTTTTAGAATTAAAACATTTACATCTTGAAGTTCTCTCTTATGTCTTTCTCTGTATGAGAAGAATTAATTTCAAAGTCTTTTGATGCCTTTAATGTGGCTTTTGTACTTCCCTGTTACTTTCATTCCAGACTTCAGTGTTGAGTAACACTGAAGATAATCACTAGCAATAGTGCAACTACGGCCGTTTTCAGTTCAGAACATGTGGTAGAGAAGCTGTTTTGCTTTTTGTCATGTAGGAAGTCTGTGGCAAAGCCAGAATTACAGTTTGTGCTCCTTGCAGCTTTTTCTTTTTTTGTCGAATTGCGTTAATCAGACACACAGTGGTAGCTGATGCAAGGAGGAGAGCTCTAAATTTAATGTTTTTAACATTTGTTTTATAGCTTAATGACATGTAATATGCTCATTGCTAACCTGCATTCCGGTTTCATTTTCTTCTAGATGGTTTTTGGTTTTTTCTGTATTTGCTTTTTGTAGCTCAAACCGTTCCTAGAAGTGAAAGCAAATACGATACTTTGAGTCGTTTGTCAGTACTACTTAACGTGCAACTTTATGCACAGTTAATAGTAATTATTATTTTCCACTCTGTTGCTAGTGAGATGCACGTTTTCTGAAGTTAAATTTTTCAGTCTTTCTTCCAGTTTAATTTTATTCTGAGCTGAAATATTCTCCTGGTTTCTTCTGTTATTTAAATAAATAGTTTGCTCTAAGGGAGGATTTCCAGGATTTTACACCAGGTGGCAGTGCTTTGTTTCAAACTTGTCATTTCAAACCCCTTTGCACATTGTCTTCTCTGGCATCACCTTTTGTGGGGGTACCGTTCACACACAAGGTCTCAGCACAGCATCCTTACGCTTTGGGAATCGGTAGCACGACTCTGCCATGATTTCAGACTTGAAACTTGAACCAGGATTTTAATGGCAATGTCAGTGCCATCCAAAACCTTTAGAAGCCAGTTGTTTAACCCCTGAGATCTTTGTTCAGCGAGTGGGGGGATGCTGAGCCTTGAGGTACTCGTCTCAAACGGGACCTTCCTGATGGCACCTTCCCTTGCAGAGGAGGCAGCTGCTGCTCCCAGGGAAACCCTCCCAGGTCATCTCCTGGAGCAGGAAGTGATGAACCAGATCTTGTTTGGGAGTGACACAAAGTGGATCTCTTCGTCAAGAGTCTGAAAGGTAAATTTGTTCTTACCTGTAAATTATGGTTCTGCTAGTTCGCACTATGCCAATCCAGACTTCAGAGTTACCCTTCCAGCCAGCAGATTAATAAGATTTGACTCTTACATAGTGCTTTGAGTTTGTCAAAGTGCTGTGCAAATGTTGATTGATTAATCGGATGAAGACAGAGGACAGATGAAGGAAGGTGGCTGTTATAGCCCTGGTTTATCCGGTCTTCCTCCCTTAAGAATGTTCATAATGAGTGGAGAGAAAAAACCAAAACAAAATGCTGGTGCAGTATAGCAGGTATACTGTAAACCATCACTTCAGGGCAGTAATGTTATCTGGCATTTCAATAGCGATGCTACACAGGATGGCTTCCTTCTTCTAAAGGGTGAGCCATATGGATTGGTGTAGGAGAACTAGCAGAACCAATATTTTCACAGACAAGGACAAATTTAACTTTCTGCTATTTTCCTCTATACCAATCCACACTCTAGAAATAAAAGTGTGACATTTCCATTACCAGTCCGTGTGAAGTGAAGTGTTTCAATATACTTTTCTGTCTGAATCAACTGAATAGATGAGCAGGCAGTAAAATATATTTCAATTAAGTGCAGCTGGATTATGAAATTATTCAGCACTGCTGTTTTTTATTGGTTGGCCTCATCTCTATCTCTATACAAGGCAACAAGATTTACTAAAATAAGCACTTTGAAAAGTTTATTTCCCCAGTTCAATTCAAAAAGCTACACATAGCAATTTAGAGATGAGAGTGAATATGTAATAAGACTTGATTAAGAAGCTGTATGTGCATATTTTGTGTGTGAAAACAAGCCGTCATCTTTCAAGTTGCTTTTTTCTCTCTGTCTGCGAGATGGCAGAAAAGAGCTCTGCAGTCTAGACTGGTGTAGATGGGACATAGCAGAACTGAAGAGACCAGGCTTCAAGAATAAGAAACTGGCATACTTGCAGTAACTTATTTTTCCTTCAATAGTTAAAACTAATTTTAAGTTTTGCATGCCTAGACTCAAATATTTCTATTAGTGAAGGGTATCCCTCATTAAGAAAAGTTTTCGCGTTTAGTGCTGCTAGCTGGCTATTGCCGATTGCCAGCAAAATCCCAGTGTCATGATTTCCAGTCATTCAGCATGAACCCAACTTTCTTCACTTGCGGCTCTCAGCTGAAATTCTGTGAAGTTGGAGGCTGTTCCCCCTGAGCTGTCAGGTTCTCTGTGCTTGCAAAGAGCTTTGTAAATGAGACGCAGCCTTAGAACACAAACCACCCGCTCTGCTGCAGACCAGAGGACCCTTCGATTGCTTCTGTGATACCTGGATATTCTCTGAACTGCTTAGAATTTATTTTTCTCAGAAAACATTAAAATTTATATGACTGTTGTTCTGAAATACCCCCAATCCAAATTTTCTTGGGGGTCTCTAGTTTAATGTAGACTCGGTCATTTTTTGTTTTGTTACCAATGTAATTTCAGTTGTCTAATTTCTAAGGTTTGAGATTCTTCGGCACTGTGCATTTCCGATATCTCAACAATACCATCTTTGCCTGTCTTCATGATGCTCTGTTCAACAAAACGTTCTTCTTGAGACAGCGAACTGAGTGTAACTTGTTTCCCCAAATCCTTAATAATTCATCAAGCTTGTATTTTGTATTGCTACTAACGCATTAGTCTAAGCCTTCAGGACTGCGTGTGGGGAACCTGGCTGTGCATTTCCTTCGGCATTCGTTAAAAAGGTGCCACTCTGCTGTCTATTTTTTGCTTGCTTGATGAAATGATCACTTGCAGGTCATATGAAAGCCTGTTCCTCTGAGAGGATGTGAACCAGTGGATGATTAAACCCCCCACCATAATAAATTGTCAGAATAGATTCAAGAAGTAACTATTAGGCATTTTTTTCAGGAACATTTCCGATCTACAGAATGTAAAGATTTTGCAAGTAGAATTGCAGAGCAGTTACACCACTCTCACTAAAATCAGTAGCTTGCACCTAGTTGAAACATAGTAGAATAAAGCTGACCTGTGTTTGCAATTTGTGCTGGTGCTTTACAGATTTTTAAACTTAGAATCCTGTAGTTTTTGCAGGAAATACATAGTAACAATTGTGTACAATTACAGTACTACACATGAGCTTCAAATCAAAACCAAACTAGGTTTTCACAGAAGGGCTGTTTTCTAAGCATATGCCTGTGTCTTATGTGTATTGATTGTTTTGTCTTTTTAAGTTGCTTGTAAAACACTAATACAACCAAAAAAAAAAGGTATTTTCCTATGGTGGGCTGGTGACTTTTTTCCCCATACCTTGAATGACAGGCACCTATGGGGACATGCTGGGGTGACATCTCAGAAGGAGTGCGAGTGGAGGTTCCAAACACTGACTGCAGCCTACCTACCAAAGTCTTCTGGATAGCTGGAATTGTAAAATTAGCAGGTGACTATATTTTAGTTGAAATTATTAAAATAATCAAAATAACGATGTGAAGGGAGCTATAATAACAATTTAGTCAGTGGCCACCTGGTTAGTAGAACGCTGGCACTGGCTGTATATGTGTTAGCACTGTCACTATGGTCCACTGGTTTACAGTGGCTTCAGGGAAGCTTGAGGATGCCTGGGGTTTTTTACATTACCTAAGAGTACCTAAGCGCAGTGCAGAGTGAGGAGATAGGAAATGGTCTAATAGCTAGCAAGTAAGCCTCGTTATACAAATCACTTGGTTAAAAGTTAAAAATTCAAGGTCACATAGCTAAGACATGAAAAAGCAGATACTGTGGGTAATAAATTTTGTCCTCCTACGTAAAACTTCTAAAGGTTTATAGTTCAAGAATTTGAATTTTAATTAAAATTTGACTTACTTGATAGCGCATGCGCATTTTTATCAAAGTAATCAATTCTGTGCATTAACTACATGCAGAAATGTGCTGTAAGAATAATGTTCTATAATATGTTCTAGTCTAGATAAGCTTGTTTAATTTGGGGGTTTTTTAATGGGACTGCTTTCTTTCAGGCTACAATGCTCTGCTAAGATATGAAGGCTTTGAAAATGATTCAAGTCTTGACTTCTGGTGCAATGTTTGTGGATCTGACATCCACCCAGTTGGTTGGTGTGCAACCAGTGGGAAGCCTTTAGTCCCTCCTCGAAGTACGTAAATCGTGACCTTACTGATTTATATAAATGTCTGTCTTTATTAAACTAAATTGGCTCATGGTTCGGATATCAAAGTATATTTTTACCATATCAAGTTTTTCAATAGTCATGAAATAAATCATTTTAACTTTTGGGAAAATAAGGACTTGACTGATGCCAAAAGTGTTTCTTGGAGTAGCCCATCTCATGCGACTTAAAGTTTTTAAGATCAAAGTGGAAGCGGTTAGCTAATCCGTGTTGTGAACATGCACTGATTTTATTTATATTCTGGTATTAAACTCTTTGCCCTGACATACCCATCAACTTACTCTTGGGTAGCATTCATTTTCTAAATAAGTTTTTGTCATTATTGTAAACCAGGCTTTTTAACAGTCATCTGGGATTTCTTCTTTACATATTCCAGACTCTAATATTGTCTCTAACGGACACAATTAAAAATCAGTGGCTTATTTTTTCCCCTTCATTTGCAACAGCCATCCAACACAAATACACAAACTGGAAAGCTTTTCTAGTGAAACGACTTACTGGTGCCAAAACACTTCCTCCTGACTTTTCTCAGAAGGTAAGGCTGATGCAATATCAATGATATACTATAACCAAAATTGCAGCACAATGTGAAGAACTGAAGTATTTTACAATGGCACAAGAGCTCCTTTTGTAGTGAAGATGATACAGTAGTTTCTCTCCCTAAATACAGTTTTCCTTGGAATCTCTATTCTCCATTTATGTCCATGCTTGTCAGTACATATTTGGAAAACCATTTTCTCTAGCAGAGAGTTTCTTTAAAAACTGGTTAGTCTATTTTAATTTTAAAATGCCCCAATTAAAAAAAAAATTGTTCTAATAAGCTACCCCTGGATATGTAAGAAAAATTAAAACTGTTTTTTGTAACTCAGGAATGGTTTTTATCATGTACTATTTCAAGAAACTGAACAAAATTTCTTAATGTAGCACATATCTAGATGCAATAAAGTACATACTTTGAATGTTAATATTTTTCATCTGCTCTGGGCTAGATTTTTTGCTGTATTTAAGTCATGTCTTTAAGTGTGGCAGCTGCCTCTATAGTATGCTGTAAGTTTACTTACTAATATTGTGAGATGGTACACAGCGTTTAGTAGGAATATGAGACTATTGTATTGTTGTCTTACACTGCATCTGATGTTAAAAAAACAAACACACAAACAAACCCCACCTTTCTGCACTTGTTCATTGCTATTTAAAAACTGGCTCAGGTGGCAGCCAAATTAAATTGGCAAGGTCTCAACACTTTGGGGGAGTCCATAATGGAAATGGCAAGTGACAGATAATGTGTTTTTTTAAATAGAATGTGTTGTCACAGGCAGATTAACATCTATTTCCATTCTATTCCTTTCTTTTTGGTATATTGTGAAGAAACATGTTTGTGAGTGGCCAGCTGGGTGTTTTTTGTGGGGTTTTTTTGTAAAATTGTTTCTCAAGGTAATTTTGTCCATTGTTAACAATAGCACAAATTTTCACCAAGTCAATGGAAAATTCCTTTAACCTATGTGAGAATTGTATTGTACTTGATACAATTAAAGTATTGTAGGCTCTGTTCTACTTAGTTTTCTGAAACATTTCATTTTTCCCCTTGTACGATGAAATGTAAGAGAAATCATTTGTGTCTTTTTTGCAGGTCGATTAACAAGTACTTGAATTAAATGAAAAGTGCTTTGATACTGCGGTTTAATAGCAGAAGACAGATGACAAAGGAAAAAGAGTATATTGTTACAGATTTTTTTTTTTTTTTTTCCCCCTGTTACTTTAAGGTGTCAGAGAGTATGCAGTACCCATTCAAAACTTCCATGAGAGTAGAAGTTGTTGACAAAACGCACCTTTGTCGAACAAGGGTAGCGGTTGTGGAAAGTGTCGTTGGGGGACGGTTACGGTTGGTGTATGAAGAGAGTGAAGACAAAACTGATGACTTCTGGTGCCATATGTACAGTCCGCTCATTCATCATATCGGTTGGTCTCGAAGTATAGGACACAGATTTAAAAGATCTGGTAAGTTTTTTGTGGTTTGGAGTTGTCTTTGTGGGCAGTATTGGCTTGGAGAAGTCTGACTTAAGCAGTGCTGTCACTTTATACAATTAATAAATCTTTAAATGATTGTGTTATAGAGGTATTTTTGGGTAGAAGTCAATAAGGGAAATAGATGGATTACATCCTCCAGATTTTCCTGGCAGCCTTATTATAAACTGTGGGCCTCGCACACCAATGATTGCGTTGTACTAGTTAACATCTTCAGAAAGGCGTACTGTTTGCTCCATTAACAAAGCCTCTGAATAATTCTGTACTTTTATTCCTTGTAGATATTACAAAGAAACAGGATGGACATTTTGATGCACCCCCACACTTATTTATGAAGGTGAGTTCACCAGCCAGAGCAGTTTTCTCAGAGTTGATTGAGGACCTTTAGTTTCTGACGTGTATAAAACAGACCTGAAACTCTAAGTCTTGGAAATAGGCCCAGCACAAACATTACTTTTTTATTCAAACACTTAGTAATTTGGCCTCCTTGACATGAGCAGAGATGATACAACAGGTATTTCAATCTGTTACTTTGACAATGTGGGGTTATATTTTTGTTTCGGGCTTATTAAATTCTGGTGCTGTTATGTGATTCTTTAGGTAAAAGAGGTCGACGCAGCTGGAGAATGGTTTAAAGAAGGAATGAAATTGGAAGCTATAGACCCCTTAAACCTTTCAGCAATATGTGTGGCAACTATTAGAAAGGTAAGAAAACAAATGTGTATTTTGGGAAGGTAGATAAGAATCCTTTTTCCACTCACTTCTATGCAGGTTTCAAACAGAAAGCTCAAATACGAAATAAATGCAGTTCATTAACAAAATGAACATGTGTGGAATAGGTCCATTAATTGTTTATATACAACTGCTAGGAAAAAGAGTATACTCATAATTCTTTTTCTACTTTAATCTCTGGAAACTCAGCCTTACCTTTAATTAGAATATAATATGTTTGTAAGATTAATTTGCACGACAATCTTCTGCTGATTATACCGAATGTTTTGCTACTGTTCAAAAAGGAACCTCATCTTGCTTATTTGCAGAAATCTATGAAGACATTTTAAGAATGTGCTTTTTTCCTAGCTTGATTGAAAGGCATCCCATACATGTGAAATCTGTTTTAAAGAGGAAAAAAAAGTAAAAAGTAGCTTAGCAGAATTGCATAACCTCACCATTGAGGAGTGTGGTTATAATTTCAAGACTTCTTATTAATGATGTGCAGAATATCCTTGCAAGCTACAGAGTACAGTGAATTATAAAGCTTTAGAAGTAGAACTGATGTTCACAAGAAAAATGAACTAGAGATCAGAATAAGGAAATGTTCATCTGTAATCTCTTTGTCGTCAAGAAAGGTACATTTGCCAAGAGTCCTGGCGACAGGTACGATTTGGGGTTTTGTGTTTTGTTATAATTGAATGTCCTTCTAAGTGTTCTTCCGTTACTGTTGAGTTACTTTTCACTCTTTTGAAACATGGCATGCTTTCTTTCGAGCTGTATCACCTAGTTAAAGGTATTTAATGTCCAATTTTGTTTTTCTTTACCAAGGTTTTAGCAGATGGCTATCTTATGATTGGGATTGATGGCTCAGAAGCAGCAGATGGCTCTGATTGGTTTTGTTACCATGCCACTTCCCCTTCTATTTTCCCTGTTGGTTTCTGTGAAATTAACATGATTGAACTAACTCCACCCAGAGGTACATATAGAATTCTGACCACGTTGTATTTTGAATATTTTTTTCAGTCATATTGTATGTGCCATATGCTTTGTTTCTTAACTCAGTCTACAAAATTCGTGTCACTTTTCAGGACTTGCTCAAGTCTGAAACAAATACAACAGGATGACTTCAAAGTAATCTGAAAGAGAGATAACGAACTTTTCATTTAGAAAAAGTCAAATTGAACATCTGATTCTCTGGCTAAAATAATTTGCTTTTGCTGTCAGAAATTGAGAGTAGCCACTAGTTGCATAGGATATCCATTGAGTGAATGGGAAGTACGCTTGTCGCTAAAAGGACAGTCCAGAATATGTCATTGCTTGGGAAGTCCTGGCCACCAAAAGGATTAACGAACATTGTAAAGAATCTCAGGCTAATTCACAACAATACCAGTTAATTTTTGAAGAACATGCACAAACTTGAGCGCTGAGGAAGTGGCCACTGGAGCTGGATGCTGCGTAATCCCATCTGTGAGAGAAATCTGTCTGTCCGCTGGCACGTGTGCCTACAGGACACTGTATTGCCATCAGTTTTCCATTTTATTGCCTTGGTCTAGCAATTTATAACAGGGATTGTAACCAGCTGTGTAACAGCAGATAATATTGGGTTTATATGGATTTTTTTTTTCTCCATTCTCATTCTTGCAGGCTTCTACTTGTATTTATTGAATTGTTTTTCTAGGTAATAACTATAAAGACAGTGAAATGCAACATAAAATAATTTCATATTGTTTTCGTTATTGCACAATAATACATATGTCATCTTTGAGAATGTGGAAAGTGCAGCTGGACAGATTTACTGTTATTTTTCAGTCAGCTCATTTAGTGACTTTATTGCCTAGAAATCAGTGGGCATAATCACCCCTCAAAAAAAATGTGATGCAAGAGCCTCTTGCAATAGGAAAAGTTTTTGTGGGAGGGAAGAAACACGCACATCAATCAATCTAGAAATAAATACGTTCAATTGATTAAACAGAATAGGAAAAAACCTCTCTTCTGTGTTGAAACCTTTGCCCTTTTCTCTTCAAACACTACACAATAGCATGTGAACTTTGTTGTTAACACATTTGAGACTTTTGTGCTGCTTGTATCATGGCAACTTTATTCTTTATCTGCATGTGTATTTTCTGTTTACTACAGTTTTCTGTAACAGTCCTGTATCATCCACTGAGAGGCAATTACAAATCACATGTGCAATAATCTGGAAGTCATTTGAAAGAGGACTTAACATGAGTAAAATACAGAACATAATGCACATTACCATATTAAATAGGATCAAAGCGATCAAAGCTGCTTAGCTCTTACGAAGGGTGTATTTTGCTTTCCAAATTATGGGCTTTAAAATGGACAGCTTCTTAATTCTGACTACAAGGACCACGTGCACATGTCTTGTGTGTGGTGTTGAGAAGCTGATTGGAGGACTTGCGTACAAATATATTTGTCTAGCGAAAGGAACCATGCATTAAGAAAAAAATTTATATGCAAAACTGATACGTTATTACCCTTATTAATTGTTATCCATCCAGCTACACCTGTTCATGCAGATACTATGTACCCAATGTGAACACTCTTCCAAACACAGATTGCAATGTGGATGACTTGAAGTTGCAGTGAAATCGTTGGGCTTTACGCTTACAAGCTCATTCCTTCCAAACATCATCTTTTCTTGCTGAGATCAGAGGAAGATGAAGATGCTCAGAAACCTTCAAGGAGGGGGTTGCAGTTTGGGCTGTGAACGTTAGTTCTGCAGTGCTGAGCTGTGATTTGGGGGGAACTCTCTGCCCCCACTTCAATAAGATCCAACTCTCCCGTATCACCTCATGCCATGCCTACTATGCTATGATTTTTTCAGAATGTCCAACACTGCGTACTACCACAAAGAAATCTTTCAAGCTGTTGTTGCTCCAGCTAGAATTTGAGTATTGTTGGTTTAAGCACTTGAGAAGTTGCCCAAAGTATGAAATAGTCCTGTGTCTTTTATACTTGTTCAATAGATGAACAAAAGCTGGACATATTTGAGGGATTTTTTTTTTCCCATTATATAATAGCTTTAAGGTGGGAGGGCGGGAATCTTGTATTTGTTCATATTATTGCTATTTTTAGCCTTACTTAAGTTTTAAAATATCCATGCTTGTTCTTACCACTCTATTCCTAACAATTCAAGTGTTTGGATAGCGGAGCCTCTTTCCTCACAGGAAACACAGTGGATGTGCTTAATTACATGATCTGTCCTGGGTCATTTTGTGTGGGGCATTGTAGAGATCAAGGATCTATGTGGACAGAAAGCTTCAATTACAAATGATTAATCTTAATGTGAAATGACGCTTTCTATATTATCCAGAGGTTCATTCATTGTGTTTGTTACAAATTGGCCACGTCCAGCTGATTCTTGTCCCATAGGCCAAAGCTCAGAGAGTGGAGATTTCTGATGTTAATGTTTTGCTTCTTTGTGTTGTTTTTAGCCATAACACAGTGCTAATATACCATTTTTGTTGTTGTTCTTATGCATAAAGTTTGCAGTCCATGTATGAAAATGTTGTTTAAAATTCACAGGTTATGCAAAACTCCCTTTTAAATGGTTTGACTACCTCAGGGAAACTGACTCAATAGCAGCACCTGTAAAGCTCTTCAATAAGGTAATAAACATTATACATGTCTGAACTGTAGTTAGTATTATCTTTAAGTTTTTGGCTGCGTAGTCCATGGGATAAACCATTTCAGTAAATACAGTTTTGAAAAGCTAAGAGAACAGAGACTTTTAGAAATAAGAACCATATGAGTATATTAAGCTTGAATATTTCTGAAACATTAAATATAGGGGTACATGAAACTTCATAAATGATACTCGGTATTTTCCTGCCTTAGGCTGACCGAAATACTTGCTTCAACGCTGTGCTTAAACCATTTTAATTACCATGTTTGCTTACTGATGTTTACCTTGCTTGTGTTTGCTTTTCTAGGAAGTTCCAAACCACGGGTTTCACGTAGGAATGAAACTAGAGGCGGTTGATCTGATGGAACCTCGCCTGGTATGTGTGGCCACAGTAACTCGCATCATCCATCGGCTTTTGAGGATACACTTCGATGGGTGGGAGGATGAATATGATCAGTGGGTGGATTGCGAGTCCCCAGACCTGTATCCAGTGGGATGGTGTCAGCTCACTGGGTACCAGCTGCAGCCTCCAGCGCCACAATGTGAGTTCCTGTTTTATATATAAAGTCACAGTCACTCACTGGTCCCTGTTTGTGGGTGATGGTTTTCCTCACTTCATCCTTTTCAAGTCAGGTCACCAGGCGTAACAAAAATAGAACAGATTCTTGCTGATGTTTAGAGGTAGCGGTTCTAATCTCTTCCACTTTGACTTTTGAAGAGCTTCTGAGTGTTTCTGTGGCTACTTACTATTAATGCCAGAAGGCGCTTATTTGTCCATGGAAAAGCCTGTTCCTTACTCATCAGTATGGATAATATCGCTGGGAATTTATATTGCTTAAAGATTGTAAATATATATCTATGCTTTACATACCGAATTTGATGGAACTTGGTGTGTGCATAGCTGTTCACGTGCAGAAGTATTTCTGTGAGAATGCTGTATTTTTAGTGCATCAAGACTTGTCTTGTCAGGTCAATTTATAGAATAATAATTGATAACTGTATTTCGAGAAGCATTGTTTAATGGGAAGGTAATAGTAGTTACTCTTACTAGTTGAATGGGAGCCTTTTCCAACAACAAAAGCATTCTGCCTTCATTCAGTCACTAAGGAGAAATTCTGTAACTGTGTAGCAGCTTTGACATGTTCTGAAGTCTTTTTCCAAAATACTAAACTTAAATTTTGGATTCTTAATTTTTTGCAGCATCAAGAGATAGCCAGTCAAGTTCGTCAAAACAGAAAAAAAAAGCTAAGTCGCAACAGTACAAAGGACATAAGAAAAGTGGGTGACCAAATTGTGTTTCCACTTATCCTGTTGTTTTTAAAAGCTTGTGATCTCTCCCTAGATCCCTATTCTGTTTGGAAATATTTGCATGTAAACAGGTGTTATGCTTAAAGGTGTGGTATGCCATAAAAGGAACGTTTTTTAATTGAGAATAACCTTTTTTTTAATAAAAGGTTTCACTGTGGTTTTATGCATTTCGGGATACATTGATAACGCATATAAACTTTGTATTTAGCAGCTATGAGCTTTAATACTCTTCTCATTCATTTAGTCATAGAGAAACATTTGTTTTGTTATAATCAACCCTCTAATGTGGGTACTGCACCTTTAATGAAAGTCTTGACGTTTTGTTTTCAGTGTTCTTTTCATTGTGCTCATATTTTGATAATTATCACTATTCATTAATGAAACTGGAAAAGTAATCGTGACATTGCTATTCATAACTTCTTTTTTACGTCTTAGATCTCATTTCTATTTTCTTTTTTACAAAAGAAAGAAAAGAGAAGATTAAACACTACCAAAAAAAAGCTGTTTTGCTTGAATGAAACTTATCTTCTGAGACCTTAAAATTTTAATGATGTATCAAGGAATCTGTCAGTGTTTTTTTTCTTGTCTTACGTAGACCATTTATAGTAATTAGGCTAAGTAATGTGACTTTTAGATTTTAAATGGCCAACAGTTAATCTTATTTTTACCGGCGCAGAGACTAAGTGGGAAGTAAACAGTAAACAAAAGAGTAAAATAAGTGTTATTCTGAGCAACAGTCGTTATTCCTGTTAACACATTCAGTTACCTTAAACCAGTGTGTTAAAATACGAAATTCTTGAGAAAACCCCTGTAGAGAATATATTATTGTAAGCAATTTGTTCAAGTATGTTAATATTAGAGCATAATTTAAGGGTCAATTTATGGTCAGAAAGCGCCTGCTTTCTGTGGAACACTGAGTATTACGAGCAGAATCACTCAAATGCAGAACATAAGAAAGTGGGAAATCAGGGGTCTGTTCTCAATTTAAATAATATTAAGTAAACTTAAGGAAAAGTTGTATTTGCTTTGAATTTTATGGATCTTTACTGTTCATCTTGTAGTGTCTTCATTGCAGCTGAAGGAGGAGCTGCTGGATGGAGAAGAGTACGGGTTCCTTCAAGGAGCGTCCGACCAGGAGAGCAACGGATCTGCCGGTTACTACATCAAACAGGAACCGTGAGGCAGCTCTGGAGTTTGGGGCTGAGCGCTGGCAACGGCAAAAGAGCCTTTTCTCCAACACCGACTGACTTTTGTTCCCACTTGGCTGGTACAGTTCAGGTGACTGTACCCGGGGCACTTTGCTGACTGTAGACAAGTTAGACTCAGTTCAGAATTTTTTGGAAGGACGGGGAAACTATTTTAGTGAAAAAAGATTTTTTCAATTTATTAAAAAACAAAAATGGACACTTTTGTGTTGTATTTGAAGCTTTTGAAAGAATTTTGTAATATTTTCAAGTTCAGATTTATTGTGCATTGTTAACAAGAACTGAAATTCTAATTTTTTTGTAAGATTAAAGTTTAATTAGCATGATTGTGGGAAGCGGTTGGAGGAAGATATAGTTGCAAATACAAATGAACTGTCATAACATAACAAATGAACCTTTTTGGTACAAGTTGGGAGACTTTTAGACTCTTGTGAACTGCACTGGTCACGCCTCTGTTTTTTTAGTGTGAAAATAAGGCATTTAAGCCCTAATGTAGAGGCATAAATGATACGTGGAAGATAGTCCTGTAAAGCTCTACTCAGTGAGTAGCCCCAATTGCAACGGAGCCATCACCTGAGGAAGATTTTAACTTTTCAAGATGTTTTTATTCAGTTTAAAATACTTTTTTTATATAATATTTTTTTTTAAAGTTCCTTAGCGTCTGATTCAGTGCCCATTAACATCAGCCACCTTGTCTCCATTGACTGCAGCGGGCATTGGATTGGGACTGAAAAGCTCTTGTCTGTCTGTGACCGTCTGTGCGCTGGGGAGGCTCCAGCAAACGTTTACAGAGCCCTGTGCCAAACTGGAACTTCAGAAAATTCCCCTCTTTGGAAGAGTAGTTTTAGCTACGAACTTAGACAGTAGCTCAGACCTCCCTTCTGAGCATTCTTCTGATTTTTCTTTTTTTTTTTCCGTTCAGAAAGACCGAGGTGTTTCCTTACCATCTTAAATATTTGTTTCTGAACATTCAAACCTGATGTTCCACGTGGTTTCAGGTGAACTAAAAGGAGCCATACATGGTGGATTAAAAAAAAAAAAAGGTTCAGTTCTGCACAGCCTGCAATATTCTTTTCTTGCTGCAATAGTGTGACATGGAAGTTGAGACTTGAGAGCAGTATATAAATCATATGAGTTATACGCTAGACAGTATAAACTGGATTTGCTTAGTGGCTGGAATCCTCGTGTCTCACTTCAAGCATCCCATTATTAGCCCCACTTGCGTAGCTGTCCAGATTTTTTAAAGGCAAAAGTCAAGTAAAAGGGTGAAAATGACTACCGGTAAAATACAAAGTATTTTAGCAGGAGCTCTTAATAATTTGGATTTCATCTTTCCATATTTTTAAACTTTGTACTTTTTTGTAAATGATGTAGTTCATGGAGTTGATGAGTAGACGAGTTAATCAGCCCTGCAGAGCTGTGACTGGAAAAATGTGCATCAAGAGCTTTAGCTTTTACCAGTAAGGTTCATTAACTAAACTCTCAGGAATTAACTGCGTGTGTTCTATAAGTGCTGCTGGGTCTTTAGCAGGTCCCCTTCAGAGCAGTACAGTGATCATCTGACTCTCGACCATAAATTCAGGCTTAAAAAAAGTTAAACTGATTAATGTCTGTGTTCCTACAGCCTAAGAAATGCTTTATTATACAATTTAGGATATGAACCCACAGAGCCCCAGGAGACCATTTTTGTATATTGTTGTTTGAGCTTAAAAAAAAAAAAAAAAGCATAGAAAGTTGAAAACCAGCAATTTGATTATTTTCTAAAATATTGCTGTAACTTTGGGTACATAGTATTGGTGATATGCACAGGTTTACCTCATTCTATGCAAGAGGGGTTAATTATGTAAAGTTTTGTATTTACTACTGGAAGTAACAAATGTCCTGTATAGTGTAGGAATGTCTGGAATTCTTTTCTCCCTTACTGGTAAAATTTCTTAAATAATGACCCCTTTTTAACAGCAACTTCTTCTATTGACAGAATCTGGTTATCAGATTACAAGTATCTGTAACTTCAGGTGGTCAAGACATTTAGCTCTCTAAAATAGCCATAAAAAGGACTTTGTCAGGCTTGGTAGACTTCAAATACATTCTCTCGGATTCTGACCCACCCGTGATGTTTCTTTGAACAGCCTGGATTGGAGAAGCAGCATTAGAGACCATTGTAAGGACACTTTGAGCCTTGATTATTTTTTTTTCCTGTGTTTTCCATTTAACTCGCTGTAAAATCCAGCTCTGCAAGCATTGATTTCGTTTGGTAAGTACATCACTATTGATTTTCTTTTTTCTTTAATGCAACAACTTGCAGATTGTCCCAGTGAGCTGAAACAAGGTTGGCACAGTCGTAATTTCTTCTCTCATCAATAGTTCCTGAATTCAGTAGAAAAAACTGTTGCATTCGTGTTTCATAATGTGAAAATTTGGGCTAGTGATGGGCAAGGTGTGTTGCCAAGCTATGAAACCTCAGGCTTCTGTGCTTTGCCCAGACTCAGAGCTTTGTTTTTCAGTCATACCTGATTTCTGAGTTATAGTCAAGAGGCAAAATTAGCACTTATGTTGAACACACTTCCCGTGTTGGAGAAATGTAAGAATCAGATTTAAAGTCTGTCAGTCTTTATAATGTTCTTAAAAAATAGGTATTTTATTCCTTAAACACTAAAGTCTGTGAGTCAACTTGCATTCTCAGACACAGACGTGACTTGTGTGAAATTTCTCTTGTGTTTCTGAATTCAGAATATGCCTAAATTGTATAATTGCCAAGTGCAGTGAAATCTGTCCTAAGCAAAGCACGCGCTTAGGGGAGGTTTAAGGAAAACCTGAGTAAAATTCTACCCGGTGTATTCCGAGGGGTCTCTTTGCAGAGTGGGCACCTCCGGGCCGGGGTGTCCATCGCGTGGGCTTCGCTGTGTTCGCGGAGCGTTTGTTGGTGACGCGGCTCGAGGCACCGTCAGCCGCACGTTCCTGAGCCATGTTCCTTGGCTAAAAGAGCAGCAAATGTCGGACACCTGGAGCCTTCAACGGGGTCAAACTCACTTCAGTATTTGGCAAAACAGGTTTTTATAACCGTAAGGTAGCGCGGGTTGCATACCTGACTCTGCGGCTGCCCTTCTTTTACTGCTCCAAATCTCTCTGCTGATCTTTGATTTTTATGTTATTTTAAATACAACTCTTTACCCTTTCCCTTGCTGCATCTGAGGAAAGCAAAGCAGTTACCGATTCCTTGTTCTACGGATACTAACACGGGTTTCAGTGTTTGTTTGTTTTCTTTTTTTAATTGTTGTTTTATGTGATGTGAATACCCTTTCCTGTCAATATTTGTACGATGGTGCTAATATATTTGGTAACAATCCTTTATTGGGAAGGGATTTTAAAAAACTGTGACTTAAACTGAATTTTTCTTTAATTTTCATATTTAAAACAAAAAGCCACAGCCATTTATACAAAAAAAGGCATCTGCTTTGGCCCCTGGGAAAATGTTGGGGCGGGAATCAAGATTAAAACAAATGGGGTTTTTACATCATTTCTGTATGTATTTGATATATAGATCAATATCTGTACAAATTTAATCTTTTATTTTCTTGGTAATTTGTGTGGTCAATGAGAGAGAGTTATTGAAAGCTTTCTCATGCAATGTACATAACTAAGTGAAAAAAAAAACGCTTTTGGAGAAATTAATGTTACTTTCATTTTTACGAGACTGCAGATTTTCAGCATGGATGTGAAAAGCATTAAAATTATAACTTTGTGTACAAGATGAAAATAATTCACTAAATTTGCCTTTTTTTTACACAAAATAAAAATGATAAAAAGTCTTTCTGTCAATAGTGATTGTTTTGTTCAAAAAGCATTCCCGGGCACATACATTAATGCCTTCCAGCTTGTTTCTCTTGTAGGAGAGTGTAGACCCACAATTTGTTAAAAAAAAAAAAAGTTAAGGAACTGGGTGTGTTGATCTGAGCAGAAATAAACCATGAGAGGCTCTGAGCACAAGGTGAGGTTTTTAACGTGAGAAGGTGGTGTTAGATAAGCATTATGCCTGTACGTGGAAGTTTGTGTTAACGATTCCTTCTACAGGAGGAAAATACTGAATGAGTAAAATGACTTCTGTGAACATCTGAACACCGCAATCTGTTTTATAGTGAATGCGACACAACAAATTAGTTCATATCCATTTATTTGACAGTGCTCAACATGACTAAGCTAACCGTGGTGGGCATTGCTGCCGGGTCCCTGGCTGGAGCGAGATGACGCGTTCCGAAGGCACAATCCATCGCGGAAACTCCTTTCACTCATAGATCCAATCATGGGCACAAGATTTGAAGTCTATGAGCTCTGCAGGCTTGAACCACAGGTTGATCTCTTTCTGGGCGCTTTCTATGGAGTCGCTGCCGTGAATGATGTTTCTGGGGAAGGAGATAAACACACTGTTTCATATAAAAATATACTTTCAGCAACCTGTAGTTCTCCATAAGGAAAAACTGGGATGAAGCAGCTAGAGCTGTGAGACTATGCCTGAAGGTACGATATTCAAATATCTACTACAGGAGCTAATTCAGCTGGACGGGGGGACTACGGCTACTCCCCAACAGCGGGCAATGCCCCGACTGATCTTACATGGAGCTCTGATGAGGAGCTGTGTTTCAAAAAAACAGACAGTTTTGTACCAAGCCATTTTCTTAAGTGGCAGTTACGGACTGTGACCTGCAAATAAAATAACCATCAGACTGGGATCTCTACCAACAATTTTGACTTTCCAGAATAAAATACTACCACTACTGAGGTTTTTAATGTCGACTGATAACAAACTGAGCACAAACCTTCCTACTTGAATGCAGAAGTCACCACGGATGGTACCAGGCTTGGAGTCAGCAGGGTTTGTCTCCCCCAGCATTACTCTCCCAGTTTTAACCACGTTGAGTCCTTCCCACACCTTAAGGAAAAAAGACAAACCCTATTAATCTGTGCTTATACAAAATACCAAAGATTTTCTTTGCTAGTAACTTAACACTTTGTAAAGAAACAACCTCCCAGCAGCGATGGGATAAGGACAGCCTGATGAGCTACAGGCGCTCCTAGTTCGGTACGTAGTCAAAACCGAGGGAGATGCTACGAGGACAATTTTGTTGGGTTTTGGGGGAGTGCAAAAACGAATTGCACAGAAGATGGGTTTCTGTGAGAGAGGGCAATCCCAGAGCCCAACCCTTTTTTCCCCCCGAACAAAAGATTCTTTTGTGCACGAGACTGTCTTTCAGGAATTTTGCTTAATCTATGCTAAGCCTTTTAATATGCAATTTATACATGCACGCTTTCCTTCTTAACTAGTAACTTCTTACTTGGTTGTCTCTGTTTTAATTTTGGTTTTATTGTGCCACTATCAGAACTGGGTAGTTTGAAAGTGTGTTTCCTTAACAGTATATCTGAATATTTTTAAATTATTTACAGAGTGAGACAAATATATTTAACAAAGTCCTCTTTAAAGTTAAAATCAAGCTGCTTACCATGGCCACAATAGGGCCGGAGTTCATGTATTTGACCAAACCAGGGTAGAATGGTCGGTCTTTGAGGTCAATGTAATGTTGCTTGAGAAGTTCTTCGGAGGCCTTTAAAAGGACAGATGAAACATTAAATATCACTTCAAAATATCATCCCAGAAAAGCCATAAGACTACAGCAATAAAGACTGGACTCGCCAGTCATTAATATTATCGACAGTAGCTGCAATGCTTTTACGGGATTCAATGAAAGCTCCTGCTGTAAAATTAAGGCGCGCATGAAACGCCATTTTTTTGGTAGTAGTGTCATTGTTGCGAGTTGTCAAAATTATTTCTTTGCTTTAGATTAATCCTCAGCAACACGCCGAGGACACGATGTCGGGTGATGCTGCGTGACGCAGCCTTTCAGTCAAGGTCGTTTCAGCTCGCTCAGTCAGGCCACGTTTGGCCATCCGAGCAAATTTTGCTTCCTTAGGAAATGGCAGAGAGAGAAAACGCGGCCTGACGTGTGACGCGGTACGTCCAGCTCCTGGGCGAATTCAGCACCAGATCCCCATTCTGGCGCAGGAAGAGCCGCGCAGGGAGATACAGAAGTACAGATGGAAGTGCTTGCTGTGGCAGGTGCGGGGCCAGCGCTCAGGCCACAGCGGTTCCCGGGCGCAGGGACTTACGTGCACGAACTTCATGCCCACCAGCCGGAACCCCTTCTGCTCGAACCGCTTGATGATCTCCCCCACCAGCCCCCGCTGGACGCCGTCGGGCTTGATGGCGATGAAGGTCCGCTCGCAGTTGGCAGCCATGGCGCTGCGGGCACAGGGACGCGCTCGCCTCAGGCCCGGCCCCAAGGTCGGAAGGAGCCGCCGCCCGCCCCGCCATGGCGGCTCCGCGCCCACGTGGCACCGGGCTGGCCTCGTCCCTTCCCCGGGCCCGCCGCGCTCGGCCCGCGGGGCCCCGCTGCCTGCCCTGCCCTCCCCTCCCCTCCGCCGCTCGCCGGGCCCAGCCCCGCCGCGCCGCCCCTCACCTCGCCGGAGCTCCCGCAGCCGCTGCCGCCCGCCCCGCAGCCGCCGAAGGAAGAGGAGGAGGAGGCGGCGGGCGGGCCCCGCATCCCCCGCCCTGCGCAGAGGAGGAGCCGCCCGGCCTCCGGCGCTTGGGGGCGGGCGCGGCGGGGCTGGGGGCTCGCTTGGGAGCGCGCCCGCCCACACCCGCCAGCCCGCGCTGCCGGGGCCGGGCCGCTGCGGCCGGCGGGCGCTGCCCCGGGCCTGGCGGGCGCCGCTCCGGGCCTGGCGGGGCCGCTGCCCCGGGCCTGGCGGGCGCTGCCCCGGGCCTGGCGGGGCCGCTGCCCCGGGCCTGGCGGGGCCGCTGCCCCGGGCCTGGCGGGGCCGCTGCCCCGGGCCTGGCGGGCGCCGCTCCGGGCCTGGCGGGCGCCGCTCCGGGCCTGGCGGGCGCTGCCCCGGGCCTGGCGGGCGCCGCTCCGGGCCTGGCGGGCGCCGCTGCCCTGCCCCCGAACCCCGGCAGCTGCTGGCCGGGCTGTGCCCAGCGGCACCTGGCGCCTTCCCCGCCCCCGGGCTGCTGACTCCAGTTGCATCAGCGGGGAACCAGCCTTTTCCTCGAAAAAGGTTAAGGATGTTTAACTACGCTGAACCGTTTTTAGCTGAGGTATCGCTTTTTCCAGAGGTTGCTACTGCCGGCGCAGCCGAACCGAAGCGGCACGCCTTACAGCTGCTTGGAATTGTGTTTTTCTGTAAGCCGGGACAGTTAGTGGTGATATTTATTTTATTGGGATACGGGAAGGTGAAGTTGCAAAGCGTCAAAGGGCAGGTGTAAAACTCCACAGGCCCTGGACCTGCATCACTATGAGAATTAAGGGAGAGTGCTGTTACTTCTTTTTACTACTTGGTACGGTACTAATTTACAAAACATTATATCTTCCCGAGCTAGCTATAATCACTAAAGAAATACCCTTTGTGGTACTTACAGCCCCTTATTGATGGGCCACTTACAGTTAGTGAAACTGAATGTGCTCCGACATCTCAGGTGTGCGGGATATCGCATTTCTTGGAGAGATGGCTGAGCTCCACCTCGCTCCCAATGCATTAGAAATACCCTTCAGTAGCTTTCTGAGAACCCCCACTTCTCCAGATAACACGGATTTCTGTATTTCGTAGTGAGCAAATCAAGAAAGAGAAACCTCAACTAATCCTTCAAGAAAAAAGGAACTGGAGTCCGCTGATCTTTGCACATGTTTGTCTAAAAATCTTTAATTTATCTTCTATAGCAACAAGTATTTTCAGAAGAGAAGCCAACAACCTCACCTACAGTTTTTTGTTTAGGGAATTTGTTCCCTCTCCTAATAGTCATTAATTAGCTTTAAGACAACATAATGAAAATTACCTTTTATTTCACTTAACAAACAGCAAATGTTTTATTTTGTGCCATCTCTTTTTCGGAGTCAGATATCTTCACAAAGCATTGAATTCAACATTCATTGCACAGTTTAACATTTGAAACAAGAACTCACTGTAGGGAAAAATCTAGGAGTTTGAACACTAACTTCATTAAACTCCTGCTTTTAACGAATACAATGTTGCAGATAAATAAATACATAATATTAACCCCGACGCATTTCTTTTCCCTCATCCAGCACAGCTAGTGAGTATTGTTAAAATTCCTGCAGGAGGCTAACAGGTTTCTTTGATAGGAGCACACACCTCTACTGAAGCACGTTTAGCAGTACGATGATTCTATTTCTTTACATGATTAAATAAATAAATACAAAATAATGCTACAGTCACTCCTGAAATACCTTATCCAAGAACAGTTTGCTCTGGAGTTCCAGCTGTTAAGGAAAGAACACAAAAAACAGGTTAATTATTGGCTGTTCAGTCAGTAAAGCAAACATCACTCTCGTTGCTCTGTCAAGGTCAGGAGTGCTACAGTGAAGTGGCTGAGGGTGGATCGCCCTCATCCATCCTCACATTAATCTCCTTTTCACATAAAAGGGCATTTCAGAAAGCCTGGCGTATTAATCCTTCCTTTAAAAGCTAAATAAATCCCATGTGGGGGGAAAAAAAGTAAGTTGAAACAGTGTCAGTCTAGAGGAAAGTTGTCATTTTAATCACAGCTGCGCTCTGTGTGCAGGCACAGCGCGTTCTGGAGGGAGACACAAATAAGCTTTTTTCTGCAGCTGTTTTGGGCATGGAGATTCGCTTGATATCAAGTTCAATCCTCAACGTTCGGGCACACTATCAATATACTTACATAACACCAGTTGTCCTCTAATGTTTTGACAAAATTAACTTTTTGCACTGAACCATTTGCATATTTATTTATATTAAAAAAATTACCTCTTTTTTTTCTGTTTATCAAAATATCCTCTTTGACTACAGAGTGAAAATTTATGTATGTGTCATTAACAATGAAAGTTTTACTTCTCTGTGTTTCAATCTGTCACACCCAGAAGCAGCTTTTTAAAAGCACAATTCCATCTATAGCTTGACAGCTTTTTAACCAAAGCAGCAGCAAACACTGACTGTATTTAATATTTACTACAGAGCAACTTCACAGATTTCTGGGACGGGTTTCTACCAGTTTATATGAAGCAGTAAGGATACCCAAAGGTGTAGGCTCCGTTTTACTCATAGATCCATTCGTGAGCACAGCTTCTGTAATCAACCAGTTCTTCAGGAGCGAACCACAAGTTGATCTCTGTCTCAGCACTTTCTACAGAATCACTTCCGTGAATGATGTTCCTAGGAAAAGAAAAGGTGGATATAAAAGTAATAGAATCCTTGAACTCAAAGCAAGCTTTGTTTTTTAAAGCGGTCTCCATTCTAGAGAGAAGTTGTGTGTAATTGTGAAGCAGTGGCAGGCACAGAGCATGCAGGCCCAGCTTTGATCAGCACTTTTGTCAATGGGGAAGACCACAAGTTGACTTTCATCTTTAGATCATGACCTTACATGGGCACAGGGAACGGCAGCTCCGTGCGCAAGATAGAGAAGGATGGAGTGCAGTTCCTGCATATATCATGACATACCACCGGACATGTAGTGTCTTTAGATTATACCAATAGTTTGAAAATGTACCTTCCAACTTGAACACAGAGGTCACCGCGAATAGTGCCAGGCTTTGAATCGAATGGATTAGTTTCCCCCAGCATCACTCTTCCAGTCTTAACCACGTTAAGACCCTCCCACACCTTAAAAAAAAAAAAAAATCCATTGAGATTATTAAATTTTAGCAGTAGTTAAAGTAGCAAGAGTTAATCACACCTTGCCGAATTACACAATGCTGCCCATCATGGCACAAATCACCAACTGAATATTCCTAATAGCAAGACATATTTTATTGCCAATTTGTCTGTCAGATTCTTGAAGCGTCTGCTGGAGTTCTCCCCTTCTGCACAATACTCTCCCAGCAAGGATGGGAAGAGAACAATTCTAAATCTCAGTATTGTCAACAGCCTTACAAACTGGCTGCTCACTGAAGATCTGGACCTCCAGCTCAACTATTTTAAAAATACACTATCGGGGCGGGGGGCGGGGGGGGAAGGAGAAAATTCCTTCTAATGAAGTTAAGATTGAAAAAGGTTTTCAAAGTTAATATAGCTTAGGAGTATAGCAAAAATATTTCACCATTTTTCAGCTTGCTTAATACATGGCATTTCATAGCGGGTTTTTTGTGCAGGTTTACTGTTTTTCAAGGTCTGAGCTTTGGTTCCCCCCTTAGCCTTGCCCTCTTCCTCAACATACTGACTCACAGGAGAGAAAGATCATGAAAAAAGATTAAGGGAAGAGGAGTTAAGAGTACACCTTCCTAATTACAGTATTTGAATCCAGGTTTTTAAGTCCTTTAAACTAGAATTCAGTAGGTAACACAATCTTATTGCAGGTAAGACAATTAATCAGTAAATTTTTCTTGGCTGAGCTTCATTTTTAAGAACTCACCATAGCTACCACAGGTCCAGAGTGCATATACTGCACCAGACCGTCGTAGAACGGCCGGTCCTTTAGGTCAATGTAGTGTTCTCTCAGAAGGTCTTCAGAGGCCTGTGTTAAAAACCAACCAACAACAAAAAAAGTTTACTTTAAGAGCCTAGGAGCACACTGAAATCACATAGATTAACCACAGAGCACTATTAATCCTAAAACTTGCACGCACTTTAAAATGCGGCATTTCTGGCATGTTCCTAGTACTTCTGGTCAATATGAATTTGAACCGTTGGCTTTAACCACACCTGGACTTGAAAAGAATCTTCACAATACAGCCAGTTTATGTGAGCCGGTATTTGTAAGGTATGGGATGCACCTAAAAGAACACTCTCTTCAGACTAAGGACATCAAGTTACTAAAATTAGCGTGCTTAGCATGTCTAAAGCATTTAGCCAGAGCTGGGAATTGGAACTTTTCCAAAATATCCAAAAAGACTCCTCAACATTTCAGGTTTAATTGTTCTGAAGACTGCGTCTGTCAGTACGGCACGCTGCCCTATTTTAAGGCTGCGGTTTGTATGAAAAAGGAGACATACAAATTAAGGAAGGCTCACGTGTATTAATTTCATGGCCACCAGTTTGAATCCTTTCTGTTCAAACCGCTTGATGATTTCTCCCACCAGTCCCCGCTGGACTCCGTCAGGCTTGATAGCGATGAACGTGCGCTCGGCGACAGAAGCCATTGTCCTAAGGAGAAAGGGAATAAAAGTCATTATTCCAGGACCAGCAGCCAAGTGCAATCACAGTCCTGTATCACGTGTAATATCAGCTGTTATTATAATTAAATCAGCCACAGCTGAAGGTCATTAACCCACGATCTGCACTGATTTGATAAATCAATCATTGTACATGGGTTTCCGCAAGTGCTACAAAAGTTTAAAAGAATAACGGCGTGCCAAATATAGAAACAAATACTTAGCAAATATTAAAATCAGGAAAACTCTAAATGGAATGGAAGGTAAAGATTGTCATAGACACAGCTCCAAGCGCAGCGTGGGAGGCTGCAATTTAGGGCAAAGTAGGCTGAATAAATCCATATGCATCCTTTTAATCTGCAGACCAATGTTACCGGAGTTGTTTTGTTTTGTTTTGGTGCAAGTGTGTGTATGGACGCAGATAACAGATGGATGCAGATAACGTATGGATGCAGATAACGTGTGGGTGCAGGCCCGGGGGCCTGCAGGGGAGGCTGGCACTGGACCCGGTATTATTAATTCGTGCTGTTTCAGTAAAGCGCTGAAACGGGCCGGGGTTCAGCTCCGGCCCGGACGGGGAGGGGAGCGGGGGGAGGCCCTTCTGCCGAACCGGGGGGTGTCCTGCCTCCCGCCCCGCCCCGGCTCACCTGCTGGCGGCCCCGCTTGGCTCTGGCGGGCCCGGCTGGCTCTGGCGGGCCCGGCTGGCTCTGGCGGGCCCGGCGCGGCAGCCGAGGCCGGTCAAGCGGCGGCTTAACCCGGAGCCGCCCCCGCCGGGGCCGCCACCTCGGGCCGGCCGGTTGCCATGGCGACGGCGCGGCCTCCCGCCTGCAGGGGGCGCTGCCGCGGGCGCCTCCGTGTCTCCGTCCCGACCCCCGGGACACCCCCGGGTGTCAGCCCGCACCTCCGCTCCTCATCCGCTAATGGGATCTGGGTCCCTGCTCCCTTTTCACCTCCCGGCGCGCCCGTCCGACCTGTCACCGCCTGCGACACCCGCTCCGCCGCCTCAGCACCGAGCGCACGGTGTCTGCTGGCGCTTTGTACCACCGGCTGCCGATTTTCCGGTTTCCAGGGTATTTAAAGTGAGGATGCAAGGGAAACGCCCTTTCCCAGCATTTCAGGCTTAGCTGCTGAATCTCATTTTTATTTAACATGGGCACACCAAATTATTTGAATAAAGACCTTATTATAGAACCACAGAATCGTTTTGGTTGGAAAAGACCTGAAGATGATCGAGTCCAACCATTAACCTAGCACTGTCACACTGTTCTATGTTCCCTCTTTAATGAAGGCAATTGTTTTTTCCCTAGTTATACTGTGTTAAATCTCCAAGTCAAAACACCCTTCACCAATTTACCCCTTCACTCTTGTGCTTTGAGCATCCCATTCCCTCTGAGAGATCTGCGGATAACACATCTGGACGCCCGAGTTCTTGTGTTCTCAGCCTGTCCTGCTGAGAGGAAATCCCTGCTTGTCCTGGTTTTGTTTCTCAGACTGGGATGAACTTCCCAGGCTCTCCTCCCTGGCTCTTCTTGAAAGCACAATAACGTGGATTTCACGTCCCTCTGGGCAGGATTTAGCCGTTGCTTAACAGGGGTGAGCTCAGCTTTTTGACAGCACGGATTTCCTTACTTGGGATCCCTTCCCTACAATCCATCACACATCCATGTCATTTGGTTCTGGTGGGAGAATCTAGATCTGACATAAATGTCTGTTCAACCAACCTGTTTACCAGTATTCAGGGGTCTTTTTTTCCAGGTATGATCGGACTCTGGTTACTCATTTTTCCAAGGTCTCTGATTTAAGGAAAGGTGTTTTAAAAGCCACAGCATTGTACCTTCTAGCAAGTCCCACTTGAAGTTATGTTGGACTTAGAATTTCTGCGTATTCTCCTGCTACTGTCAATCCACTACATTCTATTGTTTCAATACACATTTATTTACAACGTTTCATACTACAAAAACAAGGTCTAATACTGTAATCCTCACTAAGGCAAAATAATATTTAATAACAGAAAAAAGGTCTCTAGAAACAGGATGTTTAGAATAATATTCCCTCAAAAGCAGCAACGGGACATCTATTTCCAGCCTGGTTAAAACCATGTCATTTAACGATTAAAGCTCAGACGTGCCATAAGGTGGGCAAGCGCTATTTGCAGCTTTACCACAGTCTGCTGGGTGATCTTTGCCAAGTCTTTTAACCTCATTCTGAGATTAATCCACGATTAGCAGAGCATGTTGTGCATTATCAGAAGCATGCTTCCTTGTTAATTTTAATGTGTAAATGAACAGCTTTCCTACTTGTTGAAAATTCTACCAAAATTACTAAATTACATTGAAAATTACATGTTTACCTAAAATGCAAAGAAGTAGTCAATCTAGGCAAATAATTTCCTAAAAACAGATTGATCATGGGAAGAGAAAGTAAAGACCTTCAAAGTCCTCAGTGAGTGAATTAAGTATAATTACTGAGCTCAGGCCATTTACACATTACCAGTACAGATTTTTAAAACATGCCTAAGGCAAAAGGCTGACTGTGAGAGTCTCCAGACTTCAGAATTCAAACACAGCCCCAGCTGTATAATGATCTTTCGGCCCCAGCTTTATAAAGATCTCAGCTAACAGCCTGTATTTGTACCCCTCGGAACATTCGGGGAGTTCTCACGGGACTCACATTTTGTGCTGGGCACCTCTTGCTCCTTAAACCCAGACTTGTAAGTCTGGCAAGTCCCAGTTAAGCTCTTCTCACCCCATACCAATTCAAGGCCTAATTTTCTTCCCTGAAAAATTGTAAATCAATTTACTTTCAAATAAACTGTTATTTCTAAGGACAGGGAATATACTTTTTCCTTATTATCCAGAAAACTAATTTCTTTTTCAGGCAGTTATTTCCCCAAGAGTGTGAATTGCATTTTTCTGTAGTAGTTACCATAGACCGCCACTGCTTTCAAAGCTACACAGACAGTACTATCGGGTTTCGTTATTCTGTTTCATATGCTTGATTGGTTTACTAAATTGACAGGTCATCAAGTCTCTTAATGTCCTGGCAAGCGACTAGGATATAATTCCATAACTACTTCTATTTTAATCCATCCCTGACTTTGCGATCTCACACCGACTGCAAGGTTCACATCACAGAATGTGATCACAGTGACTGTCAATAAGATATATTTTCACACCACTTGAAACTTGGCTCCCAGGTCGTTTTTCTAATGTTCCTCTTTTTAAATACTTCATTTATCCATGGTGGAAAACCCCCAGGTAACTAGAAATAAAACAGGAGCACAAATGGCTCTGTTCTACCTGTGCTCGCCCGTCTGGCTGCAGCTCTAACGGCAACCGCCTGCCCGTTCAGTGATGGACTCGCTCCAGCTGTGAAAGAAAACCGCATCTATCAATTTTGCTAATAGAAACAGGATAAAAATAGCACATCCTCAGACAGCCTTCCCTTAAAGGCTGTCAGCAGACACCTTGACCCATTTTTGCCATCTGTCAGAACGCACGTCTTTTGAGCTGATGTATTTGTGCAATTTGCCGAGTACGATGGCGATAACTATAAAACGCCACAGAGAAAAGGATCTCTGCTACAATTCAAGATGTTGGGTATTTTTATCCTCCCAATAGTCTGCAGTTGTTTAGAATTGTCCTCACATTATGCAACATTACACATGAATAACGTGGTGTGGTCTGGGTTGAAAAGTCCACTGCAATTATTAAGAGACATGGCCAGGCAACCTCTTCCCGAGAGCAGAGCGGAGCCACCTCTCACCTCCGGCTGGTTGCCGTCTTCCTACAAGGTTTATTCAGCCTCACTAAAAACCCCACAAGTCAATAACCCCCAGCCCAAAGGCTCTCGGTGCCTCTGCAACACAGGCAGCTGAGGGAAATGGGAAACTACGTGTGACCTAAAGGGAGAGAGAAATTCTGACAGGAACAAGTAAAGATTGCCGTCCACGGCAGACAGTGGACAAATGTAGAGAAGCTGCAGTTTTTCTCAGTGGACAACGGCTAAAGAGAAATGCGAAAAAAAGAAAAAAATCATAGGGATTATTTCCAATAATTTAAATGAAAATTTCACTTGAGGAGATGTGAGTAGGGAAATACATATTGCGTCTTTTTAAAAAATTACTTTTTGGCTAAAATGATGTAATTTTTTGCTATAGTTAAAAGGCAAACATTTTCTTTCCTTTTGCCATGTTTATAAATACATTCGTACTTTAACTGCCTATGCCCTGGCTGTGCTACGTTAAATATTAGCTTAGGAGGTTGATGTCTAAACGGAACTCGCAAGAAATCCAATATACAGGGCTGAAGTCTTTTCTTCTTCTCATTCCTGCACAGACCCACTAGCTTAGTACATAAAGACAACGCAGCACATGCATTTAAAGCACAGTTACTGTCTTAGGATCAGTCCAAATGAGAGAAAATACTGTGCAAACCTCTACTGCTCTCCAGTGGAAATTAATGCAATAACCACAGTTAAACTTCCACCAGTTCTCAGGCTTCTGCGTGTTTTAAAACACCCATTTCTTTGTTCCTGCACTGTCACTAGGCCACCCAGTTCCTCAGCCCCCTTGTGTGTGAAATACTTTTACTTAGTGATTGTGATTTCCCCAAATATTAACTGCATGATAAAAATGAGGGATGTGAAGCAGCTCCAAAACTTTCCAATCTCACTAGATGTTTTCACATTTACAGTAAATGTCTAGATCAGCTCACATTGTTCCTATGATTGAACACATAACCTGGAATGGACTTCAGTTTCCCAAATCCCAGGAAAACCAATCTCTCTTAGCACGTGCAAGATGCTTTTTAAGTTGGGTTATTGCTAAGAGAACAGGATTCCTGATTTGAATTTATCTGGAGACCTTATTAGAAAGAAAAGGTCTTTCGGCTGTCGGAGATCAGGCAACACAGCAACCCAAGCACCGTTCGGGAGCTGCCAAATCCCCAAATCTCGTTCTAGCTCTGTCCGTCACCCCTAAATGAATCACTTCATCTATTTATGCCTCTGTGCGTGCAATAAATAAATAATAACGCTTCCGCGTCTGCTGTCGGGCAGCATTTCCTCACATCTTCCACTCCAAGAGATGGAGATTAATTGTGCAACCTCTCGGGCTCGTGTCTCCCCTCCCCGCGGGGCCTCAGCGCCTCTTCTCCAGCCCCACAGCCCAACCGGCCGCGGTACCGGTATAAGCCTCTCCCCGAGGCGAACACCCCGCCTGAGGGGCCGGCACCTTCCACCCCCAACAGCGAGGCGCCTCCGCTTTTGCTCCGGTGACTCGCAGCGTGCCGCAGCCGCCCGGGCCCTCCACGGCGGCCGCCCGGGCCCTCCACGGCGGCCGCCCGGGCCCTCCACGGCGGCCGCCCGGGCCCTCCACGGCGGCCGCCCGGGCCCTCCACGGCGGCCGCCCGGGCCCTCCACGGCGGCCGCCCGGGCCCTCCACGGCGGCCGCCCGGGCCCTCCACGGCGGCCGCCCGGGCCCTCCACGGCGGCCGCCCAGCTGCTGCGGGACGCGCTTTCCCGAGGAGCCGCACGGCGGCACCCACCCGCCGCCATGCCCGCCAGGCCCCGCCCACCTCCCGCCAGGCCCCGCCCACCTCCCCGCCAGGCCCCGCCCACCTCCCCGCCAGGCCCCGCCTACCTCCCCGCCAGGCCACGCCCACCTCCCCGCCAGGCCCCGCCCCCCGCGCCGTTGCAGGCGATTGGCTCGCCCCGCCCCTCCTGCGTGACGCGCGGCCCCGCCCCGGCGCGGCGGGTGAGGTCAGTGCCGTGCGCCGCAGCCGCTCTCCGCCCCCTCCCGCCGCTCGCCCGGGCTGCAGGCGAGGCCTCGCCGCAGAGGGAGGAGGAGGCGCCGGGAGCGCTGAGCCGCCGCCGCCCCGCCGGGCCCCCCGCCGAGGGAAGGCGCTCGCCGGCAGCCATGGAGCTGGCGGACGGCGTGGTGTACCAGGAGGACCCCGGCGGCCCCGGCCCCGCCATGATGTCGGAGCGGGTGTCCGGGCTGGCGGGCTCCATCTACCGCGAGTTCGAGCGGCTCATCGGGCGCTACGACGAGGAGGTGGTGGCCGAGCTGATGCCGCTGGTGGTGGCCGTCCTGGAGAACCTGGACTCGGTGTGCGCCCACAGCCAGGAGACCAGCGTGGAGCTGGAGCTGCTGCGGGACGACAACGAGCAGCTGCTCACGCAGTACGAGCGGGAGAAGGCGCTGCGCAAACAGGCCGAGGAGGTGAGGGCGGGCGCCGGGCCCAGCGGCTGAGGCGGCAGCGGAGCCGGTGGAGGGCGGGGGCCCGTTCCCGAGCGGGGCGGCGGCTCCGGGTTTCCTCCGTGGAGGCGGGGGGGACTTCCTGCCCTCGCGGCCGCCGGGGACGGGGTGCTGGCGGCACCCGGGCTGCCCCGCGGTGGCTCCTACCGGCTCGCACGGCCCCGCGGGGCGGCTGCGGTGCGAGGGGCCGGGAGCCGCCGGGTGCAGAGAGAGCCCCGGCCCTGGCTGCTCCGGCGCCTCGGCGGAGCTGGTGCGGGCTGTGAAGGCGGCCGTGGCAGAGCTCTGTCCGTGCTGTCTGTCTGTCCACGGGCCCTCTCTCAGCGTGGCCCTTCCTGGAGGACTCTTAAATAGCTCTTCTGAAGCGCTGCTGCTCTGCCAGGCGCCAGGTCCCTAGGAGAAAAGCAGCGCTGCTGTGCAGCACAAACATGGAACCCTGCACTGACAGCTCCGCGCTTTTGCTTTCCCTCGGGAGTTTCCCCGTGGCAGGAGGTGGTTTGTCCATTTCACCCCAGTTGCAGAGGGTGTTTACAAAACAGAGTGAGAAGGCAGCGCAAAAAATATAGAAATACACGCTGTCTAGACTGTAGTTCTTCAAAGTTGGTACATAAAAGCTGCAGCCAGCAACAGGTGGTGCGGACTGTTCAGTGGCAAAAACTCTGACTTAGGATATTACTATAAAAATTTGAATGTGACTATCTGAGAGTTACTTCAGCATAAATAAGCATGCTAAGCTTGCAAGGTGATAACGCAATACAGTAGAAAGCAGCTGTGCAGGTTAAATTCCTCCAGCTCATTGTCTTGCCAAACTCCTGTAGGAAATTGGATTGACAGCATTATCTGTAATAGAACAAGCCATCTTGTGTCTGTTTCCAGACATGGTGTCCTGCGCTTATCTCTGAAGTTGTTCTTACCTGCTAAATTTTCCAAAAATCAGAAAGACATCAATACTACGGGTGAAGACTATATTGACACCAAAAACTTAATTTGGAAAATGTGAGCCCTATACAAATATTTGTATACCTAGTATTTTTAAGTAAGTGAAAAATGTTGTCTGCAGATTGTTGCAGGACTTCAGTAGTTTTCTATGAAGTAATGTGGTGTGAACAGTGTTCCCCAAACTCTTGGACCACCAAACCATTCATCCTCTTTGTCAAGCCTGTACTTGTTTTACAGGGCCTTATGGACTTCAGTCTGGCAACTATGGCCATAAAGACTTAATCCCCAGTTCTGACACAAGCTGCATGTAACAGGCTTTTTTAGGAAACATATTTTATTTTTATTAAGTGAGTAAGAAACTGATAAATATTTTCTGAACTAATTCACGAGAAAATCAATCAGGCTCGAAACACAAGCAGCATTTGCCAGATTGAAGAAAGCAGGCAGCAGAACAGAAACTGTAGTGATATGATGAAATAGAATACACTGTTAATTGTGTTGCTGTGCCTCTTCGGGAGCTGTACGTACTTCTGTTGGTAGTGCACTTCACTGCAATCTCTATTTCTTTGTGTCATGATAAATTAACTTGAGGGGCCAAGGATTTTGCAGTTTAGAAACTAATGCTCGCGCTGCAAGCCAGCTTTACTGACGCTTTCCAAGGTGCACTTGGACCAAAGGCCGTATTTTCAATTGTAAGCGTGAAGGTGGTCTTTTTGGTGTGTGCTGGGTCAGTTATGTTGTACATTTGTGAAAACATCTGGGATAGATAGAGCGTGGTGTGTATGAGAGGTATGTGTTTTATTCAGACTTGATTGTCTCAACTTTTTTTTTTTGGATGTTGAGGTAATCTGATGGGTGCAGGATGGTTGAAACGAAAGGAGGGAACGTGAATATAGCACTTGGACAACAAGTTATTGGCTTAGTGTGTTTCTTTCCTTTCATTGTGCAGGTTGCTTGTGTAATCTGATGGCAAAATGGAGAATTTTGAGTTACTAAGCTTAATATTCCGTATCATCTGTTCTAACTGTCCTGAAGAATTAGCATATCATCTTTTACTTTCTGGTTGCTGTTTTAGAAATGTTTATTTGCGGTAGTATCTTGAGCAATATTAATGGTTTACTATTTAAATAGGAATCTCCTTATACTGTTGTCCTAATTTGCCTCCTTCATTCGCTGTACTTAAAAAGTGTTGGTAAAGAAACATCTTGAAAGTTGTTGCTTGTGGACTTTTCTTATAGTGACTCAAAAAAAATTATTTCAGAAGTCCTGGGCCTGCTTTTCAGTCCTCCAGGTAACAGCCATGATCTTTTAAGTTGCAGTGAAGTCAGTTGTCTGATTTTTTAACATGATATGTTTTGTGATATAGCTAACGAAATAGAGGAACCAGCTATTCTGCTGTCCTGCTTACAGTTCTGTGTAACTTCTCTTCCCACCAAGTGAGCGTTAGGCAGCGTGTCCTGCCACAAAGAACAGGGAGAGGAAGAAGGCTTTAGGGTTCTGCTATTTTACTTCTGTAGAAGTTTACTACTGGGGGTGTGTGGCTTAGCAGAAGGTGCTTTCTGTGGACTTGGGCACAGGATAAAATCTACTCCTTTTACCCATGTCAAGCTGTCTAATATATTTTAGCTTTTCTACTGTTGGTGGGATTAAGCTGTTCTTGAAATCTTCCGTTCAATACATGGTTGCTACTTTTGCAACCATGAAAAAGGGTTTACCATCATGAAAATGAATTTAAGTAATAATGTGAACTTGATGACTGCCTTGTCTTACTGTTCCCAAAATTAACTTTCTTCCTTAGGATTATATGTTAAGTAGACACCCTGCAGGAGGAGTGTTTTCTTAATTTGAGAGAACAAAATTGAGATCCATTATACAGAAAGCTTGCTAACACAGTGTAGAAGTTACTAGGTTGTTTTGAGTTATGTATGTTTTTCTCTACCCCAAGTCCAGCTGAGCTGGCTTCATCGCTCATCTTCTCTACCTGCTCCAGGAAGAACAGGCCATTGCCTGAAAAGTTGCCATCACTGCAATAAAAGGCGGTGTCATAGGGTAAGAGAGGCTGCCAAGGACGTGGAACCTGACATCAGATCTGCTCAGTATTGCACCTGGATCGTGTGACAGGAAAACGAGTTAACGTATCAGGAAACAGAAGATGACATAAATGCAGGGAGAAATGTTTCATTTGACTACTGCTGTATAACAAAGTGATTAAATGGTTTTATACACGAGAGAGGGCTCCAAACGCATGGGCTGGGCTGTGTCATTGTGTTGTCTGAGTTCATATTTATTGCAATGACTCTTGCTGTAAACTTTAAGTTAAAAAATAATTACATGAAGACTTCAGAATCTTATTTGTGAAGTGCTTTTTCCATGCTTTTGATTGAAGGTCTTTAAGAACAGGTTAGACAAATGACGGCCTGAAATGACATAGTTGATACTGCATGGAGAAAGTGGGAAGGATTAAATGGGAGTCACCAAACATACTTTGTGAAGGTATCACAGGCCTGGACTTCAGCAGTAGGGACGTGCATCATATCCCGTGCTTACACCTCATTGTGTCCTAATCAAAATTAGGATCCAGATATCAGTGCTGAGCATCAGAGCCTTGAAGCAAGATGACCTTTTAAGGGCTGTTCCAGCCATATCTTCTGTAATCTTGTGGTGTTTAGTGTGATTGTTTTAAAGACGTGTTGGTGTTATTTAGCTTGTTCTTCTAAACAAACAAAAACCAAATAAACCTGCCTTCTTGTTAGAGTTGTGAGATATGGCTCTGCGGCTTAGGCAGTATGTCACTTATAATGTGGAAGGCTAGTTTTTTAAAATTTTTTTTAATGTCTGCCTTGGTATTTTGTGTAACCAGTAGCTTGGGTTGAAATAAAAGAATGTCTAGTATCCATACACTGAGTGGCTAACACGTTCCTACATGTGCTGCTGCATATACTTTAAATGATGCAGATGATGGTGTAGTATTTGAGTGTATTGTCAATGTCAATTAAAAAAAAAAATCTTTTAATATGGGTGTTCAGCTGGTGGTTCATCTGACTAGTCCTTCCATCGTAGTCATACAGGCTTAGTCAGGATGGGCCGATCAATCTCCTGGGGCTCCGCCTGCGTTGATACTATCACGGGAAGGAGAGAAGAAATCAAATAGAAGCATTCAAAGTCTAAAGTACTCAGTCTATGATTTGATCAGGTGTAGTTTTCAGCAGAGGGAAAAAAGTTGCTCAGCTCTAATTATAAAAGTACTTTGAAGAGTTGTAACTTCAAATCTAACTTCAACAAAATTATGGTAAACTAGTGGAAAATAACCAAACCATTTAATACAAACCCACTTTTAGTAGTTGCAGTCGAAGAACGTAGAGGAAACGCAAAATTATATCTATCTTTAGTTCATGAGTAACAATGACATTGATGGCTTTGAACGGCTGTTTGGTCGAAAGTAGAATTGTCACTGGCCTTTTGCAAGTAATGAGACACATCTGACTTCTGGAAATCATCAGAAAAGCAACTAAAAGATGTTACAGTTTTGTAATTCTTCTTTCATGTTTTCCCATGTTTAATTTAACAAACTATGTTGGTCTTTAGCCCCTGCGCCAAATTCGCGTCAAACTTTGAAGCCCTTTTTAAAAAAGGAGTCGGCTAAGAATAAGCCAGGCATGACTTGAGCCTTTTATATTAAAGGGGCAAAACTCTTGTATCACAAAGGAGTGATTAAAGAATTTAAAAGTTTGAGTTTTTTAGTGTTAAGTCAACAAACTAATATTCCCAAACTCTGGGGGGTAGAAGGACTTGGGCATATTTTTCTGAAGCAAGGGAAGAACTCATTTGAAATGGCAGAACCCGAAGCGGCGCTACCTGTGCTGGGGTCAGCTCTTCCTCAGTTGTTTCGTGGTTTGACTTCAAGCACGGTCATATGAACCCCACGCCTGGTCCTGTGATAGCTGTGGAGAGCTTGTCTGAAAGGAGCTCTTGTTCCACTTAGGTTTTGATGCATTTCTACATTGAAGTAAACTTTAAGCAAAACTACTTCTGCTGACCCTGCTAAACTGAAGCTCTTTCATAGGGTTACAAGTTTCTGCTTTTGTAAAAACTATAAACCACATAGTCTAAGACTTCATAGTAGCTTATTAAAAGTTGATGTGTGAGCTTTTGAACTATTTTTCCCACTGAGTTTTCTTAGCAATACATAAGGAAAAAATATATTCAAATCACCTATAGCATTACTATTTTTAAATTGCTGCCTCCTCTGCCTCTTTGTTTCCATGTGGTATCCAGCTACAGCTTGCTTTCTGACCCTTGAGCTGTCTTGCATGTTTATTTAGATTTTTTTTCTGTGAGGGCTCTGGTATGCTTTTCCTCCCTGCACTTAAGCCTTGTGCATAGCTTGTGTTTGTGGCCTTGCCTTCTCTCTGCAGCACAGAATAGGGAGCACTACGTGACCTCCGACATTTTTGGCTATCAGAGGTGTTTTTTGTGCTGCCAGTACACGCTGAATTTCGTGTTAAGATAAACAGCAAAAAATATGCTTTTAAAAACTTCCGTAATGATGAATTGGTAACCTTAATGTTATGAAATGTAAACACTGGTATATGCATCAGTGAACTTGGTAAGATTTTAAGTGAGACACTTTGTTAAACCAGGGTAGATGATGGTGATCAGCACAACTATAGAATGTCTGTAAATAGTTTTCTAAACAGTTGACAGATTGCAGGAGCTGGTTATGAGGTATAATATTCGATGAAGACTTGGAGCATTTTGTAATGTATCAAGTGATAACAGAAATTGGGTGGGAATCAAAAACAGCCTGTAGTTTTGGCTGGTGCTGTTGCTGGCTGTGCCTGTACCACTGCGTACAGGTGAAGGGACCTTCACCGATGCTCAGTCAAACCTGAGGGTGCCAAGACTTCGTTTTCACGTGCAGTGTTGGCAGGCAAGTGTGTGGGGTTAGGAAAGAGTGAAATAATTAATATTGATGTTAATCCTGTTTGCACCCTGCTTTGCTGTGCAGGGCTGCTGTGTCGTGTCCTATGTGCTGCTTGAAGTGCAAGTTTTTCTGCTTAAAAACAAATCTGGGAATGACTGTATCTGTTCTTTCTCATTGGGGAAGGAATTTTGTTCATGCCTTTAAAAAAAATCTTCCTTTCATTGTTGAAGCTAACTTCACCTTTTTTTTTTGTATTTAGAAATTCATCGAGTTTGAAGATTCTCAAGAACAAGAAAAAAAGGACTTGCAAACCAGAGTGGAAGCGTTGGAATCACAAACTCGACAGCTTGAACTAAAAGCAAAAAACTATGCTGATCAAAGTAAGTAAAATACATGGTGCTCCTCTTAAAGTGATATTAGTGCATTTTAGATTTCATTCTGTAGAATGATAACACATATGCTGAGTATCTGTGCTAATTCCTGTATTTTGGCGAATAACTAGGTTTAACTCTTGTGCAAGTTTGTTTTCCTTAGAATTAAGGCAAACAAATTAGCTTGTGACTTGTAATCTGATTCTTCTGGTCTCCTAGTTGTTTTGGTTTCCTTTCTGACCATGCTGTTTTCATGTTTAGCAACTTTTTCAGGAGATATTTAGAACTTATTCCCTCGTTAGTGATTATAAAATAAGCTAATTTTCTTCCCATTAAACTGTTGTCTGTGCTAGAAATAAATGTCACTACTGGAATGAGAATGCCATTGATGCTGATTCTCATTAGCTTTTGTATAATTTTTAGGGAATTATTTATTTCTATGAGGCATTTAGTTTTAACAGAGAAACAGTTAAGGAAGAACACTTCTACTTTTAGAGCTGCTCTGTGTAATTTACAAAACCGTATGTAAGTTTTGCAAAAAGGTAACATTGGTCTGTTGTCCTGAAATACTGAAAGTTACCTTGTGAATATATTGTATTTTAGACGTTCTGCTGGACTGCTTCTTACTGGTTACACAGTCATTAACTGAAACATGGTCACCAGTTTGTCTACTTATAGTTGAGTAAAGGGTAGAGGAAAAAAAATACTCAAACCCACAGAAATCTTATCTTCTCATTTCATCTCCCTCACCACGCAGTCTTACATTGAAGATGAAAGACCTATGCTGCTAATGATGGATTATTTTTTTTTCTGTGAGTCTGTTAAACATGCAACGAAGGTTATGATGTTTGGGTTTTTTATTTAACCTTCTTAGCACAGGGTAGAAATAATGATCAATGTGAATTAACGTGAACATTTTGTCAAGCTTCTAAGCTGACTTCTAATGACACAAGACTAGCATGTCTGTTAATTAATATACAGCTTTTATTGCTGGGCCATGCAGAAATGTAAAGTAAGACTGTATCAAGCCTGATAAGGTTGAGATGAGATCAGTCTCTAAAAACAGAGTCCCAGTTGTTAAAGTAGATTCTTTTCACTATTCTTTCTTCCTTTATTTCTACTCAGTCACCTTTCCTGCCTGTAACACAAGAAATTATAGCTCTCCTTTTCAGCTTAAGATATAATAATCTTTCTGTAAAGTTTAATTTTCAACAGCATGAGTGAACCTACAGCAGGGTAGAAGTATGAGTGTGCACTAGTGTTAAGATTAATGTAGGTGGCACTCAGAGCTGAATCTTTCTGAAATTTGAATGGTTTAGAATGCTGTTGGCAAATCTTCAAGGGATGTACTTTTTCAGGTCCATTGCAGTTAAAATGTTCTTGGATTCTGTACAGGCAGTGATGCAGGAACACTTCAAGCAGTCCTTGCTAGTGTAAAACAGGATGTTTGATTTCCAGTAGTGTATCTTTATAGATGAAGTCAAGCTAAAGTGGATAATTGTAAAGCATATTGTAGACACTTGCATCAGAAACACTCTGATTCTTGTGAACTGAGGGGTGTGTGTGTAAAAAGCAGCAGAAGAGGCGAAAAGAAAACATCGGAATGGGTCGAGTGGTCTGTTTTGGTACAAAGGACACTGTTTGCAGAATGTCTGTGCTCTAAGCCCACAGCCCAACCAACCTGTTAATGGGAAACCCTGTACTCTGACAACAGGATTATGGCATCAAGATTGCACAGTGTCCTATATGCCATTACTTTTTCTGTTAATACAATAAAAAGTACAAATTACTTGCACAAACAAGAAAAAGAATTTGGATTCTGGCAGTGTATGTGGCATTATACCTGGAGTTTCTATTACAGAAGTTGGACTTACATACTAATGTGTGTAACGCTATTTTATATTGTTCTGTGAATTTGTGTGACGTTCTTTTTTTGCCTTGAATATTAAGCCATCAAATAAATGTATTATTACATTGTGTGTATGTTGTATTAATGGAAGTATTTGCATGAGAACCACTGGATGTTGGCTAGAACTATTTTTTTGGTAAGAAATACTGTTGTTGAGACACCTGTCATAACAGCATAAAGTTCTGGTGTTAAAACATTGACTTTAAACAGTTCAGAAATCTTTTTATTTTATTTTATTTTCATTCTGTGATAGCAAAGATGTAGCTTTGGAGAAACCGTAGAGCTATGTTGATCATTGACTTTCGTTTAGGATTTGGGTTGATAACTTGTCTGGGACAACTCGAAAGACTGTGACGGAGATTTGAGACGCTGCTGATGCCGAGCAAGATCAAAGGGGACAAACACAGTTGTTGAACACCTAAAGAATATTATGCAAGTGAACTGGTTTTAGTGATCTAAATTTCTAGGGGGTGAAAACCATCCTCTTGTACATATTACTGAAGTAGTCCAACTCTACCGCGTTGCCTTGTTTTCTGTTTTATAGGCAAGGTGATTTGTATGCCCTGCGATACCAAAGATACTAAAGTGTCAAGTTAATTCACTGGATGTGGCTACAAGTTTTCTAGCTAGAATTCCTTTTTTCTTCTACTTCCCATACTATTGCCTGCGCATCTACACTAGTCTGTGATATTGCCGACTGTTACTGCATCAACGTTCAAAATAGCGATAGTGTTAGCATTGATGATGAGAATTGCAAATACCTGGCACAGAGCAAGCAAGCAAATGAAACCTGGCTTTGCTTTTTGTGTTGGAGTACAGAGTCTGAGATAGGAACATCAGTTTGATGTAATTAATAGTTTAGAATAGAAAACAGCTAAGATGTGGTCCTATATAATGCTTTAACTACAAGACTTTTTAGTTCTTGTAGAGAACTTCTTGTGCTATATGTGTTTTTCCTCAAACGAGGTGTGTGAGAACAAGTTTTGTCCATTAAAAGGTTTCGGCTGTTCCCTTGAGCGCTGTCCATCCTGAGCATTTAGCGAAGACTAATTAACCCTGGGAGAGCGCAGCTCCTCAGTTACACGGTAGCGTTCAGCATGATTCTATGTGCTTAAACACACACGGCAGTTAAAATTGCTCAGGAAACTGTAGTTTTGTAATGACTTATATTATAATTCTTGGGCTTTTGCTGTCTTAGTGATCATGACACTAAAAAAAAAAAGAGAAATATTGCTTTGCACTTTAATTTATCACGTGGGATTACATTCATAGCTGCATATTCAACTGGCCGGGTTGGCATAAATCTGCTGTTTGAAATTAAAGAAGTTAAATAAGCTTATTCCGCGTCAACCATTATACCAAGTTCCTGTGGTTTGCGCTTTTTTTTTCCCCTGGATTATGAATTTAAGGAGTTGCTGTCAGCTGTCTCCTAGAAGAGTGAACTACTGTGCCTTGCTCTTTCATAGGAGGGAATGGAAAGAGGGAGAGGTGACAGCGTGAGCCGGTGACACTGCTGGGAGGATTGTGAGCAGCCGTAGGTGATGAAATCCCGACTACGGGGGCAGATGCACACGGAGTCACCACTCCTGTCTGATCTATAGAGCTCGGTCCTGGTATCGTGTGGGTTGTGGCGGTTGCATAAGTCGAGTTTGCTGCCAAAAAATGGTGCAAGGTTGCATCCTGGGATATTTTGGCAAACTTTACAACTGCTTAAGAGCAGAGGGGTAAGGATTTGCGACTTCTGTTGGCGTGCAGGGGTGTGCTGCAGCAGTGGGGCTCTCAGGCCTGCACCCTGTCTCCTCGTGTCACCTTGCAGCGCTGCTCTTTGTGACTCCGATGCTTTCTTTCCCTCTGCCCTCGCCTCGTTTGCCGGCAGCGTTACCTCTGGAGATCTGTCCAGGGACAATGTTGGGACAAGCAGAGTTTTCAGCAGCTCTTACCGTCAGTCTTTAGCAGACTTGTACTGAGTGCGAGCAAGTGGTGGTGGTGGTTGGTTTTTTTTGTCATGTTTTTTTGTTTCTTTGGGGTTTTTTTGGTTTTATGACTTGACTATACTTTCATGGAATGTTTTTTTTTCTCAACAGCAGAGGGCACCTCTGAATATTGTGCAGGTGCACCAAGCATGGAAATACCAGGTTTTCAAAAAAAGTTTACTGTTTAAATTATTTTCTCCTCCTTCCCTTCCACTTCAATGATGTGTCTGAGGCAGACACCAGTCTTGGGTGTAATCTTAAACATTTCTTACAAGAGCTTGAATATATCTGACTTGCACATTATTTCAAGTGTGTGCGATGAGGCCCCTAGCTCTGCTTATAGTTAGTTTTCAGCATCAGAATGTTTCAAATTTCAACCTTGAATATGCAAAACTAGGTACTTCGAATTGTTAAAAAACTTGCAATAGGAACATGCAGCTCGCTTGTCCAGCGATGCTCCGTGAGGGGAAATGTGCTGCTTTGGGTACCGCTCGCTCTCCAGTTACCAAAAGGGGTAAGTGCCTTTCAGTCCTCATGTGATGTGCCACTGAATCTTGTGGGGGCTCTGGAGGTTTAATTTATTTGCCTTCCTTGCCTCCTTTTTTGGGAAACTGTGTTCTTTCTATGTGCTACAGGCTGTAGGTTAGTGAAATTTTTTGGAGTAAAAGATGACTGTAGTGGATTTTGACTTCCTCCAGGAATGGAACAGCTTTCGAGTGTGCTTTCTGGGGGAATCATTCTCAGAATAACGTATTTACAAGAGAATCTGAAAAACGTGATGTCTACATGGTTGAAGTGCTTTCTGATGGAGGTGGTAGGCTGGGGGAGTGGAAAGATTTGGTTCCTTTTCTGGATCTGCCTAGTGCTAAATTACAACCGAGGTGTCACGCTGCATTTGACAGAACAACCAAGGCACAGATATATTTCCATACCTCATAAGTTTATCAAACCTTAACTTTGTTATTTATACTCAAGTTAAATTGTTTGGGGAAAACTACATGTTTAAAAAACAAAACATAAACAGAAACCCCACAAAACCCAAACAAACAAACCTCACAAAACCCCAACAAACCAAGACGCAGCTCTTGATCTTCAGAGCTGCAAGTGTTGTGACACAACTTTTTGGGGTGATTGTGTTTCCCACGTCAGGTGGTTGTGCAGCAACTGATACTGCTTGCTGCAGGTTTTATTTGGCATATGAGACACACGTTTTGGCAGCTGACCTGAAAACATGCAGATTTGTTTTCCTCGGAAGCTAAACAGGACTGTGGCTTTCGCTGGCTTCAAGAGAAAATGCAAGACCAGGTTCTGTTGTGAATCTTCTGCAGACATTAGGTAGTTTATTTTATTTTTATCTGAGCTCTTCAGATCCCGGCATTATTCTAATGTACACTCAGGTAGAAAACCTCTTGACGTACAGTCTGAAGGCATCCAATACTTTGGATAACCTGTGCAGAGCTGCAGCAGCAGTTTAACACAGACCCATCTAGTTAACAAGGAGACTTTAATAGGGCCTTTCAGCTGTGAAGCTTAATGTTGTTTGAGGTTTGACTTGTGAGTTGCGTATCTATGCACGTGATGATGTGAGTAACTAAACGGGTATGAAATACATCTGTCAGTAATGCTATTTCTAGGTCTGGCTCAGCTGTAGTGTTGATTCTGAGGAATACAAGAAAGCTTTTCAATAGATCCTTGAAAGAAGTTTAAAAGTGAAGGTTTGGTCAGTGGGGGTTTGGATTGTTCCTACTTGTTTTTCAAAGGCTGGGAACAGCAGAACTAATCTTATTTCCAACAAAGGAACAGAGCAGCTTGGCGTCTTGTATTTCGTGATTAACAAATGCGGAGCTCACTGTTTGCCACGTTTTCCTCCGTGCAGCTGTTTCTCCTCTGCGTTGGTTCGTTTACAAGGCAGATTCCCCCCGCCCTCCCCTACGCTGTCCCTCAAGGCCTCATTTACTAAACTTGAAGAATCTTTCTATAAGAAGTGTGAGCATCAAAGTGCGCTGGAAAGGAAGCTTTGGTTTGTGACCAAAGCATTTCTCCGTTACCTTCCTGGCTGCCTTGTGAAGTGACGGGCGTACCTGCCGTGTCCTGGGAACCCACATTCCACTAGATGGAGCGGAGGGCACAGCTATCGGCTTAGGACCTTGCACCACATCAGGCTACCAGAGCGGGGGCTGAAATAAAATGGAGCAGTGGCCGGCCTGCTTTAAACTCATCTACTAATACACCTGAACAAAAGTGGTGAGAGGAGGTTGAAATCCACTGGCATATAATTAACTGCTCCTGTACTTTTTTTAAATTAAGGGAGTATTGCACTAGTGGTTTAGGTGGTGGAGTTTGTTATAATAATTCTGTTGCTGTAAATGTTACAGCAATGAAGAAAACGGCTTTAAACGTCCTTTAGATTCTTACATTCCTGAATTATCACCTGTTACCTGGCTTTAAAAACAAATCCAGTCTGCTGTAGCTTCTGTGTTCATGCTGACTTCAAACATCGTGTTCAGTATTTTCAAAAAGTTATTTGCTGCAATAGCCAAATGTATAAACAAAGCATCTCACTGTTTTCAAAACAGTCAATCAAAACTTTTGTCAGTGAAACAAAGTTTTGGCCACAGATGAGGCGAGAAGTTGGTACCAGATCCAAATGATTTTTAATTTGATTTTGGGTAGAAGTTGGCTTATTTATATCCTTGTTCATTTGAATTCCAACCTTTGTGAGGGACCTCCCAGCATATGGTTGTCTATATATTAAATGATTGTAGCAGAACGTTTAAGATGATTTTTTTCTTTTAAAGCTTTGTCAGGTTTTTGGTGATAAATTACAGTGATTTTTGTGGGTCTGAGACATAGTGGATACTTGAACAGTCCGTATGTGTCAGGGATAAGACCATGTAGCCGTTACATGTTGATATTTGCCCTCAACAGAGTGTTCTTGACAGCTAAATTATCTTCATAATTTTTAGTGCCCTATTCCTTAAACAGAGAACTGGATTTATAGCTCACAGTTGCTAAAAGCTACTTGAGGATGTCAGTCTTGCTAAGAACTTGTCACTTGTTTTACAAATCAGTTTTGTTTGCTGCTTATTTCCAGGTCTTAGCACTTTCAGGTTAAATACTTGTGTTCTGGTTTCAGCTGGGCCGGACTTAATTTTCTTCCTAGTAGCTGGCATAGTGCTGTGTTTTAGATCTAGGATGACAACAGTGTTGGTGACACACTGATGTTTGAGTTGTTGCGGAGCAATCAAGGACTTTTCAGCTTCTCATACTGGCCCCGCAATGAGAAGTTGGGGAGCGCACAGAACATGGGGAGGGGACACAGCCAGGACAGCTGACCCCAGCTGACCAAAGGGAGGTTCCACACCGTATGGCATTGTGCTCAGTATATAAACTTGGGGGAAGAAGAAGGAAGAGGGGGCATGTTCAGAGTGATGGCATCTGTCTTCCCAAGTAACCGTTCCATGTGATGGAGCCTTGCTGTCCTGGAGATGGCTGAACACCTGCCAGTGGGACGGGGTGAATGAGTTCCTTGGTTTGCTTTGCTTGCATATGCGGCTTTTGCTTTACGTATTAAACTGTCTTTGTCTCAACCCATGAGTGTTTTCACTTTTAGTCTTCCGTTTCTCTCCCCCGTCCCACTGTGGGGGAGTGAGCGAGTGGCTGTGTGGGGTTTAGTTGCCAGCTGGGGTTAAACCACAACTTGTTTGATAGCTTCAGTCCCTGGTTCAGTCCATGGTTGATGTGTGTGCTCTTTAGCAACTACTTAGTAAGTCATAAGATCCTCCTGGGTGATGGGATTGATTATGCTTGATCTCTGTCTTAACTGTGGTATAGGACCAGCTTCCAAGAATGGAGCTGGATGAAAGGAGAGCCTTCAGGTAGTCTTAGGGCTAGGAAAGGCTTCTTAATGAGCTGGATCTCTGTCCTGGTTTGCATGGCAGGAACTTGTAACTCCTCTTGAAGGCACCATACTGGTTGGATTTGGCGTTCTAGCAGGTCTGTTTCTCTTTCTCCCCCTCAGGCTTATCAGCAGTTTGAGGCAGAGGACAACATACAGATGGAGGGTGTTCCAAACTTGGTAAAAGCCATCAGACTTGGGAGGTAAGCCCTGATTTTTGAACAGGCAGGGTGGGCAGCTTTGCTGCCTAATTCTTCAAAATGCTCTCAGGAGGCAGAAACTCCAGAGGCTTCTCTCTAGTTTGCTATAATATCTAAACTTCCATCTTTAGGCTTGATTGGTTTGGTTTGAGACAACATTGGTTAGGACTGGTACTTCAAGACGTTGAGTGTGTAAGGATATTGACAGTGCTGGAGAAGGTTGCAGGTAGACCTTGGGCATGAGTTTGTGGTGGTGTTCTACTGGGATGCTTTCTCATCAGCCTAAAAATACTAGAATGTTTGCTTTTTATGCTCATACTTATGATGCTGGAAGACCTTTAAAATTTTTCCATGTAGACTCGCAAATGTGAATAGGTAAAACCTTTTTGATGTGTATTATATTTTGCACATGTAATAACTTACACAATGTAATCTTGCAATGTGATACCTTCCATGATGTAACAAGGATATAATGGCTTTATGACATTATGACAGAGACAATGGACACTTTGCTTTTAGGATGTATATCGTCAAACTGATTTTTATCATCTATGTATCAAGAATTTAACACCTTAGTGGGAAAAAAGTCTCAGAGGAGCTCTTGTATTGTTAGTAAAAGTCAGATTGATGGGAACCATGTCTCGGGCAGTGCCAGCCCAGCTCCGTTCTTCCCTGGGGGGATCTTATCTGGGTGGTTCGACTTATACTCTTTTGTCCGCCCGTGGAGTAAAATGGAACTGAGGACAACTTGGTGTTAAATGTGCTTCTGGGTACCAGTGGAAGGAATTTTTTACTGTCTCCTAATTAGTTTCCTGTTACTGCTGATGGGAATATACCTTTAATAGTGACTTAAGTTTCTCCAGGGTTTCGAGGCCGGAATCTGGTGGTCTTCCTCCAAATCCTTCTGTCTGTTCTTCACTAGGTTCAAGTATCCTCTGTGTTCAAGTTTGTGATGATCCTCAGGGAATATCTGGTCTCTTCCACAGTGTTTAATCAGAAAAAGGAAGCATGTTCTGTTGGTTTGTTGTTTTGTCGAGATCTTACCTTTGATGGGAGGCATGTTTGGGTAGAACAGGTTTCCGCTGCTGTGTATCATCCCGCTGGAATTGGAAAAGCCTGTTCTGAGGACTGTTGATGTGGTGTATGTCAGGGGTTTATAAACTTAGCGTACATCTGCTTATGGCTGAAACTACTGGCTGTAGGCCTGTAATGTGTTACACAGCTGGAAATGACTAGCACAAGAAAATGGTGAATGTTCATTACATCATCTTCTAGGGCCTTCATTTTTTAAACTTCTGTATGTAACAAAAATAATTGTCAGAGTTAATGAAGGTATCTTCCTTGACTGTGCAGAACCCCTATCTATGTATATTTGTCTGCGGTGTTATGGAACTATTTGAAATTGGGCCATGGGAGAAAATGGTGTGTGCTTCACTGTGGAATGGAACCTCAGCCGTTGTGGAAGAGTCCGTTGTATCCATAACGGTGGGAAGCACTGTGGGTTTCATGAAGGTGGGTTATGGGCAGCTGTGGAGGAGGGTGTTTGTAACCCCTAACGTGCCATTCACTTCCATTAACCGCGCTGTGTCACGAACTTTTCCCAGAATCCACCAGATAAAATTAATCTCTAGGACCCGGAGATGTCTGTGCTGCCTGGACACGAGCGTACCAAGCAATTCTGGGGTGCATCACCCTGGTTTCTTTGCCGGTTCTCGGTGAGGCTGCATCGAACCGTGACTCGGGTGATTCCCACGGGCTGCCCGGCTCTCACCCGGCGCTTGGACACCGTTTCTAGGAGAGGGAGCCGGTTTCACGAAACACGAAGCCAATTAGTCACGCAGTTTGCGCTTTCTGCTTTCCCGGCTCTTTGCCTGTCTCGGAGCAGGTCTCGCACAGCAGAGAGGTTGGTCTGTGGGGAAAGGAGAGACGCTGGAACCACAACCAGAGCCCGGAGATGTGGGTTCATGAGCCAGCGCAGCTGCTGCTGGAGCTGGTGTGAGCGGCCAAAACAGCTGGAGCTGCCGACTGGTCGCTGCTGGGGTGTCTCTGGTCAGCTATTGAAAAATGTAATTGCTTCTGACTAGAATACTGGTTAGTCTAATACAGCAGATAAAATTTGGTTTGTCATGTCGTGCTTTGTAACTATAAATTCGGACACTTGTTTCTGTAGGCGCTTACTGCAGGCTTCCCTGGAACCTCCCTTTAAGTGTATAAAGAGGCTTAAAACATCTGTTGCCTAAAAGTAATACACAAATCTTCCATTCATTAGATATTGTGCTGCTCATTGCCTCTCAAAAATACGTATTTATGTATATATTGAGCTGTAAAATATATTTTTATATGTATTTATTAAACACTTGTACACCACTTACTGCTACTTGGCCCAAAGAGCTCTTGTTCAGTCTGATAACCATGCAGAAATGAAAATGTCCAATCTTGCATTAGTGTAAATAAAATTTGATTTAATACTTTTGGTCAGGTATTTATATAGGTGGAGTGCAAAAGGTTGTGTCAAGGAAGTTAGTGTTCTTATAAGAGCAAGATTGTTCTTATAAGAGCAAGATTAGATTAGGACCTAAGAATGTTTACACAAATTTGAGTGAGCAGACAATTATGGATTTTGGTTCCAGCATTTGACTCTGGCAAAGATTTTTTTCTTTTAATTGAAATGTACTTATGATAAAATGCTGTGCCAAAATACCAGATACATGGAGCAAAAAGAAATGGTATATTGAGAATTAATTTTCGGAAGATGTAGTTGGCAATATGACAGTGTGCAAGTGGTGGAGAAGATGCTGGCGTTTGTCTTCAGATAATGTGTGTTTGGCAATGAGACTCTAGAGACCAGTAGCTGCAAATTTGATGTTTCTCAGGAGTATTCAATCATGCCAAGTGGAACAAGAGAAGCTCAGTTACAGAACTTGAAACACATGCTTATATCACATAAATATTGGGCTCAGAAATACCTAAACAAAAAGATGGAATTCACATCTAAGCAGCAATGGAAGGAATTAGTTGTGTGAAGAAAGTTCGAATTCTCTTTGTTTTTCTGCAGATTAATTGCATGCTTTCTTCCAGCTCATCTCCTCTTAATAGGAACTTATTGTCTAAAGTTATACTAAATCTGCTAGATGTATTTTTAATTTCTTGGAATATGTACAGAAATATTTAAATGCTTTCTTCCCCTGAATCTTTATACTCAGTGGAATATAAGTGAATGCCAGCAGAAGTCTTAATTTCTATACCACAACACATGACTTAAAAATGTAAGAACCAACATACTTTTATTCTGCTATTTGCTACTACAAATACTCTCCTATCTGATCTGGTTGCCTAGTCCTAGGCAAGTCACAGTCTCATTTACTAGAACTCTAATTTTAATTCCTTTTTAAATTTTTCTTCTTCCAGTTAGCAGACTTGAGGAGAGGGAGGCAGAGCTCAAGAAAGAATACAATGCACTTCATTCAAGACATACAGAGGTAGGTCATTACGCCAAGATGAATTCAGGATATCTGTAAAAATGTAGATCTGTGGAAAACTTCATGTTGTGAGCAACTAGGAAAATTGTTGGATGCTTTGTTCACTGATGCTTAGATGTTTGTATTGGTAATGTTGTAACCAGTCTTCATTTGCTAGATAATTTTTCTAATTCATATTCAAGTATCTATTTCTCCATGTTAGTTTGATTGCGTGTTTGTCAATTTTATAGCCTTCTCAGATATTTCAGAAGCTTTAAAAAAAATAGGAATTTGCTTTTTCATATTTCAAAGACAATTCTTCAAAGCACACTAACAAACATGAAAGAAACAGGACTGAAATTACAATCTTGGTACTCTTTCCAGCAGTTTTCTGCGTTGGTTTTACTTGTACTATTGAAGGAACAAATACCTCTCAAAACTGGCCTCCTACTGAGATTCGTGATTAAAAGAAGTCCCTGCCATACTTATTGATAGCTATTGAAAACAGGATTTGCTATTGAAGATGGGACAAGTTTGACTTTGTTAAATAAGAGTCACACATTTGAAGTTGGTTCTAGAGCATACTTTGATTTTTAGCTGCAGGTTGTCTTTCCCACGCAGGGATGCGCACTGCCTAACCAGTACACTTTAGTGGGGAAACCACTAGGTTCTCTGAATAATTCTAATTAATCTGAAGCTGCAATATTGAGCACAGTTCTTCTCCTTACTTGGATTGCTTTGCCTTTGAACGGTCAGATTGCTGTTTTTATTAGATCGTCACTAACAGTGGGGAACGCAATATTGACTGTTCCCAGCTCAAAAGACCACATGTGGGGAAAGGAAAGGCAAACACAGATGCCAGATTTGGTTACCTTTAATATTTCCATAGCAATCTGAAGATGAGGGTGTTACACTGACAACAGCTGAACGTGGCTCGGAACCACAACCAGCATGTAGCTCTTGAGTAGTGCTTGAAAAGATTTCTGCAGCTTTTAAAAATATTCATCTATTTACTGAAATCCTAATGTATTTAAGATCACATTTGTTGCTAAATAGTTGCTTTAGAATGCTGCATCTGTTGAAAACTGGAAATGTAAGTAAAATGAGAAGTGACAAAGCTTAGTGCTGCCCACTTAAGTTTTACATCCTTTTGAACTGGAAGTACTTCAGAGTACTGTGTGCTTGCAAAGTTTGGGGTTATTTTAATTGGAACCTATGGGTACTATCGGAATAGAAATGGCACAGGTTTTTATTGAATCCTGTTTTGCAGAGTTAAACATAACTAAATGTCTTGGGCACTATTACTTCAATGAAATGCTAATGAAGTGTTGTGAATATCTTTTTACGTAGGTTTTGCTCCAAAATGGACAACAACCTCTGCTGGTTTGATTCCAATTTATTAAATGCTTTTACATCTTAAATGCACTTTCTTTGGTGTAGGGAGAGGTGTTTCCTTGGGCTTTATTATTACTGAGGTGACTATGTCCTTTCTTCATAAAGAAATAAGTTGTAATGCAACATGGTATATTCGTACCTCTATGCTCCTAAAATCAGGTCTCATGTTTTCTGTGCCCCTTCCTTTCAGCATGGTCACTTCCTCCTTTCTTTGTTTCCCAGTTTCAGCATTTTTTTTTTTCTTTCGAATGTTTCACCCCTCTCCCTTTTATATTACTTAGCTTCTAAACCCAAAAACCTTTCCCTTAAGTTATTTCTGGGTTTGTCTGTGAAGATTTTCATCTCTCTGTTTAGGTGACAAGTGTAGACATCACTAGAGCTAAATAAAATTCTCAGACCACCAGCTGGCAGCCGCTAAAATACAGCAGTATATTCAAGACAGGACACGGAGAGTTGATGGGGTGATGGGTTGTGGGCTGTGAAACCTCAGCTTTGGGCTGGTATCTAAGGGCAAGGAATAGCTACCAGGAATGTGGTTGTTTATAAAAGGTTGGAGCCTTTAGCAACTGTGTGACTAACCTCAGGAAGCTAACGAGATACTCCTTATCTTCATTTGCAAAGACTTTTTTTGAGCACAATTGGAGACACCATTGTCGGTCTTGCAAAGTGCGAACTTCCTGATGTGCTTTAGTCATAGGTCGTCCCAGGTCAGCTTATTAACCCTGGTATCTGGGGTGCGTTTAAGACTCAAGGACTGGAAAGGGCTGTTGATAATAGTGCCCATCGTCCTCCATCCCCTTTGTGACTTTCTGCTTCCCTTTCTCCTAACAAATTCTGCTGGTTTAGGTCTGTGTAGTAACTTTTTTCTTTCAGTGCAAGACATTTTAGCAAATATCCAACCTACTTTAAGCATTAAGTCATCAAATTTATGGGCTTAAATATTTCTACCACAATATTTTTTTCTGAAACCTTTCTTAATTTCATGTTTTTCTAGGAAGGAATTTTTTTTTTTCCTTTCTGAATCAGCTTCACCACTGTCTTTGCAAGTGATCTATTTTTGGTATTTACTGAAATGGCAACTGGTTTTCTTTCAGTTGACCAAATAATAAGAGCATTAGAAAGATTTATTTTTTTTTTTTTTAGCTCTAAGCGTTGGCAGTGATTACTTTGACAGATATCATGTTAAAGATGTGACTTGACTGCATTTTCTGCAATATTAATTTCTAGCAATTTTTCTCAGTTCTGCCTATCTTTGGTATTTGCTTCCCTCCATTCCCCACTTTATTCTTCAGTTCACACCTTAGTATTTCAGACGGGGATGGCTTTCTGTTCCGCTCTGGACTGCACTGCGCTCTGTAACCACGTCCTTTTCCAGCGTTATCCCCCTGCCTGCGCTGCCGCTTTGCTGGAGATCCCTGCCCAGCAAACTCATGGAAATTTCACCTAAACAGTCAAATGAGCTAATGAGTGTGGAATATCTCGCCTTGAGCTTCCTCCCCTGCTAAAGCCAGTGAGCTCAAGCTCAGACTGATTTTTAACTGGATTAGGGCATGATAACTGAGGTGGCAGGTTGGAAGGTGGAGTGGGGCTGGGCATTTGCAGCAGGTAGCGGAGAGGACGAGGTGTTCGGTCAGAACATCATCTATGAATGCAGCCTGAACATGTGCTCACATCCATGTCTTGGTTCCCTGCTGAGTTAATGTGCTCTGGTCCCACCTCTCCTCTGCTTGCAGCGTATTTATCGCACTGATCTTGCTCTGTTCTAATGCTCAGAGCAGATGAGCAATAAAGCAGTGTGCTGGAGTTGCTGAGTTTGAACTTCTGCAATTATAGCCATGCACAGTCTCATTTCCATCTTTCTCTGGCTATAAAGGACCAGCTGCAAGAAATGATCGTACAGCCGTAAGGACGGTGTGCTGGAAGACTGAAGGATTGATGGTGGTCTGATCCAAAAATCTTTGAACCTTTGCTTTATGGACTTATAAAGGAATTTTGTTACTTGGTTGTAGCTTTTATTTCAAACCCTGTTATGATGCATGGCTGCGAGTGACTCTTCCAGAGCAAACCCCCTGTGTAGGATGTAATGGGTCTTATTTTCTTTTTTTTTGCGTACTTAATGGGGCACACTTCATAACCTTGGCACTGACTTGGTAAAGGCTTGGCTGCTGGCTGGTTTACCTTTACTACTCAGTTGAGAAACTGAGGCAGAGCAGTAAGTACTTCAGTTGCTTGGGAGCTGACTGTGCCTGTGGCACTTCTCTGCACAGATTTCCAAAATGAAACTTTTTCTGTTTAAGGAAGCGATTCTTTTTTAAGATGGTTCGATATCTCTTTCCCTGACTCACAGAATATGGGCTTAGTTTAATGAAGCATAATTGGGCCATGGAATTTTCTCAGTGTTTTGCGCTGATACGATGTGACAGAACAGCGAGCCTGTCTCTGGCATTGGGAATGTACTTTGTCAGGTTGGTTTGGATAAACAGAGATCCCAGCAAGCCCTGTGTAGGGGAGGGAGGAAGAGAAGGCTAAGAGGAGATGTCTAATTACAATTGTGGCTAAGCATGGGCACCAGTCGCAGTGGTTTTGAGATCAGACGTGAGCTATTGGTTCAGGCAAATAGTTTTTCTAAAGCCTTATGCTAAGCATTAACAGCTTGATGGATAAAGCCTGGATTTAACATCTTCATGTACTATTGTGTCTGCCAAAAACAACATCTTATATGTGGGTAAAAGATGCAGCAAGCTCACCAGTTGGAATGATGCTTTTACTTAGGTGACAAGCTGACCACAAATCCTTAAAGGCAAAAAGGTAGTTACGTGGAAATATGTTTAGGGTTTTTGTACTGAATCAAGGAGTTTCTAGAAATGTCGATTACCTTAATAAATCTAGATTATGTGGGACACAGAAAGATCTCTATATACGCAGTTGGTTGCACGTTCCCAAAGGGAGGAGCCGCTTGTGCCAGACCTGATTGGATCTGCAGGATGAACAGAACAGCGAGGGCTGGCGCACAGAGAGAATTGCTAAAACCTGTCCTGGGGGAGTTAAAGCATTGACACAGAAAGGAAGGAGTGGCAGAGAAAGGAAGGTATAAAGGAGATGCTCTCAACCTGGTTAAGGAAAAGGCGCAGGTAACAATAACCACAACATGGTATATACACGTTTGTTGGTGGCAAAGAAAGTATCAGGCATGTGTATGTTGGGAGCGGTTGGATTTGCAAGTGTAGGAATAGACACGAGTGACAGGCCGGGCTTTGTCTTTCACTGAATGCTCAAGTTTAAGATATAGAAAAACCTGGAACACTTTCTATAGTTACAGAACTTGTCACGTGCTGTATGAGGAAACCAATTTGAGTATTTTTTTGAGATGGAAAGACATAGCGTTCTTGACACTTGTAGTCAAAGAAAATGACTTCCATATTCATGTTGTAATGTCCTTAAAAGTTAATTATAATCAGTTTTTACATGTTGTGCCCTAAAATGAGCCAACACACAAATTATGAAATGCTGTTAACTACATAAGATAATTCTTCCAAGTTCTGAGCTTATCTTTAATCCCCTCAACTAATGATAATGGAGCGATGTATTTAATTACAGCAGCGCTGAAGAGTGGTCAGTGTTTGTGATGTCTTCCTTGGAAGTCATGTTCAAAATAGTTGTGGAACTTCAGGGGTAGCAAGGTGAGCTGCCAGTAGTAAAAGGTTATGGATGCATAAATATTGACTGCGAGTCTCAGGGAAGAGCTGTAGATATAGTCTTTTATTTATCATCTCTTCTTTAGTGTGATTTCAGTAAGAATTGTGCTGAGTAGAGAGCAATTATTTCATTTATATCTATTTTTAAATTGGCAGTAATAGTATTTTTTTTCCTTTGGATAGCCGAGTAATCTCAAAACATAGCAAAACTTCTGATCAAATTTTGAGCACTTGAGATTTCTAGTGTGCTAGTTCATTAGTTTGTTTTTTTTTGATCAGGCTGGCACTTCAAGAATATGCTGAGACTTGGAGTAATTTAGATTGAAAAGAGCCCCTGGAGCTCATGTGGTTCAAACCCCAGTGTTTTTGGAAGGAGTCTTTTGTCATTTTGTTGTAGACGAGCAGTTAGTGAGCTAACTTTCCAATAAGTTACATTATTTAATGTTTTTTTGATGTCAGCCTTTTCATTAATGGATTTCTAGAAGTTGAGAATCCCCGTGCCGTGTCTCGTGACTCCGCAGCACCAGCTGTGCAGCCCCCATCCCACAGGGAGGGTGAGGAACTTCACTGCTCGTGGACAAGACTCCAGCCTTGTCCTATTTGATCCTCGGGACCCTGCACCGAGGCCGTGCGTGGGCTTTCCGTGGGGATCCCGCTGTTCTGGTTTCTGAGACACCGCCGGTGTGTACAGCCTGGATCTGCGGACAAACTGCCATCCTGCACTGCACGTGATGCACACGTTTGACTTTTTCTCATCTTATTTTTGTGTTCCTATAGCTTATGTCCTTTATGCTGAAGTACGTGACCTTCAGATTTATTTATTTTATCATCAGCAGTATTTTCGTCTGCAGAACAATCCTACATAGTCCTTTAAACTGACCTGCCCTCTGGCCTCTATCTGTGGGTGGTAAATATGATGAGACATTTCAGTAAACAAAAGAATAGACTGAGGGGAGGGAATAAAGTGGGTTAAACCGCGTATTTTGCAAAACATAAAAGTTGTGCGGGTTTTACTGACCCTACTCTCTTTTTCTCCCATGTGTTAGTTGTTTCCTGGAAAGGTACTAGTTCCTCAGCTTCTGTTCAGTAGCTAAAAAGCAGCACATGTTCTGTTTAAAATGTTACCAATGGGTGTGCTGCAAATGGAAGCGTTTGCAGGTAGCTCAGCCTCTGTGCCGTGAAATCCCTCCCAGGATCAGGGAATTCATCAGCCAATACAGAATGGTCTAATGTGCATTTCAAAGTAATGCATTGTCTGCTTCCTAAAAATTCTAAATTAATTTGGTTTATAAAAAGACTTCTATAAAACTATGCACAGCAGCCATTGGAACAGCAGATTTTGATTGCTTGGTAGGAACAAAAAATAAACCACCAAGAAATGTGGATAGTTGAAGGTTGAGCTTTCAATTCTTTTGATTGCTTGTGGATGAGCAAGTGTTAAAAAAAAATCAGAAAGCAGATGAGGTGGTCTTAGTGAAACGCTTCATTTATAGCATTTTGTTGGATGAATTTTGTAAGCTTTTGACAGCAGTTAAGTTTATTATATAATGTTTCTCTAAAAATAGGAAGACTTTTTTTCTGGTCTTAATTATATTAATTCGTTCAGGTGAATGCTCGGAAAACCCAGATCTGTATGTAACCAGTATTTACCATAAAAGTTACTGATTTGTAGAATATCCTTCAATCAGGATATCTTAAGCCAGTTCACTCTACCAAAAAAAAAAAATCTCGGACTCAGAATATATGTTCATCTGTAGCTGACGCTGGCAAGTAGCGTCTGTGGGGCCGCTGCTGTTAAATGAAGGAACATCTGAAGGTCAGTGGTACCAGCCTTGGACACATCAGCCCTGGAGGGAAAATAACACATAGATGGAGCTTTCCAGGTCCTGCTGAATTCAGTCTTAATGTATGCAAGTGACCTCAAAATAAAAGGTTATGTAATATTGGTTATACAAATGCCTGTTAGTAACACTATTCGAAAAGTGTGTGTATACCCTTTCCAGAATAGCAAAAAAATTACACTTGTAACAGAACAGGTATTTTTTTCTGGAGGAAGTCTTTGAGTTGCGACCTGAATATGTCTTGGGGAAAAAAGTACACTGAATTCTTCTGCAGTACACCTATGATTTCTTTTTTTTTTTTTTCCTTCTGTTCCAAGTGCCCTATTCATCTTTGAATGCAAGTGCAGAAATGCTTAAAAATACCAAATGTCACGTGGGCTTCTCTTCAGGCTTCTCCAGTTTTCCTTTCAGACGTGTGGCCAAGTGAACCTCTTGGAGTGATGGAGCGATCCCGGTTCCTTCTCCCTGAGCATGTCCTGGATCAGTTACCCACCGAGTAACCTCATCCTTTAGCTGATTGGAATCGGGGTTCATTAAATAAGTCATGACTCCCGGAGGCAGCATAGTTGGCCTGTGGCTGTCTCTCTTAAAGGAAGTAAAGCTCTTCTTGAGTGCTAAAGATCCACAGACACCTGGTCCTTTTTAGGAGATGGCAGTCTAGATAATAATTAAACCAAACTGCACTTCCAGAAAATACAGAAAGATTAAATTTATTTGAATGGTAGAAGGAAAAAGAGAAGAGATGCTGACTTGATATTTGGGCCGAAGGAAATAATCTGATTCTTAGTTTGTGGATTCATTATGTTTAATATCTGAGATGCAAGTTGTCTGTCCTTCATAGTACTTTGCAATTAGCTATAGCGAAATGTACTGTGTCACATAATAAATTTTAATATCTGCTGAACATAGGGGTCTTGAACAGCCTCCAAAATGGATTTGAACATGATACTTCTGTTCAAAATCTTGTTTGTAATATCACATGCACTTTGTGTGCCATTACGATGTTTCCTGTGCATGAATGCACAAGTAAGCCTCCAATTTTTTTTATTTATTATGGGCTTCTCTTCTGGTTTGTGGTTTTATACACTGTATAATTTTGCTTCTTTATCTATTTCTTTAATGTTTCTGAATGCTTGTACTATTTTTAGCATTACAGGGAAAGATTATATTGTATTGGCCAATAACTATGCACTTGTAGTAAAAGTAAATGTTATTAAATGTTACTTGCTGTTTCTCTGTCCTTTTAAACAGATGATTCACAATTATATGGAGCACTTGGAAAGAACCAAACTTCATCAGCTAACAGGGGGTGATCAGCTAGAATCCACAACGCACAGTAGAATTAGGTAAGCTGTTTATTAGTCTCACCCTGAAATGAAAGAAAAAAACCCCATTCATTTGTGTTTGAAAGACTTTGTTCTTTAATCCTACAACAATGGTTTGGCTGAGTTGGAAAGATTTGTTGTATGATTGGAATGCGGTAAGAGAACAGTGTAGAAATCAGTAGAACGAGGCTTTTGCTGTTGTGCTGCTAAACGTTGAGAGATACTTTGTGCATTAGCCTTAAACAATTTCAGCTTTTCTGAGCGTTTGCGTTCGGGTAGGCAGGGAAAATGTCAGCAGCCGTCCCAAAATCCCTGATCTCTCGCCTTGGCTTTGTGTGCGGGTTGATGAAGGTGCGCATCGCGGTACCCGTTCGTTCCGAGGGCTCGATGGGGAATATATTATGCAGATTTGGCAGCTTTCTAGCCTATGAACTCTGCGTGGAAGGCGGGGAGGAGAACTCCGGGCTGGCCGTGTCTCTGCGGTGCTGCGGAGATGCTGCGAGGAGCCCGGCGAGGGGGAGGAGAGGCTGATGTCATTGCCGGGGAGCTGCTGCAGAAGCGGGGCGAGCTGCCGCCGATGGCATTGTTTGTGTGGCGGCGGCTGAATGACAGACCGTGCCTACAAAGAGACCCCCTTGGCCCCCGCGTAGCCTTCTCGGTCCCGGCGTGTCACCATGCCAGCACAGCGCCATGAATCCCGGCTGCATGCTGCTGTTTGTGTTTGGCTTCGTTGGCGGGGCGGTGGTCATTAACTCGGCGATCTTGGTGTCTCTCTCGGTTTTGCTGCTCGTGCACTTTTCTATTTCGACCGGCGTGCCGGCTCTGACGCAGAACCTCCCAAGGATACTCAGGTACTCCGACCTTCTGAACCTCGGCTTCCCGCGCTCTTTCTTGTTCCCTGCTCTCCATTTTCCTTTCAAACAGATGAACGAGGATAAATTAGAGATGGAAATGATGTCTAAACATGTATGGACTGGGATATGGCAATGTATTTTTTTTTTTAATACACTCAAATTTCGTTGCCTTTTGCTTAAGCAAGTACAAGGTCTCTGTTGTGTATCTCTATTACTGATGGTTTATTGTAACCTGCAAAAAACCCCGCGGTAATGTCGTGGATGAAGCTCATGTTCGGTGTATTGTCAGGTACTTGGCTGATGTTGTGTAGCCACAAATGTATGCAGTCTGGGGCTTTTTACTACTAAATTTCTCCTTTTAGAAACAAAATAATTCTATAAGATCAGCTAATCAATCTGCTCAAAACCACAGTAATTAGTTGATCACATTGTTTTTTAAAAAGATCTGATTATTGGTTGGGGTGGGGGAAAAAAATCTTTATTTAAGCATTAGAGCTCTTAAAGCCTATTCACTATTGTTCAGCCAAATGTTATCCTCTCCTTTTTTCTGTACTTGTATGGCAAGCTGCCAGCTGTCTGACCCCTCAAGTTATGTTCTGTGTGTCCTAGTTGCCTGGAGCGGTAGCAGAAATGCATTAGAATATTGCGACCAAATGTCATCTCGACAGGTTTTAGTGCCGTAATTACAAATAGAAAACAGCTGGAAAAGTTGTTAAATGTAGCTTTCTGATCCAAAAACTTGACGTAGCTGAACTGTGGTTGTGAATGGAATAGTAAAGTTGGGAAAAATGCTGGAAATAGTGTTCTCTGAAAGATGCATGTGAATTTTTTTTTTCTCCTCAACACATTGTGCCTGTAGACGTTGTGTGGTAGTACGCTTTCAAGTTGTGTCTCTGAGCACAGAAGCATTGTTCCAAAGGTTTAAAGCCAATCAATAGATAAAATAAATACCAGTTATGAATAACAATGGTAATATACGTGGATGAATATTTAAATAGAAATAAATGAAGTGTAACTCTCTATAGACTCATCTAGTTAGTGAGGCTGCCCTTGTTTAAAAACACGAAAAAAAATAAACAGCAAAACAGATAATCCTCAACTCTAAACAAACAAAACAAGATATTGAACTTCGTGTTCAATAACTTTTATTAGACTTTTTATATTTAAGCAAGCAGGTGGTTTTACAAATAGGGTTTCTTTGTAATACTCTTTTGCTTCCCTGGAGAATATTTACTGGATTTGAGGGGGTTTGTGCCTTTCCTGCCCCTAGTAATTTGTTGCTTTAGGTATTATAGGAATTGGAACTCAGTTCCTTAATCTTTTATTCATTTTTTAAGACGATGAAATATAGGATGAGGGAATCTAATTGTAGAAGAATTGTTTCTTTTTTTTTTTTAACATTAGTCGGATTTTAGAACAGAGCATCTGGTTGCTTATCCTAAAGGTTCCTGTAAATGCTTCAGTACATCACTTCAGAATATTAGTTTAGGCTTTTAAAACACGTGCCTGCCTTCTGCCCACTGTTGTATTTTCAGATATTTCTTGGACACTGGGGAAGCAGAAGGGTTTCTTTGCTTTCCAGCCAACGACCACCGCAATCAGTTGAAATTGCTTCAGTCTAATCAAACAATTTCTTTTAACACAGACATCTGTATAATAACCTTCATTTCCAAAATAAGCCCCTTTTCACCCTTCATTCCTGTGTAGTCTCACGAGGCACCTGAGCTGGGTTTTAGCACATTGAAACGGGTTCATCATCAACTATTCCGCAAAAAAAGCAAATGTCAGTCGTGAACTTTTTTTTGGTACCCATTTTGTTTAAATTCTCTCCCCTCCGGACTGCGAAGAAGAGAAATAAGCTTAGTGGTGTATCCTGCGAGTAAGCAAATAGTAAATCTGCTCCAGGAGGTGGTTCCAAAGCCAGGGCCCCTCCACAAAGCTCCTTTCTCACCGCCCTGCTGGGCGCTTCACCGCCGCTTTTCCCCCTTTGTTGTTGTTGTTGTTGCTGGACTTCTTCACCAATGAAATGGTTTCAGTCTGTCTTTTACCATCAGCTCAGCTTATGTGGTGTGTCTTTCGTTACCCACACACGTTGGAGTTGTGGGAAACCTGAAGAAAAGCAGGGAATCGTTGGAATAAAATTCTGCTCGGTTGTGTCGCTGTTTGTCATGAAGACTTTTCAGCACAGTTTGTTTGCAGATGCTGGAACAGTATCTGATGCTTTTTATTTTGTAACCCTGACTGATTTTGCTTTATTTACTGCCTACTTTGCTCTGCTAAACTACTTCCGAATTAACTACCTAACTTGGAGTAATATTTATGAAAGACTAAGGTACCTGTAACGTGAGAATTAGTTGCAAAGATTTTTGTGAAATCTTTTGTATACCTGTGCTGGAAGGGTTTATGCCAATTAAAACTGTGTACTCTTTGAACATTATTTTTTAGTGACGTAAAAGTTAACAAAAGGAGTTTACTGCTTAATTGTGAAATAAAATCCTTTCTTGACTATTACAGCTTTTCATCTAAGTAAAAACAAAAACAAACCAAAACCCACCCACCCACCAAACAAAACCAAACCAACATACATATATAAAAGCTTAGCTTTTCTTTTTGCTTTTTAACACTCCCTTTCATATTTTTGCCTTTAACTTATGTGCAGGTAGTAATTCTGCATAGAATTCTACATAGCTTATGTTTAAGTTGTGAAAATCCTTGCAAAGGAAAGTATATATGGTTGTGATTTGACTTTTTGTAATGCTGAAATATGAGATTCTCAAATCTTGGTATTGTGTCTGGCTTGTCCCTGCAGTGGTACTTGCAGGCGGTGCTTTCTCTCAAGAAGCGTAATTTTCTGCCATCACTCTGCACACTTTTGTCTCCTGTCTTTAGTGTACTTTAGGCTGTGCTAGTTGATTACAGTCCTTTTTTTCTGTATTTCATTGTTCTGACAGAACAAGTACTTCGCTTTATCTCAATTCTATGCCTGGCTGATGTTTTCCTTTTTCAGGGCTGGCTGTAGCATCCTATGAGTTGTGTTCTACACAATGTTTTTGTCTCTTGCTAGCCGGAAGAATTAATCTTTTTGTTCACTGATCACACTCCTGACAGCAAGATTGACTTGGGGATTTTTTTTTTTTTTTTTTTTTTCAGGGTCAATATACAAATTTCCAAACAGTTCTTTGTCACGAAGAGGTGACAAAGATGGTGAAGAGTTGGGATGAAATAATTTGCCTTACTGGCACAAGCTTTTGTGCAGCTTTTGGGTGAAGGAGAGTGTTGAACTGATTTTGTTTAAAGCTGTGCAATTTTCGGCTGGGCTGGTTTTAACATTGGTAATTCCTTGACCCAGTTGTTTTCAGTTATACAAATCCATGTAATTCCTGTCATCTTCAAGAGAAAAATACCATAGATTTTGTGAAGAGTTGGACATTAAGCTGTTTACAATTTTCCCAAATACTTCAGTTAATGATTTAGCTGTTCGCTGTTGAAGTTATGTCATCCTGTATCTTGCAAAAAAAAAAAAGTGCAAAATTATATTTTCAAGAGTAGTTGCTGAAAACTGTGATTTAGTCTGAAATAAGGAAACAGTTTCATTTTATGCTCCTGTTTGTGCTCCATTTCTGTAAAACTTGTTTACTATAGATTAGCTCTGGCACAATCAATAACTGCTGCCTGCAGCCATGGAATAGACTATTTGCAATTAAATAACGTGAAATGAGGAATTACGTGCTGTAATACAAACTGCGTGCGTTGCATTGTGTATTTAGTAGAGACTAGTGTATGAATGTTTGGACTTTTTTACTGCTTCCCTGCTGATTTCAGAGGCGCACAGGAAAATAAAGTGTGTGGGTCTGAAGTGGCTGATGAAAGTTGTCTCCCTTCCAAACAGAAAGGAGCGTCCGATCTCCCTGGGCATCTTCCCGTTGCCTCCAGGAGATGCGATCCTCACGCCTGAAGCGCAGAGAGAGGCGGGGGAGACGCCGGGCTCGGAGCACTGGAAGTTCCCCGAGCTGAGCCAGCCCCGCTCCCACACCAGCCTCAAGGTGAGAACTCTACAGGTTGTAGATCCTTAGCAGGGAGAAAAAGCACGTGGAAAGAATCACACGGAATCCCAGAATGTCAGGGGTCAGAAGGGACCTCAAAAGCTCATCCAGTGCAACCCCCCCACCGGAGCAGGAACACCCAGATGAGGTTACACAGGAAGGTGTCCAGGCGGGTTGGAATGTCTGCAGAGAAGGAGACTCCACAACCTCCCTGGGCAGCCTGGGCCAGGCTCTGGCACCCTCACTGGGAAGAAGTTTCTTCTCAAATTTAAATGGAAGCTCCTGTGTTCCGGTTTGTACCCATTGCCCCTTGCCTTACCATTGGTTGTCACCGAGAAGAGCCTGGCTCCATCCTCCTGACACTCACCCTTTATATATTTATAACCATGAATGAGGTCACCCCTCAGTCTCCTCTTCTCCAGCTCCAGAGCCCCAGCTCCTCAGCCTTTCCTCACACGGGAGATGCTCCACTCCCTTCAGCATCCTGGTGGCTGCGCTGGACTCTCTCCAGCAGTTCCCTGCAGGAAGGAGGAGGGAAAACCCTGAGTCATCTTTGTGTGAACCAAGTGTGTTGCTTCCTTGGAGGGAACTTGTCTGCTGGAAGGAGCAGAGTTTGGGTTGCATTTTCCAAATGAGTGAGAGCAGGCAGGTTCTCCTCTCGCTCATGGGAATGGGTTTTTTCTTTCAAGGGACCCATTGCAAAGGTCGGTCACTTGTTCTTTCCACATTAGGTATGTAACTAGATAGTGTAAACAGGTCTGCTGGTTTGATATCCTTTTAGAAGGAAGGCTTTGGTTACTACTTGGGTAGTACTCTTAGCGTAGCCTCTGCCTACTCTCAGGTGTACAGCAAAGGTATGCCACAGGGTGAGAGTGACCTAACTTGCCTAAATTAGCCTGTGATTTTGATTTCCCTTACGTGTAGCTTGGCTACAGTTCCTGCAATTGTTCTGTGTTCCAACAGTGAGAGGGTGGCACAGAACAAGCTGCAGAAATGGAAAAATGGGGGAGTGAGGTTGGAACGTGATGGGATCGGGCAGCCGGGACTGGGGCTCACAAACAGCACAGAGGGAGGTGAAGAACCCCATAATGTGCAAAGCTTCCCTATATCTTTATGTACTTGAGGGGTTTTTTGAAGCTATGGATGTACTGTTACTTCTGGAAAGGCATACAGCTGAGGGAAATTTCCTCCAAAGTGAATTTAATACTTAGCAGGGGAATTTAAGCTGATAAGTATTCAAGACATAATTGGAACCCAGATTTTTGGGGTTTTTTTTGCCTAGAGGTCATATGGAGATAACGGGAAGTGTAAGTAATGATTAATTGTAAACATATCAAAGTGAGACCAGGAGTTTAGATCTAAAAATTCGTCACTTAAACTCTTGTCTAGGACCATTTTTGGATCTTAAATATGTCCTGTTCCCGGTGTCCCATGTCAATTAACATCAATACATTGACAGACTTCAGGAGAGCTGACTGAAATACAACTTAAAAGTTGTGATTAAGAGTCTAAGTGGAGATGAGGTATAGAGGGAAGTCTCTGATCCCATCCTGTCCCCTCAGAAAATTATATTGGTTAATATATTTTGTCAAAAGAGACTTCTAGGTATAATTCTTTAAAAACAATGTGCTGCTAAAAGAGAATTTACAAAACGGCACAGGCTGTAGTTTTTCGAACCTAGTTAGTCAGAATAAGCTCCTTAGGTCCAAAGCAGCTTCTTTGCTTTTTAGCTGTGCATGTAAAGTACTTCTGAAGTGAACATATTGAATAACATGATATATCGAAGTCATAAGCAGAATTTGCAACTTTCTCTAATAGTTTCGTTTCCTCTAAATGTTTTTAACATCAAGGACAAGGCACGGGCAAGTTTCTGCTGCTTTCAGGCATCTGTGTTCCATTCATGCACGAGCATTTCATTAATGGTCGGTGTTTCCTCTCCAAGTGTCACAGAGCAGGTGTCAGGGAGAACTGGAGCTTGTGCAGTAGTGACACTGCTGGATGTCATTGTGAGACAACACACAATTACATACCATTCATTCTCTTCTGCTTCTTTCTGCAAAGCATTGCAGATGAGCTACTACTTTTTCAGATTTAATTATCTTTTAAAACTTTTTTTTTTTGAGAAGTCTTTTGGCAACATTGCCAAAAAAGTCAAATTTGCTATGTCAACCCAGCAGTGACTTTCAGATGCTCAGGCTTCGAGATATTTTGATTCATTCATTATCACTTAATGGAATTGCATTTCACTTTCATTAGTTCTAGAACAAACATTCGTGATAGCTTAATCAGTGTTGTTTCCAAGAGTTAGCTAAAAAAATACAGCAGATAATAAAGTCAGAAAAGTAAAACAGATGGGATTATTTGAAATTCCTTAAAGGAAAGGGCTATTCAGTTTTCTCTTGCACTATCAAGCTGTTTTTCTTGAGCTTTGCGTGTGAAAAGTCAGTGATCAGCCAGTGCTGCATCAGTTAGTGGATGCTCTTGGAATACAAACATGTAGAAATGTTTGACCAGAGCCAGCGGCTCGGAGGTTTTATTCCCTGTTTGTGTGAGGGGTCCCGTTTCCTCCCTTCTGTGTCTGCTTGCTGAACTATGAATCATTATCCAGCAGCTGAACTTCACCAATTCAAAAGGCAATTGGCTAAATTGTGTAGCTTTTATTTTATTTTTACGTGGATGCAATGCATCTCATCCTATTTTCACATGTTGGTTTTGTTGCCTATGGGTAAGCGTACAGGTTTTACTCCTTTAGAGTCATGCGTTAATGTACTATATTTCTGAATAAACTTGTCAGAATATTGGATTTCTTTGCATTTGCATGTTCTTCAGTAAAATACAGTAATCTTTGTTCTTTAGTTTATATGCCTAACTCTTCTTCAGTGTTTTAATGGCAATTGTTCAATTTTAGGATGAGCTCTCTGATGTTAGCCAAGCAGCCTCAAAATCTACTACTCCAGCGTCCACAGCTGCTTCAGATGCGCCTGTACTGCCTGCTGAAACTCCTCAAAAGGAAGATGTTGAAGGGCTTGCAAAGGACACAGAAATGCCGAATGAAGAGCTGGACGCAAGCAAGAATATTGAAGTACAGGTAGCTCAAGAGACAAGGAATGTGTCCACGGGTGAGCTGCGTTGACTTCTTAGTGTATGGTTACTATGGACCTCGTATCTAATCTGTTATAAAATATCTTAATTGTTGTGCCACAAATGAGAAATGTTTTTTCCTCAGTATTTTTAGGAGTAAAGAATATTGGTAAGAGATACGATTCTGTTGTTTATTGGTGGGTTTAGTAGTTGTTTTTCTAGAATCAGAATTATTTATGACATTTCTTTGTAAACAACAGAAGTGGCACTCATCTAGACACAAAAATCCATACGATGTTAGACATCATCTTGGCTTCTATTACAGAAACAGTGGGAAATAATGACCATTGGATGACTTAAGTTAAATTCAGGGGAGACTTAGAAATTCCAGTGTCTGCACTAGAGTATTGAAATTCATGGGTCTTCTCATTTAATGACCTGCAGAAGTCTACTAATTTGATGATCAGTTAATAACAACTGCATGCAGATAATGTCGAATGTCACAGGGATTTTTTTGTTTTATGGACACATACCACTTTTCCCTAGGTGGAAATGAAAATGAAGAAAAATCTGAAGTTCAGGCAATCATTGAGTCGACTCCAGAGTTGGATATGGATAAAGATCTCAGTGGTTATAAGGGTTCCAGGTAAGTTTTGTGTTGTGATTAGGGTGGGAAAACCAATTTTAGAAGGTGCTAGACTTTGGTTTTGAACTTGTGACTCGTTTAGAAATTTTACCAGACTGAGATCAGGTATCATACAATGAATCTCCTACTTCTGTGACTCTCCCAAATTCCTCAGGAGTTTAAGTGCAACAGCAGCTCTTTATTCTGTTGCTACGCCTGATGAACATTCAGAGTACTTCATATTACATCTGAATTAATAATGTTTAAATATTCATTCCATATTTCAAGCAAAGGGTCTATGACAAGAGACCTCTTCTCCCTACATCAAGGTTTCAAGGTACTACCAGGTTCCCAGCTGGGACCTTGTGTTTTCACCCATATCTTTAGAATCTGGGTTGACGATGGACTTGGCAAATGTTACAGCATTTATTTATCAGATTCTGATGGTGCAATTCTGGTATTGGCAGAATGCTTTTGCCTGAGCCTGCTTCTTTGCAGGCTGTTTCTTGTGAAGGATAACATTGCTTTCTAAAGCTCTAAAAGCCCCATAAAAAATAAACAAGTGCTGATTTAGTAGCAGGGGAGGTATCTGAGCTTCTAAGCAAGACCTGAACAATTTAGAGGCCTTCAAATATGTGTCTGTTTTATTCTTGTGATGCGATGGAAGAAATTACCTTGTGTAGTCAATGTCAATAGTGCAAGATCTTGGTGGGACAGAAGGCCCCTTTCTGGCCAGAGGAATATTGTGATCTCTTTTTGGTTCTTTTGCATTCTTGTTATAGTACATGACTTCCAGCTTGGCTGAGCTGTCTGCTCTTCAAGCGTTTGGGCTGACTAAGTCCTGACGGGGCTGAATTTCTACATGCCAAAATTTGATATGCTTTAATTTATTAAAATCCTGACTGGCTCGGTATCAGCAGCTATCTCAAGTTTGGGATCTTGATGCCAAAGTAGAATTTGAGAATAGAATTTAAGATTCTAAGCCAATCGAAAGCTTCTGAAAATTTTACTTCTGTATTTTTTTGGAGTGACAAATGAACTAGTGGTCAAAACACAGAGAGAACTGCGGTGTGGGAGCGTTTTCTTGCTGCTTTTTTATGTCTTGTTTTAATTCTTTGAATAGCACTCCTACCAAAGGCATAGAGAACAAAGCATTTGACCGTAACACAGAGTCACTCTTTGAAGAGCTGTCATCTGCTGGTTCTGGCCTAATTGGAGATGTGGATGAAGGTGCAGATTTACTGGGTAAGAAAGGTTATTTAAAGAGGAATTTTCCTTGTTAGTGAAGTGCTTAATTATCCTTGCTGGATTTACTGTTAGGATTCATTTGCATTAAAGTGGTTTTAGTGTCATCCTAACATGGTTATTGGAATGCAAAAACAAAAAACAAAAAACCAAACCAGGAGAAAAGTGTTTATTCTTTCTTTCTTTCTTTCAATATAATGATATCAGCCTTAATATTTTGAAGCACTTCTTAACACTCTTCTCTGTTTCAGTTTTTTCTCTATGTTCTCTGTCAGGAAGATTTTTACCTCGAGTAAGGATTTTTATCTTTAACTAGTTTTAGGTAGTTTAATTCAGATTGAGCCCAATGTGTAATGGCCTGGCTTTATCACCTCTGTGGAATTTAACATGTAAGAGAGAATTGCAGCAGAACACAATGGTGGTAATTTAAGAATCAAACCATTAATTGAAAGAGGAGGAACTAGCATTTCTCTCTAAGCAGTTTGCTGCTGCTTGTGTGCTGACTGAACAAAGTTTAAGTTTTGGGAGTATGAGTTGATCAGGAACAGAAAGGACATTAAAAGAAGAATCTTTCTATAAACAATGAATGTCTTGTAGTATAGCAAGGTATTTTTGGACACATCAGTGTTCAGGCCTCGCTTTGACATAATGAAAGCTGGTACTCTGGAAATGTATAAAATGCAGATGCAACTCCTGTGTGTTGTAGGAATGTGTTGTATATAGAAAATGAGCAGTTTGCTTGCTTCTGTTGTCTGACCTGGCAGAAATACAGATTGATAGCAGTATTATGTAGAACTGTTATGCATGCAATCTGGATTTCTGGTTGTTCAGTGTTCCACCAGAAACTTGATTTTACATCAAGTAGGTGACTTTTCTGCCAAGTTACCCCCTGGGAGTAAGGGGCCTATCTCCAGTCTGAGATGGCTTTTCTTTGCCACTGTCTGCTGTGTTGAACCCTGAGCAGCAAGGGCCGCCACATCCTTGCTGGAACGCATTTCATCCAAAACTCCTGCGCTCTGTCACAGGGACAACTGATGACACATTCTGCATGCAAAAGTATAGAGAGCTGAAAAGAAATATTAATATATAGCAACTTCTATCCCTTGTCTACACGATAAGTTGTATAAAGAAATCAAATTCCTGTCAGGACTTCCTGATAATAGATGCTTTGTTTTCTATGGGCAAAAATAATATACTTTTTAGTATAACGTATCAAAAGTTTGTTACTGACTTCATTACTATTCTGTGAAACTACTGCTAGAAACACTGGTGTGTGCAAAATGAACACATGGTTATGACTGAGTTGGTTATGCAGAATGTGTTGGTCCAGAGTTTTTACTATATAATTGCCATTTCACCTTGAGCACAACCATAGTCCAAATTACTCTGCTATTTAAAAGCCCCATCTGCATCCAGGGTAGCTGGTGTGTTTCAAGTATTTGGATGTGTTCTAAGTGCGCATGAAACTTTAGTCTGAAGTTCTGTAAAAGTGGTTAATTGGGATTCTCTAATCTGTTTTCTCTTGGGCTGCATACCCAGGGGAATATTCTGGTGTGTATGCTGCTTTTTTTAAAAAAAAAATTCTTTGAAATCTGTTGCTTCTACAGTTAGGCGTTCTTGGCTGCTTCTTTCATAAAATACATTCTCTGCGTTTTTTCTCTGCTTGGTAACATTTTTTTTTTCTTTGCCTTTGCACTCCGGCTTTGTAGTTTTTGTTCTTGCATTATAAAGGATCCTGAAACCTGTTGGAAGTGATCCTATGTACTTTTATCTGTGAATACTGAAAACATTTCAAAAGCAATAGCCACTTAAATAAAACCTCTGGATAGCTGTAGTGTAGGAGATTTCTCCAGGTATTGATAAAGTAACTGTAGCTGATCTAAATTCCTTCAGTATGAAATGTAATTTACTTTTAATCTAAAACCCTGAGAGAGACATTCCAAAAGAGGGAACTGTGACTTGCATGTCTGTTTTTAATACTTTTTCTTTATTGTTATCAGAATATCTTTTTAACTCTTCTGTTGCCAAAGTCGCTTTAGAAGATTGTTTGCAGGGTATTTTAAAAGCCCCCACCATTTCTTTTCAAAATCCTGCAAATTATATTATTTTAGGCATGCAAACAATAGGGTGAGAAATGAATTTCCAAAAATTTAAATAACACTGAAGTAGTTAAGTTCACTTTTTTCCATAGTAACATATTAGTTAGAAAATTTTGCTGAATGGCTTAGCATTTTGTCTGAGTACTGTGCTTCTAAATTATTTCACAGCAAATCAGAGAGACTTTTACTGAGTTGCTGATTTTTATAAGAGATCTAACCAATAGAAATGGTTGTGACAAACTTAACTTTTTTAACATCTGTCTTTCGTATAGATCCTGCTTCTAATCACATCACATTCCACTTCAAATTTTTGGTCGTGGCTTTGTTTTAGTTCACTCTTACTTCATAAGTCTAAATCTTTTATTGCTCTTCACTCATTCTACACCTTACATGAAATGTTTCTTCTTGTTTTTGCTCTACATGGATTGCATGGGCTTTAAAGACCATAATTTCTTTGGTAAGGTATCATTTGCTCTGGGGAAGTCTGCAGGGCTTTTGCAATCTGAGCTTTGTAATTCAGCATGTCTTGTGTTTAGAACTTACATACTTTTGTATCTCACGTAGTATAAAGGACAGCTGAACATTTTAAACTTAACTTCAACTTAGTAGTACTGTAACCTCTTCAAAACACATAGACTAGGTGGAGGTAGGGTTGCCTTTAGGCTTTAATTGAAATCAGATTGGGAAGAAGGTGGAGGGGAAAGCTAATAGTAGAAGGTAGGTCGGTCCTGAAACTTCACATAGCTCACAGTTTTTATGACAAGTTTGTTGTACTTAAAATTCAGCTGTTTTTAGACAATGGCAAAACATACATTTTGTAAAAACAACCGGTTTTATCTGCTGATTTCATGTGTTTGTTTCCTTTGGTAAGGAATGGGTCGTGAAGTTGAAAACCTTATTTTGGAAAACACTCAGCTGTTGGAGACAAAGTAAGTGAGAATGTGTATGTAAAAATACTGACCTTTTCTGTTTTATGTCTTCAATATCTTCATACACAGCTGAAATTATACAAATGTTCTTTCAGTTCTAAGAGTAGTGGTGATATAAGTATTTTGAATCTGTAGGTATATTTACCTAAATATATAGTTTAGTGGGTATTCTCTAGAGATTAAGGACCTAAGAAGCAAAAGCTGCTTTTATCCTTGTAAGGCTACAAGCAACGCAGCGCCGTGTCCTAATGAGATCAGCTCCCTGCCTTTCCTGTTAGAAACAGAGGAATTCAACTTCTAAGCAAACAGTTCTGATTTATCAGTACTTTTTTCTAATACAGAGGTGTAAATGTACTTGAGCATTTGAGATCTCGGGGGGAGAGGGTTTGACCTGTTTTAGAAAGCCGTATCTTTTTACAGCTGCTCCATGTAAGAAATGTGCAGGTCTACAAGAATAAAATCAGACTGAAGCTCAACTATGAGTCATCCTTGTAACGGTGTATTTTAAATGTTTGTGTAGAAATGCACTGAATGTAGTGAAGAATGATTTGATAGCAAAGGTGGATGAATTGACCTGCGAGAAGGATGTACTACAAGGTGAATTAGAGGCTGTAAAACAAGCAAAACAAAAGCTTGAAGAGAAGAATAAGGAACTGGAAGAAGAGCTGAGAAAGTAAGTTTAATTCCGTGGTTGTGAAAAAGAAAGAAAAAAGAAAACCCACTGTGTTATCTAATGCAGCTATTTTTTATTTTATATTTAGAGCTCGTGCAGAAGCAGAGGAAGCAAGACAGAAAGCTAAAGAGGATGATGATGTAGGTGTATGTGTGTCTATTTTTCTGTGTATAATTCACAATGGGGCATTAGAAGTTCGCATGCATTTAGTGAATGCTCTTAAACTTTGCTGCGTAATAAGTAGTGGTGAACTGCCTCCATGTATAGAAAAGATAGAAGATCTAAAGAGCACAAGTAAACTTAAAATGGCCATGTCTAGTTTCTTTCTGCCCATTGTTGTGTGTCACATTCTTTTTGAAGAACTGTTTTTATTCAGTTTATACTAAATACAAAAGATGGAGGGAGAGGCAGGTAAAATGAGTTTGTTTTACAAAGCCCCGAATGATTTGCCATCTGGAATTGTGCCCTAAGCTGGCTCTTATCGGAAGGAAGAGGCTGACTCTGCAAGGCCCTACTGTGCTCCTTTGTTTGTCCTATGTTTGCTTTTTTTGTGTGCTCAGAGCGATGTCCCCACCGCTCAGCGGAAGCGTTTTACTCGTGTTGAAATGGCCCGTGTTCTGATGGAAAGAAATCAGTATAAAGAGAGGTTGATGGAGCTTCAGGAAGCTGTCCGATGGACTGAGATGATAAGGTAAAAGGCTCTTTTAAAATACTTCATAGAGCTCCTTGGATTTTACAAGCTTTTGATTTTTCTCCTGCAGTGATCTGGTCAGTAGGTTGGGTTATGAGGCCCTTCCTATTGCCTCCCTACATGCCCATGCATAACTTTGGTTTTTTTAAATTATCAGCATATAACTTATCTTGTCAAAATGGGTTCTTGGTGAGACCTCAGTGAAGATATATTACTTCATATGATGTGAAATAAGCATCCCATGAAGAAATTTCTGTATTTTAGAACAATTACAAAACTTGGTAGCCATAAATAATTAATTTGGGCAGGAAAAATTACTGTGTGTGTATGTGTGCACATACCTTAGAGCAGTGGGCCCAGTTGTCAGCTGAGATGTCAAATCAGGAATAACATAGTCTTCAGATTGATTGTAATCCATTTGTAAGGACTCGCGTTCTTCAGGAGAAAACACAATTTTAAAACTGTGCAAGGTTTGTTAAATATAAGCAATAAAGATGGTGATTTCGCCTAATTTGCATCCTGACTATTGAGTTGTCCGGAAGGTATGATTTTAAAAACAAAGGTCTTCTGCCTCAGACCTTGGCCCAGCTCATTCCTGCCACATCTGCCCAAGCCGTGTCCATGTCCAGAGGTGACAGTGTCTTTGGGTGCTCTCTGACCATCAGGTGTAACAAAGGCATTTAATTTTTTCTATTGTCCTCAATAACTGGGAGACGTTTGGACTCCCAAGCAGACGTGGCTTGCTTTTCTGTAGCTATTGTCTCCTGTAGAAATCCCCTATCTCTGTTAATGCATCTGTGGCTTCAGGAGCAATCACTTCATTTATTTTCTGATGTGCTGAAGAATAAGATGTTTTAAAATAAAAAGCAATGGTTACAATATTAAAAAATACGAGGCAGAAGAATTTAAAATGGTTTGCTGCTTGCTTCTAGTTGTTTTCACTGCAAAGTGTTACATGGATTTGTCTCTTCCATCTGAGAAGCACTCACCAGTTGTGTTTGTGATGCAAATAGACGTGGATGATGTTTGTGTAACTTCAGTTCATCTAGTGAGAACTTAAATGTTGCGCTCGGATCAGAAAAGTGGCAATATGAAGAAACAGGCTTTGATACTTTCGATATGTTATCCTGGGTTTTTAAGGAAGAGTTACACACTGTTCTTTTTGGTTTTTTTTAATCAATGCTTACTCAGTAAACTTGGAATTCATTTCTTGTAGAGCATCAAGAGAAAATCCAGCCATGCAAGAAAAGAAGAGATCAAGCATTTGGCAGTTGTAAGTATTGAAACACAACTCACTGGCAAAAATAAATAAAAGACCCTAACCAATTAGCTGGTGTATCTTTGTATGTTAGCTAATTATCTTTTGGCAGATGAAGATGTCTTAACTGTTCTCCTCTTGTTACCTAGCATGCCAGCTCGGTAAGGCTGTTCTTGAAGACAAAATGTATCGTAAGCTGCATCACACAGTGAATGGCTGTGCACTTTGTGAAGTTAAATGCCAAAGTGCTGTCATTTTTTTTTTTTCCTAGCTGAATATGCACAGGGCTCTTGTTCTGAACATTTTTCTGGATTCTTTTTTATGATGAAAAATAGAAACCTGAGTAGCTTGTGTGGATTGCATTTATTTCAGCTTCCTTTTCCTCTAGGAAGTATGGCTTACTGATTGTTCAATTTTCCTTTCTAACTTCAAGCTTTTTAAAACAGTGTTATTTGCAATGAGATATTTGTCAAATAATCCCTTTGTGGTTTGCTGATAACTGCTCTGTCTTTTAGCCTAGAAAATGGTGGAGTTTTTAAAGTGATCTGTGCATGAACTAATATGCTTCATAAAACTCTCTTCTGGGTGTGATGTTCACATCCTAATGTTGTTGGTTCCCTGTAGATGTTCATTCAAGATGAAGATCCCATTAAATTTGATAAATGGGATAATAACTCTTAAGAATTTGTCTTACTGATGTGAGTTTCTGTGCTTTGAGGGTGCTGCTGAGTGTGTGGTGGCTGCTGCTACACTGAGCTCCAGTTTCTTAGTCTAACTGGCTTGAGCAGGGTAACATATGCCATGTTTTGCCTGCATAGTCCAATTTGGATGTATCTTACAAATGTTGGCTCTCATTTTTTTTTTCTTCCTTCCTCTAGTTTTAGCAGGCTCTTCAGTTCATCTAGCAATACAGCTAAGAAACCAGAACCTCCTGTCAATGTTAAATATAATGCTCCAACCTCGCATATTACTCCATCAGTCAAGAAAAGAAGCAGCACCTTATCTCAATTACCAAGTGACAAATCGAAAGCTTTTGAATTCCTCAGTGAAGAGTAAGACATTTTGGTTTTATAGTACTAGATATGCTCTATCAAGTATTTACTCATTTAATCCTCTGAGATAAACAGCATGTTGCTAAGTGAAGTATAATGTTCTCCTGAAGTGAATGTTGACACATAAGAAGTCAACATAGCACAGACTGAAATGCTCAGCGGTGGGTGAATACTCTGGGTACCTGGCAGTAATATTCTCTTTGGTAAACATCACTTTCTTTCATAAAAGCACATTTAGGCACAGGAGGCAGCGCTTGGTACACTTCTATATGCAGGTGTTGTAGCTAAGCAATAACTGTACACATACTTTCACTTCAACGGAAAAATAGAATGAGTCATGCTAACAGGTATCTGTAATTATTTTATTTTTCTTCTCCCTGTGCTGTTTTTTGGCAATATATCCTTTTGCTTTACAACTTTTAGAGCTTTTAGTAGAAGATACTGACAAGAGACTTTCTGGTTTTACCTGTCTTTCACAGGTCCCTTAGAAACAGCCCACAGGGAACCTGCTGTTCTAGAAGTGATGTGTTGGAAAACTAGCGATCTCTTTGGTAACCCTGTGCTTCCACAGAGATCTGGTCTCCTGAGTCCAATAGCAACTCCCATTACACAAAAGAATTTGAGGGAGCATAACTAACAGGTTCTTTAATAACGCTTCTTCCCTAGAACTGAAGCCAGTTTAGCCTCGCGCAGAGAGCAGAAGAGGGAGCAGTATCGCCAGGTGAAGGCTCATGTTCAGAAAGAGGATGGGAGAGTGCAAGCGTTTGGCTGGAGTCTACCTCAGAAGTACAAACAGGTATTATGCTTATGTTTTCAAATGTGGTGGAAGCAACTTCATGTTTTGTGACATTTGAACAGAGCATAATTTCACAGCTTGTGTTTGAGTGATTGCAGCATTTTTTTTGTTGAACTTTTGCAGTTAAGAGTCTTTCGAAGGAAAACCATAGTGCGAAACTATTATGTTTAATAAAGTCTGGTCAACTGATTCCAAAGACTAAACCTCTTCTAAAGGTGAAAGCTTTTCTGTTTGTGTTTTGTTGTTATTTTCTATTTTTTTTTTTTATTTTTAGGTGGCAAATGGTGGCCAGGGTGACAATAAGATGAAGAACTTGCCCGTACCTGTTTACCTGAGACCTTTAGATGAGAAGGATACCTCGATGAAGGTAGGATATTGACAGTGATGATCCAGAGACTTGGACAACCTATAGCTTGAATATTTTTATTTTAGACTTTATTTTCTTTTTTAAATAAAGTTGTTTCTTTTTGAAGCATAGATGAATCAGAATTTAAGCTGCAGTAGAAATGTACCTGACTTTACTCTCAATGAATTCCCTATAATGGACTGCAGATATATAATAATTTTGACATTGCTTAGCATATTTAACAATGGCTGTGACTTGTTTGCTTTAGTTTAATATTGAAGTGGAGTATTTCTTTTTCTTTCAAGCTGTGGTGTGCTGTAGGGGTAAACCTTTCAGGAGGGAAAACACGAGATGGTGGGTCTGTGGTTGGTGCTAGTGTGTTCTACAATGATGTGACTGGTACGGATGCAGATGGCAACAAGCAACAAACAGGATCTCAAAGTAGCTTAGATAAACTAGACCAAGAGCTCAAGGTAAGGTCACTGTAAGGCATGTTCAACAGTTTATATAGTTAAATATATTTACTGTCTATCTGTAGATTGAGAAAATATTTTGTAATCAGGTTTATTGGTAATTAATAGATTTGGGTAGTCATCAACCCAAGATATTTGGGTTATTGAATCCAACTACAAAAATGCTGTGATTCTTTCCTGTGTGCCAGCTTGTTGGCAAATCTGAGGAATCAATTTTACATCAAAATGATGCACCACTGATGGCAGTCAGAACACAAACAGTTCTGTCACAAATGTTTTTTAAAGGTGCCCGTGTCATTGTTTAAACATATCGTAGTCTTCGTGTTTTCATGAAGAAGCAATGAATGGAATTGATATTAAGGGTATAAAAACAGAGGCTTAATTTTGAAGTGCCTTGGGACATTACATTAATCTGTGGCAATACCGAGTATGGTTGCTGGCATGTAAATAGTGTTCTTAAGTAGCTTTATACTTATCTAACTGTATAATTGTGCAGTATAATTTTCTGTAGCTTTCTACACAGATATGAAATATGAGGGGGTTTTATATTCTAAATATATATAGAACAAGTAATTACATATAATTTTACAATGACATTAAAGATATTTAACTTATCACATATTTGTGTGTATTTCTGTAGTTAATAATGTAAGAACATACAAGATCAAAGGTAATAGTTCTATTCTTGTCCCCCTTCCTGTTGTTATTCCCTTCTGTTCTGCCTTTATTCTCCCTCAGGACCAGCAGAAAGAGCTGAAACATCAGGAAGAATTATCCAGTCTAGTTTGGATCTGTACTAGCACACATTCTGCTACAAAAGTTATCATCATTGATGCTAATCAACCAGGAAATATTCTGGACAGTTTCATTGTTTGTAATTCTCATGTGCTCTGTATTGCTAGTGTACCAGGTAAAGACTTGTGATGTTTTAACTCCTGTTTATTAAATGTATCTTATTCAGGTTTTCTTATGCAAAAAAAAAAATAGTGTGATAAAATGTTACTGTAACACAGCAAGTGTTCAGTCGTAGGGAAGACTATTGGATACCTACTCCACAGTTCCACTCTTCAGTTGGCTCTTAAATTAACTCAAAGGTAGAGAGATGTTGGCAACCAAGACTAAGTATTTTGTCTGCTGTATTCTAAATCGTGCAGTAGTGCCAATGCTTTATGGCACTGTGAATGTCGCAAAAGAAAAATGTTGGTTTTTTTAGACCTCTTCATCCTCTTGAAGTTAAGTCGCAAGTCTTGGAGCTTCCTGTAGAGGGAATCCTTGTTACATGGAGAGTGTACGTGGAGCGTGTGCTGAGGGAAGTTTAATAGGAGGATATTATGATTCTGGAGAAGAACTAATCGTGCTTTGGGTTTTCTTGTTTCTTGGCTTACATTTATAGAAGTTTGTGGCGCTAGTTCCAGTGAATGTTTTGTTTAATAAGCTCAGAAGAAATCTCTTTCCGGTGAAGTTTGAGGTTTTGCTCCACTGAAATGACATATAACTTGTAAAATCAAAGCAGCATAAAATATAGTAAAATACGATAAAAATTTCAAGAAACCAAGAATAATATTTTAAGTCTTAAAAGTGGTTGAGAGGGTTGTATGAGAGAAAAACAGCTTTTCTTCCAGAAAAAGGATCTGCTGCAGTTAAATTCTTCATAAAGGTGTAGATAGGCACTCCTGCATATATACACTGTTATAAAATCTAATTTTAATGGAAAATTTATTTGAAGTAGAAATAAATTAATAGGAAAAAATCTTCAGATTGAAATATGGTGTATGACATTCAGATGTGCAGCATGTATAGATACTGCTTTTGCTTTTTGAGCTTGTAGATGGATATCTGCATGTTAAATCTCAGCTGCTGGAGAGTTCATTCTGTTTGAAGCTTAGTTGGTTATTAGATGGAAGAATCATTCACCTTTATGTCCACAAGAAATGTGAGTTTAATCTCTTTCAGGGGCAAGGGAAACAGACTATCCAGCAGGAGAAGAAGGGTCTCAAGAGGCAGATCCCAGTCAAGTGGACAAGTCGTCTCTGTGTGGGAGTATGACCAGTAACAGCTCTGCCGACACTGACAGCTTACTGGGAGGAATCACGGTGGTCGGCTGCACTGCGGAGGGGGTCACAGCAGCACCCCCAGCGCAGGATGCAAACGGCAGCTCGCCAAGGGCAGAGAAACAGCCAGGTATGAGAATCTTACAAGTATGCCAGGGATGGCCTAATACCATTAGGTTCGCTGGAAAATGAATGGTGTGGGTATTGAATGTAACAGCTTGTCCGTAAGTGGTGATGACATAAAACAAGTACTCTGGGAAATGGCCTATGAGTCTTTTGTGTCCAGTTCTGGGCGCCTCAGTTCCAGAAGGACAGGGAACTGCTGGAGAGAGTCCAGCGCAGCCACCAGGATGCTGAAGGGAGTGGAGCATCTCCCGTGTGAGGAAAGGCTGAGGAGCTGGGGCTCTGGAGCTGGAGAAGAGGAGACTGAGGGGTGACCTCATTCATGGTTATAAATATATAAAGGGTGAGTGTCAGGAGGATGGAGCCAGGCTCTTCTCGGTGACAACCAATGGTAAGACAAGGGGCAATGGGTACAAACTGGAACACAGGAGCTTCCACTTAAATGTGAGAAGAAACTTCTTCCCAGTGAGGGTGTCAGAGCCTGGCCCAGGCTGCCCAGGGAGGTTGTGGAGTCTCCTTCTCTGCAGACATTCCAACCCGCCTGGACGCCTTCCTGTGTAACCTCATCTGGGTGTTCCTGCTCCGGCGGGGGGATTGGACTGGATGAGTTTTCAAGGTCCCTTCCAATCCCTAACTTTCTGTGATTCTAATATACTTGCACTGTGGAATCGTAGCTGGAAACTTTGTGGAGGTGATATTAAATGGGTCCAGACAATTGCTTCTTTAAATACTTTTGAGAGAACTCTGACTGGTGCATGATCTAAAGAGAGCTTTTAAGGTATTCGGTATTTGAAATGCAGATCTTGCCGACAGATGACTATAGAGAATGTGAACATATGCCTTAAATCTTGTACAGTCTTAATAGAGGTTTAAATGAAGCTGCTTACCTTATAGGCATTCGTAATATTTTTCTGTCGTACGCTCTCCAGAGCTGTGGTGGTTAATGGATATGTGGTGGTTGGACTCGTTCACTGCTATTCTGGTTAATCACTCAAAGGACAATCTGTGCCATCAGTCACCGGGTTGATTCTTAGTGCATTTGACACCTGTTGATGCAGTGCAACCTACTAAAGTTTGGGTCTTTCTGATTTTTCTTTTTTTGTTTAGATTAAATACCGAATCTGCGTTGTGTCTGTCTGGTTATTACAGCTATTCACTTAAGTTTTAAGTAGCAAGCTGTGGCTGTCTTAAATAATTGAGACTTCTTGCACGGTTGTTTTTTTTCAAATTTTTTTATTCCGTAGATATTGCAACTGAAAGTAATTCAGTAGATGAGAACATTCCAACAGCAGAGGAGGCAACGGAAGCAACAGAAGTCAGTGCAGGGACAGGAGAAGACACAGCTGATATCGCACAAACTGGGGTCTACACAGAGCACGTCTTCACGGACCCGCTGGGAGTGCAGAATACAACAGAGGCGTCTCCAGTATACCAGCCTAGGTACACAGTCTCAAACCTCATACCTCTTAAAATGCATTTAAAAAGAAAAAGATATTTGTAGGAACACAACATGGGGATGAAATGACTACTTTTTTTTTTCTTGTTAAGTGTTGTTGAGGTTTATATACGTAGTCTTGTTCCAAGCTACTCTATGGTTTGCTGGCGTGAAAGGGTCACCTGTGGACGAAGAGTCTTTTGTCTGTGAACTCGTATCCCTTGAGTACAGACACCTCCAGAATGGAGTAGTGAGTGTTTGTCACCTAGTCCTCTCGCAGACTTAATGTGAATGGTGCTGATCTAGTCATGCCCATTTAATTTCCCTGTTTTGATGTCAAAATAAATAAGAATTACGCTCCCCTCTTCCAATCAACTGGTTGCTCAAACATATATTTACTTTCTCAGAATAGTCCATCTGTGAGTAGTTACAGGAGTGGAGAAGAAGCTTGAAAGGAATCAGTATTTCATACCTTCAGGAATCATCACTCTCCACATATAGGCACAAAAGTATCCTACAGGTTTTTAAGTGTTTCTCTTAACATGTGACTCTTCTGCCATTCCCCAGGGATATCAGCAATACTGACAGCCTTGAATGGAACCTAAATTTCCTTGTATAAGTAAATGTCCACTTGAGGAAATGAATTGTTATTGAGGTTTTCATCTATATCGCTGTACTGTCATGCAGTTACTGATTTTTAGATACCTTATGTACTTCAAAATCCAATGTAAAAACTAGCAGCAATGAAGGAAATACCTAGGTTATAATCTGAGTAATCTGTGCACTTCATTCGATGTATTTTAACTGTTGGGTTGTGGGGTTTTTGTTTTATTTTTAGTACTGAGTCAGAGTTATATAAAGACATTGCAGTTTTGCCAAATGAGCAAGATCTAGTGAGAGAAGAAGCACAGAAAATGAGTAGCCTTTTGCCGACAATGTGGCTTGGAGCACAGAATGGATGGTAAGAAAATGCCAATCTTGCTAAATGCATTTGGAAAAAATATTTTAAACTTGCTTTTTGTGTGCCTACAGGCCTGATAACTGTCTTGAGTCAAGATAAAGTGCAAGATGACCTCAAGAGGTCATAAACTTGTACACTTTGCTACATTTAGGCATTATAGAATTCAAAGAAAGCATTGTAGGTGATTAGCAAGCACTTTTTGGTGGATAACACTCACCTGCAGAAAAATTGGTTTTTTTTTTTTGTAGTCAAAGAAATTGTTATGGTCTGATAATTCCGTAACTTTCAATATTTTATTATGCTAGAAAACTAAACTGCCTTTTTTACTGCAGATGTACATGCAAAGGAGTTGATAATGCTTTAGGCCTCCGAAAAAAATGTCCTGCTGCTCATGTAGGGGTATTTTGGTTTTTTTTCAGGGGAAGATGCAAACTTATTTTCCCTTTGATTGTAGATTTCAGTTATAGGAGTTTTGCTTGGTTTTTTAATCCTGTCTGGCAGACCTTTCCCAGTGCTTTTAATCCCTCCTAATTTGTCTTTGCAGCCTGTATGTTCATTCGTCAGTGGCCCAGTGGAGGAAATGTGTTCATGCCATTAAACTTAAAGATTCTATTCTCAGTATTGTGTAAGTCCTGAAAGAATGTCACGTCAATCATAATTAACTTTTGTTAAAATACTTGCAAAATTGCTTTATATTTCCTCCTCACGTATTGGGAATGCCAGTAGCCATAAATGCATGTGTATTCTTTGAGGGGCAGTGGAAAATGTTTGAGGAGTAAGGAAAAAAAATGGAATCTTGCATCTGTTGGAAATCCTGTAGCTCAAATGATGAGCTGTAGCCGTATACTTGGTATTCTTGGTATCTGTATGCTTGAAACAGTTAAGTTTTTATCCCTGATGTTTTCTTCAGGCATTGTAGCTAGATATGTTTTAAGCTTTCTGAGCTGGATTTTGACACTACTCTCCCTTCTCTTGAGCTGTATTGTAGAAATCACTAAGGCTAAAGTGAATGGGAAAAGTATATTGACATATTAAATATTTATACATTAAGCTTGCTGTTTGATAAATTCAGTCTAACGGTGTATGGTTTTTGGCTCCTTTTTTTTCCAGACATGTAAAAGGAATAGTATTAGTTGCACTAGCCGATGGAACACTAGCAATATTTCACCGAGGAGTGGGTAAGTATTCTATTAGATCTTGAAACTAGTGAAGTTATAACATTATTTAGGAATGTGCCATTTATAAATAGCATTCTGAAAATGTGGTCCCCAGTGGCCTTTTTACAGGTTGTCTTGAGAAATCTTTCTAGTATTTCAGTTGCAGTTTCAAGTCCCATTTTTGCACTGTCCTGGTGCCTCCTGGAATGTTTTTCTTACTCTGAGAAGGAGAAAGGGATATATCTGAGCTAAATAGCAAAAAGCCAGTTGCTCAAGTCCACTTTGATGATAATCTCTTTTGTTTTTGTCATCATGCTCAATAGTTGTCTTCTGTTTTATTAACAGTGTTAATAATTATCTGTGGCCAAGTCCTTCAATGGGAGTTTTGTAAGACTCCCTTCTGAATTTCTGCCCAAACCATTATTGGACACGTTCCATTCTTCAGCCTCCAGAATAAGGACCTGGAGGGGAAGCTCTTGCTATGAGTAACTGAAGCTTACCTGTTGGCTTGTTTCCACAGGCTCCCGATTCATTTGTTCTTGTGGAGTTTAAATCCCTGTGCTCAGCATTTAGGAGAAGTAAAGAGGTTGCACAGCACTAATGCAGATGTATCTTCCCCAATATTTGCGTGAAGTTGTGTTTTTACTGTTTATTTGTTCTGAAACTCAAACTCTAGTACCTTACAATCCTCAAGGATCTGGAGTAAATGTCAGTGATGATCTGTGGCCTAGCTCAGTCTACAGAAGAATTTACTTTGTGTTCAATGACCAAATATACTATGCTTTCAGTAGATTTCAGGTGCCTTTCTTAAGATTTTGCAGCATATTTTAAAAAGATCTTGATGTTCTGGCCAACGTTTCCCTGTTCGGTCAAGCAGTGTCCAGTGTCCAACTGTGCCCAGCGCTGTGTGGGTAGTTGCTTGTAAGATATACTGATGACCATCCAAGTAAAGCATTTAGCACTAGATAGCTTGCTGTTTTTAAAAATGTTTTGATATGTTTTGAACATGAGTCACTGTACAAGCTTATTATATTAAAAGCAAAGTAGGATTTGGGATGTTGGTAGTTTGTATAACCAGTTGCTCTTTTTTTTTAATGAGAAGCCTAGTCATAAACTTGTATTGACTTATCCAGATTATTATAGTGCTTTTAAAAACATTAGACTGTTAAGGTATTTCCCTGTGCTTCTAAAAGATTCTAAAACTCATAGGAGCCTATGTTTTGGTTTGTTTTTTTCTTTTCCTTCTGTTTTTAAAGATGGTCAGTGGGATTTGACGAACTATCACCTCTTAGACCTGGGCCGGCCGCATCATTCGATAAGGTGCATGACAGTGGTACATGACAAAGTCTGGTGTGGCTACAGGAACAAAATCTATGTTGTTCAACCAAAGGCCATGAAAATAGAGGCAAGTTAAAATGGTGTTTAAAACAACTAAATGTTACGTTTTAATGCCATCTCGTGCTACAGCTCAAACTCCAGAGTAACTCCAGAGAACAGTTATTTGTTCATCAGTACAGAAACAAGTAACCAAATTTATCTTGGGAAGTACTATTACATTTTTTTTTAAGACGTTTTCACTGTTTTGGAAGGTTTTTAAGCCATGATGAGACAGTTCTCATGTATTGAAACCAATTTCTTGAGGATTTAGTTCTCTGTTTCTAGCTGACCAGGAACTGGAGAGTGTCCTTGTGCAGAGCTTGTGTGAGGGTAGCTCCCCAATCATTCCCTGTGTATGTGCCTCGATGTGTTCTCCACCCACCTCTAACCTGCTCTATAATCTGTCTTTGCATACTTTCAAAGTTTGTAAGTGTTAATATTGAACGTACTCTCTCTCCATAGAATGGTTTGTTTGTATAAGGTGTGTAAGCCGGTGTTTCTGCACTGTTGTGTGTGTATACCTGACGTCTCAAGTACAGAAAGTGGTTAAGGTTTCTGAAAGCCATTAGCAGTATTAATACTTCAGCATCTGCTAATTGGTCTGAGACATGGGCCAGACCTTTTGAGGGTGACTGTTCAGCTCTTCTGAAAATACCAAGCACCCAATTAACAATCTATTTTTGTGCAGGAGACTATATATATATGTGGGAAAATTGAAATGAAGGAGTTTATACAACAGAGAAGTGAATTGTTTTGCTGGTGAATAGTGTGTATTTTGCATGAGTGGGTTTGTATGCAAGAGCAAGGCTTGACAGAACTAGGAAGGAAACCACATTTTGGGCAGACGTATCTTGGGCAGATGTATCTTGTGCTGTGACAGGAGGGCCTCACACCAACAAGGCTCTGGGTTAAATGGAGATGGGAGCCAGAGCAGGCTGGGATAAGATATGTAAATGAAGACACAGTAAGAGACGATGACTTTGAGATCACACTCCGGGGAAGGGAATTGGCATTTTTACTACTACCTTACCAGCATCATATGGTAATTGTAACTAAGCTAAACACTGTATCTGCAAATCCTGCAAATCAGAGGGTTGTAGATGACTTAAGAAAATTGCCAGTATTGGCAGTGTAAGACTAACAGAGAAGTCATTCTTTCCTTCGTTTCGTCTTCTAATTTAAAATCCAATCTTCCGTAGAAGTCATTCGATGCGCACCCAAGAAGAGAAAGCCAAGTGAGGCAGCTGGCGTGGGTGGGTGATGGGGTGTGGGTGTCCATCCGCTTGGACTCCACCCTGCGTCTCTATCACGCGCACACGTATCAGCATCTACAAGATGTGGACATTGAGCCTTATGTAAGCAAAATGCTCGGTAAGTCAATAAGAAAAACTGTTGTGTTCTTAACGCCTCTTGCTGTCTGGAGCTTTCTTTTCCTGTTGTGGATCGGGCAGTTCTTGCTGCAGACTGGGGGAAGAGTGGGTGGAGGGGCAGTCAAATCCTCTTTGTGAAAACTTGAATCTGGAAGTAGAAGCCCAAGTCAGTCTGTAAAGCATGATGAGGGTGATAGGTCTTCTGAGACAGTCTGATGCCCCTACCTAGTGTCTAAAGTGTGCCTAAAAACTCGGGACTAATGAGGAAACTGGTGATTAGGTTGGGCATCAATAGAGACACTAAAATATTTCTCTTTTATTGTACTGATGCCTTTTTAAAAATCTTGGAGTGGGAAGAATCCATTACTTGTGTGGAAGCGTTGCCTCTTTTTCAAGAAAATCCAAATGCAAAATAGCAATTTTTTTATTGCTATTGAAGCTAGTAAGCTGATTTTTTATGAATATTTATATAAGAGCAGTTTGACCACCTACATAACACAACAAGTACAGGTAATTGGGCCATGGGACATCCTTCACAAATAACTCCTGTGCCATTGCACTTAACTGGTCAGCCACCTTCTGCTCCCATCATAGTGGTAATAGATGAGAAATTAATTTTAATGGATGAGAAACCATTTTCTTATATCTGTAAACTCACCTTTTTTGTTTGTTTGAAAAGCTGCCCTGGTGCTCTAAGCCCCAAAAGATTTTATTGTGCAGCATTATGGAGCCATTATACCTTTTGTGCTTTCTCACAGTTAATGTTAGTCTCTTTCTGTACAGGTTCACAATTTAACCTAAAATGCTAGAAGACTTAATTATCTTTTCAAATTAAATGTACTCTATCTTGTTTCTGTTCGAAGTGGGAGGGAGTGACTTGTCTGTGTGGTTTGGGAGTTGGAGCTAAGATTCTCTGTTATGGAACTAAAAGTATTCTTGCTCATAATTTTTGATGAAAAGCATCTTTTGTTTTTAGGTACTGGTAAACTGGGATTCTCATTTGTGAGAATCACAGCTCTTATGGTGTCTTGTAATCGTTTATGGGTAGGAACAGGAAATGGTGTCATCATCTCCATTCCATTAACAGAAAGTAAGTAAAATATAAATGAGTAGCACTGTGCAATATGTTGTAGGCACAAAAAGAGAATATTAAATATCATTCAGATGCTTGCTAATGGATAGAAAGTGTTACTGCCAGGTCTGAATCTTTCAGGTTTGTAACAGATTTCAGCCTGTGTGATGTTTAGCACCTAATCTGTGTACGTGGTTATAATTACTCTGAGCAAAAAAGCAAATCTCCTGTACTTCAATTTGAGCAGAGTTGCTGTGGCTTGAATGAGAGAGGCGCTTTGAAGCCTTCGAGGTGTTATGAGCATTAGCAGCATTTATAGGTGTTTATTGCTTGTAAGAGATGGCTTTACTTTTATAACTGTTATTTTTGATTGCCCTATGATCACCATGCTTGAGAATTCATCCCAAAGCTGGTATAAAGGACTGGAACAGCAGTGGTACCGACACAATCAAAGCTAAAAGAGTTGTAAACACGTTCTACACATAGGGCACTAACTTCTAGGTAAAATTCCAAGAACTCAAATCCAGGTATCTGCGTAATAACAGACCCCAAACTGTTGTCGTAGGCTGAAGCTCCTCGGGAGTGGGTGGGGAAACATTCAGACATGGGCAGCCGAACCTCGGCAGAAGGGAACAGTCCAGTTCAAGGTCGAAAGAAGTCTTAAATTGGTAAAGCCTGGGAAGAGTCTGTGTGTAAATTGATGGCATTTAAAACAACAACAAAAAACCCCAAACACTTGTGCCTGAGACTAATGTTAAAACACGTGGACAGAAGCTTCAGCAGATAAAATACAGAACTCTTAGTCCTAATTGTACTGTTGTTGTATAGAAAGTAGTATAGTCTGACAGGTGACATTTTTAAGGTAATTTAGTAGTAAGAACTCTTCATGTTGTTTCTGCTTTGTTGAACAGCACATACATGCGTTGTTTCTCATACTGTTCCATTACATTGTCCATCCATTCAGTAAATGTCTTTTTTTGCATTGCATGAGTGTACTAGGGAAGGACAGACTTCCTACCATGAATTTGAAATAGTTTAAATCATGCTTTCAAAAATTATAGCTCTTAATTTGCATCAAGCTTTATTTAATGTTTCTAGAGAAGTTTGTCTTAAAACGGTAGCGAACATGAAGAAATCCCTATTAAAACTCTTCAGTTTAATTTCAGTTTTGTTAGTTGTTCATGAATCAGAACAGGTTGTGGGTAGCCTGATAGTGGGTTTGGGAACCCTCGTTACAAATATTCATGGCTTTCAAAAGCAATCGCATCCTTGCATAAGCAGTTGCATCTCTCACTTCCCTGGGTCTCAAGAGCAAGACGTCTTTCAGATCTGCAGGATGTTGTTTCAAAAGGGCACTGGAAAACATGAGTTGTTATATATAATTTTGGTAGCCTCCTGCCAAGGAAAGAGAGAAAGGGGAAACGTCGCTAATCAATAATAGACTTTATAGCGATAAAGCACGTGAAAGTAGCAGTGCTTTCGTTGTCCATTTGGTACTGAAACTTTGATAACAAGGTGTTGTTCTTTGTGACTTTTTACTTGAATCTTCTGTAATTCGATACCAGTTTTAGGAGCTAAATTTTTAAGCTCTACCTTGTCAAAAACCAAACGATGAGAGTGGTGGGTTCTCATTAATCCTTCTCCTCTGCTGTCGTACCTCTCCATTTCCCCTTTCCTCCTTTCTCACTTTAGCTGTAATCCTCCACCAGGGACGTTTACTGGGGCTGAGGGGTAAGTGCAGATCCTGAACAAAAATCTATTTTCAGGCTTCTAATAGCCACTTTGAGGCTGTTTCCCACTCCTTATAGATTTACCCTCTGTATGTTCCTACATGTTTTTCCACTTGCAGTTACTGCATTGCAGCAGTTTTATGTTTGCTACATGGCCACCAATCTGCTCAGCAGTTTAGTGTATCATCCTGTGTTGCAGCTGAACTTTCATACAGACTTTGTTTTTCTTCCAGCCAATGTGATACCATATCTTATAACTTTGTCATTAATCCACATCATTTACTGTCTTGTTACAAATCACCGTTTCTTTCACTCCTTTGATAGTCTCTGGAATGGAGATGGCTTGTATGTCTAGCATGAGTACTTCTCTGTTTTAATGGATTTTAAAACTTCTCAGTAAAAACTAGATGTAGAATTATAATAGGGTAGCTCCTTCATGCCCACAGGTGGCAATTTTTAGGCAATTTTTGCTGGCAAGGGGATACCCTGCAATTAGTTGGAATGAAGCTGTCTTTAATTATATGTTTAAGTACAATGAATTTGCTCATACTGAAACACATTAGAGGTACTTATTTTCTATGAAAGATACAGTCCTTTCACAAATTATTTTTTTCCAAAAGTAGGATATTAAAATCTGGTGTTTATGCTAGACTAATAAGAATCCTGCTCCATTTTCTGATGTACTTAAAATAACGAGCATGCAATCTTTTTTCTTTCCAGCTCTGTCTTGAATTGGCATTGCTGCCCTCCTGTTTCATTTTTATCTAAGTTGGCTTTAGCTTTTAGACGATACCATAAGGTTTCTTAACAAATAACCATTTCTGTAATTTGTATTTTCAAGTAGAAAACACTTCTCTTCTCTTACAGCTAATAAAGCAGCAGCAGGCTCTGGAAACCGTCCGGGGAGTGTAATACGTGTATATGGCGATGAAAACAGTGACAAAGTGACTCCAGGGACATTCATACCTTATTGTTCAATGGCACACGCGCAGCTTTGCTTCCACGGGCACCGTGATGCTGTCAAATTCTTTGTCGCAGTACCTGGTGAGGTTTTATTACCATTCTTCAAATGACGCTTTCACCCTCATTTGCTTAAGCATAGTGTTTAGGCAGAGATAGCAAGTGTTTGAAATTGTACATTCAGAAACAATTTATTATATTTTATTTACAAGACTTGTCTGATTCCCGAGTGCAGTATTGTTTAGTGGGAGCAGAAGGGTTTGGTCACAAGGAAAGAAGTGTGTTATGTGGGAAAAAGGTACTGTTGTGAGTGCTTGCCTATTAAGAAGGCGGTCAGCTGCTAATTGATATAAGGCCCAATTTAAGAGTCTGGCATCCTGCAGGAAGGATGAGCTACTGAGGGAAAAGCCCTTGAAGGAAAGAATCCCAGTTGGAAAAGCTGAGAGTTTCCTCGGAGCTGCAGTGCTGGCTGGATACGCTCTCAGTGCTTGTGTGCACCTCGTGTGCTGGAAGTAAATGACAGAAGTTTGTTTGCTTAGCGGGCTGACGTGGGCTGAATCAGTTCACTTGTGTGTTTGAAAGTCTCGAAGTCTGTTTCAGTGTCACTCTCTAGAGCTGCATGTGTGTTGTGAAATCTATTGAGAGGCATTTAATTCTCTGATTTTTCGTTGAACTGACCTGAACAGATTCATCATCTCTTTAGAGGGGCGAAATCAGAGCGAAGCTGGCGTTCTGTCCCTCGCTGAAGAGACACTAGTTAAGTGTATCATTAGGCATTAAGTATGTCATCCAATGACCAAATACAGGTGGTCTTACTCTGTGAGATGTGGCATAAAGATGTGTTCTGTTTTTAATCCAGGTCAGGTTGTTTGCCCACAGAGCAGCGGTGGAACAGAGCTAATGGCTGATAAACCGGCCCAAGAGTCCTTCAACCAGAGTCCCTTAAAATCGATGTTGGTGATAAGCGGTGGAGAGGGATATATTGACTTCAGAATGGGTAAGAAATACCGAGCTTAATCAGTTGTAGCCTTTTCATTCCGAGAGGTCATTAACCATATTATAACTTCCACTGTGAATGCAGCGTGCATTGTGTGGTCAGTCAGTATGTGGGTGTTAAGGGAGCGTGAGGATAAAAGTATCTTTGTGCTCCCTCCACACCTTCAGCTTCCTCTTCTCACAGTAAATCATGACCTCTGAGATGACTCTCTAAAAAGGTTTATTTGAAACTCTGCTTTGGAGTCACGTACCACCTTATTATTTATGCCTTCAGTCTTTCTTTGAAACATTAGTCTTCTATCTCAAACTGCTGGAAAACATGTCCTTAGTTACTTAAATGTGCAGGCTGACTATAAAAAAAGTCATGTGTTACATGAAGAACACTCAGATTAAAATGTACTCATTTTTGAGTGAAAAGAGGAAAATGCAGTTCACTGTTATTTTTTCATGCCCTTCTTATTATGATCACTGCTAGTTTTGGATAGCACTTTTGTATGATCTAGCCCATGAAAGATTTCTTGTGTAAGCATACTTTTTTTTAATTGAAGCTTTTGGAGAAATGGAACCATAACCACTCCCATTTGTTATATGCTTAGAATCTGCAGCTGGAGACCTTGATAAAAAGTACGTAAAAAGCAGTCTTGACTCCTAGACCTGGTTTTGACCTTTTGCCTAAATCTGTGTGTAGTATTTAAAAACAAAACAAAACCCCCAAAACAACTTGCATGGCCATGAAGGCCAGCCCAAATTCTGTCATCCCACTAGTCAATAAAAACCAAGTTCCTGCTGGTGACCCCAGTGGAGTCACACAGGGGACAGGACTGGAGGCAATTCTGTGCTGCGCTGTTAGTGAGTATCAAAAATGCTGCGCTTGTTCCAAGCAAGCCGGTGTAGCCACGGACCAAACGTGCATTTTGCTCTCCTTATGGCGTGATTCAAAGCCATGAACGTCAGCATCAGCACTACAGCTGCATTAGCTCAGCTATTACCACGTTGTGCAGCAAACCAGCTCAAGAGCAAGTTCAGGCTATTCCACATTTAGATTCCTCCCAAGTAGTCTAACCAGAAAACCAGCCAGAGTGTGTCTTGAAACCTTCCTGAAGTCATGGGTCAGTTCCCGTTTCATCTGATTAAACCGATGTTCTTCTATACCACAAGACTGCTTCTGTGTTGATGTTTGTTGCTGTCTGTGTGCAGTTTTCTTCAGCGGTTACTCTGTCACCTTTGATCCAAGTCAGCTCACGTCACCAGGAGTTTAGATGTGGTTATGAAACAGCTCTTCTCTTTTGAAGAGCAATGATGGAGAACAGGCTCAAGGCTGTCCTGTGTCAGTGTGTGCAGAGTTGTAACAAGCTCGAATAACTGGAACAAGTGGAAAGACAGGGGAAAGGTTCATCATATACATGAGTTGCGTTGTCTTATTTGTGCTCAATTACTGCTCTTATTTCCAGAGCGCTTCATATAGTTGGTGTGTTTATGCCAGCACATGTTCTACCATAACCATCTCCATTCCTGCCTGGGAGGCCCTGCAAGTTTGCAAATTAGATTGTTGCTTCTCTACCTCAAGAGCTATAAGTAATGCAACATGTAGAACATGGATACTTAAACGACAGTTAATTGAGGGGGGGCTAAAATTGAAGAATGTGACCATCAGAATACTGGCCTCCGAAATAATTACGCAGCAGTCTTTCGGTTTGTAATGTATATATTCACAATCTTGAATACGCTTTTATGTGAGCACAGGGTGACTACTGTCTTTCAGTGTTTCTCTTGTAAAGCTAGATGTCGTTTGCCTTGCTGCTTTTGGTGCTAATACTGTTTCTTATTGTCTGCCTGAATCAAAGCTGTTGTTTTTCAGGTGATGAAGGTGGAGAATCTGAACTCCTTGGAGAAGCTCTACAACTTGAACCTTCCGTAGCCAAAGCTGAGAGAAGTCACTTGATAGTGTGGCAAGTAATGTGTGGCAGTGAGTGAGCCTGTAGGATGCAGCTGGAGACCTTAAAAAAAGAAAACAAAACAAAAACAAAACAAAAAATAAAAGCTTCTGCATGTTTTTTTTTTTATTTTGTGAAACCTGTTTCACTACATGATGTTGAAGCATTTCTTTGCTGTTTAACTTTATATTGCAAGTCTGTCATACCTTTAACTATACAGGAATTAGCTTGTGCTGTTTTACTGCACCCGTGTTACATGGAACAGTATAATGAAATTGGATCTTTCTCAAAACTGGTGTCCACACCATAGTAAGCAACTGAGACGTTCGTTTTACTGTACCACAGCAATCTGATGTAGTTTACTTCTTTGGTAGTCTCACTTGAGTCCAGCTTTACTACAACTGAGCTTCATTTCACTGTATAATGTATTGAGTAAAACAGCAAAGTTATTCCCAGAGTATTAAAAAATTGACAAATTATAAGATGGATAATTAAGACTCACCCAAATATTCTGTGAGGGCTAAAGCAAACTGTAAATTTCAGCTTTTGTTTTCAAATCTGGAAAATCTTGCTTACGTAGTGTATATGGTTTAATTTGTTACATTCATCAGAATTTATGGGGAGAAGAGAGGATTGTATAGGAATTAAGATGACAATATTTAAATAAAATTACATGGTTTTGCTATTGAACCTTAAAGTTTGAGAACTGCTGCCCTCAATAACGAGCAATTTACAGCATGGCGTCTTCCCATTTCCCTGACATGGAACAATTTGGTTTCCAAAGGCTATTCTTAAGATGATTTAAATTTGAAAATAACTGTAAAATTCTTGAACAGAGGATACATTGTTTGGTTTTTTTGGTTTTTTTCTTGTCTTAACTCCTTATGTCCTAAGCACTACAATGATCTTCTCTGCCTAGCTGGTCAAACTCATGAGGCACTACGTGCGTGAAGGTTGGAGACCTGAATTAGAGCACGAGAAAAGCCTGAGAGTGTACAGGAAAACCGTGTTCTGCCCAAGGGAGATTGTAGAGGAACTTTAGTGCCAGATAATTAGGTACAAAATGTTGTTGGTTTTTTTTTTTGGTAGTTGCATACCCCAATTTAGTGTAAAAAAAAAAAAAAAAAAAAAAAAAAAAATTAGCAACACTGTTAGCAGGTAACACTAAGGTATTGAGTAAATGGATGAAAGTCAGGAGACTAATATTAGGCTGACATTCTGTCTACTCACCATCTATTTTTTTAACCATAAGTGTGAGTTGAAGACTGTCTTCCTTTTACATTGAATTTCCTACATTAGTATCAGACCTAAGTTAAACACTTCATGATTTCTGTACTTCAGAATATTTTAAAACCCAGATTGGTTCTTTCATTTAGTCTCTGGAAAGTAAAAGTTTTGAGGGGTTTTAAAAAATATCCAGCATTTACCCCCAAAAGGCTGGGACTGTTCTATTTGGATTAGCAGAGAAATTCAGTAACTTGATTATGTGAGAGAACTGAACAGTTTCAGAGGAGTAAATATAGAAACACTTTTTTAAAACTGCCTAAACATTTTTATGCAATAGGAGCAGTTCTGGTATATCAGGCAAACATGTGTTTATATATTTTCTTAATTTTCTAAATGAACACATTTAGCTGAGGTCTATTGTGTAAATATATATTTAGGCAGCTTTTTCAAATGCATATCATAGCTGATAAACCAGAAAAACTCCATTCAGGTCTATTGGTTAGATTTATATGTATAAATACTTTTTAAGCGACATATTTTGTACACAGCTGTTCCTCTCGTAAATATGTATTTAGGACATGTATTATGTAGTAAAAGTCCTTATTAAAGATATCTAATATCTTGGTAGTATTTTTCTCTTCAGAATGCCAAAAGCAATGAGAGCATGTTGTTCATAATTTGCTTTCCAAATTCATCTTTAACGTCACTCTTGAAGTACTTTGGCTTAAATACAAAGTCTGGGAGCTTTTTAAAAACTATACAAATACAGAAAGCAAACTGGCTAAACACTCTTAGAAAGACCTGTTTAAAACTTACATAGACATGGATGCTGAACCTGAAGCACATCTGAATTAACTTATGAAATTGGATGTCTAAGAAAAATGTCTAAACTTTTACTGTTGTGCAGAACCTTCACTGTGAGTGGTGCAGTTTCATTGCTTCTCCTGCCACTTTCCTTTTTTCTTTTTTTTCTTCTTTTTTTTTTTTTCTTACACTTTGTAAAACACAATCTCCAAAGCTTTTACTCACTGGTTGATTGTCACATTCTCATGTTCTCAGAAGAAAAAACGCACAATTCTGTTCCTTGGTTCTCGTATAGGATCTGATTTGTAATTTAGCAATGAGCAGTTTTCTCTGAATGGCTTTACTGCTCCGGAACAGAGCAGTTCCATCTGGTGAGTGTGTACCTGGTCTTTTGCCAATTGTATCTGGTCCACCGTGCCATTTTAGTCACCTCAGTGGGCCAACTCTTGCAAATTTTTCAGTGAATGATTGTTTCTGTCCAAAAAGTGGAAGGGTTTTAAAGAAAACAGTAAGTTAACTGTGTATCACTGTGGGTGTAGATAAAAGGCATGTGCACTTCTCTGTATTTCTCATTTTAAACCTTTATCCCCTGTCCGAAGGTACAGTAGGTGAAATGGGTCCCTATTGTCACCACAGTGCAGTGGGATTTGTAAACTCTACTTAAGGTCGCTCTGAATGGCGAATAAAGCCGGCGAAACCCCGGGCGCTGAGCTGACGATGCCCTCCCGCCAACCCTCATGAATGTGTTAACGCATGCACTCACGTGCTTAGAGCATCGCCTCAATAGGAGCTAATCTCGATAGCTACGGCTTGTCCATAGCTTGGAAACATTTCGAGCACAAAATCTGCAGCACGTGACTTGCCCGGGTAAGAGCGTTTGCGTGGTCGAGGTGGAGCGCGTTGTTGGAGCTGCTGCGTCGTCCGTTCCTGGAAAGGTCTTCCCGCCTTGGGTCAGATAGAGCTGGCAGAGCGTAGACACTTTATCATAGGCTGCCTTAGTAACAAACAAATGTTAAATCTGTTTTATTATACTAACTGTTCTAAAGAACGTGTGTCTTTTAAAATGCTGTGTAACTGAATATTTATTTCCATGTGAGTATTATAAAAGTTACCAAAGGATTAAACCTGACTTAGCACTCTTGTAAGTGGCCCTGTTGAGGCAGAGCCTTGTGAAGGCCCTGCTCTGTAAAACAAGACGTGGTAAACTCAAATACAGTTCTTTAGGAAAATTAAATGTGTTTTCTTACAGGGTTATGCCATATTGTAACAACCTATGTTGCACCTCAGAGCATTTTTCTATACACTAAATGTCTCTCCTGCCCTCTAACAAGATTAAGTTTCCTTTATTAATTTTGTTGATGCACATTTCTCAATCTTTTAAACATATATTTTAAACATTTTATGGTCTGTAATTTTTGAAAGTTTTGTCTGTTGGACACTTTACGCTGAATTTTACTTGCCTCTGTAATCCGAGATGGATACTACAGCGTTAAACTTGCTGTCTGTTAAAACTTGAGGCTTCTTTTCTGTGAGCAGAAAAGCTCATACAGCAGTGTAGTTATTTCAGTATTTATTTCTATTATTGAATCCATGGGGTTCAGAATGTAACTTTGTACATGAAATATATATAAATATGTATATGAAACATGCATTGGATTGGTGTTTTCTTTGTAGTCTCGTGAAGTTCAAAGGTTTTTGATGCCACCAGAAGGGCACTGTAATTGGGTATTTTACACTAGCATCCAGATATTGCCGTCATAAGTACAGGTGGTGATATATTTGGGTCAGCCCACAACTACTGTAGTCCTGGTATCTCATACTGGGCCTGAGCAAAAACTCCGAAGACAAAACGGGGTTCGCTGGCTGGATCCCAAATGGTCCATGCTGGTGGGGCCTGGGACGCGGCCCACGCGCTGTGATCCAGGGGGGAGGACCCAGAGATCCGCTTCCCTGCCCTCACGTCAAATACGCACTGGAATTTATTTTTCGAGTTTTCTTAGCACCTTACCAAAGATTCGTCTGAGCTCAAACGCATGTTACTTACCACACAGCAAAGAAAATAGTGTATTTGTACGGCAGAAGAATGCGGACTCGGTGACAAGAGATCTTCTACTGCAGAAACGGGACGCTTGGCTAGAGCCGGGGTTTAATTTTTTCCCGGCTCATCCGCCACTTTCTAACCACGTTTGTGCCAACAATTTATCTTTATTAGTATGTAACTGGTGGCCATGCCACTGGAAATACTTGGTTAACTGAAACACCGTCCCTGGGGGGCCGGGGCCGCGATGCCTTGTCTGTGCAATGTGCAAGCATACGGTGCTCGTGCTCCTGTCCAGCATAGTGAAGGGCCGATGTAAAGTCCTTGCTTTTGAATACCTCTAGGATGCAAATACTTCATATTTGCACGTGCAAACGTAGGAACCATCCATGGTTCAGAAAACACAAAGTGTCCTGTTACCAGTGTTGTACCAAGTAGGAATTATACCATCATGGTGCTTAAAAAACAAGTATCTTTTTTTTGCTCATTTACTGGAGTTTTCTTGCAAGATCTTTGTCTCTCCAGAACCCCGTGTACTGCCAAATTTCCCTTTCCCCACGGTGTTTATTCCCAGGATGTGTCCATTCACGTGCATGTCACACCGTGGCCCTGTGCTCTGTGTGTGTGTATTAAATAGGAAGAAGCATCATAAATCTTTACTCTGGAAATGTTTAAGCTCCTCTGGCAGCCCTGAGAGCCCCTCAGGTCTATGGGTAAGTAATTTAATTTTTCAGATCCTGTACTGAGGCAGAAGCACTAATAGAATTGTGAACTAGGTTAAGGTGTTACAAATGATATTTAGAGACTAAAGTTAGAAGCCATTATAAATACCCAAGTGCTTCTACAATGAACGTGGTGATAATTAGAAAAGCACTCACAGTTCTTGTAGCAGATTTCTTTAAACATTATCTCAGTTGTATCAGTCTCCTATAAAAAGAGGTATTCACACCAGAATACAGAATATATTAATAATCATACAGGTTGTGAAAATGTTTCAGTGTGAATGCTTTTTCTTGGGAAATACTTTTTTTTGGTGGGAAACTGAGCTTCAAGCTTACTGAGAGAGATTGAATGTAATAGCAAAGCAAAATGAGGGATTCTTTTTGCCATCACACCCTTTTTTCAGCGTCCTGTAACCTATTTGGAAGTTGTCTGAGCAATGCAGTCTGTAAACGCTATTTAACATTATGATGATCTCTGCACAAGTGCCCTTTGATTCTACTGCAAAACAAGCGTTGAGGAGACTTCTGGCCCCGGACCACACTCCAGTTTGTGGTGCGGCCGTCAGGACTTGGTGCAATTTTGCGTGGTTGTGCTCAACTCCTTGAAAAGCTACTTTGAGAGGACAAACCCAAGTGTGCAAATTGTCTGCCTGCTTTTCAAAACGCTCTGTAAAGCGATGGCGGGAATGGAACTGATGAGAAGTGATTATTGCTTGTTGTTATCTGCTTGTACTTCTTTCTAGACAGGATGGAAACCCCAGGGCTGGGTGCAGTGGGGTGTGTTCAGACACAAGATGGTGCTCTTACAATTTGGAGACAATGTGAAGACCTAGAGGGAAAACTTACGCTGGAGTTTTCCCCTTGCCATTATCTCTCAGCATCCAAGTTTCGGGTTTCCTCTACCAGCTCTTCAAGGTGAAGCTGTCAGCGGTCAAAGAAAGGGAAGGAGGATGCGAGTGTTTGATCCCAGCAGGGTTCAGCAGACGGCTCTCCCTTGTCTCGGCCTCTCTGCGGTGGGTGAAGTCTGGTGGTGGGGATTTGTCTGTCCCTGGTACGGCCCCAGAGGCTGGAGGTGGCTGCTCCAGAGCTGGGACACCTTCAGCCCGTTGCACCTAATAACTGGGAAAGGAAAAGGTTTTCCTTTGTTAGAAACTGGTCCTGCTGGGCAGTGGGAAGGAGCTGGGAAGGTGGAGGAGATGAGTGTTTCACGGCACAGCAAGGGCTAAGGAGCTGCTTTGCAGCATCCCCCGTCTGCTGCTCCTCCAGCCTCCAGGAGAGTTCTCTTCCATTTTGCAGGTGGGATGTTAATGACCCCCTTAATTCACACCCTACCTGCAGGACCCTGGTTTAAAAGCCACAAGTCAGCAGCAGCTCTGGCTGCAGCGGTGAGGGGCTGATGCTCCTCACATCCAGCCCTGGACGTTCCCCTGCCCTCCTCCGGCACAGGGGTCGAGGGCTCTGCGACGCGCAGGGTGTTTCGGCAGGGAAAGGGGGGTTTTCTGCCATCACCCGCTGCTGCCGCCACCTCTGCACAAAGTGTCACTCTGCCTGGGGGCTCCTGCTTTGTAGGCTGCCTCAAGTCTGGAGCTTGAATGCAGGAGAAAAGGAAGAAAGCGAAAAAGACAAAAAGCACGTTGGATACCTTCCCAGACTTCACATCTGCTTTTCACTTCCACCTTTCGGTGCGTGGGGCCGCGATGCGGAGCGCTGTGTCCGGGGGTCCTGCCCTGGAGCTGCCGCCAGCCGGGTCGCACGGCTGGACCAGCCTGGTGGCAGCGGCAGCGCTTCGTTATGGTGTCACCGTTACGCTGTTTTCGTGGCCTGGTTTGCAGACATGGTCCTTGGGGCCTCCCTTTAAAACAAAATTAGGCTGATGCTTGCTTTGAGGTTAAGGAAAATAAAGCTGCAGTGGGTCAGATCGCACGTCCTGATGGAGGCTGAAAGCAAACGCCTGGAGGAGAGAGCAAGAACAGGGCAGACCCGCAGGTCACCCTGCTGCACCTTCAGGATTGAAGACTCAGCTCGTCGGTTTGCAAAGGCAGCTGGAATACCTCTGGATGGGGTAAATACTGAGAATGAGAGAAAGCCTTACGCTTCTTCCATCACTCACGTTTCTTCAGCCGCCGCACGGGCGCTCCTGGCAGATGCTGTTGTGGGGATGTGGGTGACACGTGTGGCTCCGTCCCTGCTTGCCTGGGGCATTTGGTTTCTGCTCTCGGGGGTGACAGAGACACGTCTGTGGGGATGAGAAGCACATGGACGACGTGCGAAGAGTTTCAGTCTTTCAGGCCAAACGTGGCAGTGGTTTGGGTTGGGTGATTGCAGAGGGAAATGGTGTTTAGGGCTGATGAGAGAGGCTGAATCCAGGAGAGAAAAGATGCTGAAGACTTTTTTGGCTGCTAATTGATGCATTCAATGAGAGAACAGCAGGATCTGCGCGTGGGCAGGGAAAATCGAATTCTTGTCAAAATTGCCCAGAAGGTAATGAAAATCCCTGAGATAAGAGAGGGGAATTGTGTGGCATCCACAAAAGCACTGGAGTCCGGTTGACTCACTTGCAAATAAAGACTGTGTGGGTGCTCACTAGCAAAAAAAGCTGTTCTGCCCTTTGCAGATGTGCCCGTATCTCATTCCTCCTGGAAAGGATGGATGCTGCAGCCTCCCTCTGCCCAGCCAGATCTTTAACACAGCCCAAATTAAGTAGTGCTACAAAATGAGCTTAGTGGGGGCTGGAATAGGAGCCCCATCCAAGGCCAGTAGTAAAAAATAAAAAAAGTTACAAAAGCCGGTAGGTCATAGCTCTAACTAAGCCTTTTATAGGCCATAAGTCCACATTTCCTGGATTTTATAGCTTCTGGATAAAAATATAAAAAATACTATGTGATTGGAATAAGCCAGTTGATGGTCTCTTAACACCAATACTGTGTTGGAAAAAGCTCCTCGTCCCACGAGCAGAGGAGTGTTCTCTGCGGGAAGCCCGGGGATGCTCCCCCAGAACAGCTGGACGAGAGCAGAAAATAAGGCCCTGCCATGTATTTATATGCTGATAACTGAGGGACTTGGCCAGCGCCACATCACCATCCGGTGACACGATGTTGTGCCTTCTCTTTAAATAGCGTCAGTATCTGGCGTCTTTATTTCTGCGGGTTTTATGGCTGTGGAGGGTGCAAGAATCTATCGGCTTTTAATAGCTTGGAGTTATTTAGAGATTTTATTTGCCCGACAGCATTGGGCTTTCTGGGACGCTTTAGGAAGTGTAGTAATTAAATGTTTTCATCAAACGTACCCACTCAGGGAATGTTAAACGTTTTCTATTGGCAACACGCAATTCTGTCCTGATCTGTTCGGGGCTGTGACAGCACTGGGGACCAGCAAAAGGCCGAGAGCTGAGCGGGTGGCCCGAAGATGGGCACCTGGCCTGTGCCGTGCATCGAGCCTCCTGGAGCAGGCTTCAAATTCAATACACCTGCTAGATGCGTGGCTCTGAAACCATAATCTGGGTATGGTTGTTATCTGTGGGATGCTTGGGGTGCCAGGGACCCTCCTCCCCAAAACGAGCCCTGGGCTCGACAGCCTCAGTCCTGCAAATGCCTGAGCATGCACCCGAAGTCGCGGCAGGTGACTTCAACGGGGCTATTCATGTCCCCACGAGAAGCGTCCACATCGCTTCTTGCAGGATTGAGAACGCTGCAAGCCTTAAATTGAGGGCATGAGAAGGGAGGAGAGAAAGAAGATTTACCCCCAAAATACCATGAATTCCTTCACTACCATGGATGAAGGACAAGGGCAGCAATGATGACTTTAGACTTCAGGAGCTTTTGCAAATGGGGGAAAATATTGTCTTTCTTCCTTCTCAATGAAATTATTTATTCACAAGCCAGTGTTTCTCGTTTGCCAGCAAATGAACATTCGATTTGCTGTTTCTCACTGTGTGTGAGCACTCTGGGCTGGGTCCCTGTCCCGTAGTGGGGGGCATTACCCAGCACGATCCACCCCTTGGCAAAGACCAAGGTGGTCCACAAGGTTTCTAGGCCATTTTTCACTGTGGACCCTGTGACCTTCCCTTACTCCCTGGTCTTTCCCTAAGGATCTCCTGCCTACCTGACTGCTCCTTGGCTGTTATTTTTGCTGAGAGGCTGTATTCTGCATTTGCTCTAACTTCCAACTCACGCTGCACTTTGACTCATTTTAATATTGTTACTATCTCAAACCTACTCCTTGTCACATATTTCGGGAGTAGGCAGGAGACATCCAAGAATCTGAAGCCAAAAATAGGGAGAATGAGAGAAAATAAAGTGATGACTTTCGAGCTCTTCTGACTCCAACCAGCCTCACTCCGCAGTCACACCGGGTCTCCAGGGCGCCCTGCGGGATGCACCCTCGGTGGGACGTGCCCTCAGCTGTGCCCACGCAGCCATCGGTCCCCTCTTCCCAGTCCCAGCGCTTTGCTCGTGCTGGTCGGGACTGCACTGGCTGTGCCATCAAACCCAAAGTTCTCCTAAATCTCAGCCCCAGGTGGATGCAATGCCCGTCAGTCTCCTTACACACCCTCTGTACAGTGCGCCGAAGCGGCACCTGCGGGCAGGGAGAAGGAGTCATGACAGCCAGATGTGCACTTACTGGTTAGAGAGTGTTGAGTTGTTCACACCCGGGGTAAATCTGTTGTGTATCTGGTCCCCTGTGTAGCCCCAGCTGCTGGAGCCCAGTTGTCCGCCCTCCTTCTCGGGGTGCACGACTCATCCCCACAGCTTCTCACCATGGGTCTCCACCATGTAACGTTACCCTGGGGAACGTATGGGATACGTGCATCTGCTGGGCCAGGCGTGTCCCCACCTGGGGCCGGCCACGCCAGAGGTGAGAGGCTCTGTGCAGGATTTAAAGCAGGTATGTCGGGGGGATGCAGGCTGGGAAGCAGCATCTGAGCGGTACCCGCGTGAACCGAGATGTGCTTTTGCAAAGATGCCACTGCTCGCCCCTCCCGCTGGCCTCAGCGGTGGCGGCGGTTGTGGTATCACTGGGTATCGGCTGTTTCCGTACAGCCCAGCTCCGGCTGTGCTGTGCAGGGGCTGCTCCAGCACATCACTTACATCAGGCGTCTTCACGTGTGATAGGGAGCACCAAACCCCACCGCATTCTTTATGGTTCGTAGCTGCTTTAACTTCACTTAGGATCATGGTTGATTAAGTCGTGTATTTGTTTTTTAAATCCTTACCTATTTCATTCTGGTTTGAACTACCACTCATTCTTAGAGCTGAATCCGTTTTAAATATCCTCCTCTCAGTCTGAGCTCTCCTGGTCCCAGAAGAGAAAATGGATTCGCTGAGGGCTGCTGTTGTGGTGTGGGATTTCTCCTCTAGCGCAATGTCATAATGTTTGAGTCAAATGTTTCTGGGAATAGCAGCTCAGTTAAATAATTCTGTTTCCGGAGGAATAAAAGAAGAAATTTTCCACTTGATCTCATGCACAATATCTTATATTTACAGAAACTAAATATCAGGCATAAATTGACTGGAGAGTCGCCTTTTAATCGACCGTGATATTTCGATTTGCCAGATCCACTCTGTGACTATCACAACATGTCACCGGGGACGGGGCAGTCGGCTGAACTCTGGACCCGCTGTGTTTTGGGGTGGGCACAGCAGCGGGGCCGGGGGGGTAACACCCCACCAGTGCCCGGCATCAGCCGGCCAAGGGACCGTCCGTACATCTGCTATTTTGGGCAGCGGCATGCCGGGAGCCCAGGACACGCCGGGAGCCCAGGACACGCTGTCTCGGCTGTTAAACCCGTGTGAGTTTCCTATTGCTGGAGAGGCACTTGCTCGATGCCCAAAGACACTCGAGAGGTTAATTATGACCTATAGCTCTGATGGATCATGTCACCGCTATTTTCAGCCCTCTCACTTCTGCTGTGAGTCCTGTATCTACCTCTTTTCGGCCTTTTATTTTTCAGTTTCTTATTGCTGTTTCCTGAACTCATCTCAGGCACCAGGTGGGCAGCAGCTGGGGAAGTATTTTTGTCTCCGTGCGGCACGACGAGATGGCTCGGAGGGCGCGGGGTGACGGGCACCGCTCCGCTCGGCCGGCAGCCAAAACCCCGCCGGGGTCACAGACACATGCAGCAGCTGAGCCCAAAACCAGAGCCCTGTCCCAGGGCAGCACCCGTGACCCTCCGGCTGCCCCAGCACGGCACGGGGACCGGCACAGCCACTCCTGCTGGAAACCGAGGCACGGTGGGTCCATCTCAGCTGTTTCCAAATGCAGCCGAGGACACAGAAATGGGGTGTTGTGTCGTTTTGGGGGTGTTGGTTTGGGATTCTCACAGCTGAGGCGCAAGCCTGGAAAGCGCTGGGGTGCGCTCGGCAGGGGAAGGCGCATCCCTGCTGCAAATGCAACACCAGCGCGGTCCTCCCGGCACGGATGCCTGCAGAGATGCGGGAGCAGGGGGGTGACAAGGGCACAAGTCGGAGAAGATCCCCAAGTCCCTCCCCACTCCAGCCAGGGACACCAGCACTGCGTCACCCTTCCCTTGGCAGGGACAACGGGACAGGAGGAGGAAACCTGGCCCTGGGGGTGAGAGCCGGGCCAGGAAAGGAAAACCCCGTGGCTCCTGGCCGCTGACAGGGGTACAGACATCGCCAGTGTGCAGTTCCCTAGAGAGCGGGCACACAGATAGGAAAACCCTCCCCTGCAGCGAGCATCCCTCTGCACAGGCAGGAGGGCAGCCCGGGCAGTGTCCGGCTTCCCCCCGGCGGCGCCACGTCCCCCTCTGCTCCCCACCATCCCCAGCACCGCTCCATCCCCTCCACACAACCCGCTCTCTCCCTGCAGGCCAGGAGTTCATCTGGAGGCTGTCAGAGGGGTTTAAGGCTTTGGCAGAGGGATGAAATTTTTTTTGCAGAGAGCCAAACCAGCTCTGCTGCTCCATGCAAACTGCTGGGCTGTAAATATCTGGCCCTGACTGGCAGGCTGGATTCTGCCGCAACAGAAATAACAAGGTGTTTCTTGTGAAACAGCAACGTAGGCATGCCATTTTCAGGGGTTATTGGTGGATGTTGTAGGCGCACGGCTAATCCTGGTTTGGTGCGTGCAGCTCCTGTGACTGCATTGCCCGAGTGCAGGTGTGTTGCTGCCCGTCCACCAAGTTACCCAGTAAGCATCCAGAAGTAACAACGCAAATTAACTATGCAGATTCTGTGTACAAACACATAACCACGCTCATCTGACAGTAACAAATGACGCACGCAACCCTTAAGCAAAACAAGGGGAAGTCACAGCTTAAGTGTGTATATAGGCAATCAGGATGTGGAGAGGCGATGAGCGCCAGAAAGCGAGTCCTCTCCAAATCCAGGACAGCCCTCTGAAAGCCTTTGCAGGGTGCATTGCTGGAGAGGATGATGCTTTGCTGTGTCCATCTGCTCTGCGGTGGTGCCAGGACTGCCCGCGTCCCCGCTGCGGTCGGTGCCGCTCAGCCGCAGGCGGTGACTTTCCCCCTGCTAATGACGGTGTGGGAAATACGTTCAAGGTGGTGCAAGACATCTGGTTCTCTCGAAATGAGTTTTCCAAACTTAATTATATTTCTCCTCCTGCAACATATGCTCTGGCGAAGATGAGGACGGGACCAATGATGGATGAAACCAGCAGACGCAACAACAACAGGGGTGGGTTGGGGCGGGAGGGAAGCAGAACCTTAAATCTTGAGGGTGTTTGTGGAGCGTGTAAGTGACAGGAACATTTCAGGGCTATGAATATAAGCTGACGGACGCATGTATGTGCAAGCAGTAATCCTGCTAGGACAGGACATGCCAATCACCTTCAGGAGAGGGAATTTTGGGCAGTCTTTTCCAAATGAAATCCTTTCATGTCAGCGTCTGGGATTTTTTTGTTGCCATGCATTTTTCTTTTTTATTATCCCTGGGTTTTTTATGGCTTTTTGTGTCAACTCTGGCGCTCAGATTGGGTTTATTTAGTGCGCTTTTTATGATCCAGCTCCCCTGCTGCTGGCTGCTGTTGCAGCCGCTCCAGGCAGGGGGGAGACCGAGCCCAGGGTTTCTGTGCGAGACGCTCCCAGCTGGGCGCTTCCATCAGTCTTCACGGACAGAGGCTCAAGTTTTAGCAGCAAATAGTGCGTGGCTGCAGTCCTGGTAAGAATATCAGAAAGGACCGTCAGAGTGCCTTTGACTGACAGGCAGATCACAGCGAGTGTAAAACCGTGGTATTTCTGCTAATTTGTTGGAAGGCGCAGGCTGGTGATGTATATATGGCACTTAGGCACACACGTAGCCGTCTGTGGATGCCGGGTGCAAGCGGAGGGCTCTGGGCACACGGAGTCACTGTGCGAGGGGTTTACATCAAACCAGGCAGTGTGGGAGGGCCAGATGCACGGCCAGGTGATGGGGACAAAACTTAAACCCTCTGAAAGCTGCTTTTTCTCCACCAGCCTTTATGTGAAGAGGGCAATTAACCCTTAGGACTGCTAAGTGTGATTTAATGCATGCGTTGTGTCTTCCCACCAGTTAATTTGGGTGGCAATGGCAAGGTCTTTCTATTGGTCTTTGTATTCAGTTAGTACAAGGAGGCTCACCAGACCCTCTGAGGATTGCTACTAAGAATATTCCTGTATCTCTGAATATACAAACTGGGTAAGAAAACCAGGTTCAAACAGGCAGGTGAGATAACCTGGAGCTGTGCCGCAGAGAGCACGGACTCGATGTTGGTTGTCTAGATTGGAAACACAATTTCAGTGTTTGCTCATGGGCTGAAAAAAACCCAGTAAGGATGTAGAAAGCATTTGGTAAGAGTTATGTTCGTGATGGATCTCACCTAAGCTGCGGTTGGAAGCAGCAGTGAGTTTCTCCTGGTTTGGTCCCTCCTCCTCTCGCCCCACAGGCTTTTTCGAGTGCAGGTTTTAAGGAAGACAGCAGCAATTTTGGAAACTGAAGGTGATGGTTTGGCAAGGGCAGGTGAAACCAATACCAGCAGGAACTGGCTTGCTTATATTTTGATTTTTAAGTGGGTTATGAAGGACCTGTCCCATAAGGGTCCTCAATGCTATCAGCTCCAGCAGCCACCAGGTATTTAGCTGCAAGGTACTTTGGCAGACGAAGGTTCAGCAAAGCACTCAGGCGTGTGCCCATTGGAATGGCATCCGAAAACACAGCTCGGAAACTTGCTTTCATTTGGGAAACACCCCAGCTCGGAAGGCATGTTTTACTGGAAAAGGGGATTTAAATGCTGAAGAGTAGGATGGAGTTTTCTGTGATGTAATTTTGTATGTGTTAAGGCTTGCAGTCATTTTTCTTCTAAATCTGCCTACTGGCATTGTGTGACTAAAAGAAAATATGCGGTTTGGGGTTTTTTATTTTATAGTTTCTTACTGTAATGAAAACAGTCCTCAAACATTAACATTAAAAGGTCAATGGCAGGGAATGGGTTGCACGTCAGTAGCCTCCGGGCTTCAGAAAATACCGGGGATTTCTACCCCATAATACCCGAACTGTCAGAACAGGGTTGACAGAGAAAAGAAACCCAGTTGCCCTTTTCCTTCAGCTGCAAAGGCCAGTTCGTGTTTGTACCTGCGCAGTGAAATGAGGGATCAGGGAGAGAGTCTGTCTGTGACGGAGGTGGGTGCGATGTCCCTGGAGCAGCATCCAGCCGATGCGCCGGGTCATCTTGTCCCCTGCGAAGCGCCTTTCCCTGCCCTTTTACAGACAGCACGACGTCTGTCGGGGCTCGCCGGTGCCTCAGCTCTGATGCCCCGGATCAAATAGCACCATCCGCGCCGGCCGCATTTCTCTTGCCTCTCTCCGGCTCCCCGAGCAGCTGTGCCATGTGTCACCTGAAACAGCAACCAAAGCCTTTCGGGCTGGATTACAGCCCAGGAAACACCAGCAGCTTTCAGGAAAGCCTGGGATGGGTTCTAGATGCCTCCTTAGGATGGCAGCTACCCGGCAGGCTCGGGGTGCAAATCCTGAGGGTGCAGCTCAGTGCTTGAAATATCATAGAACCATCGAATCATTTAGGTTGGATAAGACCTTTAAGATCATTGAGTCCAACCGTTAGCTTAACACTGCCAAGTCCACCACTAAATTATGTCCCTAAGTGTCACATCTACACATCTCTTGAATAACTCCAGGGATGGTGACTCAACCACTTCCCTGGGCAGCCTGTTCTAACATTTGACAACCCTTGCAGCGAAGAAATATTTCCTAATATCCAAGCTTAACCTCCCCTGGCACAATTTGAGGCTGTTTCTTCGCATTCTATCACTTGTTACTTGGAAAAATAGACTGACCTCCCCCTCGCTACAGCCTCCTATCAGGTGGTTGTGAAGAGCGATAAGGTCTCTCCTCAGCCTTCTTTTCTCCAGACTAAACAACCCTGGTTCCCTCATCTGCTCCTCGTATGACTTGTTCTCTAGACCTCTCAGGTGCAGTTTTCTTTACCACAGCAGGTCTTACTTCATATATTTATTTGCTGTTAGTGACAGCAACACATTTTTACCCAAATGCTTCAGTTCTGCTGCTTCGGAATTGATTTTGCAGCTCAGACCATGGGCTTTTGTGAAGATAAGCTGGACACAGGCCAGTCGCTGGCCGCCGACACCAGGAGGAGCTCGGATCTGGGTTTACTCGGCTTTGCTCGTCTCTCTTTATCACCAGCCAAACCAAAACCTTGGATCCAGCTCCCCATGAATGGTGGTAAACTTTGGATCTGAGCTCCTGTAATAAGCAGTTGTTTGCCCTGGCCGCTGGCATAAGACTGCAGAAAAAGTTGTTTCTAGGTTTTATTTCTAAACAGAGAATGACAGTTGAAAGAAGAAGCTTGTCTGGCCAACTCCTGTCTCCAGCTCTTTGGTTTTCCAGGGGAAAGGAATAACTAGAATGAGACAATGAATGAAATAAATAACATTTAATTAGTATTGTAATGAACCTCTAGCAGGCTGCCTCTGTGAATAACCTGCAAATTACCTCCATTGCTGTTCTGTGAGTTTTTAAAAGAGGTTGCGAGTTATTCACTAAATCCCCCAAAAAAACAATTGGAATTGAGTAAAAAAATTCCCAGGGGTCTCATTTGAAAATCCCAGCCCTACCCCTATAGGGAGATAGAGCTCCAGGTTAAATACACTGTAAAAAGGCTTGGATTTCTTTGTGTGGGATGGCATTGTGGAGTGGGAGGGTGATTACATTGTGTGTCATTCACAGTTCATCGAGCTCAAGAGGTTTTTTTACTGGTTCCTGGATCACTTGGGGGCTAATTTGGCCATGAAGGCAGAGGTGGATTTTTGCCTGACTGCTGCTCTGAGTGCCATCGGCAGCAGGCTGAGATGGATGGAAAAAGACTCCTCGTGGTCCCTGGGAGGCAAACTGGGGATGTGCCACCGCGGGGACCCAAGTGTGTGCCCAAAGCCCCAAACCAGCCATGAACCGGCCATTTCAGCCACCAGCCGTGGTGCGGCTGGGTGGGTTACCCGTCCCTCTGGGTCCCCAGTGCTCGGGCAGGTTTAGCAGCCCATGCTGAGCTTTGCCTTGCTGTGCCCTGTCGGCAGCTCCAGCCTGCCCATCAGAGCCCTCTGGGCAACGGGGTGCTGCTTGCACTGCGAAAGGCTCAGCCTTGCTCCTGGGATTGAAACAGAAACCACACAATTGCTAAAACAGCTCTTCAAAAAAAACCTGCTTTCCGGTTGACTAGTGGGGAAATTGGCTTAGGTAAAGCTTCTGAAGAAATTCTCCTCATCTTGGTCTCTGCGCAACCTTCTGGTTGCTTGAAATTTTAGGAGGAGAGATCTGGAGCTGCCCTGCCATCATACTGCCTTAATTTGGATCTATAATAAAATATCAGTCTTCTGGCTGTACGTATTCTCAAAGTGCAGCCAACAGTGCAGCAGAGGAGTAAAGCAGGGATCGCTCTTCTCCGGGCAGCAAACATCTCTGCACATTTGCTTTTATGTCTGTCCAGCCTCCAGGAAGCAGAAAGCAGAAGATGCTTGATCCCTCCTCTCCAGCCGCTGTGCGCACACCCAGATGTGCACGTACAACCAAAACAGAAGCTGGGCTACAGCATAGCATATGCAGAAGGCACATAACACTGCATATGTTTGGTTTTATTATCTCTTCATCCTTTCTCCATTGAAAAGCAAACAGCACTTTATGTCTTGTAAGCTTTCTCAGTTCTCTAGCAACCTTTCTGAGTGTTAATTTGATGATCTTCATGATTCTTTTATAAAGGGGGTGACCTACGCAATCCTCATTTTTTAGGCAAGTGAACTCTATCACAGCAAAACACCACTCGCTTGCACACGTGTCCCCTGTGCTGAGCCTGGCCCTGCAACCAGCCATGGCACAGGAACGCGGTGCTGGTGCGGAGCTGGCGCGGTGGCTCGTCTGAAAAAGCAGCGCACACCTACCTCAGCCATCTGCTCCACTCATTTACACCCCGGTAGATGAGGCCGGGGAATGATCAGCGGGGATGCGTTTTTAATAATTTCCTTACAGGTGTTTTCAGAGGAGAGCTGGAAGGGAGGGGCTGATTGATGGCCTCCCTCTCGTTGACATCCTGACCCCCCCAGCCCCGCTGCCCTCGGCGGGTGCGATGCTGTGCAGAACCAGCTGCCAAGCACAGCTGGCACCGAAGCCTCCAGCTGACCCTGGTTGGGCGGAAAGGAGGAGGGATGGGATGGTGAAGTTATTGCTGTGGAGTCAAGGGGACGTTTCCATGACTTGTGAATGTACCTGCAAGCTTGTAAAGGACTGACTAAAACATGTTTGCAAATGCTTGGTATTTGTCAGCAAACTGAGATTGCCTACCCACTCAGAAGGAAAAAAAAAAAAGCCCACAAAAGTCATAGAAGACATAGCCAAAAACTTACTAAGTCTACAAATAGGATTTCCCAGATTTAAGCTCTGTCAGTGGGACCACTTTCCTTGTATGAGGAATAACATGATTTTCACCTGCTACGTCAGGTTCGGATATTGTGTGTCTGGGGCTTTGTGAAGATTAATTGTGTTTATGCCATACAGTAGAGTTTTATGGGCTAGCCGTGGATTTCCAGGAAGAGAGGTATTTCCTAAGGCACCGTGGAGGGCTCAGCACAGTCCAGTAAATAAACCGATGACTCCCTTGGCTCTGCTCCTTGGGGCATTTCCCAAAGTGCAGTCTTGGAGCACAGTGTTCTTAAATCAAAGCATAAAAATAACCAAACCAGTATCAAGTGAATTGTAGGAGCTGGCAGAATGGAGGCAATAAACAAAGTTAAAACAGCCTGATAACGATATCCTGTTACAGGAGAAGAATAAGCAATAGTCTGTAATGGTGAAACATAAAAACTTTCTTGTGATGAGGCATCGATTTTCCCAAAAAGGGAGAACAAACTGCAGCCGTAATGCAGCATGTGTGAGCACCGAGAGGGTATAACGATGACAACACTGAATAAGTATCTCATCTCCAAAAGCTCGGGCTGTGTGACCTTTAGCAGCGCGCAGGATTGTGTGTCTGTTTAGGATGTCATTAAACAAGACCGGCTTCCTCCAACTGAACAGCGCGTGGAAGTAATTGGAGAGGCTTTGAAGGGCTAGATTCCAGACTAGCTAGTTAACGAACTTGGAAAAGCTACGTGTCAATAAGAAACCCAACACAAAAAATTAGTTCTGGATCCTAGCTCTTTACTCCATGTTCAGATTAGTAAGCTGGTTTCCGTGCCATGCCTAGTACGGGTCCCAGTGTGCTACAGAAGCCAGGGCGGGATGTGAATGTCTTCAAGGCAAATTTAGATCAACTGGAATAGTCCTTCGGATCTCGGTAGCTGAGCTCATGGTGAATGGATGGCTACGTGATCGCTGACAGCTTCGCAGACCTGTGCAGGAGGGAGGGATTGCAGGGAGCCCGTGGTGTTCAGCCCAAGGCTGGGTACTCTACAGCTGAGCATGGTGCTATGAGCAGGTCCGTCATGGCTGGGAAAGTTCTGAGTGGCATTTGAAAGCCACTCTGTAGAGCGGAATAAAGACAGTGAAGAATTATAACGTAGCTTGAAGACTGACATTAATTACCCACTAATTTTCTAGCTGTGATCCCTGAAATACTTGTTGCTGATCCCCAGACAGATGGCTAGTCACATAGGACGGGCTTCTCCTCTTAATTTCCATCTGCTATATTTCATTAAGACAGCTAAAAATAAAAATATCCCTAATGTTATTTTTCCATGTAAGTTACTGCTGCAGTGATTTGATGCGATTGTGAACAGAAGAGTTTCCAAGCGACAAGATTTTCTTAATTAATTTGTGATCCTTGTGACTGTGAACCCCTACACTAGACTCATCATGAGCGCTACACTTTCTTCAAAGCGCTATTTATCTAGAAGAGTCAGTTCAAAACAATTTTGTCTGGTATAAGGGGAGAAAAGAGGCTGATGTCTCTTCTGAGCAGAAATAGTTACCATTTTTAGATTCTAACCAGTCGTAGATGGCGCCTACAGAGTGGAGATGTAATAATGGAGATCCTTCAGGCATGAAGCCTTCTTTCCCTCTATGTAGTAGGAATATCTCTAGAAACAGCTTTTCTGCACAGCTCAAGGCCTCTTTTCAGCCAGGACGGTGCCTAAAACCCTGCCTTGGGGAGGCCGGTATCATTTGGGGGGTGGGGGTGTTTGGTTCTGTCTTTCACAGATCTTTTTTTGGCTCTATCTAATGTGTTTGTGTGTGGCGAAGCTGGATTCTTGCAGACAGAGCTCTACTGATTTCAGCCGTTGGTTCCTGATGTATGAAAACACTTTCCAGGGAAGGTAAGGTCCCCTCTATCCAGATTGCAATTTACTTGTTTTCCAAAAGGGACAAAAGCCTAAAACACGTAAATGTTGATAACCTTTTCTAGTTCTTCCACGGCTTTCCCACAGATTCTTTCAGAGGTACAGAAACTCTCCCTTATTTCACAATGACGAAGTTTTAGCGTATTTTAGAAGAAAGAACTGAGAGGTGGCCCAAATGCCCCCAGGTACGTGCAGGACAGGGAGCCGGCAGCCCAGCAGAATCACAGAATCACAGAATGTCGGGGATTCGAAGGGACCTCGAAGGATGATCCAATCCAATCCAATCCCCCTGCCGGAGCAGGAATCCCCAAGCAGCTTGGTGTGATCAGGAGCTCCAGGGACGTCACTAACACTTGTTCTCTAGGACTTGAGATGAAATCTGGGACTGATATCTCAAATCTGGGCTATTTTTATTCTCGGCTACACAACGCATTGCCATAAACCTCTCGAACGGCGAACACAGATGCTTACAAGGGATGAACTATTACTTTACCCTGCTTTTTAAAGTCTAAAGCAAGCATGCTATTTTAGACAACACGACTCAAAGTGCCACTAGTGCTATGTTTTAGTGACACTGCCTAGAACACAGGCGAGAACCTTTGTCGTCGCCCCTCCTTTATTAGTTGCTTCTGCCTGGAAAAGCAAGCAATTTCCTCACCCTCCTGGCGACGTTCCCACAAGGAAATTCCTCCTCCCAAGCCGAAGCCACGCAGCCAGTCACACAATCCCTCCTTCTCTCGAATCACACCATTTTCCCATTTGCTCAGGCTCCTGCCGCTCACCCCAGCCCATGACCCCAGGAGAACCTTTGGCTCCATTCTTGTGCCCATTCTTCCTCCTCCAAGAACAGTTTATTTGAGTTCCACCCTACAATAACACCGGCTTAGGCCCCAGTTTGGTAAAGAATTTTGTCACATGCGTTCGTGTGATTGACTTAGACCTTCAATCTGTATTTAGCTTATCAGAAGCACGGGTGGGTAAAGCGTCGTCCTCTTACGCAGTCCTGGCTCCTACGGAGGTTGGTTGTGTATGTGCATAAAATTGAGCAGAAACTCAGATAAGGAGGACTGCTGAACTGGACTCCATCCAGCACGGTGGCATGTCTTTTAAGACCTAATTATCTTCAGACAGCACTGCGGAGGTGTGAGCTCCATGGCTGTGACACAGCGCAGGTTATTGGGTACTTCTGCCCCAACTCGCCACCACTGCCCCATAATTAAACTTGGGGTAGTCTGTGCCATGCTCAAACTTTGCCTCAGATATTAGGAATCCTGAGTTAGGGCTTCAGGATTAATTCTTAAACTTAGGAGCAGAGAATGTGGCTAAGGTTGGCAAAAATCAATGATTGCCTCCAGTCCAAAAAAAACCCCAACAAACTCCAGTAATGCTAGATTCAGTATTTTATTCTGCTTAAAGCACAGTGAAGTTGGATGCAGCAGCATCTCATTTTCCTGCAGGGCCTCATCAGATCAGTACAAGGCTTACTGACAACAGCTAAAGAAACAGAAAGACACCATAGATTTCTCTTAGCCACTTATAACATTTACCTTCAAAGTCTGGCATGTTTAATTCAGATCATATAAAAATTCCAGTGGTGAAGGGTGGAGAAAACTGAATGTTGAATGAAGACTTTTGTTTTCCTGAATAGAGCTGAAACGAAGAAGAAGCAGGGTTGTGATGATCAAATTTCTCCTATAGGTCAGAAGTTCAATGTATCATCAGATTTCATGTCATGGGGCTGTTCTTTTCCTAATTGCAACCAGGCAGGACTCTGCACTTCAGTGAGCTTTTACTCTGGACTCCTTCCATAAGAGACATATTGTAGTCAAAGTAGTAACTAAATCATTTTAAATATATTTTGAAGAGTGAATCATTACCTTTCAATTCTACAACACAGAGGAAAATGAAATTAGATGCTGGATATGGTTCATATAAAATATAAAAGATAGTACTTAACTGGATCGTCACTACAACAAGTTTATTTTGCACAAATCTAGTAAACATTAAGCTCTGGTAGCTATAAGCTCAGCTTCAAAGGTACCTGGAACCTCATGGTGATAGAGGAACCAAAACCCTGAGAAAGCCAGTCCAGGGGCCCAGGCTCCGACCCCAAACGTTGGAGGACGGACGAAATATGGTCGAGCTGAGCTGGTGCAGGAGGTGGGAAGGGATCTGTGCGAGCAGCACTCTGCAGCACAAGTCCTGAGTGATCCCGCTACATGACTCAATGAATTATTTATGCATCGTGGGGAGAGAAGCTATAGCCACATCTGAAGCTAAAACAAAAATACAGCTTAGCACTTAGCCGATGACTGACTTGTTGAATAATTTAAGTTCGTCAGATACATCCAAGGTGGACTAGTGCAGCCTCCTATGGACACCCGTTCATCTGCGGAATTAAATGAGACAGAGCGAGCGTGTGAGCTGTTTGGCCAGCCAGATCACAATGTTAAATTATGACAGAGGAACACGAGCTGTTACACAAGAACGACGTGGGGCAATGGCTGAGAATCAAGTCGAGGTATCTCACGTTAGTCTGGTTGTCAATGAAGATTAACCTGCCAATCCTAAAATGACTTTACATTGTGTATGTCTTCTGCAGAGTGCCTCTCACCACACCTCTGCTCCCTCAAACCTTGAGAAACCTCTGTCTAGTGTGATGACTAAGTCTCAGAGTGGTTTTAGCGATGTGTTGTCTCCTTAATAAATCATTTTCTGAACATTTTCATACCGAAAATGGGGTTTTCACAGGTTCCAGCAAACTCTGGTTCCCTCATTAGGATGAACGAGGCTTTTGCTGATGCTGCAGAGATCTCAAAGCTGAGATGTGGCATTGCCTCGGGTTGGAGAACAGAGCCAGCCAAGAGGAGCAGGATGGCACAGAAGACACGTCTGTGCTCCTCGGATGCTACGAATTTCTCGGAAAGCCAAGAAACCTGAAACTGTAGCGGCAAGTCAGACTTCCTCTGGAGATGGAGTCGAGGCAGGCTAATTTTAGTCACCATGCACTATGCAAATCATCGTTCTGGAGCTGAGTTTATTTTTTAAAGTGCTGACTGCCAAACTTGCTGCAGGGCATAGACTCTTCATATGGCTCCGAGAGAGGTTTGAAACCAGGTCTTTGGTGAGCGGTGCGACATTTCAGGATGTGCTCAGAGGGCCCTGCTGGAAAGCAGACTTTCAATAGGGAAGGTCTAGATGGCTGGTTCAGATCATATGTTGATTTTCTAGATGGCCAGAATTAGCTATAAGTGGGGGTTTTTTTGAGTAAGTTTTTGGTTCTATATGTCATTTTTCTTTTTCCTTGAAACCTCCCCTGATACGCTGCACGCTGTGGGCCCACAGGACACGATGGGAGTGCTGGTATCTGGACCACAACCAGTATCTGTAGATACTATTGGTTTTAGATTTATTCTCTAAATATCTGGCACATGCACAGAGTTCACTTTTAACTGGGATTAAGCTGACTTCCTAGGAAAGAAGTAATTCTTAAAAAAAAAAAAAAAAAATTAGACCGTGATTCATGGCACACATTTAAAAGACAGAGGCAGATATGGGGAACGTGGAGCAGCAGAAGCAAGGCAGGGTTCGCTTCCAGGAAACCCAGGCTTTAGCACAGCCAGTAAATTGTTACGTTTCTCTTCAATATTAAAAAGATTTAGCCTGCAGACTTTGATCTGATAACTTTCATAATGTCTCTATCACGAGTTACACTATGACTGAATTTGTATTTCAAAGAAACAATTCTCCATTATTTCTTATCGACCCATCATAGATAGCTTCAGAAACTTTCCTTTCTTAACCATAGGAATAACCACTTCCCAGTCTGATGTCTTACGCACAACCTTCAAGGCATTTAATCCATCCAAGCAGGTTTGCCTGGAGCTGGGTTTGGGAAGGCACTTTGAATCCTGAACTCTAAAATAAGGCAGGAGAGTAAAAGCAGGAGCTAGTTCTCAACTGTGACGTTATTTCAAAAGGCGCTTCTGTGTTCCGTGGCTGATCTTGACTCTTTGACATTGCTTCCCATCTCAGGCTCAAACCCTTGTAAGTGGTCAGAATTTCTGCTTGAAAACTGCTGTGGGCTTTAGGGGGGACTTGGAGAAGAAGATGTGCATAGCAGAATCTAATTTAGATATGGAAGCCGTGAAATATCACATTGCATTGCAGACACAGAAAGGGACCTGTTCCATTGTGCATTTATTTCCATTTACGTGAACGATCTGCCTGTTTTGCAGGAGTCCAGCAATGCTCGAAGACAGTACCGAGACTAAAAAAAAATAACCGTAAGACTGTATATATGACACGTGGCAGCTCCCCAGCCATTAGAAAGGTGGGACTGGGGAAAAAGATTATTTTCCATGGTAAAAGCCTGGGGCAATCCAAGGAGCATGCGGGTCCCCTGCTTTGGGGGAAAGGCAAGGGAGCGCTGCGGGGGGGATGCTGGCAGGAGGGGATTCACCTGCTTAATTCACACGTTCTTCCTCAAAACGTATCTCCCATGGGACGGAGCCATGTCCCAAATCTAACACCAGGGAGCAATTGCCTCTGTGGAGATGGGTGGTGCCTTTGTGCTGCGGGGTGTTACACCATGCTGCCCTTCAGCATGGCTACGCTCTATTTTTGTACATTTTCTGTGTCATTTCATCACCCCTCAGCTTCACATTAAATCTGACCTTTCTACTGCACTTGACTGAGGAAAGGTAATCGCCTACTTTGCCTTCTTCAGGATTGTATATCACTGCATATGGCAGGAAGATAAGTGTTTCTGGAAAATATGGTTGCATGTGAGACTAGGCAGGAAAAAATATTCGTGAGTAGGTCAGGATCCACTTGAAGACCTGCCAGACCACAAATACATTTTTCAAACTGGATATTTAACTCCCACTGGCTCCTGTGAAAACTCAGAAATTGTAGAAAACGTTCATTTGCTTTGAACAGTGGAGAGACAACTTCAGTTCCCCCTTGCACGATGCTGCAGGAAGGCCCTGGGTGAGGACAGTGAGGCTGCTGTGATTTATGATGTTGCGGGGAGTCGGGAGGCTATGAAGGGAGAAAAGGGATATTTCAGGTTTCACACCGGGGCTAGAGATGGATCTAAATACGCCGTTGTGCAACCCTTGGACTGGAACTGAGACTCTGTATTGCACAAAATAAACATCAGTCAAAAGGAGCCATCAGCATGAGGGCTCCCCAGGGGAAAAAATAACCTCACACAAACAGCTCTGCCAGAGCACCCTCACAGAAACTTCAGGGACCTCTTCCAATTCATGCAGCTACAAATTATACGTATCTTTTGTGGATCTGATCTGTTGGCTACTGAAGGTATTAATTGCTGTAACACAGTGACAATTTTGAAGCGATGGCAAAGCTAATACAGCAGGAAAGGTGTAGGAACGCAGTGCAGCTGCAGTTTGGGTCAAGCAATAAATAGCTTTCTTACAGCTATGTCTATTTTATATGCCCAGGAGCAGAGTAAAAGAGCCTGCACTGTGCTCAGTGTTGCTACAACTGCTTATTTTTATCACTCTTTATAGTATTTTGATATGGTGCCATCCAGAGGTACCTGGATATTCAGGATATAACCACTAACGAGTGACAGAGGGACAAGGGTCAGCTGCAGCAAATGCAAGGGCAGGACTCCCACCTGCGTGGGCTTCGAAACCCCTTAATTAAGGTGAAGAAAATGCCTTGGGGGTCACAGCTTGTTCTACTATATTACTCACATAGAAGCTCTACTTAATGTTGAAGTGATTAAAGAACAAGCTAACCGGATACAGAAGCATCATCCAACAAAAACAAAAGCAGTTCAGCTAAAATAGGTTTGAAAATGCTCATTAATTAAGCTAATGTAAACTTGCATAGATGTGGGCTTGCTAACGCTCTTTCCCCCCTGTTCTTACATAAATGGGATTGATTATTTTTCTAATTATGATGTAATTGTGTGGCCTTGGGATCATTGATTACAGATGCACTTCCTCGCCTCACTGTTTTGTCTGACTCCAAGAGCAGAGGGATGCTCTGCTGGGATGCGCTGCTGCTCCTTTTGGCTGCAGTCTCGACCTTAAAAAAAGAAGAAAAGAAAAAAGTGAGTAAGCTAAGCTATTTATAGTTGAGCTAATTATTTTGATGTGATATGGCAGCAGTGGAGACTGTTTTCTCTTCACTCAATTAACAGCAATGGAAAAAGGATTCAATACCCTTTTAACAGCATTTATTAGCTACAACACAAAGCTTTGCTTAATGTTTTAAGATGCAGAATTTTGCAGAACAGCACAGTGCTGTGTTGCGTTTCTGGTTGATGTAGGAGAAGCTGTGATGTGAGTAGCAGCGAGGAGCTGGAAGGGGGTTGCTGTTGTTAAAGAAAATAATCTGTTGTTTGGTGGAAAGTTAGCACGCAGCAAGTCTGTAGAGACCGCCACGTAAAATTGTACAGGTCAAAGCTCAGGGGTCTTGGTGGATACCAAGGAGTTTGAAGTAGCTAAAGCTTTGCTATTTGTGAGTGGGGAAACTGAGGCAGGAGCCGTTAACTTGGGAAAGGCTGCAAAACTAGTAAATGGCCAGAGAGTGACAGTCTGTGGCCTCTGCTCTGACCAGAGAAGGTGGATTTATTAATGCACTCCTGCTTTTCGCTGTCTCCTACCTGCCTTTGTGTTGTTCCCCTGCGCAAATTCTGGGAGTGAGACCTGCTGGGCAGCAAACAAACCAGAGAAGGTGGAGAGGACAGGTAGGGATGTCTTGGCTGAAATCACCCCTGAGCACCACGATGTGTTTTCTAGGTCTCTGGGCAAGTTGCTAATGGTAGCTCTCCCCGGTCTCTCTTTTGGAGCTGGACGAGAAGCTAGATTTTTATTCTGTAAGATTTTAGGATTTAAAAAAAAAAAAAAAGGAGAGTATCCTTATCTTTCAGCAAGACAGAATCTGAAGTCCTACACTTCTGTGAGTTATTTCTGGTGGAAAAGCACTTTACTGTTGAAGCTTGGGTCTTGCTCCCCCGTCCCAGGCTTATAAAATAGCTTTTCTTCCTTGCTCCTCACCACGCTCGGAGTGTTCTGCAGCTGGTCCCTCTCCGTGACCACAGAACTCCTGCCAGAGGATTTACCGTGTATTACAGGCGCTTTCTTCACTGTTGCAAGAGAGGAAGGAAAAAATACAGTCTTTCCTCCTTTTAAGGCTTTGATGGGGTCCCTGAAAGCTGTGTACTTCTCAGGTTGCTTTTGGTAACCTTTTGGGCTTTGAGAAAGCAGGTGCTGTTCGTGAAGCCTTTACGTGACTGCTGCTTTGTTTTCCTTTTATTTATCTTTTTTAAACATGTGGGTCAGGCAGCTGCAGGTACAGTGCAATTTTCATGAGAGGCTCTGATTTATGCAGGCACAAGGCTGTGCGGCGGGATTACAGGGTACTGAATGTTATATGCAGTTTTAATTTATTTTTATGACCAAAGGACACAGCCAGAGTTTCTCAAATATGGGATTTATGAGAGCCTCATTCATGCAAGTTTTAAAGGGCCCCTGTATCTCTGCCTCGCAAAGCTGCTGGGGTGAGCAGCCTGCTCAGCCGTTGCCAGTTAACAACAGTGTGCATATACACATAGATGTAAAAAACACGGCTAGGGCAATTAGTTTGCCCAAATGGCTTCTGCGTGTAGAATGCGGGCATCCTGCAGTATTTGCGCAGCCCCAGCCCGTTCTCTGAGCGAGGAACAGAGAAACTCCATGTATTAATGATACCTAGACCCTCAAAGCTGAGCAGGGACTCTGTGCGGTTCAGTGCCGAGGGTTAACTTCAGGGCTTCTAAAAGCGACTAGAGCGCAAACTAAATCGCAGAGGATATTTGTGGCAGGGGCAGGTCCAGGCGTTCTTTGGCCCTCCTAACTTCCAGTCCTGTGTTCCACACGGACACATCTCACTCCTGTTCTGACTTAATTTTGTGCTCTGTGTCTGACCTGCAAGTCCCTTCTCCCGAGAAGGAGCCTCTTTGCTCGCAGGAGAAGTGGGGTTTGTGTTCCTGGCCGCTCGCCGGGCACTGCTGTCCACCTGGAATTTGCATTGTAGGTTATGAAACATCCTGGCATAAAATTCAAGGTGTTAAATGCAATAATATGGCCCTGCAACAAAACGTGCCTGTCTGATGTGACAAATTATCCAGCCCCCTCCTGCTACAGGCGTCACATGTTGAATTGTGTGTACTTGCATCCCACATGGCTATTTTGGGGAGAGAGATGATTCTCTGGAGAGCCACCAAAGTTTTTGTAGTGGAACTGCAACCATTGGTATATTCAGGAACGATGGGAGATGCCTCCTGAGCATTAGTTTAAAACACCGAGTCTGGCGGTTGGTGACTGTCTCCAGCTCCAGAGCTCCTGGGGAGGGGGAAGGCGACCTGCTCCAGGCTTAATAAACACAGGGAGAAGCCATTTCCAAGTCTGACACCTCACAACAAGGCTCGTGCTGTGCTCGATGCTCCAGGATGGTCAATGCGTGGTCCTGCCGGTGAGGCCCAAGCCCTCATCTCATGGACGCTGCTGCTGCAAACGCCTCTGAGTCCAACAAGGACGAATGGCAAATGCTTCACCCGTCTCCTGCAGCCGGTGTCGTTGGCTTCCAGTTCTGCAGGAGGGGAGCTTTCCTTTCCCCCTTCCCTCCCTGCAGTGCCACCCAGGAAAACAAAAAGGCGCCGTTAACATCTGCTCTTTTCTCCTCCTACGCGCAGGCTCTTTCTGAGCTCTCCATCAAACCCCTTCCCACGCGGCGGCGTGGGCTGGCTCCTGCGCACGCATCTCTGCGTACGAGCCCTCCCATCCCTCGGGAGCAACGTTTGCAACGGTGACTGGCGAGGGTTTATTTTTGCTCCTCGCTAAGACTTTGGCGAACGGGCGTCTCAGTCTCCAGCTGCCCCTACTCCTGGAGCGATGTAACGGCAGGGCTGCCATGGGGGCTCATGGCGACACCGCGGGTGGGTGGGAAAGCATGCGGCTACATGCGTAGAAATTTCCCATCGCTAAGCTACACTCAGGTGCACTTAATTCTACCAAGAGGGGTTACTAAGGAAACAAGGAGCTGATTTCTGGGGGAAAAAGAAGCAGAGGTTTCTAATGAACAACAAAAGCTATACTTGTCCTTCAAGTCTGATGTGCTGGGAACTGCTCTTTGTAATTGAGAGGTGTCTGATTTTGAGCTCTGCCACGGCTCTCTGGTCCCAGTCCTGTCCCCGTGACGGTGGCAGGGTGCCGAGAACACGCACGAGCTCTGACTCGCTCCTCCTGCTGGCAAAGAAAAGAGGAGAATCCATCTGGGCTCGTTCCATCCTGAAAAACTTGCCATGTTTTGCAAATTGCACTTTTTTATTTTTTCTCCCCCGACTGTAACGGGTTGGCTTTTCCCGAAGCTGGCATGGCTTTTCGTCGCAACAAGAAAAAAACCCCAGCAAAATAAATGTTGCAGGAAAGTTGAATGCGAGAGGTTCAAAGCCAAACGACGCCGGCTGCTGCGCGGGAAGCTCTGCAGAAAGATGCTCAGGTTTTTCCCACAGCCCCGATCAAGACAACCCCAGACCTGCCCGTCAACGGAAACAAAAGATTTACTGTATCAGAAATATTATAGCAGTTATCCTCGGAAATGCAGCAACATGATCAATTGCACCGTGAGCATTAATAGTGATGTCAAGTACCTACTTCATAACATCAAAACAAAAAGGGTTTTAAGATACAGTGTTACTCTATAAGGGGAAAAAATACATTTTCCAAATTAAGAAATCAGATCCAAATACCTAAAACATTTCAGAAAATGCTGTAAACATTGAATAGGAGCAACATTTCAAAAGCAATTATAATCCCCAACTGAAGTTCTCCAGTATAGAAGCAAAGAAAAAGATACATATATTTTTTTTTTAATTGTATTTCCTGAATAGGATGTTTAGTTTGTGGGGATGTGACATAATTTTGCATTTTCCCACCATTCAGAAAGTATAATTCCCCAAGTTATCACAGGAACACTTGCCCACTAAAAAAAAAGAGTCTAAGCTTCCAAACCTGATGCATTTTGCAGTATGATCAACTTGCTAGTGCCCAGAGTATTTAATTCAAGCAAAAAAAATTTCAAAGAGAATGGTTCAGTTTATCTTAGTATAGAATTTTTTTCCTGTGAGCACAGAAAAATACAAATAACAGTTTATGTTGGCTTTGATAGACTTACAGTACTGTTAGATTACACCCAGACCATTCTGAAGACACACTTCTTTTAGGCTTTGCTATCAAGCAATTTAAAATGCATTGGAAATTGATTCCAGAAGAAAGGAAAATATTGTTCTTCCACTTTAGCTATTCTTGCTAACATTTGGGTGCAAATGGGGGTGGGGGAGAGGAAAGAGAGGCTTGTAGCAACATATTTATTTTGCAGGAGAAAAGGGCGGTGTGGATATTTTTTTTTTAACTGTTTCCACATGAGAGGGTCTGTGTTATCAGTGGCGGTGACAAATATTGCACGTCGAGCTGTGATGGTTTCTAGTGATATAAAAGGTGCGTATGAAGTAGATCGTGGACTTCTGGAGGGATCAGTGCTTTTTCTGTGGGAAATAACAGATTTTACCCCAGCACTGAAATGCTGCTCCCATCAGACTGGGTGTGAAGGGCTGATCCAGAGCTCGAGTCTCCGAAAAATCCCCGGGGCAGCTCCAGCCTCGCTCGCTCTTGCAGGAGAATAAACTGTCTTTACATAACTATATTTATCCAAGGGGTTTCACTACTTTAGGGCTCTGTTTCAAATATTAATACAGCACTTCCAAGGGAAGTCCCTGGGGGGTGCGATGTGGTTCTCCCTCTTGGGAAACGCAGAGGTGCCCGCGCCGCACGCGGCTGCTGGGGTTCTCCTCCCGGCTGGCTCAGGACAGGTTAAAAGTGGCGGTGCTGAGGACAGAAGGAAAAATAAAGGAAGTTTATTGATAGGAAGTTTCATAGCTCACTTTAGTATCCTATATATTGCTTTTCAGAAGCATTTTTAAATCACCTGAAATACAGTTGCACAGTATTTCCAGCAGTCACAGCCTGACCTGGGATATCGGTATTTTGCAGTTTTTAATAAGAATGAAAAATCCCCATAGTGAGGGTTACGCTGTCTAGTGATGTTGTTCTGTCCATGTTTTCTGGTTTTTGTTTTGTTGTGGTGGGGTGCTTTTTTTCATTTTTTTTTTTTTAATACTATGGTGCTGTTTTAAAAATGTCACACTTGAGCCAGTGAGCATGGTCGTAGCTTCCCCTTCAGTAGATCATTATTTATCTGGGAGGGGGGAAAAAAAAAAAAAAAGTGAAAATATTTTCCTAAATAACCCTGCGTGACACCCGAGCTCCGGGCAGGTATCGCTTTGCTGAGCTCGGCTTTGGCACCGGCACAAAAGCCCCGCTGGACCTGCCAGACCTCCTGGGTTCACGGGGTGGCCAGGACGAGCAAGCCGTGGAAATATCTTGGGGATGAGCCGGGATTCCCTCCCAGATCCCAAATAGCACAAGCGGTCTTGCTATTTAAAATGGCTTTGGAGTCGCAGAGCACAACACAAGGTTGTCAATTACAGAGAAATTAAGAGCCCTGTGAAGAAGAGTTTGTGCTTAAAACACAACCGGAGTTTGACCAGATGATGTTTCTTACCACAAATAGGCACCGCCGAAACTCAGCACAGCTTCAGTCTCAAACCGATGGTGATGCAGAGCTGTGAAATACCCATTTTTGAAACCTGCTGGTCCAAATAAATAGCGAGTGAGCCAGGCTTTGCCTGAACGCTCTGGTTTCTTAAACAGGCAGAGCACTAAAGCCCTGGCTGTGAAGAAACATTATCTGAGATGTACGCTGTGCCCACAGCATTCAATTTTAAAAAAAAAAAAAAAAAGTATTATTCCTTCAATGAGGAATTCTTACTTAAATGAAGAAGAAGAATTTCTGCCCTTTTTCTTCCAACTTTTAAAAGATTTTGGGGTTTGGTTGTGTTGGTTTTGTTTGTTTGTTTGTTTTTAAGCCTTTAAATATTTACAACAAATTGCTCAGGAAGAAATTATACGTTATTCACTTCCATTGTTGTGCCGATGAAATATCGAAATCAAATTTCGAGGAAACCAACTGGTGGTAGACACTTCGAGGCGAGGAAAAATAAAACCACAAAAAAAAAAAAACAACCAAAAAACCACCAAAACCCACAACAAAACACATCAGCCGCGCTAGCACTTGAGATTTATTCGGGCAATTATAGTTAACAGGAAATGCAAGTCTCCTAAAAGAAATAACATTTTCTTCTGGAGCTGCTGAGGAACGCTGCACGGATTATAAACGATAACGGGACAGGGTGCGTGCTCAGGCGGGTGTTTGGCCAGGGGGTTGGTTTTTGGGGTGCCCTGTTCCCTGGGCTGTCTCGGGTCTGCACTCACGGCTCAGCAGCGCGTTTGGCGTTCAGAACCACACGGGAACAGCCGCGTTTGCTGCTGTTTCGAGTCACCGAGTTTTTGCATCCAAGCTCCAAATCGGCCCAAGTTGACTTGAAACGCTGCCAGCCTGGCCTAAGATTTGCAAGTCTAAGTCTAACCAGGAAATCTCCTCTTGATGAAAGTCTGGGGACGAGGAAAGGGCAAATCTGCGTTTTATGCGCTCTTCAATAATTTTATCTGCAGTGAGTTTAGCATTCAAAGGACAAATTTAAAAAAAATTAAAAAGAAAAGGTTTGCAAACACAGCTCCGTTTTATGTGAACTCTGTCTAAACTTTCCTATTCTGTATTACAACATCTGAGAATGCGCAAACCCTATTTACCAAACCTTTTCCACGCTGGTTAACGCCCTCCTGCACGTCCCATCTCGGAGCAAACCACCCTGAGGGCACTGGAGCTGAGTCTGACTGAGCTGTGCTCATCTGGGGACGATTCCCTGCTGCCACGTGGCTGCTTTGGGGGGCCAAGTCCCCCGTGGTGGGGGGCATCACCCCACCCTGTGCGGGGATGGGGATCCGAAAACATGCCGCCGCTTGGCTGGCGCAGAGGTGTGAATTAGGGTAAGCTTTGATTTGCAAAGAGCTGGTTTGGCCAGGCTGAGAAACGAAGGTCACAACGAAAGGGGATCGGGGTTATTTATCTGCGGGCGCTCGCCGCGGAGAGCAGCAACGTTTGAGCGGGGAGCCGTCCCGGCCGCAGCCCCCGCGCAGCCAGCCCGGGGCACGTCGCTTACCCGCAGGTTTGCTCCCATCCTCGTTTGCAAAACAGCCCGTTTTGGGCCAGACTGAAGGGTAAACGTGTGAGGCTGAACCTGCCCGACCTGGCGGCAGCATTTGTGGCATGGGTTGGGGGGAAAATCCATCGCAAATCAGGTCCCTGGAGCTGAAGCGTCTTTTATGTACGTGCGAATGCTGAACTAGCACAAGTCAAAGTTTCTTTTTAAAGCCCGCTGCTGGTTTGTGCAGCTTAATGACTTCCTCAGATTTTTGTAGTTATTTCCATTCTCTAAAGGCTCCTGGCTGTTTAATCTGAAAACATGCTCAGAAAATACCGTTAAAAACTTAAATGTTGATGAAAGACTCCTTGCTTAAGAGGATGGGGGTTTCAGAACTACTCGGTCCTGAGTCAGCAAAAGCACTTGATTATCTTCAGTTTAATTTTGCAAAGTAGTTAAGCACACGCCTAAAGCTACGTATGTCCTTAAGTCCACCTCTGCTCAGCAAAGCATTTCAACACGTGCTTTGCTTTAACCAGAGACAAGGGACTTTTAGCATATGCTTAAACATTCCCCAAACCTGGAACTGGAGCAGCGCTGGTAGATGATTACCCTCCTGCCTTTCTAGAACTGCCGGATCTGCCGCACCACTGAAAATATTTTTAAAAATCCTTAAAATATCCTATTGCTGGTAAAAGCAAGGGCAGCTCCTCCCTGGTGGCACAGCCTGTCCCACACCGTCCTCTCCAGCGTGGGGCTGCAGGGGCCGTTTCCAGGGAGGGGAGGGGACGCTTTTCAAGTGAGTGAAGCTTTGTGGTTGCCCTGGCTGTTGTCTTGCTCTATATTTAGATGTTACAGAATCACAGAATCACAGAATGTTAGGGATTGGAAGGGACCTCAAAAGATCATCTAGTCCAATCCCCCTGCCAGAGCAGGAAAACTTAGGTGAGGTTACACAGGAAGGCGTCCAGGCGGGTTTTGAATGTCTCCAGAGAAGGAGAATCCACAACCCCCCTGGGCAGCCTGTTCCAGTGTTCTGTCACCCTCACTGAGAAGAAGTTTCTTCTCACATTTAAGTGGAACCTCTTGTGTTCCAGCTTGAACCCATTACCCCTTGTCTTACTGTTGGTTGTCACCGAGAAGAGCCTAGCTCCATCCTCGTGACACCCACCCTTTATATATTTATAAACATTAATGAGGTCACCCCTCAGTCTCCTCTTCTCCAAGCTAAAGAGACCCAGCTCCCTCAGCCTTTCCTCATAAGGGAGATGCTCCACTCCCTTAATCATCTTTGTGGCCCTGCGCTGGACTCTCTCCAGAAGTTCCCTGTCCTTCTTGAACTGAGGGGCCCAGAACTGGACACAATATTCCAGATGAGGTCTCACCAGGGCAGAGTAGAGGGGAAGGAGAACCTCTCTGGACCTACTAACCACCCCCCTTCTAATACACCCCAGGATGCCATTGGCCTTCTTGGCCACAAGGGCACAGTGCTGGCTCATGGTCATCCTGCTGTCCACCAGGACCCCCAGGTCTCTTTCCCCTACACTGCTCTCTAATAGGTCATTCCCCAACCTATACTGGAACCTGGGGTTGTTCCTGCCCAGATGCAAGACTCTACATTTCCCCTTGTTATATTTCATTAAATTTTTCCCCGCCCAACTCTCTAGTCTGTCCAGATCTCGCTGGATGGCAGCACAGCCCTCTGGCGTGTCAGCCACTCCTCCCAGCTTGGTGTCATCAGCAAACTTGCTGATGGTACACTCAATTCCCTCATCCAAGTCATTGATGAATATATTGAACAGTATTGGTCCCAGAACTGACCCTTGAGGCACTCCACTAGATACAGGCCTCCAACCAGACTCCGCCCCATTGATCACAACTCTCTGGCTTCTCTCCTTCAGCCAGTTTGCAGTCCACCTCACTACCCGATCATCCAGTCCACACTTCCTCAGTTTTGCCGTGAGGATGCTGTGGGAGACGGTGTCAAATGCTTTGCTGAAGTCAAGGTAGACCACATCCACTGCTCTGCCATCGTCAATCCACCTTGTTACGTCTTCATAAAAGGCTATGAGGTTGGTCAAACACGACTTCCCCTTGGTGAAGCCATGCTGACTGTCCCTGATGACCCTCTTATCCTTGATATGTCTTAAGATGGCACCAAGGATAAGGTGTTCCATCACTTTCCCAGGGATGGAGGTGAGGCTGACCGGTCTATAGTTGCCCGGGTCCTCCTTCTTGCCCTTTTTGAAGACCGGAGTGACATTTGCTTTCCTCCAGTCCTCAGGCACCTCTCCCGTTTCCCAAGACTTGGCAAAGATGATGGAGAGCGGTCCAGCAATGACTTCAGCCAGCTCCCTCAGCACCCGCGGGTGCATCCCATCTGGACCCATGGATTTATGGATGTCCAGATTGCTTAATTGCTCCCTAACCCAGTCCTCATCAACTGAGGCAGACTCCTCCATTGCCCTGCCTTCCTCTGGGGCCTCAGGGGTACGGGGCTCCTCAGGACAGCCTCCGGCAGAGTAGACAGAGACAAAGAAGGCATTCAGTAATTCTGCCTTCTCTGTATCTTCTGTCACCAGGGCACCCACCCCGTTCATCAGTGGGCCTACATTGCCTCTAGTGTTAGTTTTATCTGCCATGTATTTGAAGAACCTCTTCCTGTTGTCCTTGACCCCTCTCGCCAGGTTTAACTCTAAGGAGGCCTTAGCTTTCCTAGTTGCCTCCCTACATCCTCTGACAACAGCCTTATATTCTTCCCAAGTGGCCAGCCCCTCCTTCCATGATTTGTAAACCCTCCTCTTCCACTTGAGTTTGCCCAGCAGTTCCCTGTTTAACCACGCAGGTCTCCTGGCTCCCTTCCTTGACTTCCTGCGCGTCGGGATGCACTGATCTTGAGCTTGGTAGAAGCAGTCCCTGAATGTTAACCAACTATCTTGGGCGCCTTTACCTTCAAGCAGCCTTGCCCACGGGATTTCCTCCAGCAACTGTTTGAAAAGGCCAAAGTCGGCCCTGCTGAAGTCCAGGGTTGCAATGCAGAGTGCAGGTCCCTGCCTGCAGCCTGTGGGTGTTGCTGAAATACAGATAATAAATGGCTCATGTGATTTGAGCAGAGGCCACTTCGCTGAGAACGTCTGAGCCCTATTCCCTTTGCTGGATGTGTCTGTTGTGGTGGGAATTTCTAGAACAAGCTTTTCTGTTTTCGGGCTTCAAGCATGTTGGTGTGTTTAAGTCTAGACCTCGCTTAGGGAAAGCTCAGACTGGAGGTGTTCTGGGTAGAGTTTGGCAGCGTGTCAGAATAGTCAGCAGAGATGGTTTGAAGCTGAGTCCAGCAAAACCAGGCAGGTTGGGATCAGTGGGGCTTCCCCTGAAGTCACCTCTTCAGTTCTTGGGCATCTCCTGTGCTGAGTTTCTCGGAAACCTGTGAGACTGGCAGCACTCGGACTCTCAAATCAAATTATCCTGGAAAGCAGAAAGGCTCCAAGCCCTGGCTGAGCCAGAAATCGGGATTTTCTGGGATTCAGCAACAGCCTTGAATCACAGCTTCCATAATCCAAATTTGGAAAAAGTGCCGTTCGGATGTTTGATCCAGAGTTGCACCATGATGCAGCCGTTCAATATCTGCCCTAGACACAGTAACGGTGGCCGGAAAGGGTGAAACCACCCTGTGCGTTGTCATCGAGTGCATCAGGCACCATCACCTATGCGAGCAGGCACTCATCCGCTGTGGGCAAATACAGACTTTCCTTCTGCATTTAAAACGAAAAGAAATCTCTCTAAGAGGACTGCACCCAACACAAACGGCGCCCAGCACCCTCCGTGTCGCAGCGTCGAGGTCACACAGGGTACGGATGAGCATCCTGGGTACCAGCTCCTGTCCTGCGCCTGGAAACCAAAGGGCTGATGAAACACAACTCTTGTGGTCGTGCTTTGGGTTCTTTCACTGGCGTTTTGGGTAAAAGCTACATTTTCCAGTGTAAGGAGTCTCCTCATTCCCTCCAATAAAAGCAGCTGCTGATCACACAGTTCTAGCACCAGGCAAAGGGCTGGGGCCTGGGAAAGAAGAGTAAATGGATACAAATCAGTGCAAGTTTTCAGATGGGGATGCTCCAAGTAAGATCAGATCTATTCCCAGCTGTCTGGCGGGAGCTCACCCCTAGGATGGACAAAGCAATAGTCTAGATCCAAAGAGCTCCCAAGTTTTTTGGACTCTGAAATCTGCTCTGGTTGTTGGTAGATGTAGCTCCCGCCTCGCCCGTCCAGTCGCCTCTTATTTGTCTTGGCTGCACAGCTCTATCAGTACAGACTCCCTGCCGCTTTTCGCCAAGGCATGGGGGGCAATTAACAAATCACTTCTTTTTTTCAGAATATATTCCTTCTCTGCAAAGCTCTAGGCTATTCCTATATTTTTGAAAAGTCTTTAAAGGAAAAAAAGAAAAAAGTTGTTTGTGGTGCTAACAGTATGGAATGAGCTAAAGCTTTATGCAATTTTTAGCGCTCTTGGAACAGAGGGAATCAGAGGAACTGAAAATATATGCTTAATCGCCCCCAGGAAAGACTGCCATAATATTTTGGGTTGCATAAGCAAACTAAATTGGAAATCTGGAATCTATTCAAGACCTTTTGATCAGGGAGCTTTGCAAGTGCAGAAAAGTAAAAACACAGACAGATGGGGATTAGAGTTGAGCATCAGGAGAATAATTTCCTCTTTTAATTTCAGTTCCGCCAACATATAAAAAGCATTAACAATCCAGTTACGTAACGTGCGTCAGAGCCCGGCTATACGGAGCAGTAATGCTCGGTGTAATTAAGCCATTACACAGCCTGTGTTTGCTGCATGGGGGCAGGAGTCACTTTGCGCAGGCAAATGAACCCACCCTCCCCTTCAAAAATCTGGGCAAATGTCCTGGCCAAAATTAGAACCTGTTATCGAGGCTAATAGGAGCTGCAGGGGGTTCAGGGAAAATTGAAGCCTGCTCCGAGATACTGCTGGGTTCACAAAATCCAATTGACAATCACTTGCAAACCCCAATCGACCCTGTTTTTCTCTATCTTTGTTACTAAATCAGCTTCAGTGAGAGAAGGGAGATTAGGCTGAGGAGCAAGCGGAGATGTTTTTTGCTGATTGTTTGACATTGGGAATAATAGTCCATAATGTACATTGTGTTATTCTAAGAGGAGGATCTCTGAGAGAAGGCACTGAAACGTTTTGAGGCTGGCAAGAGCCCCACAGATTTGAGGCTGCAGAGGCTGGCAGAACAGATTAATTTCTGTTCTCACCTGCTTTCCTCTGCTCGGAGGATATTTTTGCATACGACGGCTGATGCAGAGTGATACAAAAAAGTACTAAGAGGACAGTCTAAAAAGGGCCACTTACGTTTCAGGATCAACTAACACGGCTTCTGAACAGGTTTTGAAGAGTCTCTGATACCCCAGAATATCCATATTAAGGATGATTTGCTTACTGGGATCAGCCCCCTTGGCTGCTGATGTTTGCAGCCTTTAGAAAGAAGCCACTTCTTCCAATGGGCTGATTCTTTTTAAAGTGTTTGGTTGGTTGGTTTTGTTTGTGTTGTGTTGGGGTTTTGTTTGGTTGGGTTTTGTGTGTGGTGTTTGGTCGGATTTTTTTTCTTTTTTTCCTCCCCCAAGCAGATTCAACTGCAGTTACTTTTGCTTGCGTTTCACTCTTATTACGTGAATTTAGGTGGGAGTAGGACTGAGATTTCACAGACCGGTTCTGCTTTTCTTCGTTTCAATTAATATCGCATATGGGAAGACATCTGGATTTTTGGCACTGCTCCGTGATACTCCACACAGGCAGGAGCTCGGGGAAGGCTCTGCAGCAGGAGCAGAGCTGCCCTGGGCGTCCTCCTCCCGCCCTGAGAAATCCCAAATTGGGCAGGACAAACCCTTGGAGCTCTCCCATCGCCGTCCTCGCCCCGGTCCTTCGCGGGAGGGATGTGGCGAGGAAATCCCGACCTCCTGGCAAACCTGAAGCCGGGAACCTTTGCGCATTAGAGCTGCTCTGAGGCTGCCGGTTCGGGCGCTGTGCTCAGGTCGGGATTTGGGAACACGCAGTCGCTTTTTACACCAAACGGCTGAGCAGGCGCGGAGCTCGGCTGTTCATCAGACCTGGGGACTCTGGTTATTTTTGGACCACGAGAAGACCACAACAAGAAGCTAGTCATGTGTGAGCGGTCCTCTCCAGGCTGATTTGCAACAGTAAATAAACAAAAATAAGACAGAAGCATTAAAAAACCTAGTTTTTACACACGACCGGCATGTCATTTCCATTCAAATGGGTTATACCGTAGGTGCACATGAGATCATCGGCTGCTATTTAAGGAGGAAACCTCTACTTACATAAATGTCTGATTATGCAACTGTCATGGAAACCAGAGATGACAAAGATGTATTAGATTAGTTTGTCTATTCCCTCAGAGTGCCGGATTGTTCCTTGTGGTTTATTTTTTTGCTGAAGATTTGAAAAACCGATCAGTGGCTGCTGGACGCCTGGCTTGAGAAGAAATGATTTATAGTACGAGCTGAGCTGTCACTTTTCGAAAGGTGATTTGTTTTGGAAACTCAAGAATAGAAGCACTTAAAGTCACTGGTTGTATCCAACCATCTTCACAACAGCGCTTACTTCAGCTCTGTGCCTGTATTTTCAGAGTACCATTGCTTTCATTACTTAAAATACATGCCAGAGTCTTAAAGGAGATTTTTCTAGTCTTCTGTCTGACCCTTCTTTAATTTTCATCCCCTAACTCTGTTGTCTTTCCAAATAATACTCCATTTTCTCTGGTTTTGCACCCTGCCAGCACGTCCCTCATTCGCTGCTGTTGCCTAGCCAAGCTATACAAATTTAGCTCTTCTTAATCTTTCCTCCTAGGTCAGTCTTTCTAGCTGCGCTCATTTTTGCTGCTGCACAGGGAAATTGGTGGAGATTAGTATTTTAATCTTCTTTCCCTGTTTAAAGAAACCCCAGGAACTGTAGACATTGAATGGTTTTCCTGTGACTTGAAATTAAAACATTTAAAAATAGCTATATTTATATATATATTTCTTTCACCTCTAGTTCTTCTCTGTCATTTTTTTTATCTGCTCTTCTGCCTTGTTAGAAAATGGCTTTAAAAAAAAAAATTAAACTTCATTTTGGTTTCTTATCATGAACAGGGTAAAATTGTTATGTCATGACCTACAGTTTAGTCTCACTCATGCTAATTCTGCAGAATTAACCTGAACTGTCTTTAAACTAACCCCTCTGGGTGGTTCAGTTCCACCAGACTTGGGATTTGGGAGGATATGTGGTGGGATGAAGACTAAAAGACTAACGCTGCCAGTAGTATTTACCCTCAACTGTGTACACCGGTTCCTCTTCTCTTGTATTTTCTGCTGGCTCACGGCGTGTTTGGTTGCTGCTGTTTCCCCTGAAGTTGGTCTCCTTGTTCTCTCTTAATCCCAGTGGTCGCTGAACTCTTTTGCTCCCTCCGTGTCCAATCCAGATACTGATGGGTAATCGCAATATGCACCTTTTGATTCTTAAGACCTGTTTAGGATAATGTTTAGACAGTTTTAAATAGTAAATACTTTTTATCTGTAGCTGGGCTATGCCCAGAGTCATAAGGCAAATTAAATTTAGGCTCCATCAGATCCCAGGAAGGAACCAGAGCTGGGGCTTCTCCTCGGACAGGAGGTCCCAGACCCAACACGTCCCTGTTCGTTACCTGTCAGTGCCAACGGGAAACCTGCCACCGCTGCTGCAGAATACGGGGAAAAGCCGATATCTGATGAGCAGAACCTCAAAACACAAAAGGGCTTCGCACTGAATCATTGCATCAGGCTTACGAGCTAATTCTGGTCTCGCTGAAGTAATTTGAAAAACTCTTTTAGCGCGGGCACGGTTCCCGCTGACAGTCCTCCAGCACCTCGCCTATCTCCCCGTGCAGCGCCGGGGCTATTTTAGCCCAGGCTGTCAGTTGAGCTGAATTGTTCCCTTATGTGGTGACTTTGCAACGTGGAAAACTGTTCAGGAGGGACCACTCTCTAGATGAGAGAAGAGTTATTGAGTCTCCAGGGCCAATTCAGTCATCGATTATTTTTTTTATTATTATTTTTTATTTTATTTTATTTTTTCCTGAGGCAGCTGAGACAGGGAGCAATTACAGTGCTGATTTTTCTGCTATATGGATCTCAAATGACCATGCAGTGGAGGGACATGTGCTTATTTCACATAAAACCCCAATGCAAGGCAACATTTTCCAGCCACTACTGAACCGAGACAGATTTGACCCTAGAGATGAAAATTCAGATTGTAAAGTCTCGCCCTTCCATCAGCAAGAAGACAATGAAATGTAGTGCTTATGGGATGATTTATAAGACCAAAGTGCTCCAACTGCTCGTCTTAAATCACAGTAACTGGACTACATATAGGCAAGCGGACTTTCTGGAGCAGGTCAGATGAGTCCCAACCTTCTCTTCAAGTATTTAAAAGAAGGCCTTAAAAGCAAGAACCTGTTTCATTGCACTTCTTAAAAGAACAAGATACGCCAGGGAGAACTCGCCTGGTCCCCTCCCGTCACCCCACAGCAGATGCCCACGTTGCTGCTGTCCCCTCTTCCACCAATGGACACATTTCTGCAGGAATGACCCCTGAATTTCATCTGTAAGCGCCTTTGCAGTCCTTCTAAATAATTTCAGCATGAGCTATCCTTAGGAAGCTAAAAATCAAAGGCACGAGGACCAGCATATATAATAAGACGGGAAAGGCTTTCAGCGAAACGAGAAGCACATTGAAGGATTTGGGAGTTTCTCCCTGTACGGATTGCGAAAGGGGTCACGGGTTCACAGTGCTGCGTGTTCAGCATAGGCAGTAATTACATCTCCTCTTTCTAAATTATGTTATCAAGAAACATCTATATTGTTTGCATGGGTCTAGATTACGCTCTGAGAATAGAATGTTCTCTGCATAAAGAGCACGGCTGGAGTAAATCAATGAGGATGCACTCAGAAACATCAATTAAAGGTAATACAAGCCTTTAGCACAGTATCAGGAAACTAGCAGAGTCTGAAGTTCCTATTTTTCCAACCCTGCCTTCCTCCCTAGGAAAGCGACAAAGCAGAACTCCTCAGAAATTCATAAGGTTTAAAAATAAAATACTTGTCTCCTCTCATCCTCTTCTTTACTCGGGTTTTCACTTGGTGCCGTTTCCCAGCGTAGTAGATGAACATAATGTTTTGCTTCGAGAGATGTCAGACTTTGCTGGGTACAGGGGTTGCCCTTCTGCAAGGGCTGAGTACCTTGGTTTGGGGGTATCTGCTTTGGGACACCTGCGGTCTGAATTCCTGCGATGCTGAGAGCCGGGCGCTGTTGTCAGCAGGAGTTGAGGTTTCCCAGCCCTGCTGAAAATCGAGTCCCAGGCTCCTCCAGACCAGCACCTAGAAACTCCAGATTTTTCAAAGTTAAGCGTTACCTCTGAATATAAAATAACAGCAAATCTACTATAGAAGTGGGAACAAAATCCGGGCCTTTTGCCCTCCTCGTAGGTAATAACCTGGTGCTCGTTTGCAGCAGGGTGAGCGATCTGGCCACCTTTGGACACAATCAGTAAGGGAGGTGTACGTAAATGCTGTCAGTGCGTTCTCTGCTAGTCCCAGTGATTTCCTGTTATTGAGGGAAAATGGGAAATCAATGTGAATCTTCCTTTAGCCTATTAATTCTGTGCCCCCTTTGCAGACGTTAATTCAAATGCAAAACCTGAGCTGGGGTTTGAGCCTCTGCCTGTGCTCAAAGCAGTTCAAGCACAGGGTTCCTGTTCAGGCCCATTTGTTACCTACGTGACACTCATCCATCATCGTGATCGTAATGCTGAGAGGTGGAAAATTTTCCCCTAGCTACTCGGAAGGAAAAGCACCTTACATAGAATTTATAAGCTGCTTCAGCTGAGCTAATTATTCAGGAAAAGGTATTTTTCATTGCAAGAAGCACAGGCGAGCAGATTCCATTCGTAACTCAAATACCAAACAGCTTTAGCACCTTTGGTTTTAATGGCTTATTTTATTAATATTAAGGTGGGTTTCTTAGCCTGTTTGGTTTTTATTTCTTGAGGGTTTTTGTTTCTTTTTTTTAATGCTTTTTCCCTTTGGGCAGAAGGCTGCTCCCTTTTCGTCACAGCCTCGATAATGAATTGCAGTGTACAAAGCTGGTCATACAATACGCAGCGGCGGCAGCGCAGAGCGAGAATCTTTGGGAAGAGTTTCCATAGAAACATTGACGTCCTCCTGGCGAGCAGGACAGCGAGTTCCTTCAATGGGAGGTATGGGGTTTTAAAGGAGCAGCGAGGTGGCAGGAAGCCAATCCAGCAGAGCAATGACTCTGCATCTCCCAGCAGAATAGGGGGGGCTGAGCTGGTGGGAGAGGGGGAAAAAAAAAAACCAAAGCCAAAAAACCCAATTACCCTCGCATTATCAAAATGTCGGGTTTGATGGCTGCTGCTTGAACGGTGCTGTAGACAGCCTGGTAAATAATTAAACTGCTGACTGCAGAGTGCATGAGAGCCGGCAGCCAAAATCATAAATACTCAAGGCTGTGAAGTAGCAGCTTCTAAAAAATCTTGTCGGATTTTTGTCACAGACTCCATCCCCAGAAGCCTTAAATTCAGCACAAATCGGCATGACGCAGGCATAAACCTCCCGGGGGTGAGCGAGGTTGCACCCCGGCGATGCGCACCCTCCCCTTCGCTGCTTCTCTTGGAATGAGACAAGTGTTTTGCTAATGTTCCAGCTCTGTGTTTTAAATAGCCTCGCGTCTACCCAGCTAAATAGTGGCAGAGCAGTCCTGTCTGGAAGAGGCTGTTTCTAGAAGGAAAACAGTCAGAGGAAATGTTTTTGCCAGAAATGTTGGAAATCGTACAAAACAAAAAGGGAGCGTGCAAAAAAATTCGCCGCCGAGCGCTCCCCAGTGTTTTTGTTAAAGCTCACGAAACGCTTTGTTTTGGAGCAACCCCCAGATAAGATTAACGAAGGTGACACACGTCCCTTCTCGGAAGGCGGGTGACCCTCCCCGAGGCCCCGTCCCAGCCTGGGGACACCGGCTGGAACGTCCCCACTGGCTGCGGGGGCTTTGGCTCTGGGCGCGGGAGCCAACGTCCCCAAGCCAGCGGCCATCTGACCCAACCTGGTCGCTCTCAGCCTTCACGGCTGCCTGCAGCTCTTTGACTCCGAGCTGGATATCTCCATCACGGTTCAGGCAACTCTCTGGTGCTGCAGTCTGATACATCTCAATTAGGGTCTTACGCGTGCCACCCTCCCAAATACTTGAGCATCTTCCCGTGGCGAGATGCGCGGTGAGGAGCGCCTAGTACGGCTCTTCCTCTGTTCCTCTCCAGCGCTGATATTGCAGGGGTGACTTGTTATTTACCCAGCAAATCCCCCTGGTATGTGGTTTACTTTGCGAAGGAAGCTGGCGGGGGGGTGTGCTCCACCAGGACAATGTGAGATCCAAGGCAGCTTTGCTACCTGCAGGAGCGAGCGCCGTGGTCTTGAACCAGCCCCGTCTCGTCTGCAAGGCAGCTTGTGTTACTCAAAAAGTATCTTGCAGTTTTGCATACTTCTGGGGTTTTTTCGTGTGCACAGCCTAAAATCTCTCCAGACTGATTGTCAGAAAATACAAAGCATCCGCAACTCCATCACAGGTACTCTGCACCTTTCGTGGTCTGCTCCAAATAGTCTTCAATTAGGCACCAAAGGCAAACGACTCTTGTGTGGATGCTGACCTTAATCACTTGTCCTTTGCAATGCTCAGAAAATGTGGCTATTTATGTAATACAATACGGAAAAGCCTATGCTGATAGTTATTTCAAATCGACGTGATTATGATGCTACTTGAAGTTCTGGTTTATAATTTTATAGCAAAGACATCCACTTATTCAGTGGGCTCCCCGTAGGACATTCGATATGGGATTCGGAATTGATCTATCTGTAGAATGTTTGCGTGGAGATTATTTCGGTTAAACCCGTTCTGCAAGATTTGCTGTAGACACAGAAAGCCAGAAAAATCAGCAAGTCAGGGGTTCTCAAAGGAGTGTCTTGAGTTTTAGGGACTCATTCAGCTTGTTTCAAAGGACGATGGCAGGAATTACCTTCAAGGGAAAAGGAAGAGAGGGTAAAAAAGATCTCCATCTTCCTGACCACCACCTAGTTCTTTCCATCCATTAGTATCAAAGTGTTTTGCTGCAGAATAGAAAATACTTTGTCCTGTTTTGTAGACGCAGAAGCCTTAGAAATAAGGACCAGCTTAGAGTAAGAGACACTTTAGTTGAGCACTTCATTCTTACTTACAACTTAGGTGAATGTGTAGGTTCATTATTCCTTCTCGGTTAATATCACTTTAGAAGGTGTTCAGCTAGCAGGGCGATGAACTCGATTTAAATCCCCGGGCAGGCTGGGTTTGCGTGCAGCAGGAAGGGCAGAGGACGGACCTGCCCCACACCCACCGCGATAAGGCAGGTGGGGCTGAGGACAACACCTGGCCCCGCGCCCCGACACCTGATGTACGCACACAAAAAGAGCGCGCTTCGTTATACCGATTTGGGAAGAAACACGGTTAAAACGGGGGAACGCACTGGCTTGACGGTAGTTGCAGCCTCCAAGCGCTTTGACGCGGTATTTCTGCAAGAGCGAGCAATAAGTGAAATGATCTACCTGACCAATATTAAACTGGCGCACTATAATGGTCCTGAATTTCTTCTAAATCAGATCTTACGACAGCATCTCCTATGCCAAAGGTGCTTTGTCTTCCAGTTTATCTGCAGAACCGCGATGCTGGCTGTGCACTATTTATTGGTGCTTTTAACCGCGGCAAAGGCTCCGTTCAAGCTGCTTACGAGGCCCTGGCTGAGCAAACCCTCTTTACAGACACTTAATTGAGAAGCTGCACTTAAGTCTTATGAAACCTGGCAGACCCTGATCACCCCATTCGGTGCAGTATGGAACCAGGAGGCAAACTCTTTATCAACTAACAAGTAATTCCCATCAAGGGCAAATTTACCTGCAGGGAGCAGGGGCTGTAAAACCGCCAGCAGAACCAGGCACCGCGCCGAGGGGCCACAGCGATGCCTCGGTGAATCCAAACAGGCTCATGCTTAGCGGAGAGATGCTACAAATGTTTCTGTACACTTCTGCTTAAAACTTGCGTTTAACTTAGGAAGTGAGAAGGGAGCCAATTCCCTTTCCGTGTATCTTGTAGTATAGAGCTGTCACACAGATTATAGATGTTTAGGTGCAGGAGGCTGTGTTTAGATGAAGCATTAGTATCCTGCGCGCTCACTGAATCAGGAAAGTCTTTGCCTACGTGGTCGTTCTCTTTCGGCGGAGTTTCTGGTGAACTGCAGGGACGGGGAAGCGCAGCCAGCAAACCCTGTGCAAACCCTGTGCAAACCCTGTGCAAACCCTGTGCAAACCCACAGCAGCCCTGCTCCTGCCGCTGGACGGGAGCCTGTGCAAACAGCAGGCAAATTGCGTTCTCTGCGATCCCCCGTCTGAGCTTTCCTTCCACTAGATCCTGCTCCTTTCTCGCATCAGCTCCTCTGCTGAATCTGGGACGCGGGAGGTGCTCGATCCTGCCTTCTGGGCTCCCGGCCATCAGATCCGTAACGTTGTTGGGATACAACAGTAATCCCAAGCTGCTTGTGGTAAAGGGTGTGCTATCAGAAAAACCTTTCCAAAGGACTCCTCAGTCTTTGATCAGTTTTTGTATTAGCAGAAAACAAAGTATTTCTTTCAATAATGACCAAAAAAAATTCCCACTTTATCGTTCAAAATGGTGGCAGGTTTCTGTTCCTCAGATGTGATAAAAACCCACCGCAGTGGCCATTTTGAACGCCTGAATTTTCTATGAACAGCTGAAATTTCCAAAGCAAGGAGGCTGCTGTTTCAAACACGGTGCTGCAGATCGAGAGCGTGTAATCCAGAATGACAAAAAGGGAGGATATACTTTGTTAAAGATGGGAATTCGATACCAAAAATTAAGCATGGCCGTAACAATTACAGCCATCTAGTGGGCAAAAGTTTTTTTAAAAATAAACATATTATTATTACTGATATTCAATTTAAACAGTAACATACCTGTAAATGAAAGAGGTCTAGCAAATAACCTGGGGAGGACCTTGCCCCCTCCCCCCTTTTTTTAAACTATTCTTCAGGAATACATAAAATCTTAAATATTTTCCTTCTTACATTGTCCTCTGGAAATATCAGGAAAATTAGGTCTCATCTGGTGCTACTGTTTTAATGAAGGACTTGCCGAGAATTCCTGATGGGTCTGTTATTGCTCACACTTCAGTTGGAGGGACAGGACTGATTTTTTTTTTTTTAACAGAGATTTCCTTTCTCCAAATGGTTCATTAAATTTTAAAGTTAGCTATATGACAACACAAGCTTTGAGTTAAGTAGATGGCAACAAATCAACAGGCTTCCCTGAGTGATTAAGGATCTCTTTCTTCAGATGCTTTCTACGTATTATTTTGGCTTCTGATGGCATCCATCATTTCAGGATCTTCTCAGGCTTCACAAGGTATTTCATGTTCCATAGGATTTCCAGTGACTTTCTGCTGAGAAAGAAAATTGGAAAGTAAGTATTTCATCTAAATCTTTGCATATCAAAAGGAAGAAAAAGTACATCTCTTCATTTATCTTACTTTTATATGGAGCATATGGGCTGAAACGATGAATTTCAGATCTGAATTCCAAATACTCCAAAGCATTTTGATTCAGCCCATAACAAAATCTGTGCTGGGATTTCACAACAATGCTTTTTAATCCACTTCGGAGGAGGAAAAAGATTCTCGGTGAGAGGGTACACACCGTCAGAAGTTTTTGGGTTGCTGTTTTTTGGGTTTTTTTTAACTTAGTCATCTGTATTCAAGATTTCAAAAACGTATTTACAGAACAAACAAACCTTCTCAGAATAATCTCCGCAGGCTTTTGATCGCATGCCTTGGAGTGGAAGAACAAGCTATAGGATTTTTTTTTTTTTAACCCTGTGACAAGAAATAACTGGCTGTGAATTTTGGAAATCCTCTTTGGCATGTGTTCAAGCCAGTATTAATGCAAACCGCCCCATGCCCATCTCCTGACTCATCCCAAACGGCAGTTTCTGACACTCATCCCACCCGTCCCTTGCCGAGGAAGAAAACAAATCAGCTCCTCCCTTCCTTCCTGAGAGCCCGTGTGCTCGGCCTGCTGCTGAGCAGGAGCATCTTCTCTGTGTCCAAGTATTTAATTCGGGGTCTGATCTTGTGCCTGCAGGTCTCCAACGGGAGTTTCTCGCTGCATAATTCATGTCGGCTCCCAGGGCACAGAGCAGCACATGGTGTGTCCCTCTGCCAGCCCCCGTTTCACATTCACAACCTGAGAAACTCTTTGCAGCGAGTCTGTAAAATTCTCTTTGCACCTCTGGTGCAAATCTTTTTGAAGATGACTCCATGTCAAATATAGCGTTATGTTGCTTGTAAATCCTATATATATTTATAGGACTCAATGATCCTAATAGGTCCCTTCCAACTCCAGATATTCTATGATATATGGAATTTATATATTATTTACATAGTGTATAAATATCCAAGTAACCATTATCCAGACGCAGACGATGTTTGCACAGGAAAATGCTGTTTAAATACCACCGTCCTACAGAATCTTGTGTGTCAGGTTAAATCTCGCCCCACACTTGTTTGTGCCAGTTGCAGGAGGGTTTTTCCCTTGTCCTGCAGGTGAGAGGTGAGGAGTGATGGGCAGAGGCTCAGCTGCTCTAACTGTGAATTTCTTGACCTCTGACAGTTTGGTTTTGTTTTCATCACAGCCTTTTCTAAGCATAGGCTGTGCAGTATAACATGCCATATAAAACCTCTGATAAATACGGAGCTGGATTTGTGATGCAGTTACTGGTATTTCATTAACCTTTATCTTGACAAGTGGAAATAACACGCTGTGATTCAGGGTAAATTTTTCACTTGCAGAGAAAAATGGTGCCAGAAGAAAGCGAATGGGCTGGAAATTAATAAATACAAATCTTGATAGCAAAAATCAACTCCCAGCTAGAATTGGCCCCTTGTGCATGTTCTGGACGTGTTGGGCTGTTGCGGTGATGTCTGCAGGATGCGACAGAGGCTTGCACATGGCTCCGGAGCCCATGGGTGACCACGGCCAGCGCTGGGGACAGGGGTGGCCTCCCTCCAGGCTCCCTCTGCTGTTTTTTCCACCCAGATGAAGGCACAGGCCTCAAGGATTGTCCAGCCCACCTTGGGCTGTGGCCGCTCCATGTCACATCGGGTCTACAGCCCCGTGGTCCCTCAGGGCTCAGCTGCAAAGCGCTTCTTGCTCTGCAAAAAGGCAGCTTGCACTCCATCCCAGTGATGTGGGTATGCAACTGCTGACCCACCGAAACCCCAGGGAAAACCATTTCTAGGAGGGCCTGAGCTAAATAGAGCCTTTCTTAGCATGCAGACTTGTTGGTGGCCAGCAGAGTCCCCAGAGGAGACGACAGAGCTGGTGAGTAATAGGGATAACTGATGTTTTCCCAAGTCGAAACCAGCCTGACTCACCACTATTTTGTTTCTTTTATTGTTATTTGTATTGCTCTGATGCCAGGCAGCAGATCTCAGTTATTGAGCCCAGGGTTTTATCACCATATAACAGGAGAAAGTGCCCTCTGATATGCTTCCAAACTAAATCAGTAGGAGGGGAAAAAGCGAAGCCACTTGCTCAGGGCTGAAAACCCCCAATCCTCTGCTCCTAAGCACCTTCACTCACGGTGGCATATTTTCCAGCTGGCCTTGCCTTGCTCTAAGCTTAGGTTTATAAATAGTCAATACCATCTAGTTTTCCAAATAAGAGATCTGCTTAGAGCGCATGTTCCTGGATATTCATGTTCTGGGGAGCACTCGCTGTTGGGAGGGACTGCTCATACCAGCCGCTTTCTATCAAGACGCTGGTCTGAGGCCACAGCGGAGCAAAACATGCCACCAGAAAATGAGCAGGAGGAGGCAAATAAACCACAGGTAGGCAGAGGCCACCCCTGCCCCACGTGCTTGGCCATGCCGTCCTCCAGCAAGTGGCACAACCCTGTTCAACCACCTCCTGCTCCTCTTTTAGATGAAGTCAGGAGCTATTCCTGGGCAGGGCTGCCATGGAAAATGTCTCTCTGGAGCTGGTATCCGCCAGGGATAACGTCTCTCTCAAGCCAGTATCTAGCACAGGATAAGCTTCCTGCTGTTCGTGATACCCATCAGGCTCTCGGGGCTCTCACGACGTGCCGGGTGTTGCTGGTGCAGGGGACAGTCATACCCACCACAATATCTGCAAAGCAGAAGATGCACATCTATCCCTTGAAAGCCGTGAACCTTATCCCAAAGAGTTTAATAAAATATAAGGGCCTGGATCTGGTCACATCAATAGAAGCAGTATTATTCCCAGATCCAGAGAGGAAAGTACAAACGAAGAGAACCTAGATGTCGAAGAGACAAAAGCTGGCTGGGAGATCAATGCAGAAAAGCTCTGCGAAAGGTCTGGGGTTTAATGAGAGATGGGTAGGATGAGACTTGGCAAAGACAAGAGCTATTAGGAACAGCAGCAAAGAACATGAGATGCAGATAGCGAGAGGAGACAGAGAACAGCTGGAAGGGGAGGCTGGGAGGAAAGCAGGTAGAGGGCAATAAATTTTGGCTTGTGTGCAGCAGTGACACAGCTCCAGCTGCTGCAGGGCCTGGCCAAGCGCTGGGAAAAGCCCAACGGTTTTGAGGAAGCATGTGGAAAGCAAAGCTGCTCGGGCACAGCATGGTCGTGACGCTGAAGGACAGGGGTGTCCCCGCGGCGGGCACAGGGCTGCTCCCAGGCTCGGCGCTGGCCCAAGGCTCGGGGGCAGCTTCTCCGTTTTGGGGGTTTGGTTGGGTTTTTTGGAGAGGTGTTTTTTGTTTGTTTGTTTGATTTGGTTTGCTTTTTGGGGGGCTTTTTTCGGTTTTGATTTTTTTTTTTTTCTAAAGCAGAGCCCAGAGTGGTTCAGCAGGGGCTGTTCTAACTTCTGCCTGAAGCTCCCCGAGACCTCCAAGCATCTGCTGGGAACGACCCAGAGAGGGGACACTGAACCAAGCGTGTGCCAAGTGCCACCTCTGTGACAACGGGTCAGAGTCACCAAAGGTGCTGGTGAAGCTCCAGTGACCCACACCCGCTGAGGACGGGGTCTCCAGACCGGCCATGGTGCCACCGCACGGCAGGCAGGAGGGTGACAGGTTGTTCAAACCAACTTCGGCTCGGGAACACATGCCTGGTATTTTTGTCAGCGGTGTCTCTTGAAATAAATCATCAGCCGTTCTGGAGAACCGTGCCTGCATATTAGGACAATTATTGCTTTCTTCCAGCCTCGGCTGTGTAAAAATGTATTGCGTCTCTTTATGAGAAATTCTCATCTCCTTCTGTCAGTCATCTTGTCTCAGAGGGGAAAAAAGTTCCCAAGCCCTGTCATATCAGAAAATGAGAAAATTATCAATATCTAAAGTGTATGTGAAAAATACGAGCTCTTTCTCCATTTGGGAGAATGGATCTTGGTTGTAAAGTCTTATAAATGTTAGCAGCTTCTCAGACATTCAAAAATGTTAATGATCCCAAGGCACTAAAATAGCTTGCCTCAGAGTTTTCCATATTAAAGATACTGTCTTGCCCTCTGCAGCCATCTAGAAGACTCTGTCACAAATGAATGGTGCTATACATCGCCTTACGAATTCAGAAAGCAGAGTCAGGATTAGTATATTCATGCAGACACAACAGGCTCTGACGATTGCCTGCATATCTGGAGTTGGGATTGAGCTTTGGTGCCTGTGATCAGCTTAATAAATACTATCAGCTTCCTCCCACTGCGTGCAGGAGTAGAAAAAAAATCTGTCAGTAGTTGTAGCTTTGAGTAGGAACCCTTGAGTAAAGTAAATCTCTCTACTTCAGATTTCCGCTGGCCTCGTTATGCTGCTTTGGGGAGAGAGGAGGGACCGGGGAGGTGACAGCCCCACAGCTGAGGTGCACAGGGGTCCCTGCCACCCCAGGAATGACCTCCCCGTCACGGGGCTTTCTGAACCAGTCCTGGCATCCTCTTTCCCCGGAAAAGCAGCAGCTGACCCTGCCCGCTGCCCTTCCAGGGGGAAGGTGGGTGTTGGGGTACGTGGGCTCAGCCTCCTGTCCTCCGCTAGAGCCCTGCACAGATCCCCGCGCTGTCCGGGGGCTTGCGTTGTTGTTGCTTTCAAAACGCTTGATTTTGGGGGCAGGTCCCCACGGGAAACCTGCGAGCAGCCCCTTCCCTCCCTCGGGCTGTCCAGGCTCCAGCAGACCTCACCTCCTTTGCTTGCACACACCTCCTGTCCCACGGCTTCGGACTGGGACCCACAACCGTGCACCTCCAGGTGCCTCAGCACAGCCTGAAGCAGCTAGAGGTGCCACAAGACCAGAGGTCTGAATCACCTCCCCCGGCATGCAGAAGAGTGGTTTAATTCAGGTCTAAACCTCATTAACGCCACCGGGCATCACAGGTTTGGCACCTGTGACGTTGGCTGGCGTGAGGCATGAGCGGAGGAACGTGGAGGAACTTGCTGCTTCTACAGCGCTCCTGTGGTGGGACTCACAATTAGATTTGAATTTGTTCTGCTTTTTTCCTTTTCAAGTATCTGTCCATTGTGCCTTTATGAGCCATCAATTGTTTTATTTCCCCATCAGATTAGTTTGTTCCTCTCACTGTAGCTTTGGGCTTTTGCAGTTGAATAGGACCCAGGAGACCTGAGCATCAGGACTGAAGACGGAGTACAGCACAAAAAAGGCAGCTGATGCTCAGTAGACACCACAAACCACTTAAAATGTCTTTTGTTTGTTAGCTATTGTTCGGTTAAATATAGTACCTGTAGGTTGAACAATAGGCAGTGGCAGAGTACGTGCTTGCGGGCTGTTACCGAGCACCGACGTGAGGCTTTCACACCCCGGGCCAGAGGCAGAGTACAGCAAATTTGCCTGGAAAACCCTCGTAATGCCATTATTACCGGCCCATTAGCAGAGCGACTTAGGAGACTACGTAAATGATGTTTATTGCATTTCTGCGAGCCCACAGTGGGGAAGTTTATTTAAACAATTTCGTGCATGGAAAAGCGGAGCTCGGCAGGGCTTTGGGCTCCGGAGCCGCGGAACGGTGGATGGAGCTGTGGGACTGATGCTCCAGGAGAGGGCCAGGAGGTTATTTCTGGGATGCTTGAGCTGGAAGCCAGGGTTCCGATGCCCTGCTCACAGCTCGATCCTCCCCAACCTGTTGGGACCCCAGTCCCCTCCCAGCTGGACGTTGTGTTGTGCCTGCGCTGCCATTTGGCTGCAAATGGACAAGAAACGGGGCATTTCTAGATGTTTAAGCGAGTGAAACTTGAAACTTTGTGGTGGGACTCCAAAGGGACTTACTCTGCATGAATCAGTCCAGAGCTTTTTGGGATGCTCCAAGTGAATGAAATGTGATTTTTTAGGTTTTTTTTTTCATTGACTTCCTTAGTTCTGAAGCTGACTTGAGTTTCGTGATCTACTTAGCCTTCCTTTCCCAAACAAATAGAATGGCTTTGAAAATTGCCCATACTTTTACACACCCGACATCTGGATTTGGTAAAAATTCTGAAACTTCTAAAATGCTACTTGTGGTGTGGAGGAAGGGAGCGTGATATTTAGTAGATGGTCCTTGCCCTCGTTTTTGAGAAAAAAAAACCCCAAACCATCAACTCTGCTGCTGGCAATTGAAAAAGCAGTTAGGCTGAACTCTCTTTTAAGTGAACAAACACTTACGGATCTATTTATACCTGCCCTGAAGCAGACTACCGTAGGTGGAAATGCTGTAATTATTTCCTTTCCCTGCTTTCCACTGTCCTACAAAGATCTCCTGGAGCAGCTTGTTAACAAGTTACCGCTGTACATGGTGAAATTAAAACCAAGCCCATATTAAGAACCAAACGGATTTGACTAAAATTTACTAAAACTAGCTGGGACAAAGGTGAGACAAGCTTGAGGGCTGCTCAGAGACAGCTTTTGTTGCTTAGCCCCATCTGTCTAAGAAGGCTGAGAATTACAAATGATGAGCATGGCTGGCAGTTGAGGGGGGACAAGGACCTGATCAGGCGTGAGGGGGAGATGCAACAACATAATTTTTCCTGTGTTCCTTTTTCCATCAGTGCACGTTTTCAGTTTAATTCCCCTCTTCAAGAGTCCCTCTCCTTTGTTATCTTCCTACTTGGTTTCTTTCTCGGAGCAGATGATCTCCTCCACTCACCACCCAGGTTAACTCTAGTTTCAGTATTAAAGATCATTTCAGCTGCAAATAGCTTTTACTGAGTCCATGTTACAAGCCAGGAGTCACCAGATCGGATCTCCAGCTGCCTCTCAGACGGCGTGTTGGGGGTTTATCTGCGTTCTGGCACCCTCAGTCCCGTGGCAACAAGCCATTCTGCTTCAGCACAGTTCAGGAGGGTCATAGACTTGATTACAGTTGATTATGGACCAGGTGGGAGAAGCTGATGAAACAGGAAAAAAAAAAAATCATTAATATTCGGCAGGCAGCCTGTTCTGTAAAGGGATTTTAAATGTTCATGGGATTTTTTTTTTAAGTGCCCGTAGTTTTTTGGCACTCTATGTTGCTAGAGAGCATTAGGAAATGGTTAGTGGTAATATTTACTATTGCCTTCTGGGGTACAGAGTCCAAATCACTCAGTTATGAAAATAAGCCCTATACTGTTGAGAAGTATGAAATGTTGCCCTTCAGTTCCAAGAGAGAAGTAATGATGCTTCTGGAACACGAGGATGGATGTGCCACAAATCCCGCTGCCCTGAACTTCTGCCTCTCTTGCAGCACAAGGGAATGGCACCTGCAAACGGGGAACAGACGGCAGCAGCCTGAACGGCGTTAGATGCGCTCAGTATTTCAGTGACCCCCTAAATGTATAAGAGCATCTTTGCTTTGGGAAGATTATGCATATATGGCAGCCTGGGGGAGGGAAGGAGCAATGAATTGGCCTTGGGGAGAGCTAGAACGAGTTCCTAAGGAGAGAGCCCTGGTAGACATTTCAAAATCCTCATCACGCTTAAAAAGTAAATAGACTGTCTTGATAGCAGGAGTTGCAAAAAAGGTAGCAATTCAATGAAGTTTTACTGCAATATATTTTGGAAGATCTGCCAGATGGCTGGCAGCAAGACTTCTAAACTCTGACTTTTTTTCCGAGCCAGGCACATTATCATCCATCAGACAGTCACTTTGGACTGACATTGCAGAGCGTGGCTGTCTCCTCTGCGTTCGCCTTGCTCCTGTTTATTTCTAGCTGATTTATTTATATCTGGAACTGATACAAGTGGCACGATTTCTTTGTTTCATTAAAAGATTCCTTGATCTAAACTTTAAAAGATTTGTCTTCAGAGAGATCAAAGTCAACCAAGTGTATGTCTGGCATCTCTGAGTTTTTCTGATATTCCAGTCTTCAGGTAAATCTGGAAAAGACATTTTGTTGCAGAGTAGTAAGCTGTGGTGACTAGGTTAAAGTAGATCATTGAATTATTGGGTAGTAATACACACCTATTGCCCAGGCTTCTTCATTAGTGTTTCCTAAGAGGTGAAGCAATGTTGACAGAGCTCGCACTGTCAAACGCAAGTCAAGGTAAAAGCCAAGGCCAACTGCAAGTGTGGAAAATTACACCCCACTGCCCAGCAACTCACAGTCAAGCAAGTAAAATACGATTTGCACAGCTGAGCGGCGGCATTGTCAGGGTGCTGACCTGGGAGCCAAGCACTTCTCAGCCCCATCTGGCACGACCTGTTGCTGACTCCTGGGAAAACCGCGTACAGCCAGTTCTCTAAAAGAGGCTGTTAATTCTGGGTACCTCATTTATTAATTTTGGGGTGTGACTCTGCAGGTCCCCTGCTTTCTAGACCAGCGGTGGCAGCTGTGACCAGGATGGAGCTGCCTCATTCCTCCCTATTGCTGGGAGAACAGCGGAAGCTGTTTCTTCCCAGTTCAGCCCAATTATTCCAAGAATTAGCAGGTCTCAAGCACACGTTTCAAGCCTCGCTGCCTGTTACCTGCCACGGCCATCGAAAGGACAGGGTGTTTGTGGGCGATTCAAAGACGTAAAGCTGTATAGAATTGCTGAGTGTTGTTGTGGATGGTTGGAGTATGTCCTGGATATGAATCATCTTGCTCTTTCTGACCTACTGTCCTAATTGAGAGTCATTTATTCTTTAGATGCTCGTCACTGTCTGGGCTGTACCTTTTTGCATTGAAGCAGCAGCCTGGAGCTGTAGGTATTTGCCCCGCTCCCTCATTACGTGACGAATTAGAGGAGATTTAGTAAACTGTCATGCTGAATCACGGATCCTCCCCAAATGTGACCCCAAATCTCTGTCCCTGTGTTTTGCTGTTTTCCGTGGCTGGGTCAGGCCAGGACATGGCTTTCCCGTTGGCTATGTGAATTTTACTGCTGTGCACGTTCCAGTAAAATCAAAGCCCTTAGAAAAGGGATTCTGTGGAAGCTTTTTTCTGTCAGTGCCTTTACATTCATTAGTCCTAGGTTTGAGCATAAGCCTTGGGGCAGGATCAGCGCTGTTGCTCCTGTTTGATTACGCGGGTGCTACCGCTCCTTCAGAAACCTCCATCACCTCGCGGAGCAGCAACAAGAGATGCTTCCGCCTTGGTTCTCCAGCACTTTTAAGAAGTGTGCTCTCCCCCGACCATCTTGTATGTTCTTCTATTTATTAAAGGGTGGACTGATTGCCTGCTCTGAGACTCCCACGGTGACAGCCTGCCTGGTCACATCCCTTTGAAGAATTTCTATCTGAGGTCTTATCTCCACTGCAGAATGAGCTCAGGCTTTCAGCCCAGGGTCCCCTGCCTCGCCGCTCTGCCCACGCTCCTCCCAGCAGCCAAACTGTAAATGCAGCCACGCGACCCCCTGGTCACCGTAGATGAAGAGTTTAAATGCTTGAGCCCCTCGCACGACTTTTGCGATGCCGACGTCGGGCACGTTGCTCTGTGCCGCACATCCCCCGGTGCCTCCCTCGAGGCTTGTTCTTCCTTGTCATCCAGGCGGCCCCCCGATTCAGCCGAATCGGGGACATTAATACTTCCGCTGTCCCCGTTTGGATGTCACTTGGACTGGCTGGTGTCAAAACATTGAGTAAGAGCGATCCGGATAGGAATATTGAGCTTGAACGTCTGTTTTTTCTCCCCTTTGAAAACATACTTCTTGCGATATAAGTGAGATCGGTCAAATGTAGCCTGGGCTGGGAGTGACAAATGACCCCAACCCATCTGGGGAAGCCACGGATATGCTCATGTATTTTGCTGCTACCTTTGAAAGATTCAGTCTTTTAAACTCAGAATGTGTTGCTTTCTTCACCATTCAAGGTTCCTCTTTTCCTCTCATTATGCCTTTTAAATGTGCCTGTAATTTGCAAAGGGACATTGTTTGTGCAGATCAACTAGAAGAGATCAGATCCTTCACTCTGGCTGGATTCGAACCTGGCTCTAGATCAGCTCTGAATTTCACATTCACTCCTCCGTACCAAATTTATGGTGGTTTTTTACAATCAATTCTTGTTCTTTTATCTTGGGGGTCCATTTGTCTCTGGAAATACATTCCAACCGAGTTTCTCTTTACTCTGTGGAAGGGAGAGATGTTGATCCAACTTGGACGAGAACTTCTAGGTAACAGACAGGCAGTCTCCTGGTGTGAAGGACCAATTGCATTATTATCTCTTTGTAGTTGGAGATAAATGAGATTTATCCTCTTTGGGGCAAGGCAGGTATGATTTGTTACTAGATAATAAAAGTTAAAATGCCTGGTAAGGAGGGAAGTTGGGCAAGGGCTTCTGGAGGAGCGAAGCCTGACGTGCGTGATGAAGTTACTCTTCATTTCTGAGTTATTACCTAATATGAAACCAGTCCCACGTTTAAATGAAACAAATTTTAGCCTCTTCCCTACCCCATTTTCAACAGCTACTAATGCAATACTTCAGGAAGAAAGGGGATGTTCAGAGCTAGCTGGAAACTAAACCAAGTTCTGCCACTTCCATGACTGGCTCCACTCCCAGATCCTCCAGCTCAGGGCTGGCATCTTCTGCAAATCCCTGTGGGTGGGATTGCTGGTAAATAATTGCTGTTATCCCAACTATTTAGGTCATGGCCCTTCTTCCACTGATTCTTTTAACTACCTGAGTGACGGAGTCAGGACTGAGATTACCCAAAGGCACAAGTGCTGGTTTGTCTTAGTGCCATGGCCAGCTAAATTTAAGCTCTCTGCCCAGTATCTCTGGCTCAGTTCACCTCAGGTCTCTGGCATTGCTTCTTCAAATTGCCCTTCTTCCACTTCATTTAAAAAACTGAAAATTGCTCTGTTTCTAGTTGCACCTCCAAACGGAGCTTTGTGATATGAGACCATTTTCAAGAAAAAAAAAAAAAGGCATTTCCACTTACAATACTTGGGGCTGTGTTTGCCTGCTTGTGTTTGAAGGTGCTTTTATTAAAAGAGTCTGCTATGAACAGTGCCATGTATGTAAAACGAGGCAGCCTTGGATTTGACTGAAGTGAAATTGTGAGAATTTATGGAAAAGCATGTGGTGAGAAAACATTCGCAGCTATGTAGCCTTAGAAACTAAAGTGTTAGAGATGGAACTTGGAGAGCGGCTACGGATACAGAGAGCGGGGAGTTGGAATAATCACAAGGGAGGCGACTGCACCAGCCAGGATGAAAGATGAGAGTTTCAGCAGAAAATTGATCAAGATAACGAAGCAGGGGGAAGATGTCTTGTGACAGCAGCTGGATTCGTAGCATCTAGCCTCAAATGGGAGCACGAATCGTAAGTTTGCTTGGAGGGGAGAAAAATCAATCAGAAGATTTCACATCGGAGTGTGAGACTATAGAAAGCTCCAAGACTCCCTGGAACGCTGCACCATTTACTCTAATCGAAGGTGAGTCAGCACTCAATTATGTTCAGGCAATTTTATATTCAGTTTTCTACGCGTTGGCGACAAAGCAATTTAGATAATATGGTCATGCAGCAGAATCACCTTCTTCACAAAACTGAGTTACATTAGCTACAATAAAAAGTATGTCACTCTGAGTGCTCATTTTCCAGCATATAAGACAATCATCACGTGGGATCAAGAAGAAAACCTCTCCTTCCTTCCCATTGCCAAACCCCATGTGATTGTGCAACACGGCTGTTTTATCCCTTTTTCTGAAGTTGTTAGTTATGGCGACTCTTGAGAGTAGACAGATCCACCGCTGTGTGCAGATACGGTCTCGAGTCTTGCACGTTAATAATAGCGTATGAGATAATAGCTCCTGCTGGTTTGTGTATTCAAGGAAAAACATTCGGTTGTAATGAAGTGGGTTATATATATGCAGGTACTGGGTTATATATATGCAGGTATGTGGGGATTGCTGAGTGTGGCCATCACGTGGCAAACACCAGTGACCGGTGAAACAGCAGAATCTGTGTTCTCCCCCCGCCACTGCTTTATTGGCAGATAAAGTCCCAAGAGTCCCGGCCTGGGAGAGTTCAACGTGTGGCCCCAGGTTTACACAGCTTTTTGCCATCAGTTCGGGAAAGATATTATACTAATCCGACCCTTTGCTTAATCTTGTAAGGCACATATTATATTATTTTGGAGCAATTATGCCATTAGGAATCAGAAGTGGAGAGGAAATGTGTGATTTACTCTGCTTTGAATCATCGATTTAAACTGTATGATGGTTTCAATGCCAGTGACCGATTCAGTCTTCCATGAACTACTCCTTACATGAGCTGCTTAAAACCAGGATGCACAAACTGTGTTAAAATCCACTTTGTGTGTCTCAGGAGCAAACACACAGCTTGAATCTCCATTCCCCTCCATTATTCCTGTCGCCGTGACACAATGGACTTTAATAAGAGTTGAATGAGGGCCAGACCTGGAGCGCAGCAAACGCAGAGAAATTTCCATTGGCTTTTTTTTTTTTTTTCCGTGGATAATACCCTTAAAGATTCAGGGTCGTACCTTCAGCTGTCATAAACTGGCATCTTTCCATTTAACTCGCTCTTCGTGTCTGCACGCATACAGAGTCACCAGGCTTCTGCTCATCTGAAAAGAAGCACCCTCATTTTTTTTCATTAATACGAAGATAATTTTCAATGATCTTCCTCTCATGAGAACCACTTTCAGCCTGTATTCATCAAGACACTGACATTTGAACTCATTTTACTTTGAAGTCACCATCATTCAAATCGTCACAGCTTGAGAGCACAGTAGGTTAACCTGACGCTTCTCAAATTAATGCTCGCAGACCCAATACCTGTAACCTTTGCCTTTCCTAAATGGAATATTCTGTGTGTCATTTAGTAGCCACTAACTAAACTCTCAAAGTCCTGAGCAAGTACTGGGCTCTGCATAAAACAGTTACTGATAGGAACAGGATTGCAAAGAGGCATCAGAAACCCAGGCAAGGGCCACGTGCTCCAGAAAACCCAACTGTTTTTCACCCGAAAGCTTAAAATATGGATGGTTTCTCACTGAGCTGTATTGTTCTTGGTTGCTCTAAATCCTTAATCAACAACCAGGCGAGATCACCTAGGGATGTTAAAACTTCATTTTGTTGTGGATTTTATTGCAAAAATTGAGGCATCTTCCAATTGTTTCTTTATGATAAATTGACCATCTGGGAAACATCCTTCCTTCTTCATTCAAGACACGTGTCTACCTTGTTTTCCTGAAAGACTAGAAAACAGTTACAGGTTCATCTGCTCCTTCCTAAGTCAAAAAACCCCATTGCTGGGAGAGCCAAAGAGTGCAGATTCAGAGCTGTGGTTTTGAGGACATCATGGCTAGAAAGAAGAAGTAGTATTTGCTGGATCCTTGCCTAAATAAAGTTGAGTTTCCATTTATTTCAAAGGGAGCCCCTGGTCATCCTCAGATGATCTTTTTTTTTTTTTTTTTTTTTTTTTTCCCTGACTCAAGATAATCAGAATGTCAAAAAAATAGCAGAACTTCTGTGTTTATCGGGCATTTTTGGTAAACAAATATCTTCCATTGCTCCTTCTTTCAGTTAAGGAGACCGAATGAAAGTTATTTCCTCACATTCAGGGTTTTTTTCCCATTTAGTATCTCTTTTTTCTCATTCAGCATCTCTCAGGAAAAAGATTGAACAGTTTTCCTGGATTTCCCCTCTCATGAAAAAGATTTACCCGTCTTCCTGGCAAATGCTAAGTACACACACAACTCTTAAGTAAGTTCTTAATGAAACTTTTCAAGCTACCTTATCTATCATAAATTGAGAGGGCAAAAGATCAGACCTTTATCTTCAATTTTTTTTTTTTTTTAATCGCCATAAAATAATTAAGGTGAGTGATCCTTACAGTTTAAAAAGCAGCTTTGTGACTCTTTAAAACTGTTTGTGAATCCTCATAATTTTATCTATTAGCACATACTGCGGAACTGACATTAAACTGGCAGAATCCCAGCGCAAAGGTGAACTCGAGGGAAAAATTATATTGGATTTTAATAAAACTTTCCTCAAAGGTCAACCTCTCTAAGGTATAAAGTCAATCTTTCTTCCTTCTTACTTCTTCGGCCCATTTATTCATAGCTATAGAAAATTCTGATACTCATAAAATATTTCCCGTTTTCTTCCTCCTCACTCCCCTTATTACAGTATCTGTCCACCTGTTACCCTTATTTTTCTCAGCATTTTTATTTAGCTTCCTTACTCCTCATTTCACTCTTTTTGCCTGCCCTTCTCGGGATCTGTACCCCATTCTCAAAATGTCACTTATCAGGCTCCTCTTCAAGAACAGATCCTGCCTCATATCAGCTTCACAACAAAAAACATCTTTTCACCTTTTTCAAGGTGGCGGAAACTTTGGGAAGTGCAAAGCTTTGGTGCAAAACCTTTATTAAAGTGTGTCAGGTTTCTCCTGGTTTTATTTTTCCATCTTATCCAGCAGCTGCCTTCCATGTCTTGCTCAGGACTCGGGTAATTTTTGCCATCAAAACGTTACATACAAGATAATTTTGTGGTTCCCATCTAAAAAATCTTGGTGGTCAGAGAGGTCCTGAAGCTGGGCAAGATGCAACAGGTATATACACCCTCCATAATCTGAATTTATAGAAAAATCGCTGCTTAAGCTGGCAGAGTGAAATGTAAGAGAATCTACACTACATTTCAAAGTCATTGTTAAGATCTATGCTGGAGAGCAGCCAGGCTTGGTTGCTCACACTAATTGAGGATGGGGAAAAGGAACACACGTTAAAATCAGCAAATGGATAAAACTGGGCTAGAGAAGGATGAATACAATGGGAAAAGCCTCCTTTTTTTTTTTTTTTTTCCAAATCAAAGCCTAGGCTCCCATGCTCCTAAATAGGAAAATGTTAAAAAAGAGACTGTACTATATTAGGGAATGTATGTTGCAAAGCTTTATGTCCACTGTCAGGATAAATCTTATATATTCTGTAAGGAACAGCAACGTTCATTCAGCAGAGATGAAAGGAACAAAGATGGGTGGTGGAAATCCCGAGCCTTGCTTTCCACTGCTCTTCAATTCTTGTCCATGTTGACATAGATTAGTAAAAATTTTCTTAGATTTTTTAATCCCTTTAAACAACTTTTAAGATGAATAGACCATATTTTGGTCTTAGATATTGCATTGATCAATAAATAATACTGATTGAGATTTTTAAAAGAGCACTGGATTTAATTGTTTTAGGGATCAAATTTCGATTGCTTTAGTAGAAAAAAAGAATGTCCTTTTGTGGAGACAAGGTTCTTGTGGAGCTGTAGGTCTTTGACAAGGCAGAGATGTTGGCTCTGGAGATCAGACCACAGATCTCGCTGGGCAGCGTCGCAGGATACGGCCACGAAGAGGCGATGAGATCAAAACCCTTCTCATTTAATATAGATTAAGAAAGTCATTTTCCTTCTAATCTCCCTCCTGCCTCCCTGCCACGCTCTGAAATGCTTCTGTTGATTTGCTCCGCTGGGGAGAAAAATTGTCAAGGTTTGTCAGGAATTATGACAATATATATTTTTTTTCTTTTCTTTTAAGATGAATCTTTCAGTGGAATAGAATTGGCAACATGAGTAAAATTTTGCTGCTGGAGTTGTTATTTTCTATTGATTGCATTTTTAAAGATTTTTCTGGCAGGGAGAGGTAGACATTTTGTTATTGCTGTGTATTAATCAAAAGGACTGAAAAATCCTGCAGGCCCTATTCTGACCTCTTTGCGGATCAAAAAGCCAGTTGAGGTTTTAAGAATACAAGTGATCCTGGATTAGACTCTTGTTTTTACGTGCTAATAATTTAACATTTCTACAGTTTGGCCACCTACTTCTGATGTGTTATATGTGGACAACATAATGATCACTGCAGCTTGAAAATCAGCTTCTTTTTTTTTCAGACAAATGAAGATAAATTGAAACTTTCATTGGACCACCAAGAATCGGCTCGATTCTTGCTGACCTGAAGAGGTTATTCTAAGGGCAATCACCTGTCCTTAGCATTTAACATCGGATTTGTTCAATTGTATGCAATTTTAGCATTGATTGCATTAGAAGCTTCCTTTACATAAGCCACAGAAAAGTACATCACCATTTTTACAGCTTTAAAGGATCCCACAGCTGCCTTGATTATAAATGTATTAGCTCTGTACGTTAACTCAGTTCCTAACGCTTCTCATGTAGCGTTAAATCCATTTCAAAGAAACTCTCTGTTTTTACCACCTTTTTTTTTTAGCGACTCAGCAGCGCAGTTACTCGGTTTGTGAAGCTCCTTATGAAATCTCCCCTGAAAACCTTGATCTCGGGGACTTGTGCAGTTTTTTCGCACTTCAAAGGGAAACCTTGTGCTGTTGGTCCCTCGGTCAGTGCAGAACCGAGCTCAGCAACATCTCGAGCTGTTCGCTGCCCCATTTGTTCAGCGTTTGTTGTGCCACGGAGATTTCTAAGTCTCCATTTAAAAAAACAAAACAAAACAAAACCAAGCACTTTGTCTTTTCGCTTTATCTATTTCAGTAGTGACTTCACATTATCTCTTTAAGTTTCCATAGGAAAAGTAACGGCAACTTCTTCAAAACAAAAAACCCAAGACGCTCATTTGGATTCCCAGCTTGGCTACAGCAATTCCCAGTGGTCTCCCAGTTGCCAATGCTTATTATTTTATCACCTTCAAGCTTCAGTTTTCAGTTTGGGGTGCACAGTGATAACATATGACCTAATTTTCAGTGAAGGCCCATGCAACCTTTTATCATTAAAAAAGAATGAAAAATAGGGGGAAGAAAACGTTAACTGTTTTGAGTTTGAATTAAGATTTTCACGTTTTTTGCAACAGCACAATCCTAGTAGCACCAGCATCAATGCCTCCAAATAAAAACTGTGCTTTTTATGATGAATTAGGCCTTCTGACAAATTTTCAGCAATGGAAAATCCCAAATACCACTCTTGCTATTTTATCATTTCGGTTTTCAGGCTCCTGCCTCCCACACAAGCCTCGTACACGTTCTAATTAACAAGGGGTTAAAGTCCTGGCTTTTTTTTTTTTTTTTTTTTGTGACTGGCATTTCCAAATCACTCCTGGGGCCCATGCAGCGTTTATGCCAAAATGCTTTATTATTATACAAACACAGGAGCAAGAGGAGGGTGGTGTGTGTGTGTGGGGGAAAAAACCTCTGCAGTTCGTCCTCCAAATCGCAGCCCTGGTCACCGGTTTGAAGCGAGTGATACCAACCCCAACACTAATTAATACCCGCGGGGGGTATTTCGGAGCCCCCGGGGCTGTTCCCGACGGGCCCAAATCGGGCTCGGTGGCCCCGGCTCTGGGCGAGGCGCCCGGCGGGGTCCCCCGGGGTCCCCTGTCACCCCGCCCCGCGTCCCCCCACGGCGGGTCCCGGTGAAGCGGCGGCTGCGCCACCCCCGCCCCGCTGCCCGCGCCGACTTTTGTTCCCCCTGCCCAAAAAAAAACGGGGGTTTGACGTCTTCCTCCTCGTAGACCGAGTGACCAATCAGGCGGCTAGCAGGGCGGGCAGGCAGCCAATCGGTCAGCGTTGCTACCTGGGGGGAGTATTTTTAGCCGCGGCGGGGGAAGCGGCCGGGTCGGGGTGCAGTTCCGCGGCCCCTCGCCTCAGGGCGGGCGGCGGCGCCGCCGCTGTGAGGCCTCGCTGGCCGGGAGGCCGCGTCCGTCAGCCCCGCCAGTGCCGGGGAGACGGCGCCTGGCCCCTCGCCTGGTCTCTCGCTGCTCCCCGCGCCGTCCGGCCCCCGCGGAGCCGCGATCGCCGCTCCCGTGTTCCCCCCCACGGGCCGTTGCCGCCCGCCCCCCAGCCCGCAGCGGCGGTCATGGGAGATGTAGTTCAGCCCGGCCCCGTCCCCCCCGCTCCCCTGCGGAGATGAGGGGCGCGAGGGCAGGGTTTGACGTCGGCAGTGACGCAGCGGTGTTGTGAGGCGCGGAGCGAGCTGACGTCAGAGCGCGGCCCCTCCACGCCGCGGTGGGGGAAGGGGACGCAGCAGAGGGCGCTGCGCGGGGAGGGCGGGGCCCGGCGGCTGGTGGGCGTGGCCAAGCCGAACGCTAGCCAGTGGGAGGGCGGGGTTGGTGGGCGTGGCCGGGCGGGGCGCGCGCGCAGGGGGCGGGGCGAGGGAGGCGATATATAGGGGCGCGCCGGGCGGAGCGGCAGTAGCAGAAGAAGCGCAGCTGCGGCGGTGGAGCGCGCCCGTTGTGGGGGTGTGAGCAGCGCAGCCCTCCCCCCCTTCCCTCCCCCCCCTTTTTTTTTCCAACCCTTTCCCCTCCCTTTTTTTTTTTTTTTTTCTTCTCTCTTTCCTTTCCCCTCCCATCCTCGCCGAGGGAGCCGGCTCTCGGAGATGGGGGACGGGTGCTGAGCCGCACCCCACCCCCCCACACCGCACTCACACCCCTGCCGGGATTGTTTGCACTACCCCCCGCACACCCACCCGGGTGAGTACCGCTCGCTGAGGGCGGGGGGCCGGCCCGGCGGTGTGCGCTGGGGGGGGCCCGGGCCGAAGGCAGGCCCTGCGGCGGGGCCTGAGGCAGCCACCGCCCGGCCCCGGCCGTGAGGCGAGCGAGGGGCTGAGGCAGCCGCCGCCCGGCCTCTGAGCGGGGCGCGGCCGCAGTGGCGGGGGGCCCGAGGTGGGCACCGCCCGGCCCCTCAGGCGGGGTACGGCCCGGCCGTGAGGCGGGCGGCTCGGGGGGCCGAGGCGGGCACGACGCCACGGTGACGGGGGCTGAGGCGGGCACGGCCCCGCGGGGAGGGGAAGGGCCGGGGTGAGCGGCACAGGAGCCGGTGGGAAGGAGGGGGCTGGGGAAGAGGGCACGGCCCGGGGAGCCGGGCTGCGAGACGGTCCCTCCCGGGGCGCTCCCTGGACGCGGTCGGGTTGGGAAGGGTGAGCGTTGCCGGCTGAGTAATCAGCGGCGCTGGGCCTCCCCGGGCAGCCGTCCCCGGCACCCTGCCCCGGCCCGGCGGGGGGTGCCGGCCTGTGTGCAGGGGACAGCGGCCTGGCCAACCCCTTTCTTCCAGCCGGCTCCCTTTCCTCTTCATTTTCTTTCTTACGGGCTCAGAAAATGCTTTTCCTCCTCCGCCTCCTGCTGTTCCCGGAGCTCCCAGGGCTGTGAGCAGAAATCTAATGAGACCCGACTGCCGGGTTATGTAACTCCCACACCGCTTAAGGCTCCTGCTTTAACCCGGGGCGCTGCTGCTGGGGCGATTAGTGGCCTCGGATCCCCGGGAAATACTGTCCTTTTCAAATTAAAAAAAAAAAAACAAAAAACAACTTTGAAATTATCAGGCTGATTTGTTTGATCAGCTGCTTGTACCGCGGGGCGTAGAAAAATTTATAGCGTCTGCCCAGTGCGCCTAGGAAGGATCATTTCATTCCTAAAGGACGTGGAGGAAGGGAAACAAACCAGATGGATTAATATATCATTTTTAAATGCCCCTTTTAAGCACCCAATCAGCTTTTCTGTACTGATTGTGTCCCTTTTGTAAATATCTTCTGTTTGCCCTTGATCTTTTCCTTATCCCCACCCAGTGCTGATCCAGCAAACGTTTAAAGGTCGCCTTATCATACAAGCTTTCAAACTATTCCCATACCATGTTGGGGAGAACATGAGTGGCTCGGAAATAGGGTTCCAGTCTTTAAAAGGAGATTATTTGGAGCAAGAAATAAAAGCGCATTGTATTCGCATTGCTAAAGGATTTCAATATTGACTTTGATTTCTCTAATCTTCAGTGACAGCTACACTAAATTTTGTTCCTAGTGATGCAGTGCAGAAAAGCACACTGTTAATTTAAATTCTGTTGGGTGTTTAACTCAAGCAAAAAAAAAATATATCTTTTGTTGAACTGGAACTTTTTGAGCAAAGGTGTCTCCTGTGGATGAGTACCTTTATGCTAAGGAACTGCAGGATTTTCATCAGCAGTATGTGTGCTAATGCTTGATTTTTTTCCCCCTTCTTTAACTTTAGGTAGCTAATTTCTCTTTTGTCCTTTGTGAAGGAGTGGCCACCATATTTTATATTCAATATAAAATGGAGTCATGCAGAAGGAGAAAATCAATTGTTTCTGAGGCTATCAAAAACCCTCTTGGCTTTAGAAACTTTTTAAATCTGGGCTGTAGATAATGCGATATATGGATTTTATATACATTAATACGTCACATCTGATAATATAGAATAATTTGTAGAAAGGGAAAAATTTGTGCTTTTTTATTGTAATAATTTCACAGTCGTTGCCACCCTTAGGACAGAAGATACATGCATCTATTTTGTATGCATTGGCTGCATTATCGTTTTAGCTATTCCGAGGAAGAATTGCTGTATATGTACAGCGGACATTTTCTCTTCAGTTAGCATAATTTTGCTAGCGCACCGTTTATGCGGATGACTTGCTTGGACTTAACTAAAATTATGCAACATTGATTTTATTTTTGTGAAACCTTCTAAAGCAACTGTTAACATTTTTATAATTCTGTAGCTTATGGTGCAACCAATATGTTTGCAAACTTTTAAATGGTAAATGATCCTTGGACAAAGACCTATCAAGCTAAACCAGTAGTCCGGTGCTAAATTTTGCAGCTGAGTACTATAAATCATCCAAATATGGGTTGGTAATTGAACCCTTGACAGGCCTGGCAGTTCTGTGATGTCTTAAAAATTATCCATGCTGCTTTGTGAATAACTAAACAGCAAGCTCATGTGATTTCTGAAATGCCCCATGCTGTATATGTAAACACATGCCTGGTACATCTTCTGCAGTATTGTTTGTAAGTCATACTGAATGTTGTTGACATCCTCACCTTCCGCAGGCATGAACCTAAATAATTTGTGCATTTTTTACTTGAAAAGTTACCTACTTCATGCAGAAAGTGAAGCTGAAAGAATAGGCCTTGGAGCTTGATCTTACGCTTTCCTTATTTGGATGTGTTTGCTTTTGTTTTTTTCTTAAAGGAACAAGAGCACTCAAGGTGAAGGATAATAATCAACTAGAATCAGCACTTTGAAGGAAATTCGGTTTCCCTGTGGCATCTTGAACACTTTCTTCTTCGGGTTTTGAAACAGACTTATAACTTTGTGGCATAGCAGCTATGCAGCTTGAAATCCAAGTAGCACTCAATTTTATTATTTCATATTTGTACAATAAGCTTCCCAGACGACGCGTCAACATTTTTGGTGAAGAGCTTGAAAGACTTCTTAAGAAGAAGTATGAAGGGCACTGGTATCCAGAAAAGCCATACAAAGGATCAGGGTTTAGATGTATACATATAGGGGAGAAAGTGGACCCGGTGATAGAACAAGCATCCAAAGAGAGTGGTTTGGACATTGATGATGTTCGCGGCAACTTGCCTCAGGATCTTAGCGTTTGGATCGACCCATTTGAGGTTTCATACCAAATCGGTGAAAAGGGACCAGTGAAAGTGCTTTATGTGGATGATAATGAAAATGGATGTGAGTTGGATAAGGAAATCAAGAACAGCTTTAACCCAGAGGCCCAGGTGTTCATGCCAATTAGTGACCCAGCATCTTCAGTGTCTAGTTCTCCTTCTCCTCCCTTTGGCCACTCTGCTGCTGTCAGCCCGACTTTCATGCCCCGCTCCACTCAGCCTTTAACCTTCACCACTGCCACATTCGCTGCCACCAAGTTTGGCTCGACCAAAATGAAGAATAGCGGCCGTAGCAACAAGGTCGCCCGCACTTCTCCCACCAACCTTGGCTTGAATGTCAATGAGCTGTTGAAGCAGAAAGCCCTCTCCTCCTCCATGCACTCTCTCTACGGGCTTGGCTTAGGCAGCCAGCAGCCGCAGCAGCAACAGCAGAAGACTTCTGCCCTTTCTCCTAATGCGAAGGAGTTCATTTTCCCCAACATGCAGGGTCAAGGTAGCACCAGTAGCATCTTCCCTGGTGACAGCCCCCTAAACCTCAGTCCTCTCCAGTACAGTAATGCCTTTGATATGTTCGCAGCCTATGGAGGTCTAAATGAGAAATCTTTTGTGGATGGCTTGAATTTTAGTTTAAACAACATGCAGTATTCTAACCAGCAATTCCAGCCAGTTATGGCTAACTAAAAATAAAACGGAAGTGAAATACAAGTAAATACTATTGTACAAGTTTAAAAATGCACGTACCCGAGGGTGTATCTTTTTTTCCACCTCTTGAGATTTTTTTTAAGGCTTGTAGTATGAATACGTTCAAGCTTGGTTAGATAAATACAACATGCATCATTTTTTTCATTTGCCAACCAAGCACAAAATTATTTTATACTGACTGTACATTACAAAAATATACTCTCAAAATATGGCCTCTTACAGTATTTAAGATATAGCAAGGATGCGGCTGATTTTTTTCATGTGTGTGTATATATATGTACGCAAACATATATGTATAGATATATTAAAAAAATTGGCACTAATAGGTGGGTTTATTGGTCTTTTTCTAATTGTATAATTTAATTTAGTACAAAGTTTGTAAAATATCAGAGTATATATATTGTTTCTACAACATGGTATTGCATTTATATCTTTTTACTACAGTGATCTGTGACAGCTGCAGCAGCTTCATGTTGTATTTTTTTTACTGAAATTGTAAGATATCCATCTTAAAGACATCAATTCTAAAAAAAAAAAGTAAAAGGTTGTGTACAGAATATTCCTTAGTGGTGGAATTAAAATGTACGAAATATTTGCTTTTTTCAAAAGAAACACAAATTGTATTTTCTGTTAAAAGTTTAAAGATTTTTGCTATATATTATGGAAGAAAATGTAATCGTAAATATTAATTTTGTACCTACATTGTGCAATACTTGAAAAAAGGTATAAAAGTATTTTGAGTCAGTGTCTTACATGTTAAGAGGGACTGAAATAGTTTATATTAAGTTTGTATTAAAATTCTTTAAAATTAATCGGCTGGTGTGGTCTGTGTTGTTGCTGTTCCGCTGGAGCTCGGGGCGCTCGTTGTGTTGTCGGTGCTAATGGTGCAAAGAGCTCGGAGTCGGTGCAGCGCGGAGGGGCCGTGGGGAGGGTAACGCTAATGGGTTGTTTGACCTAAAATATTCCTGAGAAAGCACTCAGCCTCCTTACGTCCTTGCCTACAATTCTTTGAGCAAACTTTTCACTTGTTTCCCGTAAGGGCAGCTCACCAAAGTCAGCAGGTAATGTTATTTTTTTTTCCTCCTTGAGCATTCAGAGTATAAGCTGTGTGAATGCTGGGTTATTGTGCGACGTGACGCCTCTAGAAGGGACTCAGGTGATTTAATGAAATTCCCTTTCCGTGTCACCGGAACGGATTTGAAACGTTATCTGGAGAGGTCCTAGACCCGCATCAGCGTTCTGTGCCCAAACCGGGGATTAATAGCGCAGAAACTGGCCTGAATGGAAGTGCTGACTTACGGTTTGCTAAACTCATTGTAAACTTGGATGCTCTATTAAAAAGAGAAATGTAATGCAACTACAATGTGACATTCTAAGGTTTTTATTTGGATGGATTTTACCAATTTTACCTTCAATAGATTCTCAAAATGTGAATGCGAGTAGGAGGAGAAAGAATTGAGAGGCCGACAAGCCAACTCAGCTTTTCCAGGGCTATTTTGAAGTTACATCCCTTACTGTTTTCCGTCTGTTCGGCAAATAGTGTTCCTCGCTTGTGGATGTTGTCAAGGGAAAGAAAAACTTCCTTAAGCCATAAATTTAACAAATATCAACTTATTTTCCATGGCAGATCCAGTTGTACAGAGAAGATACGTGTGAAGTGGATGGTCCTTCGGTTCATGACTATGTAGAACGGGATTTAAATTATCCGAACTATTCTGAAACTGGAATTTAAGGCTGAGGATCGGTCTTTTCCAGCTCGGCGCACTTGATTTTACAAAAGGTGTAAATTCCACGTGTGTATACACCCCTAGTTTGGCGTGAGCAGAGTTTTGGTGGGAATAGCCTGGTGCTGTAAGTACAGAAAAGGCTGTTTTTCAACACCAGCGGGAGATCTTTGCTTTGGACGGGCTGTGAGGAGCTGCAGGACCAGCAAATAACTGGGGTGGGGATGTGAGGCTGACACTGGTATCAGTTGCTAGTGCCATGACAACCAATTCAAAAGCAATAATGGAGTGAACGTTTGGGTTTGATTTGTTTGGGGGTTTTTTTAGGCATTCGTCTGTGTATTTATCTGGCTCCTTTTTCCTGAGTTTGCCATCTCGTTTATCCTTCCACTAACAGCTCATCAGTGGACAGAACTCTACTTAAAATTGCCTCATTTTGGTATCTGATTTTAAGTGGATAATTTTGCTTTAAAAAAGAAAAAAAAAAGATGAATTACTGAAAAATGGAGAATGTTAGCTCTGTGTGTTATTTCTGTTTGTGTGCCTAGGCTTTAAAACTTACTACAATTTTAGTATTTACAATACAATAATAATACCTAAACTGCCTAGGAGGTTGAGCAACTCTAAGAGTGGAGACTATTTGATGTGTTCTGTAATATTTCCATTCCTGTGACTTAAACTGAGATCATTTGTCTTAAAGGTCATCGAGCTTCTCCTCTTCCCATCCAGAATCGTTCGCTTCCACTGGAACCAGCTCTGCCTGTGAAGGGCAGTGGTTTGTAGCAAGGAAGAATCTCTGGAAACAAGGTTGTGCTTTGCAGCACCTTTTAATATACAGGTTTTAATACGCAAGGCTTTGTCCTCCACAGGTTGGTTATGGTGCTTTGCAAGGGGACAATCTGAGAGACCTCCCAGTTTTCTCAATGCCAATACGAAGATCTTTAGTGTTTTCCCTTCACTCCATATAGAAAGTAAAGACGTGTGCTTTCTGCTCAGTCTGCTTCACCCATTTATTTACCTGTTGCTGAAGTCTGGTGCCGAATTTGTTAGATCAAATATTTACATTGCAACATTCTGTTCTAAACGCTTGCCAAGTCAATCTGGGGTTTAATTTGCACGCACCCAGTGTTCTGCTGTCAGGTACGGGCATTTGCTGTGAGAGACAGGACCTGAAAAGGAGTGAAGGGGAAAAGGAAACATTTGCTCCGTTGTGCAAGATCTTTCATATTTTCTCTGGTGAACATGCAATTTACTTGCTGGTGTAAGTTAAGCCTCGGAAGATGTCTTTAATTTACAGTGAAGAAAAGGGTAAAACCATAAGTGCGCGTCCCCTTCCACGCTGCACAGTGCGTCCTGTCCCTTCGCTCGGGGTCCCCACCCAAGCGCAAGTTCAAAGCGCTTCCATCTGTAGGACTCAATTCTGCACAAAGTGATAACTTTTGAAAATCATTATCTGAGAGGTGCGAAGCTGAGTCCGGAGGCACCTTGGCTTGGCAGGGCGGAGGGGATTCTGAACACTTACGGTCCGTGCTGCGTTTGCTCCGACCTCGCTCTTCATCGGCAGTCTAGTAGTGGTCACCAAAATTAAATTAATCTGATTATTTCTGCGAAGGAGAGCTCACTCACAGGTGGAGTTTTCAATATTTCGATTCTGCGTCGTGCTCACAGGTCTGTGCTGCGGGTGGGAATCCAGAGGGCACAGCCCAGCCTGGCGCTGGAGCCTCGGTGAGTACAAGTTTTTGTAATTATATTAACTTCAATTAAGCTATCATAACTTATACAAATTGAGGACTAGGTGTAAGCCACAGAAAGATCCATCCTTCCTTCACCGTGCAGAATTAGAAAGCTATTAAACATGGCTTGTGTGATCTCTTGCTCCAGACAAGCGTGGCAGATGATGCCCCAGCTCCAGCCCCCTGTGCTCCCACCTCATTGCAACACGCAAAATCCTGCTGGTAGCAAACGGCCTGGTTGCATTGCTGAAATATCAAGTAACCAAACAACTAGTTGTTAAATCAGCTCTTTGGACCGGCGTGGGATCAAACCAGAGTCCATTTACTGACCTGACGCCCCAGACTGTTCTATTAACGTTTCAGGAATAAATACCTCAGGGTGGCTGTTGGTAGGTTTGGAGCAGATGAAGCAAACCGGCGGTTCAGCACTCTTTTTTTATATCATCAGCAAGTTGATTTAAATTGAGTGTACAGAGTTGGCTGCATTCCTCTCATGAGCTGCATTAAAAGTTTGCTAAATTGAAGTGCCAGAGCTGTAAAATCCTGCTGAAGGGATTGTTTCCAAAGATCAGCGAGAGGAACAGTTAAACTGTTACCGTGGCAGCGCGTGTGACTTTTGTCCTCTTGGCTTTATTTTAGTGACGGTGGTGAGGAGTTTTTTGCTTTACAGAAATGAAAAAGCATTAAGACTCGGGAACATAAACCGCATTCCCTTTGGCACTATGAGTTCTCTACCTCATAGACAAAATATGATCGGTGTGTGGAACGAATAGCAGGTGTAACATATTTTTAGAAAAACCTTGGCGCACGGCGCAGACATCCCTCAACCCCCATCCTTTATTCTGTCAACTTTTGTTTGTTAAAATCAATCCGTGTTATTGATGGCTTCAGGTTTGGTGGAACTCGCTGCAGTTTTTATTTGGCAGTTTAGCACTTCAGAGGCCTGAAATCAGAGATCCTTTCCTCCTCCGAGAGCAGAGACACCATTAGGTTTAAAGAGTTTGGCAGCCCCGTGCCCTCGTGGAGCTCGTTGCGCTACGTTCCCTTTTTTCCCTCAGCTTCAAGATTGCCCATGGCATAAAACAAAAGAGGACTCTGGGAATGTAGTGCCTTAATTATTGTTAAGTGCCCTGCGAGCTTCTTCGAAGAGGTTATATCACCAGGACTGGATAACGCACTTAAAACCAGCCCTGGAAACGCACCATTTTTCCTTGGCAGAAGATATTCGTTCCCTGCTACCCCCATAACCCCTCCCTTTGTCTTTTCTGCCTCTCCCACAGCATCCTCGGACGGAGCGGCTTGTGCGTCGCTGCCTCTCGCTCCTCGCTGTGCTGCACCCGGATTTCACACTGCTCTTTTCACCCAGACTTTGCTTCTCTCTGACCCCATCTCTGAGGGTGCCCGATGGCAGAACTCCTGTGCCACGGGGGACGCGGCACCGGACGCTCCAGCCACCACAAGGTACCTCCTCCCTCCGCCCCTTCTAGGCTCAGGCTTCCTTGACTTCACTTTACCCCTATAGACAGTGTAAAGAACTATTGAATGTCAGAATACGGTTAAGGAGTGTATTAGATGCTCACAGTCTCACGAAACGGGACGAATTTGCAACCCTATCCAGTAATGCAGCAGCCGGGGAGTTTTGATTCGTGTTGATGGAAATGAGAGGTGGCAGGTTAGTGAAGAACATGGTATAATAGATGACAGCTCAAGCACCCCGTGTTCCAGATCTGACCCTGGGCAAGTCTCTGCCCTTTTCTGTGTTGGTTTCCTCCTCTGTCTCCATCGAAATTCGCTGTTAGCAAGTGTCAGACGTTAGCTGGCTATTGCTGTCTTTTTACCATCAATAAGAAACTTCATCCAATTTCTGTATGCCACAGGAACATCTTCTGAGCTTGACCTACCGTTCCTGCCTTTTATTGCCTCTAGTCTCCGTGGCCTTTGAGAGTCTCTTCCGTTACATAGTTCACTTACTGTGTATTAGATGACCTTTACATTTTGGAATAAGGCATGCATATAAAAGTAAAGCACTTGATTCTCATTGTCCATGGTATATAGAGTCCGATTCATCCACCACCGGAGCAGAAGGCCTCCGGAGCAGTGAGATCTCACATACTGACTATTGTGATTCTCGAAAAGAATTTCTGTGGGTGTTTCTATAGATATGGAAGTATATATTCCTCCGGTACAAATCATGTGAAAATTTTACACCAGCCTACTCACTGAAGTTGCTGCTGGTCAGAATTAGGCTTGCATACAGATTTTACAAACAAAAACAAATTCCCCTTTGGTTTTCGTTAGACCATAGGGTTAAACGTCGCGTGTGGCAGCACGGACACGGAGCTGTTGGGTTCTGGCACCAGCCGTGCTATGGTCTGCCTGCCCAGTCCTCAACAGATTGCTTCAGCCTCCTCAAGAGCAGTTGCGGTGGTTTTAAGCCCATACTTGAGCCTTTAACCCCCTGCTGAGTCTCAGGTGCTGCAGGTAACTGAATTGTATTTTTGAAGCCAACGGGTTCTCGCTCTGTCTGTGTCTCTCAGGGTTAGTCAGGTATGAGCAGCACCTCTGTTTGGTGATTTAGTGGGAAAACTGCAAAATTCCTTAATGCCATTAAAAATGTTAACATCTGAGGCAGTTACCTGCTTTGCAGATATTTGTGAATCTCATCTCAATTAACTGCTTTGAGCCGTAGATCGTATTTTACTTGTGAATGATTGGATTTTTCATTTTTAAGTCACGCATGATGATGGTCTCCGTTTATGCCTCCTGGACCGTTAGTGCTGTCCTTAAAGACTCCTTTCAGTATTGCCAAACAAAATAACTAAAGAAATTGTGATTCAAGTCTCCAAGAATATTTTAGAAATTATGAGGTAATCATAAATAATAATCAACCTCACACCATATTAATTTATCTTCTGGGTGTAGACTTAAATAGGTTTCAGAATGTTCTAGCTTTTCTCTACAAGTCCACTAAGAGCTTAATTTTTAGGTGAAAATTTAGATCCTTAGGAAATGACAGGTTCGCTGTGTCTGGCACTTCACAGGAAACAAAATATCTAAGGGATAGTGATGAATTTGCAAGTGCTGGCAATTAACCACAGCTGCTTAATGGAATCGGATTTCTAAGTGACACAGAAGGACTGAGATCTGCCACCGCCCTCCGGTCTGTGCAGCTCACATCACAAATTTGACAGTCTGGTGGCAACAACTGCAGACGACCAACTCAAATGGACTTGTACAAACTGGTAAAGGACAGAAACACTCGGTAAGAGATCCACTGCATCTCTGGCCTCTCACTCCTGACCTTCAAGGAAACTGCTTCAAAAGACAATCCAAATACTAAAATTCCTGACTCTAGGATATAAAAATCACACAGCTATTGACTGCATATTACATTAGAATTTTTGCTACCACCAGCCATCCCTAGGCAATAACTATTCCTGTCTTTCTCGCCCTCTCCTCGTGCCATAAATTACATTATCAGGTGTCCTCTGGCTAGTATCCTCCCTTTGATCAACAGGAACCAATCAGCGTTTCTCTCAAATTGCCTAATTCATTGATATAATGAAGTTTAACACAGAACAATTATTCTCAACCTGCATTGAGGTCTAAAGGTGTTGCTTCTATTTCAGACCCGACGAAGCCTCACGCGCCTGATAGCATGTCTAGTTCTTCCAAGCGCACCAGCAGACCTGACAAACCATGTCCCCTCTCCCTGCCCTTGCCTCGCTCACATCGTGCACTCTCCTCACTCCGATGCGTCTCCTGGGCTTGTTCCTGCCCAGCCGAGTCTACAAACGGAGCCTGAGCCTTGAGGAGCTACGATGGGAGCTACTCTACTAGCCCAATTAACTAAAGGGAGTGTAGACATCACATGGAGGAGCTGCTTGGTCTCTTGAGCCATCCGTCCCACCTTGGCTGAGGTTGCCTCGCTGTCCCCGAGTGTCCCACGTGGTAAGTGAAGCTGCTGGTGACACCAGAGACCTGCAAGCAAGGCTGACTTGACGATCACCTCAACGGATGGCATGTGTTTGGGGGTGATGAACTTTCAGAGGTCAGTAAGGTTGTCTTTCGTTTTTTCTTAGTGTCTCTGTGGTTTTAATAATTCAGTATTTGGAGCAGCTTACTTGCCCATCAGTCAGAGATCAGAAGATGTGTTAAATGTAGAGTGTGGATCTCATCTCTGTGAATCAATCCTTTTTTTAAAATGTTTTGCTGTACAAACTCTCTCTTTCTTTGTTTTTTCTTTGAAATTCCTAGCTGTCCCCCTCTTGATTTTTTCTTTCTGTTTTCCTTCAAGGTCTTCCTTAAAACTTGCTTTTCTTGGTTTCTTTTGCAAACCAAGCTGTTCTCCCCACGCTGAGGTCTGTGTCTCACCATGTATAATTTGCAGTGTATTATCTGATGGAGACTGTAATCTCTCCAGGGCAGGGCTGTGTCCCTCTCCAGACTCACAGTTGCCTGTTTTGCTCTACGGACTTGAATAAGGAGGACAGAAATAGAAGAGTATACAGACACTCCCAAATAAACTGTGTATTTTATGATCTATGTTCAAGAAACAAATGCAGGAACAATTATTATTAGTAACATGGTTTATGCTGTACCACCGGCGGCTTGAGAAGGAGGAGACGCTTTAGGCAAAGAAGCTGCCTTTACAAAACATTTGGGGAACATATTTATCTAAAAATACACATAGTTATGGTAGAGAACGACGATCCTGTGCTGATCTATAGTTAATTGCCAATGGTAACGTGGGACTTTGAAATCTTGTAAGCAGCCCTGCTGTAGTAATATCATATACAGGATCCCTTCCCTTCCTGCAGTATCCCAAAGCCCTTCCCAGGCTGATTTCTGTGGCCTCTGCAGTTCTGCTCGCTCAGCTCTGCCGCTGTGTCCACCGGGGCTCAGGAGAGGAGGATGGATGAAGAGGAGGATGGATGAAGAGGAGGATGGATGAAGAGGAGGATGGATGAAGGGGAGGATGGATGAAGAGGAGGATGGATGAAGAGGAGGATGGATGAAGAGGAGGATGGATGAAGAGGAGGATGGATGAAGAGGAGGATGGATGAAGGGGAGGATGGATGAAGAGGAGGATGGATGAAGGGGAGGATGGATGAAGAGGAGGATGGATGAAGAGGAGGATGGATGAAGAGGAGGATGGATGAAGAGGAGGATGGATGAAGAGGAGGATGGATGAAGACAAGGATGACAACCCCCTTCACGTACAACAGAGGTAACTGTGGAGAGAGAAACTTTATGCGGGACAGACTTTTGCCTTTTACAGTGGCTGAAACTTTTCCTCTTTACGTGTGTGCTGTGGGTAATACGCAGATAATAATCCATTTAAAAATACATTTCGGTCTGAGATCTCTAGTGAGTTTTGCTTTTTGATGCTTGCACAAATGGACTCCACATACTTGAATGCCTGCCTGATGAAATTAGAAAATGAGTGATGTGTAAGCAGAGACGGGGATCATCTGTGAGACTGAGATGACTCTCTCCGAAAGTCAGAGTGGTTAGAGCTGGGATTTTGACTTTGCCTGTTTTCCAGAGAGATCTGAGGCCACTCAGCCCGACTCTGCCGCCGGGCCCACTGCTGTGGGGTGGCCACTGGCCCCGTCCCTCTCCTGACATTTGCATTTGCTCGAACAAAAGGCTCATTCTGGCCGGGAGTGCTGCGGCCGAGTCTCGTGTTGTCTGGTTCCCAGTTGCTTTTTGGAAGAGCTAGCTGAGCTTGAGTCCCTGTCGTCTTGGATATTTTGGTCTTTTGTCAGTTATAAAAAGATATCTGTATTATTTGCAAGCAGTTAGTCATCTGCTAGCCAGTGTGGGGTTGTTTTTCTTAAGGGTGCTTAGGATCACATAACTCCTCCAGGCAAAGGGGAAAACGTCCGTAGATGTTGGGATCAGCCATGTAACCGCTGCAGTCCTCTTCATCCAGAGCCTTTTCTTTCACTCCCCGTTAGAGCTCTGAACTGAGGGCTGTATCCCATCTCCAGCCTTTCCCATAACAATGTTTATCTGGGTAAGCCGAAAGACAAAGGCCACTTGCAGAGCAAATGCCCTGGCTGTGCGCATTGTCCTCGCAAACTGGAAGAACCTGAAGGGCTGGTGACATGGGGACCCTGCAGCCAGCTCCCGCCAGGATTCCCTTGGGGATTTTTTCTTTCCTTGGTCCTTCCAGAAATGAAGCAACATTTTGCTGGGAGGTGCCTTTCAACGTGGCAATTGGCCCACGAGGCTGGGTTTGAGGCACGGCCGGGTATAGGATGCAACTAAAAATATAGGTGACAAACGTCAACGCGGAGTTTTGCCGGGGTGGCAGCGTGTCTGCCGAGAAGCGCCGGGGCGGTCGGCGATGCTGGGCACTGTGGGTGGCAAAGCAGCGGCAGGGGGATGATTTCTTCCTCTGGGTGTGTGTTTGTTTGTTTGTTCAACAAGCAATTATTTAAAATCGTAACAGCTTCACGCATGAAAATTGCGGCTTTTCCGTCATCGTGTCGTGGCGACCCTGTTTCAACAGGCAGGGGAGGAAACTGGAAGGGGGGAAACATGGAAATTAAGAAAGAGGAAGGACCATAAAATTCAGGAAGGAGGCAGCGTGACCCCCTGCTTGTGGCCTCTGGGTCCAGCCTCGCGGTGCGCAGGGGACAAGGTGACACGGCGGGTGCCACGTCAGCGGCTCCTGCCCGGGGCTGCCAACAAAGGTGCCATTGAGAGCCCGCGGATGCCACCCCCTCTGCGCAGCTCCAGAAGGGACGAATAAAACGAGTTTGTTCAGGCAGCTTCTGTTCCAGAGCGTAAAGTTACTCAGCATTTGTGAGACCAGGTCGCTGTAGATATTTTTATTCTGTGTCTATTTTGCTCCGTCTCTGACTGATGTGTTACGGACGATTCCAATTAACGGTGCGTGAACGCAAACAGTGCATTCTTGCTTTACTTGTACATTACAAGTCAAAATAGATTTTTATTTTTTTTTTAGTTATGTTTGCAAAAACATATTCCTGTTCAGATTTTCGTTATGCAAAAATGAAAGCACCTGAACTCCAGACCAGGGAACATTTGGTGAGCAGAGAGTGTAGGAGCCTGGCTGCACCATGTTATATAAACAGCTCGGGGTTTGGAAAGCAGACCTAGAGGAGTTTGCAAATTTATTTTAGCAAGCAACCCATCTGCTCCTACCAATAACGGGTTTGCAGACCAGTTGTGTATTTGCTCAGCTCACAGGCCAATGAGTTTTGCATGTGTTACGTGATTTGCACAAATCGATATGTAACGTAGACACACGAGCTCACATCTAGAAGACACGAGCCGTGAAGACAGGGATTTGAATAGTGACCTAGTTAACACCTTGTAGGGTCTGAATCTTCAGGGCAAAAATATAATTTTTTTTTTTTTTTTTTTTTTAAATGAACTGTTAAATTTCATTAGGCAGATGGTAGCAATGCCCGTTTCACAGGGCTGCGCGACTCCTGCAGGATGCAGCTACCACAAGAACGAGGCTTTGGACCTGCTGCCCTTACCTGGCTGGCCGAGAAGGAAAACTCCGAATTACGTCTGAACATCGCACAGCTGGATGGAGGCTCCGCCCCAGCTGTACATGTACATGTACATCTCCAGTACATGGAGATGCGTTTTAATTCTAGCTAGGGAAGTAGGGAAAAGAAAGCTTTATCCAGAAAAACAAAGCAAAACAAACTGGAGCTCTAGAAGTCTCCCTTCTTGCCAGAAGTGTTGCTGGAACCAGCACTGTTTTGGTCACGCTCGGGAACGCTTGCAGAATTCAATCTCAAATGGCCGGTCATGAGCGTTTGCCCGGAAGCTTGATTTAAGGAGCTGCACTCGCCCAGCAAATTCCAGGAGCTGTTTCTGCGATACGCTCCCTTGTGCAGGCTGATGAGAAAAGTGGAGGCCAGGAACTTAAATTTTATGACCTTGTAATGTCCAGAGGCTCAAACCTATGACAAAAGTCTCACTGGTCAAGGCAATTACTGAAAAAAAAAAAGGAGAAAGAGGGAAAAAAAGCCCCAAACCTGTCCTTTCTCCAGATTACCAACTAAACAACCTGTGCGCTGCAATAATTCTGCAAAAGATGCTCTCAGAAGTGTTTTTTTACAGTGAAAGTGGTCATAAATAATAATAAAAACCATGCATTTGTGTGTCTTTTACAAAGCAAGGAAAAAATTTCTTCCTCTTCAAGCCCATAGTCTGTGAATAATTTGTGAACAAGAGAAGCAGCTCCATCGATCTTACACTGTATTTGTTACAAATCATTTGCTCATGTGTAAATCTTCCTGCCAGGGTAGGAGCAGCAAATCCTCCTTCAATTTTTCTCTGCTGAAAAATACCTAGATCTAAACATGAAAAATTGAATTGATCAGTAACAGGTGTAGAGGTGCATCCGAGGACAAATATATTCCCCTAGCCCACGATGGAGGGGCTGGGTGATGGTGTTTTTGAGGCAGCTGGTGGCTGTGGGGCAGGATTTCTGGCTGGCACACGTTGCTAATGATTTTGCAGGGAAAAACAAAACCAACCAACCAGGCAAACAAAAACCAACACGCCAAGCCAAAAACACAAAAAAGCATTTCCAAAACTTGCTTCCCTCCCATCACCCCTACAGCGAGCAGGCAAACGGCCCCGACCTGAGCAAAATGCATCCAAGCATCCCATCTCGGAGAAAAGTCTCTTTTAAAGTTCCCAGGAGGTCCCTAGATGGCAACACTGCTCCTCCCGACCCTCCTGTGAGTCTCTTTGTGGCTGACAGACTTCTGAAAGCTCCTGCTTTGGAGATTTATGTGATTAAGCAAGACCTTAAACTTCCATTCACAAATAAAAGTGAGAAAAAGAGTATATGTTTCATGTTGGTGGTGGCAAAGGAAAGCTTTAACCTGTGATCGCTGAAAGGCTCTGCCATCTGAAGGCAAAGTAAAAGAATGACCAAAACACCCAAGAATGTATTTATTTAAAAGAAATAACATTTTAAAGCCAAATTTGTGACACTGGGGGATGTGACTCATGACCGCTAAGTGTTTTGCCAGCGTGCTTAGGTATTTCTGTAACTGAAAGCCCAACGAGAACCACTTGCAGAAAGGTGGTTCAGCCCTTCCAGCCTCTATGACCGGGATGAAGGATGCTCTGCCGGGCTGGGACACCGAGGGACCACAACAGGTAAGGAGACTTTGGTGTTAGCTCTGCTTATCACACCTGTTAGATGAGTAGATCTGAGAAAGCCACTAACTTTTTCTTTTTAATCGATGTTTATTCACCGCTGGCTGTGCGAACCTGCTGTGTCTATGTACAGCCCCTCCGGCACCGCGGCTCTGCTTGCACGTGTTTGTGAACGGCTGAAACCCCAAACCAACCAATAATAGCAGCAATCTCCTTATGTCAGATATTTTTGCCCATCTCTTGATTAGATGACTTTTGGAGCTGGCTAGCACGGTAAAAATTGCGAATTGAAAATATTATAATCAAATATACAATTTGAGTTTCATCCTGAGTTAATTACCTGAGTAGCGTACATCTGGTAGCTACAATAAATTACAGCAGAAATGAAGAATTTGATTGCAATATTCACTTTTCAGATGATCTGCAGGTCAAGTATTATTCACTGAAGAGATTCATGAATAATTTTGAATAACTGGACCAATATATTTAGAAACTGTGCAATCTGCAAACGGGGAGAGAAAAAGCCTCAAATAAATTATACATTGTGGCTCTTTCCTGCAGCTCTGGAGATGGATTTGATTGCCTTATCACAAGCTGTGCTATATATTTTTTTTCTTGATACACCTGAAATCTCTCCTCCTATGTTACTAACCAGGCAAGGATGCAATCAAGCGAACGAGAACCAGCCATCCAGCTCAGGGGTTGCTTTTCCCTTAAAAAAGTCTGAATTACACAGCTGAGGGTCTGTGAGACAGTTCACTTAACTGGGGCAAAGCAAATCTGACCACAGCCGGAGAACTCTTGGCTTTAGGGAGCACACCACCCCAACAGATGCCATGTGAAGTGCCATGTCCCCAAGCCGTGGTGCCATCGCCACCTCGTGTCGGGCGCTGGGAGCAGCTGGACGCTCCTGCCCCAATTTCCAGCCATCCGACGTCATTTCAGTGCTGGGTTTTGGTTTTGTTGTTTGGTTTTGGTTTTGGTTTTGGTTTTTTCATTTGCACCCCAAATGTTGCACAAGTAGGAATATGTGACCATGTGAGGAAGAACCTGGGGTCCTCGTGCAATAATTGTGTGTGTGACTGGTCGGGTACTCATATAATTAAATATTCGATTATATGTGTTGGACACTGCTGGATGGAGAACCTGATCCTGCCTGTCGATATGGTGAGTCCTGTTGAGGACAGTGAGACCTCCTCTCCCCCACAGCTGGCTATAAAATGTCCTGGTTGCACCTTGCTTTCTGTCCAGGGATAGAGTGACTCGCCCAAGGAGTCTTTTCCCGATGGAGCTTTGTGATTTCCAGCATCTTCCCCAAACACCGCAGATGCAGTGATGGTGGCACACCTTCTAAATAGACGCGGGGCTCCTGCGGTGGAAGGGTGTGTGACTGTGACCGTACACGTTGTACTTGCGGGGACAGATGGAGGTAAGGTTCCTATTTTAGCAAGATTTGACTTTACGGGGCCGGGAAGTGGCTGGGATTTATCTGGTGACCTTAGGAGCAAGTCTTTAACAGCAAGTAGCATTTTTTTAGCAAGGCTGAGCACGATGTGCAAGTGCTGCTGGGTTGTCCAGATGTCCGCAAGTTTTTGCGCTCGTTCATGGGAGTGTTGCAAGTTGTGAAGCTGCTGTTTGGAGAGGTGTGATGTGCGGGATCTGCTCGGGCGCTGCCTGCACGCCACAGGCAGACTGGACCAGCCGCCCTGGGCAGGTCCATGTGCGGATCATCCAGGTCTCAGGTGGGAACAGCTTGTTTGAAGTTATGGTAGGAATGCACAGCTATGACTCACTTTCCCGGCCCATGCACGTTAATCAATACTGCATTTCATCTGCTATTATATCATCCTGTCAGTCGGTATTACGATGCCCTTCTACAGCTCCTCACAGTCAGCCTGTGTTTCTGCAGCCCTCAATAACTTGATATCAAGACCAGCCTTTGCAACCCACCTCTCCCATCCCTCTTCCAGACCATCTCCATCAAGCAGCCCAGGCCCTCACACGCTGCCGGTGGCTTCTCTTCATTGTGAAAACTGACCTCCCAGTCTCCACCTTCCTTTCTGATGTTCCAGCCTCCTGTCGGCTCAAGAGCCTGCCTTACCTCTCCCTGCAGAACAACTGAGTGTCTTTAAGAGCCTCGGGTGAGGAGGTGGCTCTATGACCTCGATCCAAGTCAGCTCTATCAGCTGGGCCATCTCTGTCCTTGTGATTGCTCCAAAGAGTGTTAAGTGTTACGGAGCATCACTCCCCTCTGTTGAGGGGACTCTTCTTCTGTACATCATATTTATCATTCAGCTGTGAGTTTTGTCTTCTCTTACAGTTTCTACCAAACTTGCTGAGTTTTCACACCCAGCCCCCAGGAACCCGTGTCTAAAATTAGCCCCATGTTTGCCACCTTCCGTCCTCTGGTCCTGCCACAGGCTGAAGCAAAGGTTATCCACCGCAGTTAATGGTTAAGCAATTTCTTATGTGACTACTTTTGCCCTTGGGTGAATACCTGCTGATCCTGGAGATTTATTGTTGTTTTTCTTCTACTTATTTCAAGCGGCAGAGGAAGTCGTGTCCTTTACACGTGTTACAACACCCCCTTGGTATGGGCATTGTAACACGTTTGGGTGTATTAGGAGTGGAGCGAAGGAAGAAGAGAAGGCACAAACCCCTTTATGGGTAGTTCCTGTTCATACCAGTTAATCCAGTCCAACTACCATGCTGTCGTGGCAGTTCAAGGTAAAAGAATGCTCCCCCTCCTCCCTTAGGTGAATCTTTTCCTCACTCTCTTTTCTCCAGGCTTCTGCTTTCCTCCTGCATTTCTAGCCATCGCTGGGACAAATGAGAGGGGGTAGGAATCGCCAGGTGGAACGAGACCCGTGGCCCTTTCCATCCTGTCAGCCCCACAGGACCATGCAAGAGGGCCCCAAGCAGGGTCTGGAGAGGTTCATCCCCACCCCAAACCGCCCGTGATCCCGAAATATGGGCATTCAGGTCTGTGGGGTTTTGCTCTTGATGCTGTTGTCACAGCTGCTGTGGCCGTGGGCTTCTGCAGCACGTGCAGGTCCGTGTCCACCAGCAAGCCTGAGGTTTGGAGGAGGTCCCCTCAAACTGGGCCAACTGGGCTCACAGGTCAGTGCCTGGATGGCACTGGGGAGGGCTGGCTGGGGGGAAAGGCGGTAATAGGGATGTGCACAGAGTGAAAACACCAAAAGCAGAGAGTTTCTTGACTTCGAAAAACCTGAACTGCAGAGCAGCCTTTGGAAGACTTTCCGTTCCCTTTCCACACTCTCAGGTCCGAACGTCACGTCATTTGCCCAGCCGTAAATAGCTGTGAATTAAACAGGCTGCACTTTTTTGGCTAATAGATATGTCCACTAGTGCTGCAGCTTTATCTTCATATCCCACTGGTGTTTGCATTGTAGATCAAGAGCTCCAGTTGGCTTTTTCTTTCTCCTTTTTTTTTTTTTTTCCAAGATTTAAAGAGCTGGCAGAACATTTATTCAGTTGCGCAACCTCCATTCAGAGTATTTCTCAGATCCTGGATATGGGGCTAATTTTTTGTCCTTTGACAGCTGCTGTAAATCAATAAGGCAGTTGGAGGTCACTTGTAGTCAATCAGTAACCAGAGCTGGTGAAGGGGAAAGCACTAAATATTTGGTATGAAAACACAGGCTCTAAACTTGAAGTTCTCGCTCAGGGTGACATTTTCACAGCCGTGCCTTCAGAAACCTGGCTCCATCCAGCCTCGGGGTAGAAACCCAGCCTGGCCATGGTCTTTTCCTGGTAACTAGCTACACGGAGAATTTCACAGCACGTGCACACCAGAGGGATTACAGCAGACCTGGGCGCAAGGTGCTTCAGGTGCAGGAAGCGTGTCTTGTGGTGCAAGGTGCTAGTGTGGTGCCAGCTGAATTACTCCTCCTTTCTGCAGGAAATCGTTGGGTGCTGGCTGAAGCCACGTGCGACCTTCGTCACAGCCACCTCCCCCAGGAACCGAGACCCGTGGCCGGGTGGTAATTCTCACAGGGGTCCCTAATTCTCTCTGAAACAACTGGGACCTAAGCTCTTTGAATACCTTTGCCATCTGAATCATATTCCAATGGCATCATCATCTTTGCTCCTAGTTCTGGAGCTGGTTGCCCACAAAACTTTTCTGCCTGACCTCACCTCAAGCCCCTGCAGTGAGAACGCACTTGGTTTCCTCTTTCCCTTGACCTCAGCTGCTCTGGGCTGTGCGGTGGTGCAGGATCCCATCTCTGAGCAATCACCCGGGCATCTCTCCACCGGTGCTGACACGGGGCCCTCGTGCCCTGCACCACCGGCTGGGAGATGCATCAGACCCTACCCGTAATCTGGACATGCGGAAGCTTCACACCAGCATTTTTTTGGCTGGTATTTTGTCCCCCTGTGAACAGAGCTGGGCGGCGCAGACAGTTTGCACAATAACCGGTGACTCATTTTCGGCTCCATCTGCTGGATGGTTTCCATCGAGCTCTAGCCACAGGGTTTGCAGAGTCACGTGTTGCACTTTCCATCTTCACTCCGGATTGGGAGGTGGACACGCTGTGCTGGTGCCAGGGGCTCTGCGCTCTCCTCCTGCCGCCGCAGAAGTGTCGGTCACATCCGCCCCTGAGCCCTGAGGAGGTTCTGCAGGTCTCAGACCCAGCTACCATGGGGCTGTTCCCTTGCTGCTTCCTGGGCCGGTGTCTCTGGGAAATGCTGCTTCGTTGGTGTCCACGTGCAGGGCAGAGCTTTGACAGTGGCCGGTGGCCATGGCCGCGTGGCTTTGGAGGTGACATCCTTCCTCCAGCTCTGCCTTGGAGCCTCGGACAGGCACTCGTGCTCTTCCCAGCTCGCTGCCGTGCAAAGAAGGGAATCGAGCAGGCTTTTCCCTTGCTCTCTCTCCTTTCAAACATTTAATACGAACTTTAAATACTGGCATTTCCTTCCAGCTTTCTGACAGCCTTGAGAGATGCACCCCAGAGAGCAGGATGGAAAACTGAGTGCATGAGGAACATAAAAGGGATTTTCTGATCAGGAGCCGCATGCAAGCACCGATTAGCCTCGCAAAGGCTTTAACGACATCCTTTAGTGCCTGGCCCTGTGCGTAGGCTTTCCTCAGGCTGGCTGAGTGGTAAAACTTGAATTTTAGGCTTCTTAAGGGTTTAATAAGGGGCTGAACTCAAATACTAGCTTTGAGTGGAGCACTGAATTCTTCAGGGTCAGAAGGTGGAGGGGCTCGGGGGTAGGGCCAGTCCCGTGCCACGGGGAGCTGCGGTGCTCCCGGCATGGCCGGGGCGGTTTTCCCCTGCACGCAGGCGAGGGGACACTGGTGACACCGCTCCTTGGGGCAGCTGGGGTGTCCTTGCGCGCCCCAGGGAGCTCACAGCACAGCTTGTCACTCCCAGCGGGGCTGCTCACGTCTAATATTTGTCTTCTGTGGGTGCCCTGTCACCGCGGGGCTGATTGTCGGCACCGAGCTGGTCCTGGCCAACGTACCCACCTGGCACCGCGGGAGCTGAATAGATCGGCCTGATCCGTGGCAGAGAGGGGACCATGTCCCCATGCAGGGCTGGTGTGGGATGGTGGCTGCGTTTGATGCTTGTCCGCGTGTCCTGCAGAGCCGTTCCGCAGACACCGCGGGGCTGGGGAGCAGCCTGGCTCCATAAGTTTGGGCAGGAGTTACACGAGCGTGGCCACACCGTGTCTGGGAGCTGGGCTGGCCTGTTCCGTGTCCTCTTATACTGCACCGCACTGGAAAACTGATCCAAGACATCCCCCAGGATCCCTCATGCAAGCAAGTCCTTGCACACCAGCACTGCGTGCCCGATTAGGCCAGGAGACACGTTAACGCCTTGCACGACCCTGGGCTGCAGATCACTTGTGCGCTCACTTTGCTTTCAGTGCGTGCTTCGTTCACAGGGCTTTCACCGGGAGTAAAAGATGGCATTTTAGACCCCAGGCTTAAGCCCTGCAATGAGCTGGCTGGAAATGCAATGAATCGTGTGCTTTTTGCTCTCAGATACATTTGCATCCCAGCTCTTCTGGAACAACCAGGTACATGTCTTCTGAGTCACTCCCACACTTGAAAAATCCTTTCGCTTTTGGGAAAAAGAGAGCCATATAAAGCCAGTCTTTATTAAACCTTCATCCTCCGATTCCTCAGTGTTAGAAAGTCTGGCAAGAACAAGTCACTTCCTACGACTTGTTTGAAAAATGACAGATGAGCCATCAGAACAGCGGCAGTTGCCAGAGCCAGGGATGATCCAGCACAAGTGCTGACTGTGGGGCCGGCATCTCCCAGCTCCAGAAAATGGTCCTCACAAGAACATACAGAAATGTTATAGACCCTTAATTGGAGTTTATCTAATATACATTTAGGAAAGGTGCAACAAAAGAAAACAAGCATGTATCTTCTTGACCAGCAAGTCTGGTCCAGGCTTCTCTCCCTCCCAGACAGTTTCTTCTGAAATTATACAAGTAACCAGAGATTTAGATCCATTCCTGTTGCACTCCGGACTTAGACCAAGCCCAGATCGCTGGCAGAGGAGCCCAGTTCTCCACCGTGCCGTGGTCTCTGCCCGTGGCTGGTGCAGAGCCACAACTGGCCCCACATCCAATGCCGTTATCTCGCCGTTATCCTTCCTCCCTGCAACTGCAAAATACCCAGCGTGTGCAGGGTTGGGAGCTTGGGAGGCTTGCAAGTCATGCTGAAGCCCAACATCTGCCTATGCAATCTCCTCCTCCCAGCCCTTGTTGTTCCCAGCCCCAACGCGCGTCTGCAAGAGCAGCCGTGTCCCAGCCCCGCAGCAAGTCCAGGGATGGCACCGTGGGGTAACGCTCCCTGCACCTTCCTTCCTTTCACCCAAACGCATCTTAACATCCGCCCAGCCTTGAACTGGCCTTTTGAAAGCCCTGGGCACCACCAGAGTATTAGTGACTCTCTGAACCCGTTGCACCAAGAGCGACGATCGGGCTCACCGTGCCACGCTTGCCCCTCTTCCCCGCAACAACAGCGTGAGCGGAGGCAGGATTTGTCCAGGATCAGCCTTTTCTTTATTTAAGGATTTTTTACATAGGCAAATGTTACATTTTTTTGGACACACAAATGATAAAATGATCAATCCTATGTGTCTGCACGTGCTCACACCCACAGCCCGTGCTGTCTTCCTTAGGGTTTTTATTCATATGCGTATATACAGGGGCCTGGCAGACAATGTTTTCCATGGTTTGAAAGAGTGCTCGAAAAGGGTAAAACTGAGAAATGCCTTTAAGGAATGTCCACCTTGTGAGTCTGGGTCTGTGCATTTTGGTTTCAGAAGCTTTGTGTCTCTGCCATATGATCTGTAGACTGTGTATTGCACTCTTCTACTTCGAATTTTGTTCTGACTCCTCCTACTTTACTCCCTCACCTACAAAACCGGGATTTCTAATGAAAATAAGCAATATGTTGCTGCATATGCTCAGGTGTAAAGGATTTTCTAAAGCAAGAGAACTGGCAGTACACTGCCGCCCTTCTGCATTGGACTTTTTGTGATAGAAAATATATTGATTAAAACAAAAATAGGAACGTGCAATGGAATGAGGGTGTTTGCTGACCTTGTTCTGATGACAGAAAAGTCACTTCAGGGTGAGTCTGTGCCTTGAGCTTTTACAGGGACCTGTTGCCCTGGGCATAGGATCAAGGGAGTTTTTTCTCTAGTAAGGGTTGCAAGATAGGTAGTAGTTGCCGTTTAAAAACGAGGTACATTCCAAAGAAAACTGCTAAGAAAATTTCAATTAAAAGAAGGAAATTCATAATGCATAGATTGGTTAAATGTGCACAATTGTAAATATAGACAATAATTTTCAGGCTTTTGTCTTGAAATATTAGTGCTGCTATAAGGAACCAAGAATGTGACTTACTTATAATGACTTACCATAGCATTTTCATACTGTAAAAGAGATAGATTAAGTTGACATTATATATTACTTAGCTGTGTACCAATTAGCTAAACAAATGCTATGAATTCCGTCATTTGTGATGGAAGCTACATAAAAATTGTATAATTACCGCAGTGAGTCATCTAGTTAAATGGCACTTCTATATGGACGAACTGATCGCAATGCCAGATTAATAGCCTTTTGCTGCTGTTTTACGTGCTTGCCAGAGACCATACTACATTGTTGCTAAGCATCATTAATGGATTAAAATAAAGGTTTTGCATAATTCCTACAGTGTATCTTCAAACAGCTTGTTTAGTTTGTGCACTAGCCTACTGCTTGTTAGCCCTACTTAACACACGGGTCTGGGAGGTTAATGCAATCCCAGGAACTCTTTCAAAAGCTCACAGGTTTTCTTGTGGATGACTTCGCGGAGTTTCCGCACGCGCCGGATGCTGGAGGTCCCCACAAAGCTGTCAGGCTGTAGGACAGCCATGCCGTTGTGGACATCTCCCATGATGATGAGCTGGCCATCCACTGTGGTCATGTTGGGACATGGGCAGCTCCAGTCCATGTTCAAAAGCGTGATTTCTAGTGGTTCCTTCCCCAGGAATTTTAATCCCATTTTTTCATCTTTGAGAATCTCCTCCACTGTCACCAGGGCATGTCCCGAGTCTTGGTCTTCGGTCAGCTCCGTTATACGGCCCAGGATAACAAAGTCGCTTTTGCAGAAGCTCGTCACCAGCTTCTGGCGAGGTTTGCAAGCTTTGCAGTGCGTGTTCTTTGGGAAAGGGCACATCTCTTCGCAGGCCTCCCGGCTCTCAAAGTTGTTCTCGTTGCCTCCACACCCACCATAAATGAAGGACTGGCACTGCTTGGTCAAGCTGTTATAGGCCCATCTGGGCTCGTAGGCTTTGCAGTGACCTTGGAGGGCTGGCAGGTTGCAGATGTTGATTGGGCCGTTCATGCACGTTAACATGCAGTTCTCGTAGGTCTCAAAGTGGTTGAGGTTGCTGTTACAGTTCCCATAGATGAAAGTAAAGCAGTTGTTTTTCTTTGCATCATAGTACCACCTGGTCTGCTCTTCCCCGCAGTCTTCGCTATCTGGTTGCTTCAGGCACTCGTCGGTTGGAAAATGTGTTTTGTTTTGGGAAGCTTCTTTGGATGTGGGTTCTCCTTTGATGACTGACAAAGGGAAATCAGCCCTGAGAAGGCCACCGCTGTTTTTGGCGGTGCACGTGTAGATGCCCGCGTCTTGGAGCTGGGTGTTGTAGATGACTAGCTGGGCGATGTTGGTGACCACGACGTTGCCTCTGACGTGATTTGGCTTCATAATGACTTTGTCTTTCCCATCGACCTGCTTCTCCCACGTGATTTCTGGCTTGGGTCTCCCTGTAACATCACAGAGGAAGCTGACGGTCTCTCCCACGTAGACCGACTGATGGACGGGGTTGTTCACCAGAGCAGGCGGCAAGATATCAACGACTGTTGTCTCGGAATAGGCAGTAGTGGGGCGAGCTGTTGTTTCTGGTGGGATAGGGCTGGTGTTTGGCCAGGTAAGATGGTACCTACAGGTGACCACATTCAGTGTAATGCCTTTGATGCAAGCTTCTGCATCCATGTAGCACTTGTTGTAGTAGGTGAGGCCGTCGGAGGCGCAGGTGAAGCTCGGCTCCTTCTCACACCTGTCCTTGCACTTGCAGACGGGTTGTCCATCCCAGATGTCACACTCTGATCCTTGCTGGATACACATGAAACGGTCACAGGTTGCTTCTTTGGGCATTCCCACCGGCCCTTTTTTCCCCTTGACGTCCATGTACCGAGCCGCCACGCAGCTCTTCGTTCCGCAAACATTGGGGCAGCACTTCTCAAAGGTCTCGCACTCCTGGGGAGAAAGAAATGGCCTAATCATTACCAGGGACAGAGTAAAGTCCTTTTTAGATACCCAGAAAGCCCAGAAACTTTCAAGGTGTTTGCTCAGGGGACCTGGTCTGCCACAGATACCTGTGGTCTGAAACTCAGTGTCCCACCGGCGATGAGTAGAAACGTCCCTCCAGCATCTCCCGAGAGGTGTCTAAACACACTGGGCTTTCTGAAGTGCTTCAAGAGGACACTCTCAAGAAGGAAAATGTATTTCTGTCTCTTAAACGTGAACATCATCGTAAGTCTTTCCTGGAGTCACATGGACTTCTTGACTACCGAACCAACAACCCCCCTTCTGCGCTCTCCGAAATGCCTGAGGACAAGCCCTGAGAAACAAGAGCGGATGGAAAGTCTTATCATATGGCTGTAGGCAGTAATCCTTCTTATTTTCCACAGAAGTATGTAAAGTATTATTTGAATTCCCTGAGACTAACAGCCTACTCTTGGAGGCGGAACTGCCAAGGATTTGTAATTGTTCACATTGTAGGGGAAATAATAGAGTATCTCAAAAGTAAGGAAATTCTTGCTCCAAAAATAATTTTTCTATGGTATTTAGAAAAACAAAACCAAACCAGCTCATTATGGCTTCTCTGTCCTATTTTAGTCCTACTTTCAAATGCAGCATCGCTCTTCTAGTGATTTATTACACTCTGTCTCAGCTACAGTCAGCTCTAAATTGCGGTTAATTTTAGCAGAATTTTCATCTTCTGTGCAGAAAAGATATTTGATATGTGTGGTCACAGCTGCTGTGTTGTTCTGGATTACTTTAAGGGACCACGGACGCTGCTACCATGCACACGACAGGGCACACTTCCACCCTGTGTTAAGCCTCCACAACCCCCCTGACATACAACGGCTTTCTCTGTAAGTGAGAACAAAATGTTTTTTAAGCTATCAAACTAAATCGCTTCCCCTGAGCCCAGTATCCTTTCCTTATTGGGAAAAAGATGACCTAATAACATAACTTCTCCCCCATTTCCCGTGGCACATTACGAGGTTTCAGGAGCCAAGTTGGAAACCGGAACGGGGAACGGTTTCGGCTGGGGGTGAGGACCGCGGCGTTAGCAAAGCCGGTGGCACAGCCCTCGGCTGCTCGCAGGCCACTCGAGGTCCCAGGACCTTCTGTCACAAGGCAAAAGCGAATGTTTTTAGCCAGTGGCTTCTGGCTTTCAGTTTTCGACCAGTAAATTATTAAAACAGCTTCCTCTGCTGCTGCTGCTGCTGGGGTTTTGCAACTGGTTTAATATTCATTGCTGCACACCTGGTAGGTGAAATAAAGGGGGCTTACGTGGAAATGGCAGGAGTAAAAACAGTACCTTCTTTCATGACACATGGGATCCATCTGAGCAAATTTCTTTGTTTACTTGATGTCCAGCCTTTTTCTCTATCCTCCCCCCTCCCCGCTCTTAGCATTGCAGAAGCAACCAGGCTACAGAACATAAACCCAATGACTTTTTTCAGCGTGGTGCGTGTTGCCGTCAGCCTGGTTTGGGCTGCAGGAGCTTTGCTGTTGGGCATGATGTCAGAGGCAGGACGAGCAGGTATTTTCAGCTGCCGACTTGAGCTGGCGGTGCTGACAGGTTGAAAAATGAATTTTCGGGTTGTAAGCTAAGCACATTTTGAGCTGGGAGCATCACAGAGAACATCTGCCTGGCCGTTTTAACCATGCCCCTGTTTTGCACTCCAAGCACGCTTTGTGTTTCAAGTTCAGCAAAGGCTGATGCTTTATATGTTAGATCAAATGACTTCATAAATGATTCCTCCCAGGAATATAAAGCACTGATGATGGCCCCCACCAACAAAGAACATGGTGACACTGCTAAAATACCGTGGATTGGCCCCAAGGCATGCTGAGTTCTGGAGTATCAAATTCGGACTTTTCTTTAGACAAGAAAGCAGGGAAAACACTCAAACAGAGCGAGTGCTGTACCCACATAGCCATAAGTGGCAGCTGCCACACACCTCCCCGCTTAGCTGATAACTCATCAAATCTTTTGTATTTTCTATAGGTCACGGGTCAATTAAATACGCGTGCTGTCTGCACCAAGTCCTGCGCGGCGCCGGCACCTTTCTATCCAGAACAGAAAGAGGCTGCGGCGCAAACAAGCCCACCAACAAACCCCATCAGAGAGAGAAAAACGTCCATCACTCACCAGGTCGGCTTCGCACTCCCTCTTGCAAGTGCTCTGCGCGTCTACCCACAGGTTGGGGTTCATGTCGTTGGGGCAGATCCCAGCGTGCGAGTAGCGGATGGGAGGCAGAGCTCTTCCTCGCAGAGAGACCTCCAGGAGCAAGAGGACACTGCTCTTCCCCAGCAAGATCCACATCCACCGGGTGAACAGCACCAACAACATCTCAGAACTTCTCCTGGGCAATGGCAGGGACTGAGCTGGAGGTAGTTCTTGTTTGCTTGGGGTTGCTTTTTGTTTGTTTGTTTGTTTGTTTGTTTGGTAAGCCTTAAATTTTTGAGGAACCCAAATGCACCTGACTTCTGTAAAAACTTCAGCAAGCTCCTCTGCTGCCTCTGTTGATAGTACAGTTTGGTCTGGACCTCATTGGATTAAAGGTCCTAGGAAGTTACCCCCTTATTTTAAAAGAAATGCTAATAGTCTGAGCAGTTAGCTCTATTTATACTCTGCCTCTGTTAACAAGTCAGAAAAAGTAAACTTGATTTCTTTGACAGGCACACGCTTCCTATGTCCTGGTGGCAGTCAGACAGATTTGTTGCAAGAAAAAAAAGCTGGAAAGAGTTTAAAAGGCTGGAACTGGCACGGTGGGACCCCTGCATGTTTCTGAATGCAGGGAGGCCTTCTTAACCCCTTTAGACCTAAAGTACTTCCCTATGCTAAGAATGGCATTTACTTCTGAAAGAGTGCTTGTCTAACTCACCCGCACCCGGGTCAGGGGATTTCCCCACGGCAAGGGGCTACACAATCACTTGCTAAAAGGAACGAGTAATAGGATTGAAGCAATTAAAGCTAGAATATCATATTTTAACAAAGGACGTAGGGAAGAAATAATTTATTTAAAGTTAGGGTAGACAAAGCAGTATGTCTTCAAAACTTCTTCTGGGGTTTCTCCGGGCTTTTTTCTTCTCTTTGTTGGGGAGATTTCCAGGATGCTGAGTTTAGCGCTGCCCTCAAGCCCCACCAGTAAATGTTAAAAGTGTCCCTGAATTCCTCCACATTTCCTGCTGTACAGTGCATTGCTGACCCCTTTAACAGCGCCAACAAAAAAATAGTAGAAGTTCAACTCTATGGAAACCTGCATAAAGGAATGTACAGCATTTTTGCATTGGGGGGGCAGGGGAGAAATGCAGTCAAGCTGAGTCCCTCGTTCCCTGGTTGTTACAGCAAAGGGCTGATCCTGCTCGTGCTGAACACGTGCCAAAACCCAGAGACAAGCAGCAGGACCCAGAGCTGCTCAGCACCTTCCAGGATTAGAGCCTTTGGGCTGAGTTCTAGGCTGGCTGGGATGGATCCTGCCCGGTGCTGGGAGCCTCCTGGCAGGACCAGGTGAGTTTGCATCCCACGTGGGGTTCAGCAGGGCTGGACCGGCAGCTTTGGGAGGAGGGAAGAGCACTGCGAACCTGACCGATCCCGGCACAATCAGCCCTTGCTTTATTATAGTAAAGTTTTTCCCTTAGGTTTATTAAACCCGGGTTGTTTTTCATGGCTGACTTTGGACCTAATTCTCCTCTGAGTGATGGCTGCTGCCAACCAGTATAACCAGCAGTGAACTGGGCCACGGTGCAGGCGATGCCCCAGGCCACGGGGCTCCTGCTCCTCCCCTGGGGCAAGGCAGGAGAGCGCAGTGACCTGCTGGTGTTTCCTAAGCATCACCTCCGAAACAAAGGAGAGCAACCTGGAGCTGATACGCCCTTGGCTGTGGCATTTCTGTGGCAACCCGGGCTTATAAAAAGAGCCTCTAGCAGTTTTGATTTGTGTGACCGCATTAACGATATGCACGGCATTTGAATTTCATATGACGCTCGGAGAGAAGTTGTCCAAATTAGTTATTTATAAAGAGCGAAGTCAACCGCCAGGCAGCAGTTTGCAGTTGATTTATTCTCTCTGAAACTTTAGAAACCTGCATGACACTTGTACAAAGTGTGGCTGTGCGCAAAATGTTTTATTCAATACTTGTTTACAAAGACAAACGCAGCACCCTGTGATGCCTAAAAAAGCCAACCAAAAATGACACATTCCCGAGAGGTGCTTAAAATTCTTACAGCTCTATTAACAACAAAATCACATGTATTAGTGGTTCTGTTGACTAAACAAAGACACTTTATATTGTAAAACTGACTATGGATAAGCTTTGAAACCAGCCGTACGTGGGTGGCGAAGCGTGCGGGTGTCCCAGGGCTGGAGGAGCCGCTGTGATGACTGTGGGGGTCTCACCCCAACAGCTGCTGTACGTGCAGGGAATTTCCCATTCAACCCATGGCGTTGCCACCGTGTAGCTGTGGTAAAGTCATCTTTTCCTGCCATCTTGAGTCTTTTCAGGCTGTCTTACCCCCTTGCCCGCTGGGCTAGAGGTGGGGAACTGGTTGGTGCTTTCCAGCCTCCGTCTCCTGTCTGGTGCCAGAAAGCCACCTCCTTGCGCACTTTGGCCATGCTGAGCGAGAGTGTGGGCCCACCAGAGGCGAGATCCCTTCCGAGGAGGAAGGGATAACACTACCGTGGTTTTTTCCCCCTCCCAGACCGAGGATCCCCTTCCCCAGAGGCACATTTCAGCAGTGGGGGAGCAAAGTGGGGGCTCTGAAGAATCAGGCCCTGGTTGGCATCAGACAGACGGAGCCGTCGTCTGCTTTGCTGAGTCCTCCATCCAGAGGGAGATTCTCCAGGGACAGGTAAGTCCCATCGCAGCTTTCTGTTTTCAGCCCCCAGGTATTGTGTTCAGTGTGCGATGGCCAGGATGGTGAAGCTCCGGAGGCGACAGGTTAATGAGCCCAGCTCTTGTTAACGAGCCCAGCTGTTAACGAGCCCAGCTGAAGGAGCAGTTGCAGGGGACATGCAACTCAGTTGGTCTAATTGTGTCTCTATTGCAGATCAGTGGGGTCGTTCAAGAAAAGGTTGTTTGAACGGCTGAGTTTGATGTATTGTCACCCCAAACGTTGAGCCAGTGCTTGGCACCACAGAGAGGGGCAGGGACATCCCATAGGAGCTTGGGAAAAAGGGCAAAGCAATTACCATTAATGACAATGGTGGTTTTGTTGGGTCACTGTACTTACGTTATAAGTGAGGCACAGGAAACTTGTGTTAACTGAGAAATCAGCAGATTTGCTGATTTGCTGAAAAGTTTCAGCAAAACTTTTGCATAGGAAGCCTTTTAGGGAATCAAATCCTGGCCTAATCCAAAGAAAACCGGACAGACGCTGTGTCCCTCCGACTCCCATCGCTCCAGGAACAGGGAGTGCTCAGCCCCACGAAGGATCAGTCCCTTGGCCACCTGAACACAGGCGGGAAAGGGAGGAAAACAGCTCCATAAATCTCCCGGTGAATGCAGGCAGGCAGGTCTGGAGGGCAGAGGAGGCAACGAGGACTCTGAATAACCCTCAACAGCTGCCCCGTCCCTGCCAGGACATCCCAGACACGCTGTGACCCGGCCTGAGGGACACAGCCAGGAGAGGACTCCACTATGCGGGTTGGCTTGGGGACAGCAGGGACCTCGGCTGTCCCAGCACGGACAGCCCAGCTCTGCCCAATGCACTCAGTGTCTCCCTGGTTTCACTGGGGGCTGTTATCTCACGCGGTTTAAATTCATTGAGCTCAACTGACCTCAAAGGCTGTGACCGGGTACTCCAGAACAATACCAGGTAACGCCAGATGTGAATCAGGATCTTTGTCAAGGTCCCTGGGCATATTTTTTTCTGCTCTACCTTGTTTATAAAGCATTGTGAGTTTTTCTTTTGTATAAGAAATAAATAATCCTTATGCCCCATTTTTATAAACAAATCTATTATGATTGCCAAGTTTACGGCTTATCTTGTCTCACTCATGTCAGATACTGATGCGATAAAGATCTTCCCAAATGAGTTCAAGCCATGGAAGGAATCCCACTACTACCCAAAAATCCCCCTTTCTGATCAAGGTATCGATCTCAGTCTTTTGCCTGGGGAGTCAAGACGAGTTTTCTCTGGATCTCAGATGGACAAACCCGAGCCCTGATGACACAAAGCAACATCGCAGACCTGCTCCCAGCAGCGGGGACACGCGGTCTCTGACCAGCCTGTGCTCCAGAGATGTCCATCTGCCACTAGACCACAGCCCTGAAAAGCCCTCCTAGGATGCCCAGGGTCCTGGTTAGGGCTGTTGATCTAGAATTGGTTTCACCGTTGCGCATTTTGTAAATAATTTCTTTGCCCTTTTTCTTGCTCTTGCCAAGCTCCTATGAGATGTCCCTGCCCTTCTCTGCTGTCCCAAGTGTTGACCAGTGTTTGGTGTGACCCTTTCTAACTGAGGAGGGAAAGGGGGTTCTCTGGGGCACAGGAAAGTATAATTGCGTTGCGTTTTGTTTTGGTTTTTGTTTTCTTAAACCACTGTCAAAGGAACAGCAAGCGGTTGTATTTATTGGGCAAAACGAGCAACCCTCATCTGGAATTACTAGGCGGATGGTGGATGGATTTGCCGGTTTTATTGTTATTAACCGTCACCCTGCAATGCTAAACCTCCCATCCCCGTTGATCTCTGCCTCGGCAAAGGGGCCCTTCCAGATTCGCCCTCTCGTGCTGTCTGGGCCTGTCGCCACTTGCAGCCGGTTTTGCCAACACCAACACAAACCTCCCCTCTGTGATTCACCACTGCCGGGGGGGATCTTGCTCACCGGAACATCGAGAGCCCCAGCACGAGGGCTCGGGGATGTGCTGGGGTGCAATGGCTGCCTCCCCTGGACCTCTTCTGCCTTTAAGCTTAGCTTAAAGCAAAGACTCTGGTCCTTGAGACCTCCTTCCTCCGCCACACAGGGCAGCTGGGCACAGCGGGACCTGGTACTGACTCCCTGCACCAGCCAAGCCACTAAAACCTGCCTGTTTCCCAAACCAGGGCACTAAAACCTGCCTGTCCATCAAACCAGGGCACTGAAACCTGCCCTGCCTGCAGGACCCTGATCACACAAGCAGTCCCAAGGACATGCTCTTCTTCACCCCCACCATCATCATTCACGCTCCTTAGGCGGCTCCTTGTCACTGCACAGATGAAAATGCAATGCCTGCAAAGATAAGTACCTTTAAAAGCCGTCTGCCTCATTTAGAAAGTACCGACGTTCCAGTCTGCATGTAAAGCTCACTGCACTTAAATCTGATAGCCAGACATCTGAGAGGGAACATACCTGGCAGATCCCTTGGAGCACAGCTGCCAGCCGCTTGCTTTGAGCCGTAACGTTGCTTCCAGACCCACACAGAAATCTAGATTATGCCTCCGGACCTTGGCTTTAGCTTGCTTTGGGCTCCAAATTTTCCCCTTTGAGCAATGCCCTGCTCCCTCGAATCTCGGCAGGACCTGCCCAGGGTCTGGGCTGCGGGGGACAGTGGGGCCACCCAGCCTGGGCCCTATTTTCAGGGCCATTTGTACACGTAATTAGCAGTGGAAGCATATTTCAGTTTTGCCCTAGTTAAGATTTTTGTCAGGGTTCCCTGGAAGCACCCATAACTAACAAGTGCTGGTTTGAGCTTCTGAAATAAGCCGTCGGAGCAGATAACGGCGTGTACAGACGGGAACCGGGGGCATGTTTAGAGCAGCGATTGCTCACCGCAATGAGCCGCTGTTTATGTGCATTCCGCCTCATGCGCAGATGCTCAGTAAGCAGAAATTAATGTAGTTAGACAAAAGGGCTCAGTTTAGGGGGGAAAAAATCGATAATGTCATGGAGTTTATTACAGGGTTATGGGCCACCTGCTAGAACTCAGCATTAGGCCTGCGTTACGTTGTGTTTCGGCTGATGGCATTGCACTCAGACAAGGCTAGCGCCAGAATTATTATTTTATGCCTCGGCAGATGGCTTCTGCTCGGGGGTTTTATCTTCGAGTGCAGACATATGACTAATCATCATTCGCTTTCTCTGCTAACGTACGCTGGGCAGGAAGCAATTGCCAGTTTGATGATGGTTCGTTTTTGCCAGGTTTATTCTGTCTGAAACAGCGCAGCAAGATGCAAAGAGGGTACAAAGGAAGATAATCAGCCAGTTATCAGTGAGATATGGGGGAAAGCTGGGCTCAGAGGCTTGACTTTCACTGGCCCGGCTCTTTCTCTTTCAGAGGCAAAGCCTTAGGTATCCCATAGATAATTCAAGGAGGCCATGGAGTTGGTGTCTTTGGATTGTCAAGATTGCGAAGGTCAAATACTGGGAGTGAATTCATCCTGCCTTGGAGCGGGAGGAGCCAGGTCACTTCCCAAAGTCCCTTCCAGCCTGGTTCTGACACCCTCAATGTGGAGCGAGACCCGCTCCAGCAGTCAAGCTTTGAGTCAGGGACATCTGAGATCTGTAGCACAACCTGGCAAGTCAAGAAACAGAAACCACAGCTGCAGTGGCATCATTGCAGGGCCAGCACTTTTCACGTGAGGCCCTCTCAGGTATCTACAGTTTCTACCGATTTTTATAAACCTTAATTCCCCATGATTTCAGTGTGAAGGCATCATCTCAGCGTCACTCTGCACTGATCCTTTCAGGAAGTTTATGAACCTTTCCGTGGAGGAGGTCTGAGCTGAGAGTTTGTAAGGCGAGAGAAAACCGCTGCAGATTTGCCCGACTTTGTGCTTCGTTGTAAGACTTTACCCAATCCGTTGAAGTTTGGAAGCCCTCGTTGTGGCTGGGAGCCTCTCCAGAAGATGCAGAACAGCTCCCAGTGATGGGCTTTTCATCAGGCAACGAGCGTTGGCTTCTCCAGACAACCTGGAAGTCCCAGACCTCCTCTGAGGGTTTGGTATCCAAAACTTTGCTATAAACAATAATTAACATTCACAAAATGGAACTATTTCCATTTATGCAAATATCATTAAATCCTTAGAGCGTCAATTCTCTCTTCTTGGAATTCAAATCTAAATTAGGACAAAAATTCTTTTTAACTGAAGAGTTATTGCCTTGGTTTGGCTTTGCTGGCTGTTGGTGGTCCTGGCTGTCGCAAAGAGCATCCTCTGGCCACGCTCAGAGTGTGACCTGTGCCAGAGCCGTTTCCCACTCGCTCACTTAGGCACATTAACAGCGTTTCCAAGAGGTGAATTATTTTGTTTGAGTTTGCCCTGTGTACCCTCTTACCACCAGCTGCAAAGCATCATATGGTTCGCGTTGCTTGAACCCTGATGCTGGCCTCCAGAAAGAGTAAATCCCACCTGGGCCACTGACACCATTATTTGAAAAGCCCAAAGACGACTAAATGCAGACCTGGTATAACCAGGGTGCTCCTCTCCTGGCATTGATTCGCAGCACATCTGAACACCGGCTAGAGGTGCGAGTGATGTCTGCAAAGCACTAACCATCCGATTCCACGGATCGTTAGAGTGGCAAGCCAATCCTGTGTGCTGGCAGCAGAATGCTCGTCTGCATATAATGGCTTTTTTTCATTCTTACTCTTTCTGATTTCAGCTAATTCAACGTACATTTTTATTTTGATCTTCTATTGTTTGCAGCAGGAAGAGTCCACCTGCAGCCTCCATCGTCGCAGGGTTCACTGAGATGCAGCACTTTTCCACGGCAGTTTTGAAGATAACCGGTCCTTGATTGTCTGACGCGCCGGTGGCTGGCAGAGCGATTGTAAGTAACGTTTAAGAGACTCACGTGGTTTAATCGTTATAATTTTCCTGTGCCTCTAGGGCCTGCATGTTGGACTTATTGCGTTATCTAACCAATTGCTAGGATTGTGTTTTAATGATCGACGCAGCAGGCTGCCTTTGAGCAGGGAGGTACAAAGGAACCGGAGCATCATCAGAGGCGAGCGCTTGCAACACGCTCTGTAATGGCCTGATTTGCCTCTGATTGAAGTCGATGGTAAATATTCTGCTGACTTCAAAGGGGAGCAGGGTGAGGTTACACTGAAACACTCTTGGAAATCTCACCCAGCGCTTGATTTTTCTTGACCTGAAGGCCAGTTCAGTCAGCTCTGCTCCCACAAAGGAGCTTTCGGGAGCCCTGTAAAAGCTGCCACAGTGATTTTAGCCCTGGGTTCACATGGCAGCAGCATGTGAATCGCGGCAAATCTAGAGGACGATGCAGCCCTCCCGAGCTCCGATTTCTGCAGATGGGCGGCTGGCATCGCTCTTGCTCCCTCCTCGCTGGCTGTGGGGAAGTTCAGGGCAATGGGATTGCTAATTAGGTACTTTAGTTCCGTGGGGTGAACTCCCGCAGGGGAACAGGGGGATTTGGGGGACCCTCACTAAACCTTTGGCTTTGCTGTGCGTCAGCCGTGAGAACAAGGTGGCCTGTGTGCCTGGAAAATCTTTACATCGTCTCTGCAACCCATGGCATGAGCTGTGGCTTTGTCTCTTCCCATCACAGAGATAATGGTCTTGAATTCACTTTTGTGTTTCTTCTTCGCGATTTTATATGTTTTTCTTTTGTGTTTCTGTAACACAGTAGTTCTAAAGCTCTGTGCAGGGTGGAAAAAACAGATATTTCCATACATTTCCAAACATTTCCATAAACTAATTTCCTTTTAAAATCAATTAGATTTGTCGATATGGAATTGTTACCTACACAGGACTCATTCCTACCTCTGCCACTGACTTCTTCTGTGAGTCCAGACCACTTACTCCCTCTGTACCACGGCTTCCACCCCTCTGAAGAGACTATAAAGTTACAAGTGGGTCAAGTGACATCAGTTTGTCTTTTAAATCCCTGCACCTTGCTATTGCTGCAGAAGTGATGCGCGAGTGTCAGGTGTGATTTGCTGCAGCCCCAAAACTGTCTGAAAAAACCCGACAAACACAAAAATTGTATCCACAGCCATTTGTTTTTCTTAAGCTGCAGCTTAAGCACAACCCTTTTTAGCTCACGCACACACATATATAATTTTTTTTTAACTTTGCCGTGGCTAGAAACCTAATACTGTTACTGTTGCAGAACATATACTTGGTTTGTACTTTCTCAGCTCCTTCCTGATTTCTTTGAGGAATCTGGCATAGCAATGGCCACGGAAAACCAGGTTAGTGCACAGTAGAGGCTTTCATGGCCACTAATCTTGATGACAAAATTATTCGAACAAACACTTCTTGTGTCACCAATATATCTTATGTAAAACCTTGTGACTTTGATTATGTGTCTATAATACAGATTAGTCTGTTTGGGTGTTTGGTGCTGACCTCCAATAAGCTCCTAAAGCATTAGCAAGAATTTGCAAGTGACAGGCAGGCAGAGGTGCTGTTCTGCCTAATCCCGTTCTCAAAACTCTGACTAGATGTGACTGAACAGTTTCTGTTGCTTTCCTTAAGGCACCGGGTTATTTCTTTCTCTGCCCCCTCCCAGCCACCTTTGTCCTTCTCTCCGCTGCTTTGATGTATCACAAATGTTGGAAGATTTCACTAACCTTATGGATTAGAGCCAGGAAGACAGTGAGAACAAATTTAGAATAGGAGGCAGAGAATGTACCAGCTGGGAGGTGATGCTGTCAATCTCCATGGAGACCTCTTTAGTTACAGCTTTGCTAAGTACTCCGTTGAATTGTATAGCGTCTGGTTCAAAGCCCATCCAAGTCAATGGGGAGTTTCTAGTTGACTGGCCACGTCTCAGGACCATGAGGAGTGCACAGGGCAGAGCCCCGAAGTGTACCCGGTTGTGATTTGCATTTGTCGCTTTCTCCCTGATGGCGAACACACAACCTAAGGAGAATCCAGACACCTTGATCTGGTCTCCTGCGTGGGGCCAGCTTCTTCTAAAGGAGAAAGTGCTGCAGAAGCAAATGTACATGTTGTCTTAACAAAACAATTTTTTTCTTAGGAATGCAGGTTAAACATTTCCATCATCTTGTTAACAGGAGTCAGCTCCTGCGGGAGATGAACTGGGACAAGCTCCACAGGAACCTTTTGGCTCTGAACACCTCGATATGACATGGCCACCACATCCATTTGCCCCATGTCCCCAGGATGAGCCAGTTTCATGGCTTGGGAGAGCAAAGTGAGGGACCACAGACACAGGATGCAGCCAGATGGCTGGAGAAAAAGCAAAGGCAGCTGCTCGTCTGCCCGATGATCTGGTTTAGGACACCCCCTTAGCTCAGAGGGGATGGGGCTCACACCTGGAGACCCTTCCCACAACTGCAACACAAGAAACAACAACTCTCAGGGGGAGAAGTTTGGATCCACGGCACTGCAGCTCAGGCTTGTCATTACTTGAAGCCAAACTGGCTTTAGACACTAATCCACGGAACAATCTCCAGTTGTTATCAAAATCTATTGGACCTCTTAACCACGAGTCCCTGAGCTGATGTACCACTCCCGTCAGGTTCCAGCTCTCTGACTTGTTTGTTCAGAAATGATTTATTTGTCCTACAAATAGGTACAACGTTTAATTAACAAATTAAAAAAAAAAAAAGCCCCAGCTGCACGCCACGCTTGATTTCTAAAGGGATTTGGCTGCCTGAGCAGATCCTTCCCCTGCAGATAACCATTCCCCCACATATCAATGCCATTTCCCCCCCCACCCCATCAAATTTCTCTCTGTGCTGCAGGCGTGTGCATGTGCTCACACCACCTGAAAAACCTCTTTCTTAGGCACTTGGCTTCCCCTCGAGCCCCGGCGGGATGCTCAGCAGGGCTGGAAAATCCACGGAATGGCTGGTTGCACCATGGTCTAGGGATGCTCCGGATGGCGAAGACCTGTCCTGAATCCCGGCCCCTCGGTACCACTATCAGCATTGCTGCTCGGTGATCTGGTAAAAAGAGCCATGATTTAAGGTCAAGAGAAAGGTGGTTGGTGAGTTCCCTGCAACTTTGCAATTCATTGGAAGGATTTATTTCCCTCATCAAGAACAGGGAAGCTAAAGGAAGGGCCCTGGCCACCCTGCCTCAGGTGCTCATCTTCCTGACACCAGACAGCTGGAAATTGTTGGGTTCAGAGCTCGTTACCTTTGGCACCTTTGACAGTCGGTAGAACACAACAGGCACCTCCAGAGGATGATTTCTCTGCACTATTCTTAGACACTTGCCCCGGGATGAGATGAATCAGCCCCTGTGCTGCATGTTTCTTCCCATGGGCACAACACAAGCATTGGGTGACTCAGGCTTAGACTTGATAACGCGGAGCTTCAGATTTAACCTAATTCACCTAAAAAGTCTCACACGGAGGGTTTTGTGGGGCCAGCACAAAAACCAGTATAATAGAAACTGCTTCTCCCAAGTGACTTGGACTTCTCCCCGTGAGACCGTCTCCTCCGCATTCAAACACTCAGTGCAAGGCCCAAAGTAAGCAGCATAAATTACTTTATATCTAGGTGAATATTCGGCTTGACTTTTAATCCATTCCATCTTTATTCTCCACCAGTCCTGCCATTTCCCTGAGCCTTAATGCCATAATGGCTTTAAATCTCTCTCTGTGTGTGTATGCACATTAAGGTCTCTGACTACCCCTAAATTTTATTTCTAATGCCCTTACACAAGTGCAGGGTTAGTTGAAATTGCCAGAAACATTATTTTCGTGGGTTGGGTGGGGACTAGGTGTTTCAAATATGATTGTACAGCTGTATCACAGTGTAACTGGGAATTAAGCCTGTAAAAAGATGTTTAATAATAATTTGAAATGACTGAGAACTTGGCTAAAGGAGTTGAGGAATGAAAACTGAAATGCAAAGGGAGTAAAAAACTTCATAAGCCTTAAAAAGAAAAGAAAAGAAAAAAAAAAGAATCAAAGACCAAACAGACGGGTCATGATTTCTCCAAAAAAGGAGAAAAGAACCAATCCAGAGGTTCAGCCGCAGTTGGAAACTTGCAAAAAGACAGATATTAAAACCAAACCAATAAAATCTGGAAAACTCGCTCTAAGGACAAAGAATGGCCCAGCTGTCCCTTGTGGTTACTCCAGGCAGCAGTGGGGTGTCCCGGCATGTCTCAGCCGGGCGCTGGGAGGCAAGAAGCAAGGAAAAATAACGTGTTCTTGGCTTTGGCTTTGCTCGGTTTTGGTGCCGATAAGTGGGGAGGAGGTGATGCCTGCAAGGGGCCCAGGGCTCCAGGCATGAGCAGGAAGGGTCATGGAGGCAGTGGGGAGTTTTGGGTCGAGGGACCGTGCTGCTAATCCTCTTCTGCACAGTCTTTCTTGCAGGAGGCAATCTCATGACTCCGGGGAGAAGTACGTTGTGTAACCAAGCAATGGTGAACCCGAGTTGCATTTAACGGGGCTTGGCACGAGAGTAGGAGACTCATCCCGAGAGAGCGTGAGAGAGACCGTCTCAGTGCATCGCCCGCCGGCTTCGAGTCCTTAAAAGCCCCGATGTGGCCTTGGGAGAGGAGCTCAAGTAGAGAAAGGAAAAAAAAAAAAAAAGAAGGAGGAGAAAAAGCCCCATAACCCTAAAGAAATCAGCTCACTGTGCCGGGCTTCCCAGCGCCTGTTGTTGGAACGTTGCATAATGTCCCTTTGCACTGTGCAGAGCTTTGAAACCGGCAGGGTCAAAGCTGTATGGAGACACTATGGACGTGCCGAGACAAATTTAAAGGCGTTTTGCAATTATAGCAAGAAGTGCAAAGCTGCGCTTGGGGCTCCTCTTGCTGTTCCGCCGTGACATCTAGTGGCACAGGGCAGTTTTACTGACGAACGAGCTTGTCCCCATCGGTGTGAGAGAGGTCGTGTACTACTCTGGAAAAGGCTGTTTTGTCACTTTATCCTACTGGATTTTTCCAGATTTACTAAGTTCGGACTGCGTAAAGCTTTCACAGCATGCAAGGGAGCGTTCTGCTTCCTAGAGCATGTCACCGTGTCTCCACATTCGTGTGCCTTTGTGTTTTACAACTTTGTGCCACGGATGCTGAAAATAGAAAAAGGGGTCATGGGTTAAAAAGCGATCACTTAAGACAGCTTTTAGTGCAAAAGGAAGTGAATTAAAATAAAAAGATGGAGGTGACAGTAGCTGAAGGTTGGGCTTTGAGGTCTCTGAGGTCTGAACTTGCAGTTGTCACTAATGGTGATTAGAGGAGGGTAAATCTTGTTTGTGAACTATGCACTAAATCAAACTCTCGCTCCTACAGTTGGCGTCTTTTGATACGAGCTGGGCGAAATTTTTGCGGGGCCTGTTGCAGTCTCTTGCGTCAGATCAACGGCATGTGACCTGGTGTTGAAGAAACGACACTGAGTCGCTGTGTAACCTTTGTCACGTTAGTAAAAAATGTCCCTGCTGTTTGCGCGTGTCCCCCCTGTATCCGTGACGAGGGGTTGCAGAGACGCTGGGCGCTCGCTCAGGGAAACAGAAAGGTCCAGCCTGCGAGTCTCGGTCTGGCTGAAAGGAAGATGATCGTTCTTCTTTTTCTGTGTTTTGAAGCTGCGTTTATACCGATATTTAGGAACTGTTTGGATGGTAAATGCTGCAGGCATAGTCTTCACGTAATTGCCAGGGACAGGGCAGTGCAAAGTGACTGCGGCCCAACTCCTAAATTAAACGGTAGGTTGAAAACGATGTTGGTAATAGGAAAAGTAAGCAATAAAGAGAGGCAATGAAAAACCCAGCTTACTGCAAATTTCTCATTGGTGGCAGATGCCAAAATAGAACACCTGGAGTTAGAAAGAGCTCCCCAGCATGTGCTGTGGTGATTTAATTAAGAGCGCCAGCAAAGCACCAGAGGGCCAAGGGCTGGAGCTGGGGGTGCCCGGGGACACCCGGGCGGGTTTCGCTCCGTCCAGTGGTTTTGATCCCATCCTGCGGCTCCAAGGCAGCGGCCAGGGTGCGGTGGCTCTGTCGGTTAACAACACCCCGAAGAGGGCAAAGCCGGGCTGAGGCGCCTTTGCCAGGCAGCGCATTTTAACGGCTGCTTTTTCCCTCTTCCCCAGGAGCCGCTTCTCCTCCAGCCCCGGCGCTGTTTGCTGGGCAGGGTGAGGCTGCGGAGAGACGTTCGGAGGAGATGCTTCAGTTCCAGCGTTTTCGCTCCGGGGCCACCCGCCGCCCCAACGCCTGCGGGCCGCTCCCCTCCCAGCCGGCTTTCCCTCAGGAGCCGCTCCCGCCCGGGCCCGCGCACAAGATGGCGGCGGCTGTGAGGGCGCGGGCGGGAGCGAAGGGCCGGGGCGGCGGGCGGCGGGGCGGGGAGGGCCCGGCGGCGCGGCGCTGAGGAGGCCGCCCGGCCCCGCCGTCCTTTCCCTTCGTGACGGGACGCCGGCAGCGGCCATGAGCGGCGCCTCGGAGGCGCGGGAGCTGGAGGAGCGGCTGCGGGAGGCGGCGGCGCTGGGGGACGTGCGGGAGGTGCGGCGGCTGCTGGGCGCGGGGGCGGACATCAACTCCCGCAACGAGATCGACGGCTGGTGAGCGGGGCCGGGGGCCCGTCGCGCTGCCGGGGAACGTGCGACCTCCCGGGGGGGTCGGACTGGCGGGGCCCGAGGCCGGTGCTGCCCTCGCCTTGCACGGGGTGTTTGGCCGGGGTCGGGGCTCCCTCGGTGGACATGGGGGAGAGCTGCCGGGAGGACGCGGCTCCCCTTAGTTTCCCCGTGTACCAACAAAAAAAGGCCGTGCTAATCTCAGGAAGCTTTGAGATGTACCGCTAAAGAGGATCACAGTGAAAGGCCGCGCTCCTTCCACCTGTCAACTCCGTGTTTGCTCAAGGAGCAGCTCTGAGTTTCCCATGTGCAGCGGCGCGGTTCTTCAGAGTTGCTCCTCACGCCATGGCAGGGCCAAGGGCCTTGGCCCGCAGAGCTTACCACAGATTCGTAACTTTTTGCAGGAAGCAATTCCCTTGCAAATATAACAGGCCCAGGCAGGATCTCTCAGCGAAGCGTATTTTAATAATGATTTTGCAAGATCGGGTGTTCTGCCTAATGGTAGGCACACATAATAGGGCAAAAAGCTTGGATTCCCCCAAATCCTGGCCGCGGTTTCCCTCCCCCGTTCGCCATAGGTTGGTACTTCAGGGTTTACACGCTACCCAACGCCTGCCTCAGTTTACATATTTCATTCATCTAATTCGAACAATACCCTTCCCCTTATCAATCCATTTAAAATATGGGTTTCTGGTCCTTTGGCTACCCTTCCCCCTAGATTAACTTGTAAATACAGGTATCAGTATGCATTCCAGGATTAGTTCGAAGAGACTTTGTTTTACATTAAGGATTCATAGTCTGATGTCTCTCGGTCCTTCCCCCCCAGCTGGGGTCAGGCGCCAGCTCCTTAGTTTTGTAAAAACAACATTCCTTCGTTAAATGTTCCTTACATTTTCAAAAGCAATGCAACGAAGGGAACTTTATTCCTGGTTATTGTTGCTCTATGTGCAACTGGGGTGGATTGTGATGGGCAGGTGAGGAGGAGCCGGGGCGGTTGATCCAAGGCTGACGGCACAACCAGCCCTTCTATAAGAAACTATAATCTTGCTAATATAACAGGCTCAGGCAGGATCTCTCAACAAAGCATATTTTATTAACGATTTTTGCAAAACTGGGTGTTCTACCTAAAGGCTTGCATACGAAACAGGGCAAAAGCCACCGCTTATATTACCCTAATCCCGGCCGCAGATTCCCTCCCCTGATCCCCATTATGGTGGTTTCTTACTACTTGTGTTTCCGTCCCCGCAGGACCTGTCTGCACTGGGCCTGCAAGCGGAACCAGGCGCCCGTGGTGTCCTGCCTGCTGGATGCCGGGGCAGATAAGCAGATCCGCACGGCTGCAGGAGAGCTGGCGGCGCAGTTAACTTCCAAACCCGACATCCGGAAGATTTTGGGAGGTACCGTTCCTGTCTTAGAAGTCACCTAGAATTCGCGGTCTAGGGACTAAAGCGTTTTTAGTGCTTTTATCTGAGGCGGTAGATTGGCAAAACTTTGGCTAGGACATTTTATTTCATTAGATAGCGCTGATTTGTAACTGTAATTCATACTCAGGCAGGTAGACTTGGGGATTTTAGGTGGGAAGGCCTTTTATTCTGAGCTGCATCAGCAGGAGATTGAAGAGCCGTGTGCTTTGGGAAGTGCGCTGCTGCAGTCCTGTGTGTGCATTAAGCAGAAGCTGCCATGCGGGCTGCAAACAGAGCCTTTGACAGTTGCACAATTTGACTGTTGTCTGTAGTAAATTTCCCAAATCCACCCAGAACAACCACAGCATTTCAGAAGTTCTGGCTTCTGAACATTTTGTTATACTGTGACCTGCAGTATGATTAATTTTTGCCCCATAATGATGTCATTTTATACTTTTCCTATGGACAGCAAACCTAGTTAGATGTATGTGACACTCCTGAACGCTGCCAGTGCCTATTTCCATCAGCATCTAGGTACTGTGCTCCACACTAACGTTTTTAAGTGCTTCACCTTTGGAATGTCAATGTTCCGTCTTCAGCTAATTGCACTTGAATTGCTCTCTACAATGATACGCTCTTACATCAACAGCACGTGGTTATTTTAAATGAAGTTGCAGCTAAATCACGACCAAGGTCACAGCACCCACAACTGAAGGAATGGCATGTTCTTTGCATGAGCATTTTTGTTTTCTTATGGGCAAGGTGCTCATCTTTTGGACTTAGTTCATGGCAAATGTTTTTAACACCTGGCATTCTGTTTTTATCATCTAAACCGTCAAGTGTACGTGAATGAACTCTGTTCATCTTTGCCTTATTTTTCTGTCTGTTAAGCTTTCATGTGTTTCCTGGGGGATAGATGCATATGACTTATATTTTCCTAAATGGTTTTTATTCTGGGAGTGTAGTGCTATTGAGGAGATCCTGCTGAACTGCTTTGACATGAGCATTGGTGTCCTGAAATCCTCAGTCAGGCAAGAACGTCATTTACTGCAGTACTTTTAAGCAAGAGCTGGCGTGGGTATATCAAATATTCAATGTCAAATAAGTATCAATATCAAATATTCACTTACCTGAAGAAATACTCCGTATAATTTGTTTGCATGGGTCATCGCTAACTATTCACAGCAGTGTTATTAAATGCATCGCAAAAAGAGATTTAGCAAAGAACTACTGGTCAGTCAGTTCCTTTGAAAACACTGGAATAACACTGCTAGAAAGAACATATCTTTCCACTTTTTTTCCCCACTTTGCTTTAAAAAAAACAGACTGTGTTTTATAGCTACTTGCCTTCCAGGTGTTACATGCTTATGATAAATTAGTATCGTCCTTTGATTACCTCAGTCTGATGTATTTTTAAGACACAATAGGAAAACTAACTATATTCAAAATGAGAACTATCTGTCCAATAACATGGTGTGGTTTTTTTCTCTCTCAATCCCCTAACTCCCTGTTTTTGAACTTCTAACAGAGGACGAAACTGAATGTCAAGGAGCAAAGGATTTAAATTTGCCGATAGTTGCAAACTACATGGCCAACCCACCATTCCCTTGCGTTTACACTGAAGAAACCATTCCAGACGGCTTGGCAGAACCCCAGAACGAAAGCGTTTCCATCTCTTCTGCTTCCCAGTGTGAAACTGGTCCTTGTTCCCCCGCAGCTCAGGTCGACAGCGCATACACACCTGCGTCGTGCAGCAGCGAAGAGGATTTCCCTGCACTAGACGCCGCAGAACCGCTGCCCGCCCCGGTAGCACCACAATGCCCCGAAGCAGCGAGCGGCCGCATTCTGCAGCCGCCCTTCCCTCACTGCGCAGCTCTGTGCCCCCCAGGAGCCCCCGCACAGGCTGTGCCCCCGCAAACCCGGGGGTCCCCGACCCGTCCCGCACCAGCGTTCCAGCCCTTGTTCTTCACTGGAAGCTTCCCCTGTAACATGCAAGGTAATGAAGTGTCATTTCCCATCCTTCTATTATATTCTGTTCCTTGTTTTCATGACTGGGTGAAAGTTGAAGTTCCACTTTCAGACTCTTGGGGAACAGCAGCAGAGATGTTGAATTGTTTGGCCAAAAGTACCCAGAACTTTTTATCTGCTTTGCTAAGTAAAATAACTGTTACACTGTATTACAAGCATTGTAATACTTTGCAAAGTGATGGCAAGATCAGTCATACATAAGCAAGATGGCAAGATCAGCCAACATAAAACATGGAATTTTGCAGTATATTATATAGTATCAAATGTATCTCTGGTAGCTGGGCAACAACTTCACTTTGTGACTGGATGGATCAGATTTTTAACATTGTAAACACGGTTCCCCTGTGTATTTCTTTCTGTTCAAATGGAAGCTTCCATTAACTGCACAGTATTTCTCAGTGAGAAAATCAGTATTGTATTATAAAACCTGAATTCAAAAGATAATGGTACATACTTTAGTGTTAGGTTGTGGGTTATAGTGTGGTGGTTTTGGTTTTGGTGGTGTGGGGTTTTGTGTGTGTGTGGTGGTATTTTTTTCTTTGGTTGGTTGGTTGGTTTAGAAAAAACAAAACAAAACACCTTTTAATCTTGTTTTCAACCAGAACTTGTGCTTAAGGTGAGAGTCCAGAACCTCAGAGACAACGACTTCATTGAAATTGAACTGGACAGACAAGAACTGACGTATCAAGATCTGCTCAGAGTCAGCTGCTGTGAGTTGGGCGTTAATCCAGAACAAGTAGAGAAGATCAGAAAATTACCTAATACACTAGTGAGAAAGGTAAGAATTGAAATTGCAGATTAATTTGACTTTGCAGACAACAGAGAAGGTATTTTCATGAAAAGATTGGCAAAACAAGTCCTTGTGTTAAAAAACCAAAAACTGACTTAAGCACAGAAATTCAAAAGGATGTTGGACTTTCCTTAAAACTTCATCATAACTTATTTTAAAATATTCCTGTCAAAACCAGCGGAGTATTTCAGCTCCTAAAGTGCATGAAACTATTACAGCTTGACTTCTTAAAAATGTATCAGAAACAGTGCATTAGTGTGCTTTTAACGTAACTGCCATGTACTACTTCACTATTTGCTTGTCTAAAAAGACCAAATAGTAAGGGGAGGAAAAAAAACCCTCAAATTGGCATGTGAATAATTTAAAGATATACCATTAACAAATGAACATGCTCTTCTGTTCCAAAAATACCTATTCTGGAGGGCTGTAAATGAAATGCATTGGGTCACAACTCTTGGTTAAGTGACATGCACAAACACACAAAGTGACATGCATTTTATTATGTGCAGAGCATAATAAAAAAAATGTATGGTTCAAGGAGAGAAAAAAAAACCCAAAAAACCAAAAACCAAACATGCTGTGAAGAAAAAAGTATATACAGGTAGGATTTTTTTTTTCTTTCATTATTTGTTCCTATGGTTGGGTGTTATCTCCATGTAATTTTAGTTTTCACTTCTTTTAGCTATTATTAGAAATATTTACAAAGTAAGACCAGATAGGTTTAGAAGTAATGGGTAGTTCTGTCCGTTCTTTGGAAGGACAAGGATGTTGCCAGACTTCAGGACTTCCAGGAGCTGGAGCTGGTGCTGGTGCAGAGCGCCAGCTCTGCCTTCAGAAACGCGGCAGCAGCACTGAGCGACAGACCCTGTTACAACAGCCGCGCCTCCAAGCTGACCTACTGACTCCTGGATGCTCCTGGAGTATGAAAACCTGGTAATTAGGTGTTGCTGCCTTTTGAAGGCAGTGAATTAAGCATGTGTAAAACCTTAAGTTATTGTTAGGGTTACTATTTTAACTAATAGTTTATCTTTTATATTTAATATGCCCTTTGATTTTATTTTTTTACTCGATACTGTATTCAGATAAGGGATACCTCATTTATCTACTAAAATCAACACGCTTCCTACGTATTTAAATGAAGTTTATTGGTTGTATTTGGCAACAGAGGGCAGGAAAGACAATTATTGATATGAAAAGTATGTTGAGTCCTCCCGCTCTTTGACCAAATAGAGATTCAGGAAAGTGTGTGTATATCTATTTTTTTTAAACTTCCTGATTAAGTTAAATGTGATAGGGTGTTTGGCATACAGTGAACAGTTGCTCTCTAAAAATATAAAACTTGCAAGTTCGTAATCTATTGCCCCTTCACAAAGACTTAGCAAGATGCATTGTCTTGCCTGCTGGCGATAGAAGTATTTAATGCTCTGAAGTGACAGGAGAAAAATTTTAACTGAGCTGAAAGTAAGTGGAGTAGGAGTGTCCACGTTTAAATGTTTGGTTCTTTCCGCACCGCCTCCCCCGCCCTGCCCCGTGAGAACATTTTAACTGAAGTGATGGCATCCCTCCACAGGAAAACAAAGCCTCTCTTAATTAAGCATTTAAGTCACAAAGCAAGTAAAAATGCCCTTTCCAAAGAAAGCCTTTACGTTTCAGGAGCTAGGGAGGGGATCACAAATTGCATCCATGCTTTTATTTATTTATTTTCCTAACTGTGCATTACCTTCCAGTTACAGGGTACACGGTTTTCTTTTGTACCAAAAACTACTATGCTGACCTTTGCACCAAAAACCTTATTTGGGTGGAGGGGTGAGGGAGCTGTTTTTCTGGACATGAGCTACTCCCCGCTCAACCTCATACTGATTTTCCTTCCATCTCTGCTTTATTAAGCTGCATTAGAGCAGAGTTTATGCACAGCTGATGCAGTGCTTGTTGGTGATTTGGATTGTGATGTTGACATTCAGACCATAAATAGCACAATCGCCACGTTTTGGTTGGAGCAGCATGGCTGCACAGCTGCTGGACCCCTGAAGCGGCTCCTCCAGGCGAGGTCAGTAAAAGCACACGTCAGAAAAGGATAGAAACCCCTTCTGCCACCACAAGAGACACTTCACTCTGGGTTCAAGATTTCATCCTTTTCCCACTTGCTCTATATCCATTTTATCACTTAAACTCTGCTAACTCCCTGTTCTCAGTCCTGGCCCATCTGTCTCCAGGAGCAGTACTCCTGTTAAGCCCAAGACTATGATGCAATATGAAGTAAGATTTCCTAACTCTGGCTTGTAGGACAGGAAAAGAGTTTTTATTTTAACAACTGTATATTTATATTTTCAGCATACCTTGGAGGCTAGTTCAGATTATGTGCAATAACTGTTTGAAAAGGAGTAGTTTAATGGCTCAAAATTAAGAGTATCTAATTTCTTTCCAGTTCCTTTGTTTACTGCCTCCACTAATTACTCAACATTCAGCTATAGCAGCAGCTGGTTTAAAAAAGCTTTATTTGCTCTAGTTTCCACAAGGAATAACTGTTAATGTGATGAGACTAAAACTTTAATCATGATCTGACTGTAACAATAACAGTACGTCTATGCATTCAGAGAAATATTTTTGTATGTTTTATGCAGTTTGGTAAACTCTGAGGCACACTAGTTAGGTTAACTGGTTTTTAGTTTAGTTCTGTTTTTTCTGTTTTCCTTTGAAAAACAAACTGTTGGTATGACAGCTGAAACTAAGTTTACAAAACTTACTGTTCTTCCAAGGACAACTTTTGTTTGCACTACGAACTTGTACTGAACTGACATTGCTACTCTTCACTTATATTAAAGTATCAGTTGTTTCAAGTACCAAGATCTCTTCATTTTTCAGGGAGCGGTGGGATGATACATGGCATCCTAGAGTGGACGGGACCCTCTTAAAATTTTCACAGAACGTTGAAAAAGTTTCTGATAATGCTGTAAAAGTTAACTGCTTTATAAAGACTTAAGGCCTACATTTTTAATGCAAAATTTCTATAATTTCTCAACCAATTGCAGCATAAGCTGCACTTCTTAGGGACACAGAATCCAGCCACCATCAAACTGCTCAAAGTAAGCCTGAAATACTAACTCATGGCACCAGAAAAAACCAAACCCACAGACAACACAGAATAACTAAGCATCCAAATTAATGGACTAAGCTTGAAGACATGAGTAGATTTATTAGGAAAGAAACTTATTTAATATTAAACGTTCAATGACAGAGACAATCAAATTCGTAACAGAAATTCAAAGATACTTTATTTCCATTTCTCGTATATCAAGAAGCTAGGAATAGCTTAGTTGTAAAAATGGGATTCATTTTAGTTCGATTCACACAAATACTAAACATTTATTCTTGTGTTTTAAAGTCCAAGAATGAAAACTTGCAATTAAACACTGAGCAAGCCATGTGTTCAGGTTATGTTGGTTTCTTATCTTAAAAAGTCTTAAAGAAAAAAAAAGGATACAGGACTTATATTCTCAGTAGCATATGTGCTATTATCAACACATCTTTCTGAACTCTGGGCAAAAACACCAGTCCTGAATTAAATTTTATTAAAAAAAAATTCTAACTCAACTTTATATTTTTCTACGCCACTACAGCTTTCTTTCACCTCATTTTAAAGCAGATCTTCAGTTTAAGCTCTCTTCCACTGTCTTCGCAGACTCTTCATGTAGTAGTCCTATAATGCAAAATTTTGGGAAAACAGACAATTAGACAGCATTAAGAGCACTTAGTTTACCATTCCTATTTATTGGCCCAGTTGTTAGCTGTCATCTTAGCTCTACAAAAATGTCAACATTGAATATGACTGGCTTTAGAAGCAACAATGTAGCATTAATGGTTTAATAATCAACATTAACTGTTTAAGAGTTCCTAGCATAAATAATGAAACTACAGTAACAATTTCTGTTGCAAGCAGCTCATTTATCAGCTGTACTCTCCATTGTTAGTTCCTTATTTCAGGAATACAACTAAAGACCTTCTGTAAGAAAGCTATGTCAAGAGTGGGGAAAAAACTTCAAGTTTTCCTTTTAATACAGTATTTGCATTTCCTATTATAGCTGTTTCATTTCCAACAAACAGTTTTCCAGCATACATTCCTGCCACGAACACTGACATCATTTGGTGGCATCTGTCTTTGTATTTACATTTGCCTTAGAAGCCCGTTATCAGCCACTCCATTTCTCTGTACTATGGCTGACTGCAAATTCTCCTACACAGTAGGAAATTAATATTAAACACATACCTCTTAAAGACTTGAATTGCATTGAAAGTAACAAGGCGATTATTATGTAGTGTTTATTGCATTTTAAACTCTTTAAAGATATCTAATTCTGGGCAGCACTGCATCCCTACACACAGTTGAAAGAAAATTCCATTCTGTTAACATCAGATGTACAGTATTCACACAATACACAAAAAGTCCTTTGCACTATCTTGAAAATCAAAAACACAACAGTAAGCTTAAAGATTACAGGCAACAGCATTCAAACATGGATGTGGGTAGAGAAAGGAGTACCTGGCATGAGTACCTGCTTAGTTTGACTGAATCCTTGATTTTTAATTTGGCTTTTCATGGGCCGCTCACAACACCAACGCTGTGTGAGGTATGGTAGTCAGCTGCAATAATTCATAAACCCTACACTTCCATCAATCCAATGCTACTGGCTCTCGAGTTACAGAACAAACTGCATTAGAATGCAAGGCAATAAAGCAAAAAAAAAAAAACTAGAAACATCCTTGACAAAGAAATACTAGCAGTTTATATGAAAACAAAGTAGTCCAACATGTGCCTCAAATATTAAGTATTAAAGCAAAAGTTTCTGCTGATGTACCAACACAATATGGACTTAAATACAAAAACAGTTCAACTTTTTTTAAAAAAAAACGATAACAAAATCCCTAAAAAATAAAAAAGGATAATTAATTTTTCTATGGTGGCTATATTACAAATATGTCCCAAAGAGGCACACTAATGGGGGCACGAGTCTGCTACAAAATAGCTGAGACAAAACAATGTACCTCAAAATGTTTTGCAGGACTACACTGTCTTTTCCTTCAGAAGGTGCTTTAGTATGTCTTCTTACTTGGCTTAGTTCCATCTTCATCTGTGCATACTTACGCTGCACTGTTAAACAGTAACAAAAAGCCCTAATCAAAGTTTGAAATAATGCACTTACCTCTGTCTGATCTGAGGTCTTATCAGATCAGTTTTAATTGGACTGAGTGTCACCTTCAGATTTTATGTCTTCACTGGTCCCATTGACCTCATTCTTAGTGTCACTCTCCTTCGAGTCTGTATTTGTGTCTTCACTCTGTTTTTCTCGACTACTGGACTTCATACTACTTTTTTTATCATCAGATCCCCTCTTTTCTGCCATGAAAGAAGACATTGACCATGGATTTCAAAGTAAAAACAAACATTGCACATGTGAGATATATTGCATACAAAATGGGACGATCACTTTCTATAGCAGTAGCAGTAATACTCAACAAGTTACAGAAATACGCTTCCGACTACCATGCTGGAATGGAGAGGGTACAAAAGAGGTCCAGGGGACAGCACAGGATGGGGAAAAAGAGGAGGATGGACAGAGCTCCTGACAGAGGCAGCTACTCAGCTGTCTGTTGAAATACACACGTTGGGGTAAAGAGGCAGTCAAGAAGTTAGGCAAACATGTAATTATGGTGCACGGCTTCCTTACTTATCGTGAGACTCTTTTTGTCCCCATTTATGATATGTATGGCCACCTTTGGCTTACAATTCTCCTTAAATATGGTTCTTGAAAAGAGAATCAGGAAAGAGTGATGGGACAATGCATCAGCGTGTTATCAAATAAATCAATACTTGCCAATTTAAAAAACTAGCAGTCCCAAACAATCAAATGCTTGTGGAAACAATATTAAGCACCGCCAGCTTTGAAGGTGGGGATCGCAGTGACCAAAGTTAACTTTACTGTGCAGTTATGTCACAGGAGCTGCACGCTTGTCAGCATTATTAATTCTCAGTTTTATAAAAACAGCAGTCATTTATAATCCAGTCATTAAAAAGGATTGGAGAAACAGTTTGCAAGATATATAAAAAGCACTATTTTCCAAAGCCAAAGGAACAGCAGGTGGGAAGGACCCCACAATTCCATCATGGATTGGAAACCTGACTGAAGAGTTTGCTACACTGCTGAAAAACTCAGCTTTTCCTCAATAATCTTCAAAGGAAGGAAGGAAGCCAGAAGTAAAAATATTTCCATGGGAAGAAAAACATTCAGTCTTAGATCTGGGTGCCTCATCTGTAAATTCAGTATTCAAAAATTTAATAAAAATATCAATTATTTCTGTATTATTTCATACCATACTATTCAACCTTTGCTCAGTAAAGACACTTCAGTGAGAAAAGAAAAAATCCAAAGAACCAACCTCTCAGATGTCATCATACAGAACAACATTCATTCTCTTTTTTCTGATTACTCCCTGCTATCCGGGCAATTAAAATAAATAATATAAATATATACGTATATATCCCAAACACAGGAGCACACAGACCGAACGCTCTGAAAAAGCTATTTTAAATAATGTTACCACCTAGACTGGCATAACACACTTTTATATTCCAGAAGACAAAGTAGAAATTAAGCTTTAAAAGAGAAGCAACATCCCAAGTTGTTTTAAAACAGACCACCAAAGGAAGGGGTAAAGCCCCCCACACAGGAATGAGGGCAACTGCCTAACGACCAGCACTACTGAGGTTTCATCTGAAGTGCACGGTGCTTGCAGAAAGCAAGCAGTGACGTCAAAAAGCTGACAGAAGAACTCATTAGTTTGTATCTGTCTGCCCTCGGTTTTGCAACTCCGCAGGTAGATTGCACTCTAACTAACCTTGTTAAAAAGTCTTCGTTTTGTGTCTTATAGGTATCTCCGATGCACACGTAGATCCACTGAGGAATAGTAGTCTTGTTTCCCCGCAGAGGACTAGTAGTCAGTCCAATAATCTTATCTTCTGTCCTATGTAGATATGGTAGATCTTAATAGCCCTATGGATGTGCAGTGTGTAGGGTTTTGTTCTGTCTTGTTTGTTGCTTGAATTTGGTCAGGAAGTATAATTTTGTTTACGGTTAAAAAACTACTATTAAACTGTGGTATGAAAGATGAAACTCTTCTAAAAACTTTAATAATAAAATAGGTTTACCACAGCAAACCTCCAGTTTGTCCAAGCAGAACTGAGAAAGTGTATTCAACAAATAGTCCAATAACTGAACTTTTCAGCTTCTGGAGTATCTGCAAGCAGTTAAGTTCCTCCACTGTATTGTCAATCAGTAAGATTTCTTTCTTTAAAAGCACACACAATTAGTTTGCTGTTGAAATTGTGTATATTATTTCAGCTGTGATCTATTAGGTATAATCACATAATATTGACTTTGCTTCCTGATTCAACACATGCACATTTTTCTGATTGAGTTTGTGTGGGCAACTGAGATTTATTTTGTGAGAATTCTTACCAAGATAATGTGAATGTTTTTTACTGTTCAGAGAATGCAAAAACCCCCAGCAAACATAATATCCAGTATTACTGAGGTTTGGGTGTTCTGACAGTATTGGCTGAGGTTTAATCACTAACATGAAAACACAATCACAAATATAATTATTTTTATGTAAGTATATGACTCCAGATTAAGGAGGGTAAAGAGCCAAATTAAAGTGGTCTGGAGGCATGTTCTGGTATTAACCCTTCATAAAATGAAGGTACTTGCAGAACAGATGTTTCCTTTAAAAAAAAAAAACAAACCACTATTTATTCCACCTACTCTAAAGTTAGTTTACTTGAACAGTACTCCCGTTCTGCTGGTTTACATTAAGATAATGCTCAGCTGGTGTTTATGGCTGGCAGGCTCCTTTCCCTTCAGCAAATGTATCTCTGTCCTGAAACCTGAGTCAGCAATTAAGTACTTTAGTGAACAAGAAGCCAGGACTTCTGAATTTTCAAAATACAGCACTAGTTTTATGTGTAATTGGTAGGCAAGTCTTGGGCAACTGTGCCTTGCTTTTTTTTCCTGTTAAAATCCATGTTTATAAGTGATTTGAGATTTCAAGATGAAAGGAACTACCAGGAGTAGTTACAGCCAGGCCTTTGCTGCTTACTTTTATAATTGCGGATCAATGGCAGATATAAAGACAATTAGAATCAGAAGCCAATATTCCCAATGGAGCGCTAAATGTAGTAAGTCTTAACTTCCACATTACTACTTTCTGTGCAAACAGCAGAGCAGTAGCCAGCCACACACTTCAGATACATGAAATTCTAGAACTATTTACTTAACTACCTACAATGCCACATTGCAAACATGAGGATGTAATCGTGTTTACAGCTTCATCATAGAAATGCAATGCTTGCTTGTAAAATATCAATTTGGGTTTTTTTCCTCCCCCCCACCCTTTTTTTTTTATTAAAGATTTTCCCAACAAAGGGAAAAAACACAAACTTCTTCAGCGTTACAGTCCTGTTCTAAGGCCTATTTGTGTTTCTACAAATGTTATGGTTACATAGCCAAAAAAAGTAATTGATTTTGCTAGATGGAATTTTCATCACAGCTCATAGCATCATCTCACTGTTCTCGTTTCTGGAGGAAGAAAGTAGCAAGCAGCAAATAAAAGGCCAGCAAGGAAATCAGTCAAGTTAAAACTACAAATATTGAGATGCTGAAGAAAGTTCACCAGCTCCTCTATTTATGGAAGGATTAAGGAAAGAACTGAAAAGCCATTAAGCTCAAAACCAGATCAAATTTGAATAAATAAGAAGACATTTATATGCATAGATAGACACAGAATACTGAATAGGACATTCTTGACCAAGTACTAGAAATCTGTTCATAAAGTAGGCAAAAAGGCACAGTATCAGGTAGAAACAAAGTAACAAATGGACAGATATAGGCTACAGTACTGAAATCTGAGTTTAAACACTATGCATCAGTTCCACTGCCAGTGAGCCAGCAGTGAAAAACTACTTGCTTATAAAGGGCAAAGCAAAATGAGAAAAGAATCAATACTAGAGCTGCACTGTAGCATAAACCAGAGAAATGAAAACGGTCCAAGGAAGTGAGGCAAGAAAAATACACGAAGCGTTACCAACATTTTGGGAACTAATCTGCTGGATAAATATGGAAAAGTGTGGGTAGTGCAAACAGGCCTGTGCAATCCAGAAACATGCACAGAGCACCTTTCTTTCCAGAGAACCTCAAAAGTACCTTAGAAACAGAAGAGAATTGTTTCATCCATTCCTGCTGCTCAGCTGTAACAATGAAGTGGGGTGGCTGTTTCAGACTGGACACTAGTCAGCACCCCAGAGCCAGCAGTTTAAGCCAGAACTTACTATTACATTCCTCCAGAAGTTTCAAAAGACTTTTAAAGGGGGGAATTTAGCAATAACAGTGATTTAGTATCTATTCATGGAATGTGAATCTGTGGTGTTCTCTCACATAACTCTTTTTAATCCTATAATACTTAAAGGTAAAACTTTTGAACATCAGCCTTTGATGAAGCAGTGAGTCACCATCAGTGTTTTTGTGCATGGCATGTACTGCCAGAAAAGCGTTCCAAGGACTAATTCAGTCTCACCTGAATAGTGACAAAGCAAATCTCACTTCATTTAAAAAAAACAACAACAAAGGGGAAGGATGGAGGGAAGAGCAGGAGATTGGGTAGAGAGCATAAAATTGTAATTTAGAGTATTAAAGAAATCCTGCAAGATTTATCTTGGACTGCATACAGAGATTAGAAAAAAAACCAAAACCAAACAACTTTAAAGCACTGTTAAAAAAGAAAGCAAAGGAAACATGATAGTGTGGAGAAGTAATAGATGGTACAAGCGATAAACCAGCTACCTATCTCCCACAAAACATGTATCAGGAAAAGGGTAATTACAGAAATTAACAGTAGAACAGAAGAAATTCACTCTTAGGAAACTGATTATAGTCTTATGTTTTTAAAGGTAAATAGTAAACAGGTCTTAATATACATCAAAATCTTTGCAAAGTAGTAAGCTTTTATAACTACTGTAACAGATAAGAGGTGGACACTGGGATGTACGTATGTATGCACGTGCATTAACAATAACTGGAATTAGTAAAAGGTTTCAAATTGGTTAACAGCAACAATGTATACAGCTGTATACAGCTACAGATCTGATGCTAAGAAGAACTTTCAGTCACTCACTGAAAGACTAACAGCTTTTTAGACTTTAGGGAAAGATTAATTTCAGAACTTGATACAAACTCAGTCTTCACACAAACATACCTTTTTCTTTTGACTTCCTATCTTGTTCTCTCTCTCTGCTTTTGCTTCTGTGCTTGTAGGATTTCCGATCCCGGCTTTTTGATCGTCTCCTGTCCCTGCTGCGAGACCTATGTTTTCTTTCTGATCTATCATGACTTCTGCTTCTTCTTCGGTCACGACTCCTTAACATTCAGAGAAAATTTCAAAAATGTAAATGTCAGCTGGTATTTTCTAACTCATAAGATAAAATAGTAAAACAGTAGGATTTTTCTAATACACTGATTATTTGCAGAAAACAAATAGTTAAAACAAGCCTTAGGATACTGTACATAAATATTTCTCAGGACATAAGACCTGACTTCATATTGCTGCCTTCATTTACTCACACATTCAACCACGCAGCTTAAAAATATCCACTACTGTGAATTAAAGACCAACTTAAAGAAAACACGAGACCATTTTCTTTGGGAGCATTTGTCTACTCAAAGGTCCCTCGGAAGACTACTTCCACCACAGCAGTGTCATCCACTTCCAAAAGTGGAGAGAAAACAGTGAACACGCAGCAAAATCTGGTTATCCTTCGAACCAGTAAAGTCTGTCTTCACTTAGAGACAAGAACAGTGAAGGTAACAAATGAGTGATGTGACCCAGACAGATCAAGCCCCCACAAGATTTTTACATTTTGCAAAGTTACAGGAAAACAGACACACACACACGTACCTGCTTCGCCTCCTTTCTCTGCTTCTTGATCTTTTGTGGTCTCGTGAACGGCTGCATCTTCTGTCAGACGTTCTGCTTGAATGTCTACTCCGTGAACGACTCCTTTTACGTCTCTCTCTATCACGAGCCCTCTCTTTTTCCTTCTCCTCTTCTTCACGTCGTCTCTTCCTTTCCCGCTCTTCTCTTTCCCGTTCTCTCTCTTTCTCTCTCTCTTCTCGTTCTAGTTTCTCTTTTTTTAACCTTTCATCACGATCAGGTTCTTCTGTTCTTTTTCGTAACTTTTCCTTAAAAAAAAGTTCACAGAAAGAAATGAAGATTAATTAACATAAATCATCCAATATAACTTAGTTTATACATTCTGAAGTGTAGAAGCTTACGCTTTTAAAATATTTCAGGGGGGGTTTTCCAAACGAAGGATGGCCTACATAGAAGCACTTTCTAAAATCCCTGAAACAGAAATCCTTTTTCTTGCAGAATTGTTTTGCTTGTCATTCTCATACTATCGTGCTTTACAAAGGCCATAAAAAATTCTCACCTCAATTTACATCTTTGCTTTATCTAGCGTAATCACATATGACAAAGAATGTCAGTGCAAGCACAATGCTAAATGTGCAGTGGGATTCCATTTAATTTTCATATACCATCTTTGGAGTATTTCACCCACTTGACAAAGTCCACTGGACAGCCTTTTGTTTACCATCAGAAGCCTCTAAGCAATTTTTTCTGTTCAGTAACTGAAGAGATGCTTACTTTTAAATCTTCTACAGTAGCTTTTATTTTGGCATAACCCATGTGCTGTTTTCCCATCAAGTGGTCATCTACCCTGGACTGTGCATCTCCTACAATTAAAAAGGCTCCACAAACTTCACAAACTTCCATTTGCTTTTCTTGGGCTGCAAAGCTCTCAATTGTCTGCAAAAGAAAAACATATGACAAAGTAAAAGATAAGTTTTAATCAGAAGCCAATGTAGAGATTTAGAACTTTATTGTCACTGTTGTCAAATCCTAGGCATTAGTGAAAGATGAAAATCGTAACTGCATGCTAGGATGAACAAGGCAAAAATAGGCTACATGTGCTCATTCCATGTAAGCCACAAGGAAAGAGTCAATTAAAAAAACACACAAAACAAACTTTACTCCTCACTGCAAAGGATTAATACGTCATATCTGCAGCTTCCTTACAATTTGGGATTAAGGAAAATAAAAATCAGTTCTCTCTTAAAATTATTTCTTTGGCATCAACTGAAGTGTTCAACTGAAGTATTCAACAGAATAACCATGGAATATGTCTCAAGGAATGAAAATGGCTAGAATATCCCATGAAGAAATACAACAATGCTGGGCTGCCATTTTAAATGATGGTGGTGAAATTAATTCACTGTTTCAACAGACATACGAGAAATACACTGAAATTTCAACATAAACCCAAGTAGTTATTGCTGTGCAATGTTCATGAATCATATAGTATGGATACAAACACTACTGCCTGAAAACATTTAAGAACTTTTAAAAAATAAAACAGGAATCACAATTTGGGCATATTATTAAACACCAAAATATCATGTTTAACCATAAACTCCTTTTTGCTGACAGGAACTTGCTACTTAACACATTACCTCTGGCTTCTGTAGCTCTCAAAGTCAAACAGATGCCTGTCTCTAGTCACAGCCCTAACACAAGGGCTTTCTGTAACAAAGACGGGTTGGTAATTCAGTGAAATAATATTGTGGAGGCTACACAGCAAAGTCCAATTGAGACTTGAACTAGAATAAGATGCAAGCTCACCTCTGGCACTGCTGTGTAAATAACTTTGTAACTTGTGTGCATGAAACTGACTCTGAAGTAGCATGCTACATCAACACACTGGATTAACACACTTAAATGTCATGTTATTGTCTAATGAACTCTGCACAGAACTTGTATGCCATCAGTGTAAGGATAAAGTTATTAAGAACATACCATTGCACCATATTTTGAAATAAGTCTGACAGAACAACAAACATTACTCACTGAAGTTGTAGATCTCAGCAATTCTCTCTCTTCCTTTAACTGTTCAACAAGTTTCATCATTCCTTGTGCCTCTTCCACTTTCCCTTCTGAACCTAGTTCTTCAATCTAAAGGACAATTAAAAAACCCATCATTTTTAATAAAGTAACAAGAAGATCTCTCTTTTACAGGGGGTAAAAAAAAAAAACAACAAACCAAACCTCACCTGTTGTAGAAGTACATCAATTTTGTCAGTTAACACCTGAATCTTCTCTTCATTTTTACCAGTAGGTCCCGCTCCCTGCCAAAAAGTACAAGTGTTTGTTTTGGTTGGTTGGTTTTGTTGTGGTGTCTGGTTTTGTTCTGCTTTTGTTCAAATAACTTTGAAACACACGAATGTATGTCTTCTCATATTCCAGAAACACTTCAGGAATAACCTCCTCCTGCCTCTTCTCCCATGAAGGGTTACTAATAACAGTCTAGTCTAACACAAAACACTCCTCAACACAGCTTGCTCCACTCTTGCTGAATGAAGAAAGTTCTAATCACTCTAATTCCTCCTAAATCAACAAAAACATTTGAGGCCCTGGCCCATAAAAGGTAAGATATCTGAATTCAAAGTCCTAAATTTAAACTCTGAAACTGCCATGCAGCTATTACGTATCTTTGCAGACACTCAAGTATGACTTAGAAGTTCCGTGGGCTCTGAAATTCAACTTCTGAGTATAAATGCAAAAAGAATCTCACTTCATCCAAAATGTACTTGTTTGTAGTGTCCTCTCTGTAGGCTGCCGGAATAGACTTACACCTGCTTCCCCCACAACCTTTGCTCTGCTCCACAGCCAATAACTCTCTTGACTACAGATACTGTCCACAGCTCCTCCTGAAGCAACTGGACTTTGCACAGAACACTCAGTGCAGCAAAAAGGAGCAAGACGACCCTAGCAGTCAGGAAACTGCCTCAGAGCACAGGCAACAATCAAATCCAACGTATTTTACCCAAAGAGACATGGTAAAGAGAACATGAATATACTATCTAGAGGAAAAATTGCATCAATGATTCTTCCAGACTCACCCCAGAAGACTGTTGATTCTGTGACAGTGCCAAACGAGCATGGCCTCTTCGAATCCTGCGTTCTACCTCTGCAAGTAAGCTTTGTAAGTAGCGTAAGAAATCTCTTTCATAGCCCACTTTCATAAAACGAGAGCTCTTCTCATACCTGGTAAAATATTTTAAAAATGAAAGCTTATGTCACTCCACAACATATGAAAAACACCAAAACCTCCAATGTTATAAATTCTTGCTCAAGGTAAGAGAATATTATATATTTAAATAAAAGTTCAGGTAAATCAAAAAGCCATTAGTTTCTCATGGTTGGGTTGCTTTTAAGAAATTTCAAGCATCTTAGAAACACTATTTGCATTAATATATCAACCAACATACTTACTGTTTACGTAGATTTTCGTCATGAATTTTTTCACAAGGACCTAAAAAGACCACACAAAAAGTTTAAGCTCACATTCTTGAATGCTGCATTCACACTCCATCAGGATTTGTTTGTGCACCACGATAGAACAGAGCTATAAACACTTCCCAGAGACTTTTATGCCTGCTTTTCTGCTTCCTTTGCTTGGAGTTTAAAAGACACATTGAAGGAAAAGAATGCCAATATGCTTTAGTAATTATAAAACCAAAGGAGATTCTGAATGACATATAAAGTCTTCATATAAAATAGAATTTCCAGATCAAATTCTGCATCAGTAAAGCTACACAAACAAACGTATACCTTAAACAAACCAACCAAAACAGGAAATATGACATATGAAGGGTAATTTCAACAAGCATTTTCTAAGCTCCAGACAGTGTTCTTTGTAATGAAGAACTGGATAGTTAAAATGTTGATCTCCAGAGCAAAGTTAGGAGGTATGTGGCCTGAGTTCATGAAGGTACTCATGTTAAAATTCCCCACCCTCTACAGGCTATCAAACTCTTCAATGGACGTGGAATATATCTGGAATAAATATTGCTCTTAACATACTACATCACTGGCAATCCTTTAAAACAAAAAAAAAAAAGCCTATTTTGGAAGTGTTTTGGCAGAGCATTAAACAATAAAAATGTAGTTTGCAAACAAGAGTTCAATTGTAATTACATATAAGAAAAATTACAAGACTTATAGACTTACCTAAATCAGAACGGGTATTTGTAAATAATTCAGCTGGGCAAAAGCCACAAAGGTAGTATTTACAAACCTAACAGAGAAGAAAGAAACAGGCATCACTTTTTTTCCCCCATGAATTGGCAATTTTAGGTATTCGCTTCTATTTTCTAAAATAGGGTAAAAAAATCCCCTTTGTACACTGCAAAATCTCTTTTTGGTAACAGAAAAATACCACCGGGAAGTTAGAAAAAACATGCCAACCTGTTAGTCTAGCCACTAAATACTTAGCATATGATGGGATAAAACCAGCTTTTGTTAAAAAGATTATTCACCCTCACCCATGGGTATGGGCTTAGCTAGTCGAATTGGTCAGTTCTTGAAGTTCATACACAGAAATATCTCCTGTCTATCCATCAGAACAGACAAAAAGATAAAATCATAAATACTTTCAACCCCCCCTACTTCATAAGCAATCTTAAATAACTAATTCTTCAATAGACCCTTGCCATAGATGTGACTGCAATTAACTTAAGTGCCAATCCAAAACTAGCCTGAACATTCTTCTAACATCTCTTTTACGTTACACCAGTTTCTAGTATCTGGTAAATCTATTAATTGCTACTGCTTATTACAACCTAGTTCTAATACTGTCATGTATACTGTGGATAAAAGATCTGCAACTTATTATTTCCCAAGATACATTTTGACATATTTTAACAAATGAGGGTGAGGAGAGACACCCAAAACCAACCCCACGCCAACACCTCACTGAAATACCTGTCACACTACTTGATCAAATTAGATCAGTCTGATTTATTTTTCCATACTAGCTGCCAGACTGCAAATCAGACTACAGAAGTTAAAATTGGACTGACTGTTTTACAGATGGAACAGAAAAACAATCAAGCCATAGACAAGAAAAACAAACAAACAAATTCTCTCTTATTACATAGCTTGAATACTTCTCCCCTGATCTAGGTTAGGACACTGTGGCACCTATCTGAAGCAACTTAGGAAGAATAGTTAAGAAAACACCAGACACAAAATCACACATCTTTTTATTCTCAGGAAGCAAGGAGAAAGCTACTGGACAAAATCTGGTTTCAGAATCTGCTCTCTTCTCTGAAAGCTGCAGTATCTCCTGTTTTAATATCAAGTTGTTTCAAGGGAGCAGTTTCTGGGATGAACTCCTGTACTAGTCAATAGAAATACATTTTCTCTCTACATTCTCTTTCTCCTTCATTTTCTCATCCTCATACAAAGAATTAGGGTCAGTGAAATGACATTTCCCCCCCAAAATTTCAGAGGTGGACTAGACAATTTCCTAAGACAGAGAGAGTACAGTAATAACGGTCTGACCATATGATGTTGTAAAAAGAGAGTTGTAGAACTCCGTCTGTCAGCTCAAAAATTATGCAAACTGGCCTGTAACCATTTTGAAACAAGTACTGACAAAAGGAGCAAAGGAAAAGTTATTAGAGGCAGAAGTATGATAAGGAAAAACAAAACAAGCAACAAACCACAACATCAGAAATAATTAAAATTATTTTACGAAGTAGCACTGCTAGGAAAAGCCTCCTCTTATGAGCTGATGGTTACAGCCAAAACCCGTAGTGACCACTACTAAAATATGCAGCTTAAATGTGTGCCGCGCATTTTATTAATTATTTATATATTTAAAAAATCCAACAACAAAAACCACACACACTGAAAAGATGCAGTAATTTTCTCCTAACTAGCTCTGGATGCTATGGTACCTAGTGAATTCATTGACATTCTCTCCTAAGAGGCAGCCTGCAGAGAAATACTTAGATGAGAGTGGTTCAGACTGGTTTGTCTGCAGCAATTTTCTCCCTCTCTCATACCTATTTCATTATGCTCTTCAAGTGATTTTGCTTCAACAGAAAAACATTACTTGAGAGAATCTTTGCTGCTACCTTGAAAGGTATCACTGGGGCTTAGCTTCACGGTGTGATGAGCTGTAGGTGCCCGGTCAGCTGCACATAGAGTTGGCCTGAAGTAATCAATGATGATTAAGAACAGAAAGGGCCAAGAAATGGCTGCAGCATCACAGAGCCACTAAAGGACTGAGACAGAGGTGATACACTTCAAATGCATTACTCATCCACGGCCTATCAGACTGCTGCACCGAGCACAAGTCAGAAGTAATACGGAAATATATTCCATATTTGCAGAAACAGAGCAACAGTCAGTTCAATATGGACATTTACCTATGCAGGGAAGAAGCACTTACTCCTTTCTGCCAAATTATTTTGATGATTCCACTACCCAGAAGGTGTAACAGAGAGGAATGTTACTGTCAAATTATCACGGCAGGATCAGCCATAGCTTGTGTCTCAAAGCCCTCAGGGTCTCACATTTTGATAAGACACTAGAACAAATACACAGAGACACTGGAACTTCACACTTGTTCACCTCAAATTCATTAATCCTTGAAATCTCTTGGAGGTGGGAAAGTCGTATCTTTCACCTCAAAGCTTTCCTGCATATCTTATTGACAGCTTTATATAATTAATACTTCTAAATTAACATGTTCCTCTTCTGCAATAAATTATTTACTGATGGAGATATATCAGTATAACTGTAATAAACAATTATGTAAGCAAATTCATTTAGGCAGATAATTCCTAGCAAAAAGGCTGAGAATAAAAGCCAGCAGGTTGTGGCTTACACACCAAAACCTAGAAAATTCCTTCATACAGCTAAGTTCTTTGAAACCACTGAAGTTCATAAATAGCTAATACCATCAAATAATAATTTATATACAGAACCTACATTTTGAGAAACTGCATTCCAATCAGAGATAACTGCTCACAACCATTTGTCCGTAACAGCTCTCCATCCTTTGCCACTTTCTGAAAACACTGAATTTACTTTGAAGAACCATCACAATGCCAAGAGGGATGGATGGGCAGTCACTGCTGGGCTTTCTTGTGCTACAGAACAGCCTCAGAACTCTTACGCAACTGCTGTTTCCACATGAACTTGTCTCGTATAGGTGGTATATTAAAGCAAGCATGTGTGAATCAATGAAATTACTGTTCCAGAAATATACTTTGTCTATGGATATGACAGTAAGCAGAAAGACTAAAATATATGATACTAATATTTTCCTCCTGCATACAAACCAGAAAGCCTTTATAGCAGAACTAGAATTGATCATCTAAGGGCACGCTGCAATACTGAAATATACAACTACTGGGATTTCGGGTTTTTTGAGATTAAAGGCTTTAATCATGTCAATGTCTTAAAGTAAGAACTGAAGCTCTACAAACAACTTTACAATATATGATCTATGTGTTTCATTAGAACTGCAAATAAATACTCAGCTATCACAAGCTCTGCTTCCACATCTCCAAAACAACCTCCACGTCTTGCATCTTCCATATGGCTTTTTTTATATTCTCCTAAATAAAATTTACAAATTATAAATAGAGATGATCTTGTTTTGATAACCTTCCGTATCTAAAACTGATGAGATGTGACTCAAAATCCTAAACTTTTGTATGAGTAATACATGCTTACAATGAAAAAGCTACATGTTGATATGTCTAATTTTACAATAAATGACATTAGCACATGTATTTCATCTGAAAAGCAAACCAGCAGTCAAGTACATGAATTATGTTACTATCGGAACTTTATCTGAATTTCCTGTCTTTTACAACATGTCAGCACTGCAAATTTATTCTTTAGGTGATGCAGGAAGTCAAACTGAAACACATCTTAACAGTGGTGTTTTTTTTTTTTTTTTATGAACTCATCAGTTGACTATAGGAATCTATTAAAACATTCCTTTCAGAAAGGTTGCATTTCATTATGGTCCGATACACTTCACAAACAGAAGCAGAGCAAACAGCAGCAGCTCCTGCGAGACTGAAGGCAGGCTCAACCCTAAGGCTGTGAATCTTCCACCAGCCTCAGACACAGGACAGCTCTCCACTTCCTAACTCATCAAAGGAGGACTGGAAAGAAGAAACAAGGCCCCGTTTCTGAAAAAAACAAAACTGAACAACATTTAAAGACAGATTCCTACGCTCATAGTCAATCTCTCCTGCCTAAAATTGAAAAATTTACTCATTTGAAGATGAAGTCATCTGACTTGATGAAGGAGAATGAGGTAAAAAAAGAAAAACCTCAAGAAAAAAATCTCTCACCTTAAGAAATAAACCAAAACAATCCCCTACTCTATTCTACCTGGACCAACACGGCTCAAGCCATTTAGTTCATATTTCGAAAGCTTAACAACTCCTCCTTATTTTGAGTTCAGAATCAGAAGAAAATAGGTAACTGAACATCTAATTGAATAATGATATTTGATTAATAAGAGAAGTCTAGCAAGACATTAAGAAGGTCATGAAAACTTCCTGAACTCCCAACTTCCTCCTGATGTGCACAGCTTACCTACAGAGCAGCATTTTTCAAGCCGGGGGGGGAAGTTCCTTGCACTTTTAAAATCTAAGGCAAGACAGATATTTGCCCTCGTCTCATGCATTCCACAACGAATTAAAACATGTATTATCCATCTTTAAAATGACATAACTCTTGTCAGAAAACGAGAAATTCCCACCTCTGTGATTAAGATGTAATTTAAAATAGCCAAAAGCAAGCACTTCTCCATCCTCCCAATTTAACAACATCCTGAGAAAATGCTAAGGGAAAGGGCTAAATGCTTTTTGCAGCTTAAACTACAGAAATTCCCATCACACAGGTAATAAATAAACTATTGTAACTGTGACACTTTAACATATGCTGTAACTCAAAAAAATATATCATGCATGAGGGAAAAATCATATTTCAGCAGCATATTCATCTCTCCCAAAGAAGCAGCTATAGGAACTTTAAAACTACCACTGATTTTTTTTGTGAAATAACTTACAATACGACTACAATGGATGTCACTAAAAGTCATTATTCATTAAAACTCAACCATCCCTGGGGAGAAACACCACTTCAAAATAATAGTGGCAATAATAATAGTAGTAGTAGTAACAATAATATAAAAAGTCTTGTTTTAATTGCTTATTGTAGAAACGTAATGAATCACCACATAAAAAAAAATACATGTGTACCACTAAACAATATACTGTTTAGGTTATTCCCTCCAGGAGCTTTGACTAAGGCAGTGTGGAATCAAGCTTTTCTTAGAAAAATCCTCAGTTTCAAAAGTCTTATGGCTCTTCCTTGTGCTACGACCTCCAAACAGTTCAGCATGTCTGTGCTCTTCTGTTTCTTTCCCCAAAACCCCACTCGGGAAGAGATCCAGAGACACTTGTCTTCCAAACTAACATCTGCCTCATCTCCCTTGGTGCAAGCCAGCAGGTTCCCACTCCGAAAAGCAAAATTCCACAATCCCCCCCCCGCCTCCCCACCGCCCAAACCATAATTTTTCTTTTTCACCACAGGAGATCTCAGCCACCAACAAGGCCTCTCACAACCCCCGATTCCCGTTTATCGACGCTCCGTGGAGAACACGCCACGGCGAACACCAACCCAAACACAAGGCCTCTCTCCTCCCCGCAGCCCAACAACAGCGCAAACCCTCCCGCACAGGATCCTCCTCCATCCCGACCGCTCGATTCCTCCTCCTCGCCTCACGGCTCCGCGAGGTTCCCGCGCAGCGCCCGGCCCGGCCCGCCATGCAGGAGCCCGCACCAAGGGCCCGGCCCGCGGCCCCGCCAAACCCGGGGAACCCCCCGCTCCACCCCACAGCCTCATCCCTTTCCCCCAGACCCTGCTGTCCCCGGGCCGGGAGGAGCTGCAGGCCCGCTCCCGTGCGGCTACGACAAAAACCCCGGCCCTGCGAGGGGGATGGGAAGGAAGGAGGGAGGGGAGAGGCGGCCCCGCTTCACTCACGCTCTCATGGTCCCACCGCACGTTGCTGCGCTTCTCATCCGGGGCCAGGTTTCTGTCCCGGCCCATAAGCTCATCTAGGAGCTGGGCGGCCGATATCATCTTGTCCTCCTGGCCGAATCCCCCCTCCCTCACCAAACACTGGCTGCTCCTCTACCGCCGCCTCCTCTCCCCAACCGGCCGCGCCGCCGCTGAGACTGACAGAGACAAAATGGCGGCGCGGCGGCTCGCCCTGCCCACAATGCACCGCGCGCCCCTCACCGCCTCTGGGGCCTGGCGAGGCGCGGGCCGGGCCCGCCGGCGGGCTCGCGTGGGGCGGTGGCCGCCTCCTCCTCACCCACCCGGGGCCCGCGGAGACCGGGACCCCGCGGAGGCAGGGGCGGCTCCCGGTTCGAGATGGCGGCGGGGAAAAATGGGGATGGGGCTGCTCCCCTTTCCGCGGGCCGGCTTGGGAGTGTCGTGGTGTGCACAGGCACTGAGGGGCCTGATGGGTGAGGAGGTGCTGAGGAGGCAACAGCACCACCGGGGAATAACTCCACTGAGAAATGGCACCCGGGCCAGTGTCCTGTGCCGTGGGGTGTCACGGTCGCCTCGACTCCCTGGCAGGGTCAAAGGCACCAAAACCATCCCTGACACAGTTAATGACCTGGCGAGTGCCTCCAGCAGTGGGTATTCTGTTAGGAATTCTACTTAAACATTGGGAAATAAAGCCTCGGATCTAACAGAAATCTTACTGTTTAATCTTGCAACTGGTTTCTTCTCATGTCGTTGGCCTTTTTTCCTTTTTAGATGTGACTTTGTGCCTTTAGCGAATATCACACACCAATTTTCAGCTATTTCCCAGTTTCTCAAAATCATTTTGATCATCCTGTGTGAAAATAATTGAATTTTTAGTTAAATTATATCTCGTTAAGAACTCGATGTCTGTACTAGTGCCAGTCCTGCAAACCCCACAGGACTGATGGCAGCCTTGCTCAGCATCACCGAGGGCTTCAGGAGCATCTTTTGCAGAAATCTGTCCATAATACCTCCCGTACACAGCACTATAAGGTGCCACAAAGTTCTTTCAAGCTTTGCAATTATATAATGATTTAACAACCCACTGGAACTCTTGGCAACGCGACACAACCTGTATGAATTTTCAGTGTTAACATGCTCCAGTCTGGGGCTCGGGCGTGGGATGGGATGTGGGTGTTTGCTTTAGAAAACGGGGGCAAAACTGGTTTGTGTTTCAGCTTCGTTATATTGCTCCAAGTGCCTCGGGAAAGCAAACAAGTAAACTGGAACCGAACTGCTGCACAGTTCCCCTGTGTGCCAGCATGGTTGCACAGAGCAGACTGGAATAGAAGTGGCTAGCTGTCTGGCTGGAGTTTGGAATTATTATTCTGACTTTTTATAGTTGTGATTTTTTTCACCAGCTGTTCTCTTTCCCATAACTTGGCTTAGGATGAATCCACGACGACCAAAACCAGCTTTTCTAAGCAAACAATGCAAATCACAGGAATTACCTGTCATCTTTCCAGTTGATTTGCAGGCAGATGTTGATTTCGTTATTATTGGTTTGGGGTGGGTTTTTTTTTTTAGCGATTAATTGATTTCACTGAGAATGCCCAAACATGATGAGCATTTCCCAGACGGGATGCAGAATTCCAGAGCCTGCAAGGATAAATACCGGGGCAGGAGACGCTCTGCGTTATGCAGTTATGTCAGATGGTTCCCCGGTGCCTTCGGCACCGCCCGGTAAGTCACCGGGGCCGCCTCTCCCGGGCCCGGCTCGGAGCCGGAACCCGGTGCCACGGCCGGGGGTGTCACCGCTAATAGAGTCCCCCAGCCCGGGCCCCTGTGGGGGTGACACCGCTGTGCCACCAGCCCCCCCCGCTGCCTCCGCCGCTCGCTCCCCGGGGCCGGTGGGTGCCCGGGAGATGAGACATCGGCCCGGCCTGGAGGCCGCCGGGGGCCGCGGCGAGATGGCGGCTCCGTGCGCCGAGCGGGAGCGGCAGGAGCGGCTGCGGGAGGCGGCGGCGCTGGGGGACGCGGAGGAGGTTCAGCGGCTGGTGGAGCTGGGGGTCAGCCCCAACTCCCAGAACGAAGTCAACGGCTGGTAAGGCTCCTCCGGCGGGGTCCCCTCCCCGGGAACGCTCCCCCCACCCCGGGGCGGGCTCCGTCCCCGCGGGGCTCCCCCCGGGAGCGCTGCCCCTCGCTGGGACGGCGACCGCCCCTCGGGTTTCCCAGCGCAAACGCTGCCGTGGGTTCGCTCTTTCGCATGAAATGCAAAATCAGTTTGAATTCAGAACGAAATGAAAAGGTCGGTGCGCTGCCCAGTGCCTCCCTCTGTAGACATGTCTATTCCAAAAAGGAAAAGCCGGTGATGCAGCCGGTAACCGCCGGTACCCACCTCCTGCTTGGATCCTCCGGTGTCTGCTGCTGCTCCAGGTCACTATGTGGTTACCCTATGTTGTTTTATATTTAGATATATGTATAAACATATATATATATAGGAAGGGCATGCTAGCAGCCTAAGACAGCTCAGGCACTCAAAACACGAACCTCGACTCACCAACTCGTGTTCAGGTCTAACCAGAAATACTTTTTATTAACTCCTGAATCAGGTTTGAAAATTCCTTTTCCAGCAGGGAACTCGCAGGTTGTTTCAGTGATAGAGGTTGACGCCTTGGTTTTGACACCTCATTCAGATACCACCCAATAACACTAAAACCGTGACTTTTCTGTAATAGACACTTGCACGAGTGGGCAACGAACCGTGCTTACAAACCATGCTTACAGGATTTTAAACATCATTTACTTTGCAAAAAGTGCAAGTCATTGTGCTGACAGCATTAATTAAAGAGTAAAAATAGCATCCTAGGGAAATATCCATACATAGACACACACATAAGTATTTTAAGTACACGTTATTCTTTCAGAGTTTAGAATAGCATACACAAGCTGTCTGGTTTTTTTGGGTTTTTTGTGTTTGTTTTTTGTTTTGTTTTGGCTTTTTTTCTGGAAAAGTTAATAGCCTAATAAGTGACAAATTGAAAAGATCTTGAACTTCAAAAATACTACTGTCGTTCCTTGGTATCCAGAGCATTAGAGCAAGGGAAAACTACATCAGCAGGTGTCACTGCAGGCTCCAAAACCAGCATAAACTTCCAAGGAAGATTGCAATTAAAGTCTTTTTTGCGCTAGACATGCTTTAGGTCTTGTTCTTCTCATAGGCAGCAAGAGTTAATCTGCCGTAATTTAGGATTTCAAACAGTGTTACTGTTTTCCATGCGCAGGACTTGTTTGCACTGGGCGTGCAAGCGGAACCACGCTGCGGTGGTGGCTTACCTGCTGCGGGCCGGCGCCGACAAGGACATCCTCACCGGGAAAGGGGAACGGGCGGCCCAGTTAACGTCCAGGAGAGAAATAAGGAAGATGTTGGGAGGTAAACGTCTTGGCTGTGCGATACGATCCCCAAAGACTTAGTAAAAAGGTGTTTAAAGCAAGTACGTGCCAATCTTTATTCCGCGTGAGAAGAGACCGTGTTTGGGTTTTAGCAGTAACTGTGACTCGATTTCTAGAGTGTTTACTTGGTAAGAAATGAAAGTTTAAGGGAAGAGGGTTACCAAAAAATGGCACATCCAGCTAGCCAAACTTTTTCTAAACACTGATAAATTAGAAAAACTGTATTTTGAAACATGCTGTGATTAAACCAGCGACAGATAGGTGCAGCGTCCTGTTTTCGAAAGAGCAACAGGAGAAATTCAAATTTGTGTGAAGCCCTTATATGAGCACTACCTAATTTTCCCAGTGTTCTGTGGAGCTTAGACACTGTGTTGAATAAATGGAAAATTAGCAGCCCAGAGAAACAGCTCATTAGAGGACACTGATAGAGCATTTTTATCGTGTTTTGTAACTATTGGAGCGGAGTAAGCTTTGCTTCTAGAGGTGATAAGTAATTTGAAATGTGGTCGATTAACCACCTCATCCCTCCCTTTGTATTCCCTTGTCTGTGTTTGTTTTCATTATTGTCTCCCAGCTGTTGAATTGGTAATGTTTCAGCTCTCCCAGTACGGCATGTTCTTCTCCCTTTATCCCCGGCTTTAATATCGAACAACATATTACCCTTTGTTTTTCATTGCCTTATACATTATGAAGACGATAGCATTATACCACCAGAGACCATGTTGCAACGTGCTGGCTACGGATTAAAACAAAACAAAACTATTGCAGTGTTTAGAAGGAAATAGCACCCCCAGAATTACTGGAATCAGACTCTGCTTTTGTATTTACTGTATTGCAACACCTAAGCACGGTTCTTTTTACTGTAGAAAACCAGCATAGTGCTTTTTGATTCATCTTTTATCCTGTGATGCTTTTAACACTCCACTCCCTCCCCTTAAAAATAAAGAAAAAAAGAAACCCCACAGTGCAATAGCAATACTTACTATTTTCCTCAGTCTCGGAGAATGTTGTTTTGTTTGTTTTACAGTGGAAGATGATGAACTCCCAGACTTAAAGAACGATTCAGATCTGCCAATCATCCCTAATTACCTGGCTAACCCACCTTTCCCTTACATTTATAACACCATGAGCAACAGCATTCCGGATCCCTCCGTCAACGGGAGTATCTCACACTTCGAATCACAAGATACCAACTCTTCTTCCCTACCTGACGTGGAGACCTGCCCAGTTGCACCAGTACAGCACGGACACGCTGCTCCGGATGCAGCAACGTGCTCCAAACCTGCCGTGCAGAGAGCTCCGCTCTACCAGGGCTCCGTGTCCTGGTGCCGAAATCCCCCGTCGCCCGTTGGATCAAATCCGGCTGCACCGCAGCAGGAGAACGGCTCCTGCCCGGGGCCTGTGCCGGCGTTTCAGCCGGTTTTCTTCACAGGAGCTTTTCCACTTAATATGCAAGGTAACAGTAAGGTCTCTTCTCACTTTGTCCTAGAACTTCTGTCACCTTGGGCAGTGAAAATAGACTAATCAAGGTAACGGGTATTCACAGCACTGCTACAGATTTTCACATTCCCATCCTTAAGCATTCAGGAAATATTTGAAGGGAATTAAAGAGGTAGATACCCCGTTTCTGCTGGAACTGTTATTAGAATATCGATGAAAACATTTGCTCTTCGTCTCAAAGGCTGTAAAAGCATACAGACACCAGGGTAATCCAATCCTCTAAATAGCATACTCCAACCTTGAAATAAAGAATGTGATTAAGCAGCTAGTGAGCTCGAGAGAGACCCTCACACGGCTCAGTCTGCAGCCCCGAGCCCGAGGTGAGCTGCTACATGAGCTGCCATTTCTGCAGGTAAATGTTGCCTGCCCAAAGACAGAAGTCTAGAGTTTCCATTTCAGTTCAGAATTTCGTTCTTGAAATAAAAGCTGTTCTGATGCCATGAACTGGCAACGAGAAGTTAAAAGAATCCATTTGAATTGTAGTGCCTGATGCCCAAAAGAATTAGAAAACAATAAAAGCAATCTTGGATTGCTGAGGACATTAATGATCAGTATAACCTTCTGCTTTTAACTTAGCTTAAATCTAGTAAGATGAGTATTCACACGAAGGTTCATATGTGCATATACACACACTGATTAGATTTGTGATTTTTTCATATAGGTTGATGAAAGTCAATCTAATGAAAATTTTGGTCACACAAGTCCAGATGTTCTTGTACTGTTACAAATGATACGAAGTCAGTAGAACATAGAAATATTTGGAAGTTAGTATAGAGGTATATTTTCCAATTCCTTTATACATCTGCCTATTAATATACCTTTTTATTTCTCATAGAACTGGTGCTTAAAGTTAGAATACAAAACCCTAATCTTAGAGAAAATGACTTCATTGAAATTGAGCTGGACAGACAAGAACTGACCTATAAGGAACTGCTCCAAGTGAGTTGCCGTGAGCTGGGTGTTAACCCTGAACATGTACAGAAGATCAGAAAATTACCAAATACAATGTTAAGAAAGGTAAGCACTCTAAAATTTTGAAGTGCAGTGGCTTATAGAAAAGATTTTTCGGTTACCATTAAAAAGGAATAATTTGTTGGTCATCTGCATAGGCCCATGTTGAAACAAACAAACCAACCAACCCGAAACTAAAACAAAACCACAACACCAAAACAAAACAAACAAACCCAACCAAACAAAACCCCCCTCACTTGAGTTTTCAGCCCTTAGTAGTTGTTTGGGGTTTTTTTAGTAAAAGGGTTCTCAAGTTTCTTGATCATTTCCCTTCACAGACATTTGGTGTTGAGCCCAATTCATATCTGATTTCTCTACTACATTCCTAAATGGAGTGCAGCACCGCACCCCTGTGACCTGCCGCCAGCTGTTCTCACCCGAGTGTCCCAGTGCAATGAGGACTGGACGCAGCCCTTTCAAAAAACCAGACGGGTGTTTCAGAATTATTCTTAGTGCAGGTCTCTGAGTGTTAACGAGCTGTTCGCTTCAGTGACACTCACCTGCGCAGCAAACAGACCCGCTGACCTTTCTTTGGCTCTCAAATCCCTCTCGAGCACTGATGGCGTCAGTCGTGGAGCTGATCCGATTAATAGACTTCCCTGTCGTGCATCTTCACTGACTATGAGACTACTTATTCATTGTTACTCAAGCAGTGAGCGCGTCTGCCCCTGCTCTCTGCAGACCCCAAGCCAGCTGCAGGCAGGACTGACTTGGGCAGAGGCAGGAATCAAGTTCATGACTTTCTAAGAATTACCAAAGGGAAAAAAAAGGAGCTGGGAGTGGCATGCAGTAGATCTTTACAAGTGTAATTCCTCACTGTCAGTACTGCATTCCTTCTAAAAATAGGCCGAAGTGAGTAGGCGAATAGGATCCCAGAATAAATACAAGATGCAACAGGATGTCCACTTTCCAGTTTACTGGTCACATCTATAGATTAAGACATACCTTGTATTAGTCTCAGCCTATTAGTCTCAGCCTATTTTTTTAACTTACCTCTGCAAAACTGAACAGATGGTTTATCGCCTAACAACTTATTGTATTTATTTAAAGGACAAAGATGTTGCAAGGCTACAGGATTTCCAAGAACTGGAGCTCGTTCTAACAGTAAGCGACAAACACTCACTTTTCAGAGTCCCAACGCTTTCTGAACGGAGTGGTTATAACAAGAAGGCATCTGAACTGACATATTAATTGCTTAAAGAATAAAACAAAAGATTTGCATCTCTCATTTTAAAACTACATTTGAAATACAATATCCGTAAGGGCTAACAATGTGAAAAAAGATCTATTTTGTTAACCTGGAAACAAACTGAAGATGTTACGCACAGTTACAGCCTGTAGTTAATTTAAGAGTAATTAATCTGATATGACAGTAGCTTAATGCAAAGGAAGTATTGGTAAAACTGTTAATGCAACACTTTTCCTTACAAAAATCTTGAAATACTGTAGAGTTAACAGCTCTCAGGGAAAGGCTTACCTTAAACTGTTCTAATCATTTGTTTGCTATAAAATAGCAGAGGTACCCAAGCTAAAGAACCTGCCGTGAAACCCATTTAATATTTCTACTAAGTCCATTACCATTAATGTTCACTTTTTAGATCATGTATTTTAAGTCATATTTTATTTAGAAGGAAAAAAAAACAGAAGAGTTTAAATCTCTGGAAGAAGCACAAAACCATCTCTAGTTTAAATACTATCAAGTGACTTATTGCCTGTGATTTCTTAATTCCTGTTTACCCTTTTCCCTATTTCTCAGGTGAAAACAAAAAGTGATAGTAATTATCTAAATCATAAATATGCTCTCAACCAAAATCCCTTTTATTGTTGTCTGTCAATATATAGTATTGACGTGTGCAATTGAAAATACTATTTTTGTTACTGTATTGAAAACACATTTTGCCAATGCTGCTTTAATTTCCCCTTTTAAAAGCACAAAAATTGTAATTTTAGTCTTGTTTTACCGCTACATTCCTGAGAAAAATTGCATCTTGAAACTTTAAAGTTTCCTGTGTAAAAAATAAACCAGTGAAATGCCCAGGGTTGTCTGGGCTGATATTAAATCTTGATATTTCTATGCAACGTGTTTTCTTTTTTTCCAATGCCTTGTGTTTACCTGTGTTGCTGACTGAAAAAAACCCACTTTTCCTGTGACTTAAAATTCAGAATTAGACTACTTTGCTATGAAATTCTGGAATAAATTAATTGAAAAGTATTTAAAGAGCTGGATTTTATCTAATTTTTAAGGATTTTAGTATTTACTCAGAGCAAGACAGAGAAAGAGTTCTGTTCTGGTAAACTGTAAAATTACGTAGCATAAATTAAGTGAACAAACTTCAGTACCAGATACAACAGGAAAAGAGAACATACTGAACCAGACTGAATTTCCCACTTTTTCTGTCTTCCCACTCCCTTCTCCCCAGTTTCTTTGGAAACTGCAGCAACCAAAGGATTGGACTGTCTCGCTGTCTAAGAACTGACAGCCCGAGTTAGCGGTAACTTGCATGCAAACCTGTAAATGGATTTATATGAGCAGCGTGCTGAGCAGGGAGCCACCCAAACTATCACAGCACACGAGAGGGAGCCCTCTCCCCATCTGCCTCATTTTGTCCACGCAAACACCCAGATTTCCTGTGTGCCACTCCTAAGGCTGTAGTAGAGCATTTGGTCACAACAAAAATACCTTTTTCTGCAAAGTGCTGGAGGTCAAATGTGGTCTGAGTCACTGGCAATAGTTATTTTTATACCAAATTGCTGGTGGTGTATTAACTTCTGTGTAATACAGTAATAAAATTGTTGTTCCTCGTGTTGCACTTTGGCCGTTGTGTTCCCTGGCACAAACGCCGCCTAAATCCAGGAATGTACCAGGCTTACCCAGTCAGACCTAGCGGGGAAAAGCTCAGCTCTTGGGTTGACGTCTTCCTTGTTACACCGGTTATCTTGCACAGATGCTGATTGCTGTCTATGCATTCAGAGGAATATTTTTATACCTTAACACAGTTTATACTCAGAAGATACTGTTAACACTCCTAACAGTCTGATTGGTGTATAATCATTACATTACTGCGTATGATAAATAATTCATTACTTTGTGCTCTGCTGTATGAAATCTTAATGTCAAATGAATGCTTGGCTGCAGATTCTTGTTTCTATTTAAGAAGTGTCATTTGTAATAATTAATAAATGATTATTTTTGTCTTCTCAAAGTTTTTCTGAACTTTACTTATGGAAAAATATAGGGACGTTTTCTTGCCGGATAGGTTTCTAGAGTGCTTGGTGGATGAAGTGAACAACTGAAGCGAAAGATGTTCTATCAGATTCTAGCAGCGAATACTGTTTAAACACGGTACTCCCTTTATCTGAGGTGGCTTATTATCAATGATAAGGTAGATATTTATTTCTGCAATACAAATCACATATTATCTCAGGTGATTAAGTGCTGAACGAGATAAATTATATACATGTCTGCTCAGCTTAAATGGAGACTTACTCATAGTGACTTCATCCATAAGACAGATATAGCAAAATTATAACACTTCTGTGCCAATCATGTCCCTGCAGGCTTATGTGGAGCCTCCTAAATTAGCAGAAATTGTGTAGTTAATGATTTATATTAAGCCATCTGTAGGTTTAGTTTTAAATACATGTTACTTGCGATTCTTAGGCTGAAGAGGAATTTTATAATGCTGAAGTTGCCCTGGCCAGGGATACCCCAGGTCCTGGGGTTGCTCACAGCCCTGAGGCCTCAGCATTCAACATCCCATCCTGGGGGAAATACCGAAAGGAACAGGTTGGAACCACAACCACATCATTTCTCTATTTTTCAGCCGAGTCACTGCTTAACTGGGCCTTTCTTTCCACTTCAAAACCAATGAGTCCTTATGCAGAAAACACACAAACCAGTTATATTTTGTACCATTAATATAATTTACTAATTCTAAACCCAAATACAGTACATATTGCTTTGTGATACATATGTTTTCTTGGCAAAATGCTTGGCATTCTTTGGGAAAAAAAGTATATAATAAAATAGTTTGTGTATAGAAAATATTTAAAAATATAAAATTCACTTTCTGGTCCTTGTCATTGTGAAATACTTTGTTCACATATCACAAGTTTAGTGTACTACGAAAACTGTTTTGTAAATTACAGTACATTCACAAGTCACTTTTGTGGCAAGTCACTAATGTAAAAAAAAAAAATTAAAAAAAAAAAAAATCAAACCCCCAAGGGCTCTTCTTTTCATGCTAGTCCAGCATCTTTGGCCATACTGTAGAAAATCCCCCTGGATGCTATAAGGTTTGCAGGTGTATCGAATTCAGCGATGGTTCCGTTGTCCAGAACAAGCACCCTGTGCAAAACAAAAGAGGGTGGCGGGTGGGGGATTCATCTGAGAATACCTTGCAGGAAACCCAACAGCCCTTTTTATCACAACGCAAGCTGCTCTCATCTTTTCCTTGCTTTTGTTTTGCTCAAGTATTTTCACATGTTGAAATACAACAAATGATAAACATTCTCCCCGAGCTGCTGTTTGATTTTAAAAGGTGCAGGACACTCACTGTTTCCCAGGGGTAATAAGGGAGGGCAGGCAAGTGTCATAGTTCTGGAATTGAAAATACATTGCAGAAAGCCAAGAAGGTAAAAGCTCACTTAGTAATATATTTTAAAGTCATCAATATGACATGATGTTAGTGAAACGGTTGCAGCAGCTGCTAGCTAAAAAAGGATCCCTAAGCTTGCTGACAGTGCCATTGATGCAACTGGGTCGGATCTCTTGCAGGGCTCTGGTTAGCGAATATAGAACCTGCTTCTTATGCCAACAGAAGCAAAGCGAGGTCTGGACATTCTACCATTATATGGCTTAAACATCATTGCTTACGTACAACCTGACAGGAGCATCAGTGTGACTACCTAGAGGCAAACCAGACCAAACCACGCGCCATTCAGAGATTCTTACCTCGTGTAATCCATAATCGTGTTCAGCCTGTGCGCTATCGTCAGCACCGTGCAGTCTTCAAACTGCGTCCTAATTGTCATCTGGATAAGATCATCCGTCTCGAGATCGATAGCTGCTGTCGCTTCGTCGAGGATCAGGATTCTTGTCTTGCGAAGCAGCGCTCTTGCCAGACAGACGAGTTGTCTTTGGCCAACGCTGCCAACAAAGACAGGACAGGGCTGTCACCAAGGAGCCCCCACTGCTCAGAACCACTTGTGCTGGAGCAGACGACTCATCAGGTAAAGTTACCCAGCAAAAAAAAAGTAGTATTTAGCAAACAGCCCAGTCCGTCAGCCCTAGAGCGAATAAATCCATGTTGCAGCATTGCTCAGCTGGTTGTAGTGAGTGTTTGCTTATGGCTGGATCCAGTACTGACAGACCCACCAAACGCTCTCCTTCCATCACTGCGACAAGAGCCGGGGAACTAATGATTACAGGAGGGTACAGAAACACACAGAGGTGTAACAACACTGGGCATATGCAGACTTCAAGAAAGGAAACAGGGAAAAAGGAAAATTTAAAAAAAAAAAAAAAAAAGAAAAAAGGTCTGAGGCTGTTAGTCCTTTCTACCACCAATCCCAAAAATATCTGGGCAGCCCACAGCCCCTCTCGTGCCACAGGAGCACTCCAGACACGGCCTCTGCCTTTGCGGGATGAGGAAGGAGCTGAATATTTATCACATATGTGATCTGTCCACACCACAGTTTCAGAAGCCAATGCAACATATTGCAGCATGGCATTTTATCATCTCATTCATGTCTTTCAAATAATAACGGAAAATGAACGTTGCTAAAGCGTCAGTTCAGGCAGAGGACCCTCATTCAGCACAACACTTAACAGATGTTACAATGGCATTTCCCTTCCTACCAAACCACGTTTAAGGAACTGGCTATTCCTCACACCTTGCCATCCTGAGACTCCTTTCTTTACCAATCAGACAGGATTTTGGTTTGGGAGAAATCCTTCCCAGCAGCAAAGAATCATCAGGTCATTCATGGCAGAGGCAGAAGAGCTGGCAAATGTTTGAGCCTTAGTGGTTTTCTTGAAACAGGAATAGGTGGCTAAATCATTTTAGCCAGAACAGATCACTGTGTAAACTTCTGCTCAAGTATTACCCACTGTTAGGGCTGAATGAAAACTAGGTGTGTGTTTCTAATCTGGGGATTCCTTACCTAAGATTTTCTCCACCTTCTGAGCACTCATAGTCCAACATGGACGGCTGACTGCTGACAAACCTCTTCAGATGAGACAGTTCAAGAGCTTTCCATATTTCTTCATCGGAATATTTATTAAATGGATCCAGGTTCATCCTCAGTGTTCCAGAAAAGAGGACAGGATCCTGGATATAAAACCAACTTTCATTAGGTAAGTGCTTTAGCTGTTTTAAGGACAGACATTAAAATACTAGTTATTGCTTTGAAGCCTCCATTGCATTGCATCCCCATCCTATCCACTCTGAAAATACATTACATTATACACACTTGAAACTCAAGTTCCAACTGTAAAGATGTTTTCTTTCTCTAAATCCTGTTTTATCACCCAGCATTAGCCTATAAGGTGGCAGAACAAGACCACTTAAAGTAAAAATAATTTGTTTTTCTGAAACCATTTCCAGAGTGTAACAAAGCATTTTCTTCTGTGGATAAACCATTTTTTATGGTTTGCTAAGCTGTTAGAGATCCTTCCCTTGAGATACCCAGAAACTGTACCTGAGGAATGATTGTTAGCCGTGACCGAAGGTCATGGAGACCGATCTCTGAAATTTTCACACCATCAATTTTAATTTCCCCTTTTACAGCTTCCAGGATCCTAAAGAGACAGAGCGTCATGGAGGATTTCCCTGCTCCAGTTCTGCCAACAATTCCAATCTACAACAAATTGCAGGTTTAACAACAAAGCATATCATTAAAACCACAACAAAACCAACAAAACAAACCCCAAACCAACCCCCAAGATTCCTCCAAGAGGTTTGACACACGATCTGAACCTAAGAAGGAATGTCACCATCCTTCCATAGAAACCCGTGTCATACATTGTGGTGTATATATTGCCGTTCCTGTAATTTGACTGATATTGCAAATAAATACGTACATAGGCCTAGAGCCATCCTATATAACTTTGGGTGACTGGCTGAAGTACCCGTGATAGGAGTCCAGTCACTCAAGGACAAGAAATAAAGGCTTTTCAAAGGGCAATTCAGACTTTATGGTAAGCACTTGTGTCTCCATTCCAGAAGGTGGTTGTCATCCTGTCTGCTTAGTATACGGATAATTCTCTTTTAATAACAGCCTGTTAAGTGGAGGACTTTCTCATGCTAATCGTTCTGTCACCAGCACACAAAACCCAGAACTTTCAGTTGAATCACGAAGAAACAAATCTCCCTGAACAAAGACAAGGAAGCAAAGAATGTCATTTCCTTCCATGCCGAAAATTTCCCCGGGGAAAGTCAGAGAGCAGAAAAAGCTGGAATTCCTTTCTCCCATCTGCACCGCTTGCAGAAGAGTGCTCCTATTGCTGATTTTTTTTGTCACTTGCGCTGATGCCTCCTACACGGCGTGTTGTAGCCTGTTGCCAGCCTCCCTTGGGAAGCCCAGCAAGCCCCATGCGACTGTTCCTGCTGCTTCCAGCCCCGAGCAGAGCACCAGCAGGGCTGGCACTGCCGGCTCCCGCAACGCCAGCTCCCGTGGGACACGAGCGCGTGGAGCCCCTGTCCTCCGCTCCACGGCTGTCCCCGGAAGCCCAGAGCGACGTTCTAGCAGCTGGGAACGCACCTTTTCTCCACCGTGCACCTGGAGGTTTAGACCCTTCAGCACTAGGTCCAGGCCTTTTCTGTACCTCACTGAATAATTCACAAACTCCAGCTCTCCCTTGGACGGCCAGTCTTCTGGGGGGCTCTTGCCTTCAATGATCCAGGGAGCCTGAGGAAAACAGAAGTCAGACATGCCTCATATCGGTTTAAGAAAAAAACAACTCAAATTCAAACAGTAACATTTGTGGGATACTAGAAATATATCTGATAAATCAAGTCTCTATTACATATTAAAAAAATAATAACGGGGGCAAAAACATGGGTCCCTAAGTATCCAGCCATTTTGGTCTTTGTTGTGAAGTTTACAGGAAAAAAAAGTCTGAGCATATAGGGCCAAATCTTCAATGGATATAAACTAACATTTTTTTCCATTGACTTCAATAGAACACTGCCTGTTTCATGCCAGCTCAGGCTCTGGGTTTTATTAATAACGTGTATCATGCAGCCTGTCCAGCTTCCTTTTAGCTTCCAGATTAAATACTTGATCTTCAGAACCGTACGCAGCAGCTCTCCTCAGATCCTCCATTTCCTAATTCTTAGTCTCCCACCGTGTACACAGGGCTAACAAAACCCAGGGTGTCCACAGAGCAGCAGGTTTCCCAGCACAGCTCCACCTGCCACCTTCAAAAGTGTTTGGCAACAAAGGTAGATGACGGGATGATTTTCCTGGATTAGGCAACACAGTGTTCCTAGACGTGCTCTTCTCTCGTGGGAGACGTGGACTGATTAAGCTGGTTAAATAGAAATACTGTTGAAAACATGTGTGTAGCCTGATAATCGTGCTGCAGCTGTGCTCACTGGCAGGATCACAGCACCATCCGTGCAGGTAGGACTATGCATCAAACACTCCTAACCCAATGGGAGCAATATTCTGATGGCGACACTCATCTCTGTTGTGCTCCAGCCACTCACAGCAGCAGGAAATGAGATGCTAAGCACAGACTGCATGACGGCAGCAAGGGTTTGGGTCTGCGACAGCATAAATTACAGTGCAGAGTGTGACATTTGTTCGGGCTAAACGATAACATTCTCGGAGCAGGAACTGTCTCTAAAGAGTCTAAAGAAAGACCATGTAAACGTGTGCGTTAAAATTTCACCACGCTTGTTGGTGAGCGTGCTTGACGATTGGCAGCTGACCTCGGTTTCTGTTTCTGAATACTCTTTTATTCTTTCAACAGCCACAATGTTGGTTTCTAGTTCAGAAGTCATTCGGACCATCCAGTTCAGAGACATGGTCACCTTGGAGAAGACAAAGAACAAAATACCACCCACAGGGGAACAACAGATAATAATAATTACATAATTAATAATTAATAATAACAACAAAACCAGACACCACTATTAAGACTTGGATTCACATTAATATTACAAATGGAATAATTACCTTTGCATTGACATTAATACAGTTACTGGGCCAAGAAGTCTACAGATAACCAGGTGCTCATGTGAAGAAGCATATGCCTCCCACGGTGATTTAAGAAATGGCCATCTCCAAAAAGCCAGTTGGAAGCCATTGCTCTAGTCATGGGTCTCACCGGAAAATTGCTAACAGCAACCCTGCACACTCACGCCATATAAAAGCTTCTGGCAAGAGTGAGCCCATTACATCTGCTAAATTCTCCACAGCTTGGGTGAATACAGATTATCTCCCGCAACTCATTTTATTTCCTTATTAACTTCAGCTTTAACAAGCACATAGGTTGTTGCTGATATATCCATACCATCTACAAAAACACAAACCCATCAGTGAACAGAAAGCTACAACACATACCTGCAATGCATAAGATACTGAAAGTCCCACCAAGCCAGGATTCAGGTTGTTTTTACCAATCACAGCAAAAAGGGCAGCAAAAAGCACAATACAGTTCCCCACAAACTCGACTCGAATGCCCAGCCACCTGAGGGAAAGGCAGATGTGAGCAGAGCGGTAAATGTCGCTTGGAGCAGTTATGCAAACACACGATTCTCTAAGTGGGAAGCCTTATGCCTTTTTACCTGTTGGATATTATGCCAGGATAGTAACTCTTCTGATTTTCATCTATCTTCTGATCGCTCATGTCTACAAAGGATTTCACTCTCCTGTAGGCTCTGATGACGCTGGCACCCGAGACGGTTTCCGAGAAGTGCGAGTAGATGGGAGATCTGCTCACAGACTCCAGGCGCTTCAGCTGGCGGGAGGTGGCTACGTAGAATCGCTGCCGTTGTTTTGGAGAAAATTGAAGGGTACATGAAATACTTGCTCTTTTAATTAAGAGTAAAGGGGTTTTTAGGTTAAGGTTATAAAGGAGATTGCTACTGATGCACTTCAACCCTCCGAAATGTTCTCTATAATTAAGAAGATTTTTAAGAAAGTTATCTTGGCTTCATTCCACAACAGAGTATTGGCTAACTGCAGTTTCTATTGACTGTAAGTTGAATTTATCTATGTCCCTTTAAGTTTAGTTAATGCAGCCTAACAAAATGAATCCATTTGTAGAAGCCTCATCTTGCAAGAAAATGAAACATGAATTTGCACCTCCATTATTGGCCTCTGTTTAAGTTCTGTAACATAAGCTCCGTTTTTGCTCAGAAGTCAATGAAATCAGTGCTTTGCATTTTCAACATTTTAACTCCTCTCTGCTTTAAGAACTTGCCAGTATGTCAAATATACACACTTCAATATACTGAAGTGCACTGCAGCTCTACCTCTAGCAGCAGGCTTATCCATTATTACTTAAAAGCAAAACAAGGTTATGCCTGTTTATTTCATGACCACATCTCACAGGACGTTTCTTTTTCTGAGAGGAGTAAATAATGTTTTGTTTACATAAACATGAAGCTACTTCAGATATTTCAATTTTCCCCAAAATTCTTGTTGTTTTTCCTAAAAAGAAAGACAAGCAATGGAATAAGAGTCATTGCAACGGTAGTCAGATTCCAGTTACCTGAACAAAGAAGTACAGAATCGCAAGTGGAACTATAACCACAGCGAAGAGCGGAGTACTGGCTATAATTACAATGATCGTCGATAAGGAGGTGAAGAATGTGCCGAGGAACATCAGGATGGTCGGTGGGATTACTTCGTCGATCACGTAGATGTCCTTGGAGAAGCGGTTGATGATTCGGCCGGTCGGGGTGGTGTCGTAGAAGGACTGCGGGGTGTGAAATTTGTTCTCCAGCAGCGCAGCGTGGAGCGTGCGGGCTGCGGTGATTCCTCCCATGGCCAGGGTGAAGGAGCTGATGAACACTATGAGGCCTAACGGGTGAAGAGGAGACGTGTTAACCAGTGAGAACGATGTGCCCGATTCCAGCTCTTTGACCCTCAGCACTTTGTTGTGCTACAAGCTTGTTTTCCTTTACTATATTCCCTGTCCACCCCCTCTTACCGTGCACATTAGCACTATGGCATTGCAGACGCTGCTGCCTAAGCACAGGAACGTGGCCCGTAGGATTTCACCACAACCATCCTCCCTCTGCTTTCCCCAAGCCTTCACGAAGCCCTAATGCCACAACATCACCTCCGTCCTTCAGTCTCTTCTGCACCTAAGTTTTCAGGTTTTCTCTCCAACTTAACTCTCTCAGGCTTCTGTGTCAGCCGTTCGACCCCCTCCAAGGGCTTCACAACAAATTTAAAAGTGTTGGGTTGAGCTCAGACTTTGTAGCTCCAAGTTCTGTTACATCCTTCGCTTAGAACAGGATTTTGGGGGGGTGGATTTTGGGCCATTGGCAACTGGTGCCATGGCTTCCCCACTTAATTCCTCTTTACTAAACATTGAGACATCAGGATTTTATCTGGTCTCACCTTGCAAGAGGCCCAAGGCAGCGTAGACTCCGATTCGCATGGCTGTGTTGTGCTGAGTCCCGTTTATCACCGGCTCGTTGGTCCAGTCACTGAGCCACACGTTGGCCCCAATAGCAGCAGCATTTTGACAGCAATATAGGAAACATATCACCAAAGAAATAACAGGGCTGACGGCCTTCACATATTGCCAGAACACCGTTAGCTTCACCTGCAAAAAAATCACACCCCGAAGCTGGTTTGTACAACTTACACGATCAGTTTAGACAGAAGAAGAGAAAAAAAAAAAATTCTTCAGCAGAGGAACTACTAAGTTCAAAACTGCCCAAACTCTAACATACCACAGAGAACTTCTCTGAAATACTCTTTTTCTTCACTTCCAGAAACTGTATGTTATTAGTTTTGTGGGGGTTTAGGTTTTAAGACTATGCCAGATGGGAAGGAAAAAAAAAAAAAAAGAAGAGGCTGATTAAATAGCAGCAAAGGATGGGTAACAAGAACAGAAGCCAAGATTTTCAACTAAAAGCAGCAACTTGGCAGGCATACCCAGCTCAGGACTACTTTAAATGGCCTATTGAGGAAAAGTGCTGAATATGCCTCCATTCAGGTGTCATTACAGCAGCTTAAAAGAAGTACCAAATGCTTGTGCACCCCAACAGGAACATAAAGAGGTGATGCTTGTGGCACAAAGGAAAGCTTCTCTCTCTTCTCTGTGAAAAGGCAGAGAAGCAAAAAGAGACAGAGACTCCGGACAAAATCCAGTCTCAACGAAAGCATAAGAAGGAATAATTAAAAGAACAAGTGTTGTTGATTAGGGACTTTGAAAGCTAAAATAATCCACATAAACCGTTATTTACACGTCTGTGCCATGGTCCATGCACATCAGAATAAACAGGACACATTGAGCCTTCTGAAGCAGAGGGAAGGGGCTTTCCTTAGCAAAACCCCCCTGCTCCTTTCTGTCCCTTTCTTGCACTTTTGTATTGCTGTCGTCTGTTCTTCCCCTTCTCTCCTCCTTTTCCCTGTTCCCATTTCATGCCTTGGCCCTGCTCAGGGAAGAGCGCTGTCCCTTTTTTCCCTTATGAGCATATTAATAATAAAAAAACGCTCTTGCCGATGGGGCGATGGGAGTCAGGACAGACCAGCCAGCTGGCTCGTGTCACCCACTGCTGCGGTCACCAGATACCCAGCTGGACCCAGCACCAGCCAAACGGTTTAAAGACCAACAGCAACGCACAGGCAGGGCTGATGGAGCTCAGCGCTCCGCGGTACCAGGTGACTGGCAGGAGCTGGAAGGGATTTTTTTTATTTTTTCTTTTTTTCCCCAAAGTACATAGCCCTTGCCAGGCACGGAAACCTCTGCCAAAATCCCAAATCTGAATGATCACTGTCCGCCGGATTAACGCCTAAAGCCTGCAGTCGTGATTTATACAACACGTTTAACAGAACTGGATCCAATGTAGAAATAAAAAGGATTTTTTGAAACAGAAAAAATAAATGTAGAAAAAGGGAGGGGGGAATCAAACCATACCGTTCCCGTTTCAGTGGTTTCAGCCTGAATAAGTTTCTCGTTAGGGTTTTTTCTCGGCGGAGGAGGCTCTGCTGGCTTCTTTTCACAGACTCTTCGTTTCGTTGACATTTTGTTGGGACATTCTCCTCCCTCAGAAGATATTACACTGAGTTGCCTAGTCAAAACAAGAGAGTCATTAGGAGAAAAAGGGCATATTGTGGCAGTGCTAAGGCAAGACTGGGATGCAGCAGATTGGATTTATTCCCAGCTCGTCTGCTGAGTTCCCACGTCAGCCGCACTCACAGCTACGGGTGCCTGCGCCACCCCTCTGAACGTTCACTGATGTTCGGTGATGCCAGAAATATCGTTCCAAGCAAAGGCTGTGCCAGGACCTGGGCTCTTTGGTAAAGGCCATTAGAGGCTTCATTGCAAGCCAGACATCTCAAAACCAACCCCTGTGCTTCTCTGTTTTCACATCAACAGTAGCTAGACACCATCTAAGGGTACGGTTAGGAAAACTTGTAAGGATTTCCAAGATTCCCGACAGAAAGGTGCAAGGCAAAGGGTTTATTTATCGTACAACTGGTAGCAGTTTGGTGTTGTGTGGGTAAATATACACAGTGGGGCTACCTGAGAATCAGAGAGTTGCTTTAAGAAATTGGTTCGGTTCAGATTAAGAAAAGGATTGTAGGGATAGATGTTTGATCTCTGCATGTTCTCTCACATTTATTTTCCAAAGGACACTAAACCAATTTATTTACAAGAGGAAACTAAGGAAACTAAAGCCCAGACTGAGAGGCAGTACGTGACTAACATCCTTCAGATGCGTTTCACCCCAGACATGGACTATAAACACAAGAGGACCTCATATTTACCTAAGAAACTGTTTGCGGACCTCATTCGTCACGGGTTCGTTGTCTGCCAGATCCGTGTGGATGCTGAGGGTGTCTTCAGCTAGCAGGACTTCTTCCTCCTCCAGCACTGCAAGACAAGATCACATCTCAGAGTGTCTGCTGAAGGAGGCAAAAAGCACAGAAAAAGGTGGCTATACAAAGTAAGAGTCACGAAAAACAATACCACAGCAGGAAAATCTTAGTGCATAAACTCCCCATCGTTTTGCTTACACCCCTTCTGTGCATCGCTTCTCCTAACTCAACCGCAAAGATCTTGTGAGGCAGGTTGGCTGCCAAATGCATTTACATCACGTTCCTCTAGCGCATCAGAAGTGCTAATGTGATGGTGTTATACTTGGTTCTAGCTAAATTCACGTATAGGGAGTGCTCTGGGCAGGATCTGGGGATGGGGCAGTCCCGTCAGGATCTGCTGCAAGGCTCTGCTGTTGCTGGGAGATGTCACCCGCGTCCCTCTGCCTGTCTGGAGAGGATCAGCGCTGCAATCAGAGCGCGTGGGAACACTGTCACACACGGGAAACATTTACCGAAATGCTTTCATCTCATATCATTTTATCAGAACAAAACCAAGCCGAAAAGTAACCCAAGATTAAAATGTTGCCTGAACTGTGCTATATGAAAAATCCAATGATATATAACTACAGACTCTGGGTTACCCCTTTGATAGCAGGGCCACTTCGTTCCTGACTACCGCATTTTCCTGCTGAGCTTGACCTTGCTAACTGTAAAATAAATTCATAACTTTAAAGTAATTTCTAACACGAGAATTGCTTTTTTTCTAGGACAAGCCACATGAAATTTAGAAAGAAATTTGTGAAAGTATTTATCAATAATACAGACCTGGACACAGTCAATAATTTCCAGGGTAGCACAGAAAGGCAAATACCAGGTTCTCACGAAGAAGCAAGTGACACTTTATACCGAGAAAATATCTATAATCTGGTTGTCAGAAAAAAGACACATTTGAAGAAAAAGGAATACTGTACTTGTTGGCTCGTCCTCTTCGATGTCGTCATCAAGTGCATAATTCCGCAGGAATTCTGCGAAGTCCTTGTTTTGATTCAGAAGTTCTTGGTAAGATCCCATTTCAGAGATTTTGCCATCTACCAGGACAACTATATGGTCTACCTGAGGCAGGAAGCTGATGCCGTGGGTCACCAGAATTCGGGTCTGGACAGGGAAAAAGAGAAAAACCCCACATCTCTCAGTTGTCACTGTGGGGACTAAAACTCCTCAGCAAGCCAACTACTACCACATTTTTGGGACAGGGAGTGAATTATCACGTCAAGGTGAAATTCCAGGGGAAATACACTGCCCCTGTTAGCTTGGAGATAAGCACATGAACTCACTGTTCTTCCTACCACATGCTGATATAACCACAGAAGGAAGTAAACCAACTGAATTACCATTCCCCCTTTCCCTTGTGTTGATTTTCTTTGCAGCCCTTCCCTCTCGAGCTCTGAGACAGTCTGAGAAGATCATAGCAGGAGTAGAAGGGGAAGAAGAGAGATTGCAATTTGGTTGCCTACTGCTAAAGACCTCTGTAAAAAAATCAGTAAAACCAGTAAACTGCCACAACTTCCTCACTGCGCTGAGTAACAAGCAGCAATACTAAGCTGACGAAACCTTAACAATTTTCTGCAAATGTCTTGTTTTTTGCAGATCTCATAGCAGGGATTTTAAAAGGCAGACCAGGTTTCTGCCTCTACATATTCTGAGTAGATCGCATCACTTCTGGGCATGCCTACATAGCAGCTGAGTGCAGAGTCTCTGCTGTGGGGAAAGGTGTCCCCGTCGCCAATTAAACACAGAAGTTCGGGAATGATTCAGCACTCAAGCCTCGGTGGTGAAATAGCTTTCCTGTTACGCAGCCGTGTTTCTGAGCTTGTGCGCATTTCTTCAAGAGGATCTAAACGCCAGCTTACTTTTCCTTTAAGCACCCCGTCTGGACCGATCACTTTGTCGAAGATGTGCTTCGCGACGTGCGAGTCCACGGCGGAGAGGGGATCGTCCAACAGGTAGATGTCAGAGCCGCTGTACACCGCGCGGGCCAGGCTCACCCGCTGCCTCTGCCCACCGGAGAGGTTGATGCCCTGGAAGGAAAGAGGAGAGAACAAAACACGTCACGCAACTCGCTGCCAACAACGGCGATGACTTTTCGTGGCTCTCGCCCAGCCGAACACACAGATGCCAAATTGAAACATGAGACGCTGAAGAGAATAACTCACTCCGAGCCAGAGACAGGAACAGAACGCCTCTAAATCTGTTTGTTCACTGCCAAACTTCCACTCACCCAGCAATCTGGAGACCGAATAAGCCTCTTGCTTAATAAGCTTCTAAAGGGAGCTGTTAAAAACGCAAAACTATAAAAAGGAAGACCATCAACCGGGATGTAAAATGCACACATCCAAAGCACGGCTGCGGCACCTGGAACACCTTCCCCATCTCCCATCTTACACACAAATCCACACCACTTCATGATATCCATCTCAAATTTAGTGGCAAATGAAAAAAAAACCACCAAACTTTGTTGGTAATCACAGATGTAAAAGTTTCTCATTAAAATGAGGTGTTAAGGGATGATCATATCACTTTTTCACTTGAAGCACACCATATGTTCCCTCCCTTTTTATCTCTACGGGAAAAGGAAGGACTTTTAAGTATTCTGGACAGATGGACCTTTGCAATTGGACAGCAAATGGAGGATGCTCTGATCTCCCAGGGTTAGAAGCGTAATTATGCACCAAATAGAAACACATGCTTCAAGTTAGGAACAAGTTTAAGTCCAATTGCCTTTCACAAAACTGCCCCACGTTTCAGTATTGATTGTAGTAGGGATGCCATTGTAAAGATCAAACCAAATCGCCAAGCATATCCGACTCAAAAAAAAAAAAAATTTAAAAAAAAATTACCTTCTCTCCTATCTCAGTCTGATCTCCTCCTGGCAGCACTTCCAGGTCAGTTTTTAAAGCACAGGCCTCCAAGACATTTTGGTATTTTTGGTCATTAGGAGCTTGGCCAAACAAAATGTTATCTTTCAGCGTGGCGTTCTGGATCCAGGCTTGTTGAGGCACATAAGCAACAGAACCCTAGAACGTGGAGGGAGAAAGGAAACCTCTGACTTGTAACAAGAAGCAATTCATGCTTAGAACTCTGATTAAGATCTGCGGCACACAGATATAGCTCCTTTTTGATACACATTCACATTATACATACACGTGTACTAACGGCTGTTGTACAGTTGATGGAATCAGGAAAGTCATTTCATGTGAAACAATTGAACAGGTGTGGGCAAAACTCAAATAAACACACAGACAAGCTGGCACAGCAGCAAACAAAACTCGCTCTCCAGCCTGATGTGCATTATAAGCAATGGCAGGAATAAGCACCACATTTCCACGCCATCGTTAAATGGCATCGTAAACAACACCAACCTTCACAGCCACTTCTCCTTCCAGCTTTTCCATTTCACCCAGGAGAGCAGACACCAGAGAAGACTTCCCACAGCCCACGTGGCCAACAACGGCAACCAAAGCGCCACTGGGGACCAACAGATTTATACTGTGGAGGAAATAGGCTGGAAATTAATTAAACATTAGTTTACTAAAGACATTATGGGTCTTTAAACCAGGCCTGAAATACACAGCTTGACCTCAGCCTGCCTGGATATAGTAAGCACAGCCTGGTCACTGGTCTTCTCCTTCCCTTTCTTGTGTACAATCAAGTGTAACCAGCACTGCAGGAGTAAATGGAAACCCAGCATTAATCTATTAATATCTTGTTGGTTATTAAATCAGTAGGATTGGCAGCAAGCCTTCCAAGACCCTTAGCTGTGCCCTATCAGTCCATCAGGAAGTCAAACGACGCAAGCAATCTTCCAGAAATCTTTTGCTTTTTGATTTTAAAAACAAGAGCAATTGCATGAAAGCAGTGAGTGAATATATCCCACCTGAAAAATGTTCAAACCACTTTAGTACCATATTTCCAATGCTAGTAAATAGGATTAACAATGACACAAGAAAAACAAAACTTTCCCAACTAGAGTTCTTTACTGTTTTCCCCACTATGTCCTTAAAGGTAGTGCTTTAGGTCCTGGTTTTGAAGGCGAACTGATATAGAAATGACTGATGGACTCAGTCTCTTTGCCATCAAAGTGTCTTTCCCTAATGAAATCAGGCCACATTTCTGTTGGCACAGATCCTGATGCAGAACTAGGGTTTTAATTCTTATGTATGTGGAGTCTTACCAAGCGAGTAGCTGATGTTTTGAACACTGCAAGAGGTTTGTTTGTTGCTTGGTGTTTTTTTTTAAAAAAAACCAAACAAAAAACATTCAAAGCAGGAAAACTGAAAAGCACTACAATTTTTTTTTCCATTACCCTTTCCCTCTAGCTAGCTGAGTTTTGCCTGATTGCTACTTTAGGAAGCCACCAGGTATTTTTTAGGCCCCGGTGGCTAGCAATTTGAGCTGGAGATGCTGTTTCTTTCTGAAATAAACCCCAGAACACTGAAGTCTACCTGGCTGCAGGTTTGTTTGCCTGAAACAAACTGGCTCCTTAGAACTCTAAGCCTCTTGCTTGCAGGTTATCCATGCATAAGCTGTCCACATTATATACTCAGCACAGCAGCACGAGCTCCTTGGACTGAGGATCCAAGAACACTTACCAGGTTTCTGTGATTTTGATGTGACGAGAAAGCATAACATAAGGAAGTATGTGCTTCCGCGTAAATTCTGTTTGTATTCTTTTGAATAGGCAAATGTGCAAAACATGCACTCCCATAGTCTGGAAATGGCCCATGTACATCCAGAGGGATGAGTCTGCCACAAGACTCTTAAAAGAACAGACCACTGTTTGCAAATCCCAACTAAGACATCTCAACTGTCTTTATAATCCATCACATCAATTTGATTTGTCCAATGCTTCAGTTCAAAAAAAAAAAAGTCTATTTAAGAAATTTACACAGCCTTTCTATCCTTTAGTAGGTAACTTATTTTACGCTAGCCACCGCAGGGTTAAAGCCTTACAGCGCTGTTCTGTAAAGCCTCAATACCATGAGGATTAGCTCAAAGTTTTAAAGGCAGAAGAGATGCACATATGGGATGTGTGGGAACAACCTTTTCCAGAAGGGAGCCTGCAGATATTACTAGACATCTTTCAGATAGACCTCCCAGGAGCCAGAAACCGGGAAGCTGTTGCATTGCAAGCGCATAAAGAAATCTTACTCTTTCAAAGATGGCTTAAGCTCCTTTCCCCAGCTGAACGTCGCATTCGTTACGCTGATGGCATTGCCTGTATGACAAAACACAACAACAGAGAAGGCAGGAGATGCGTTATTACACAGAACAGCACAGCTGAGAGACCGGCAGACAGAGGAATCTTTATTTACGGGCGTTTCACGTACCCTGCGGTTCCCTTTCCTACTGGCATGGGAAGCGCAGTCTCATGACTGTGGCTCACAAGACAGGCTCGTTCAGAGTGAAAATTACTGATGGCAGCTTAAGCTATAGACTGTGCTTACAGACCTATGGAGCTGGAAATCTGTCCTGCTTCACCCTGCCCGGGTGAGGCTGGTCCCAACGTTTGCTGCTCGGAATCCCCACGCGACTGTTGGCACAACTTTACTTAAGAAACCACTGTCAAGTCGGTAGGAGACCACTGCGTGCTGCTGGCTTGGGTGTATCAGACCGAATTCGCCTCTGCGCAGCTTTTGGCTTGTCACAGTGACAAGTGACAGATCTGCGGGCTTTCTTTACCTCCCGGTGGGGTGGCGTGTAACAGCAATCGCATGACAGCCACACAGCCATCCCTCCTCCTCCTCTGTCCACACCGTCACACACAAGAGAGGTTTCAAACCACAGTTGTCACCAAAGTGCATTACATGAAAAAACACTTTTTTTTCCTTTTTTTTTTTCTTTTTTTTTTTTTTTTCTTTTTTTTTTTTTTTGAGACCACCTGGTTTGCTTATTCATTTTGGAATACTGTTTCCAACAGAAAAATAAACCCCAAAACTCTTTATAATGTTCCCGAGCATTTGTGCAGTGCAAGAGGTTTGCGCAGGTCTTGCTGTCCCGAGTCAGTGGATGCGCTTCATTATTCAGCGCTGTTGGCATCCAATACATTGCAGATGCAAACTCAGGTCCAATAACTCAGCCCAAAGCTCAAAAATATAGCCAGAAACTTTATTTTGTAATTTCGACATAGCCTGAACAAACACATACTTTTCAAAGCAGCAGCTTCTTTTTTTTTTTAACCCAAGATTATTGTTGTCATTTTCTGTTTTCATAACCCAACCAGTCCAAAACAAATACAAGATGTTTGTGGTATTAGCATAGTTCAGAAAAATACTGATGTCTTTACCTGGTGCAATTCCTTTTGTTTCCACACAATTTGGATCGAGTTCATCATGACTCAGGAACTGCTGAATTCTCTTTAGGGAAACGCTTGTCTAAAAAAGAGCGCGGTGTTATTTTATCATTCTTTTAACGAGGACTTAATGCTCTTACCACTGAAACAAGGCAGCATACAGAATGGCTTCAGCTCTCACCCCAATGGCTTCCTGAGCAGTGACTCATTCTTTCCCGGCTATCAGCCTTATGCTGAAATTCAAGCTTTTAACCGTGAAATTTCTTAGGCCAAGCTGAGATCATCTGAGAGAAGCAAAATTCACGCAGACACACAGACAAGCTTACTCAGATGTCAGGCTTGCCAACACGGGGCAGCAGTAGAGAAAGGGTATTAGAAATAAAACCAGCTAACGGGCGGACGCATCCCAGAAATCAGGGACATCTGAGGCTCTTTTTGTTCGAGTTGTTCAAAACAACTCACGCACCGGATCCTCCTTACCTGCGCAATGTTGCTAATGACTTGCGGAAGCATATTGAGGGGAAACTTTAAGATATTAAACAAGGAGAGGGAGACAAAAGCCTTTTCTGCGTCCAGGATATTATTCTCATCCACCGAGACATATACAGCAAATGTCGTCAATGCCACCTGAAAGCCAGAGAGGGAGTTTACTGCAAGATGTATGTAAGATTTTGACATTTTAAAAAGCAGACAAGCCTGACAGGCACCTTTGAAACAAATGTACCAAGAAAATTGGGCAAATTCTCTGTTTCTGACCTTTTCTGCATGCTTTAAGAGTGACGAGTCACATGAACAAGTTGGTACAAAAAAAGGCATGCAGAATAAAATAACTTTTGGATTTCTAATGACTACGTTTAGCTGAACCGGGGGGTACAAGAGGTGAACTAGAGAACTTGGGTAAATAAAAAGGAGAAGCTGTTATCTGGCTGTGGTTTGGCTGCATTTCCAACTCCACCCAAGCAAATTTTCCCATTGTAAACTGCAGGCTAAGCAAACAAGACTTACTACAGGAAAAGGAATAAAATCCAAGTTATTTGCTGGTGCACTGTACAACAGGGACCATCCATGTGGAGGGACCATCCTATGCAGTAAAATTAACAATGAACAGGAACGGGAACGTGTATTTAAGGAAGCGCATTAACTTTTCGGAAATACAAAAGAGGCAGGATCTTGAAGCCGTTACGAATATTTCTGCAGGGTTGGGCCTTTGATCTCGAGAACACTTGGCTCGGAATATTTTTGACAAAGCACTTATCTGAATGTTTTTATTCATCAAAAGCCTTTCCGCAAAAGCGATCACAGTGCAATGAAGTGGAAAACAGAGGGAGAGAGAAAATTGAGGAAAACGCATTTCAGATTTGGCTATGTATCATTTGGGCTTTATTTTTTATATTAAATAATTATTTTTTTTAAGGTTGTAGAATAATTTAACAACTCCCTCTCCCACTAAAACAAGCAGAGCACTGTAACACAAAAGGTAGAAATGAGAGCTTAAGACAGATGTCGTGACTGACTCCGTTAAATTTTTTTTTGCTATTTTTGCTATTCACAAATATCTCTGAGGTTTCGAATTCTAGTTTCAGTTTGTTATGGGAAGTACTTTGAAGTGGTTGGTAATTCTCCTGAGACAGCTATTCACAGCTTCCACTGGCAGGCTTTATCAATAAATACTTTAATACTGATTAACAAAAAGGCTTTAGAGAACAGGGAACTTTGCTTCAAAGCATGTGAATATTTTTTTTTAAGTATTTACATTTTATTCCTGTGTACATTTAGTAAGCAGAAAGTCTCACACTTATCCTTCAAGGATGTACTTGTACAGCTTAGAAAATCATGAAAATTCAATTTACCAGGAATGGTGCGCTGATCCATGCAAAGGTGGACAAAGAATTGAGATACGCAGATTTTTTCAAAACTCGCAGCTCATTCTTTCGTATCTCCAACACTTTTTCTGAAAACGATGGTTCCCAAGCATACAGCTTCAGCACCTTTATGCCACCCAGAATCTCATTCATTAATTTAATGCGGGAGTCTTTATATCGCATTTGTTCCACCTGGGTTATTAGTAAACACAGGAGACAGAGTGTCACAGGAATGACTAGAACTGAGACTTCAACATGTTGTCTCACAGCTGTGATGGTCCTTGGGCTATTACTAAAGACAATGCAAAAGGTAATTAAAGAAATCCAGGCTGTTATCAGTAAGCTCCTCTGTACCTCCAAAGAAACCAGAAATCAAAGAAAATGGCTCAAAAGCAGAGTATAAAAGCTTTTTACTCATCTTCTCTGTTAGGGATTACATTTTCAAAACCACCTTAAAGAAAGATTCAGGCACTTCACAAAAATACTACCCTACTTCTTCCTTTGATTTCTTCAGATTTTTTTCCTGATATGCATAGTCGTATTTCTTATGGCATCCCTTGAAAAACTCCCTTTATTTTTTTTTCTATACATTAGAATACAGTGGTTCATTCAGTTATTTATTTGAAAAAAAAATAACCCGCTCACCTGTATGGACAAAATGAAAAACTGTGTTCACACACACATGCACACCAAGTTATGCAGCTCTGATCCTCTTAGAATGGGCAAGGGAGAAAAGGAATGTTAATGCTAACATGTCAGCATCCAAGAGATTTAATGGGAAGTCTGAATGTCTCTTCAAGGCACATAATAATACCGCTCTGTTACTAAGGCTGTGCTTAAATGTCATCATTTATACTCGTTTTCCAGCTCTCACCTTTTTATACCTCAACAGCTTGGTCTTGTCTTTTTTTCTAATCTTCCAAACAGTCACTGATAGGCTGCACAGCACAAGCCACTTATTAGATTTTCGTAGCACAAAGCCAGAGGGCACTATTATATTGGGTTTTCAGCCTTCCTTGACTAGACACAACTAAGACTACAAAGAAAGGAATAAAGAATCCTTTTACCTAAAGATGATAATGCAAATTTAGCCCAGCTCAGCAGCCGTGAGAAATCAACACTGGCTATTAGCATCAAACACGAGCTCCCAGGTTTCAGTTCCCATCTCTGAAAACAGCCATTCACAGCCCTAAGAACAGCACTTATTTGCCATTTCTGCATACACTCCTAGAAGAAGGTACCGGGTGAAGGGATGTGGAGACTGAGAAACTTCTTGCCATTCCCAGAAGCTGCTCCTGCACTATGAAGAGCCACTGACTCAATGCCACACCTTGCCCTCAAATAGCATTCAATTCACTATGGAAAAACTATCTGAGAGGACACGGTTATTAAATATATCAGTACCATCTTACTCATAAATAAATCGGGGCGAATAGCAGCTCATTAACGGGCAGGACAATCAGCGATGCCTTGGTTTCTCATAGCACAGCTGCCAATTCAGATAACGTCACCCTCTCTGCTGGGACCTTACCTGGTACGCTCTGGTTTTCATCGCTATCGCGGCGTTAAGTGGGATAAGTAAAACCATCACGGCGACCCCTGCCAGCACAGAAGGCCCTAAAGTCTTGATTGAAAAAAAAAAAAAAAAGGTAAGTTTGTGTTGCACCCAAGTGCTGCTGTTCCCCACGGTGAGCATTAAAACAAGAGCAGGTTATAGAAACAGAAGTGCATTGCCTCACTAATGAATGTTTTCCACAGACAAGTTGAACTCCTCCCAGAGAAGTGTTCCGATTCCATAGAACACTAATGAGGAGACAGAAAAATATGACAGCATCCGCCTAGAATTATTATTATGCTAGTATTGGCAAAAGCAGAGCGCTTTGGAATTTACCTGTTAAGTGGTTCCCATTGGGAGGGGAAAGTAAGTTTGCACTAATGCAAATACAGGGCTATTGAGCAAATGTAGAAAAGGAACAAATAAGCTACACAGAAGGAATTTTTCCATTGATTTCTCTCTGAGCAGGGAGCTGTAATTACAGAATTACCCCAGCAGCCTCAATGTGAGTAAAAGCACACAAACTGCTAGCTACCAGAGTCCAGCTTACCAGCAGAGCAGTAACTCATAAAGCTGCTGCAACTTAATGGCTTTTGAGTCTAAATCAGGATGGTTATGCTGGTGCTACTGTTTTATGCAGTAAAACACGTTAATTGCATGGAAACGTTTTAAAGATGAAAGTCAGGGCTCAAACTGAACCTGTAGTAAACCAGAAACAACTTTACTGTAGCAAAGGGAAAACTATGTTTATTCCAGGTGAGATTTGTTTCATGGTGGCTTGCACAAACTCCTTTATGTGGTGTAATATAATCTTTATAGATGGCTTACATTTCCTTTATCCAGGTGGTTTTGGTTTGGTTTTCAAACCATTTCCCTCAAGTTCTCACTTGTATCAACTACAGAGAACACTGTGACGAGTCCAAGATTGATCCTATCAAACATGGTAGAGAGGGAGGAGATGTACAGGCTGTCCTTTGCTTCAAGTGTCTTATCTTACCTACCAGCTGAACAAAATAATTAAGAGACTTATTGATCGTGTACCCCAGTACAAGCTACTTTACTACAGGCCAGAAGAGTAAGTTTTTTAAAAAGCGGTAGTGGCTCAGATTAACAAAAGATAACAAGCTTGCACGCCATTGAGATGAATTCTGATAAAGTGTGACAATGTCCGTACCTGCCAGAGGAAATACAAAGCTAGAAATATCTGGAGTGGTGCAGACCACAACATGTTCAGGAAAGTCATCAGGTCCATGAAGCGCTGGGCATCCACTGACATCAAGTTGACAATTTCTCCAACAGTAGATGAGCGCTTTGCTGAGTTTGTGATGACTAAAGACTGAGAGATAAGAGAGATTCAGTGGATTGACAGTCTTGATACGCATGGAAAAACACAGAGAAGAAATCCTCAATTATTAGCAAAACACGACATTCCCCAACAATGTGCTTCTCCAACAAGAATAAAATAATTCACACCTACGTAACTCCTAATCTCCAAAGAACAAGACTTCATGAAATGTTTTGCTTGTGAGCACCTCTATCTCAAGCAGTATGTAGCATTCTGAAGAAAACCTGGTTGCATCTTATTAACTCATAGCACAAGCACACTATTCTCCTGGATCCCTTTTCCAAGTATCTAAAGTGAACCAGTATTCACCTGTGATATGTCTGGTGGCCTCCAAGAACACTCACATTAAGTTGCTGATCACTAGAAAATTCTGTAAAGTGTGACAGAGATACTCCTAGAAACTCTCCAAAAAACCAATCTTTTATTTTCCAGAGACTGTTCTTCTCCGATATGCCTCCTCTTCCCCAAGTATTTGAGAACTGAGGCCACTTGCTGGGCTATAGACTGGTGTTCCAGCCCGTGAAATGCTTCCAGTCTTACCTTTCGGTATATCACTCCACTGATCCCAGTTCTCAGCCTCATCCCAGTAACAAAGCAGTACTGGAAATGCTGGTGAAGTATGAGTGTCTGCAGCACAGCACAGATAAACATCAAAGCCGCAATCAAAAATCCCCACCAGGCTGGGGCATCTTTGTTCTTAATGAAGCCGATTAATACACTGTTTTTCAGAAGATTAGGGAAGGAAAAGGAAAAAGAAACAAAAATAAAACACATGCAGCAAGTTTAATGGGACATATCGCAGCTTCTCGCAATTCCGGCATCCTGCCACATCCTCTCTCTAACCACAAAAAGTAAACAGCTCTCCAGGATGCAAGCTGAGTAACGATTTCAGTCAAACAACATTGCAAAGATACAACAGCAAAACCTTAGGCTTTGCCAGTGAGAAAGTCCACTTGCAAATGAGCCTGTAGAAAATGAAATATGATGAGAAATTCTAGGTTTCCCCCGAGATCATGGTTTAAACACATGGCTCGCTGTCTGAGCTCTGCTAGGCAGCCCCCGGGGGCAGGAGGTGAATGACAGGACACAGCTGGACCGTGTAGTAAAGCAGGAGAAACCAGCTTCTCACCCAAACCCTTTGCAAGCAGCCCGAGTGCTTCTGCCTGGAGTGTTTTCCCACAAAGCTAGACTAAAAGACACCCTCCTGGATGGATGCGTAAGGAGTTCTTCACTCCTGCTTTTTTGGTAAAACAGCAGTGCCATTAAACTGGCTATATAATCTTTTATTAATAAGCCATTTCTTACTACAACACAGCTGCTCTCCCTGAGAGACCTGCACACTGTCATGCAGCAAACAAGCACAACAACATATGGTAACATCCGGCATTCCCAAAAATCACATCTGTGATTTCAGCCTACTGACCAGAGAATTGAGTTGCCAAAATATGGGCAGACTAGAGATTTGACTCCATGGTTCAAATAACCTGCAGGGGGAAAAATACACCTGGAAACTACAGATCAGGCTCCAAAGCCTTGCGTTAGAAGCATGAGGTTGCTACATCTTTCTTCTTCCACTCCAGAAAGATCTTCCTTCTGCACTGCACCAGCGTTCATGCTGTAAGTGGAAAGCTTCAGGAAAACCTTTTCCTCATAGCCCCAGCATGGGATTCAGCAATCTTCTTAGCAACATCAAACTATCTTATGTGCAGCCTGCCAGATAGCCGTGGCTTTTCCATTTTCTCTTACCACCAGCAGTGCACTTTCCAACACAGCAGGAATTTAGACTTGAGAAGAAATTCCCCATCATATGCCTAGAGATATCACTGACAACATATCCAGGAATTTATGCAAATTCGAGAAATTCCCAGAATAGATTATACTTAATGTGTTCTCAGAAGGAAGCCAGCTGCCTCCTCTTCGCTAGGGACTCTGGAAGAAGACAGACTATAAGCTATTAAATGTCACCATACTGGCTTGGACCCTCTTTTTAGCAAATTTCTGGGTATGTCACAGAACAACATGATCTCAGAACACAGCTCCACACTGGTGTCATTTTAAGACGCACTCATATAGGAGCAGGGCTCTTCTCCCCACATTCACCCGTGGGCTCCATCCAAACTCTATTCCCCTCCCATGCATTCACAGGACTATGTGCTTTTCCACTGACTCGAAAATAAAAAATAATTGTTAGATAGAAATGCAGGTATTTCCACTGTTTGTTAATGATTATCTGATGAAATTCCCACTACAATAATAATACTATCAGAGAAAAAGACTGTAGGGATTGTGCAAATTCCTTTATGGATCAGGCTGAGCAATTAGTCCCCCTGGAGATGAGAGGTACAGGTGTTCCTCATACAATGAGAGTTTAAGGACATACCACTTCTGTCATGATCTTCCTAATTTGTTTTTTAATAGAACCATATTTTTCTTTCACATGGAAACGTAGCACAACTGTGCCTCGCGCGTTCTCATTGCCGTGCACAACTAAGAATACATGAACTCATCTAAATGGTACAAAATCTTTCCCAGATGACAGCAGCACGGCCAAAGCACCACATACTTGAGCATCACGCTCCATTTATACATCAAGTCACACTACAGCTGCGGCCACTACCAACACACGTGGGTATCAGATGTACAGAGATGACTGGATCCAGCAAGCGGTGCTTTGCTTTCATTTCACAAGTAATCCTTTAGAAATGGGGAGAAATTGCTTTGGACTGCTGCACGGAGCAACAGGTAATTTGTAATTCAAAGCTGTCTGTCGGTGATGGGCGGTTTATGAATCTCGCATTTCAGTGAAGCTTGCCCAATTTACAGCTTAGTCCACAATAAAGAACTCCTGTCCTATGGCATTTCAGCGGGAAGGTGGGGGAGCATACACACACAGCACTGTGAGGGAAACTAGCTGTGCATTTCAAAAACAAATCCTCCGTGCCAAAGCCAAGCCTCCATAGGGACTGCATATAGAAACTACTCACACACTAAACCAACCTTAACAGCTGAGGGTTGACGAAAGAAAGCAGGTCTTGTATCAGCTTGAAGAAGGAGCCGATTAGGAAGTATGGCCCAAAGGTCCTCAACAAAGCTTTGAGAAAGGAAGGTTTTCTATTGTGCTTTTTGTCTCTGATCAGAACTTCTGATTCCTCTGGACCATCCCCAACGTGATTCAGCACATTGTTAGATTTCTTCATATATGTCACATCTTCTTTCCTAGGGGAATGAAACAAGCAGTTGGAAACAATCGATGATGACAATGTCATTGCCCTATGTGTACTGCACTGCAGCAACATCTCAAAGTCTGCTCCTTTCTTTGCTGTGCTACTGACCAACAGCAAGACTTCCAACAAGATCTAGACGTGCTTAGGGATAGGCCGCTCTTGTGTAGCAAGTCTTGTTTTCTTTTTCTGCAGTACTTACAAGATGTTGTCCATAAGCCAGAAAAACCAATCACCACGGGATGAAAACGTGGCCCAAAGGAGTAGGAGTTGAAGGCTTGATTTCCTTTGGCATAGGACAGAGTTGACCTCGAATCTCTGATTTCTTGTAAAGGAATCCTCTAACGGTTGCTGTTTACATATCACAAAGGCGCCCTCACCTAGTCCTTCTGACACTGTATTCTTTATTCAGTTAGCAACTGTACTAAACCTTTAGCCTTATCTGATCACACAGCTGCTTTTGGAGAAGTCGTCTGGATCCGTCTGGGGAGACAGGCATTGAACCACAAGCCAAGGAAAGAGAGAAAGCAGGCACAGCCCTCTCAAAATACAGAGTTTTGCATTCCTGGAAACTTGAAAGAGTACAAACCATGGCACCTCCAAAGCTGAGCCAGCTCCAAGACCTGGGCCGCAGCCGTGCAAGGCTCTTCCAGGACAGAAACTTTGGGTTTAGGTGCCTAAATTTTACACAGGTGACAATTTAAGCATCTAAACCCTGTTCGGCTGTATTCCTTTCTTACTTTGTGTGTCCCTTTCTCCACCTGCAAAATAAGCCAACAAAAATGACCTCTTCTGCAAAGCTCTTTGAGCCTGACTGATGAAATGTTCTAGAAGCAACTCTGGGGTTTAGGTGCCTGACTTCTGTTGCCCATCAATAAAGAGAGGGTGCTCTGGGAAATAATTTCCTCCATGAATCGCTCCCAAAGAGCAGCTTGGCGGGTTTTCTACTGGCAAAGACCGAACGGTTGTTGTTTCTTGGGGGCTGTGGGACATGGAGATTAATTTCCTAAATGTCAGCCAGGAAGGTTAAGTCCAGGTGGAGCAGGCAGAAGGAAATTAGTCTGGGGCACATAAGCCTTATAAGAAGGGACAGATGGAAGAGGGGCTCTAGAAACAGTGAAGAATTACAAGAAGGCATTTGAGAAATAGCTTGTAAGTGCTACTAAGTGAGGTTGGATTTATGATTCTTCATAAAGCATGTGCAGATTTTTTGGAGCTGGCTGTAGAGACAAATAATTCCAACAGCCTGTGAGCGTTCAGAATGATCACTGTGGGTAACAGTCCACAGGTAGAAACTTGTTCATGTCCTTTCAAACAAAGGCATGGGCAAATTCAGATTTCTTTGCAATAAAGTCTGAGGGCAGGGGAGGAACCTAAACCAGACAATTTAGTTTCATTTGTTTGCCATTTGTTTTTTGGTTGGTTGGTTGGTTGGGTTTTTTTCCCCCAGACAAGAACATACTGTGTTGTCTTTGTCCTTCCAGATCAAACCCGGAGAGTTTATGAGCAGAGCCTTATTTTTCTGGCAACCAGGCTGTTAAACTCATTGAAGGATTTGAAGAAACAAGACTCCTTGCCCCTGGCTCGGTGCTATTAAAAGTGTTTATTACAGTGAGCTAACAACAACGCAATAGTTCTCTCGCAGCACAAAGATCCCAAAGGGAGAAAAGGCACTTGTGGTGTTTGCTAGGGGTATCTAGGTGAGGTCAGGTTTTCGGCAGCATGTGGGACTGCTCACACCCAGCTTTTCATCAAAGCAAAGAGTATGTGCCTGGTTTCCATTATTTATAGCAGGGCAGACGACAGGTGCTGATTATCTCACAGGAAAACATGTGGCTTTCCCAACGGTGATGACAAGGCCCTGCATCTTCCGTTTGCCTTCACGAGGATAGTCTCAGAAGCGAAAACTGCAGGAAAGCAGATTCCAGCTCTCTCTTCTCTATCCAGCACAGCTCTAACTTTCTCCAAAGCAACTGCACTTATCAGTAAAGTGAGTAGAAACTTCAGCCATACAGGCAAAGCGAGGAAAAGCAAAGGAAAAATACTCTTTGCATGCTTTACTATCTATAATAACAATTTAAATCCACACCGATCTCTCCTCATTAGTAGCAAATGAATTATTAGCAATTATTTAACAGTAATTCACAAGACAGCTGCGAAGCAAAATGTAAAAAAGGTTTTGTAGGTTTAAGAACAAAAGAAATGTGATGACCATTGCAATAAGTTTATAGCTTTAGCTATGTCAGAGTTGCAACTGATTAAGTCTTCTAAAATAAACTACTACATACACTGCAAATATTTGCCATGACACTTTCAACACACGTACAACTTGACACAGCATTTTTAATGTCATAAAAGCTTGCTCAGGGCAGATTTAATGAGTAAAAAAAAAAAAAAACATTACAACAGCTCCCAAGCAACTACCACTACTGTTAATTGACAGAAAGTAATTGAGAATACCTACTTGTAATTGAAGAATAAGCAGAGCCACAAAGCTTTTAGAGTTACATGAAACCCAGCAATCTAGAGTACAGTGATTTTCTTTGTTTTTCCTCTTTTCCCCACCTTAGAATCATTAAACCAATCACCACAAAATGTTACCTGAGCTTAATACAAGCCAGAATTTATGGTTAAATTCATTGCCAACTGGCCCCAGTTTCTGTGAATAATTTCCAAATGCAATGAATCCCATGACAAAACTCCAGGCACGGTTCCTGGTTTCCTAGCAAAAGTTTTCCTGGACCCTCGGCACTTCTGCACAATGGCTGTGCTCTTACTATATAAAATCCCGGGGGAGTAAGATTTATGTCTGTGCAAAAAGACCAGAACCCAGACAATGCATGTTGTTCCACACCATAAAAATAGAGACAGTAAGAAAAAAGTAAAATCACAACACACATACACAGAGCACTAGTGTAGAAGCTGCTGGTGTTAGTGCTGGAAACCTTTCAAATTTTAGCTGCGAAGTGGAACTCTCCACATCTCATTTAGCCTTGCCAAGAGCCTTACAACTCTCTCCTAATATTATCACATAATGGGGTCTTTCCAATTTGGCAAGGATACGCACAGAAGAGAACAGAGGAAAGCCTCCACACAGGGAAGAAATCACAATGAAAGGAAATGGAAGTGCAGGCCTCCTCCTTATTGACATTTTTCATTTGAAACACACTATTATCACATCTATTTGTTTGGAAGCATTTTGGACACTAACCAGTGGGAGAAGGAAATACAGTTGCACAATAGATAATTTCTTAAGAATAGATTAGGACAGTACATGCAATAAAAAGGAAATCCTCTCCAGCATGGATATAACTATATGCAGGTTCTGATCCTCATACCATTTTCATCAAAGGCTGAGATTTTTGCTGCTACCTTTCTAGCCAACAGGAACAGGGTCTCAGCTCTTCAAGTGGGATATCTCTTCGCCCCCTGCCTTTCAAACGTTTTGAGTTTCAGATCTTTACTGCTGGGAAGTAAAGAATTGCTCACTGCTAAGAGCCCTAAGGCTAAAAATAGTGTCAAGCCAGAAAACTCATGACAGGGAAATCCTGTTGGTTTATGGTATCTAGAAGCTGTGCTCTAACATGCCCAGGAGGGACGCAGTTACGGGGTTAGATATCTACCAGCTCAGTGATGAAACCTGTTCATTTTCTACAAACCAACCAACTCAATCCCTTCTGTTTATGCATTTTCAGCCCTTTTCCACATGGTAAACGGCACAACCTGCCCACATAGATTTTAAGCACCTGGTTCAAAAGTGTGTTGGTAGCACACAAGCCCCCAGAGGGCTCCTGCCTCTGCCCAGACTTATTAAAACAAACAAATTTTACTGTTAATATGAATGAAGAACAGATAGGTTGAAGAGGTAGGTGGCATTTTTAACCCACTCATTTTCAGGGATGAGCAGCTTATTAATGTTGAAACAACTCACATCGGTCTCTGTTTGCAGACTTGTTCGTGTACTCACTGTTTGCACTCTGCTTTCTCTTTGTCCCACTCTTTACTTAGTTGTTGCACAATAACTTTTGAAGTATCATCTTCATTCAGCGACCACAAATCTTTTTCTTCAAGGGGCCTTTTGTACCCAAGAATTGCCATGCTGCACATACGGAGAAAAACAGCCCAATTCAGTTTGGCTAATAGTACCTACAGCATTGCCAGTAACTCTGGGACTATTAAGCTAACAAAAGCAAGAAGATACGTCTCCACAGAAAGGGTGATAATGATACCTCCATCTCCCTTCGTTCCTTATATTGATGTTTGCAATTAAGGAAAGGACACTATGTAGTTTCGATTACATGTATTTTACTGAAAACATCACTTCAGAAACAAAAGACAATAAAAAACAACTACCGGAAGCATTTGAATGAAACTGTGGTGTCAAACAAAAGCAGCGAAGCTTTAGACGTGAAAATAGCTAAGTCTGTCTGGAATAATTGTCAGAGGTGAACAAAATGCAAAAGTGAAGCTCGCGTAAGTTAAAGGAAAATCAGATTTCTCTGAAAACTGCAGTTCCTCAACTGTAAGAGGAATTTTGTCAAGGGATCCAAACATCTAGTTGCCAAGGATCTCGATGGGGAAGCTAAATATTCAAAACTCTGGAAGTTTAGAAAGATCTCTCTCTTTCTAAAAACAACTTTACAGGGCTTTTGCCAAGGCAATAAAGTTACATGGATGGAAGAATTAATGTCTCAACACCCTCAACCACTATGAAAAAAATGAGTCTCAACATGACCTTTGACAGCTGTTCCACTGCTTTATCATGGAGCAGTAGTAAGCCCAATCTCCAATTTGCATCTTTAATACACACACCTTTCCACAGCAGTATCAGCTGGTGGTAATCGCGTGTACTGATAACCCAGTTTACTTTCCCTGTTGCATGGAAAATGTCCTTATAAAAAAAGCATTAGGTCATGAACCTCAACAGGAAACAAAATGCCTCCTCAGGCGGGTGAAAGGTTGCCACAATTAATCTTGTGGAACACAGTCTTATATCTTGGTTTAGGTTATTCGCCAGCACGTGGTAAGCACAACCGGGCTGGACACTTTATTAGTCATCCCCCAGTTGTTGCCACTGCTCTTCAGAGAAGAAGTTTGGGTGGTATAAGCACTCTGAAAGCTGTTTCGAAAAAGGCAAGTGCTAACACCCTTCTGGATGAAAACGCATCCGTCATCAACTACTCACAGAGAAAAAAAAATTTCTATATTGGTAACTCTATTCAACACGTATCGCAAGTGGAGTTTGGGGTTGTCAGCTGTCCAAGAGCTTGACAGGAGAAACTCACCTTGTAAACCACCAAAACGTCAGTCTTGACAGGAAGCCTGAAGTTGACTCTGGACATGGATTCTATAGTAAAGTTACGGGAGGGAAAGAAATAAAAATAAAGCAAGACATTTACAGTTACTTTACTAAGAAGACAGTCGATTTTGATCAGTGTTGGTATATTATACGGTATATTACACATATGTACCTATGAACTAATGAGACATGAAATTGATTTATTTCATTTCCCATGTTATGCAGAACTTTTATCTTTAAAAATTGCTTCATATACTGCCTTTAAATCACACTTTCATAAAGTGAAATGTCATTCTATAGTTTCTGAAATGTTCATTTTAAGAAATGAACTCAACCTCTCTCTCAACTTGGTTCAAACATAAATCCAATTATAGAGATCATTTTTTGAATTGGAGAAGAAATTTAACCTGTGACACCACTAATATCTTCTGTTATTAATGTTTTTCCATATCTATTCTCAATACATATAGAACTCGTTTATTAAGATAACTCTTATAGACTTTGGCTAAATCTAAATGAACGTTAAGCAAGTAGACCACCATCTTCATAAAACCCACTCTCAAAATAATTCATATTACATTTCAATATTCATAAATGTAATTTAAATTGCTGCAGAGCAGCAAGTAGGAGAGCTAATTTCACTATATAGCTTCCAGTCATATAATGGGAAAAGGCTTCAAGCTCCAATATTACTCCCCATACCCAGTGCCTCATAGAGGGGTCACTAACTACTGCAATGTCAACGACAATCCAAAACTGTTTTCAATGACAAGTATTCTCAGTGGAACTCTCAAAACATGATATAGTCTGTAAAATGCAAATAAAGCAAAGGAAAAATACTTACAGGATCTGTATTAACAGGGGAAAAAAATGGAGGCTTTTCTTTAAAACATGAAAGGATCAACTCAATGATTATCAAAGCAAAGTAGATGTAAAACGTGGTAGACCTGAACCTTTCATATACATGGCCCTAGAAGGAAAAAAAAAAAAAACCACAACACAGTAATGATTGTTTTTGTCGAACTTGTGAGCCCCCCAACACACACACATCCGCTCTCTCTCTGACTTTTTCACAGCTGCTTTTGGGAGTTCCTTTCTTCTCCATCTGAATACTGCAAAGTAGTTGCTAGCAGGAATTATCTTACAAAAGTATGCACATGCTCTGTAAAGTGCCTAAGAACACGCTTATCTCCAAGCTTTTCATTAAATTATGTCAAGTTCAAAGTGCTTGTACATCTTCACTGCATGCAGACACCCTCTAGAATCAGGACTACACGACATCCTTTTCAATTTCCTCCCGGGGTTCTTGCAAGATCATGTCTTAAGCACAGGAATTGTCAACCCAGATCAAAGAACATCCACTTACTTTAGTATCTTGTCACTGACAAGCAGTTGGTGTTAAATACTTCCAGATGAAGCTGCAAAAAAACCCACTCTATTGCATAATAACAGATCCATCTGCTCTGGCGATATTTCCTTCCCTGCTCAAATGAGTCTGCAGTTGACTTAAAACATCTTGCTGTGAGGGTATGTCCCTCGTACAGATTTCATACCCTTGTGAATGCTCATTGTTCACTTAAAATGTTTAAACCTTAAGTGCGAGAGAAAGAATATTTGGTCCTCAGCCACTGCAAGAAGAGCAGAAACGCTACCCATACCTGTTCTAAGGCTCTGCACTCATAATTTTAAGTTGATTAAGGATTCAAACATTGATAGTTCAATATTTGTACTTACTCACCACTACTACAGTTTTTAAATTGACTTTAAGTGGTGTTTGAAAGGGTCTCACCAGGATTGCAGCTATTTTCTGAAGAAGTTCTGCACAGACTGTCATTTAAGGTTTGATTCAGTCTCTGCTGGAATATTTACAACAGCCTAGTAGGGCAAAATCCTTGCTAAAAAGATAGTGCTGCTAATAGTTACAAAAAGTATTTAAAAAAAAAAAATTCGCCAAACAGAATCAGCACTGATTTCATTTCAGGGGAAGCAATCACCTTAATGTTTTTCAAATATTCTTTTTCACTCTTAGCCTTTGATGATCTAATCACCGAAGCAATCTGCTTTGCCCTACTTGGTGAAATATGTCTCTGCGAAAACGATAACAACTTTCTTACTGTGGGAGAACCTGCTATGTTTTCAAACAGGAATCATAACAGCCCATGTTTCTTTCCTCTCCCTCCAACTTTCTGTTCCCTATTTCCAGCCACAGTTGGAGTCAAAATGCTGTTCTCAGCACATCAGGCACTGACAGGAGCCTATGGAGCTGTGCCCAAGCTACCCTAGCAAAAAAGCAACGTTACTATTAAAATGCATCATCTCCAGTTAGTACCCATCTTTATTTAAGCGTGGCAGGGGAAGGGGGCTGCAAAAGGGAAGGAAAAAAAGAAAAAAACCCATCTGTTCTAACATATGTACAGCATTGGTATAGCCCTCATGTCTATCAGGTTTCCAGTATATCCTTGGGCTGAGCAAAGTTTGCTTTTTTGACATTGCGTGAGAAATCCCAGTTCCCTTCAAGTTGCACAAGTCTGAGTCAAGGCAAGAGAAGCAAACTTCTCTTTCTGTCTGGAAAAAGCTGGGCTCAGATCTGACTCCAAAGTTGGTGATTCACTCCCTTCAGAGAGATATTAATGCTGCATTTCCCGTTCTCCAAGTGCTAACAGGGACGGCATGTTACCTGCGCCGTTGTAGTCATGATCTTCGAGCGGAGAGGCCCCACGGCACAAAGCACAGACAAAAACCAGAAGATAATGAGCACTCCAGAAGACTGAACTCCTCTCAGCCTTTCATATTGAATAAGCAACGTAGCTAACAGCTGTAAAAGTAAAGACAGGAGCTCGTGAACACAATCCCAGCCCACTGCTGCCCTTCTTCACACTCTCAGCTGGCAGCTATTAGAATCATCATCTACAACAGGACCTCTTTGAAATAAGGCCCCATCATATCTTCACAGAAGTCAACAGCAAAACCTCCTTTATCCAAGGAAAGCAGTGAATAACTTTATGAAATAATTTGGTTTTACTGTTTTCAGAGCCTCAGCTCCAGAATTCAGTTTTTAAACCAAAATTTGTATCTAGAGCTAGGCACAATTAAACATTTTAAACAAATGTAAGAGCTGTCATTTCTCCAGTCCAGATGGACAATCATGACTTGTCTAGAACACAAGATTTTAAAAAAATATAACCAAGGGAATTAAAAACCTAATGGGCAAGTTTTACTGCTTCATTTTTCATGCAACTGCCACGGGTCTGTTTGCCTTGCTAGGTAACGCAAATTTGGTTTCCGTTTAATGGAAGAACAACCACCAGATATGAGACATGGTTTTACGAAGTCCAATGCACAAGGCACAAGCCATGCTCTATCATATCTCAGTGTTTAGGCAAAGTCAGATGCAAATTCTCTCCACACCTGGATCACAAGCCTGGAGAAACAGATGAGAGCAAAGTGGGAGGCGGAACAACCTCTCCATTATACAGAGTTTAATTTCCAAAGCAGGAATCTACATGAGAGAGATATCTGTAATTGTAGCCTGTTCGGTAAGCAAGATTTGCTTCAGTAATACAAGTACTAATAATTCCATTAAAAGAGTACAGGATAAGGCAATGAATGCAAAGGAACCCTTTTCCTCCTTTATCTGTCTAAAAAAAATAGATAGTTATTCTTATTGGTCACAAAAACCAGAAACAGGTACGAACCACGGTGATGCCAACAATCAATGGAGTTACAAAATAGACGGGTGGAGGAGTCCGGTTTTGCAGGAGCTCGTGGAAAGAGTAGAAGAGATCTGCCCAGCTCACGCACCACAGCAGGACACCGAAGAGCTGAAAGCAGTCAAACAGAAACAGCGTTTGGTTATTCACCCCCGGGGGCAGCCAGAGGGCTGGCAAAGCCGTTCCGATTCACAGATCCTCAGCGACACAAAGCTGTGCGAACAGAACGGCGCCGCCGCGTCCATCGGCTGCGGGCAGGCTGGTGGAACCGTCCCATCGCACTCAAACCAAGGGTCTCTCTCAACTGCTTCCCGAGGGATTTGCAAACACAACCAGTAGAAAGACTAATGTATTTACCTTTTTTTTCCCCCCCCCCCTATACTACTCAGTTTTGATGGGAAACTCGGGCAGCAGCCAGATTAAAGGCAGGCAAGTCCTGAAGCAGAAGCCTGGATTTTTTTCTCCAGGAATAACCCCAGTTCTCTCATGGCCGATGGACAGTGACTTGCCCACTTTCCTTAGACCTCCCCATTTATAAACCAGAGGTGCTGTTGACACCAGTCATCTCTTAAGCACAAAATGCAGATGAAAACAGATAGCTATTGGGTAGATACTGGCTTGAAAAAATACCTTCTTGTGCTTACTTTCACAATGAGATTAAATTCTCACTAGACCTACTTTAAGGTCTTTGTTTTGCAGATTTCAGTGGTTTAAAGCTTAAGTAAGGGTGAAGCAGCATAGTTTTGGCTCAACATAGGGGTGAACTCTCTTCTGCAGAGCAATCAGCTCGTCTCTCTACCCAGAAAGGTGGGCTCACGGGATGGATTTCCTTACAGATGAGCCATCCTTTGGTATCCTTCCTCAGAAATCTGCACGAACGCTGTTGTTTCCTAGAAGCAAGTTCTTCAGTTCCCCCATAAATCAGAGAGGATTTTGTTTAAACCCTACTGCAGCACTTGCATGGATACTGAACTAATGCTGACAAACTCAATACTGCAAAGAGCTCTTACCGTCTTGAACCTGCTCAGCACGGAAAGCACGATGTACCCTCTTTTGTTGCTCTTTAGGTAGAGAAGATAAAAGGGTAATGCACTCCATAGGTAAATGCTAGGGATCCACGCTAGGATGGTGTTCTGGAAACACGGTGTCAGGTCTGGATTGTCAGTGTGTATCGAAAGATTTGAATCCTGGGAAAAAAAAAAAAAAAAAAAAAAAGACAAGGCATTTATTAATAGAGAGGCAGAAGCACTGCCAGTTGGAACATCTGCTTGAATAAGTTGTATCCAAATTCTGCTGGAGTTAGCGAACGGCCTTAAAATGTAGTGCAACTACTTGTGGTTAATCTGCTGTAGCAAAAGGGCTAAGTACAGTTTTAACTACTGGGCAAAACCTAGAAAGACTGGCTTCTGCCCTCCCGTATCTCAGAGTTGGACTCATATTTCATAGCAGACAAACCCCCTGTGCTTGTGTCTTTGCTCAGTTACAGGTGCTGATATTGCAGCATTTCTCAGGTGTTCCCAGCCTGGAGTGCAACTGCTAAACACAGCTCTTGAGGCAAAAACCTCCACTTGAGAACTCATCCAGCAAGAATGTCCAGCACTGGAGAAAAATTATAAGATTTAGATCAACCGTATGCTGACCTGGGAAAACCCCCTCCATTTGTGACTAAAATTTTGTCCTTCTTACTCATATGCCTCCAACTATAATGAATTCCCTGTTCTAAACAAAGGTAAAAATAATGTAGGAACATGGGTTTTCTTGCAAAGATTGTAAGCAATGCTTTCCATCTGCGACCCTGGACACCATAATTCATATATGCAACTTGTACCTAAGGATTTGAACGCACCACGTGCACACACAGGCGAGTTCAAACTAAAATAGAAATTTCAGTACAGTTAAGAGGAACTTGGTTTTAACCAAACCTACTGGAAATTCGCAACTTGCAGTTCACCATCTGATGTGTCATCTTAAATGTGGTAGATAAATACTTGCTTGCAGGAAGTGTAAAATTGCTTTGTTGTACTATCATTAACAAGCAGATGATAAAACTAAGATATCTGTTGTTCAGATATGCCTTATCTCTGCAGTAGAATCATTTACTTGTACGTAATTATTTTTGGAAATGAGCTCTCAGCAGAAGTATGTTTCAGTTAAGCCAAGCCACTTCTCCGCGCCTCTTAAAGTGAATGGCTGACTAGTCTGAATACAAACTCTTCAGAAGTATTTCCAGCCCTGCTTTGGTTTACCAATAAAAAAGACACTGAATGCTGAAAGCCAGGGTTGGTTTTAGGAGAACTGAAGAGCCACAAGCTGCTGACAATCTTTCGATCTCGGTGATGACCTGTCAGAAGGGACATGCATCACCACATCAGTCCACATACACACAAAAGTGCTCATGAGTGTAATGGAACTGCAAAGCCTTGGAAGGTTGCAGGATGGTTTGGCTGAACTGCGACAATTTTGCCACTCGGTACTTCAGCTCCGGCACAAACGAAACCTCTGGCAGTGGGGAAGGGTGGCACAAATCTGTGAGCTGTGCAGCTGAACTGCATCTTTTAACACCGCAGAGTTAGTGCTGAGAGAGACACAATAAACGGCTTTCCTGGCAGCACCCAAGCGCCCGGCATGGGCCAGGGGAATGAAAACATTCCCATTTACCTCAACAGGTTTGTCCAGACCTGGAAGAAACTCCAGTCACAAATCAACCGCACAGGGGCAATTACACCGCAACTCAAACACAAGACCAAAACCAAACAAAACTCCAGCCCCACATTCAAACTCTTTCTGTGTTTTCCTCCAGTGAGCAGGTCTCTGGCACCAGAAGGAGGATAACATTTAAAGAGCACCCATGTTTGGCTCATCATCAAAACATTTTGGCATCTCTAATATGATAAGCTCCCCTGCAGCTCCCCTGCCTGGGGCAGGAGATGCCCTCCAGTAGTTTGGAGATGAAGAGCTCTTTAGTTCCAAAGAAGGAGCTTATCTACTATCATTTATTCAACAAAACAGTAATTTCCTCTTTAAATTACATGTGGTTTAGCAATGTCTTGAGCATGTTTGCAATTGTGCTCCTTTCGCTTGCTGGAAAAAAAATCCTGGAAAAGGAAAGCTGAGGAAGAATAGCAATAACCGGGCACAGAATAAAACAATGATTCTGTTTAAGGGAAAAGTTATTGAGGGGAAATTAAAAAGAAAAAAAAAGGCAGCCCTCTAAATTAAAACCTTTCCTATAAGACCAAAATGTCCAGAAATGGCTTTCTGTCTGACAGCAACCTCGAAACTGCCCCAGATGTCCATTAACTTCGGACTGAACACAAGCTGACTATTGTATCCAAGACACAGACTGTAGGGCTGCCAAGCCATTTAAAGGTTTTCATTAACTCTTATTTAAACAAGGCAAAGGACTTGCATTTCTGAACATATAGATACAGCTGGCCAGAAACCAAAACTGCTGTCCTAAAAAAACCACGTGAGATTCTGCGATTTGGTTGAATTATCTCCGAGAAAAAAAGCGGAACTTTGCCAAAATCACATGAAAGTACAAGAAGCAGCATCCACTTGATGACCCAGAGCCTTCCACTTCCACGGCACGTGGGAAATGGGGACATGGGCTGAAGGGGAAACCTATGCCCAAAGTGACAGACCGGACTACTGGCTATCTTAGGAATGCTTTTCCAGGTTCAGTTCCATCCTGGACCAGATAAACAAGCTTTCCTGGAACAGATCTGTTTCTGTTAAAATTTTCCCTTTCAATGAATTGGTGCTTTCTGAGAGCAGACTCTTTCCATCCGTGAATACAATGAGAAGGGTTCTTGTTAGAAGACGCAGTACCTAAACATTTAAGTATTATAATTCCATGCAAATTACCTGCTTTCCCTAAGACTGGACCACAGTGGACTAACACTGCCATGTAGCAGGGACTCAGCTGTTAATTATTATTACTTTCAAATCCGGGCATCTGAAAGTTGCATTTCTTACCAAGCTGGATCTGTTCTCATGGAACTGACAGTTCCATTTTATGGCTTTATAAATCACCACACTGACAGCATATATTCCAACATCCCCTCCAACCCTAAACAACTCATTTTGAACCAGAATATGACAGGAAGTCTCAATACAACCTATCCTGACCAAGACAACACTGTTAAATATTGCTAAATACCCTTCAATTCAGCAGTAAAGTTATGGAACTCCACCCTTGAGAACAAACACAAGAAGCAATGATTTGACTCTCATCTTTAAGGCTCCTGCTTTAACCTGGCTTTGCCTTTCCATATTCTGAACTCTGTCCTGGTGAGCAGAGCGAGTGTAGATGTTTCTTGTGTCCCGTTCTGATTGAGGATGAAAACACGCAGCTTGGGCTGCCTGGATTTGAGGGTTTTCTTTGGACTTGCTACTAAAAGAAGTCTAATACGCCAACGTTGGCTAGCAGACACGTTCCTTGGCTCATGGCTCTGCTGTCCCCGGAGCTGCTCACCTTCCTCTGTCCATTGGCCCTTAATGGCAGTGACCTGCCATCTCCTCCTAATCTCAACTCCACCGCGCTCAGCGGCTCCTCCAGACTGCCCAGAGCTCTGCGGCAACTGTCCGCAAGCAGCAACATTTCCTTGGATGTAGCATCGCGGATCAGGCTGGAGGCTCCGCTGGCAAGATGTGGCATTGCAGAAATACCAGCCTGCTGCACCAAACCTCCAGACGCACAATTTACTTTATCCTGTAATAATACTTAAATGCAACGCCAACATCCATGGGAAAAAGAGATCAGAGATGCTTGTTATGGCTTCACAGCAGACAAGGGGTTCCCTGGAGTCTAAAACTTACAAATTAGTGGGGCTGTTGATCAGTTAAGAATATAATTGACATTGCCCCTTGCAGCAGCTCTCAATCATACCCATCACTCCAGCCACAGCCTTTGGATAAACACAACCCTCATAGTAATGGCCATCTGTGCAGTAGGACTTACATTTAGATGAGCAGTTTTAAATACATGATCTTCATTTAAGGGAAGGTATTCAACAGGGAAAACTGTGAGCAACATTAAATCTGCTCTAATATTTAGCATTTTCCACTCTGGAAAAGAACCCTGCTATTGGAACGGCCATCCTTGAAACTGATAATGCACTTAAAGGAAACAAAAGTTCAACGCAACATACCTTGGATTTCTTGCATATCATCCCTTATAGCTTTCAAAGAAAAGGGCGGACAAACAGAAAGCCTAAAGCTAGACTGAAAAACAGCAACAAGGAAATTCCTGTCTATCCCTTTCCCAAACCCCAAGGATGTTAAGAAAACCTGCTGAGAAGGACCAGTTGTGGTTCTGGTCTTGGCTTTGAGTCTAAATTAACTCCTACTCCACTACAAAAGTTTAAAATAAAAATGCCTTACACTGGCTTCACCCCACACCTATAGTTCCCATAGGAAGTTCCTATAGCACAAAATGAATCGGGAAAAGCATAGGAAACACAAATTCATTCTTTATCTGCTGGGAAGGTGAAGACCATCACGTTGACGTCATTTATATTCTACCCAAGGTTAATACATGCCATATTGCTGATTCTGTGTCAGTTATCACTAGTCGGCGTGTTATTTAAGATTAAAAATCAAATTGGAAAGCTGACTGGGAAGAGTAAAAGATAGGGAAGTGAATAACTGAAAGTAACAACGCTTCCCTGCAGTAAATAAACACGGAAATGGTGTCTCTTGTAGAAGAAATTGTTAGTGAAAACTTAAATGCAGAGGAGAATTGTCCTGCCCTTCTTTTGCCCCTAGTTATGGTAGATATCCTGCCAGTGAGTTTTACTTGCACAGGCTGGCAAAAACAAACAAACAAACAAAAAGAACAAAAAGGAAAAACATGACCAAAAAAATATATATAGATATGTAGCTGTGAACCACAACACCTGAAACTATCCCGCCTCCCGTTTCCAGCTGCTGTCCGTCTCCTCTGCTCCGTCCCTGCTGGACAGGTCTTTGGGCCAAACTCTAACAATCATTTAGGGCACAAATAACAAGGATTCTGCTCCAGGCCTCCGGAAGGCTGCCAGCTTCAAATGGCCTTTTCAGAGCAAGATCATTCATTTATGTTTCCAAAGGAACAATTTCACCCTTATGCACAGAAAGAGCAACACGCTTCATTAATCCACAGTGACTGCTGCACAACTCAATTCCTTCAAGTAATTACACGAACAACCTGAACAACCTTTTTTTTTTTTTTTGGCCACCTTTTAAGGCAAGGCAAGAGATAATGACATTCTTGCACTGCAAGACCATAGCAATACTGCTTGGAAAAAAGGTGGCGTTGAAAGGGTGTAAGCATTTATAGTCCTGCATGAACCACAGAGTTAATAACCAGAAATAGGATTTTTCTGTTTACAAAACACACTGCAACAGATATCTACATTAGTGAAGGACACCATGCAGGACGCTGAGCTTTCTTTTCCAGCTAGGACTGACAAATTGACTGCGGCAATAACGAGATTTTATTGCCTGGTCAAGGCTGTCTTTAACACAACGGCAGTGTGGGAGTTTGGCAGGGCAGGATACAAAGGTGACATGTCACCTCAAGCATCCAAGGTTGGCCACACTCTTCAGCTGCAGGGACACTCATTAGGGGAACAGCAAGGAGTCAAATGCAGCAGGAGGCTAGAGGGCGAGGGCAGACTCTGGGTGCTAATGAGCTTTAATGCCAAGATTAAGCCTGGTTTATCACTCAGAGAACTGACCTAAGCTCACCTAACAGAGACAAGCGTTACACTCTAGCTACGCTCTCGGAGTTAATTTGCACAAACCATACTCATCTCTCAGTCTGCAGACCTACTTAATTCAGTTACTTTTATTCAGAAAAAGAGTGAAATCCACAGTCTGGCTCTAAACCAGAAAGAAGAACTTGCAAAGCGCCACTACAGGCAGCAAGTTTGGGAAACGGCTGCTCCTACGCCACCCCACATCCTCTCAGCTATTCTCTCTTCCCTTCTTCTTGAAGTCAAGGTTGGCCTTCAGTGTTGTTAGGCCAAAAAATTCAAAGATGAAGAAAAGCGGGGATCAGGTGACTATGGAAAAGGAATATGTTAACCAGAGAAATTGGAGCGAAGGTAGAACTGTCCTGGTACATTGTTCTACCCCAAACCACTTGCGTGCACAGCTCCTATCCAACACCAAGTGATGTGAACTTAAAGCTCAATTTTTTCAACAGCAAGGAGGATTCCTGTTTCTAAAAGAATCATGTTTAACTATGATCTGTGCAAAGCCCCTGCAGCTCGATCTGCCCAGCCAGATGCTTCAAACACCCAAACCATCCAGAACTTTCACCCTTTGCCACAAAGAGGCTTAAACAGGGAAAGCGAACTTTTGCAGGTCACCAGCAGGTAAGCAAGAAGTAGTAACTCTGTATCACAGCAGGAAAAAAAAGGGGGGCAACAGAACAGTGTTGCTGCATATGGTGATTACCACTGGCCACAATTTTCCATCCGATAGATCTTCCAGTAGTACACTATTTCCCCTAGAAGATACACCTTGCTTTTTCAAAGGAGACAAACCATAGAAGTGTGAAGTTTATTTTACTGGGTTTTGTTCCACTTTGCCTGCTCTCACCTTCCCTTACTCCAGAATGTGGAGATTTTTCCCCTTTTATTCTTCCACGTTTCTAAATGTACATCATAAAAAGGGGAAAATGAAAGGAGTATAAGTCATTCATCTGGGGGGAAAAGGAGAGAACGCAAAGGAGGAAGTTAGAAGCATGCTTCTTTTTTAATCGAACAAGTGTCAAATCTACTCCTCTATTCTCAGAAAGTTTGGAAACTAAATGACTTTGACATTTGAAACAACTCCTGTGAAGCAGTTTTTCTTCTCCCCCTCCTTCATTTCTTAGTCTGTTCCAATTCAAAGCTTTACAACAGCAGCACGTGACGTTACTGTAAATTATCTAAGTTTTATTACATTGACTTTACCTCTGGCACTGCCGGAAGGTTAGCGCAGGGACAAGGTGCCCGCTCACACCAGCGCGGAATTGGGGCTGCTGGGTGAACAAAAGCCCGAACGCGTTCCTGGGAAGGTCTCTGGCCACTTGCCGCTGCGCTCTCCTCCAGCCCAGCCAAATAACGTGTGACCGGATAATGGCCCATCACAGTCACCGCAGTATCAGGAGACAAATGGAGCATTAGCTTAGTGGGGAAAATAAATAAATAAATAAATAAATAAATAAATAAATAAATAATGTATATATTAAATATATATTAAAAAATAGATATTAAAAAAAATATATAAGATCCCATTTAATAGGTTTCTCGAAGGATTTTTTTCAAAATTAAATTTTAAGCAGTAATAATCTCCTCGGTTTAATACATTACAAATTTACACATGTAGAAAGGATTGTATCTCCACTGGCATAGCAAGTTGCCTGCCAGGTAGGTTAGACCCATCTCAGAATGCTTTATATTCTTAGCTATTGCAGTTAAATAAGCTCTAGTTTAAGGAGCTCCTCATGTGACTCAGATTTTGTTTCAGATATTATTTCTTTTCAGGAGGCAACTTTATAGTATTCCTAAGTCCCAGACACTACATCTACCAGCTATGTCACTTAAGCTAAAATGGTCAGAGCTGTGATCAGGGAGGGAAATTTGTGTTGAAAGCTGAAGAACATCTATGACCTTGCATTTTGCTACAGAGTCTCTCTGCGGGGCTTTAATTCTCTGTTAAAGCAAGGTGGGACCTCGCCCCCCTGCCATCTGTCCCATCTCACAGCATCCTCAGGTTTTACTGTCCCAGCCCCAGGAAACACATGGAAAGGAGGGACAAACAGGCTTTTGTGTCCAGAAGATCTTGGTGAAGCATCTCCCACAAAACTGCAGTGCACCCGGGGCGGGGAGGGGGGGCGGAAATTCTCCTCTTTTGCATTTTTTTTTTCAAAAATAATCTTTTTACTGCAGTTCCAGAATTGCAACTGGGAACTGCAGAAGGAACTCAGCCATGCTGGTCAGATGTAGGTGGTGACAGTTTTATCAGCTGCCCCCATTCTCCTGCACTGAGGACTCTGCTGTTGGTTGGACTTGTCAGTGTGCTGGTTTGGAGGAAATGGCAATGATCGCTTTCTTTAAAAAACATGAACAGTCACATTCACATATTCCACCGAAATGAAAGTAATTTTCATGAGCTTCATTAATTGACACTGTCATTGAAGGCCTCCATAAATCCTGGATACTGGCAGCTTTCACCAGTATTAAGTTTTGCTCACAACTCTCAAATTCAGAATTTGTCTTTCCCAAACAGATTAAAATACAGCCTGTGATGCCATTTACACACAGATGAATGATAATGGGTCCTGGATAATACTCCAAATATAATGATAAATATTTATACTGCTCTTGACATTGAGAATCTGATGCCCAAATCCTTTAGCAATAGCTTCCATTCAGATAAATTCAAGAATCTTAAAATCTTGGAGGATCTGAGCTTGAGTACTTAATTGTTTTTAAGTTCAGGATGTTACCAACACAGCTACTCCTTGAGAGAGCTTAACTTCATAGATCTGAGGTCTGAAAAGAGCATTAAAGTTACTTATTTTGATCTCCAATCTAACATGAGAAACACCACAGGTACCTGATTTGATCATTTGTGAAGAGAATTATAGAAGTCGGACTCAGTTATCCAAAGTAGGGTGCAGTTAATAAAGATTATGCAGAGATCTGTATCACGTTTAAATATCTATAAACACTGAACATTCTGCAGAATCCCTCCTTTGCATTGACATGCTACCATCTTTTGCTTCACCGTTCCTCTGCTGGAACTTATTTAGTTGAAAACATAATTGAATAATAGAAATTCAAACTTTTATTATTAATTTTGGGGCAAAACACCTAAGTTGTGTGGGTTTTTAAATAATTTGTATACCTTACAAGAAGTACATTGTTTGTCATCTTCCTTGAGAGAAACGTTTCTTCCTTACTACAGTTGTCCTAAGTCATCGTGAACTACAAAAAAAATTCAGCATGATACATGATGAAGCAAAAGAGGAAATTATGCAGAAGGGAAACTGGTGGCACCTTGAGCCAAGAGGGCATGAAGTTGCATTTCCAGAGAGCAGCGTGACTTTTACTCCAAATCTACCGCCATTTCACAGAATGACTCAAGGTGAAGGAATATCCGCAAACCCAAAGGCTAAAGGGGTGCTTGTACGAGATTATCTCAAAGCCAAGACTGAGGTATTGTTTACTTTTGAAAGTTGCTGCAACTTCCTGTTGAATTACTCAAGAGTCTCTGAATGAAGAAGGAGCCCACACTCCACGTGGGATGGAAAAAAAAAAATATAACCTCTGTCAGGACACCGAGACACAGGGCAGGCAACAAAACTGAGCTCTGCGGGCTAAGCAGGATCAACAGAACAAGCCCGGGTCTCACCCATAACCGACTAGAAGTTGTGGTCTCCCCTTGGAAGCACTTTATCACTTGCCCTCCCATTTCCTATTTATGCTATTTAAAAAAAACCAAGCAAGCAAACAACAAAACAAAACCAAAACCCACAAACCCCACACATCAAAAACACTATCTGCTGCTTAAGCTCAGGCACTGAAGTCCGTCTGTAGGCCAAAGTTTTTAGATCTTCCAATAGTAAAACTATTCCCCCCAGAAGGCCAAGTCACCCCAACAGCACCCAAGTACTGCAGAGCGTTTAATGTTTTGTCCTCCCAGCAGCTGTTGTGCCACTTCTTACTCAGAGTCCAAGTGTCTTTACACCAGAACAGAATTTGGTTTTCTAAGCTCCTGTTGTTTAGTCCCTGGGCCAAAACACTTTTGCAGCAAAGTCTCCCTAGGAGATCACTTGGTTCTCCTGTTGTAGGAACTGCTCAGGTTTTACTACAGTAGAGGACACAAGCAACAAATAAGTCACAATCCAGCAGTATCTACTCCTCAAGTACAGAGCTTGTGGGTCACATTCATTGGCACGCCTATCTAGCACACTTACTGTGACACAGTAAATATGCGACACAATAAATGGGAGGTAATTACGGGCAATATTAAATGACGCACCTAAGGATTGCCCCATGTGGGTACATGCTATCGCATCCATCTCCTCCCAACGGCATGTAGCATGGGAACGCTGCTAGGACATATTAACCATTGGGTTTGAATTCTGAATTGAAGCAGGCAGTATGTTTCTAAGTATTCAGATGAAGAGATTGCTCATATGGCATTTTGAAAAAATAACATACCAGTTGTTCCTCTTTATATACAAAATACCCGGTATTTGTATTAGCAATTTGCTGATTGCATGTTCAACAGGGAAAGTAGTAGCTGGAAAGCAGAAGCTTTTCTATATTTCTAATGTGAGCTACAGTGTTTTCTTTAATTTCTTATTTCTAAAATGGGTTGAACAGGAAATCATTTTGCCTCTGTACAAACAAAAAACCCAACTTGCTGACATTTCCAGCGAAATTCCCCACCCTGTATCAGGGTGAACAGTTGAAACCTTAACAGTTTGATAAAGCAAAAAAAATCCACAATAAATCAATCATCTGTTAAAGTCGGTGTATTTCAATGTAAACACTTCCATGACTTAATTCTGAATTGTTTGGTTTTGATTCTGACCGCCTTTTAACAGAAAAGTATTGTAGTTGGTTTAAACTCCAAAACAAAGAACTGTTTAAATTGGAACAGCATGTTTCCTTTCACCCTAAATAGTTTTAAAACTGACACTAGTGTGTCATTTCGGTCCCAAAAATATCTAGAATTTCTTTGACAAAATATGGGGAAGGAGTCTGAGTTCGTAAACTATGAAAAAGTGAACAGTAATACTGGTTCACATTTTATCAAGTTCTTGATCTGAACTGCAAAGCTGAACACCATTAGTTTGTGTGCACAGGCCAGGAACTGCCTTTAACCTTGTTTTTCCTTCTTCAAGTCTTGTACAGCAGCAAGAGAAGCCCCAACTTTTGTGGAAATATTTCAAAAAGAAGCCTCTACTTGCATTTGCTTATGGAACAGCATATTTGCACAGCAAATCCTGTCAAGGTATTGTCATCTACATGGTCATCACTTAAAATCTCTCATAAAATCAGTTCACAATATACATTCCTGATAACAGAGAAAATGCCACCAGCTACTGAAAATAGGGTGTAAGACTCTTGGTCACTGAATCCAATCTGCTGGTCACTGGCTCCCATGTTCCACTTCATACAGTTATTTTAAGTACCATTTTTTAAAATAATTAAACAGATGGAAGGTTGTTCTAACTCTAAACAATTCCACATCATTCTGAAGAAACAGAACAGGTCTACATTTATTAAGTAGTTTGGCCACTTGCTTAAGGAAGATTGCTCTACTCTTTCAATCAGCCTCCTTTCATTCTTCAGTAATATTTTATACTGAGGTATGAGGATATAGCAATTACACAAAGAAGTAGTTTCTGGAAAGCCTCCTAACACATGCCAGACATCTTCCTCCACAGACTCAGACAGAAAATTCACACCTCTCCCAGTCCAAACTACCACATTTCAGAGCAGCTGGACTTAATACCATTTGAACTGTAACTTCAGGCAAGGCTGAAGGTATACTTCTTAATTATTATTTCTGCTTTGTTAAACACATTTAGATGCCTTCATCATTTATGCTGTAAATAAACGTTTATTAACTCAAATCCCTTCCCTGGATTACCTTTATATTACTTCCTGCAAATTTAGTTTTGAAAAGCAGCGGCAGTGTTAAAACCAGGATACACCACCTGAGCACAGCACACACCAGACACAGCACCGCAAAGGGTACGGTGCTTGAGTGTAACGGTGCTTCATAAAGTACAGAATGAAACATTTATTTCATACTTAAAACCAGCAAAACTGCCTGAACATTTCCCATCAACGTACCAACAAACTGCTATCAAAACCTTTGGCTACGAGGAATAGTTGCACTACAAGCCTCTTTTGGGAAAGCTAAGACACGTTTCTCGAGGCAGTCTACAAACTAGTGAGCAGTGTTGATCTGTTTGTGCTTGTTCCTGTTCCTGTGTAAGTGTTTATAGCAGAAATAAGAGGTGAAAATACTTGTTCGAGCAAGCTTATCTGCAACCGATGTAGCAGAGAGCGTGCAGAGCGCTTGGAAATGAAATCTGCAACTAAACAACACAACGTATCCAAGGGGCTTAGGAGCCTAAGTCCTCTTTCAAAAATAAATGTTGAGACAGATTTTGAAAGATAATTAGTTATCTGAAGATGAAGCTCAGCATTAAGTCCTCATAGCCAATTGCTTGTGTGTCCTTTAATAACTTTCTAGCAGTGATTCATCTTCAGACATTCCTTTTCTTTCCTCCCTTGAGCTAAATCAATATAAGAGAAAGGCACATGCAAAAACTGTGATTTAGTGGAGGGCAGTTCCAGATTCCCCATACATGCTCAAATCCCCATGGCTTCATACGCTTCAAAGTGTCTGCCTACCCAGCACGGGGAGGAACACAGCATGAAATACCACACCAGGTACTTGCAGCAGTTCACACTTACTTCACCATCAGAGCAGACCATGGCAGCAATTCCCAAACTTTTCTGCTGACAAACCCCAGTGCCTGCTGCAATCAGCCTTTCCAAAAAGCTGGCAGCTCCAAACACTAACATGTGTCACTGCAGTCCTGCGAAGCTTCTGACCACCCTTGGCTGCCATGAACCCATCACTCTTTAGCAATAAGAAAGCACTGAATGGGAAGCACCTTCCGACTCATCAGAGGGGTTCTGAAGAGCAGCGGCCACGCTAAAACAGGACCTCAGAGGAAGGCAACAGCCGTGTTCATCGCTACGAACTCCAGAGGTGGTCCACAGGTGTCAGGAGGGCTGCGAACACCCCATCTCCTGCGGGAAGGCGGGAGCTTCGGCATGGCTGGGGGTCTTGTGGGGTCACCAAGGGCGTTGCGGGGTCTCATATCTTGTCTGGAGATGCCGAACCGGGAAGGAGGAAGGTGCTGCCGTCCCCGCTCCTGCTCCCGGCCCGGGCACAGGGGAGTCCCCGCACCGGCCGGCGCTCGGGACAGCGCTGGGCTGGACAGGGCGAGATGCAGCTCAGCCCCTCCGGAGCCGCAGGACCGACCTCTCCGGGGAGCGCACGGGAAACTCCCCGCGGGACACGGCGCTTCTCCTCCGCCCCGGGGCGAGCCCCGCAGCCGGCAGCCAGGGGGCTGCTCCCCGCTCCCCCCCGGCCCCTCCGCGCAAACCTGCCCATCCAAGGGGAGAAGGAGGGGGCATCGCCGGCCGCACTGCTTACCCAGAAGCGGGAGCCGCAGAACGTCTCCATGGCCGCGGCAGGGGCGCTGAGCCTCTCCCAGGCCCACGCCGGGCACCAGCGCGGGGGAAGAACGCAGCTCCCTCCCTCCTGGGCGGGCCGGGGGCGGGAGCGGGCCCGCCGCGCCCCGTTCCGCCCTCCCCGCCAGCGGCGGGACGCGCCGCCGCCCCGGAGCGCTCGCCCCTCGGGCCGGGAGGCGCCGGACGAGGCTCCTTCGGGCCGTGCGGTGCTCGCCAGAAGGTCCAAGGTGCCCCCTCAGCCCGGGCACGCCAAGGGAAAGGGCAACCCCCGGCTCCGCCGAGCAGCCCCTCAAAGGCAGAGCAGCCCCGGCTGGTGTCGTGGGGAGGAGAAGTGGCTGCTGCAACCATCCTCTGACTCCTGAGACCCGCCCTGTGGAAGGACCAAGCCCCCGGGAAAACATTTCACCCTGGTCAGTGGGACCTGCTGGGGCAACCAGACCTCTGCTCTTGGAGGGGGACGTGGGCTGTCCCCACACAGGAGGCAAAGAACACGCCGAGGGACGGTCACCCAGGGTGGCTGCATGCAGCTGGGTTTGCGGCTGACGGTGTCCATCCATCCAGACCACTCAGGCCAACGTTAACATCTTGGAGATGCTTATTGTCTCGCCTTTAGAGCAGTGTGGAGTGCGGTTGCTTCAGCAGGAGTTCAATGAGCATCACGTCTTATCCATCCCCCTTCAGCCTCTTCCTTTGTGCTGATTGCTTCTGCTGTAGACATGGTTAAACCGGTGATGTGGCTCTATTTTCAAAAGCCTTCAGTCAATAAATTTCACAGATACGTGTAACTAATAGATTTTTGTATTGTAGCACCTTGGACACGATCTGTATTTCACTTCACTGTGATGCAGAAGCACTGTTTGCTTTCCTCTTGGGCAAGACTTTTCCTACAGCATTATTGACCTTCCAGCACCTGCTGTTTGTCCACCCACTTGCTGTAGCATCTGGTTCAATAACATCATCTCACACAAAGCACCCAGCTGCCACAAATCTACTTAAATATTTTAAGAGTTTGAGTTTCCTTCCCTGCTGGAAGGTGAGAAACCTTCAGGCAGAAGGGTGGTATTAAAAACACTCACCAGAACAAAAAAGAGGTGAGAAGCACAGTGTTGCTGCATCCCAAAAATATTTCATCCCTAAAGAAAAAATACTCTGCTAATATTTTATGAATACCACTGAAGATGCTACAGGTGATACTCAGCCATGTGCTTCCTGTGAACAATGCTGAGAATTTGTTTTAGACATTAACTGTAATCTGGCCAAAGGCACACCGTTCTTATTAGTGTGGGAATACAGGATCTTGCGCAAGAGAAGGTTCTCAGGTGATTGACTACAAGATTCGAAATCTCCAGCTGATCCAAGGTAATCAGCACAATCACATTACAACCCTCTCAAGGAAATACTAGAGGAGCCCTGGCCAACGCGGTGAACCAGATCTTCTAAGGGCATCGTGGGCTGTCTTTGCAAGCCTTACATCAAACCTTTTGTTCCGTGGAAGTGCACCACAGTAAAAGTTTTAAGAAAAGTCAGTAATAGCAAGGAGTTACTCCTTTATGGCTCTTTAAGCCTCCTCTCCTGCAACAACCTCTGAGAGCCATGGCTGCAAGAGAAGTGCTGAGAATTTGATCTCTCTTGACACACAAACATGCATTTCTGTGTTTCTTGCACCAAGGAGCAGGACTCAGCACAGTTTGAGAATGTGCCCTAAATTAAGACCAGCTCTGGCACTGCAAGATGTCGTGGGTACAGAGGCACTCCACGAACAGCTGCCGTAGGCTGTGTGTACAGGAGGGGAGAGGTTCATTTTATCAGTGTACTGCACAGTTCCATTGACATGTGCAATGTGAATTAATCCCTGATTAAATTATTGACTTCAGTGGAATTGTTCCACCATATCTGTGGAGGAAGGTCCTGCATTAGGGTATTTCCCTGGATCTCATAGAACCCTAAAGGCGCCCTAGGTGGTTCTGCTTCCCGCTTCATGTTCCTAATTCACAGTGGGCAGCTTCTGCCCTCGGTAGCAGTCCGTGCCACTAAACAGGGATGGTGCTGGGGAGCGGGTGCCAGCTGGGGTGCCAGCTCCCCCACAAGCTCTTCCAGGTGCTGTCTGGCAAAACAGACCAGCAGAGAGGGGAGGAAAAAGGAAAAAAAAAAAAAAATCAAAGGCAGGAATATTAAAGTCTCAGACAGACAAGATGGGAGGGCGAAGCTTAAAAGCTCCTGCAAAGGGCGATGGGAAAGGATTCTGCTAAACCTGGTGCAAAAGGGAGCCTGAAGCACTATCTCAGGCAGCTAACTTTGGTCCCGTTTCCTTTTGATGAAGATGGATGTACCTAGAACATGTCATTACTCCTGTGATGTTCTCCCAAATGCAGGCTGGCTTTGCAGGAAAATGAAATGGCACCTTTGGTGCAAATATCAGGGAGGTCACGAACTCACCTTTCCTCACCGGACATTTATTCCAGGGAGTGGAAAGATCTGATCTGGGTTCGTTCAGTAATGTATTTGCATCCTCTTTTCTGTGCCAGCTGCACAGTAAAGGACTTTTAACCTGCTAACACATGGAGCAGCTCAGGGCAGCATAATCACGAAGGGCCTGCGAGGCACACCCAGGGGCACACAGCGGCAGGTTTGCTATCGACTGGGGCAGGACAGGAGGTAACGTGAGAGAGAAGCTGTTTGTGCAAGCACGGTGCCAGGTACAAGGCGGCTTTTCATATGGCACCTCGTGCTAATTTACAAAGCAGCAAAAGCAAAACGAAGTGTGGCCGCCTCTTGAAGAAATCCATATAAAGAAGGACATTTAGAGTTGAGGGTTGGGGAGGGTTTGAGCACATGCAGCTCTGGAAGTCACAGTTTTATGGTTAGTTGACTATAAATATCACCTTCTTTCCCTGCTTGGAACAGCAGAGGCTCAGCTTCCTTTCTGCGACCCACAGAGGTGCCACATTTTACAGATGGTAAGAAAAAGAGGCTGCCAAAGAAGCATTTACAGCAAGGCCCTATACATTTACTTTATAAGAAAGGGGATGACACCTTGTTTTAACACATGTAAGATGTAAACTTCTAACAAACTCTGCTTGAAGTCAACAGTGCACGAGTAGCAGCAGACTTTGGGTTTCTTCTTCTCAAACGGTCAATGGGGTTGCATACGGTGTGCACCTCTCTTCTGGCAGGAAAGCATTTAACTTTAATCTCCTCATTTCTGGAAAGCACAATGAGCACCCTAGAAGTCCCATGGTAAAACAGATGAGGGAGTGGGCTGGGAATTTGCAGACCCAGTTTTTACTCATAGCTCTGGTTTTAGGCATGTATCAGCTGCGTGGCTTTGTAGCAAGCGGTGGAAGGCAAGATCCTCCTTGCTGGAAGAGCAGAGGCGGCAGTTCCCTGGAAAACAGCGCGGGAGGTTGGGAACACCCTGCACTTGGCCTGAAGGTGCATTATAATGTCATTTAGTTCACTGTGGAGTCCACCCAGTGCATCAAGGCTCTGTAAAATGAGAAAATGGTGTACGTATGACTCCTCCAGGACACTGCGTGTAATACTGTCTTCCCCTGTGTTTCATACTGAGGATGATGAGCAAGAGAAGAATCTAGAGGTGTTAAAACTGCCTAGATCACCCCAAAATGACCCTGGCGCAGCTCCAGCAGTGAGCAGTCAAACTCTGAATGCACTGGGTGTCTGCCTCTTGCCTGCTGGATAATTCCACAAACATGCTCTCAGGTGCATAAAGAGAAACCTATGGCAGGTGTAACACACCCCAGCTTGTGGTCAGTTTAGCTGCAGAAGGTTCTTAGAGTGATGGACAAACAGCCACAGACAAGCAGCATATGGCACTTGGGCTTTCTGGGGCTAAAACCCAAACTTATTGTACTTCAGCCCCAGACACAACTGCCACAGCTTATCCTTGCCCCTGCCAGCTTGGCCACCCCACCAGTTCCTCTAATTTTAATGAACTGGAGCTGTTCAGGGTTTCGTGGCAAAATGGGCATGTAGAATTCGTGGTGTTTGTAAGATACTTGCTGCAAAACTTGCATCCTGTGTTGTTTGAATGAAGGGGGAGTTGTCACCAGCCCTTGGGCACGCTGAGCTGGTGACACCCAGCAGAGCGGTTCTGTGCTGCCTTCGCAGGTGTCAACATGGCACATGCTGTCCGCTGCAGTATTTTTCCTTTGTAGAATGACTCCAATATTAACTTCTTCCTGATTTCCCCCAGAACAGCTGGATTCTGCTTTCTGTTTCCGTAAAATAATCATTAGCACAGTAAGTAATTAAGTGGTTTAACCATCCTTTTCATTTCCCAGCTGGAGCTGCAGGGGTCTTTGGTTGCACTATTTAGGGTATTAAACAGATATGTAAAGATAATCTATTCAGGACCTTTGAAAGCCTGCCAATTATAGCATCCAGTGACTCAAGCAATAACAGAAAATGCCAGAGGATGTTGCAGGATTATATAGCATGTTGTAAACATATCCGAAGCATTGAATACAACATGTAAAAACCACCTTAAAGTCCAATCACCCTCAAATAAAAAAATGCCAGCAAGGCAAAGGCTTCTGCTGATGACGCTGAAGATGGTGCCAAACCAAACAGAAACAGCAGGCTACAGGGGACCTCAGGTGCAGCCTGAGCTAATGCGCACAAATATCCCAGCTAAACCACTTCATGGCATTGCCATCTAGTGACAAAGCCCTCAGCCTGCGCCCGAGCAAACACGGAACCTCTGAGCACCTCGCACAAGCCACAGAGACGGCACAAGGGCTGCTTGGTTATCCTCCTCCACGCTGGGCCAAGCAGAGGTTAAACATCACGTTTGAGCTCACGGGTTGGGAATGTGTCGTAGCTGCTGCAAGCGAGTGCACAGGCCGTACGGGACCGGCACGGATCGGCACGCACAGGGACCAGCGTGTGCTGGGCAATGGGTTTTACACGGGATTAAAAGGAGGCATAAACTTGTGCAGTGACAAAGCAGCCTCTCAGGTGCTGCCACAGCCTCCGAGATGCCAGACAGCCCTCCAACTGTCCCTGGATGGGCTGTTGTCTCCCAGGGATTTGCACAAGCCTGAGCCACAGCCGGGAGCGGAGATGAGATGTGCAGCAGCCCAGCTCCGAGCAGCTCCCACCAGCATGGAGCAATGCGTCTGCCTGCTGTATAGCTCCATGGGCTGGCATGGAATGTGGGAGAAAACCTTCCTCTCCTTCTACTGCAGGAAGAGATTTTTACAAATTCAGTGGTTGAAAACCCCTGCAGAAGTAGAAACCCTCTTTTTTTTTTTTTTTCCTTTCCCCCCAATACTGCACTGTTTCTGCAAAACTGAGCTAGGAAGCGAAGCGCTTCATGGGCAGCAGAACTGCACCGCAGGGTCCTTCTGACACGTTTCCCGGGAGCTGCAGTGTCACAGCCCCTGTCACCCGTGGGGCAGCTCTCCCACACCCGCTCCTTCCCCCGAGCCCACTAGATGGTGGCAAAACGCCGCGCTCGGGGATGCACCAGCCAGGGGGTACCCGGGGATCCCGACCCCTTCCCACCTCTGGGCAGCCCAAACCAGGCCTGTGTCCCTCCAAAACTTCACTGGCATTAACCCTTTAAACTGCAGGATCCTCACTTCCTAGTAGCCGATTACAGCCGGTCATTTACACGGTACCAGTAGCAATAAAGAGAGCCAGGCACATTTCTTCAAATTGCTTTTTCCTGCTCTGATTTTGGGGGGATTCTAGTGCAGGCCACGTCTTGTTGGCGTGTCTCAGTTTGTATCTCTGGAACACCTGAAAATCTAAAGACACAAACAGGTCTCTCCTATTGCTTACGCAGCTACTTGCAGGGTTTTGCAGAGCTCTGCCCGAGGGATGTGCTGTGCACGCAGCTCCTCCGGAGGGATGCTGCTCTCCAGAAAGCAGGACAGTTAGCCAAGTTCACCTAACTGCCTGAACTAAACCAGAAACAAATTAAATTTTAAGTGCTACTCCCCTAGATGTAGCTACCATTACATAGAAAACAATCTGGTTTCACATGACATCTAAATTACTTACCGGATAGAATAACGAAGTGCCATACCCCAGCTCCGCCAAGTTGAGAGCAAGCAGCCAGGCTGGGTGGGAGCCTTCGAAAAACCACAAGCAAAACTCAGCAAAAGAGCTTCATACAGGAATACTCGCAAAACAGAACAAAAAAAACAACCTCCCTCCCAAGCTTCTCTGAAACCCAGCACTGGAAATAGAGGGTTTTGCCATCCACTATAAGGAATTTCCATAGGGTTAAACTCACCTGTGTGTAGAAAGGTGCAAAGTACTTGAACCTGCGAGCTGCTCTGTGTTCCTGGCCCAGCTCAGTTTACCTTAATGCCATGAGGTGTGGGAATGCGCTTCAGTGGTTCCAGCCTGGTGGGGTTGGTCCTGCAGACGGACAAGGCAGATGCATGGCAGAGCTCACCACTGGAGCCCTGCTCTGCATGGGATTTTGCACAGAACCATATTTTCTCTCTGTTTGAGGGAGAACTTCCTTCCTGTTTTCTACTCATAGTTGAATGTGAGAGGGCTTTTATCAGACACCCTGTAGACAACATAACCACTCGGGACGCCCGTTTAAGGTCCCTCCCCTGCAGAGCGACCCTCAAGCCGTTCACGCTGAAGCGAGCAGCAGTGCTGGAGTGCCCAAGCGCCTGGTTCCTCCCACCAGCGGATGCTCCTCAGAGGAGACTCTTTACTTTAGGAGCTATTACAAATAACTCATTCACTAAAGACCCCTGAAGAGTTTAGGTTCAGCTGACTCTGGTGGTACCTGAGCAGCATCTGGGCTTGGAGCACACACAGGTGGTACCATCCCCACCAGCTCCTGCTTTGGAAGGAGCTAAATGACTGCAGAAGTGATGGAGAGAAGGCTGCTGTGCTTCAGGCTGGAAATCCTAAAGCTGCGAATGCGTGGAAAAGCCCAGCATCTTTCTCTTCAACACGTTTTCGTGGGCAAACCACATCTGCCCCTTCTCCTTCGCAGTCCCAGCAGCCTTCTCGTCGTTAAGCCCTTGCCAAGCCATCCTCTGCCAGCGTGGTGCAATCGCAGGAACGCGACCGATGGTCTCCTTGGTACACGAGCACACCCTGGGTGATGCGCTCGGGCCAGACTCGCCGTGTCAAACCGAATTGCTTCACAAAGGGCCGACATTTCACAATCTCTCTTTCAACTCCCCGTCCGCGGCTGCTATACAATACCTACTCCAACTGTTCGCAATTAGAACGTGACCAAAGATTTGACTGCCCAGAATGATACAGATTATCATCAGCAACAACAAAAAAGGGAAGTGCACGGTTGTTTTCTTTTCAAAAGCTTTTAATAGGACACATTTGTTTTTGTCATTTGTAAAGATTTACACTCATTTTTTGTCTTTTTTCTTTTTTTAAAAAGGAACATTTTAATCCAATTTTCCCCATGAATACCACCTTTCGTTGCCCTGACCAAAAGACCTCATTTTGGCCTCTATACCTGATACAGTATAACAATATATTAACTATTAAATACAAAGTTCTATAATATATACTAGGATGTTACGGACATTGCAATGGTACTGTGCCTACTCTAGTCACCTTGTGTAATAGTGTACATGGGTTATTATAGCCAAAGGGGTAGAAAAGGGGAGACTGGGGCATAGCCTAATTTACAATGGTAACGCTTTTGTTTTCTTTTTTTTGTTTGTTTTCTTTTTTTTTTTCCCCTCCTTGAACACACCTTGTGCTGAGTGCAATCCACAGAAGTCAAAAACAGTGTTTTCTTTGCCCTCCTCCTAAAAATCTACAGTATAAACAGCCTGTAACCGAGCTATGAAAAGTCAGTTCTATGTGCAAGGGGCTGCAAGGATGGAATTTACATTTTTCCAGACACATCTGCAATCTCTCTTTCCTCATGTGTCAGACTGGCAATAGCAGAATATCCTCCTGTCTACAGTAAATCCACAGTAGTAAAGTGCTGGTGTGCTTGAATGAACTAGATAGCCATGCGACTACTTTACCCTCAATAGGGGCTGAGTTTTGTGGGCGGGTGTTTGATACGGGTACAGTTCTCGAACAGTAATAGCACTGCAATATTGTAGAACTTGAGCTTAGCTGCTTACTTCTAAGCGCGACCTGGATGCCGGCTCTGAAACTGGGATCTACGCGTTGTAACACAGCAGGTCTGGCGCCAGGTTTATGAAAAGAAACTTGTAGATAAGAGCTGCTTCTGTTCCCAAGGTGCTACACAGACTTTTAACAATTTCTCTATAGATTTCTACAAAAATATAAAAAATTCTATCAACATAACCATTCTACAGAATTCCTGTGGATTTTGTACATTTTGTTTAAAAAAAGTCAAATTCTATAAAACCCCCCCAAAGGTATTTAAAATTGTCTTAAGATTATTGCACACGCTGCAGTACATTTGTATTTGATTTTCAAAAGGGCATCTAGAAAAAACTTATCCAGTTTAGAAAACAAACTATTTTACATGGATCTCTTTTCCTGAATGCATCATCAAACAATATTTTTTATTAGCTAGTCTTCACTGAATACTCACGTATGATGTAAACTTTTTGTTACTTCCACAAACCTTGTCAGTGGGCAACCGCCCAGGTATTGAAAATATAAGAGCCTTTAGGCTTTCTGTTACATTTGGAGTTGAGCATCGAATTAAGATCATATCACCATTTCGTGCCATGATTTCAAGCTAAAATGTTGCTTTTTTTTTTTTTCAGAAGCAAGTGACTGTACGAGTAGTATCATTCCAGCTACACAAACACACTCCTAATCATTAAGGAATAACCAGGGTTGGCAATTTTACTGGCCTAGCTATTTTCCCAAATTATTTAGTACATGTGAAAGGCAAAGCTAAGGCTCATTATGAGTGTAAAACCAAAAAGGGATTAAGAATATTTCTCAGGCTTAGTACACTGTAATTTTATTATTTCCTTAAATACAATCTAGGGGAAGAACTGATGAAAGGTTTGTTTGAAATCATTGCTTTAAACTGGCTTAACTCTGGATTTGGACTGGCATATCAAAGAGAACGGTCTCTATATGGGCCCGGGTTGAAGAGGGGAAAAATGTCCCAGCTGAGAATTAATCTAACTGCAGTAAATATTACAGAATGTTAATCCTTCTCCTTCAAATACACCGATTGCCTGACTTCCCGCTGAAAGCCCTTACATTTCTACAGGACATGTAAATCAATAGGGATTGTTTATGGAGTAAACATCCTCAAGTGAAAGTAACGGAGCTTAAGACCTCACATGAGCTGTTGGGTATAAACAGCATCTTCTTCCTGGTTGTATATTTGAAGCTAATGCAGATACATGTAGTCTTAACAGTCTAAGCTCTGAATGGATAAAAGGCTGTACATCAACATGTTGTAGTTATTTGAAAGGATCAGTAGTTCTTCAAAAAGTTACAAACTCCCAACTGACGGAATTAGCACAAATCCTCCTCTTGCTTGTGCTGGTTTAAAGACACGATACAGCAAAGCCTTATCCATGTATGCGGCTTTAAACCTACGACTATTCGCACACTTCAAACCACGCCTACAGAGTCTTATTTAGCCTACATCTTAAGGTGATTTCATCGAAGCTGAGTGAAGTTAATGTCTGGTTTCCATCAGTCTTGTGAAGAGCGGGAGGCGTCGAACCGGCCCAACCTCTCGTGATTTTCAGGCTGTGCTGTCCAGTTTTACAGATCATTTTTTTGCAGAGGGCATTAGCACAGAAGTAAACAGTTAATTTCCGAGATGACTGACATTAAGGACCTGTTGTAAAGCAAGGACATAAATTCTGCTTTTATCTACTTTGTATCATGATGTTGCTGCTTAAGGCTTTTGACAAATTTGAAACAAAATTAGAGTCAGGGTCATGTAAATTAACTCTAGTAGTGATAGCAAAACCCTTGACCTTCTAAACTGAAAATCAACAGTAATTTCAGTACCTACAGACTTTCTTACACAAATTCTGTAAAATAACTTGCAGTAGGCCTTGATTCTGTCGAACGCATAAGCACACGATTTTAATTTTTAAGAATTACTTGAATACGATCAACCTCAAGGCAGTTTAAGCAAGAGCTTAACTTTAAACATGTGCTTAAGCCCACTGCTGTGTCACGTCTGCACTGAGTTCACCCACTGCAAACCTTAAGCTTGGCCTTACTCTCCTTCCCAGGCGGGTGCAGAAAGGAGGAGCTCGAGTGCAAACGGGTAAAACTCGGCAGAAGAAACAGTCTGTCTGGGAAACACTCGAAAAACATCTCAGAAGTGACCACAGGCACGTATATAGATTATCTATTGATTTTGTGAGTCACCAGGGGATGATCTATAATATCCTCTCGTAGTTTGGTGTTGTGTACAGTTAAATGGCTCTATGTTCACCACCCTCAGACATCTCTCAGTGTGTTGTACCTTCCTGGGCTTGTGCATCTGCTTTCATTCTGGATGTTGATTTCATGCAGGATTGGCATATTATTTCATTAAGCAATTGCCACTGCTTTTCTATACTACTCAAACAATCTTTTCCCAGAATATTATTGAAGTCCAAGGGGAAAATAAATTACATTAAATAATTCTTATTTACTGCTGACTGTGGGATACATTTCCTCTGTAATGCACTAATTGGCTACATTTTGTGCTTTGCAAAACAAAATGAAATCCAAACAAAACAAAACAAAAAAAGAGAAGGGATTAAATATATATTTTTTTAGGTTAAAATATTCATAAAAACCAACTTTATCTCAGAAATATTCTGAGATACTTAAAATAGAAGAAAATTAAACGAGTCTTTAGTCACAAAATGTACTACATCCCGCAATACTAGATTCAATTAATTTAATAAAATATAATATACATATAGATTCTGCACATCGTATTGCTTTTACCTAAGCAGAACATATGCTTAAGTAAGCGTGATATAGGTTAACCACTCTTTTAACCAGCTGGTTCTTTAATCTTTCTTTGGAAAATTTTTACCCAGTGCCATTTTGGAATACAGAGTTTCTTTTTTTTTTTTTTTTTTTTCTCTATTACATGAAAGGAAGAAAACATTTGGCACCAACAGAAAAGTTAACTCAGGGGTCCATCTCCGTTTGATCAAAGGAAAAGCTAGGAAGTGTCAACAAGTCTTTCTTTGGGGTAGGAGATGCTGACATACTGTCTGGAAGCAACGAATCCCCTATATCCATCGAATCCTTGGACTCACAGGATGGAGCACGCCGCCGCAGGCAAATGTCTCCACCGGCAGGCGAGATGCTGTGAGGTCCCCTGGGCAGCAAACTCTGTCCATCGGGTGGATCTATAGATATACACGGAGGGCTCAGTTTTTTCTTCTGCCGCGTTCCTTGCAAGCCTTCCATCTCACTTACCACCTGACTTATGAAGCCAGAAGAGCTAGATGTGGAATGGTGCTGAGGGCTGTTTTCCATGGAACAAATTTCTATTGAATGTCTCCTTTGATCATCTAACCAAGAGGGCGGTTTTTTTAGAAGACCCTGGGTGTCTACGCTGTGGTATTTCTTCAGGTCCTTCAGTGTAACGTTGCCGGTATTGCCTATGTTCCTCTTAGGAGTGAGAGGCTGAGCCTCTGAACAGGCACTGGAGGCTGTACAAGTTTCTGAAGCGAAAGGCTCCGAGGAGCTGGTTATTTCAGATACTTCTTGGTCCATTGAATCTCCAGGTGTCTCCTGATATGAGTCAGTACAAGCACACGACGCTGGTGCCTGCTTTGAAATATTATACTGATTGTGGGAATGCTGCTGCGTATGAACGCTCGCCCGGCTCCATGCAGCCAGCTGTTGTGCTTCTGAGGGCGTCAGAGCCACTGGTGACTCCTCCTTGGGCACGGCGGGGACATTCGGGTCAGAGGGTTCACTCACCTCGGTGTGGAGATTCTCCTTGCTATCCAAAGAGTCATTCCTTATAGCCATCTGTATCAGAGCACGAAGGGATCAGGGAGGAGGGGAGATGCCAGATGAGAGAGACAGACCAAACAGAGGTTAGTACCAGTAAGGCACAACATTCCCAGGGCACTCAACCCTGCTGAGATACCTTGGCACAGACCTACTGACTGCTAGAACTCGACTTGCGCCATGAGTTCTAGCAATTCCCATGCTTCAGTCATCTGTGGGTTTGTCCCTATTTAAGTGACAGCAGAATTTGGCCCTTCATTCTTCCTAAATGGTTGAACTTTGGCTTTCTCCTCTAAGGATGGAGCGCTGCAAAACCAGAATACCCCCCACACCAACTTAGACATACTCCTGTTATGCGAAGGATGAGGGTCTACAGCAAACCCCTTTATAATTTTAGCAGCCCAGGTAAAGTGGAAGGGGGAAGACGTGCACATGGGCCCATGTATTCCCTTCTCTAGCTCAGGTGATGCTGAGGACATGGAGCAGAGTCCCCAGAGCCACCGCGCTCTGCACCAGCATCAGGGCACCAGCACATCCCTGGTTTTGGTCGCCAGGCTGGAGCTGTGACTCTGCACCATCGTATGGCAGAGGAGATGGACAAGCTGGAGTCCAAAACTGGACTGATAATCTGTAATTATTTCAACTGATTCTGATGCTTGAGATCAGGCTTCCTAAGGCACATTTTGCCTTGGCTGTCTTGAGCCGTATGCAGCATCAGTGCCTGCTGGCAGAGAGAACCTATGGCTGGTATTGAAGGCTTTGTCTCTTCACTGCACTGCATCCCTTGTCCAAAGGGTTTATAAATCAGCCACGTTAACTGGCCCTTAAAGGCAGAGTCTCAGTTTGAGAAGGCTCTTAAATGATCTTAGAGATTAAAAACTTCACAGAGAGATTCGGAGGAAAGGCGTACAGCTGGTCTCAGTTCTTTAGAGAAGTGTAAGGAGATTAAACTCCTCATACTAAGGAATGCTTTTGCGACGAATCGCCCCAAAATGATCTTAGAATTGATATAAAAATTGTCTCGCAAGGATCATTCGAGCCAAATGATCTCTATTCAGGCAGAGATCTCATCAGCTGCAATACGCACACGTGTGTGCGCAGAAGCACAAGAGGCTATTGCCACATCTGCACGTTGGGTTCCCTTTGTCACCTGTGAGAGTTGAAAGACTATTTGATATGGCAAATGATTTTGTCCAATACTGGTAAATCCTTTCTAGTGCAAATTTTACAGCATAATACTGGCAACTAACCACAGCCAAGAGTGGAGCTAATTCTGGTTTCCTCAATGCCAACAGTTTTAGTGAGTGTTTGGAAGAAGAAATCATGTTAACACCCTAAGAAGAGACACAGACCACAAAATAGTAGAATACAGAAGCAAAAAGTAATTATTTTCATTACTTTTGCTCGTACACCAACCTGTGTTGCACACGACAGTATTAGTCACCACCAGCTCTTTCTTTCCCTACGATACAGGCATCTTTGGTAGTTGTTAGTACTAACTGTTTGTACAAAAGTTTTACTGTTTTGTTGCAAAATAAAAGGACCTTCTGCCATCCCATTGGAGTGCACAGCTGTAGTAGCCACAGCCTGGTGTGGGCTACACCTTGGATACTCAGTCCTGGATCCAGAAAATCAACGTAGTTTTATTTTCAGGTAAAACTCCCCTGGAGAAAAGCTTTTGTGCAATGCGCTGCCAAGGAGCGTATTCCTCGGCAGGGAATGTCCCTCAAAGCATCCGATCCACGCATCTTCATCTGCAAGTGCATCACTAATTGTCAAACTTTCCAGAGTCTAAACTGCACGTTAGTGTGGGACTGTGTCCACTCTCCAGCACTCTAAAGGGAAAGGGCGGTTAAACACACGGGTTTTAATGATGGAGGAAAGTGCACGGACCAGGTATATGGTGGACAAGATTTATCTATGCACAAATTCAGGATAAGAAAGGGGACAAGGGGAAAGGAAAGGAAAGGAAAGAAAGAGGAAAAAAAAAAAAAAAAGAAAATAAATCAGAATTACATGCAATATATGTAACAATAAGGAAAAATGGGTATTGCAAAACAAAATGTTTTGCTAGTTTGAGCCATTGTGATGTGCTAGTAAGAAATTAGTGGTTGCAATAAAAGGAGCCAAGCAGAGAGCACTTGAGCAAGCAGAAGTGCCAGAGGTGTAAAGGGAAATTTGCCTCTTTAAGGCCTAAGTTTCACAGTGTCTGGCCATCGAGATTGCAGTTAAGAGTAACAGCAATACAGCTGCCAGGAACAACCTTACATCAGCCACACTGGGAGCAACTGGCTACTGGGGAGCACGACCAAGGCAACACCTCACCCGCCTTCGGAGGGATCTGTCTGGCCCATGGACCAAATCTGATCACTGTCCCAAAGCTTTTTTCTCTCAGAAATGTCACTCCAAGAGCATGCTCATGTCACTGCATGAGCAGAGAGAGGAGGGAGCGGAATAAATTAACCTAAACATATGAAAAGGTTTAGAAAAAGAAGCTTTCAAAGATATGAAGAAAATTAGGCTGAGGAAGATGGCTAACATGGTAATTTATTCTAGATAGATCAGTTCAAAAGGATGGGTCTGTTATTCATTAGAAAGCCAGAGAGAGCGGTTATGAACTGGAATCATGACATCAATTAGTTTCCCCATTAGCAGTGATTGGGGTAGCTGGCCAGCCCTGTGCAAACGAATACATGCTAGGAATTTCTTATGTCAATTTAGTATTACAGACTAATGTAATTGTTAACCTTGGTACTTCACATTCATTTTTAGAGCTTAATGAATCAACTGTCTAATTTGTCAATGTTGATTAAAAGATGAAAGAAATAGGAATATTTTCAAGCAGGAAAGAAATTGCTTTTGAAAAAAATTGAACTGATCTATTTTGCGTATATAAAACCAGGCACGAAACTACTGAAGAAAGCAGAGTTGGGGAATCAGACATGCCTCTGGTCCTGGTCCAGCTGCACAGTGAAATATGCTTAAAAACATGAGAGTGAAGCACAAGTTTAAATATTCTACTAAAAAAGAGAAATTTAAACTTATGCTTCCAATCAACCAGACTGGAATCTTTGATTAGATCTCTTAGATGTTGGGTTGAATCAGGATTTAAATCAATGCCAGGCAAAAACCAGAGATAACACCAGTTGCAAAATAAAATGTGTTCCGTTTTGCATATACTCAAACTTTTCAAAAGCGCATGGGAGATTCAAAAGGATCTTAATTTTCAGTTCTCACTGTAAAAACAGTATGCTTTCCATGATGGTTTCACATACAAGATATCCAGCTTCCTTCAAACAGTTTTCCCCCTTCGAGAAACTGGAGGAGCCAGAGGAAGGGTGGCCTGGGATGGAGTCTGCAGTCCCTGTGTCCTTTCAAGCACCGAGAAAATCACAGCAGTTAAGAATTAGTTCCTCAACCCCAACAAGCCCCTGGGGAGCGTTTGGCTGCATTTATGAAGAGGACTGAAAAAAATTAAGTGCTAACAACGTGGAGAACATTTAGGCCTGCTGCCAAAGGAGATGATACTCATCATGCACATTCTTTGGAGACTCCTGGATGGCTTTCAGATCAGAATCCATCAACCTTTTTGTTATTTCTGTAGGAGAATTACAGTTCTCCTGAGGTTTCTCTGTGAATCCCTCCTTGAATTTGAAGTATGGTTAACCTGGACACGCCAAAATAAAATACGGCGATATAAAACCTCAGCAGGTTCACGGTCATAAGTGTGCTTACCTGTCTGCGGAGCAGCCTTTCAGCAGAAGGAGAGTGCATCTGCTGGGAAACGCGGGGTTTGCTCTCCCTTACCAAATGGTCACGAGCTCTTACAGGGTGGAAATGGTCTTTTGGAATCTGCAGGAGAGAGCTGGTGTCCACGGGCTGTGACTGCACCGATGCCTTTGAACCTTGCAAGAGGGAGAAGAGACAGAAACGCGACGTGTTCATCTGGGGATTGTGTCCCAATCTCAAGGGTCTTTCGGAAAAAACACTCTGTTGCACCTTGGACCAGACAGGCATGGCAAAACCACCGAATTCAGCAACTGGCTCTCCGTGACTGGGGAAAAAGCTCCCACCTACTAATAAATTATTCCAAAATTGTCTGTTATGTCATTTTTCTTGGCATTTTCCTCTGATACAACTGGGACTAGCTCCTGTTAAGAACAGAAGATTATAAACTAGAAGTTCATCCGGACTGGCAATTTCTACATCCCTGCTCTCGGGCCAATAACTTTGCAGACAACCATACGTCTCGGCACTGCAAGGATCTGACTTTGAAAGACTCTACAAAGGGATAACTCCATACCTGAGCATATGCGGAGACCGACTGCTGGGATCTCAAAACCAGCATGAACACTGGAAATGAAGCGAAAGGGAACAGCACCTGGCAGCTTTCAAGGCCAGTTTCACAAAGCATCCCAGGAGAAGGAAATACACACTCTCCAACCTCCTTCTGACCCTTTGTGGTTGCTGGCTACTTCTTCTAAAAGGTTTGAAACTCTACATGCTCGGCCCCCTCCCACAGGCTCAACATTTTTCAAAACAATTCATTTAACCTGGACCGCATCCCAGAGAATCTCATTTGTCCTGGAATCTTTCCCAGAACAACAGCCCCATTACGAAGGAGTATTCAAACAAATACCTCCTGCAAGTGCCAGTGTTTCTGACAACAAAACCTTTCTCAGCTTGAAATATTATGGCTTAGTGGTGGTGATTTATTAGGGGTGCCTGGCACCTTTTGCTACCTTCACAGCACTTTATAATATTACAAACTGTAAGCAGGTAGGGGTGAGTTCCCCCACCCTGCAAAGCGGTGACATTGTGGGTGGAACAGGACAACGATGCACACGCCAAGATTTGGGCACCTTCCCCACCTCTGAGCGCTTTGGCTTGCTAAAGATGATTGGAATTTCACCAGCAGGAGAAAAATACAAAAGGTTTAATTGCTTTATGTGCTTATGAATAAGACATCAGCTTTACCTTCCCCAAATACTTCTACATATCAGTGGGAGAGTTTTTGCTGTGGATGTACAAGGGTGCAACGCCTGCTCCCCTCCTAAGCCAGGGCTGTCAGATGGGGCTATTCATTTCTCCGAGCTGGAAGTGCAATCTTGAAGAAAGAAGGGACTCAGAAATTACATACTTTTCGGTCAAGTTGATGTAATTTTTGTTCAAGACAGGACAAATGAGTCCAAATAAAGAGTCAAAAATGCAGCACTGGAAACTCCCGCTGTAGCAAATGGGATTCTTTAGTACGGTCAGGGATTATAACTCTGAGGAATTTCTTGGGTGTTACAGGGAGCCATAAATTCTGGCTGCACTGAAGGTAATGGAAGTTTTGCTGTTGACTTCAGTGAGACTTAACCAGGATTTCAGACGCACCTTTTGCATTATGCACAAACAGATTCTTTAAAGGACAGCTCTTGACCTTGAAAATTTTGTATTATGGCAGCGATTTCTCACAACTTCAGATTCATCTTCCTCCGTTGTGTCTGCATTTTTTTTCTGCCATTCAACAGTCGCTATTCATACAAATTCTTATTACTATGCAAATTTCAACATCATCTTTCTAATCTGTTCAAATCTCCTACCATTCTGAACAGTGCTGAAATTATGTTCTGCTTAGAGGCTTTCAAATGACAACGCTTGTAAAAACTTCTCTGTCTTATCTGTGACAAATGTCTAAAATGATGGCGCGTACGAAAGAATTAAAGACAGCCACATTCACTTACCAGCAGAAAGTAACCCCTGGCAGACAGAGTAAATTAAACACATTGGTCAGTACCAGGAGGCAGCTGCGAGTCCAGGTACAGAGGTACACGTAGAGAGAGAGCCCTCGGTATCTGCAATATGCTGTGTCTAAGAATATCTCTGAATTTAGCTCTGAGGCATATATCCCAACCACATGCATTGGGAAGGACAATTCTACACCCTCTCATTTTTCCATTCATCTCACACTGAGATCTCTCTCGATTCAGCACATTTATGTTCATTTTACAGGCATTTCGAGACACCGTTTTCCCTTCTTTCACAGATGTTCTCATATAGAGCTTCCAAAACCTGCTAGGATAGGTACTGCTGCAAAAACGCTGACATGAGAAAATATTTTTCTGCTGGGATTTTTGCTTCAGGGCCATAGCTAGCTCAGGTGAGATGATGGAGCCCAGGCTGGATGGACTGTAACCCTTGAGGAACCAGGCAGGCGGACAACCAGTGCTGACCCAGGCCAACCGCTCTCTGTCATATTGCCAAAAAGCCCATGGGAACGGAGTTGTCTTTAACAGCCTGGACTTTGTAAGCCATGGCGGGTCTTTGTGAGTTATAGAGGGCCCTTGCAAAGCCGTTCCACAGGTCTGGACATCAACACCTCACTGCAAACCCATGGCAATTGGTTGCCTCCTGCTGGTTAGCTTGGAAAATCCCAGCTATTGGGATTTCAGGATCATTGAGTCCAACCATTAACCCAACCCTGGCACTAAACCATGTCCCCAAGAACCTCATCTCCGTGTCTGCTCAAACTCTTCAGGGATGGTGACTCCACCACTGACCTGGGCAGCCTGTTCCAATGCTTGACAACCATTTCTGGGAAGAAATTTATCCTAATATCCAATCTAAACTTCCCCTGGTGCAACATGAGGTTGTTTCTTCTCATCCTATCACTTGCTGCTTGGGAGCAGAGCCCGACCCCCCTGGCTCCAAGCTCCTTTCAGGCAGTTCAGAGATCAGAAGGTCTCCCCTCAGCTCCTGTTCTCCAGGCTGAACCCCCAGCTCCCTCAGCCTCTCCCATCACACTTGTGTTCCAGCACCTTCCCCAGCTCCGTTCTCTTCTCTCAACTCGCTCCAGCACCTCAAGGGCTTTCTTGTCTTGAGGGGCCCAAAACAGAACCCAGGATTTGAGATTTGGCCTCAGGAGGGAGACAATCACTCCCCTGTCCTGCTCTGGTCCCAGTTGACAGATGTGTACCTGACTGGGACTTGTGATGTGCCGGGTTCCTCTCGCCCAGGGAGGCCGGGCAGGGGCTGGAGTAGGGTGGCTGGAACATGTAGCTGTCATTTGGCAGAGAGTGGGTCCGTCCCACCGAAGGCTTCCTCACGCTCAGCAAGTCCTTGCTGGGAGACAAGGTCAGCGTGTCATCTTTGGAGCGGAGATCAGCCTACAGGGAAAAACAACAGTGAGGAAGGAAGAAATCATGGGGTGGGAAGAGGAGAAGTGCCCAGAAACGTGAGTGACAGCCATTGCAATCAGGATGGCACGATGGGCATGCACATCGTCAGGATGGACGAGTTGCACAAATGGAGCTACCAGGAAGCTCTACCCCTCATTTTGTATTGTCAATAAATTGTCACACAGAATGGACCACAGAAAAGGAGGAAGCAGCACTGTAGTAATAAACCATGACTATTTCGGGGATGTGCAAAGAAGGCATCATGCCTCAAGGCCAGCAAAGGTCACATGCTTTGCATCACTTTGATTCTCTGCAATAACTGTAAAGCTCTATGTGCCCTCGTCAGCAAGTCAGACTTTTGCAAAGGTGAGTAGTTTCCTCTTCTAACAATAAAATAACCCCACAAAAAACACAAATACAAAAACTAGTTTACAGAATATGTTCACTATTCTAGCTCCCAGCACAATTTTATTGGTTTTTCTTCTCACATAATGAATAACTAAACCTATTTTATTGAAAGGGATATCTAAACCTACTGCTTAAGGGTTAAAGCCGTTCTTTAATTAGAAGGGATCTAATGCAAGCAAGGGTTATTGTATATATGTTGACTGTGGAATTTTTACAGCCAAAGAGTCTCTTGTGCAGCACCAGAGGCAATATCAAATGAGGTGCATTCAGGTCTGATTTCATAAGGAAATATCTCCACCCCAGAAATGTTCTTGGGTGTTATTATGTTGGTTAGTGTTAGCAAAAATGGAAGCAAAGTCAACTTCCATGGATATTTCTAATGAAAGAATTACTTCATTAAAAGTTCTCCCTTGAAAAACACAGAAATAAGATGTGACACTACTCTGATACAGTATATTTCTGATCATTTTTAGAAAACTTTAAATCTTACTTTCTGACAAATCTTCCCTTCACTCAGTGCATTACAGGTTTTCTGAAATAAACACTAGGATTTTTTTTTTTTGCAATGTTATCTATTAGTCATAAAACCCAAATTTCACTAAGGCATTTCATATTCACAAGAAAGACGATGAGATTGAAAGGAATTTACAAAAAGGAAGGGAAAAAAAAAAAAAAAGAAAAACAACAAAAAAGGAAGACCACCGTTGTAAATTTAATGAAGAAAACAATCTGCACTGTCATGCAGCATTAATTTCAGTCCTCAGGAACCTGCCGATATGGATATAGCCCAGATAAGAGATGCCGCAGCCTCCTGATGCAGCTCGGGGAAGGAGAGCGAAATCTGTACTGGTAAAGCTGAGACTTGGCTTTTAGGAACCTCTCTGTCCCTCCCCTCCCTGCTTTCCTGTTCCAAGCAGTATGTTTATGCTATGTAGCTTTCATACTATTCCGCTTCAAAGCAAAAAACATGGCCTGAAACCCGAGATTTCAAATTCAAAACCATTTGGATCCAAACACGAGAATTTGGATTCCATATCCTACGCAAACCCAACCTTTAATGAACCTTTAGCTTCATTGACAGGATCCAATACCACAGCGGGCTCGTTTCCACTTTCTGATCACCTCGGGAGAAATCTCATGAGTGAACTTTGTGAAAACCTTTTGAAATGGCTGAAAAATGATCTTCTGAGCCCAGCTCGCAAACAGAGTGGCAGGACCACATGACTTTTGGGTTCGCTGATAGTTTTAAGAAACACGTTGTTTTGGCTTGACTGAAAATCAAATTTGAGTTTTCCGTGAACCAGAAAAACGAAACAAAACAAAAAAAACCTCAACCCAAATCTATTTTGAGTCAAAACATTCTGAGTTGTTTTTCAACTAAAGCTGTGTTTAAATGAAGTCTAAAAATACTGCATTTAGAAAATATCTCCACAAAAGCTTGCAGTTTTTCAGGAGTTTGGGAAACTGTTTTGACCAAAACACTTTGTTGGTATTGACACAAATTCACAAAATGCTTTGTTCAACCTGGTTTTGCCTTTTTTTTTGGAGGAAAACCATGTCTCTTGGCTATACCCTTGAGACTTTGCTGCATTGTCAGACAGGTTTGTCTGATCTAATTCAATCCTAGAAGGGCTGTCTCCTCAGTCCAGCTCTCCAGACTAATTTTGAAACAAAACGTCCCATACAAAACGTTACAAGTAGTTTACAAAATCTTTCGCACGTGATGCCATGAAGCATGATGGGAAATATTGTCACGGTTTAAGAGATGTTTCCCAAATAAGTGCTAATTAGGATGACAATTGACTATAATGGCAGAAAATTTATCAACAACACAAACATCCAAAGGCAGGTACATGAACAACAACAAAGAAAACAATGATCCAAAAATGTTGGAAGAGGAGTTATGTCTGTTGTACAGCAGAAAAAAAGCACTTGACTGCTACACAGCTAAAAATGTCTAATGTTTCAAAGAGGAGATGGTTAAAGCAGGGTTCAAAATACTGGTTATTTCATTCAAAAAGAGACAAAATAGTCCAAATTTTTTTTTCTTTTTATTTTTTTTTTTTTTCTTCTTCAGCAGGATGACTGCTCATAACAATTCACAAGAGCAGCATCTCGGAGAGATCCCCATCTGATATTTGTAAAATAAACAGTCTGGCATCAATCATGCAAAAAGCCTTGTGGTGCCTGTGTTCATAAAGACAAAAATCCGTCACAAACCAAAGGGCTGTAGATGACCCCTCAGCAGAGGACACATGAGTCATTAGCTCATGGGTGTCTCTTCCACGCAACATCACTGATTTGTTTCAGATGGGGAGGAAATGTCGACCTTGACGCTTTCCAAAGTGGGGGTTTTTTACTATTTATTTTACTTGTAGAAAACACACTGTTTTTACATAAGACACCAAAGGAAAAATAGAATTAAATACTTGTTCCTTGCAAGGAGCCAAGTTTGTGGACAAGAGCGATAACAAGCCAGGACCTAATGGCATTAAGGACAACGTCCTGCTCAGGGGGAAGGTTGGTGCTGTTTGGAAATGGGCTTGAACTGAAAATGCCATTGGGCAGGTGTAGAGAGGTGGAAACAGTATTTCGAACCCTGTAAACATCAGACTATACAGCAACCAGTGTATGTACATTGCTTTCCAGAGCATTAAGTAAGTGTGTGTTAGTGTCATCAGGAAAAGAGTCATCCGTCAGAGCTAAGGACCAGGACTTTTCAGAGAGAATATCTGACGTCAGAGACAGAGCCTCCATCTCAGCTAGAGGGATCTAAAGGGAGAGACGATTAAGCATAAGAAACCAGGACACAAATCTTTAGGAAAAGAAATAAAAAAATTATCATAATCTAAATACTTCTAGACACTAAAGCAATATCCCTGCAGTGGGAGATTCATGCACATTGTTATCAGGGACAGAATGTTAAAGAAATGAAATATAACAAAGAAATTTAAAAAAAAAAAAAAAAAAAAGGAGTGAGACATTCATACTTAAATGCTTACCAGTGAGCTGGGAGAGAATTTAAAACCATACACTAATGCTAGCATTGTATTTGGTTGTTCTCCTGTCTAGATGAAGAAGCAAAAGTAACATTACTTTTATACTAAAGATATTTATCCTCTTGGCTATGATCAAATACAAGAGGCTTCCAGATCTCCCAACTCTCTCAAGTTGTTCCTACCCAATAACTGATCTGCTTGAGTCCCCAGAGATTCCCCGATAACAAAACAATTTTGCAGGTGGGGTATGGAGTGTGCCTTTCCCTGCACTCCGATGGGACTATAATTAACTATATATATAATTAACTATAATTAACTTCCTAACAGCTAAATGGGGACAGGGAGAAACTTAAGGCTTGATTCAAAGTCTGGAAAGGTCAGCGAGTGCCTTCCCGGTGACTTCAGTGGGGATTGGCCTGCGAGAGACCCCAGTGCCTGGGTAAGCACCAATAACTGTCCTATTAAAGAACCTCCTGCCCCCCAAATGCCACCCAGGCCTGTTCCCCAGCCCTGTCCCCAACAGGCTCCTGCAGCCCTGAGCAAACCCAGGTGAGTTGCTGCACTGCTGTACGATGCACCTTGCCCAAACGCATCCCCGCCGAAGGCACTCCAGAGATTGAGAAAGATCTTAATCAAAGCATTGATGAAGCTCTCTCCCTAGACACAGGGGTCTTTTGTGTAAGAAATGTGAAACGTCACTTCAGGTTTTGGAGAGAAAGGGGAAAAAGGGGGCTGCAGTGTCTCCCCCGGTGCCGCATTCCTGCTGCCAAGCACCAGCGGAGCGATGCTCGCCCTCCCCAAGGCTCCACCTCAGGTCCGTGTCTGATGCCTGTGACATTGGGGACAACATTTCATCAGGAAACCTCCAGACCTGGCTCACTTCGGCAGGGGCCGCCTGGTCCGGGCAAGTCCCAGGTGCTTCCTTTTCATTTCTTATTGCATTTTTTTTCCCCCCTATCCTCTATGCTTGAAAAGTCTTTCAACAGCAATATATCTTCCAAGAGAAACCACAGAGGCCCAGATCTGTTGCACTTAAGTTATCAGAGGGCTGGATTTTCTCACTCTTAGAAATGGCATCACTGGGGTGAACTAAAACCAGTGGTGAGTGAACCTTGAGAGGCTCCAAACTTCAGCCAAGATAAGCAAGAGGGTCGGGCTCCTCTCATCTAACCTTGGATTCGATATCTCCTCTAGCACAGCCGTCTGCTGGCAACGGATGAGAGAGATGCTTTGGAGGAGCTCCTGATTTCATACGAGGCTCCCCAAAAAAAGCATCGCCAGCTGCCAGCATAGGGCAGCGATCCCCAATGGGGACCCGGTGGCCGAAGCTGTGCCGGAGCATGGGGGACACCAGCAGCTCCTGCCCGATGGAGCAGCTCCGCCAAGAGCTGCTATTAATCAGGTTGCTTTCAGCAAGTCCCAGTGCTGCTCTAAATTTCCTGAGTTGCCTGAGAACATGACAAATGGTGTGAACGGAAAAGCCAAAATGTAAACAAAACATCACCCTCCTTCAGCCTCCCTTCTCCCAAAATTGAGTTTGAAGCCGTCAAAACATTTGGTTGGAAACATTCAACTGATTTATACAGGCTTTAATTAGAGGGGGGTGGGAAAATAAAATAGCTTAAATTCTAAAAGAAAAAGCCATTGCAAACTGGAATGCTATATTTTTTCATTACAAACATGTCAAAACAGAAGCATTTTTTTGCTGCAGCAGCACTTTCTGGTGAAAAACGTTGTGATAAAAAATTTTCAACCAGCTCTCACTGAGTCTCATACTGACCCTCTGCCTTCCCTGTCAAAGCTACCGTCTCTATTCTTCCTGCAATTCTTAGAGGCAACCACTTTCTATAGCTTAATAGACCTCAATCTGGAAAGCGATACGCAGCAATCCGAGGGAGACATGTTATCCCGCTATATAAAGCTCTGCAGTAGGATTTCATTTTACCTAAGCTTATTCCTTTCCTCTAATGAACCACCGAGTTGGATAATTTAGTGTGTCAGCGAGCTCATAAATAAGCACACTGATTTAACAAGAAAACTTCTGCTATTTTTAGCCAGAAAGGAAAAAACATCTAGATCAAGAAATATGGAATTTGCTCAATTCCAACTGCAGGAAAAAATAGGTATGTTTGAATTATTATTATGGTCATTGCAGTGATTTGGGAAAAATATTTGCTCTAAAGAATAACATGCTTGAGAAAGTAGGCATTTTATTCTAAGAAGTAAATGAACTAATTTTGAACAAGTATTACAGCCCTTGTTTGTGAAAGCACTGGAGCACACGATTACTTAAGTACATCATTAAGGGCTGCCTGACCGTCTAAATTCAGTTTAGATCAGAGATGAGGATCTAGTTTACAATGACCCACTTGCAAGAAGCCTCTTTAGGAAAATAATTCAAAACTGGATTTTCACGCAGTGTAAGTAGGCACAAAATGCAGAGATCGTTTTATGATCCCCAGCAGCTCATGCTCTGCTCTGGGCAAACCTCACATCATGAGGCATGTCCTGACATTGTACAGGTTAGGAGCAAAAAACCAAAAAACTCCACTGAAGGTTGAAAACGTAATTTTGTACATTTTTCCCTACAACACTCGTGAACAGTAAATCCCAATGAAAAACTTCTTACTGTGTTGAAGAGAGCAGCTCAGAGCTTGTACTTTTCCTCTTGCATTGATATACAACATCATAAACCAAGATATTATCTCAACTCCCACAGAAAAAGCCCAAATGACTTATGCTTCAAAATCCCTGTGACTACATTACATAAAGAACTTTAACTCTCTATTAAAGGTCTCAGTCAAATTGAGTTTGGATGGAGACTTTGCAGGAAATTAGGAATATTAACCTGGTTCTCAGAGTTGTAATATTCGGGAGCTGGGAGGGCATAATGATGGTACACAGAGCCTGACAGGTTGTCCATCAGCTTCAGCTCTCCTTCCAGAGATTCCTGGATCAGCAGGGATATGGTATCAAACAAGTGCCTTTCCTAGTAGGGGTGGTGTGGAGCGTGCAGAGAGAGAGAGCAAGCCAAAGAGAGGAAAAATTCAGGGACAGGGACAGAGAGAGAAAAGGACAGTGTATAAAACCCAACAAACAAGAGGGGGGGCGGGGAAAAAAAGAAAAAAAACAGGATAGAAGGAAGGGGGGTTGAGATGGGAACGTTCAGGGAGAATAGCAGTAACGGGGACAACGGGACAGGAGAGGAGAGAGAACAGTGCAGTAATATCACGGTGAGCAGTGACAGATTCTCAGACATTTCTAGAGACGAGGCCAACACCAACTGCCCCAGAACCATGGTGCTCCCAACTCAGGACCCTCCTTGGGGACAATTCTTGCCCTCAGCAAACACAGCCGGTTACTCCTGGGATCTAAGCATACAGCAGCATCTTGGTACTTGGTGCTGTGAACTTCTACAGGACACCACTGCTGTAAGGTTTCTACAACCACGATTCACATTTCTGAGCAAGACCTAATATCTGACACCTAAATCCATATCCAGAGCTCACATAAATTAAAATAACCTGACTTGAAGAGAAGCTGAGCATCCTGTCCATAAAAGCTGCAGATGCTTAGGACAGACACACGTCAGGTCACTAATTCACGTGCCAGACATGGGTTGAGGTGCCTCAGTCGTCCTGGCCGACTTCAAACCAGCTGGCCACAGCACAGACAATGGGAGGTGACACAGAGCAGGGTCTGGCTTTCGCAGGCAGCGTGGGAGCGGTTTAAGGGTTGCACCTTTCATGTAGGGAATGCCCACTACATACAATGAAATGAGGACCGTCGTTACAGTCAAACAGCACACAGTGCAGAAATCCTGGGGAACAGGCAAGCAGAAGAGCATGCTGAACATGTGTCGTTGCAGGGTCATGTCCTAGGGATTGTATTCCTCTGCTATCGTGCTCAAGCATCAGATTTTTCCTGAAGATTTTGGCTGGGAGAAAAAATAATTGAAATAAAATCTCCCGGGGGATTTTGAGGCCTCTGTTTGAGTGAAAGAGCAAGAAACACAGTCTGGAGATTATAATTAGAATAAGCGCCTTCCAAAGCCACCTTCAGAGAGGACAGTTTATGAGACTGAAGAGCTGCAGGTATCCTTCCCACTGACTTGTCTTGCAATTTCTCTCTTCGCCAGTGTGAGGACTAGTGCAGGACAACGGTGCTGAGGACAGTTTGCCAGTACTCTGCTGAACACGTACAACAACAGTTGGGACATGTTCTTTCTTCCTAGAGAACGTAATGAGCCTGGATTTCCCCATGTTGCCCTGAACTCCCTTTTCCTGTGCCAAAGAGCAGCTTTGGACTCCATCTCAGACGTCAGTGACTCCTAACGGCACCAGAAATTTCCAGTAGCTTAAGAACTGCAACAAAGCTTAAGCAGAGATTTACTCTTTTTCACCCTTGGACTAAAGATCATAAATGAGTTTTTCATGCATTAGAATACTCATTAGTCCACCCCAGGCAGAAGCCAAGATATGCTGTTGTGAAATCATGATGTAATAAAAGCTAATGAGGTCTGTGTAGAGTTTAACCCAAGTTGCAATCAGCTAAGGCTAAAAAAAAAGCTTTTTCTTGTATAATTCCTGTTCGGTTCCCTCCCAAAGGACCTGACCTCACCTCTCTCATTCCTCAAACTGAGTTTTCATCCAGAAACTCGTGCTTTAGAGAGACTTGTTGCAGCTCATAGCAGCTACCGCACTCCAGCCCTGCTCCTGGCTGGTGGGAGTTTTGCCACCAGTTCTGGTGAGCTCAGGTCTGAGCCTCCTCTGACTGATTCTGTTGTTAAAATAATCTTTTCTTACAAGCTTGATTGCGGGGATGGATTTTAAATTGAAGTTACATAAAACAAATTTAATACCTAAGCAAAGATTAGCCAAGTTTTATTCCTCTTTTATGTTGTGGTTTATGGTTTGCATTAGAAAAGCAAACACATCATGCTCATGATTTTGCTGTCACAAAGGACCTAGCCCAAACTCTGGATTAGAGCAAATTTGGAGCGAGCTCTGAACTGGGTGGCTTGGGCACATCTCCAGAACAAACTGCAAAGCTCTCTACCTCTGAACAGATGTGTCAAGGTGGTCTGGAGACCTGCCTGGGTCTCTTCCCTGGAGCATCGGTGCCCGCACCACGCAATGGCCACTCAGCAGACAGCGAGGAATACAAGCCCTAGACGTACGTACACCCACTCCTCCGTCACCGACTCGTGCATGTCTTCCGCCAGCAAATACGCAGGTCAAGCCCTCTTCACCCTCCAACCGAGATTCTCACCATAGGGTAAACTAATGAGAGCTGAGAATCCACCTTGATTTGCATGGGATTGGTACATCCTCGGGGGCTCTCAGGTCTCTCTCCACCGCTGCTTGTCCATGCAAAGATGTCTGAGGGGCTGTGTTGGCCAGGGGTGATTGTCTTCATCTCCATCTCCAGTTCTGCTTCGAGCTCTGCCTCCTCCTTTGCCTCCTTGTTGCTCTCCTCCAAGTGCTTCATGAGCACGGCGATCACCACGTTCACCAGGACAAACTGGGCCGTCAGCACGAAGGAGACGAAGTAGATGGGTGAAATGACGGTGTTGTAACAGGTGGACTCCTGGTCACAGTCTCGCAGCGTGTCCTGGAAAGAGAGGGGAAATGAGGAAGGGATGTGAAGAGGTTCCAGCATAGACCTCACTCTGCCGTCCGGTCATCTGGCTGCAATGGGTTCTCCTTTCATGAAGAAAACTGAGAGGATTCAGCAAATTTCATGTCTAAAACGGCAAAATACTTGCCAGCAAAACCTTACATTTTCTGCGTTAGTCACCACGAGCAGGCTTAGAAGAAATCGTTCTTGGGGTGTGTGACAACAGACATCGACACCCTGCTGCTCCCAAAGGAAAGGCTGTTTTATCAGGTTAGACACCAAACGCACAAGAGTGTGACAGATGGATCCAGGGCAAAGCAGGGTGCAGCTACAACCCGTCAGCAATCCCACTTGCAGACACTCTTTCCTCAAGTTCACACCCTGTCACTAAGACTTTGGCCACCTACCGCTCACCGTGGGCTACAAAGGGACAGAGAAGTGATTCCTTCGCACTAGCTTGCACCTTGTGCATTCGCAGACCTGATTTCTTCACAATAGCATCCCTTAAGGCTGTTTCCTAAGAGAGACTCTCAGAAACCTGGGTTTTCCCAGGAAAAAAACCCCACAAAGTAAACCCAACAACAATGATAATAGTAGCTGGAGATTTTTAAGTAAAACAATAAAACTAATGCACATTACTGAGCTGAACTCACGTTTTACCTGAGAGATGAGTCCCTTTATTTTTCCCCCTTCTTTTAAATTTGCTTTCTTAGGTTAAAAAAGGGAATATATGGAGTTTGCCAGGAGCCTGCAACCATAGGCACCACATTGTTGGGAGGAGGGAACAGAATTATTAGAGACTTTGCCCAGTGCATGAATGAGGACACCAGCTCACTGCAGGACGTGAGTGTCCTGGCTGAGCATTGTTACCATCCTGAAGCGGCGTGGATGGCTTATCATTAATTATTATTTATTAGAATAATTATTAATAACTAATAAGTATTAAGAATTATTAATTATTATCCTAATTATAGGCAATACTCCTTTTCCCTGCGTCTCTTACCTTCATTATCCCATTCCAGTTGTCTCCCGTGGATACTCGGAAGAGGGTCAGAAAGGCCATCCCAAAGTTTCGGAAGGTGGCGTGCCGTCCCAGCCCCTCGCAGGGGTGCGTGTCATCGCATTCTGGGGACCAAGCACGGCCGTGAGACCCCTGTGCACCCACCGTTCCCCCCTCCACCACCGGCACAGGGACACTCACCAAGGTCTCCAAATAGCTCCACTCCAAGAGCTGCAAAGATGAAAAACAACAACATGAAGAGAAGACCCAGATTCCCCACCTGGAAAGAGAAAAAGAAATAGGGGGGGAAAAAACACACAAAAAAAGAACGTTCATTGATCTTTTTGTTCCAGACCTGTTTCTTGCTGTATTCTTTAATCCAAAACTTAAGTTGCTTCAGGGGAAAAATGACCTCAATGTGAGGACTGTATCTCAGACTGAGCTTCGGAAGGGAAATGCGATTTTCTAATGACAGTAAAGATAAAATGATTAGCATTCCTCTGCGATAGGAAATGAGGTCTGGGCCAGAGGAGATCTGGTGTGATATGGCAGTGGGTTACCTGCGGCAGCGCTTGCATCACGGTGTCCAAGAGGGCTCTCATCCCTACAGCCATCTTCAGCAACTTCAACACTGCGGAAAACACGTTCGTAATATGGTAACGGCAGCGTTAGCAAACTCAGTCCCTCTCCCAAGAGCCACAGATTATAGGAAGAGAAATATGAAATCATGTCAAGTGTTCTCCATTAGCTGCTATAGTCCCAGGCCTTTTTACATTGCTCCTGGTTGCTTGGATACTATTAAAATCCCGTGAACAGCAGCATCACCTATCCTGAGACTTGGAGAAAGGGTCATCGTTCTGCCTGGCTTTTCCTTTCCCCACCTTATCTGTGTTGCACTCATCTCCTCCTTCCTCTGGTTATCGTGCGCAGTTACGGTCCCAGCCCTGGGGCTACTTTCCTACTTCCATACGTGATACCCCAAGGACCTGATCTACACATCTCTTCCAGAAGGTTGCATTTCCAATTAGAAGCTACATGTATTTTTAATTCTGAAAGGGATCCAATGCACAGGAAAAAGCACTTTTTTCCCCGCTTGAGACACAGCAGCATCTCATTTCTCCTCCAGTTCCTTCTTTGCTTAGATGATGGCTGTAATCATCGCAATTATACCTCAGAGCACAATGTTGCCCTTCAGGAGGGCCTGGGAGTATTTTATTAAGGGCCTGAGCACTCACATTTTACTCTTTCCCCATTTGGCCCTGAGAGCTTCCTGTTCTGAAAAATCAGGCCCCAAAGAAGTTGGCTTCCCAACTCGGGTACGTGTCATTACAAGTCTGAGGGGACAGACGGATGCAGAGTGACGAGGCATGCTTTGTCACCAAGTGGTGATGTAAAGCCCCACGGGAAATTAAATTCATTAGATGCTTGTCTTTCAAAGGCAACATCCTCGAGCTGGTGTTCTCTGATCCCTGTTAGAGACAACTTTGATTCGACTGGCATATTTGTTACAGGTACATCTCTGCGAGTTACAGCCACAGCTATTTCTCCTTTATTTGTAAGCGCTCAGCCTTCAAGTCCTCTCAAGACAGAAGCATATAGTCAGTCAGCTCAGTTTTTTGGCTCCTCACAAGTATTTTCCCCCATTGTTCTTTTATTTGTTTACAGCCTGTTGATGCCAGAACTATGCACATCACGATGGGGGTGTGCCCCAGGACCATTTCCCAACGCTTCACTCTCTCCTGGCGGGGACCCTGCACCTCAAACACAAGCCAACTCTGCTTTATTCATCTCACCTCGAGCAATCCTGAGAACCCTCATGATTCGGATAATAGTGGGGTTAATTGGTAGCGAAGCGTTCACCTCGATCTCTTCCAAAGTGATGCCCATGATAGACAGGAGCACGATTGCCAGATCTAATTGGTTCCATCTGGAGAAAACACAAAATGAAGTTTAACATCTACTAAGAATCTGGCAAGGAGAGGTAGCTTGTTTCACATGAATTCCAGTCATTTTGAGAGTTCTAGCACTCAAATGAATCTGCAGCATTTTTCCGAGGGTATTATACAAAAGCAGTTATGTTATGAAATCATTACAACTAATGCATCTCGTTAGAAAATCAGCCAGTTCCAAAGATATTCTTGACTGAAGGGAAAGAGAAACAAAAGCTGGGCAGTTTTTCTACCCAGAGGCTACAGACCTCAGGGGAGACGCTGCCGTATCTGTCCAGCCACTTCCAGACACGACATTCGTGGACCTCGGCACGAGATCTGCCCTAGAAAGAACCGGACCCTATGTCCAGTCCTTGCAACAAATATTATGTCGGGTGAAAAAAAGACTCCCGAGGATTTGTGCCAGGTTGGAGAGAGGCATGATCCCAGCATGGACAGCCAAAACATGGGGAGAGGGGTGGAACCACGCTCAGCTGCTAAACGAGTCATGTCAAGTCCTGCTCAGTGCCAGGGCTCTTGGTATTAACATTGAAGGAGGCAAAAATGAGAGGAGAAAGATTCACCAAGGATGTAAAAATCTGTATTTGTGAAGTAAGAGAGTGAAAAATCTAGAAAAAGCAGGATTTTCATCTGCTGTTCAGCATCTGCTTAAAAAGAGGTCCCTTTTCTCTTGCATTTCCACTCAAGACCAGATTGTGTCTCTTGGCATAAATGTTGTCACTTCACCAGGTCCTCTTGATTATATGGACATGCAAGTGGCATGAGAAGAGAACCAGCCTCTCGGTGTGAGACTTGCTCTTATTTTATCCACCCCAAGGGCCGAAGAGCCGCAATCACACTCCTTGGCGTGCCTGATCCTTTCTCCAACTCATATCCCAAGCCTCCACCGAGCCAGGTTTCAGTTTTCACACCAAGAAGCATTCAAACATGTCAGACTGACATCACCGGGAAGAGCATCGGGGTCCAGGACACTGAATTTGGGCACCTGTCCCCAGAAATGTGCTGCAGCCCCTGCAGTCAAGATGAAGCTTTTGTTACCTGTCTTGGAAGAAGCGACGAAACCCAAAGGCAATAAGCTTGAAAACAGACTCCAGGACAAAGATAACAGTAAAGATGTAATTGCAAATCTTCAGGGCTTCATCAAGAACCTGGGATGTGGACACAGGAGCAGGGTTAGACGCCAGCTCTGCTGAGGGGCTTTCTGCCTGCAAACCCGCCCTCTCCTCCTCTCACCAGCTACTCATTTCCCAGCTACAGATAAAAGGCTCCAACTGTGGGCTCTCTCCGATGACAAATGTCCCAGGGAAAAGTCCCAGCGCTTCAGAGAGTGCACAGGCTGCATTTCTGCCTGGCCCCAACCCAGCTGATTTACAGGGTGTTTCAAAAAGATGGACCCACTTTCAAAGGTACAGTGATTTCAAATAGGGTCTGGCTTTTTGAAACGCCCTGTAATTCACAGGAGGGGCTGACACAAACCCAAGGCACAACCCAAACCCCACACCAGTAACCCAGCCCCAGCTGGGATCTCTTGGGTGAGGGGTAAGAGCTGCTGCATTTGCAGGTGTCAGCAGCGCAAAACCCCTCGTGCTTTCAGCAGAAAGCTGAATTTCATCCCGCTTGCTCATTTGTTCATTGCTGCAAGAGCCGTGGGCTGGCTGGGATCACGCGAGCGCTGGCCAAATGGCTTCTTGGTGACAGCCTGTCGTTTACTCCTCACCTTGAGCTTTTGGCAAGGAGCAGGAGAGAGGGATGGCACGCCAGCAGGAACGAGTGCCTCGGGTTTTCCTCTGCCCACCCTTCCCTCTGCAGGTGTCCCAGCCTGGCCATTAACTACAGGTGCCTCCTGGCTGGGACGGCTCCTGCACAATCAGGCATTAAGCCACGTCAGAGATTATTTCATCCCAGAAGTCCAGCTTGTGGAGGAATGCTGTGGCAGCAGCATCCTGCGTGGCCTCCTAGGTAACATCCATCAAATGGATGTGCCCAGAGCACCATTAGGGATGTGAGAGATGGCAACAGAGTGCTCTCAGACAAAAAACCAAACCAAAACAAACCCAAAAAACCGAAAACCCATTGCTGATCCCTGAGCGGGAGAAATCAGTAGAGGGGGTTTTAAGCCACACACTCTGCCTTCATGCTACAGTTTAGCTTCAAGCACCCATGGATGAAAGCCACCTCACCTACCCAACAAGTGCAAGCCCAGCACCAAAGGAAGCTGTGGCTCTGAATGAGCCTCCCTGCCGTGCTGCAAGGGACCCGGGCTTTGCCAGCAAACACGCGTATTTATTTGGCAAAAGCAGGTTTTACCCAGCAACTCTTTGCTCAAAACACCTTTACGTGCACCACAGCCCTCCTCTCTGTGGGCAGCTGTAACATCTACATCTGGGATCTCATCCACAGGCCATCCCACCACCAACCCCTTTCAGCACCAACATGCTGAGCAATCATAAATTTGGATATAAAGTTCTCTGATATGCTTAACCTTTTAAATATCTGCAGGATCCCAGCCCTCAGCTACTCAGATAGTGATTTTGGGACCCTGATTCAGCACGTGCACAGCTCTCTGTGTGCTGTCATCTCAGCACAACCCAACCTTGAAGTTACTATCCAGATGCTGCATACCAGAGGCTTAGAGACAAAATGTTATTTTCCTGAAGAAAATTAAAACAAAAGTCTGCCCAACATTTTTATGATACAAGAGAAAATGTATCTGCAAAAGGACTGAGGTAAGACGCACGCCCTAGAGCGATTCCAATCCAGGCTCCTTAGCCAACAACCTTTTTCATCACCAAATTACTGAATCATTCAATGAGCCTTCCATGGTATTTAAAGGTGACCTGAACAGAAAAAAAAATAAATTGGGCTTGTGCCCTTTCACTTTTTGGCTTCTTTATGATAGGCTGGAGGCTATTTTTCCCCTTGCCTGCATGTCTTATTTGTTTGGGTTTTTTTACATTAGGTATTCAAGTCCTGTCTAGTCTTAAAGAATATTTCCCCCTATTGTGTGTTATATTTATTCATTCTGAAAGTGGCTAATAAAAATAAGTGCAAGTTATATGGCAAAGGCAGCTATTTCAATTTCATTCTTATGCATGAGAGACTTGACATCCCAGGACAGGCTGTTTTTATTTTCGGACTATGACAAAGACCCAGGAACTTAGCACACTAATATATTAAAATGTATTTTAAGGACCAGCACAGAATCCAGTGCCTTTGAAAACTGGGCCCTGTGGACACTGGGAATTTAGGAGAAACTTTGCAAAAACAAACATTTCACAATTTTTTTTTCCTTTTTTGCCCCCTTTTTTTTTTGGGTGGAAATCCTGAATCAAATGGAAGATTCCAATGATAATCTCATCTAGCAAACCAAACAAACCTGCTCCCTCCATCGTTTTTAAAGCAGCCCTTTTGCATTCAACTAGAAGGAAGAGGTGCAACAGGGTCCAGATCCCAAAAGCCATGGTTTGAGCTGGAAGATAGACAAAGGATGGGGCAAAGGGCCAGGTCGGGCAAGGTGAGCAGAGGGCCCGAGGTCTAACAGCAAAGTTGGCATTAACTCTGCCCATCAGCACATCCCACCACGGCCAAGCGTGTCGCCCAGCTCTGTCCCCATACCTTGGGCTGCTGGTAGTGCTCCATGGCCATGGTGATGACGTTGAGGCCGATCACGCCGGTGATGAACAGGTCCAGGTAGTGGCTGGTGCACATCTGGTGGATGAGGAGGCGGAATCGGGAGTAATCCGAATAGTAGGGCTTACACTGAGCTTCTGCAGCAGGGAGGAGGAGAGCGGAGAGGCACAGCAAGTCATTTCTCTGCGTCTTTCTGAAGTCAATGCACTCTCACTTTCCAACTCCAAAGATGATAAATTCTAGACCAATTATAGCAACATGCTGTCTTTTTTTAAAATTTATTCTCCCTTTTTTCTTGCTGGCATGTTACCATTTTAAATACACAGCAGGGCTCCTGTCATCTTATGTACGTTAAACATCTTCAGTGGGACATGCACTATACTCAGCCTTATGGCATCAGGGATGGGGTGAGCTGGGACTATTGTGCTGCTAAAGACTGTTTTCCCTGTAGGGAAATTTAAATTAAATTTAAATCTAAACAACATCTTTCGCTTATGCTGATTTTAAAGGATCTTAGAAGTCCCCAAAGTATCCAAAAGCTCAATTAATGGTCAGATACTGGGAACAGATTTTACTAACAATGGCTTAAATACACAGACCATTGAGTTAGCGGTGGTCTTTGAAAGAGAAGTAATTCAGTCATGTTATGTTCTTTGCAGTAAACTGCAGATAGAACAAAATTCAACACTTTGGCTGTCAGAGCCCTGAAAAATGGCCCATAAAAAATACCAAGGAAAACTGATCAGTCAGCCTTAGCGATTAGAAAATAATGATCCTCCATTTAGACAAGATTATCAAAATACAGATTTCACTGCTCGACTCGTTCCCATGTTCGGCTGCCTCAGGGATGACACATGCTCTTCAGACCTTGAACATTCCTAGAGATAAACTCATTTACTCACCTAATCTCTAATGGGGAAATGCCAAGGCTGAGTATATAATTCAGTACAATTTTCAAGAAGGCATTATAATGCAGATTGAAGCAGAAAGGACTGTCTTGAATATGTCAAAGTATAATATTACTCTCATAATTAGACGATCAACTGGTTATGAAAATTATTGAGCTGCAAGAATTACATGGCTTGATATTTAGTGCTGCTCAGCAAATGTACAGTTTGATACATTATTCCGAGCAAAAATTTCGGCAGAATGAAGCCACAAAGCACAGGTTTGGGTTGCCCTCAGGGAAAACTAATTTTAGAAGATTAAATTTTGCCTGGAAATAGAATTCACTTTGTCAATAGCCAATGACATTGCAATCAAACCCATAGATTTAATGGTTTCACGTGCTCCCTGCTTCATAACAGGATCGTGAAAAATCAGTTTTGTTTTTTCCCTAAAGACAGACCTTTCCCTTACAGCCCAGGGACCAGAGAGACAAATCACTCAGCGGTTTTATTCTGTAGGGGGTTGGAATGCCCAAAAATCTGCTTCAGTGTCATCAAATAAAAGGTGGTATTAATATTCACTTTCTGATCTGCAGTGTGCTTTAGGTGATCTGTACCTGAGTGCTAAAGCACGATATCGATGAAAAGGTCTATAAAATGAATTTTCATGCTGAATCTATTGAGTGCTTACAAAAAAGCATCCTGGTAGCTGCTGACTCACTCATAAGACTTTGTCAGATATCTCAGAATCTGCATAAATCTCCATAAAGTCAAGATATCTCGATCACATTATGCTAAATTATGAGTAGCAAATTAACTAAAATGTTTGAATACAATTAGGTTAGGAATGGGACCTATTTTTATGAACCAACTTATCATCTCAGAAAGAAACACCATCGTAATTGGATCACTTACTTCTTCTACATTTATGCATAATTCACATTCAAAAAGAAAAATGTCAATGTTTCTGCCTTTGCTTGCAGTGGATTTACTTGTGAATAATTACACTGGAATTCAAATTTTTCTTAGCTTTGATTGACAGGTAATTCCAAAGCCTACAGAATAGCACCGTCGCTGTTAGAACAGAGACAGGATTTAGAGAGAGGTTGTAAAATGTCCTCTGTGCAGGGCTCGTGCACCTGGATTAGCCACTGCATGACCTTGTAAGCAGGGTTGCCAGTTGTTCAGATATTTTCCAAGGTTTCTTCCCCTTCACATCCCCCCTCTCCCAAACGCCAAAGCTCCTTTCCACTTTTCCCAGTACATGCCCCAGCCAAACATCTCTGGATGCTGCTGTCACAGATGCGCTTGCAGCCTTAGAAAATCACCATTAGTAAATGTTTCACCCTTCCCCATTAGTGTTAAATAAGAGGGGGTTTGTCAACCCTGGTCATTATCCATGTCACCACTCGCTTCCCCGGTCGTCGCATGCTGGCCATGCAAGTTAGTGCAATAGAGAAACCACCGCGAGATGAACCACACAAGCTGGCATGCTGTCCGAGGACTATAGATAAATAGCTACTGTGTCTAGGCAGGCAGGGAACTTTCTGAACAGATAAACCTTTTTTTTTTTTTTTCTATTGTATAAATACCATTTATTTAACCCAACCTGCACAGCTCTGCAAAAAAGTCAGGTGTTGCTCATGTATAACCATCCAAGTGCAAAGCCCGTGCCACCTATCACACAGTATCGTTTCTAATTATTGCAGGAAAGATCTAAACAATACCAACATCTTGGGAAATACAGACATCTGTTAAACTCCGGGTGGTGAACTTCACAACTAACACAACACGACATTACTGTACTGTTACAATACACTGTGTCAAGAACAACAAGAGCTCTGGGTTAGTCTCGGTTATTACTGGAAAGGTTAACTTGGCTTCCCGGCACACATGGCGTTAAAGAAAAGAGGAGGAGAGCAAACAAACAAAAGAAGAATTGGCAGAATGAGAATGTGAAAAGATGGGGAAATACAGCAAAAGCCCACTATGAGACATCAGGCTGGTAAACAGGGTGTAAATCCAGCTGCTTCACTGTGGCCAGAGGCCAGGAGGGTGGGAGAGAGAGAAGTGGTTCAAATTTAGATATCGTTACACTGGAGAAAATCAGCTCAGACAGTGGAGCCTGAGCAATCTCCTCCTAACCCAGGCAGGAAGGAGATTTTACAGCTTGTAAAGTCCCACCTGCCTCTTCATCCTGAGTGATGGATATCTGAGGGGACAGTGCTGGCAAGGGGGCTCTGTGCCTGGCAGGAGGGCACTTGGCTTGTCACTTTTGTGATCCCTCAGTTCAAGTTGTTTCCCAAGCAGACATTCTGTGCTCATCTTGGCATCATCCCATGGGATTAATAATTGATCCCCTTGACAAGGGCTGGGAGGCAGAGCCCGGCAGCCCCAACCTCTGTCCTGGGGCCGCCAAACTCATCGTCATCCTTTCCTGCCTGTTTGGAGTGGCAGTGACCATGGCTGTTATGGGAGAAACATTTCCCATTCCTGCTCAACCTCTCCCTTTGCCCAGAGAGGTGGTGGATGCCCCATCCCTGGAGACATCCCAGGCCAGGCTGGACGGGGCTCTGAGCAACCTGAGCTGGTGCAGATGTCCCTGCTCATGGCAGGGGTTGGACTGGATGAGCTTTGAAGGTCCCTTCCAACCCAAACTACTCTAGGATTCTTTGGTGATCACAGCCCAGCTTTGGGGCATTAAACCCCAGGCTCTGTGGGAGATGGGGCCGAGGTCACTCTTTTCCTGTTAAATACATTTTCTTGGTGGGAATGGGGCTGGGCATGTGGCTCCGAAATATCTCCAGATAGCAGCTGCCTGCAAATATAGCCCTGTCAAGAGAGAAATTGCCACTTTCCCCGAGGTGGCTTTCAAGCCGGAGGTGCGTGGGCACGGGAAATTGGAATTCACGAGAGTGGGACAATTCCATTACCATCTCCTCCAGCTTCTTCCTTCTTCTATAATAACGGAATTAACTACTTTGCAGGTCTGAGTATATCTGGAGGACAGCAGCAAACCAGTGAGCAATGAGCCTGTGACGCAGCTGGATTTACAAACTATATCAAGAGTATTATTAGGTTAAAAAGTAGTTTGCACTGAAGGAATTTTTTGTTTTAAACACAGTGTTTTACTTGGCTTTCATTGTACTGAATGGACTTATTAAAAAAAAAAAAAGCAAAATGGAAAATGATAAATTATTTCCACCGAGAAGATTCCAGTTATGACAAAATGTAGACTCAGAAACAAAAAGGAAAAAAAATAAAATCATAATCTCACTAAGCACCAAGCAACAGCGCACACACACACACACACTACTCCATCTTATCTTCACAGAAAGAGAAAAGAAACCCTCTCTAAGTGAAGAGATGTGTGGAAGTTTTGGGGTCACAACTCCAGGTTTCGCGTTGAACCACAGGAGGCTCGACTACAGCACCCAGGACTGATTCCCTCATATCCCTCACAGTCAGGTTCAGAAATAAAACCTTTCTGTTCCCTCACACCGGTGCCTGGAGAGCAGCATGGTACATTTGCTACCGCTGGATCCAAAGAAAAGACAACAAAAGGAAACACAAAGCACAGACCTGACAATCGCACAGTTTTTAAAGGCAAAGTCTAAGAGTCTTTCTGAGCCTGCGCAGGACAACGGAGGGGTTTGGAATGAGTTCAGTGCCTTAAAAATAAAATAAACCTGCCTTGTTGTAGCTCTGTAGGACCAGAAAAAGAGTCACGACCAAATAAAAAGAAAAAAAATAAAGAGACCCCCAAACCCAGTGACAACACCCCCCTCATGCTGCCCTTTTCTGCGGGAGAGGACAGGAGGCCTACCAAGAAGAGCAAGAATAAAGGCAAAGAAATAAGAATACCAGGAATGGCAATGGGAAGGAGATTCAGGATTTATTAAAGCATGTTTTGATAATGTCCAACAAGGCCTTAGAAACATAAGGTAGGAACTTCTGTCTTCCCAAGTTGTCCTTGGCAGTGAAAGCTAATAGCCCTCACCTAGCAATTTTTATTTAATCAAAACTCCCAGCAATATGTGAGAGATGGATGGAGCTCTGCTCCCGTCTCAAGCAGTGGGAGCTTGTTCACAGGTGAGAGTTTTAATGGCACAATTTTCCTAGCATATTATTTTTGCCAAAAATTACAGCTATATTTGTTTCTATGTTAGCGTCTCTTTAATTATTCAGGCTAATATTCTTAAGTTATGAATTAAACAAAATGCTTGCCAGATCAAAGCTGCTTCTAAAAATAAAAGGAGCAAGGGACAGATTTGCGGCCCTGAGTATCATCCTGGTGAGGGGGGACGGGAAAGGGAGATGCGAGCCAGCCCCGGTCGGGGTGCCCAGGTCAAACCCCAGCATCGTCAACCCAGCTGGTCCCCCCCTCCAGGACCTGGAAAAGCTTTGAGGTGGCATCTTTATTTCATTTAATTCACAAGATGCCTCATATGTTGAGTGACTCTCAATCAGTACAAAGAATTTACAAGCTGGGCAGCACAACGGCTAAACCCCACGTCCACCCTGACTCCGTTAAAGCACTGAAGCTCTGCACTATACTGAATTTTACCTTGCTGAAAAACTGCTGTGCCTCCCTGAAGCACAGTGTTTGTGGAGCAATGAGCAAGGGCTGGAGAAACAATGAAATAACCTCCCTAAGTGAGACTGCCTGCCTTCCAGAGACACTCCTGCAAATTAGTCAGAGACTCCTAAGTTGGTGGCGGGGAAGCTAGAGTAAATGATAAAGGACCCAATTCACAGTCCAGTCATTATTCTCGAACAAAAAACAAAAAAAGAAAAAAAAGGGGGAAATAAAAAAGCCATGAAGAGTCTGACAGTGTCTTAATGAAAACCAGAAAAAAATATTGAAAAACATAACATGACCAAGTGATAAATTAAAGGTTTGCAAGTGTCAGTCCTGAGGCGGGTCTGCAGACCTGCCGTTGGGAATGATGCGCGTGTGCCATGGAGGAAGCAAACGAGCTTTGCACCACACAGAGGGTTTAGTGGGATGCCTGGCAGCAGCGGTGGCCAGCATTAGTGACACAGCACTGCCATTCACGTGGGACGAAACGTGCCGACTTCCCAGTACCTTGCACTGCACTGGCTGAGCTCTCCATTAATACATCATCCAGCATTAGATCTAAAAGAACGAAACGGCATTAATGACCCGGCAGGACACACGGCAAGACTTCCCTTCCCCTTGAGAGGTCCCGGCGGCTCTCAGGCTCTCCATCGCCTCTACTGGGAACGTTTTCTTGTGGGATCCTCTCCTTGTGCCTCATGGAGGGTGGGCTCAGGCGAAAAAGGAAGAGCTCTTGTGCTTCTCCCATGTACACAGGTAGAAGCCCAAGAGATCCCTGAGAACTCCTTGGCTTGATGACGATGAAGGAGAAGACGCTTCTGAAGGATGGACTTTGTACATATCCTGCACCTTACAGCGACCGCTCCTGCATCTGCCTACATCTCACCCAGCTGGGATCTCACACGCTTGCCTGGTTTTCAGATGTCCCATTGGGTAAATGTTTTTGAAGAGTCTACAATCAAAAATGACTGTGCAACCAGTTAGATGTCTACGTCTGTCTGTGTCTGACATCCACAGTTTGATTTGGGCATCTGGCGACACTCAGGAAGCCCAGCTGAAAGAAGCCCCCATGCAGTTGCTGCTATAACTAAAGCCCTAGTCTTGGTATCATCTGCAAGTTTCCATCCTGCAGAACGAAGCTCAGAAACGACATCTGTTGCTTCCGAGGGCAAAGCTGGACACGGTCAATTAAAACCAAAGTTTCACTGAACATGAATTGGGAAAACTGTTCTGAAGTGATTTGGAGGGCTTCATGCTTTGCTCTTGAAAAGTTTTTATAGCTATTGAATACTCAGCAATATTTGATCCTCAGTGAAATATCTGTTTATTGCCTCTTTAATTAGGCATTTCATAGCACTGAATGAATAACTACATCTCTAAGGATGGTTTGTGATTCCTTCCCACTGGGAAATTGCCCAGACTTATGTCTTTTCTTCATCTAGTTCCTCTAGCATTACAAATAAGGTCATTAATAATAACTAAATATCTATTTTTCTTCTATAGAAATGTTTGCTTTTCAAAACCGCAACTTTAAATAGGGATCTTTCTATCCAGCCTTTAAAAGCATTTTCTAACTCATCAGCCTGAAACAGTGTTTGGGAACTTGAACAGACCAAAAGAGCTTTCTAGACATTTCCTTGATGTGAAAAACAAAGAAAATTCTTTCCATCTGTATCCCACTTAATTGAGAACAGTCTAACGTGTCCTCCACCACTCTTGAGGGAAGCCTCCAACTTTCCACTGACCATCACCAGGCTCTCAGCATCAACCAAAGTTTGATGTCCAGAGGCTGGTGTGATACATCCTGTTGGTTACAAAACCTGTGAAGTTCATGGGACTTGACCAAGGGGAAGTGCTGGGTAAGTGCTTTACTGAGAGAGGCTGAGATACCCTTGTGGTATATGGTTGCATGACTGAGCCTGTCACAGATATTAAACACCTCTTAGACTATTAAAAAAAAAAAAAAGACTTAATATACTTAATATTACCAGCTTTTGGAACAAGTGCCTGATCAGACAGCCTCTTAAACGGTACTGAAGTCTGTCAAAGATAGAGAAAAGCTGTGAACGGGGACATGGAGAGAGCAGCAGGCGCCTGCCCCAGGAGGGAGAGCATGAGGCCATGGACACGGAGAAGGTTCAGTCAGAAGAGAGAGCATGCAAGAAGAAGAGTACCTCCGACCTGTGTCCTCTGGCTGACTTATTCCTCCTTATTTAACCAAATTAAAAGAGAAAAAGACTAGAAGGAAAATGTCAGGTTGGAAGCTTTTAGCAGAGCTGAGGTCTAACCTCCCTTCACCTGTAAAGCCTTCTCCAGACAGGGCTGCAAGCTCGCGCATCCCATTTGGAGCTTGGTTCAATTTGCATCAGTGCTATTTTGTCTAGTTAGTTACTCTTCTCAACTGCCTTTTTTTTTTTTTCTTCTAATCTGTATTTCTCAAGCAAATGCATTGATATGTTTCTCTAAGGGGTTTTTAAGCATTACTAGAATGAGATGGCTCCATTATTTTATTACACTCTTGAATAGCAGTGGTGCTACTGTGCCAATAAATAAACCTGCTTGATAAATGGGACAGGTAACATCACTGTGGCATTACAAGGCTGTAATAAACCAAATAGTGAATCCAGCTATCAGCAACAGTGCTTATGACTCAGAAGATTTATGGTGCCATCCGGCACTGCTGATCTTTGCAGTTGTCACTATTTGTGTAACACTGAGCTCTGCTATCCAAGAAGCTGCAGGTCTGATTATTATTATATTTTAATTTAAATAACCTCCAACGGAAAGGTCATTGCAAATCATGCAGCCATTAAAAAGGCTTCCATGGCTCTTTGCTCAGCCTAAAACGACACTACTTCCTTCATGCAAATTTTATAGCTGGACATGCTTTGGGGAGAAGAATGATCACCAGACGTGAGGCAGGGAGGGGAGGGAGGAGGGGATTGTGTGGAAGGTCAAGCAGGACTCAGAAAGATGTGGAAAGACTACCGACCAGCCATCTGTTTCTCCTTACTCCTTCTCTTTTTCTCCAGCCGACGAAGCCTCTTCTCCTCCCGCCTCTTGGCTTCTTCCTCCTCCTGGTGCTGCCGACACTTGTGGAAATTCTCCACCACCACCCCCACAAACATGTTGAGGACGAAGAAGGCCACGATCAGCAGGAAGGAGATGAAGTAGAGGAGCATCCATGGATTGTAGTTCATGACTGGCTGCAATGCAGAGGAAGGCAAAGGTTAACTGAGCACCAAAAAAATAAAAAGGGACCAAATTGGTAGAGCTGCTCCATCCACAAAACCCATGGGTGGCCCTTTGAGGCAGCTCAGTGTGCTCTGCTCTTCCTGAACATTAGAGCCATCTAAAACGCTTTAACTGAATGTTCCCAAAACATAAAGCATGTTTAGGATGGAAAAACCACCTCTGTTCTGCCAACAGCAGGACAGTAGCATCCTTTGCAGCTGTTGTAAGTCCCTCACTGAAAGCCTGTACCTACACAAAGCACTTATTTTCTCCTGAAATGTCCAAGTTGCTTAAAAAGTCAACCCTTCTTTGATAGGTGCAGTTCTCCTACTTCTGGTTACACCAGTCATGTTGCAAAAACTGTAGGGAAAAGGCTAGATCCAAATCCAGACTTTCCACTCAGCTCCTTGTCACATCCCAGGACTTGGGCTAAACTGCTCCCTCAATCCCAACCCCCAATCCCCATTTGACTGCGGAGGCCAAGAGTATTTTATAAAACAAGAACCAACATGTACGACCTTTAACAACTCATTTCTTACAGCTCTGCCAGAGCACGTACCTGCTGGTCAACTCCCACAGCATCTAAGCCATCGTACATGATATCCACCCACCCATCCTTGGAGGCCAGAACAAAGAGGGACATCAGGGCCTAGAAATACACAGAAAAAAAAGTCAGACATATTTGCACTAAAGCTCTTCTACTTGTAGCATTTTATTCCTCTTGGCCCTTTCCTGTCTGAGGATGATCATTACCTGTCTGATAATGGGACACTTTGATGCCCGAGGTTTCTCCTGGCAGCAAAAACCTATCAATGTCCGTGCCTGGTTCAGCAATGAGCACTCATTCGGAAACCACAAAGCTGAAGACAAACAGAGCTTCATTTCCACCCTCCAGGTCTCTACCGCTCCCGACTAATTAGTCCTTACCAGGCTGCTAAAATAAAGCGGTGTTGCAGAGATGGTTGAAAGTGTCCGGCTCTATTAGACAAGCCCTTCTGCAAGATATATTTGGTTTGTTATGTAGCAGTGAAGCAATTAAGTACTCCACGAAGCCACATGTGCTTGTTCTGCTCCAAAAAGAAGTGTATGCCTGCTCGGAAACACTGCCTTTGGGATTTACAGAGACAGAATGCTGTGTATGTGAACTGAATATTTACTGTGACTGGTAGTGCCCTGTAAGAAAATCCCATGGGATAATAATGCACAGGTTTTAAGTCAAGGAGGTAAAGGAGCAAAGAAGCAGATTACCATTCTATTAATACCTGGCCGAGATTATCAAAATTATACTTGTGCCGGACCCATTTGTAGCTTGCTTCTGCACAATCCGATTTATTTGTGATGTTTCTGGTGTCCTCCCCTTGGCAGACAAAAAACTTGCCTTTGAAAAGCTGCAAAACACACAGAGAGGAAAGGTAAGGGTTTGGTGCGCAGGATTTCTCTGCAGATGATGGGCATTTCTCCTGGGATATTCTGCACAGCCCACGCAGACCAGAGAAGTTCAGGGAAATGGCCTCATTCGTGCAGATTATTGAGTGCAAGCAGCCTGTATAATAGGCAACTAATGAGCAAATGCATGATTTCACATCATTTAGGACGCCCACCTCGTGCATTAGGTTGTCTGGTTCAGTGATCTGAGACTGGCCTCAAGGCCTTTGCTTCTGGGTCACCAGCTCCAGTGGAGCCCCAACTAATAGCCCAGACCAGCTAATGGCTTCTCACCACACGTGGAATGTCTCCGGTGACTCTCAGCCCAGTTAACAATGCCGGTTTCAAGAATCACCGACAAATTAAGTGTAACAGGGACCCTCTGTCAGCAGAGAGAAGGTGACACTGAAGAGGGACAGTGATGGACTGAGCCCTGCTCTTACAGGTCACAAGGGGACACATTGAGAGGAGCCAGGCTCCTGCGAGTGACGTTGGGGTCTCACTGAATCAAGACTGGTGTCAGTCCAGCTCTGGTCTCTGGTCCTCAGTGCTGTTCTCCAGCCATCATTCGGCTCTGCAGTCTAGGCAGAGGTCTCTGAAATTATTCCTTGTGCAGCAGAGCTTAAGGAGTCAAGCCCAACTGATGCTAGGCAGCTTACTTCCTTTGGTGTAAGCCAGGAGAGATGCAACTCCTGGGGAGTCAGCTCCTGATTTACACCTGCACGAGGAACATGAGCTTCCACGCATTTAATTCTAGACCTGATGCTTCCCGCACCCAGAACACAGATTGGCAGGGGACGGTTACTGCTTCTGACAGGGTGATTGATGCTAGCAGGGCGGATGGTATCAAAGCCTGGGAGACATCCAACAAATCTGGTTTTATTTGCTGACAGAAACTATTGACATTACTGTTTTGGGGGGAAATGGCAGCCAGCTCGCCAGGCTCCTTAAAACACCACCTGGGTATCCAGAGAAAAGATGCTGATGGGTTTTGATCTGTTGTTCTAGACAAATATCAGTAGAAATAATAGCAAACGAGATAAACCCATGCATTACTCCATGGGTTTCCTTGAGAAATCAACAGCAGAAGCATGTTCTTGAGGCATGCAAAATTAATGACCACTCAACGCCGCCATAAAACTTCTGGATGCAAGAAAAGAAGTATTCCCTGATCTTTCCATGGAGAAACACTAGTTGTGGGTAAGGCAGACTGGGGAGATATAACCTTCACAGAGAAAAGTTTTAATTAAGCAGGAAGGTAAACAACTCTTTTTAATATATGGTTTATAAATATAACTTCTCCAGGAGCTGGACTATAATGCCACTCAGATGGGAGCAGTAACAGAGCTACTAACGGGGCTTGGAAATACAAAGCCCAATTTGCAAAAATGCTGATCCCCATCAGTGCTTCAGGTTTTAGCAGTTCTGAAAGTGAAAGACCCAATGTTTCCTACTATACTTGTTTTATGTGCTTCTTGTGTCTTATTAATGACTTTTCACATGTGGGCAAGCTCCACAACAAAAAACAGTCTTGCTAACAGGGAACACCATTAGAAAAGTGGACGTCTGGATTTAACAGCATCAAAAACCTCTAGCTTGATCCACAGTTTATATTTACATGGGAAAACCAATGGTAACCTTGAGAGATCATCTTTTTATAGAAAACAGCTATCGCTCTCATCTTACACCTAATTAGACATAAATATTAACTGAGAATTTTCATCCTGAATACAGGATCAGTCTTGCTTGTATCTACCGCTTGAGCACATCCATAGTCATGACAATTTAACATAAAACTGCAAGTCACCAGGGAAAACAATCACAATTAGCAGGGAGGAAATTCAAAGAGCATATTGCAAGTTTTGCCGTTTGGCATAAATTTTCCTGTGTCTGAGTTTTATATTGTTTTACGGGATGTGCTTAGTTTTATGAATCTGTTTAGTATAATGGATGGATGTTGTTGTATGGTAATGCTAAACCAATCTAGCTGCTGAGGTGGTTATGGATGGCACGATTTTCTTCTCTGTTTATTTTCAATGATGCATTTATTATTTAAACAGTACATTATTGTAAAATATTATATAAGACACCTTTCCAAAACAAAGCCAAACAGACCTGCTTCCCAAAGCTGGCTGTGACAGATCGAACAAAGTTCAGAAAGGAATAAGTGTTATGTCAGAATATTTATATGAAACAATCTTTTCTTCTCAGGTAATGAGAAACCAGTTGCTTCAGAAACTGCCACTTTTTCTCTGGGTTCCTGCACTCCTGGGACTGAGGGTATTGCCAGCAGAGCTGGCTGGAAGCAGACTCAGAAAGCTCTGGTTCTGCAAGCTTTCAGTTATACAAACTATCAGAATCTGGATGAATCTCCAGGTCAAGGTCTCTCTGGAGTTTACAAACCAACAATTTCAGCTCTGAGAGTTTCTATTTCCCCATTGGTTTATACCTAGAAAAAAGGTGGAGGAGAGATGTCCCCACGTTATCTCCCAGCCAGAACAGGAATGGGATTTAAATGTTTCCCAGAGCAGAGCTTTTCTGGTGGTAAATGTCATGTTTTAGACCTGACCCTTCTCTGGTGTGGCTGGGGGAGAAAGTGAAGAAATATCTTTATTCACATCCCGCTGCAGGTAGAAGTCGTCGTGGTGGAAAGAAATCCCATTCTGTGCCTTTGAGGGGGTCATGACATTGGCTTTCATATCACTGCATGCAACAGGGAAGCTTCAAGAAGTCCAAGATGTCAAGTGACACATAGCCAAGACTTGGAAGCTGGGAATAAGTTGTCTTGAGAGCACTTGAAAGAACCACACTGTGCTGCTGGGGTAGGGACAGAGAGCTGCATAAGCCCTTGTGTCTGAGCCATTCCAGGCTGTTAAGATGGCAAAGTTATGGATTCAAAACCAACACACATTTCTAGAGCTGGGCAGAGGACCTTGAACCGGCAAGAGACAAAACCAGCCCCGCTAACTGGCTCTAACCATTGCTCCTTCAGCTGTCGCTAGGGATGTATGTAGCTGGGCCACTGTTGTTAGGCTGTAATTGTTAACGAGGTTTTAATGGCTGACTATTATTGGGAAATCTGCTTCCTCCTCGCTAAGTGCAAGGAGCATTCCCCAAGAAGGCCAAACAACCTATTGTTCGGTTGCAGAAAGACTCATAGCGTGCCCATTGGTACAGATACCCAGACATGGGGCCATCTGGGGCTCATGGTGCTTTTGGGTTCGGTGCTGAGGCATCCAGGGGACTCACCTGAACTCCCAGGATCCCAAAGATTATGAAAAAGGCACAGCAGATGACCACAATGTTCCCAATGGGCTTCAGGGATGACATGAGAGTCTCCACCACCAGCTTCAGTCCTTGAGCTCGACTAATGACCCTGTGGAGACAAGTAAGCACAAAAGCTATGGTAAAAAAAAAAAAAAAAAAAGAAGTAGAGACTGTAGAGACTATACTATACTCTCAAGGACAACACTACAATGAAACAAGAAGGCTTGTGTGATTTAGAGAAGTCATCTCACCGTGCTGGGGAAGATGAACGAGGTATTCAGGCTCACAGACTTGAAGGTGGAGAGCTGGGGGACCAAGAAAGGCATCTGAAGAGGTTGGATGCCTCCCTCCTCATGATGCCAACTGGAATTAAGCATTTCACTAGCTCTGTAAATCAATTTGTACTGATGCCATAGAAACCGCTTTCCCAAGGCAGAAATTGCTGTCTGCTGTGCGAGTCCGAGGGAGGGCAGTACCTGTGTGCTTCTGGGTACTGGCTGTTGACTCCTGTGAACACCTGACACTCAAAAGCGCCACAGATTTCCCCACCTTCTTGTTTCTGCCCCATTCTCTCTTTTGCCATGGGGGTCCTCTCCCATTTCACCCCAAGTCTGGCTGTACCACCTGAAGCACAGTTGGAGTTTTGTTGCCTGGGGAGGGTCCAAGTTCTCCTCCTCTCTCCCGGGCTGTGGTGCTCCCAGCAGAGATGCCCATGGACACGTCACATGCCTGACACATGTGGCCCCCACTGGGACCCCAGCCAAGCCTGGTCCAGCCCTCTCCTGCCCCAGAGCCAACAGGTTTAGCAAACTGCACTGCTCAGCGCACAGGCACCATCAGGTCTTTCAAAAACTGTTGGCTTTAAACAGTATCTTGAAAAGCTAAAAATTATTTCTCTTGATTTCTCATTAAATATTTACTCGAAGTGTCGAGGGTAACTCATCAATTATCATTTAAAAAAGGAAACAGATGGTGGTATTTTTATGCACTCCCTTAGCAGTGAAACACAAAAGGCAGATGCTGCTCTTCCTCATGCTGGGCGTCTCTCTCAGGTGGCTCTTGTGGGTCCCTATTTTGGGCACCTCGGCTTTCCTCATGCTCAGGACAAGGGCTCTTCCCACTCCATCTGAGTGTGCAAAGCAAGATTTGGGCTGGACAGTCTAAGGCTGAATTGCTTTTTTGGATCCTCAGCTGGTCTAAAGACCTCACCATCCCTCAGCTATTACCCTCACACAGTCCTGGGTGAAATACTACAAATGCCAAACTAGAAAGGGGAAACTGAGGCACGGGAGGACCGCAAGCCATGTGCTTAGAGGTATGCAGGCACCTCATTTCCAATGATTCTGAGGGAAATTAGGTACAGTGGTGCCTTTAGGGATCTTGATTTAGGTATTCTGTTCACTGTTACACAGGATGGAACTGAAGTCAGATCTTCTAAATTGAAGGCCTTTGGTCTAAAATACTGGAGCATCCTTAAATTTTGGGGAACAAGGAAGAAATTTAGTCTCTGGAGTCTAAAGTTGATAACTTTCTCCAACGCTTATTAAGAAAGCCTATTCTAGAAATAATAAAGTGATTTCCCTTGTGAGATACTCTTTGGTATCCAGCAGAGAGAGAAAATAGGAGGTTACTCGTCTGACCTCTTAAAGTCATGTGTGTTGAGAAAAAAATGTCTGAGAAACTGCAGCATTTGGCTGCTTTCGGAGTTTTGATCGACCAGGGAATTCCTCAAATGAGAATGCATAAGGGTGAAAGCTGCCACCGGGTTAGCTCCACGCCAGTGCTGTTTCCAACCCTACAGGGAAAGAAGGCTTTGAAAAGATTTCAAAAAATAATAGTTCTTACTGATGAAAACCTTCAGACCTTGGAGCTGCCTCAAACTAAGGGCCTGATCCAACGTCAAGGCAAGTCTGTGCAAAAGCTCCTGCCGCTCTCCTGAGAGTCTCATAACTCCCTAAGAAGTGCCAGTGAAACTCTCAGCACTTCCAGATTATTAGTGTCAGTTCCAATATGTCAACACACAGCATCCCCATGCCTCATCAATATTGCCCGAGGTCCTTCTGAAATCAGGCTTGTAAACTCGTATTATCTGAGCCACCACTCCTGCAATTTATTGCTGAGGGATCCAGCTGATTTGGAGCCCTCCAGGCGTGCTAGAGCAGTAGACTTGCCGAGGTTGCACTCAGGGTAATTCCAGCCTGCATTAGGCATGTGACAAATGGGGAAATTGAAATGAGACTTTTTATTTTTCATTGTGAAGGAACGTGAATCCCTTGAGCTCCTCCTGGTTCTGCTGGTCTCAGCATTCCCGACGCTGTTAAACCCCTGGTGTGAGACACTCCAAACCCACAGCCAGCCTCACCCCAGCGGGATCACACTTACTCCTGTTAGGGCTGTTAGTCTGATCAGAGCACTCAGAAGAAGTAGCACTTAGATGAAGTAGCAGATCAATGTTAATGAAGACCTTCCTCCACATATTAAAAAAAAAAAAATAGCAAACGTGATAATATGATGGATAGAAAAGAGTCTATGAAATGACTATTTCATACTGAGATGTTATGAAAAGTGAATAATTTATCCATCAGCTTTGGAAGTCAAAGCCCAGGCACTATAGAAAGTAAAACAGCACTAAAGTCCATTCACGTTAATTCTGAATACATTTTAAATTTTGATTTCTCTTGTATCTTAAGCTACAACACTTGATCCCAACAACAGCAGGTTGAACGCATTAGGAAGGAATGTTATTGTATAAGTAATCCCTCTACTGGCTGAAACATCAGAGGGTCATGAAGACATCTTTAAATGTCACTCCTTTGTGAATATATTTTTGGAATTCTGGTCACGAAGCTGGGACTGGATCCTCATGGATTCAATTTGGAGGCTGATAATCAACCATGCAATCAAAAGCCCATGACTGGCACACAGGCCAGTTGGGTTTTTTGGGGTTTTTGTTTGGTTTTTTTTGTTTGTTTGGTTTGGTTCTGTACGAAAGGCATTAACGTGCGTGGTTTTGTGTGCTGTGTAAAGCAACACGGCTGTTTTCACAGGAGAAAATAAGAAACAGAATGAGGGAGGTCTTTTGCAAGAAGAACCCCTTCAGACCATCAACCAGGAAAGCCAAAGCCAAGATGACGAGGACTGTCCCTGCCCCTGAGTTGTGCATGACACACACAGCCGTGGCTTGGCTTCTCATGGAGAGTGTCCTCCCTGCTGCCCTGTCCCCGAGTGCCCACGGGAAGGGAGGACAGAAGGAACCGGGTTGGCTCCTCCGTGGTGGGGACAGAGCATTTGCTTTGGTCCCTGCTCTACCCCTGCCTGGGAAGGACAAACATGGGCTCAGTCTCCACAGGGGACTTGACATGGGGACTGGAGCCACAATGTGCAGAGACCTCGGGTCACCTGTCCCAGCTGTCACCCCATGTTGGTCCAGCTGAAGATCCCGGGCAGATCCCCGAGCGCCGCAGCACAGGCAGAGTGGGCAGCTGCAGGCAGCCCAGATGTGCATCCCAGAGGCAGATGGGTTTCCACGTGCGGAGATTTATGACTCATTGAAAAGCCCCCAGTCTGATGGCTGCTTTTTTCATTTCCTACAAATCTCATTACAGGGCAATAGAACGGATTGTGAACATATTCAGGGAATGGGTTTGTTGCTATCTTTTTACATTTCCTTTGTAGTAGAAAGCAGTACGTTGGCTGAAAACATTCACGCGCTCTCTTGAGAAAACATATCAAATGCCAACAGGAATGAAATAGCAATGAAAGAGCCTAATCCTGCACATGCTCCAGATGGCAGGTCTTCCTCCAGCCTGCAGCTACTCAGAGGATTGTTCCCCAGAACTGCAGACAACTCATGCACACAGGTGACTGCAGAGAAAGGCTGTAGGAGATGAAGACAGGGCTCAGCACAACCTAAGCCTACTCCTCTAGATCCAATTTACCCACACCACCTCAAAGGAGAAACTCGCATTCCACAGTTCTGAGACTGGAAATCAATCCTGCTTTTACCCAGAGCTACCCAGATTATTTTGTAGGTTTTCTTAACGTGGATCAGAAATCAGCCAAAACAGAAGAGCAGAGCAGATCTATTGAACCAGCAACCTGGCAGAAACTGGCCCCAGAAATTACAGTTGACACGGAGATGCTGAGGGACACACAAAGACCAAAAAAAAGTCTGAATTGGAGTCATGTAGGAAGACAGTCTAGTCATATGGTCAGGGAGCTGAACCACACCAATGGCATTCTCTGGCCAAATAAAAATTAATAAAGCAGCTCACGTCCTCAAACTCACCAGGCAAAACATACACATAGCCCAATTTAACAGAATGTCTTTCCTAGCCGTTGAGAATATTTGAAAGATCTACATATAGGCATGGCTATTGTTATTTAGACTGATTATTCACACAGGGGTAGTAAAACAACATCATCTGTCAGAAGCAGGGTCCTATTTTTCTGTCCTGAAAGAGAAAATCCTGACTCAAAGCAAACCTTTTATGAAGGAAGCAGCAGTAAGATATGACAGGCACACAAAGATGCTTTGAGCAGGAAGGTTTGTTAGCGGCTGCATAACAAGAGCAGCAACGGTGGCATTAAAGAGGGACAGCATTTAGCACAGAGAGAAACCTCCATGCCTTGGGGTTCAGGACTAAACAGCTGTCTGTTGGAAGAGGCTGGTCCTTGGGCAGGTTCTTGTCCGAGGGGTGCCTGCCCCTGGAGCCGGGTGGGGGGCAAGTTAGCAGGACAATTGCTTTCATCTTGTTCAGGCAATTTGCAAAATAAATGTTGCTGTAAAATGAATGGGAAACTGAGGGGGGGGAAAAAGAGGCTTCTTTTTATTCTAAGTTAAGCAACAGTTTAGTCTCTGCTTCCTTAAAAATGCTCTGCCACCTGCTACTAATTTCTTTCTTTGTTATGAAAGCCATCGACTGCCTGAAGGAAAGGGGGAGAAGAAGCTGTTAAGCTGCACTTTACACAGAGCAAATGAGAACACAAATAGCAGGGGATGCGTGTTTTAATGAGCAAAAGAGGCACTGATCAGTTTACTACTGCACTTGGGGCTGGTTCCAAAACCCAGCCAGTGCCCAGAGCTCCTTGCAGCTCTGCAGGACCTGCGGACCCGCGTTGCCCATGGAGCAGCAGGAGGTTGGGCACAACACAGTGACAGACGCCGTACCCTTTTCTCACCTGCTCCTTTCCCTTGTACAGATGCTGCTGCTTGCAGAAGGGGCTCAGCTCCCAATTCGGCACACACACCACGCTCTTTGAGGTCCTTCCTCATCCTCCTCTTACCTTAAGGGCCGCAGTGTCCTCAGCAGTCTCAGAACCCGCAGCATCCCGAGGATTTTTGTACCACTGTCTGACACCATCGAGACCAGGATATCGATGACGGAGATGAGAACCAGCACCCCATCCAGCACGTTCCAGCTGCTTTTCAAGTAGGCTTTCTCCCCAAAACACAAGCCTAGTGCCACCACCTGCCCGGACACCAAGTTGTAATAAATTATAACTGTTGCATCCAATATATTTCTTCCAGTTAGCAACCTGCTGAGAACACGTTATTTACAGATACAAGTCTGTGAGTCCATTTGCTTCCCAGTATAGAAGTCTAATTAGACAAATCAGCAAGAATTTTAAAAATACCTCTGCAGAAACATTTCAGATTGTGCCTTAGAGCTGATATATTTTTAATGCAACTAAACCTAGTTGCAGAAACTGTTCCTAATAAGTTTAGCTTTGGCGTAAAAAGTTTGGTCTTATTTTATTCCTATAGACTGCTAGAGTAAAGGTTCAGAGTAGCTGACCCAAAGCAATCATTTACAAGCTTTGCAAATAAAGAAACTAGAAAAACTTTCCAAAGAAAGAGCAATTGTTCTGTGAGATGATTATGAATTACACAAGAGAGATTTACAGCAATGGGTTTCTGAGCCTCCAGCCTCAAATCCAGCAAAGTGTTTCAACGTGCTTAAGTCTCTCCCTCCTCAGGAAAGCACAGAGCTGCTTGGGTTGTTGAGGACAATTGGTTGTTGAAGACAATGGGACTTACATGCATGGTTGAAGTTAAGCATGTGCTCAAGAGCTTTGCTGAATAGGGAAGGATTGCCGAATTGAAGCATCCCACTGCTCGCATAATGGTGTAAATCAAGAGCAACTTCAGTGAAATTGTTCTGACGTAAAACGTGCTCAGAATAAGGCATGTGGTGGGTATTTGAGTATGATTCAGATGAGGAAAACATACACCTCACTCGTAGCTGGTAGACCTAGGGGTTTTGCGAGTCCACTGTAATAAAATATTGCTGATACAATTACAGGCACACTTATCCTCCAGCTTCATTTACCTTAACTGTCATCTCTGTCAGGAAGATAACTGTAAAGATGTAGTTGGAGAGTGTTAGGAAAATCCGTTCCTATGAAAAAGAAAATGAGAGACAACGTTTTATAGCCTGCTCTCCGCAGCTGTATATCTCCCTGTGCATATTTGAGTGGCTGCTAACTGTTCTCCAGCTTCTGTGCTGAAACAAGACTCAGACTGTTTGCTCGCAAAGAGGCGAATATCCAAATATTTAGACAATTCCGCTCTGCACAGCTCAGCACGGCCAGCGCCCGGCTCTGGCTCAGCACCATGGACAGGGGCAGCATTGGCACCTGCCCCCAAATCTCCCCATTTGCCCCCAAATATCTGCCCCCACCTGTCCCCAAATCCCCCCGTCTGCTCCCAAATCCTCCCCTCCACCTCAGCAAAAACAGAGACATCTCCTCCCCCTTGACAAATCTATACCTGCCCCTCACCTGCGGACGTCACCACACAGTGCAAATATCACTGAGCTCCCAATTCTGCTAGAAATTCAGTCAATATTGGAGTGGCTGTGCTGCAAGGCACGCAGGACCCGCGGGATGCCAAAGCGCAGCTGACACGAGTTGTCACAGCTCCACCGAAGCCAGGGAAGCTCTGGGGGTTTACACCAGCTGAGACCTGTTCCCAAAAGGTTGATTCACTTGCCCAAAGCCACAGGCCAGACCTGGGCGTGAAGCCCAATAGTCTCATCTCCCTGTCCCCTGCGCTATCCACCAGACCATGCAGTCCCCACTGCCACCGCTCTGCAATAGCAGCCAGTGATTACAGATGAGACCATGGACTGGTTCCCTATCTGTAGTTAGCAGAAACCTTTCTTTTTAATGATGATCATTAAATAAATTACACTTTTCCCTAATCTGCGAACAATTTCTCATTGCCTGTACTGAGAAATGGACAGCAGCAAGCAGAGGCTGGAGGGAAGATGATGCGGGTACATGTATGCATGTGCACATATGACTGAACCAGCCCCGGTTCTGCTAATAACAATTTTGGATTTATTTCTGCCACTCCCTACAGAGCAGTCCTGTAAGAGATGCAGATCACTCACTCAAAATGAGATGCAATTTAAACAAGACAAAACACCTTGGCAACCCTCTCACTTGCCAGATCATGATTTACTGGAAGTGACTCAGGAACCACAGAGTAGCTTGTTTCCATACTGGCTCCATAATTAATTAGGTCCTAGACCTGCACTGTGACTGTCTGAGCTGTGATAGGAAACATCTCTGTCCGTTAGCTGCCTACCACACAAAAGACGGCTGCGGAGGGGTAGGCAGCGTGTGGGAGAAAGAGGGCAGGGACCTGCTTGTGGAGCTGGAGATAAAACAGCAATAGCATGGAGGAGAGACGGAGAATATTACATTCCTCTCTGGCAAGCGCACAGCTATTCTGAAGGGTAATCTCCATGGCCCATGTCGTGCACTCTGCGATGGGGAGCGCGTGTTGGCTGGCAACAGCCGCCCCTGTTCTGATAAGCCAGTTGAAACTGGGACAGGGAAAGAGAACTCACTTGAAGCAGCTAGAAAATCCACAGCTTGAGGAAGCAAAGTACAATTATTTTAAACAACTCAAGCTAAACTAACTCGCTTGGTTTCCAGACGAGAGCTCCATCAGTGTAGGCAGGATCTGCGCACCCCTCCTGGTTCCCAGCTCCTTGCCCCACTGCTCAGCATCCCTCTTCTCCTCTCTGCTGCTCCCAGACTGTGGTCTGGGCTCAGCTCCAGCCCTGGGTGACCCATTTGGGTTCCCTTGCTTATACTCTGGTGCTGATTAGCCTCACACCAGCTCCTGTCTCCCTTCCTCTCTGCTCCCTTCTGATGCCCAGGGACACCACAGCTCATCTTTCTCCTCTCATATACAAAGTACTGTTTTTTCATGCTGTAGCACTGTGGGCTCCTCTACTTCATACACATCACACCATTCCCTCCATCCCTGCATGACTACAGTTCCTTTTGGAGCCAAGCTTGGGGAATGGTGACTTTAAGAGAACACAGCCAGGGGCTTCAAAGAAGCATCTGGGATTTCAAGGGACATTCTCAGGGTGCCTCATTTGGGGAACAGCAGGGTGGTTTCCTCCCGCTAGATGACCTGGCAGGGAGACCTGCTCTCTTCTTGCATCTGTGAGTCAGTGCACCACAACTGCATGATAACCAAAAAAAATGGATTTAGGGGAGGGACCACTGGACAAACTATTACAGTAAGAAGGACTACTATGGAAAGCTTAAAATAGGCACAGAGCAGCCAAGACTCCAGTTTTAAGGTCTCACATTGAAGATCCACAAAAATGAACAGCCTGACACGCCTACATCAACAAAACAGGATTCCATATAGATTGCGATATGAGCAGTCTTTCACAATACATCTGCAAGAGCTCAGGCAATTTCTCAGCCACAATCTATGCTAAAATAAAGAGCAATAGGATGATTCTGCCCCTCTGGCCAATGGACGTTGGTGCTCTGAGGGTCTGGTGTGAGAAATCCTTACATAGTCTATCAAAACAAAATGGTTCCGAGAAATGGCATTACAGCACATGTATCAATTCCGTTTTTCTTGTGTCACAACAAAGCTGGTACACAAAGGAGAGAGAAGAGTATGAAATGAACAGTTTCCCCCATTCCCTTCACACCTCACATACGTGCCCATGGAGAACAGATGGGAGAAGCGAACATTGTGTTGAGAGAGGAAAAGTGATTGAAGGTTTATCAGGGAAGGAAACCAAGACAGATGTCATGCTTATGTCATGTGTTAAAACCTTGATTGTACTTGCAGAAATGGGATATTCAATATATTGCAGGCCATGAGCTCTGCTCTTATATTTTGAAAGGACGCTGGGTAGGAACCAGGAGAGTTGTTGTACCTAATTCAAAGGATATACAGGGGGTGTTGGCAGCTTCCCATTTGAAAAAGAGAAAGTGACACCAAGAGCAGATCAGTGGGGTCCAGGCCATGGGTTTTGGCTCCACGAGGAGCAGAGGAAAAGGTTAACCTTGGAAACTCACAGCACTGTGAGGCTCGATTTTGGGCCGTTCCATGGCGATGGTAATGCAGTTCAGGAAAATGATCACCAAGACGATATGATCAAACATCTTGTGTGTGATGATTTTATTGCACATCAGACGAAATCTGCCGAGAAAGAAGAAAAAAAAAAAACCCAAACCAAACCAAAAACAAACAAACAAACAAAAAAAAACAAAGGAGAGACAGACTAGCTATTAATGCTTGACCAGTTGGGGAGAAATGCAGCAGCCCGACGCATGGCTGGGGAATCAAGTGCTCCGTTTGCAAAGCAGATGAGCTACAATCTCCCAATCCCCTCCCCGGCAGAGCCACACACTGCAGGCAGATCAGAGTATGAATAGAAAAGGATCCGAGCAACAGAATTGGGCTAGAGAATTTCAAGCCACAGTCATGTTCATAGGGGACTTTGGGTCACTTGAAATGGAGCAGCTGCTTCCACAACTCGGACATGCGGCCAGGTTTAGATCTGACCCCCTACCTGGTCCGTAGCACTCAGGTTTAGCTTAAATAAAGCAAAAATACTCCCAGCAAACGCATAAGGGTTGAGCGCACATGGAACAAAGGGACAGAAGCTATTTATTGTGACAGATGGCTGTACACTGACCCAGGATTTATAATACCGTATTACATTTCCCAAAGTCTGTTTCTGAAAATCTCTCTAATCTTTGTATGAATGAACTCAAATGCTGCCCAGGGCCCACCAGCTTGAACATGGGAAACCCTCGTGCAGCATGGGTTAATGTCCAGAGGAACACAGAGGAAAGCACTGAGCCCAGGTAGCCCCGTGGCTGGGATTTGGGGAGGGAGGAGATGGGTCCTGCAAGTAAGGAGAGGCTGTTTTCTGGGGGGGTGGATTTGGGAGAGAGAGAAGGGGAAGGGGGAGGAGAGAGAAGTCCAGGTTGAACAGCAGGTTTAGGAGGTCAAGGAGTGTCCTTTGCTGTCTTGTAAGTGCACACTGGGGGCAAATTCAGATACTGCTCCAAACTCCCCACGCTCCACCAATCGGAAAACTTTCAGCACACTGGCATCACCGATGAAGCAAAGGATGAACTTGATAAAGCTGTAGCCATGCCCTGGGCTATGGGTCTCTCCTGGTCACCCCTATGCCAGGACCATGCCTGGCCTGGAGCAGCTCTTTGCTGCGTGACCGCAATACGACGCTGGAGCAAGGACTGGGACTTTTGTGGACCGATACAGACTCATCTGGGATAGACAGGCAGAGCGAGCCATCATAACAAGGACATCCATGCCCGGCACCCCTGAGCGCAGCCACCTTACCTGGAGTGAGGGGCGAAGACATAGATGGACCAGGAGTCTCTCTCCCGGCAGCAGGCGGGCAGACGTGCCCGTACCCACGCCTTCATGCGCTCTCGTTTGCTCTAGGAGGAAAACGTACAGCAGAAACACACCGGGAGGAAAACACAGAGAGAACTGTTAAAACAATAACCACCCAAAACTTCCAAGTGAAGGATTTGTGACGATTTTTCACTGAACACATATTTCCAAGCATTTGGGAAAGCTGAAATGAAATGATCTTCCTAAAAAAATATCCTGCTGGCCAGGGGAAAGAGCTCTAGCATCTGGGCAAGGGCTTGTGCTGGCCCTTTGAGCTTGAAGGGTTTGGTTTTGCTTCTCCTCCACACAGTAAATGCATCTGGCACACAGTTAGCCAAGAGGACATAAATGGTAAATAAAACCCTTGCCTAGAGGACTGATAACCCAGTTTAATCAGCCCCAGTCCCTCCAGATACTCATCAGATACTTGCCAGAATCTTCTTACCTCTTTTAGGGGTATTTTTGTTGTGGTTTTGTTGTATGGGTTTTTTTAAGACGATAAATAATGTTTATGTCAGAGGTGACACAAAGGGAGGAGAGGGAGGGATTCGGCTGCTTGCTGGGCCAAGCTCTATGTCCATGTAGCACTGGAAAGCTGAAGAAACCATTTAGGACCCGAGTTTTGGTCCAGAAATGCAATGGTGAGCATCTGCCACTCATTCAGTGTGGACAGATTAGACAGGAGATTATAAAGCCAGAAGGGAACATCGTGGCCAGCCTGACCTTCTGCACGAACACAGGCCCATCCGACTCCTGCAAATTAATTCCTACTTGAAACCACAGCACATCCTCAGCCAAACGGACTTATGTTTTAGACTGTCTGCAAGGTCATTTAAGGCCAGCAGGGCAAACTGTAAAAGCCTTGGCCAACAGGTCAGCTAAAGATATGAAAAATTGGATGCCGAGGGGAAGCCTCATCCTGACTGCATGAGCCTCTGGATTAGGTCTTTTCACCTTCTCATCCATAGGGCTGTGAGGGGAGGTCAGGTTATTTAATCCAATTGACATTGCAGCATCTTGAGAGGGACAACCAGCAGAAGCCAGACCAACACCTTGCCCACCACACCGGGGCTTTCCCAGCCCTTCCAAATGAAAGCACCAGCAGATAAATCCGCAGACCGCGTGCACAACGTCAACGCATCGCTTTGCGTTTGCAGACAAATAAAAATAAATCCTTGCTCTTTCAGTACCCTTATTTCTCTGCTACCTCCTGGGCTTGGGTGGGCACCCATGTGGGAACGTGGCTGCACGGGCGATTTGAAGCTTTCTTCTGCAGATGTTCCGAGCCGTGAGCGCACAGAGGGATGTGAAGCACAAAGCAGGAATCGCCGCTCACACCCCAGGAGCACACAGACCCCAGGGCTGAGACACTTTTATTTATTTCATCCTGGAAACAGGGAGGGGGGATTCATCTGGAGCTAAACCGTTCACAAATTGAGGTACTCTGGACTGTAAAAACGGGATTTGTTAGGGTAATTGAGTGGAATGGAAGAAGTGCTTTCTGTTCCTATATGCACTCAGCCAGGGGTCTCATTAGCGACGGTAATAGCTGGTGTAGTGTCCGCTTTAATGAAAGCATTTGGTGACAACCTGCACCCTTCAGAAAATGAAAACTACCTTGTGAAAATAACAAGAATAGTCTGAATAACAAAAAAAAGCTAGATTTTTCTACCCCTCTCCTTCAGCCGTCTGTCCTTCCCTCCCCTCCTCTGCAAACACAGACCACACCACAGCACACCAGTAGGTTTTGGCCATGTCTTGGCTGTTTTCACTCACTTTTCCAACTCCAGAAAGGAGTCAGAACTGCTCCCTTCACTCTAAACTGTATTTAATAGAGCATGCATCCTCAAAGTTGTGCTATCCCTTCAAGCAGCCTAGTTAGTTTAATTATCCATGGATTTAACAGAAGTAAATAAATGGAGAAAAAAAAAAAAATCAGGTGTCTGCTCAAAGTTGCGGTGAGAACAGCAATTTTGACTCCAGCCTCTGGACATGGAGTGATAGCTGTGACTCGGTCCAGTTCATTTTGTGAGCTGGAAGGTTTCCAGAAGTATCTGTTATTCAAAGCAGTTCTGGTATTCATCATGGGGATTTGTAGTGAATGGTAATGCGTCAGCAGCACAGAATGCTTCTTTATATTCCTTTTGTCCAATTTTAATGCCAAAGATATTTTGGGGTTTGGCTAATTGTTGCAGCTTGCAGTTCATGGGATAAATCAGATAACAAAGGCAAAAAGTGATCTTCCATCATGTATCTCTATTCAATGGGACAGAGTAAGGGCAGCACCAGGGCTTGGCTGCAGCCCGGCTGCTCTGGACGGGGCCAAGTACACCCGCAGAAATCTAAAGTCAAAGGAATTACTCCACATTTCCACCAGTGGAACAGCACAGTTCAGTTAATTTGAGCTAAATGTAAGATATTTGTGAAATAAAACCCGAACATTTCCAGGCTAAGTCCCACCAAATGCTTTCTCCATGAGGTCCAGACACGCAACAACCGCTCACAATCAGGCTGATTGCTGCTTCAGCCTGCATTATGTTCATAGCCATCTATCAATTATGTGGTTTAAATCATATCTATTTCTTCATAAAACACACCTGGACAGGATGAATAAAGATGGGGGAGAGAAGAAAACTACTCTTTTATTCAGTTGCCAGTGACTTGGAGAAAATCTGCCTGGCCCACCCAGACTCCCCCCATCGGGATGCGGGCAGGGACTGGGATGCAGGCAGGGACTGAGATGCAGGCAGGGACCAGAACACGATGTGACGCTGCTGCCTTCACCTGGCATCATGCTAATGGGGCCCTCTGATCCCAGAGCTGCTGATAAATAGCTGCTATTTTTTTTAGGACTTTCAGATATTTAATGTACTTCTGAGGGCAGGAAGAAAGGCAGTTGGCTTTAGAAGATGACTGATGCACTCCTCGGAGTCAGGGAGAGGCTGAGATTTATAAAAGATTTATTATAAGGATGGGGAAGGAACTGCTGAAAAATGCTCTACGAGCAGCTATGGACCTCCAGGCAAGCTGGAAGCTGCACAGAGGCGCTGGGGACCTGAGGATTTAATTTTAAATATGCAGCGGGGACAGGCTGAGAGGGTTTGGGGAGCGGCTGGACTGCCCGCCACAGAAAAAAATTGCAAGCCAAAAGGAGCTGCAATTGCAACATGCAATGAGGATTCTGGGAGGAAGGGACACATTTGGTTGCAGATTCGGTATTTCCCTCACTTTCTGCTCTAAGGACTCAGCAATTTGGGTAGGGAAGTACCCGAAAGTGTTCCAAATCCAGCAGATGTGAACGACAAAGACCTTGCAGCAGATCCCGGATCTCGGTCACAACCACATTAACCCAACCAGGCAGCTGATCATTCTCGCTGCAAAGTTTCTCCTTGTCTGCATTCATGCAATGAGGAACAGGTTTTGGTTCCCTGATTTTGTATTTCTGGGGAAAAGAGCTACCGGGGGTCTGATTCTGGTGCCTCAGAGAGATGTAAATTCAGAATAAACTCATTGAAAGCAGTAGAGCGGCACTAATATAGTGGGAGCCTGGGAGATCCAAACGAAGCCTTTGCACTGCCTTTCATTTCTGTGCAGAGGCAATCAAACCCAGCCAGCAAGGAGAGCTTGTGAAGCTTTGTTGCAGAAGGGCATATTTAGGATTACTTTGATCTGAATAACAGTTGAGTTTTCTTCTTTTGTTGGTGGGAGATCTTTGAATTTTTTTTTTTTTGCCATTTAGAAAATAATGACTTTTTTTTCTGACTTTGTCAAGGCTAATTTAGGGGCAAAGCATCCCCTCAAACGTCAGGAGGGAATCACATAGAGAAGCTCTGCAACCTGGGACTTCATTTCACTATTCTAAGCAATATTTTCCAATCTGCCTGGTTTAGTGATTTGCAGAGAATACATATTTCAGAGCATGGGGAAAAGCACCAGCCAGCTGCAGATATCCCAGCCATCAAGCATGGCTATACCATGAGCTGGGGCACTATTTATTTACCTTGGTTTACCTATTTTTTCCTTAGGTATTATGCTTTTGACCGCTCCATGGAAGAAAACTGAGGGACCTTTGGTCTAACCCTACATGGCCAGACCTCAGCACACAGAAGACAACGTTTGGTTTACACTAACAGCAACCACCGTAATAAAGATTTAAAATATAAAAATATGCATCTTATTCAAGAGTCTGTCATCAGCGCTGGCTGGGTCTGTGGCACTGGGTGGGGTGGGAGAGGAGGGACATGTCCTATCACACAATGTCCAGCACAAGGGGGGCTGCTGGCATCTGATCTTGCAAGGGAAAAGGAAGGGACCTGCATGATGGTTGGACCAGGTGAGCTGGAAAAAGCAGCAGATGTTGGAGCATGGAAAAACTCCCTAGCTAGTAATAAAGAGCATGGTCTCTTGATCACTTTTAATAGTGCTTTTTCAAAAAAAAAAAAAATTACTGCTCCTTTTCTTAAAAATTCAATTTATTTTATGGAGGTTAAAAACCAGGTTAAGACAATCAGTAAAAAATCCCAGGCTGAGGATCCATGCTGGAGATGTAATGGGAAAATGGCTTTTTTTAAAGGCGATTCACAGCTGAGTGACTCTGTTCTGCCAGCACTAACTCTCTTTTTCCTCCTGTTCTTTCTCTGGAGTCACCGCTGCCTTTTGCATCCTTTCACATGCTCCAAAATCCATTTTCATTCGACAAACTCAGTGAAATACAGTAAAATCATGTCCACGAGCCGCAGCTTTCATGTTCTCAGTAACACCCCAGTTACCATCACATGGCTCTACATAAAACCCGTCCGCCTCGCCGACAGAAATCAAGTTAGCCCCTGGGATGACTGATTAAACCATCACATTTTTAAGCCTGAAACAAAGAGATAACCTGGGAAGAATAGAAAATACCTCAAAACCTCCCAAAATTGTGCTGGGAACATCCTGACGGGACAGTCTCCGCAGGTGTCCTACGGCCAGCTTGGACCACTTTCTGCCAGGCATGCAAAAAACATTGGGAAAGCAGCCAAATTCCTTCTATTGCCTTAAAATACAAAAATCCACATGCAAAAAGAGCCAGCGACCCTCACCCCTTCTCTGCGCTTGCAGCCCTTTTAGCTAACATTTCCTAAATGGCACTTTTCAGGCCCATGAAAGAGAAACGCTTATTAGATTAATGCCTCTTTATATTGAAATTAATGCAAAGCCTTTGAAATTACCACCATCTCCACGGGACTAACGTCGCCATGGGAATGGGGGGCCAAACACTGCCCTTTCCTTGCCTATTGATGTCAACAGAAATTGCTGCTGTGCGTGGGGGCAGAAAGATGAATAATGGTTGGAAAGCAGGGAAAGTAACTTTTTTTTTCTAAAGGAAAGGAAAAAAAAACCACAGAAAAGCATGTATTTACAAGAGATTGCCTTTGCTCTGCACCTTCTAGTAGAACCTGGAGAGTTTTGTCCTAATCTCTTTATCATAGGACGGGGGGTAATGGTTTTAAACTAAAGGAAGGGAGATTCAGGCTGGACGTGAGGAAGAAATTTTTGATGCTGAGGGTGGTGAGAGCCTGGCCCAGGTTGGCCAGAGAGGTGGTGGATGAACCATCCCTGGAGACATCCCAGGCCAGGCTGGACGGGGCTCTGAGCAACCTGAGCTGGTGCAGATGTCCCTGCTCATGGCAGGGGGGGCACTGGGGGAGCTTGGAAGGTCCCTTCCAACCCAAACTATTTTATGATTCTACGATCATGAACCATCTGCTACTGCACTGAAATAATTCATATAATGCCAGCCCCATTTCTGGTGGCATCTACAGCCCAGATACCTTCCGGCAAGACCCAGCACCTGTGGTGGGACATCGCTTCGCACCCACCCATGTGCTCCTGAGTGAGGTACGTGCATCACTTTAACAAGGAAAACAAGCCCAAAGTGAGCGCTTGGCATTTCCTTACCATGTTGCCTTCATCATCGCAGTCATCGCAGTCCTGGCGGGGGTCATCGAGGTGGAGCTGGTGCAGTAGCAGACCTGGGGAGGTCTTCCCATTGCAGTCCTGATGCTCAGAGGTAGAGGTCCGGCTGCTGTGCATGCTGCTGGTCCGGTACAGGGAAGGCACCTGCAGCGTATCCTGGAGGTCAAAAGAGCCTTTTGTTTCCAGCGACTCCATGCGATGAGGCAAAGAGCCGTTGAAGCTGCCAGCCCGGCTGGAACGTTCCTCATCCGAACTCTCCCCTTCCTCTGAGCTCTCCTTGCCCTCTCCGGAGAGCAGGGACCTGCGCTCGCCGCTCTGTCCCCGACGCTTGAGGCTGGGGGCCCGGCCAATGCTGTTCCAGCTGGAGCGGCGGCTGTTCCAGCTGCTGCTGGCACTCCAGGGGCTGTGTGGGGAGCTGCGGGCGCTGGGCTGTGGGAAGGACAGGGACAACATCAGCCCTGGGTCACCCACCCCACGCTAGACTCAGCCAGCTGGGGCCGATGAATAGAAAGACAACCCTATAAGCCCAACAGGCATCCATTGAGCATCCACAGGAGAAGGTGACATGAGTACCGGGGACTTGAGCTCGTAGGTGTTGGGGTCCATGGAGACACCACTGGCCCGACGGGACTCATAGCCCTGCGCTGCGTCCCCGAACATGGCACTCTTGGGCATGGGCATCGGCGTGGCAGCCGTGTGGATGATGAGCGGTGGGGTCAGGCTCTTCTTCAGCTCTGGGTGATCACTCAGGGCCGTCACTAGAAGACACAAATGGGTTTTAGGTGTCACACCTCAAGAGGCACATCTACAATCTGCTCCCCAGCAGGCAAAGCAGCTGCGCAGGGACAACTCTCCTCCAAGTATCAGGAGGATGGGGGCCAAAAAGCCCTTGAGAGAGGGCTGGGAGCTGCAACCCCATCCTCCAGCCTGGCAGAGGAACAGGGGGATGGAAGCCAGGAATGAGATCAGGTGCAAATGGGACCGGGTGGCAACAAGAGAGTAGAGCAGACACACGTTGTCATCTGCTGCCACTCAACCTTCCAACCAACTCCTGTCAGCTCCAGCCCTGGGAACCTCCTGCCCATCGCAGGCTCCCTCCATCCTCCTTCCCTGCAGCTCCTCCGCCTGTGGCCCTGCAGACACACCCCAAAAACCCAGACCTCGGGCTCAGCGGGGAGATTATGGCCTAGAGGCCATCACGTGTCTATCTGCATCCCTCAATCCAACCCCACGCCACAAGCCCACTGGCCTTGGTCAAGGCTTGGACTACACCATTCTCTCTAGGCAGCCTCTTCCCTTTGAGACACATTGTTTGCATAGCACAGCGAGGTTTCTGCGCAAGGGTTCGTCCTCCCGGGGCTGTTACTCACAGGCTGGATTTGACAAGTTTTTCTTAAGTCTTCCCTCCTCTTCCAGGCTGCGGGGGAAGAGATCACCCTCAGAATCAGACTTGGAAGTATCACCCTGGAGCAAAACAGAGGGTGTCAGCAAGGAGAGCGAAGGGCTGCTGTGCACGGACACCCCTCTGAAAAAACGGATTCCCATCTCCGACACCACACCTACAGATCCACCGAATTTTGTACCACGATGCAACATCACCTTTCACAAAATGACGCATGCACATATTTATACCACAGACTAATTAACCTCCTACCAGGAAGACAGACTGCCTCTGGCTCCAAACGCGGTCCCAGAAAGGGATCAGAAAAAATAAACAAACAATTGCTTAATTTTTGCTGCTGGAATTGCATACTGGGCAGGTATTAGAGAAGGACAGATATCTATTGAGAAATTTTGTGACAAAAATTGACCCTACTAATGTCTCTTAATTTTTATACCATGGCTTAAAACTCCCTGTGTGTAGCTCTTTCTAGCGATGCTTTGATGAAGGAATCCAGGGTTCAGAAGGGGCACAAGAGACCCTGAATTTCCAACACAATTAATGGGTATATGCCAATGGATGCCCCACCAGCGCAGAGAAGATCCAGGTGGCAGAACCTGATAACGACTGCCCTAGGTGGTCAATCCCTTCCCAGCTGTGACACACAACAGAAGCAGAAGTTTGGGGGATTTATGATGTATCATTTTGGGATTTAAATTCCACGGTATTATTTTGAATATTGGGGGCTGAGCAAGAGCTGCCTCTGCTCTGAGACAGGCACATCCTCGGGAGGAGAGAGGTTTTACTATTGCTCACAGTGCAGTGACCTTGTGGCATGGACCCGATTTGGGGCATCCCTGCGCACCCCTCTGATTCTGTCCATTGGCACTGCAGAAAGGCATTTAGGGTGTGGTATAGCCAGGATACACCTGACAGGCAATGGTGCTCACCAGAACGATGCCAAAAAAGATCCAAAAGAGGAGGATTCATGGCTGAAACCACTGCTCTGGCAAAGGGCACCAAGCCCCATCACGATGTACCTCAGGAGGAAGGAGAGGTGGGAAGGATGGGAGGATGCTGGGATGAGAGAAGCCAAGCAGACCCTCACTTCTGGAGCCCCAGAAAACCCCACCAAAGCTCAGCTTTGCCCCGGGATCCCTGGCCAGCACTGCGGAGGTTTGGTGCTCGGGTACCTGTTGGTTGTAAAAACCCAGTGGGGTTCCAGCATGGGATGGGAGGAGGTGACATCTGACAAAACGTCCAGTGCCCTCCGCCTCTTTCTTATGCAAAACCCCAGAGGGATGAGCCCCCGCAGGGTCACTAAACAGTGAAAGGGTTTTTTTCCGGATAGACTGGATGCTCTCAGACATGTTTTTAAGGCCAAACAGAGTGTGATGTAAAGTGTTGGCTCATAACTTCCCCTCCTGAGGATCCAGGACTTCTGTGCTATTCAGGGAAGCTCATCCTGCACGACACAGACTGGGAAGGTCAGGAATGCACCTTGCAAGGGGGAGCAGTAAAGTCAGGCTGGCCTGAGCTTTGCTGGAGTCAAAACCGTGTCTCCGTATGAGCAGGGGCTCCAGCTGGCTCCAGGTTCGCTCCCTGCAGAGGCTCCCGGCTCAGCCTGTCAGTGACCTTGCCAGGAATTACTCATTCTCCCTAATGGGTTATTAAAAAGGAATAAATAATGGGAAGAATTTTATATGATTTGTATTCCTGGAGTGCTCTTTAACAGCCCAAAGGGAAGTTTTAGGGTGCACCATGAGATGTGTGCTGAGATGGAAAAGCCGGGCTACGTGGGGACTTCCCAACCCCCTCCCCAGCACCAAACCCCACATCTGGAGGGCAGAAAGCATCCCCCCCGAAACACCACGTGCCAGACTCAGTACAGTGCAGGCAAGCATCTCACAGCTGGGGCTGCTGCCCGTTACCTGTTCTTGCACTCCCAGTTTGCCTTTCTGGATAGAAAAGGGGTTATGAGAGAAGAGGGAGTTAAAATCCTTTCAGGAAACGAGGGTACGTCAAGATGGACCAGATGGTACACCAGCCTAAAACAGCCTGTACCCAAGGGGACTGACACACTGGGATACGATCGGAAAGGGCTTTTGTGCAGAGAAAAATCTTCTTGGAAAGGACAGAAAGGAAAGGGACTGGTAAAGAGAAAGATGAGGTTGGCAGAAGAGTAAGGTTTGGGGTGTGCTGCACCTCGGAGATCTGTGACTTCCTCAGACCTGAACGGGACCGTTTCACAGGCTGACCCACGCTGTAACACAGCATCCCACCAGAGAGCCCAGCCAGCCTTTCTGGGACACAACACAGTGCAGTTGCCACCATCCTGCTGGACATGGAGCTCCCTGCTCCTGTCTCCACAAACAAGCTTGATTCCAGGTCCCTTCACTCCCAGGCACCCTCCTCTATCTGCATGATGGAGGGAGCGCTGGGCAGGTGTGTGCAGCCATCAGCATCACCCTCTGCATCCCTGGGCACGTCCTGGGATGTGACCGTGCAGTGGAGGGGCTGTGGGAACCCTGGGAAGAGCCTTCCCCAGGGCAGGTGTCCAGAAAGGGGTCAGCAAGAGCTGGGGCTGGAGCCACATCAGCTGTCCCGAAGCACCCACCTTAATTTAGCCGGCTCCGCCAAAGAAGGAAGGGACGTAAAATCAAGTCTGACTCAACGATGAGGGCGACAAAAAAAAGGCAAGGAAGAAAAAAAAAAAAGAAACAAAAGCACCACCAAAATACCCAAACAAACCCCAAAACAACAACAGCTACTACAATGAGAACAGCACCACAGCGTGTGACCAGGCACCACGAGAGAGACAAGCACGGTGGCGGTGGGATGTGCTGGTACGTACCCCCGACGAGTCGACAGGCAGCTGAATACAGCTTAACTGCCCACTCGCGTCTTCTCGCTTGGAGATCTCCTGAAGGAGAAACGGGGGGAGGGAGAAGGAGGGAAGGAAGGGGAAGGGGGGGTTCAATTTTCACAGTTTCAACAGCAGGACTGAATGGGGAATCAAAAAACACATGAGAAGAGGGCGGGAAGGAGAGGGGAAGGGGGAGCAGGGCTGGGCACCCACTCTGCTCGGCGCAGGGAAGGAGTGGAAGATCTTGGATGGAGCGAAGCCCTTCAGAGGGACCAGCCTTACCTTTAAATTAAGTGTTTCGAGCAGAGCTTGCTTCAGCTCTTAAGTGATAACTGTGCTAATGAAACACCAGCTAATTATTGAAAACATGATTATGGTTTGGTTTGTTTTGCAGCTGCATAATAGGATCTTTATTTATGACGCCTTCATTAAGCAGCAATGGAGGCTTTTAATGAATGTTTGATTAACACAATATCAGTTCTCTTACAGCCAGGTGAAACACCTAATTCAAGGAAAACCACTAGAACCCACCATGAGTTCAGATCCCTCCTCGCTAATGTTACTGGAGACATCCATTTAAATCAACAGGGTGCCCAAACACAGCAGAGTCTGCAGGCACAGCCCCATCCCGGGGGCTTTGCTATGAGGGGCCCCAGCATCTCTTCACAGCACCAGAAGTTGATTTTTCCCTGTCCACTTGGAAAGTACATGTCATGTTTCACCTCGTTGTGTTTTTCCTTCCTCAGGGCTTGCTCTCCCTGTGCTCCTTGGCACATTTTGACAGCACAGCCATGCCTGGTCCTGTCCCGTGTTTGTCCCATCAGCTTAATTTCTTGCCTACATGGCAATGGATCTTTCGGCTGGTTGCTACATGGGATGTAAAATTCATCCCACTCCAGGACAGGATAAAGAGTTTGAGAAAGACCGATCACCTTTGGGATCTCGATGTCTGGACAAGAGTGTCTTGCTAGCAAAGTAATTGACACTTAATTTAAAGTCCTTGGTTGTAACAGAGACATGGAAAAGTGATTGAAAGAGAAAACGTGGAAACATTTTTCCTTCACAAGGAAAATCCCACTTGAAACCAACAGGAATGTGAAAGGTAAAGGATGCAAGAAAAACACCACCCAAATTCCCTACTGTGGGAGAAGGGACCGTTCCCTCTGGTGAAGCCCAGGAGTCAAAGCCCATATTTCTCCAAGGATGCTGCATCCAGAGAGCAGGTAACGTCCTGTAGAGGAAAGGATGGAGGGGCTGGAGGACCTGGGGTACCAAGAAGGGAGGGGGGCACAAAGGATGGGAACGAACAAACCCACAAGTGAGGACCACTGGGGACAAGGAGGACGCGAAACTGAGAGGATTACCAATGGAAGAATACTCTTTGGAGATAATACTATTAGAAACTCCCTTGGGAGCAGAGCTTTATGCCTGACAAAGAGGAGTCATTGCTCGCTTCAGAGAGAAGTCCCCAGGGCAGGGACTCGAGAGGTCAGGCAGCAATTTCAAATTATCAGCTCGATCAAACGGAGTCCCCTGCTCACCTTCCCTGCACCAGCGCGAGGCTCGAGTTAAATCAGAGAACACAGGGTCAGAAATAACCACATTGTATAAAGTCCTGCGTGAGCCTCTTGCACAAAAGAAACAGGTTACCAATTAAAAAGAAAGGAAGGGAAAACAAACAAACAAACAAACTCAACCCTGCAAAATATATTGCTCCGTATTTAAAGTTTGAAATGGGTCCTTTTTGTTTCTCAACTGCTTATGTACATCTGCTGCCTAGCAACCGGGGCTGCAAAGCCACGCACTAAAATTAACGAGGTGCTTGCAGATTGAGGAAAGGCACTCAAGGACCAGGGAGATAAAAGCAGCAGATCCAGGATTGTGTTTCAGCCCAGAAATCTGAAGGAGAATGGGAAAAAAAAAAAAAAACAACTCAGAAGGGTCAAGTGCAATCACAGTGGAGACACTGGGGTTTGCTTACAGTGAGAGGTGATCTCTTTATTAATTCTGCTTAGGAGAGGATCTGTTGTGTGCTGGCTAGCAAAATCCAGGACAAGATCTGTTTGCAAAGCTACACACCAGCAAAGCTGAATAAACATGAACCAGCAAGACCTGGCTCCCGACCTCCAGCTCCCCGTCTGCTGCAGGAAACTGGGTTGAACTGAGGGATCTCTTGATCCCATTGCAACTCACTGGAGGAGCGTGGAGAACTCCGAAAAACAGGGACGTGGAAGGAAGTTTATTATTAGAATGCCATCAAGGCCCGAGATACAAAATAGCACTGTAATCACAGTCACAAATCATAGAAATTTGGTGCAAGTTCACTGGAATTGCCGTGGTTGGGCAGAATTGGCCAGAGAGGGTTTGACCTTTGGAGGCTGGTCCATGTGCTCGCCTCCCGATCCCAGTGTAAGCATCACTCGCTGTCTCAGTGCTTTCCTGAACCAGAAATTACTCCCTGATTTACATTGTTAAGGTGGTTTTTTGTTGGCTTTTTTACACTCTGCAGTTAAAGCCCATTTGCATCTTACACAGAAATCCCGGCGCTGCCCCGGTAGAGGAAAAGCAGGAGCAGGTGACGAGGCAGCCCTGCTGCAAAAACCAACCAAAAGCAGATTTCGGGCATGCTGCGGGCAGTTCCTCTGCTCCAGAGAAGACAAACCCTCAAGGTCACGGTTATTGGAATAAAATTGCAGCGTGTTAAGCCAGGACAGGAATTTCCAGAGGGTTACGCCGTGGTACCAGCTGGCCGCAAAGCGAGCGTGGGGTAAATTGCTGCCCAGGGAACCAGGCGTGCGGGAACGGGAGCAAGAGCAAGCCGGCGGGCGAGCGTGGGGATGCTCTAGCGTGAAAAACAGGGCTGAGCCAAGGACCAGAGGTGTCAGCATCCCCCAAGGAGCAGGGGCTGGAAAAGGGGCTGCTGCAGTGAATGGCTGCGTCCTTTTCTCTAAGCGGCGGGTGCAGCAGGTGAGCTCCCGCTTCAGCGACCTTCAGAGAATCAATTTACTCATCTGAACAGACAAAGGTTCGGTTTCGGAGCCATCATCACAAGCTGACAAGGAGCTTTTTACCTCTCCTTGCTTGGGCAAGGGAACATTGTGCTATTTGGGAGAACCTGGCAGTGACCTTCTCTTCGGCTGAATGGCAGGTGGGGGGGATTTACAGATGGAAACAGCTACAACAATAACAATTAAAAAGAAAAGCACCCACATGGAGAGAGACGATACAAAAAATAAAATGAAAAAAAACACCTTCTTGCTATCTTCTGGTACGACTCCATTAATTTAACTCTAAACTGTGCTCCAAAAATAATAATAATACTCATAAAAACAGCTCTGTGCATAGCTGTTCCTAGGGTTGTAGGATATTATGATACACAAACAACAAATCTTAAATAATATTCAGTCACCCCAGAACACTTATAAATATCCAAGGTAGCATGTAAAAGCACAGCCTATACAAACAGATCCCAGTGAGCAGTCTTAGGTTACAGCCAATCTTGGCCAGTGGGATGATTTTTGCAGAGAGTGGGTGGGCATGGCAGTTCCCCCACTTCGGGCACAAGGTGACATGCTCACTCACTCCAAGCTGGACAGTCGGGGAGGCATGGAAGTTGGGAAGGGAGGAAAAAAGCTTCAGTTCAAACCTAAATGCCCCCCTGTCCTTCCATGAAAACCTCCGGCAATCCAGGATGTCTCAGGGAGGTTCCCGGCCCGAGAAGACAGCTGTCAGAGACCAGAAATCGTGTATTTTAAAATGTGCAGAGCGCTGCAGAGCTGGAAACGGGAAGAGATCCGTGAACACATACCATCAAAAAAGATAATCGTGTCACTAATCTCTTACCAGCCTGAGTAAGTTTTCAGGAGGGTCTTTTAATCCGGCTGACAAACACGGTGAGAACTGTTTCAAAGACACTGTCATAGCAGCGATCCCATCTGCAGTGCCTGACTCACCACTGAATTCCCACTCCTGCATTAATGCTAACGACGCTTTTCATTTAAGTCCTTCGTTTAGAGGGCTTGCGGTATTAAATTGCACCGGCGCGAAGAAAAAAAAATAAAAGCAAAAAAAAACCAAAAAAAACACACCAACCTACTATTTCCCCCCCTGTTTTTCATGTACCGCTCTTTTAAACATATTGCTGACCAACTCAGAAATCAAATTCCAGGATCTGGAGGCCCTGAAACTTTAGAAGAAAGCAAAGGCACAAGTGCGAGGACATTACCTCCGTCTGGAAACCCTCTACCAGGATGGCCACCAGCAGGTTAAAGAGAACATAATTCCCAAATGTCATGAGAGCAATGAAGTAGAGAGCAGCCCAGGAGGAGGTCGATGCCATGCCGTTGTAAAGGACCTTGTTCCAGTCTTCCTGGGTCAAAATCTGTAAATAAAAGGTATCAGGAAAATGAAGATACTGGAGGATTACACACTGTTTTCCCCAAGCCTGGATGGGTAGCTGTGCCCTGGATGGGTCAGAAAAGCACCCCACTTTTGGGGTATCCAAAGTAGCTATAAGCACAGGAGGATAAGCCTGGCCCAAGCCATCTTCTGAGCCAGAGGAGAGACAGGACTGAAGGGACCAGGACTCCCGTGCTGCTGGTAAGGTCCCAGCCCAAACGGCCCCGATCCAACCCGCACCAGGGGACACGTTCAGCTGTAAGGAACTGCAGCATCGTGTGAGTCTGACCTTTCCTTTGGTCAGCAGGAACAGCTAAAAATTCTCCACGGATCCCAGAGTTACAGAGCTCGGAGCTGCTAGGACAAAAATCTGCACATATCAATTATGGGCTTAAACCAGATTCTGTTCTTTTTTGAAATATGGCTGCAAGTGGTCCCGATCTTCTCTCCATCTCCCCCTCATACACCCACTCAGCCCATACCCTGCAAAGGTGAAAGCCTCCTGCCTTGGCAGCCTCTCTTTATGATCTTTCTCCTTTATTCTTGAAGATGGTCTGAAACCTCCCGTGTTCCCTCGCTTGTGGTTTTGGATCCTCTCCCTTCCGTAGCAAGGAGCTTCACTAAGCTCTGTCAGATGGTTTGGAAAACAACCCCAGCCCAAAACACACTTGAATTGTGGCATCTTCCGTTTTGTACCTGGAAAACCGTGACGATGGCCCAGAGCAAGGAGTCAAAATTCTTCCTGTCGGGCAGCGTGTCGCCGTCTCGCTCCGAAGCAAACTTACAGCCAAAGAGGTGCATCCCCAGGATGCTGCAGGGAGGGAAAGCAGGAGCTCAACAGGAGACAACATCAGTCTCCTATTAAAAACTAATAATCATACAGCAGGGCTGTGTTTCTTTATTTCACCTGGCCAATTCGTCTTTTTTTTTTTTTTTTTCTTTTAAAGATGAATCATTCATTCCCTGAAAAACATGCCTCAAGATTACACAAACCAGTTGTGAATGTGGGTCAAATCTGTCAGAGTTTCAACTGAAAAGTATGCCCGCTCCTTCTTTTTCTGCTTTGTTTAAGTCAAAACATTGTCTTTCAACATTTTCTAAACAAAATGTTTTGACTTTCTGTTTTGCAATGACACATTTTCTGCAAAATATGCTTAAATTGAATTAGGAAGGCAAAAAGAGTTTTTGTGAAATGCCTGAATGAGACATGTCAGGGGACCTGAAACAGCTTTTTCAATTTTGACAAGAAATCAGAATACCTTTCATTATAGATTGATACTAAAAGCATAATTTGTTTTCCCCTGCTATGGGGCCAGTAACCTGAATAATCAAATTATTTACAGCTCTACTGAGCACCGTGGCTGCAAATGGCAGCTTTGGAGTGAAATGTCTCACTGGGACATTATTCCATGGAATAGACTGGCTTTCTTCAGCCTTCCCAGTACCTGGATTGCTGGAACACCAGAGTTGGCTGTTATAAGGAGACACGCTCTTCTCAAAATCTAGACCAAAATCCAAAATCTGGGGCTACATCAAGCCTATTTCTAACATTTTCAGTGCAGAACCTCGCTTCTCAGAAGAAGAGGCCGTGCAAGAGAACAAGCACCACAATGGCTGACTTTATTTTAGGAATATTGCCCTCTCCTTGGCAATATTTTTAGCACCGGTCTTTCTGCTAGTTGGTAAAAAAATGTAACTGCTGTCTTGGGGTAATGTCAAGGAATCATCCAGCTGAAAGATTTTCCTTGTAAATCATCTTGCAAAGACAGATGTCTCGTTTGGCCAGAGTTAAGAGAATTTAGTCAGGGCAGCAAGTCACAACCAGCACTGGCCAGTGATGCTGTTCCTGGGGCCGTTCAGCTCAGCCACATCCTGGTCTGGACTCTTACATCTCCTCACCTTGCCATGGGATCCCACCTAAAAACCCAGCACAATCTCAGGACTTGAAATTGGAAAAGCTCACCTAAAGATGAAGATGAAGAGCATCAGCAACATGCAGAAGGTGGCCACATTGTCCATGGTCTTCATGAGGACTACGAGCTGGCGCTGGAGGGCTGGCATGAAGCGGACCAGCTTCAAAACTCGCATGAGCCGAAAGGTCCGCAGGACCGAGAGCCCCCCGCCTTGCTGGCCCACTATCTCCCACACGCTGAGGGAGAAAAGGAGAAAAAAAATCATTGCAGGATGAGAAGACAAAGCCTAATGCAAAGGCACAGAGAAGAGGAAGCAAAGGGAGGGTGAAATTCAGAGAGAAGAGGGATGGAAGGTGGGCTGATGCCCCTGATGAGCTGGACTAGAGTGTCTAAAACACACCAGCAAATCAGGGGCTGTGTCTGTCAGGGCAATTACAGCCTTTGCTTATGTCAAAAAAAATAAAGAGTTACTTCATCAGGCACTGGTTGTACTGTTTGGATCCTAGACATTCCCAGGACATTGAGACTAGTAGCTTTCTGTTTGGGTCTCTTTCTAAAATGACCATAAAATAACCCTCAGATATGTATTAGCAATTGTGTCTAAGTGCATTGATTTACAGTAGAGGAGTATAAAGTGTCATAGGAAGGTACTTATGCCAAACTCCCCATTACTTTCTGTTTAATTAAACAGCCAAATGAGGAGAAACATGCATAAAGCTCTAGGTTTGTACCTAATCACCACAATGATCCCATCAAAGATGTTGTATGGATTCTTAATGTAGCCAAATGGACCATAAACAAGGACTTTCAGCAGCATCTCCAGGGCAAAGAGGCTTGTGAAGACAATGTTGCTGATCTCCAGGGCGTTGGTAAGCTCCTCTGGCTGGAGAATGAAGAGGAGGAAAGGGACACGGTAAGCAGCACAGCTCCATATCCAAAATTACACCTGGAAATACAACAAGCCCCAATACCGCAAGTGTAGGAATACCGATGCTAATGGTATAGCGAGAAAGTGGCAATAGCTCACTCCAAGCCCAGGAGAGAGAGAAGAAAAATACTATCAGAGTATTTAAGGCTTATACACCTGTTGTAAATAGAGCAGGTAAATCCAGACATTGACTTCACGTTAATCGCAGCTTTAGTGTGACCACAGGAGGTTTTAGCGGCATGTACTGAGCCTTAACACTTCCACATCCTCCAAACCAATCCTCCTTATGCTGAAGAGACAGTCGGATTGTTTTCTCGCATAAATAACCTTTTACAGCCTGTCTTTTTATTTAATATCTCATCAAAAGATTCAACCTAAGACTTTCAAATGCAGAGATTTGAGGTGCTACAACTAGAATGGCTCAAAAAACTCATTATCAGGAAGCCCAAATCCCGCTACCGAGGAAGGACCCAATCCCGGCAATTCAGACTACCGATCTAAAAATACAGGTACAAAAAACTTCTAACAAACAGACTTCCAGTAACCTTAGACCTAAATTAATACCTTTCATGTTTTTCTAGCATATTTCTCAGAGGGCTCCCAACAATGCCTGCAGACACCCAGCGCTGTGCTTTCCCCGGCGGGTGGGCGGGCATTATTGGAAAACATACGGCAGAAGACAAAAACCGGTGGCGTAGTCTGTTTAGGATCAGTCAGTGGCAAAGACAGGAGCAGAATCTGCTGTACCAGATCCCTTCTCCCCATTTAACCCCAGCACATGGCCGCAACTGCATGTTTCTACTTAAAAGCTTCATTAAAATGAAGAGACAGCATCCTGCTGGCAGGCGCCCATGGGGTCATGGTGGCAACGCTGAGGTGCTCAACGGAGCCGTGGGCTGGCGTAGTTCACTAAACACCTTATGCACACAGGGTGGTGGACTCCTCTTAGGGGTCATTTAGCACTTAAGTCCCTCAGATACTTTTCTAAATCCCCGCATGTAACCGCCCACGGCTTTAGATGCCCGAAGACCATGGTGGGTTACGGTCAGATGTGCAGGTTCACCACAGCTACACCACGAGCACAAGCCAATGTGCAACACATGCTGTAGACGGCTCCCACCACTTCCATGGAACACCTTCACAGCCGGCCAAAAACCTCCTACAACAGACCAGAAGCTGCCACCCCATGGCCCAAGCTGTACGGTTTGACATGAGGTGACCCAAGCCCAACCCAACATCATGGGACCCAGGAGAAAGGATGGCTCAGGGGCAAGGTCAACACTCGATCAACTGTGTTTCAGAGCCCCAAGAAACTACAGCGACCAAAGGCTTCACAGATACACGCTGGCAAATAAATAGATCAATCCATGTGGGCATTCAGCTCTCTCTTTCTCAGGATTGAAGTCTCCAAGTACAGCTGGCCAAGCCCTTGCAGCTCAAGTTCCTTCAACCCAGTGTGATGGTAGATGGGGACACAAATTGGTGTGATGTTGTCTCAGTGTGGTAGCATAATCCCTGGGGACTTGGACTGATACTGGTGGGAGCTTGTGATGATACAGCAACAATCCCAGGATAACAAAGGGGAAAACAGCAGCATTGAAAAGCAAAAGTAATAAAAAAGAACAAATAGGGGTTGTGGAACACTTCCTGTACCTTGAATATCCTTGCTGAGGAATGGATCCCTTGGCTAGAGTTTGCTAAACACACTGAACATGCAGCCCAAATCGCTTCCTCACTGAGCTAGAGCTAAAATACAAATGCTCCAGCTCCCAATATTAAATGCAGCCCTGGTTTAAAATCATATACCTATGGGAGCACTCAGACACAAAGTAATAAATAGGCCAAGAACTTATATGTCAAGCTGCACCTCAGAACAATTTCAAATAGCTGAAAGTCTACATTAGTCACAAAAAAAAGAAAAATGCCAACTCATTCATGAATGCCCCAGCACCGAGGCAGGCTGTGCTGTTATTATTACTGCAGTGATACTGCTGGAAAGAAAACGTGTTCCTGGAAGCTTTCCTTCCCATCCATCAGCCCCGCTAACCCAGGCCCAAAGGCTGATTTCCACCCTCTGTTCCCCAGCTCTGACTGCGCTGCCAAATCTAACCAGCCCCCCGGGCACAACGCGGTTCAGTCCCTGGATGGGTGAGCAAGAGCATCACAGCATCTCCCACAGCCGCCGCCTCCCCTCCCTGCGGGGGCTGACATGGAAAACCCAGCCAGCCCCCTCAGGGATGTCGTGTTAATAGCGCGGATTAATGGAACTTTGCGCTTCACAAGCACCTTCTGGCTGGAGATGTTATTGGGATGGATAAATCCAGATGGGAAGCACTGGCAGGGCACAGCTGGGTGCCGGGGGGAGTCACAGGGGAAACAGCATTTACGCTGCAACCCTCCCAGGGACCCCAGCACCCACTGGAAGGGCTGCGACCCCCCCAGGCCATGAAACATCCCACCAGGCTCACAAGATCCTCAGATACCCCTGGCACTGGTGCAGGAGGGCTATGGGTCAGCCCATACAATGTGGTGATGCTCAGCACCCATAGGAGCACCAGATCCATCCATCTCCCCCTGCTTCACTCCCAAAAAAATGCCTGGAACCCCCACTCCTCCTCTGCACCCTCTTTTCCACTTCCTTTGTAGGAAATGGTTTTTAATGTCCGAAACATTGGGTGCCCATAATAAAAAGGAAGAGTGAGATCTCCTGAACCAGAGATGAGAATTAATATTCGAAAATCTCAGATTAACGGCCAAAATGGGTTGAAAGAGGAAGGGAAAACTTCCCTTTCACCCTGTCAGGAGATGAAGGGGGTCTCCGGGGCAGCCTGGAGCTCTGCCAGCGGAGGGCGAGGTGATGCACACTGCAACCAGACCAGCTCAAATCAAGGAGTTATTTTGCTTCAGCAAACAACACATCCCTAAACAATTGACACGGGGTGACGCAAAATACTCAGAGGATTTTTGCAGCCGGGTGAGGAGGGCTCTCCCCCAAGCCCCTCACTCCTGCTTGGGGGTCCCCAGGGCAGCTCAAAAGCCCCCACTGCAGCAGCTCCATGTCCCTTCCAAGGGACAAATTGCTGCATCCATGGGGCGTCTGCCCAGACCCCTGGCACAGGCACCACTGGGAATTATTTATAAAAACAGAGGTGGGCTGATATCATGATCCTGCCTAGGGAGATCATGGCTGGGCAGTGGGGATTCCAACACCTCTGAGAATGCCAGCTACAGGATTTCCATGCAGCTAGAGATAACATGGATAATAAGACTGTTTATAAGATGCTTTTGCTCTAGAGACATTACAAACGTGTCTGAGACATCTTTCCTTAGACATCATTACAATCCAGCAGGAAAGTGGCTTTTCTCTCCCATGGGAATTGAAATTGTCATCCCATCTTAAAGAGGAATACAGAGTTTCAGAACTGGTGAACTGAAACACTTTGTGCCCAAAATTTTGGTAGCTCTCCCCTCCATTTCAGTCCCTATTCCCTTATCCGTTTCCTCCGTACCATAAATCAAATGAAATTAAAAAACATAAGTAGAAGTCAGCTTGAAGAAGAACATGGAGATTTTCAGTCACCAGCTGTTCAAATGGGCATTTCAAATATGTAAGATGATGTATTAAAAAAAAAATAAAAAAATAAGGCAGTTCACTGAAACCACTCCCCCCAATGAACAGCTTCAAGTTTTATAAACTGCTGTTTTCTGACAATAATGGTCTAATCAAAACAATATTGACCAGTTTTAGACATAATGTACCTGGGAGAGTCACCAACTCCTGGCACACAACCAGTTCCACGGATTCTCACCGGGCTGGGAGGAAAGGAGCCAGTAAAATCAAACAGCTTCCCCCTTCGAGGGCCACAATACAGCAGTCATGGGAGGTAGCATCATTCCTTTGACTAAATTATATATTTGGAAAACAAACCCCACCAGGATGCCCCCTGGAAAGGGCATTTTGCAGGGAAGCAGAGCCTGAGTGCAGATCCCAGGGTGTCTTTCCAGCACAAAGCCTCCTGCCCCCCACCCTGGTTACAGCACGTCTGCTATCGCCTCAGCTTCTCCATTAAAAGAAGAGTCTGCTAATTCTCTCATCAGTAGCAGTAGTGACTAATTAAATGGAAAGCATGCTATGATTAAACGAGCGACACCCAGAAAGAGCGAGATACAAGCACAATTCAGCTGTGGCACGAAACACCAGCTCTTCTGATGAGTCTTGGGTAAATACTGAATTTTGTTTCCAGGACACCTCGCCTTGCTGGACGTACAGCCGTGGCGTCCTGGATAAATCATTCCCTGTTAGCTCTGTGTTTGTGGAGTGTCGATTTGTTGATGTACCAAACAGCACATTGACAGGCTCTGGCAGCACATGAAACAGGAGCCGACAGAGCAGCATCTCTGACGAGCACCAAAGCACCAAAGGATGGCGGCAGGAGGAGGCAGCCCAGCTGCAGCCCTGCCCGCCAGCGTGCAGACCGTCAGGATGGGGAAGGGATGCTCCCCCTGCCCTGCTCAGAGGTTTCGGACGGGGCTGCCTGGCAGGGCATTGCTGGGAGGGCAGGCGGAGACGAGGGAAGGTGACCCCAGGTATTAAGTGTTGCCTCAAGGAGTATCTCAGAGCGGGACCAGCGCCTTGTCCTTTTTCAGCATTCAGAAACAGCTGTAATGCATTTCTTTGGGTGGTTTTTCTTTTTTTTTTTTTTTTTTAAACTAAGTAAGATCTCACGAGCGAGGTTTCCGATGGCAGAAGGGACATGCTCCGTTTCTGTCTGGGCACGAGGCGGTGACATGCACCACTGCTGTCTGTGCATGGGGCTCCAAGGTGTCTGCTGAGCAAGCGAGGCTGTGGGCAACGAGGGGAAAAAGCTCCTGAAGGTGAAGACAGGGGCTGGGGTCATGAGAAGCAGAAGCCAGAGGGGCTGCGCTCCCCAATTCCTGCAAGACAAGCCCTGCTGTGTGACAAAATGCAACCAAGTGCCCTGGCAGATGGTGCACAGAGCTTACAAGGCTTCTACTCCTGCCTTCCTCCAGCCACGACCCGTAAGAGGGAAATGACTGTGCCATGGCACAGGCTCTTCATCATCACCAGACCTGCCCCCAGCGCTGTGGACACGTCTGGCGTGGATCCATCCATCCCCGTCTCCCCTCTGCCCAGGCAGCGAGCTCCAGGCTGCGGCCAAGCCTCGTCTTGTCCAGCTCCTGCCCCCGGGGATGTCAGAACAAAAGAGCAGAAGCACCCCAGGGTATTTCTTCTCTATCTTGCTAACAATAAAATAAAATAGAAAAAAAAAAAATTCTGGGTTGCCAAAGCAGAGGGAAGGATGGGGTGACGGGCCAGGAGGCAGATCCCTCCTGATCCTGAGGGCTCTGCTTCTGTGAGTGAATCCAGAAGACCTTGAAAACTTCAAAACCATTCAAACGGCTGCAGAATAAAACCTGTCTGAAATCATTACCATGGTAACTAAGGAAAAATAACATTGAAAGAAAATACCAACCTCAGCTATTTCACAGGAAACACCAAGAATGTTTTACTGACTCATCACTTGCAGATTTTTAATATATATACATAAGAAAAAAATCAAACAGGTCACACAAAGATGCCATTTTCAACCTGACACTGTTCCATTAGATCATCTCCAACCTCTGCAGGAGTGCAGGCACACATGGGGTCTACCTCAAAGCAGGAGCCAGACCATTGGTCCTGGGGCAAAACCTAAGAAATTCTGATGAACGGAAGCAGCTATTAATTAACAAAATGATGTGCCCTTTTTTTTGCCCTCTCCCATGTTAGATTCCCCATCATTTATAGCTCATGGCCATGTCCTCAACCAACAAGTCTTCTCCATGTCCTACCGTCATCATACCCACATTATTCCCCCTGCCTTGGTGCACCCGCAGAGCCACGGCCATCCACAAAACCACTTTGGTTCCCTTCAGTAAATATAGCTCCTCTTAGCTCCAGAGCCACTTGCTATTTTATAAATAGAAACTCAATCCACGCATATTTTCAGTGATGACCTTCATTGTCTTTGGGGCTCCTTAAAAGGCATCAGGCTTAAGCCACTGTCCTGGGTCCAGCAGCTCGAACCTGAGCCAGGCTTAAATCAGAGCCTGATAGACTGATAGGCTCTCTCTACTCATCCTTTGCCAAATCGGTTAAAGAAAACAATTCAGAAAGTAGCAGAATTGCAGAGACTTTTGTTTTGTTCCTCCCTGGGGTTGGAGACACGGAAAGGGCAGCGTGCTCGCTGCTCGGTGGGCTGGAGGAGAACTGCTGAGAAGTCCAGGATTTATAGGCATTTATTAAAAGGAAATGACTTTGACAGACAAGCGAACAAGTCCAGTTTCATCCCCTCACCACACGAGAAAGGAAGATTTTGTTACGGTTTGAATAGAGGCTGAATATTTCACACCACAGCAAGTAATGCTGTAAGAAAGGGAGGAAAGCGGCTTTCATTTCGGATAAATCAGAGCTGTCTGCACAGGAGGGACTTGCCTTCCACCACCACCGCTAATCTCCTCACCTTTCACCCATTCTTCCCCATTTCAATTCACAAATGTCCCTTCCCACCCCACATCTGCAGAAGGAAGGAGCTGAGTCCCATGGCCATGGCACCTTCTGGTGCAGGACCTTCCTCTTCACCACATCCTTGTAGAGCAACCATGGCCAACAACCAAATTCCCGAGCCCGATGGGGCCATGTCACCTCTGCCTCATGTCCACCCCGAGCTCGGGGTGCAAATGAGAGAATGAGCCCTACGCATGATGGAGAACCTCATCAACCAACCCTGAAGGGACCTGCCACGACCTATCCCTGCCCAGAACCATCAACAGGACCTGCAGACCATGCTCTCTTCCCCAAGCCCTGGAGCTGAGCTCTCTTTACCACTCACACAGCAGATATTCTTGCCTGAACTCCTTATCTCTCTCAGCTTGAGATTTCTGGATGAATATTATCCTAGAAAATGCAAGAAAAACATGAAGTGGCTCATCCCTCTGCCCAGGTTTCAGAGGAGCTTAAGCTGAACAAAAGCTGCATTTCCACTTGGTCACACCTTGTAAGTACTTGAGATTTAAAGCCCTCTATTTCTAGTTAATCTAAACCAAGTTTGAAAGTTATCTCCCCATTACTACTTGAGAAGGTACCAGGGGGAGGAAGGAAATATAAAAAAAGAGAAAGAAAAAGGCTGTCTCTGTACGGCTCCTGCACAGTTCTGCTGAACCCAGGTTTCTGATGCTGGCAACACTATCTCTAATGCTGACAGACATCCGCGAGGGAAAAGCCGGTCGTTTCCTAACATCAGCAAAAAAACAATTATAACAAAAAGAGCTGAAATCCAGCAGAGACGAGGGAAAAAAACCACTCGGCTCCCATCCCTGCTCCCGCTGGGGGCTGAGCGGGGTGGGAAGGGGCTCTGCCAGGACACGGCTGGCAGCAGGGCAGAGTCACGGCACCAACAGCATCGGGACCAACTCTACCGGGAGAACTGGGAAAAAAAATGGACTGATCCCTGGGAAATCACCAACAATCGGCAATCAGGAGCGCTTACAGACAAAAGCATGCGCTGGTGCAAGCTGAGGATGTTCCAGAAGCTCTAGCTGAGTTTGCTGGCTCCCACCCAAAGGGAACAACCACAATAATCAAAGAAGAAGCAGAGAGACACGCACATCTATCTGCAGAGAGCAGAGATTTTTCATCGGCGTGGGGATGAAGTGTGTTTCAAAAGCACACATCATCTCCCCATTTCACTGAGCCAGAGTCTCTTCTCAATGCTGCCTGAGCAGAGATAACGCAGGGGTACGGATGGCAGCTGAAACAACAGCTGTAACGATAGGATCTAAGGCAGCCTGAGTATTTCCAGCTTCTGAACTAAATTAACAGGAAAGGATTGACACTTACGGTTCCCCATCCAGGGAGCTGAAGAAAACTTCACATGTCAGGAATCCACATAGGCTCATCCCTAAAGCATGCAGAAAAATGAATTATCTGATAAAAACCCCACACACTTTCCAGTCGCATGAAATCTCACTACATTTTCAAATCATTCTGTCTCCAGAACCAGGATAAATTCTGCTTTATATGCACAGACCATTTTTTTAATAACTGTGAGGGCCGTGGCACCCCTGTATTTTGCATGACACTCTGGAAGAGCTTTGTCAGTGAGTCAATAAGACACACAAGTTCTTACAAGACCTCATAAACCCTTAAGATCACTGAGGAGACGAAGAACCCCTGAGGTCCATAAAAAGAATTACCCCCAATAACAAACAGAGAGCTGGTTTTGAAGTCGGTGATTCTAGTGATTAACAGCTCGGATGACTTCCATTAGCGTTGACTTGACTCCACCAGTCTCCAACTACAAACTGTTAATAAGAGTAATTTCTGCTTAAGCAGGAGGTAATTGAATACAGCACATGCAAATCTATAGGGCACCTCATTTCCCTGCTGTGGGAGTGCCCTGTGCAGCTGTAGCACCGAGAAATTGAGTTGACACCAGCTACAAGCCTTGTGTTGGGCAAAGCCAGCAGATGCCGAGGCAGGGAAAGCCTCACTGCACTGCCAAAGCTTTCATCGCTTGGCCAAGAGTAGCTGGCACGGGGCTGGGGAGATGTGTGATGGAGTTAAATAGAAACATGGGGTATGCACCAACGTGGAAGTGGAGATATCTCTAGGAAGAGAAGATGGTGCATGAACGTGGGACCTTGTGAGCTCCCGGGAAGAGCCTGGGGCAGCCAGAGATCTTCCAGGGAAAGGCGCTCTCGTTGATTTAAGGGACGAACACACATGGCAAGTGCCCTCCTGAATCAAAGCCTAATGAATCAGGTTCATACAGGGGAGCATCAAATTAGAAATTTCACCACAGAAGTAAGTCCAGCTGTACTATTAAGGCCAGGGTTGGAGTAAAGCAGCTGGGGTGCAGGGTTAAGGGGGCGCAGCACTGCTTTGCATCTGTGTGGGATGCAGAGAGCCCTTGGTGCCGCACCAGCTGCTGTCTGGATGTGGGACAAGTCTTTGAGTCCCTGCACTTGCAGAAAACAATTCAAAAGAGATGCAAGAGATACCAAAAATATTTAAAAAAAAAAAAAAAAAAAAAAAGGATTCCCTCCCTTCCTGACCTGGAGGCCTGAAACAAATCCATGCACACAAAAGAAGCCAGAATTTAGATGTCCTGGATCTAGATGACATGGAGCTGCAGAGGTTGGAGGGAACACAGTGCTGCTTACGACCACCCTGTGCAGCCAGAAAAGGGCAAGCTGGGCAGCATGCAGGTGGCAGCACTGCAGCTCATCCCCGCATCCCCCACAGCCTCCTTGGGAGGCAAACGAGCACGTGGCAAGATCTCATCTAGCACATGGGGATGTCAATGGAGCAGTCTCCATATGCCTGACAAGTCTCCAACACTCCTGCAGCCAGCAGCAAGCGTTCAACTTGGCTTGAAACCGGTAGAGATTAGGATGCTCTTAACCACCAAGTCCTGGGAAAAAAGTGCTTCTGATGCCCAAGATGCCCTTATTTCTTGAGGCAGTGTTCAAAAATGGATCCAGAGCTACAGCCCTCCAGCCTGCCCAGAACTTTGGACACTAGCACAGACTCAAGCACTCCAAGACCTGGGGCACCAGCTTGCCAAATCCCCACTGCCCAGCTCCCTTACACCACTTCTCCATGGAGAAACCAAATTTTCCTCCCACATGGAGAAATCAATCAGTGGGTGTCACGACAGCTAATAATTTTCAGTTACCTTCCTCCCTGCACACCGAATTCAGGCAGAAGCAGAAGTACATAAATACCCTTTGGGTGACTATTATTAATGCTTGAACCTGGAGCCTCATGGTTCCTCCACGCTGGCAAGTTTTCTAACACTGCTGCACTCACTGACCCTTCACCTCCCCTCTCCGTCACCCTGGATACCTAAAAATTTCACGTCCTCTGATGCTGATTAGGAAGACTCCCATGTTTTCCAGCCCCACTGTTTACATAAATAGACATTTTGCCAGCAAGCTTTCCTTTGACGCTTTGGCACAGATGGTTGATATTTCCATGCTGCAGTGGCTATTAGATTGTAATGTTACTGGTGACAATTTGACTTTATCTGTACCATGCACACTCCGGGCCCCTGCAGTGGGACGCACAAGGAATTCAGCCTGAGATACCACCACGAGCTGAGGCTGCTCCTGCCTTCTGCAGAGGAAGTTTGCACACCTTGGTTTGGGACACTTCTGCTTTGTGGGTTCCTACAACCCCTTGTTGTAGCTGGGGGTACCGCAGCAGTTATCCTGCTGCTGGAGGGATGGCAAGCATCACCTCTTTCCACTTCCCTGAGAATTGCCTCCTGTGGATGATGAGTTTTTCTCCTTGGGTGCTGTCCCAGAGCCATTCACCTTTGTCGTCTCTCCGATTTGCTTTTTAAAAATTAACAAAAGGTTCTCTACAGGTCTGAAGCAATTTCCTCTTCCTTCAGAGACACCAGAGGTTTGGACCAATCTAGATCCAAGTCTGCACGAGCTCCAGCCGTGGATTTAAACCAACTGCAGCTTTGAGGAGGCCAATGCAGGACTCTCCAGTCTCTTTCTTGTTAACAATGGCAATTCACCACAGAGACGGCAGCTGAAATTCAAGCGCTATTTAAACAAATGAATATGTAGGGTATAGTTCATACAATGCGAGTTCAGACAAGGAAAAATCAGAACAGCCAGGCAGCTCAATGCGAACCAGATTTTAAAAACAAAAACAAAACCCCAAAGCCCTTCCTCAAGGAAGCCCTTGCTGAATTCTTTCCCCTGCTGAGGAGTCCAACATCACGCCTTGTACTAAAGCCTTTGCATTTCACTCCAAGGAAGGATTTGGAGAAGAAAAAAAAAAAAAAAAAAAAAAGCAGCACATTATGGAACACAGTCTGGCTTGCAGCCAGGGCTGGGGGGGAAAGCAGCACAGAAACCCTCCGGTTTAGCGGCACATTTTACTCCTGCTCCATGGCAGAACAAGCTTTTGCAAAGCCTTAGCTGTTTGAACCCGCAGCGCTGCAGAGTCTCAGCTTCCCTAAGGCGAATCAGTCAATTGGTTCAACAGTGTATTTAAAATCCCCCAAAGTCTGCCTTTAAATCACCTTTATATTCCTCTACCCAAAGCTAATAGTTTCTACCTGCATTTTCCTTCATCTCCGTAGAAAAACAAGCTATTTAGCAGTCCCATTAATAATCCGCAGCAATCTGGTTGTCATTTCGCTGATGGAAAATTTCACAGTGCTGCCCGGCAGCAGCGACACGGCGAGTGCTCCGTGCACCTCCAGCCGCTTTCCTCTCGCTAAACCCAGCGGTCATGGGGAAGGCAAGAGCCAGAGCTGGCCGGGTGGGGAGATTGGGCAGAAAACACCAAGCTAAGCCTGGTCAGGTGTTCCTACAGCTCCCACACGTGTAGGAACCATGTGGAGGTAACCTGATGCTGAGTGAGAAAGTCAGCAAGGTCATGTCAGAAGGAGCTTAGAGGAAACCTAGCTCCTCAACCCGCAGCCGTGCGATGGTAAAATGTTTACCGACAATGATTTTACTGTGGAAAGCGGAGCTTTAGGATGGAAGGTTCTAAGGTAAGAGGTGAGCTCCTGGGGACACCAACTACCTTAGCTATGTGCATCCAGCAGCCCTGGTTGTGGGTGCTCAGTCTGGCCAGGTTGACTGATGGGTGAATGCAAATAAACAGCAAGAGCTGGGGGCCAGTGTTTTCAACACACTCCCAATTTCCACTCGTTTTGACGTGCCTTCAAACAACCACTTTCATCCTAAATATCCCAACCTGACCCAAGACTGTCAAGCAAGTGGCTGAAAGGCTGTTTCAGTTCCAGGCATCTGCCATGGAGAAAAGCAGGTCTCACCATCAAGCCTGTCCCAAGGTGAAATGCAAAGCCTCCAGAGAAGTGTACTTCTGTTCCCTGGCTATAACGGGAACCTCTGCTGAGGAGCTCATGTTCTGAAGTCCAGGATGCTCTGGTGGTCCCAGAGCTGCTGAATCCCACCCAACACTGCTGGGGACAGATAGAAAGTAGATGTCTTCCTCCTCCCAGGGTAACCACCAGCCCATCCTTCTCACATAGTCGCTGTCAGCATGTCCTCTCCCCTCTAGCAAGGTGCTGGTAAAAAGCACAAGGCTTTTGACATGGCACCATAAAACATGTCCTGAAAGTATTTATTCCTAATATAGCCCAGTGTGGCCTCATGTGAAAAGCCCAACAGGTAAATATTCATTAAATAAGCAGAGAGCTTAATATAGAAAGTCACAAAGTCAAGTACTCTTCAAGCCCCCTCACGTCTTTGCAAACAACCAGCCAATGAAGATAAATTTGATGCGGTTGATCACTTGCACTTTTAAGAAAGACTCTTCTAAAAGAAAAAAAAAAAAAAAAAAAAATCACGTTTCAGTGTTTATAATCTCTGCAGAAAGGCCTGGTCCAGCATTTCTCCCTTCTAATTTCTGCTCTCATAACTGTCAGATTATGAAACAGCAGACTATAAGCCTCCTGAGTTTACAGAAAAACACCTCTCTGCTCTCTGCCGCCACTTTGAGCAGATGGACTAATAAAAACAAGCTCCACTATTCACTCCAAATGCCTGGGAGAAAGGAATCTGGAACAGTAGTAGCTTCAAACTACCGCCAAAGAAAGCAACCACCCACAGCGTCTGGAGTCCCCCCACGCTTATCAGCTCCCTTCACCTCATTACCCGACAACCACCACAAAAATCTGCCTTTCCCATCCAGCTGCCAGCTGGGACACACCGCTGGCCAGGGCAGAGGCCAGCACCCCACTGCCCTCCTTCGCCCAAGCCAAAGAATTAAGGAGCTGTGTTGTTTATCAGGTGTTTGGTGATGAGAGCTCCCCCAGCCAGCCATCCCTGGAGGAATGGTCCCAACGCACGGACACGCATGGTGGGAGCCTGCACCGGCATCTCCCAAAGATGCTCCTAATAAAAAGGGCAACAAGCTTTGACAATCTGTCCCTTGAACAGTCGCAGCAAAGACCCAGCAGATCTGCTTTCACCTTTCAGCCAAAGGAGGAATAGAGCTGTTTATTGGTTTCTGTGAGCCACCTCCCCCCAGGTTCTTAAGAGATGATCTTCCCGATATTATTAAATAAAGGTGGAATCACTCAAGCTTCGCCAGGCAGCTCCCCTGGCACATCCACCAAGGGCAGCAAATGAAGGTGAAACCTGTAGGACTTCAGAGCGCATCGTTGTTTAATGTGTACTGAAAACAAGGGTTAGCCAGCCAGACTGTATTAGGACGTCAGGGAGAAGGCGCTGGCTGGAAGGGACACATTTAGCACAGCCGCGTCTCCCTGGCATTCGGGCATTGAGGCATTAATGCCACGGGAGGACACGGAAATTTGGAGACAGTCTGCAGCCACCACCCCTGCAACTGGGAGCTGTGGGAGAAACACCTCTGCGTGCAGCCGTGAGTGACTCTACAAATACAAAACATGCCAGGAAGGGAGAAAAGTAAAAAACAGCCGTGACTGGAGATGCAAGGGAGTTCCCAGCAAAGGCTGGTGCTGGGACAGGGGCGGTCTTGTCTGTCTGGGAGGGGAGAGCTTTGGCGTCCCAGGAGAAGCACAATGCCGGGCTGGCTACTGGGAGCCCTTAAGTGCTGGAGGGGTATACAAGAAGGTTTTGCAGCATCTCAGCATCCCTACTTATCAACTCTCGCCCCCAAATACAAACCAAGCCATCCCACACCTGCGGCAGGACCAAGGGCACCACACCAGGCGTGCCACCAGCAGCAGCCACAAAACTGACAGGGAGACCACACCACACAAAAGCCTCTCTAAGAGCAGAGCTCTTGTTATCTTGATAGAGACATTTCAAGAGGAACACCCTTTACTTAATAACTGTATATTGGGAAAAGCTCTGCTATGTGACAAGCGTGCAAGAGGCTGGAGCAAAGTCAGCCTCTCGCCTGCAAGGACTCAGATAATCGAGCGGAGAAGTAGCCAGCGACAAGTCTATTTTGGACTCAGTGTGCTGTTGCTGGAGCGTTCATCGGGGAGGCAAAGGCTTTTGTTACCTCCTCTCCAGGGACTGAGAATTCAATAGACTTTCCTGTCTGCAGCTGCACCAACCCAGGAGCCCGCAGCCGCTGCCGGTAGCACGGCTGGGCTGGCACAAACCCAGCGGCAAACAGCTGTTACCTCTCCTTGGCCCCTGTACCACAGAAACCAGCGACTTACGGTGCTGCCCAGTTGATGGTGGGCTCAGCATGGTGCTGAGCATCCCTGGTGGGGCCAGGATGCAGGAGTTCGTGCAGCCCAGTACCAGCCCAGGTGATTGCTGCCTGCCTCTGCCTGCAAGCTGGGAGCAGGCTCAGAGGACAAAAATCAGCCTTGCTCTGTTCTGGGACCCTTTTTATTTATGCTTCTAAATATCTCAAGGGTGGGTGTCAAGGGGATGGGACCAGACTCATTTCAGTGGGGCCCAACAATAGAGTGAGGGACAATGGGCACAGACTGAAATATCTGAGGTTCTATCTGAATATGAAGAGAAACTTCTATACCTTGAGGATGCCAGAGCACTGGAACAGGCTGCCCAGAGAGGTTGTGGAGTCTCCTCTGGAGATATTCAAAACCAGCCTGGACAAAATCCTGTGTGATTTGCTCTGGGTGAACCTGCTTTAGCAGGTGGGTTGGACTAGATGATCTCCAGAGGTCCCTTCCAACTCCAACCATCCTGCGATTCCTACAGCACCCAAATGCCTCTTGCCCCAAACCATCCCATCGGCAGCCGGATTCGGACCCCTCACGCCACCCGCGTCCCTTCTGCCGGGATAGCACTCACCTGCTCGTGGTACTCAATCCCCATGCTGAGTGTGTTGATGAGAATGGCCACCATAATCCCACGGCCAAAATACTTGCTGTCCACAATCTTCCGGAAGGTCTCGCACACCACGTGCCAGAAGGCCAGCACCCGACTCGCTCTCCTGGCCTGGGCTCTGCCCCGTCGCGGGTCCCGCTGGTCGCTGTAGTGGGCATCCTGCGTGAATTCGTAGACGCCCTCACTATCCGAGTCGGCCGTCTCGTTGTCCGTCAGCTCACCCTCGCCCGCCAGCGCCTTGAGGCAGTAAGGGCAGCTCTCGGGGTTGCAGGAGCCGCTGTCCAGCTTGGTGCAGGGGCTGGAGATCTTGCAGGAGCTTTGGCAGGGACCTGAAATGCCAGAGGGACAGGACAGCCCATCAGCCAGGACAAGGGGGCTGCAGGCAGCCACGGGAGCAACACCCCCATCCCCGTTAGCACCAAGTTGTTGCCCTCAACAGAACAGACTTTTCCTAAGGGGAAAAGGGCTCCTGCTGGGTTAAAGAGCCCTAGACAAAACCTGGGCTCCCCAAGCACCTTCTCCCCATTTAAAGTCCTCTTTGCTGCCCCCCTCAGCCCAGCATCCTCAGCCCACCTCATTAAACCTCTGGCTATCACGGCTAGGAGAAAGCAACCAGCTCCCTTGGCCCAGGCAGGCTCCGGGCTCTAATTATGGGGAGCACCACCACCTCCTTTCCTGCTCCTGCTGTTTGCTGATGCTCTGAAATAATCAGCTTCCCCTTCCGCAAGCTGCCCTCAGGTCCCAGCTGCCAGGTGGCTCCCGGGTGACAATCCCAGCGGGATGTTCCCCAAAAATCCCACCAGATGCCTGCAAGGGGAGAGTCTATTTGCAAAGCACACTCCTGACTCATGCCCAGCAGAATGCAGGAGTATGAATGAAAACTCAGTGCTAAACCAACTCAGAGCCCAGCTCTGTGTATTCATTATCTGGGCAGCTCTGGGCTGGGGACAGGACTTGGGCTCTTCCCTGCACAGCTCCTGGCTGGAAAGGTCACTGCCACTGTGGTAGGGTAGGAAAGGCATTGACCACGCAGGAGAGCTTTGCCAGAAATGATTCTTGGAGACCGAGAGGTTTTGGATTAGACTGGGTTGAGCTCCCAGACCTCAGGATGGGGAGGAGGAAAGAGCATCTTGTGAGGAAAGTATGAAACCCCCGATCCAGGAAAGCTACATTTGGTGTCTGGCTCTGTTACGGGCTTCATGAGCAAATCACAGGTTTTTAATACTCAGCACCTGCGATTGCCATTGAGCACTCGTGCAAAGAAGACACTACCTTCCTGAGTCTTGTGTCTTGTGGGGAGCAGAGCTACACAGTGCTCAGGGATGTGCTGGGATGCTGATCTGGAAGGTGTCCGTGCCCAGGCTCTGTGACACGTGGTGGGCAAAGCAGCCACCTCCAGCCCCTGCATGTCAGCGATGAAAGGATGTGGAAATTTGCAAAGAGCTGGGCTGGGCTCCAGCTTTGCTGGGTGTCACTGAGCCCAGTTCTAGCTGATTTGGGGAGTGCAGGGATGTGGGGAGTGTTCCCTGTAACTGCAGAGTAAATCGGTTTCAGGAGGACATGGTGGTGGGAAAGAAAATGGGTTGATTGAAAACAGTAATTTCCCTTGGATTCTAGCAAGTCTAAAGTCTGGGAGGTTGAAACCTCTCTCCTAGTTTTGGCTATAAGATGCATTATGTAGGTCAGAAGATTCACACTGGTCTCACCTGGAAAGCCATCGCCTTTCTCTGTAACGTGAACTGAAAAGAACCCTGTAAAGATTCAGAAAGAGACAGAAATTAGGTTGTAGCTTGTATTTCTGCAAGACAACCCCAGAATGACACCCAGCCCCTGGCTCACCTGTGCTCTGGGTCTCCAGCAGCTTGTGCATGGTGCTGTATGGCCCGGGCGGGATGTTGAGGCTCGTCAAGGTGCTGCTCCCTGCCCCCACCGCCGCCTCCCCCACGTTCTTCTCTTTCAGCATCTCATGGGAGGTGCTGGGGTGCACCGTGGGGTACACCTTGCTGCCCACGATGTTCTTGGGGATCCCCTCTGGGCTAGGCAAGCCGAGGACCGGCTGTGGGAGGGATGAGCGGCAGCACACGGGCTCGAAGTGGCAGTCGGCGTGGTAGATGCTGTGGACGGACTCGGTGTTGCTGGATGCAGCGCTGGGGGCCCCATGGGGGTTCGGTGCTGAGGGGGGGAGCATCAGCCGGTTGGTCCCATTGTGGAGTGAGCTGGTCTCCACATCGCTGATCTCTGGGCTGGCATGGGGTGCCCGCAGGTTCCCATTGCCCAGGTGATAGTGGTGGTGGTGGTGGTGATGGTGGTGGATGAGGTGGTGCACAGAGGACCTCTTCCTGCTCCGGTGCTTCCCGGCGTGCCGGTCAGCCCCCGCCTTGCTCGCGGGGCTGGTGAGGAAGCCCATCCTCACGCCCACCACCCGGTAGACCTTCACAAGCTGCTTGCTGCCCTTACGGGCAATATAAACCAAGTACTTGAGGAGTTCGTCGTAGCAGCTGCCCGGCTCCGAAAAGCTGGCGAGGGTGCTGGCGTTGGACAAGTAGCGAACCCGCTGCTCCTTCATCAGCTGGCTCTCGCGCTGCTTCGTCTCGGAGAATTGTGTCGCTATCACCACCAGGCAGAGGTTGATCATAAAGAAGGAGCCCACCTAAGGGGACAGGAGCCATCAGCCACCTCAGGGTGGCCATGCCCACCCCATAGCCCTGCCTCAGCCCACACTCCAGATCAAGCACCAGGGGGCAAACCCCTGCCAGCCCCATCTCCTGCATCACCTGGTGGGGACCATCAGTGGGGACAACCAGTGGGGACCACCGAGGGGCTGACTCACCCCCCAGCCCCCACCCTGGGGACTCCCACGTCAGCGCTCCACAGAGGACGTCAGATCAAAGACAAGAGAAGATTATTTTGACAAAAAGCTTTTGCTCCTGTAAGATGGTGTTTTTCTCTCTCTGCAGACAGTGGTTGTAATTATCACAATTAGTGGCATTACGATGGATGCGCTGAGCCTTCCTGATAGGAGCTTTTTTTCCTGGCAGCGTGTGGGCAGATCCCTTTCCCTTGCTAACGGGATTTGCGGGTGACTGTTACGCAAGGGCATCAGCAGTCTGTACCCACAGCTTGGAGATTTTATTGCCAACCAGGTTTTCAATGAGGTTCTGCCTTATGCAGAGCCCAGGCTGGATCACAGGGAATTACTGACGTGCTAACAGGCTATCACACACCGCGAATGGTGCTCACACAGCATCTGGAAAAGTACGGCTCGCACTTTCCATCATTTCGGGGATGCTGAGAGCAAAGGATTGTTTCCTTTTTTGGGAGGCTAATAGATATAACTAGGAAAAGCATCATGGACAAAATGACCTCCTACCTTCTCATCAGGATTTGAGTCCTGGGTTGATGAGGAGCTGAAATTGCAACAATGGCCTAATGGACAACGTGCAGCTATTTTGCTGGACTTAGTCCAATTAGACAGCGAGAAAGGGACTCATCTCACTTATCTCAGCTACATCTGAGTGAGGCACCTAATGACCCTTTAGAGTCAAGAGAGAAATAGGCACATCAAGTCTGCAATGCATCTAATTTATTTTGGATGTCTACCTTCAGAGGAGATGAATCACCCCCTTAAAGCACCTATTTTTCTCCCTTGACGATACAGGGAGTCTAGACAACGAGCTCAGCCAGTCACCGTAGACAATTCTGCTTCCACAGATGAAGCCCATCGTGGAGCCCACCCCACAGAAACTCTTTGTTGGCTCCTTTGTGGGTGGTCTCGGATGATGCTGTGAAATGTGGGTGGGCTGTGGGCAGTAATCTCTTCCCTCCTTTCTTCATGTGCTTTTCTGAAGTTTGGGACTGTTTTCCCAAAATGTCCCCTCTGCACCAAGGACCCAGCCAGCTGCGTTCTTCAATCTGGGGGAATTTCTGGGCAGCCTCCTCCCCTTCCAGAGCTCATAACCTGACCAGGGGAAATTTGCTTAATTTTAAACTTAAATTCAAGGTGGCAACTAAGAGAGAGGACCTTGGACCACAAGGAGAGAAGCAACAGCAGACAGAAGTGTATCTACCATAGCTTAAGCACATATTTCTTTCCTTCGTGGTTGCAGCAAAATACAGCTGCAATAAAATGCCATAGTGAAGCTGCTTGTCTTCCAGCAGGCTGGTTTCTATTTCAGCTATTATATATTATACATTATATATTGCATATTATTATGTATTATCTGCCCTGTTCCTCTGGGTCAGTCAACTCTGCTCTATCCAAATGCCAGGAGGATCCCCCATGTTCCCCTAGGGCCACTCACAATGATCAGGAGGATGAAGTAGATGAAGTTGTAGAAGGAGTGTGCATCCATGACAAAGTACATGATGTCCACCCAGCCTTCCAGGGTGATGACCTGGTGGAGATAGGAATGGAAAATGAACCCATCAAGGCTCCGTTACAACACCAAGGGCACAAGCAACGTTTCTCCTGGCTGGGTCATTTCTGACACCCCATAGCTGGTCTTGGTGCAGTACGAGACAGTGAGGAACCAAATCTTGCTCCTACCAACACCGATACCCACATTACCAGCTGCCCAGGCTGAGTCCAGCCCTTCTTTTCCAGCTGGACCTAATGCCCACTACTGCCTTTTCCAGAGGGAAGAGCAGTATCAAGGTTTTGCTTCACATCTCACTGCACACACAGGGTTTGGAGACTTGGGTTTTGTCCATGCATGTGAGATGGAGGCATCTTCAAAGCAGGCATCAAATTGTATCCCTGACATTTTGAGCACCTGTGCACTGCTATATAAATGCTTGCAAGTGCAAAACAGCCCCCAGGAGTGCGATTACACGGCCCCTGGGAACATGTTGTGGGGCACAATCAGCCCTTCGCCCAGTTTGCAGACAGGGCTCACCTGAAATATCGCGATCCAGGCATAGCCGATGTTATCAAAGTTGATGGCTCCCTTGAAGGGGTTGTGCTCACCGGCAGAGCAGTTGGTGTAATACTGGTTCCAATTAACACAGGATGTATTGGTGGTGTCGTTGTAAGAATAATAATCCAGGGTGCATTCGAGACCCTCTTCCCTCCGTGTTGGGATGCTCCGGCAGTAGCGCATCCCATTCTCCCGGGGCTGGGAGCAGATGAAAGGGTTCTCATCTTCATTCTCTGTCTGGTAGTATCGCTCCAAATCCACCGTGTAGGGGCTGAAAGAGTCCAGACGGGGCTGGGGTTTGCACACTGTTTGCAGGCAATCTGGCAAGGTAACAGCTGCAACAGCAAAATCTGACATCTGTTATTCTGGATGTTAAAGCTGTTTTTTGGTTTTGTTTGGGTTTTGTTTGTTTGGTTTTGGTTTTGTCTTTTTAAAGGGATCCCCTTGGACTTTCTGCAGCCCCGCTGGGGTGATGATGTCCCTAACTGGGTTTTGGAAACTGAGGCAGCACACTCGGCCACTCAACAACCTCTCCGATGACATTACTAGGAGTCACTCCATCTGGAAATGTTCAGGGTTTGACTTTAGGGGACCAAGAGCAGGGTTCAGCCCTGAAGGTCTTCTCTGAAATGGCTTTGCAGCAGTAAGATGGAAATGACTCAGTTTAAGCTCCTGTAATCTCCTGTCCTCCTGGAGATGCTGAGAATGGCTCGAGGAGACTCTAGGTACAAGGACCTCCCAAGCTTGCTAAAAAACAGAGGCAGGGCCTTCATCTGCATTTTGCAGTGGCTGTTCAGCCCATAGATAAGCTCTAAATTTCCTCTGAGGGCAGCCTTACCGCAACAAACCAGGCAAAAATACTCTTCAGGGAGATGAAAAAACCCATGGCCAGCCAGAAACTGGCTTCTTGCTCTGCACACAGCTACCTCCTTAATGCTGCCAGGACTCCCACTAAAGCTCGCAAAGATATTTTTAAGCCTAGTTCAGCCCAGTTAATTCCTGCAGAATCGCCTTTAATACCCTTCGAAGCTTATCTAAACTCTGGAATTCTGGCTCACTGAAACGGCACCCAAACCCGTGGCTCTATCGGCTTTACTCGGTGGTGCAGCAGTCCCTGTGCTCCGCTGCCACTTACGGAACAGGGACGTGCCCTGGGAATGACTCTCCCAAGTGCCCTTTGAGGGCAGGACCTTACAGCAGCCTCCAGTACCTAAAGGGACCTACAAGAAGGCTGGAGAAGGATTTTTTACGAAGGCAGGTAGTGATAGGACGAGGGGTAGTGGTTTCAAAGTGAAAGAGAGTAGATTTAGATTAGATATAAGGAAGAAATTGTTCCCCATGCAGGTGGTGAGACACTGGAACAGGCTGCCCAGAGAAGCTGTGGATGCCCCATCCCTGAAAGTGGTCACAGCCAGAATGGATGGAGCTTCAACAACCTGGTCTGGTGGAAGGTGTCCCTGCTCATGGCAGGGGGGGTTGGAACTAGGTGATCTTTAAGGTTCCTTCAACCTAAATCATTCTATGATTCTATGATCTACAAGAGGGGTGGCAATTGATTAGGAGATGTGTGGGAGAGGATAAAATCCTGGAGCGCTGGATCTTGGTGGAGCATCCATCAAGGGCTTGCAGAGATCTGCCTTTCTCCTACCATTCACACGGAGGGAAGTGGTGGAGAAAAGCAGGTAGGTAGGAGAACAGGTATGGAAATCCTGGTCTGAAAGAAACATCTACCCGATATTTCAACCAGTGTTAAAATATTCCTACATTTGGCAAGCTGACTGGCCAGGAAACTGGGTGCTACAAAACCCCATTTGATCACAATTGTCCTCTGGACCTTAAAATCCGGGGGTCTATGAAAAATAACAGTTTGGAACAGGGACTATCTCTTGCTCTGAGACTGAAAAGGGTCTAGCATCCTGAAATGTGTGGTAGCTCCATCAGCCTCCACTGGGGTTCGGGTGGGACTATAAATACCATATCAATAAACATCACCAGCTGCTGAACGGGATTCAGACCTCAACGTCTTGACAAATGCAGAAAAGGTCGCATGTTAATGAAATGCTGAATTCAGACAGCCTGAACTCATTCTCAGGTTTTTTTTGGAGACTCTTATCAATCAGAGAGTCTCCCAAGTGCCAGCTGAGGGTTACGGACAGCCCTGCAAGACTCAAATGACAAATTGTCCCAGCTCGCTCTGTTCCAGCCGTGCATGCCTGGGCAGGAGCTGTGGTGGCATTTAGAAGCAGAGAGCATTGACAGAAGGACCAGGGCTTTCTGATGGAGCACATCCTAGTCTCCTGGAGGGACAGACTGGCCCAAGTTAGAGAGACACTTCTGCTGCCCGCACAGACTCACATGCTGAAGTTCTCGGGGAGGAAGCAGCGGTTCCTGAGCAAACCTGCCCACAGCTGGACTCCCACGATGCCAAAGATGAAGAAGACAAAGAAACAGAGGAGGAGGACGTTTCCCAGCATGGGCAGTGTGTCCAAAAGAAGCGTCACGAGGATGCGCATACCTGAGGCAAAGAGGAAAAGTCCAGGCTGAATTTTCTTATTTCAGCTACATCCTCCTGACCTTTTCCTTTCTGTCCATACTTTTCCTTGCAGTGACAGCCTCTGCCTTCCCAACCACTGTTGCTTGTCATCCACACGTGTCTTGCAAACTCCCACAGCCCCCCAGTCCCCTCTGGTTCCCCCCCTCCATCCATGCCCTGCTCCTCTCCCTTCATTCCCCATCTCAAGTCCTCTTCTCCTCCTAACATTTTCCAGCAACTATATGTCTCCTTTCTTCCCTGAGACCAAACTCCGACATTCTCCCTTGCCCAGTCATATTTCCTTCCCCACTCCATATATATTAAAATTCCCTTCTCTTCCTAATTCCCCACATCTACCCTAAATCCCCTCTCTTCCTTAAACTACCCAACTCTCTCTGGCAGTTAATTCTCACAAGTTCGGGAACAGCCAGTTCTGCAACAAAGACAAATTGATGGTGACTTCAACTTGACATTTACACACACAAAAAAATTGATTTTGTCTGACGTCTCTGTAATATTGTGCTCATCTCTTACTCTCCTTCTTCCCCGTTTTCTGCATTCTCTCACTCGCTTATATTGATTTTCATTTAAAGAAAGCTTTACTGTTGCGCCCTTTACTTTGATACTTCAAGAAGACTTTTTCCCCCTCTTCCTGATGCTGTCACCTCCTTCATCAGGGTTTTTCTTCTAGTCCTCTGCAGGGGAACAACTACCTTGCACCAACTACTAATTAACTGAAATGACTTTCTGTGGTTACTGCATTTATCATCATACAAAACTCTCTTTTTTCTTTTCTCACCTTACATTTCTATCCCATTGTAACACCATTGCAGAGAAGCCAAGATAAATTGCCCAGGATTTCAAAATACATTAAGTGAATTACATCCCCAGTTAAGACAGTGGCAGATAAATTCAGCCATCCATCAGTTCAGCAGTGGGGACAAAAAAACACATTGCAAACAGGATTCTGAAGCTACCATAATGATTGAAACAGCAGCAGCAGCAAAGCCAAATTAAGTTCAATAGTCAGGATCAGAAAAATAAATAGAGCCCAGGCACCTCCAGCATTGGCTGACGGAACTGAAGCTGATTAGCTCTCTTCAAGGCATCGGCTAGTTCAGAGAGAGGAGTTTGGACTTGGGTTTTATTTGTCTAAAATAATGTTGGGTTCAACACCCAGGACTGTAGGACCAGGAAAAGGACATTTCTGGTGCAGTTGTACGTACACGTATCACACCCCATCCATACAGCATCTCAGAGGGATGGAGATTGGTGCCACTCGCAGCGCTTGGGGCTCTGCCCAGCATGGCAGGAACGGCTCCCGGGGCACATGGGTCATGTTTCCGATGGCCAATGTCCCTCCGAGCACAGGGCTGGGTTGCCATTGCCTGCTGGGATGCAGGCGCAGGCAATGCCACCCATTGCTGCTCAAGGGGGGTCAGAGATCCTCATGTGTGACCTGATAAACCGGCACTGAACAGCCACCTCCCAGCCCACCCAGGCTTGCTTGGGAGGTGTTGGGGATTTTGGCTGTACAGACCAGCTCTGGGGAGCAGAGCAAGATATGCTCCAAGAAGAGACTCCTCAGCATCTCCTGGGGAGCTGTCTCCAGGGACAACAAGATTTCCTTGCCTCAGTTTCTCCAAGAAAGTTTGGAGTAGTGCAGGGAGGGTGGGAGCAGTGTGGCTCAGACCCCTGGCCGTGCTGCCTTGCAAAGGCTTTTGGCTCAGTCATTCCCTATCACCTGCATCTCTTCACCTTAGCAGCCTCCTAAGACCCTCTTCAGATGAGAAAGAAAGGAGTGTTGAGACAGTCCTGAGTATCTTATTGACTGGTAGCTTGCCTATGATGCTAGAAGTGTCAAAAAGAACATTATTTAAAGTAGGCATTGGAAACCAGAGAGTGGTGGTAGGACCTAGCACTACCAGGCTTGGATGAACGTTGGAGCAATGTAAGACAGGAAGCATCTGTGTTTGCTCTTCCTCCTTTGGGGCACAGATATAAAGAACTTGCATCAACCAGGAGGAATAAGGATCCAACTTACTGGGGACTCTGTTAATGGCCCTGAGTGGCCGCAGGACGCGGACGGTGCGGACGGCTGAGAAGCTGACATTCTGCAGGTCCAGGGAGTACTCCAGCATCCTGCGGAAGACACGAACATGGGGAGCGTCAAGGATCTTCTGGAGAAATGTTAAATTATCAAACACTATAAATCAAACCTTATATGCCAACCACTCACAGAGGGACTTGTTACTGCATCTCTCCCATCAGGAAAGTTTGCCAGAGGAATTAATTAAGGGTTGTTTGCGTATCAGAGTAAAGTCAATGAGCGAGAACACGACACACCAGCTCACACAGCCACAGATCTTCTCTCTGTTATCTGCTTTGGTTACTGGTTTTGCACAGATCCGGTGCAGAAGCTTCCAAAAGCCCCTGCACACTCCGGGAGGGCGATTTCCAGACACAGCCTTGTTTTTAACAATTGTACAGATACTTCAACAAATCTGTGTTCACTGTGCTGAGCACCAGCACAACCTTGAAAAGCTGAGGAGCATCCCTGGTGCAGAACCTTTCTGCAGGGCACAGGCAGTGTGGAACACGGGACACTGAGCTCTGCGAGCTCTACCCAGCAGAGACCGTTGGCAGGTGGGATTCAGGTTGTGGGCAAGCACGCAAATCAAAACACATGACACTCACAGATACCAAATGCAGCAAACACGGACCAAGGAACCTTGCGGTGTTCCTGCGCTGTGCCCGGTGGGGTTATTCCACAGCTCAGGACACCAAGGTACAACCTGCACATGGTTTAGTCTGAGGATGCACCAGGACTGCTGCAAGTCCCTGGGTCCCCCAGTGCCATCTCACTCTGCTCTGGAACCTTTGCTCAAGCACAGCGGGGCCATCGGTCACATCTTCACCAGGACTTTGCTCTCCAGCCGTGGGAAAACACAAGATCTCTGCCCAAAACCATTATTGAAGAGGCAGAGCCAGGCAAAGGCAAGGAAAAGGACCACGAGGCTCCCCACACAGCCAGGCGCCTGCTGCCACAGTCAACCACAGGATATTAATCTCTTCCAAAAATTATCAAGTTCTACCTCAAAGCTAGTTGGGTGGTTCCCTCCCTCCAGCTTTGATGGTTAGAAGCTTAACTTCCAGCCTAAATTTATTCAGGACAAGCTTATATGCATTTGTTCTTATGGCAGCACAGTCCTTTAGGTGCTCTTTGTTACTGGTGTTTACCCATCTGATGGATTCACAGAAGACAAATCCCATCTCCTTCCTCTCAGCCTTCATTTTGTGAAACCAAACAAACCCAGCTCTTCCAGCCCCACCTTGCAGACAGGCTCTCTGCTTCCCAGTCACAACCTTTTTCCACGCCTGCCCTGGCCTGAATTAATCAGACCTGATTAGACATCGAACTTCTGGAGGAGGCTTTGCCAGCACCCTGCACAAAGGCATCAGTGCTGCACACGGGAGGTTTCTGCTCCTGCTGTGATCAGCCAAACCCCCTCTCCTCCCTCACTGACATCAGCAGGTGAGGAACACCCGGGGTGTAGAAGACCTTCTCTTTCCAAATACACAACTTCATTCTTGATGCAGCGACACTTTATCCCACTTCTCTTGATAGGCTCTAGTGAGGATGATGATGATCAAACCATATCTAAGATCAAAATAACCTCAACATATTCCCCCATATTTAGCTGACACCCACAGCCACGGGGCAGACCCGGGATGCGAACGCTGGACAGACACATACGGATGCTACGAGTTTGTTCTCATTGTCTGAGCACAGAGGAAGGCAGCGTGTCCACCAAAGCCCACCTGGCCCCAGGAACAACACCAGCCCCTTCCTCGGTGCAGGACTCACCACACTGAGTGAGCTTTAGCTCCAGTAAGGAGAAGGGCAATAATTTCCCTGGAATTTATTGGTGCTGAAGTTTCACTCACTGTTTGAAAATAAGATTTTTGTATGGTTTACCTGATTCAGGTAAAAAGCCCACGTCAAACATGCAGCTTTTCTTCCATCTGTTATTAAAATAGAGGCTACCAGCAAACTTCAGGGCAGCATATGGTTATTTGCACCAAGACAAATCATTTTCTGATTAATGACAGCCCTAGACTAACTTCCAGAGCTGCGTGTGCTTGTAAGCTGCAAAGGGCACACTGTAAAATGCATTTGGATTAAATATGTTAAAGAACAATTACAATACCACATTAAAAAAAAAAAAAACAAACCACCCACTAGCTTGAGCAAACACTTTAGCACCAAGACCTCTCTCTACCTCTGCTGCCAGACATCTCCACCAGCGCCGGCATTATAAGAGCACAAGCTCAGCCCCAGACCTAAACTACAGGATTCTCACGTTGCTGATAAATAACAGCTCAAGAGCCTTGAGAGAATCCAGTATTGGGGGCGGAAACATGGGTAAAAAGTCACTAAAGAGCAAGTCCAATGAGAATCCCACCACCTCCCAGCTCAAAGGTCACTTCCCAAGGCAAGGGGACGCACAGGAGGAATCAATCTACATCCCTGGCAAGGGGAGATAGCCAGGGAGCGTGAACGTCAGGATGTCACCAACTGGCAAGGTGACAGGTGCATTTACCAGCATATATAACATTTACGCATTGAAAATCTGCAGTGCAAAAAGCCCCCAATGAAGCTTCAACTCAAATGTCATTTCTGTTCAAACAGGAAAGCGCGATGCCTGTCACAAACCTGAGTGCCCGAACAAGTTAAAGGCTCAGAAAAATACTCAGCATTAAATAGGATGGATTCATGGCAAATGCTGAGAGTCGCCAGAGTGATCAGCAACCCCCAGTCGCTGGAGTTATTCAGGAGGAGAGCGGAAATATTTAAGTCTTTCTAAGAATAAAAGTGGAGCATCTGCAAAGCCAGACGTAGCACGGGCTGGTGGTGGGATGCAGAGAGAGAGCTGATGCAAACCTTTGGCAAACACTCCTCCAAGAGGGAAACTCCCAGGACTCAGCAGACAGACAGACGTGAGGGATGGCTCAGGATGGACCAGGCATCCAAAATTCATCCCTGTTCTGCCCAGAGATAGCAAGACTCAGAGCACGCTGGTCTTTCTTTCATATAAAACCCAAGGCATTGGGAAGGATCTTGTCAGCGTGGTGTCAGGCAGCAGCCCTGCCTGTGGCAAAGGGCTCGCAGAAGTGATGCTCAGGAGCATCACAGAAGGGGTTGAAGGGGCTCCCCTCACCCAGCGAGCCTCTAAGAGAGCACAGAAACACTGGCAAACCTCTTCCCACACTTACCCGGCATCATCACTCCAACCCACCCTGCTCCCGTCCCCGGGATTACTCCAGCTCAGGAAGCAGAAGATGCTGTGAAAACCCATAAAAGCTGTGGAGTTTGTGCTGAGGGAGCTTTCCAACGAAATCTTGAGCTCTCCCCTTTCACAGCTGGCTGCCAGGGATGCCGTACAGCCAGGGGATGTGACCAAGGTCGCGTAAGGAACCAGTGGCGGAGCAGCAAGGCCTGCAGGCAGGGCAGCGTCCCCAGGAGCTGCCGGCAAGAGATAGGCTCACTTTTGGAAACCTTTTAATGCTGAATAAATGTGAGCCTATAGGCACCCTTTATCTACAAAGCACAGCAATCAGTGGACAATTTTAAGCCATCAGTGTTGGAAAAGACAAGGGGAAATTTTTTAGGCAGCGTTGTATCTTCAGACAGCTGGAAGGAAATTTCCTCCCAGCCCTTCCTGCCTCCGCCGTGCTCAGCTTTTGCTCAGGAGCTGCTTTTTAAGCCTCGAAAGTCTCACCTTATTCGTGGGTGTTGCTTAATTTTAAAAATACTCATTTTAATCAAGCTGCACAGAATAAAAAAGAATAGCACTGGAGGTGGCATGAGCCCCGCAGCTGCTGGATCCGGCTGCACAGAGGCACCATGTGTCCCAGGCAGGACACTTGAGTAATGAGGCTTTTGAAGTAGCAGCAAGTTCAGCTGAAGAACTTAAAGAAATGAAATACTTCTCTTTAAAAAGAATCCTAAAACTTAAAAAAAATACCAAAGTCTTTTCACAGGTGGGTTTGCGCCAGCTGAGCTGCAGGGGAAGCTGCTGAGGGGTTTCTTTTACCCGGCAGGTTCCTGTGAGTCAGGGACGCAGCTTGCTCGGGATTTTGAACCCCTGGAGGTTTGCAATCAAGAGTATCAGATTGATGTGGTTCTGCCACCTCTGCCTGGAGCAAAGAACACCTAATTCTGGATGAGCCAGGACACAGCGGGGCCCCAGGAAGAGGCTCCTGGCTCCCAGAACACTTGCACCTACCTCGAAAAGCACTGGAGAGAGGCGGGATCCCTGGAGAGGGTTTGGTGCAGCTTTCACTGCAGCTCAAAGGGGCCGCAGCTATGATTGCACATTGGGTAATTGTGTGTGCAAATCGGCCACTTACACGGGCAATTACCCCACGGCACTAATGATGCCCAGGCAGCGCCAAGGGCACTGTGCATCCGCATCTCCAAGGTGCTGCTCCTCAGTGTGAAAGGGATCAATATAGGCAGAGGTTATGAAAAAGCAACATTCACTCCTGCCTTTTTTTTTTTTTTTTCATGGGATGAAGGGACTAATCCATGGGGGAAGAACAGCCTTTGCCCACAGTGGCAGCGGGAGGCTGCAGCAGGGACCCCCATGGGCAGCCCCATGCCAGTGCTTTCTTCCCTATATCTGAACCAGGGAGTTGCAACAGCCCCTTGATCAGCATCATCATCTTTACCCCAATTTCTGAGCTCAAGCTCTTTTCAGAAACCACCTGGTGCTTTTGTTTGAGAAGGAGCAGGGATGGAGTGGGGCATCCCTTTCTCTCCTGGCACTTATGAGCACAGCAAGGCTTCCTGCAACATATCGCATCCCTGAAATTCAGCACTCAAAACCAGGAGGGAGTAAGACATCCTTAAGGGATGAACATTAGAAGAAGTGCTCAGGAAGCAAAGATTAAAAGAAATGGCATTTCTGTGTCTGTAGAAAGCAGCCTGCCAAGCACCTCCAGCCCCAGCTCCTCTCAAATTATAAGCAAAGTGTTCCAGAAGTGTTTAACTTTCCTACAAAGTCCTTTAAGAGGCTGGTTACCGTTACAATGAACAAAGCACAAACAGGACTCCAAGCACTTGGCCAAACAACTGACTGAGCCTGGAGTAACCACAGACCCGCTCAACTCAAACACGGGTGATGCACAGCCCTCCTCGGGGCAACAGAAATGCAGGCACGGACCCAGAGCCCTGCTGGACCCTGTGCCTAGAGAAGGCAGAGAGGAACCCTGTAAGCTCTTACACCGCCAAATTATCCTCTGATTTAAAGCTTCTCCTTGGAAAATAATTAACCTTTGGGGAGGGGTTGTTGTTTTGGGGTTGGTATTTTTTTTGGTGAGGATGGTTTAAAGCACAACTCAGTCCACAGCGTTGCAGAGGTTCAAGGAAGTCCTTATCTGACTAAAGTCAAAACAAGCTGATGACTTGCAAGCTGGTGGGACCGCAGCAAATTGGCTGAGGCTGTGGATGGCTCCAGCTGAGGAGCAGACGGATCTCAACTTGTGTCTATCCTCTTCCCACAGATTGAGCAGTGAAGGGGTCCCTGCGCCCTGCCCAGAGCAGGGGGAGGCAAAGCGGGTGCTGGGTCCTGGAGCAGCCAGGGACACAGCAGATCAGGGCACATCTCCATCCCACAGCTCTGGTTCACCAGCCCGAGCCTCAGTCAGCACTTAACTGTAAATGTTTCTGCATATTTTCAGATATAAACAATCGTTCATGCTTGATACTTCAGCATCTTACACTGGGAGAGGTTGAAATCATATTGAATCGTCTTGAGAGGGCGAGAGCTGGCTTGCAATGCCTGTTAACCTTCAAGTGTTCTCTTAAAAGTTAACTCCCCAAATCCTCTTCTTTAAAATAACACAACATAATGATGTCATTCATCACTTTTTTCCTTCCCTTTTCCCCATGCAACTCCGTAACCTACAGCCAAAGCCACGTTTCACTAAGCTGAGTTTTGATCATACAGCGCTATTCTCATCTCCAGCAAGTTTTCCTGTAATTACAGAGATGTGTTGCAGACATTACACACTCTGCAATTAGCGCTAATTGCATTACATTGTCACAAAGAAGTCATTTACTCTCCATGAGCTCATGAGATTGCTCTGGACAGTTTAACAGAGCTGAGAACTATTTAATGGCACGTCACAAAAGTGGCCGGCATCGCAACGGGGGCGAGAACAGCACCGAGCGGCTCTCCCAGCCTTCTGCGAGTGCCAGATTTGGGGCAAACACACACAAAAAAAGGTTTCTCTGTAATCTCAATCTCCGTCAGGTCCAGAAACTTCTCAAGGAACTTGGAGGGTGAACTACTGGCTGAAGCCCTTATGCAAGACCTACACAAAAATGTGACACACTTTATTGGTTATTTAGCAAATACAGCGGGGATCTGAGCATCGCCCCAGCACACCCTCTCCTCCATGGCCACTGCTCAGCTCTGGCCCATTTCCTCACATCATGCACCCGCTCGGAGACAAGATGCTCCATGTCGAGCTCAGCTTGTCCCTCACTCCCGTGCTCTGGATGCTCGTTGGGGTAACTTGCCCTGTGTGGGAACTGCAGAGCTGTACTCAAGGGCCACCAGCAGATTTTCCCTCCGTCTTGTTGGGATTTGACCCTGCACTGCTTTTTCCTCTGATCCTCACTGTGTATTTTGCCTACATCTTTAATCGAGGAGAATGCAGCACTCGGGATGGATGGGCGAGGGCTGGAGGAGAGCGCAAGGGTGCGAAAGGGAGCAGAGAAAGCAGCTGGGGAAGGAGAGGCTCCAGTTTGTATTTAAGTTCGATCCTTTGTCAGCCGAATTGGTTTTGACGAGGCCCAGATGGGAGCAGTTCATGCACACAAAGGAAAGGCCCATCATTTAGCGAGAGGCAAAGCCAACCTGGCAGGAGTCACGGGAGCGGTCAAGCTGCAAGGCTGCAAAACCTCTACAGCAAATAAATGTCTCCACGCATCGGGGATGCGGGAAGCGGCTGTGGCAGAGGGCAGCTCTGGTTCTTCATCACAATTAATTCAAATACAATGAATAACAAAGAAGAAGAAATAAATAATACACAGCGTGGCTTCAGCAGGCACCAGCCCCTGGCTGTGCTGCTGATGTTTACAACCCTAACAGAGCCGGTCAGACCCGGGGTCCTATCTTGTGCAACATCCCATTGCTGCAGCCCCTAACGCTGCTCAGACACTTCAGGAGGAAACTTTGAGCCCTCTCCTACCCCGAGAAGCCAGAGGCTGGTGCAGCTGGAACACACGAGCTTGATGCATCCTGCAGAAGTTGGGTTCACTGAGATGGTTACAGCTCTTGGCCTTTCTGCTCCTCCATCTCTGCCTCCAGCCTGGGTCTGGAGCCTCGCTACACCTTTTGGCTTCTGCAGCACCCTGTGGCAATGAGTTTCCCAGGCCAAGGATGTGCTGGGAGACCTGGCACCTCCTTACTGGTTTTACCAGGCCACTGCTTTGGTTCTATCAGCTGCCTGGCAGAGGTATGTGCCATGGCCCTGTGGGGCTGGTGATGGACCATAAACAAAGCCCACCAAGGTGTTGCCCCTTCATGGGGCACACAAAACCCCTGCAGGTAAACAGCTCAGCTGGGAGGTTCCACTGCTCCTTTCCAGGAAAATCCAGTAAATTTGATCTCTAGCTCTATCAAAAGAGGAAAAACCCACTGTTTTCCCAAAGGACTTTGGACTCTTAGAGCAGGGAGGGGAGACAAGGGCCAGCGAGCGATTCGTGTGTCAGAGAAACTCAGCTCGCTGGCCAGGGGCCAGAGACTTTTCATGTGGATTCCCAGTCTCCGCCAGGAGACTCGTGGGTGCTGGAAGAGCCTTTAATTCAAACCAGGTGCCTCTGAAAGGAAAACACTCAAAAAGGCGAACTTGGTCGCTTTCCCTCAAAAAAAAAAAAAAAAGTATAACAATGAGTGCAATCACGCACATTTCAGTGAGCTATCCTCCCTGGCACGCCGCTTCGTGCTCCCAACCGCCCGCTGAGCCACCTTGCCTGATGGAAACTGAAACCACCAATGAGGCTGGAGGGAGAAAAGCCAAGTTCAATGCCAGCGAGGAGCCCCAGGGCATGGGCTGGCCCAAATCCAAAAGTCAGGATGGGCAATGCTGACATCACCCGAAGCCCAGCAAACCCTCAACCTCCACTGCTGCAAACCAGCTGCTCCCCAAATCCAATGCTTGCCAAGCGATGCCATGAATGACAACAGAGAAGCACAGGGAGAGGGGCACCTGCAGTGCTGGGCTTACCCTGCGATGACAATGAAGAAGTCCAGGCGGTTCCATGTGTCTCCCAAATAGCATTTCTTCCCAAAAATCCCCAGCGCGATCATCTTAACGATCATTTCCACGGCGAAGAAGGCAAAGATGAAATCATCGAAGCTCTGCAAAAGAAAAGAAAGGAGGAGGGATGCTCCTACATTGTTTCACACTCACACCAGGGAGGGATTAGAGACCTGAGTCCAATAAGGTCTCCTCTTGCACCACACCAGGGGCTAAAAACCCCAGGCAGAGGCAGCACTGGGAGCAGCCCCGTGTCTTCCCCCAACCCAGATGGGCCAACAGCACCCACAGTGCTGGGATAAAGGGACAAGTTTGTTTTGGGTTCTGCTTTCACTCTAAACTCAATGGTTAACCCTTCCCAAGCTCTCCAAGCAAAGGTTGGCTACATTGGGGTCAGCACAGCCTGTCAGGGGCTTTGCCTGGTGACACCAAGCACCAAAATCAGCATTTTTTAAGTGCTGGCAGGATAGGCAGTGTGGACAGGACCCAGGGAGCCAGCTCTGCCACAGCTCAGTCCATCCCGCTCCCCATCGACCCCAGACCGTACCTGGAGGATGCGGCAGCGCGGCGAGTCACAGGCGATGTCCTCGCAGGGGTGGAACATGCCCAGCGTCACGCAGTTGAGCAGGATCACCAGCATGCTCACCCGCTCGAACCACCTGCACCGCATCCCGTCAAGGAAGAAACAGACCCAGAGAAGCATCCACAAGTGGACACCGCTGAATCAGAAAGGTTACTCTAGTCTTTAAAGCAAGGCGCATGCCAGCTTCTCTAGGTTAGATATTATCTAGTTTTGCAGGGAAGGCTCACCTGCTGTTCAGATACCTTCATGGCAAACCCATGGCATGTTCTACTCATTGACATCAGTGGCTACGGTTAATATGAAAACCGCTATAAAATGAAAGTTGCATGGTGAGAGTGCTGATGTGATGGATTAAAAAATTAAATTAAAAGAACGATATCAACTTTTAGGAAAAAACAAAACAAAACAACACAACTCCACACCATTAATTTCCTCTCCTAGCATTTTACAGAAAAGCACTTTAACAATATTACAATTTTCTATTAGCCACGTCACGGCTTGTCCCAGGGGCATTTCCCTGAAGTCACCACTTGAACTTTTCATTCACAGTCCAAATTAAGCCCGTCAAAACCATTAGCTGACTGCCCAAAAGCCTTAAGACTGTGAGGGCCAGCAGAGTCCATCCCCTGCCCCAACTGCTGCCTCTTGGAGAAATTTTAAAGAGCTGAGCTGCCAGGACAGACTGTGGATGCTGTTACTTTGGGGGCAGAACAAAGTGCGCTGCTGCAGCAAATCCTTCTAGGGATGGCTCAAACCTGGTACCCAAATTCTGCATCCTTCCAGGCGGCATTTCCAGCCTGGGACACAGAGATGTGAACTCCAAGAGCCGATACAACGCGGTGCCAGGGTTATTTTCTAGCCTAGCATGGCAAACACCCCATCGGCTGTCGCGACGCACAGGCAGCCAGGGCCACGCTCCTGCCTGGGTGCAGGCAGCAGCTTCCAGGCTCCGGGAAAATCATCATAGCCCTTGTCAGACAAGAGCTTTCGCTACAAGGCGGTGGCAGGCGGTGTTTGGGAGCCCGTGCTGCCGCGTTATCTGGCTGGGGAAGAAGAAGGTGGGGATGAATCAGCAGGTGCCTCCCCAGCGGGTGCGCAGGGCTGGAGCTGGCAGCTCCTGCCACCCATCGGGGTGAATTCCTGGGAAATCACATGGGGCTGAGTCACAGCTTGGTCGTCGGAAATCTGGATCTTTTTAATCGGAAGAAATGTTTACAAGATATCGGGATAGACATTCCGACTGTCAGGACGGGGCTGTGGGCTGGAATATTTAGCCCAAATATAGCACTGCAGGGCAGGCATGGGGGACGGCTGCCGGGGAGGACCCGCAGGCGTTCTCTGGCTTGGGGGGCTGGAAAGCATCCCTCTGCAGAGCCAGCAATGTCCATGGCTCTGCCAGACCTCTGCAAAACCCTTGAGGCTATAAAGAATTTTAAAAAACCCCTGTAAGATCCCCAAAGGGAGACTACAAGGGCTGTGTGAGATATTCAGCAGGGAAGCAGGGTGGCTTGGGAGCAGCTTGGTGGGTCAGAACCCACGGAGACAGATGGATGGTTCCCCAAACAGGCTGATCTTCATGCAAATTCTTTCGTGATGGTGGAGAAGACCCTGCACTGGGGCTGGGTCTCCTCTGTGCGTTCCATCTCAGGAGGGGAAGGGGATCTGGGGAGCAGAAAGGGGTTTTATTTGCTGATGGCAGGCTTTTTTTCCCCAGTTTTAACTTCAGATCCACTTATCAGCACATCACTCCCTCAAGCAAATACATTTCAGTCCAATATAACACTTCACCCTGATTAAATATTCCCAGGACAGGGACCCTGGCAGTGCTGAGGGCAGTATGTTAATATGCAGCTGATAGATCAGAAGGTTGCAGGGAGAGTTATTTTATTTTTTTGCCTTACTTTTTTTTTCCAGCTGAATGAAACTTCAAGCTCTTTCTTCTGCTAATGGGATTTTCAGCGGCGCACAAAGTGCTGATGGCTACGGCTTTGTGCCGACCCTGCTTTGAGCCCAGAGGCTGACAAAGGGAAACTCTTCAATTAGCCAGAGCAGAAGGTGCTTTATTGAAACGGCGCTTGCTGCCGCTGCGTGGGCAGGGAAGGGGCAAAGGGGCTTTGGGAAGCATCGAAGACAGTGCTGGTCCTCGGCCAGCAGCTGGGGCGAGGAGGAGGAGGAGGAGAGGGAGGAGGAAGAGAAGGCGGCGAAGGGCAGCGGTGGCACTGCCGTTGCCCCTTGCCCTGGCACTCAGCTGAGCCCACAGTCCGTGCTCTGAGAGAGAAATATTTGCCAGGAATGGAGCTGGCACTGGGGAGTCCTGCCTGCTCCTTGCACCGAGCAGGCAGGGAGTGTGTTTAAAACCGATCAATAATAGGGTCCGCATGCACACCCCATCTGCTCCATCCCACAGGTGTCAGAGTCCCCACTTTTCAGAGTCACCTGCTCACCCCAGCTTATTCTCAAAAATCCACATTTTTTACCATCAACTTAGTTGAGGCAGAGAGACAAAATGCTCACAGGTTCTTCTCAATTAAAACAAAAATCTTGTTTCTGCCACACAGAAATATCCAGTAACACTTTTGTTGTAACTTGACTCTTAAAATTCATAAGATAAAAAGCATTAAAAAAAAAAGGAAAATATGCAGAGGTCTCTCACGTGCTACAAACAGGAGTCTTTGCACAGAGCAAGAGCCCTCAGCCCCTTCTCAGCACGAGCGATCCCCGTGCTACCTGCCTGCACTCAGCAGAGCCCGACCTTTTGTAATTAAGAGGCAACAGCCCCAGATTCAATTAGCCAGTGCTACCCAGCTTAATATAATCAAACCAGAAAGATATTGCATTATGCTTGCTATGATTTAGTTGCAGAAGTTTGGATCAAATTCACCAGCAAGTGAATTAAGTGAGAAGCTGTTGCTCGAGGGCAGCAGCAACCCAGAGGATGACGGGCATGATGCTCGGTCCACCAGCATCCCAGGTTCTCCCCATCGAGTCGGGGCACACACACGGCTCCTGGTGCTCCTCGGGAATGGGGGGAGTGGGCACCACCGTGCCACAGCATCACCCGGCCCCAGAGATGGTGGTGCCTTCACTGGGGGAATGTCAGGCACCCACACCGATGGCCAAGTCAGTAACAGAGAGCAGCATTTGAGTTCAGAAAAGGACAATGAAGATGGGGAAGGGTCTGGAGCACAAGTGTGATGGGGAACAGCTGAGGGTCCTGGGGGGTTCAGCCTGGAGAACAGGAGCTGATCTCTGAACTGCCTGAAAGGAGGTTTGAGCAAGAAGGGGTTTGGTCTCTTCTCCCAAGTAACAAGTGACAGGATGAGAGGAAACAGTCTCGTGTTGCACCAGGGGAGGTTCAGATTGGATATTGGGAAAAATTTCTTCCTGGAAAGGGTTGTCAGGCACTGGAACAGGCTGCCCAGGGCAGTGGTGGAGTCACCATCCCTGGAGCGTTTGAAAAGATGCAGAGATGAGGTTCTTAAGGACATGGTTTAGTGCCAGGGTTGGGTTAACAGTTGGACTCTATGATCTTGAGGGTCTCTTCCAACCAATTCGACTCTACGCTTTACAGGGATAGGTGCTGTTTTATGAGATTAATATATATTTCTTCCTTTAATGCACTGCTACTCTCAGGCGGCTTTGGCCATTCCTCCTCTCCTCCTTCCCTGCATCCATGTCCTCTCTGGCTCTTTCCCTGAGCTCTTATCCAGCTCTCCCTAAGCAGCCCCGATGCTCCAGAGCAACTTGCTGCTGTCCTGCCACCACTAGGAGCTGTGGTGGAACCCCTCAAAAGCACAGCCAAGGTGATGGGGAGTGGGACTCCATGGACAAGGTGGGGACCAGCTCCCGGGCAGCACCAGGGGCTGCGAGTTTGTATCCTACAATAAAATCCAACCATAGAAATGCATCGAACTGCCTGGATCTGGCCAGGTGACACCTCAGCTCTGCTCCCTGTTGCCTGGGGCAAGGAGAGGTCATTTGGACACAGGGGCCATGGCCACAATCGAGTCCCCCATCACCACTTGCAGTCATTTCTCTTCTGCCTTCACTCTCTGGGACAGCGGCTGGTATTTGACAAATGTGCCGAAAGCGCTGGCAAAGCCTGGAAAAAATTTTGTGCAAATGCAATGTGAAAATTGGGTTGAAATGACAGCCTTCCCCTGCAGTGTCACCAAGACCCACCAGCTTAGGAGTGACACTGGGATAAGCTGCAGACGTTAATGAGAGCGGAGTTTTAGGCTTCATTCATATCATCAATTCCAGAAATAGCCCCTTTGACAGGAGCATAATGGCACTTCCAGGGTCTGGCCTTTTGGGGGGTGGGAGGAGGCAGGGACTAGAATTCTAAAACATTAATTCAGGCCGTTCGCAAGGGAAGTTAAAAGTCCTCAGAATTAATCTGCCTCACGGATGGAAATAATAACCCCTTCCCAGCTCCACCTCCAACTGCACCAGGCCAGCAGGAAAAGGCTCTTAATGTCATGTCCAGCTGAAAGGTTACAGGAGTCCCATCACAATCCTTGACATTTAATTGGATTTTTTTTTTTTTCCCTATCATCCTTTGAAAGCAAAACCAGCACCCATCTTTTGCTTTTAGCACTTGCAGGAAGCATCTGCATCCCCTTGGATGCTCCATGCCAGAGGTGCTCCCAGAGCATCTTTACCCGGTAAATCCACTTGCCTGGCTCACAGCTGGCAAGGACCTGCCCCAGTGGGATCCTGACACGGTCTCTGTCACCCAGGTTTGCCCTCCCAGGGGCTTTTCCAGCCGCGGTACCTCCCCTCCCTCCAGGTAACACAAGAGTGGGATGAAGCAGGGAAGATGCGGCAGGTTTACAGCCCTTCCCGCAGCATCGCACTGACAGCAAAACCGCTTTTTCCTGGCAGGGTGGACAACCCTCTGCGAGCACAGCAGCCCCGGGCGCACTCCGTGCATGTGTGTGATGGAGCACACGCCTCCTGCCCCACGATCCGCAGGGATTCCTGCCAGGAGAGCCCGTTCCTGGAAAGCAAAGCCAAGGGTGCTCCAGTGGGGCTGCAGCAAAGAGGTTTAAAAATTCAAAACATTACTCAGAGAGCATTTCCATCCCAGGCCGCCACATCTGGCAGCACAAACACACGCTACCAGGAGCTGACACAACCTCTCTTAGCCCGGCATAGCCTTGACGTCCCTGTTCACAGGCTCTGAGTTAGGAAAAAGCCAGCCAGGGAGCATCTCTGCCTCATCACTGCTCTGCAAAACCGCTTCTCTCACAGCACAGACAGACCCAGGAGATGATTTTAATTCATGCAGCTTCACAATTAAACCTGGGAAACCAAAACAGGGCGATTATTCATGCCAGCATTTTTGAGAAATTTCATCTCTAATTTATTTTCCCTTGCAGATGTTCACAGGGATGTGCCGGCGGCTGCTTCCCTCTGCTGTGGAACAGCCGCACACTGCTCCTGTCTCACCCATACCATGGCCACACCATGGTCCCCAAAGCTCCCGTAATGCACAACGGCAAATATAAAGCCCAAAAGAAGAGGGAAAAGGGGATTTTGCAGAGTAGTCATCTTTTTGTTTTTCTCCCAAAGATTTAAAAACTGCCCTGTCTGCTGCAGGTAGGAGATGCAGCTGCCTCTCAAGGGGGATGTGGGATTTGCTCAGCAGTGCAGAGGAACCCTGCTCAGCCACCCAGGTGACGAAGCAAAGAATGATGCTGTATTTAGAGGGGATGAAGCTTGATTAAAAAAAAAAATGTTTTGTCAAAAAAAACTCCTGACGATGTCCTTATTTGCTTCACTGTTATGGAATTGTTTCCCCATAACCTTTTAGATTTGTACTTTAAGGTTTTTTTTTTTTTCTCAGCAACAAAAAGGATTTAAAATCTTATTGCTTAAAGAGAAGGAAAAAAAAAAAAAAGAGAAGATAAAAAAAATCCTGCAAGCTGAGTGTCTTGCATAATCTCTGAACTTCAGGAGCTGGAGCTTTTAAGAAAAGCCCTGCATATCACTTGCAATTAACTTCTGAACTGGGAGTTGGGAGGGCTCAGCTGCTGGCAGCCCAGCCTTGGGACCAGCACCTGGGAGGATGGGTGCTTTAAAAAAATAAAATAAAATGTCAAGCCAGAGCACTTCAGGCTGAATTTATTCTGGCTTCTTGTCCCAGTCCTTCCTTCCTCCTCATGCCTGTCTTGGTATCACAGAGCAGAGAACAACAGAAAAAACACAGCCCAAAAATGCCCGGTTCTCAGCCTCCGCACCAGCCACCACCTCCCATGACGGACCCCGGGGATGTGCTCCCTCCATCAGCTCACACGTGGCATTAATGAAGATGTTGTTGTGAGCAGTAAAATCCTTCCTAATGGACTCCTCCTCTGCAGGAGGGACCTGGGGTTACCCATTAAAATACACTAAATGTGCCAAAACCGGTGCTCAATAATATATTTAAGACCTTATTTCCCACCACGCCTTATGAAGTGCATAGTGGATAGACACTTAACCCCCAAATATATATATTTTTAAACTTGCTGGCTGTAAATTGTCCCTTAATAGCACCTCAAAGCTCAGCAGAGCAGAAGAGCAGCAGGACTGGCTGCTCACTGGGACAATCCACAACACCCAGTGTTTCCACCCCTGTCACGATGTGCAGCCCCAGTCGGGAGGAAAACCTACAGAAACCCCAGTAAATGCTGCAACATGGACAGATGCTTCTTCCCCTCATGCTCACACAAAAAATACACCTTGTGCAGAGTCGCCAGAGACTCCTCCATTTCATTAAGGCACTTGGGATATTTGGGATACTATTAAGTTTCTAATGGCCCTGATCTGGCTCACTGTACTTCTCAAGACAAAAACTGTTATGCAAGGCTTCCTAAACAAGTTGCAGCAAAATCTTTGTAACATCCTACACCGACACATAGTTGGGATATGTCACATATTTGTCTTATTTTGTTCCTTCTTTGTCCTTTTTTTAGTCTCCTTCTACTTTTTTCCCCCTTGGAAGTACGCTGGTTCCCATGGTAACAGTGATGTTATGGGTATGGACAGAGCTTCAGTGACGTCCACAATTTCAGTATAAAAGCGGATTTATGTAACAGTTGGTGAAATGAAGACGTGGAAGAGATGGCTCTGCATGATCACACGTGTGGCATTCAGGGGTGCTGCACTGGCCGGGTGGGTTCACACGGAGCAGGAAAGAATGAGAGGGCAAAGCAGAGAGGAGGAGATCCCAGACACATGGGAAGGTAGATCAGGATAAAACTTGCCCTAAACTTATATATATATTTTTGTAAATTTTTTTTTAAATTCTCTATAGTTATTTATATATTAATATGTTCCCATGGAGAGCATCCCTCGCCCTGCACTGCTGGAGGGCAGATGGGGGACCAAGGTACCAACCCCAGGCACAGAAAACCTCCTCCCGTTACTGACCCAGGAGGTGAAGGAGGGCACTGAGTCCTCGCTGCTGACCCAAATGTCAGCCCGGACAGAGGCCACTGCCTTCAGGGCCAGAAAAAGAGATTCCCCCTGAGCCGGACCTCCCCACACGGGAAAGGGGAGCTTTGCTGGGAGTCTCCTACAAACTTCAAAGCCTGAGCAAAACAGGCACATTTTGTCTGTTTCATGAGCCTGTGATTTAAATCTCTTCCTAGGGCAGTGCACAGATGGAGGGGATGTCTCTCCTCCTCCTCCACCATTGGTCCCCTAGGAAGAAGCCTGAACAGCTTCCAAAATGAGACATTGCCATGCCCAGAGACACACCAACTCGAATTCCCCCTCTCCCCGCAGAGGCTTCGCTGGCAGGCACCACGCCACATGGAGCCAACCCCCCACCAAAAATCAATGTATTAATAAAGCCGAGGAAGCGACAGGCTGATTATAAAGCCACTCCATCCCAGGGATGTGCTGGTGAGAACAAGCCTGCGCTAATTGTCCTGGCAGCTTCTCCGCTTCCCTTACCATCCCCAACACGCTCTGAGAAGCCTTGATGAGCTTTTTGCTCCTGCCACTGCTGGGCTAACCCCCCTTGGGCAAGAAAACCCTGCGCCCATCCCTGCAGACCCCAAATGTTCCCTGTGGAGCTGAAATATTCCCTGTGAGCATCAACAATCCATCTGGCGCAGGTGATACGGGCTTTCTGCCTCCCTCTGCACCCCTGGGGACCGCTCTCTCCTCTCCAAGCCACATCCCACTGAGGGATGAGTTGCAGCCCCCTCAAACTCCTGAGACCCCCCCAAGCTGTCAGCAGGAGCTCGAACCCAATCCCAGCCTATTAAAAATACACGAGGCAAGTGCATGAAAGATTCAGCCTGAGCAGGGGATGTCAGCAGCTGCAGCAGGGAGCACGGCAGAGGGGACGGCTCTGCAGGGTCAACAGCAGCCGCTAATTAATTCAGCGCTTCTCTAATCGCCCGAACGAGTGGGTGGCAGGATGGCACGGAGAGCGGCACGGAGATGCAGTAACCAGGCAATGACCACAAAAGCCGGGAAAACCTGGGAGAGGCGGCAATTCCAGCCCGTCCTGGCGTTCGCTGCAGCGATCCAGGCTGCAGCTGGAGCTCGGGCAGAGGGAATTCCCTCTGCTGACTGAGGGCCAGGGGAAACCTCAGCGGGAAGAGCTGTTAGCAAGGAGCTGGGATGCGAGCAAGCTAAACAAATCAGCTCCATCTCCATCTCAGATGCACGACCAACTGGTTTCTACCTCCATGCCCCTCCCACAGCCCGTTCCCGTCCATCTGCAGACACCTGGGCAAGGGACGAGGGATGCTTGCGGGTGAGATTTTAGAGACAGGGAGATCGGGGCAGGAGGGATGGACCAAAGAGACCACCCCCCGCAGCAGCAGAGCATCCCACCCCAGGGCACAGCCCTCGCCGGGCAGCTGCCAGACCCACAAAGACATCACCAAGATCTCCAGAAAGGCAAAGAGACACAGGGGCATTTCAAAACACCCTTCCATCTGCCCTCTACCACCACACAGGGAAATGTGACCACCGCACTGAGGTCAATGCCTTTCAAGCTTTTTAGAGAAGGTCACACTCTGAGTTTTGCCCATCTGCTTGCTACAAATGGGTAGCCTGGGGCTCAGCAGCGGAAAAGGGGAGAGATGGGGCAGATGCAGCCTGATTTCTGGCTGCACCAGCTCCAGAGTGAGCCGAAAGCACCCGGTGCTCAGCCACACCTGCTGCAGCTGGGTCCTTCGCCTTCCCAGCTGCTATTTTAATTGCAGAAGGGTACAGGCTCAAAGCCTCTGAGGAAACCTGGCCAAGTCTTGCAAAAAGCTCAGAGGACGAGTCCAAGGATGAACACAGCATCATTTCAACCCTATGGACCAGCGCAGGGCTGGAGGGACCCGTATCGCTGTTTCTGGAGGATGCGAACACCTTAACACCAGTTAAAGCAGAGTTGTGGGGTGCAGACCTTGTGTTCCCACACGTTCTCTCTTTCCCTCCACCAGCACCAGTGTCCTACCCTGCCATGGGGACACAGGCCAGGCTCCCTGGAGCTTCTCAGGGCAACGCCTGGGATGTTGTGATAGCAAGGAAAACCAAGGTGACAGTCTCCTTTGGGGAAAACCTTTCCCTGGGCACCAGCAGGAGCCCAGCCCTTTCCACTTAATGGTTTGCATTAGCAAACACTGGGTATAACTTTCCATGCAAAGCTTTACTGAAGAAACACAGCTTTGGGGCAACTGAAACTACCCGCAAATTTTTGTTTATGTTTGCTGACCTGGTTTCAAGCTGGGGAAGAAAAATATTAAAAACATTATGTTTACAGAGTCTGAATATGATGACTATTTTCCAACTCGCCTGCTTCAATGTTTCACTTAGAAACAGAGTCAACATTTGCTTTGTTAAAAAAACCCATCAACATAAAATACATTATTTTGTTGCAGGTTAAGTACTTAATTAGACAGGAACCATCTTACATACTTTGGATTTCGAAGTCTATGATCGCAAAAAAAAAAAAGAAAAAGAATGTTTTTCAGCATAAGCAACGCAGAGCTTTCACAGTGGGAAAGAGAATTAAGAAGATCCTTATGCAGGGGGGAAATGAAGATAGAAGCCACCTCAGCCCCAAATCTGCTGGTTTTTCCCCCATATGGATGAAGTTGCTCCTGCCTGCACACAGGGAGGAAGCAGCCAGTTCAAGACAGCAGTGGGTGATGCTCGGGGGCAGCATCTCTGCATGATGCTGGAGCCACCGGCCGTGCCCGCACTGCTGCGCCTGACTCTGTTCTTCAGGTGCCGACAAGGAACATTCGTCTGCATGAACTGAAACATCTCGACGTCACGTCAAAATACCGCAGCGACTAAATGTGACTAAAAGCCGTCACGGGCGCAGGGTTGATGCGAAACGACGGGGCGCAGCAAGATGCAGAGCTGCCGCGGGGAGAAGGAGCTGGAGCACACTGGGGGGGGGTCGGGCAGGGCTTGCTCCCCGTGCCTGCCCATGAGCCCAGTCTAATTGCTCCCTGCATGCAAATCCATGGCTGGGAACTCATCAATTAGCATCTCACTGGCAGAGGAGGAGGAGAGACGTGGCAGAGGGAGGAAGGCAGGGTTGGGACGGTGCTCAGCATGCCCTGCTGCGGAGCTGAGCTCTGCTGTTGCACTTCTGTGGGCATGTTAGGAGATGTCACCCCAAAACGCCTCCCAGCGTTGGGTGCCCACGTAGCTACAGCCCAGCCCAAAACGGGGCAAAACCAGCTTAAAAGCAGGACTCACCCCACACACTCCAGCCCAAAACTACGCAGAAATGCTACCGGCAGCACAAGCGATGGCAGGTTGGGACAGCCCAGCAGAAGCCCTATAGCAGCACAAACTCCAGCACCGCTTGCTGCTGAGCTCTCAGTGCAGACGTACCAACCCACAACCAGTTTGAAAGTCACGGAGTCTCCTGATATCCAGCCATCCCCCAACCCAGCGTATAATTATGGGTTCAAGGTGCAAAAGTCACCTGCAAGGCTTACCAGGCAGCAGAGGGGACACGGTGCAAAGCCAGTCCTTTGGTTTGGCACACCAGAAACACCATGGTCATTCTTTAGCTCCAGCTCTGGACTCTAATCTCAGATTCTTTTTTAATTTCTGTGGGGTTTTTTGGTGTTTTTTTGTTTTACTTTGCCCCCCTCTCTGGATGTGACTCATCCTCAGGCGCATCTCCAGCCAGCAGCGCGCTGCTCCTGATGAGCTGCTATTGATTTACTCCATGTGCGGACAAGCTTATTGGGAATAAGGGCGCCTTGTTCTTGTTCTGGGATCCACGTGTCTCTATGCACATGGAGTTAATTAAGAGCAAGCTCCATGTGGAGGCAAGCCCTCATCAAGCCCCAGGACCTAATGAAGGCGCACAGCCCACTGCAGCCCAGACCAGGCACCTTCCACATCTCGCGCCCCAGGGCCTGAGTGATGCTTGGGGGATGTGATCGGAGCACTGGGGTTGGGATGCTGGCCCTGGGGAAGCACCCTGTACCCCTGCCCAAACACAAAATGGGTCCCCCAAAGCCTTTCAAAGGGCAGCTCCTCCCAGGCAGCACCGCGCTCCGGCAGGAGGCTGTAATGGGAGCAAAGCGCCCTTTAAAAATTAATGTGGAAGAAAAGAATTTCCACAAAATAAAAATTGCAGTTTCTTTTCCATTAATAACATATTACAAGGCTTGCTAAAGAGGCTGCAGGCTCCAGCTCTTGCCCTTCGCTGTCCTGTCTCCCTCTCCATCAGAGCCTCGCCGTCCCCTCCTGCTCCCCCTGCACTTTTTACTGCTGTTCTCTGCAGCAAAATCTCTCTGAAATGGCAGAGGAAGCCCAAACTTCCCCACCTCAGCCCATCACTGATAACTCTCCAATCCTGTGTGATTTCATCGTCTGCCCTCTAATGCAGAATGGATGTTCTAATTCTAACTAATAAAGCGAAAAGCAAGAAAAAAGCTGAAAATGAAGCCATCAGGCACGGGACTGATCTGTGTTTGTCTTCTTCCTAATTCCATTATTGCTTTGAAACGAGATCTAGATATTACTGTTCCCTCATTAACAGCTGCTCCAGTTTCCCTCTGAACCCCAGAGACTGGGCCCTAATGAATCACACAGTCTGAAGAAGGGGTTTTTAACCACAACAACATGGAAACTCAGATCAGAGCATCTCACGGTGCTAATATTTATCTTTTCTCCAAGCCTGCAAGGAGACAAGATATTTTGGCAGAGGAGAGGAGGTGCAGAAGCACATGCATGCATGCACGGAGTGGGACATGGCCACTTTCAGGCACTCACAATCCATTTACACCTCATAAAATTCTCATTGCTTTTGCCTGGAACAAGCGCAGTGACCGCACCAACCCTTATTAAAAATGCCAGAATATTCTGCAGCAGCCGGCTGGGGTTCTGCTGTCCCGCACGGTGCAGATTCCTCACACTACAGGAGCGCTTGATGCTGGGGAGGGAAGCACTTGCTTGCAACTGGGGGTGTCAAATGCCTCCTCTTATGGTGCAGGAGATTTTGGGGTGATTTTGGTCTCCTCTTCAACACTGCCAGCTACAACCAACTCGAGCCCCTCGGAGCCCTGCCCTTCCCGTGTCCCTGTACAGGGCAGCGCACTCAGATGTCTCCACTCTTCTTCCTGAATGCTGAGCTAGAAGAAAAACAGCCCTGAGGCCTCTCGATGAATACATTCAAGCAGGACAGTCTAGGGAAACCTCTCCAGCCCTTAGCCCAGCGCCACAGGCAGAAGCATCACCCGGGTGCTGCCCGCAGCACAGGCGCAGGCAGGGGCTGCCAGGTTTTCCTGCCTGCACCTCTCCCAGCCGAGGAGGGGACAGGGGACACCTCAGCACTTCATTTCCCCACGTGCATCCCATACTGAAGGGCCAGGGGATCCCATCACCCCCCTGAGACGTTCCCAGCCCTGTGCCTGCTCCAACCTTCCTGCCTTTGGCTGCGAACAGTCGCTCCGACCGTGCTCAAGTGCTCCGGGTACGGCGAGCACTGCCAGCAAATACATTAGCGAGAACAAAGCTGGAGGGAAGGAGATCAGCTTTGTGCATCTTGCCGGGCTGCTTTTCTCCTGCCTCCCCTCTTGGCAACTGTAAATAAGGAGGACGGAGCCGGATTAGAGGGTACCGTCCTGATCAAGGGTACTTCTGCTCGTCCTAATTCATTTTCCCCTGATTTAACCTTTCCCACCCCATCTGTGCTGCAGCCAGGATTCCTGTCACCCAGAGTGCCAGCGGGCCAGGAGGTGCCTTTTGGACATACTGGGGAGGTGACATCTCTAAATGAGAAGAGAGCAAAGGTGGGGGAGTTTCCCATGAGAGCAGCTGAGGGAAACTGCTCCAAAATGGGGAATGAGCAAAAAAAAAAATTAGGCATGGGGCCACCAAGCAGCAAGTGGAAAGCGAAATGCAAAAACCTGGAGTGCCTTTTTCCCCATCAGCACCACTGGGTACCCAGCACCCTGCTTGTGCTGTGGGCAAATATCCACCCAGCACGCTGCCCGCACCGCAGCTCCCCAGGATGAGCAGTCAAAGCTTGACTTCTGCAAGCATTTCACTGTTTATTCCTGGGGAGACTGACCCCAGAGACCTGACAGACTGCTCAGCTAGGCGAGATCGTATTTTCCTTCCAAGGGGTTTTGCTTCACATTGGGCAGCAGCAGGACAGGGGGCAGAGCAGCAGCTTCAGCCTTGCCCCTCACTGCTGAGGAAGATGGTCCATGGGCTGCCAAAAGCATCCCAGAGCCAATTCCTCATCTGAAGAGATGCTTGGGTTAACACAGGTGCTTCGGTTACCTCGCTTTCCTCTTTCCCTCCACCACTCCTTATTGCTAAACAAATTTCAGAGGTTTGGGTGTGATAATAGGGGCTAAAAAGCCTTTTTTCCACACCTGGAAGGACCCAGACCCCATCCCCTGGCACTACCGAGGGACCTGAACTCAGTGGCCTAAAGCAAGGCTGCCTCAAACAGCAACTCTTTATCTAAATTTCTTTGAACTTCAGAGAAAAATCAATTCTTCTCTCGTTAGCTACATCGTCTACTCCCAGATCTTAGCAAGGCTCGCAGTGGCAGATCACAGAATCACAGAATCACAGAATGTTAGGGATTGGAAGGGACCTCAAAAAGATCATCTAGTCCAATCCCCCTGCCAGAGCAGGAAAACTTAGGTGAGGTTACACAGGAAGGCGTCCAGGCGGGTTTTGAATGTCTCCAGAGAAGGAGAATCCACAACCCCCCTGGGCAGCCCGTTCCAGTGCTCTGTCACCCTCACTGAGAAGAAGTTTCTTCTCACATTTAAGTGGAACCTCTTGTGTTCCAGCTTGAACCCATTACCCCTTGTCTTACTGTTGGTTGTCACCGAGAAGAGCCTAGCTCCATCCTCGTGACACCCACCCTTTATATATTTATAAACATTAATGAGGTCACCCCTCAGTCTCCTCTTCTCCAAGCTAAAGAGACCCAGCTCCCTCAGCCTTTCCTCATAAGGGAGATGCTCCACTCCCTTAATCATCTTCGTGGCCCTGCGCTGGACTCTCTCCAGCAGTTCCCTGTCCTTCTTGAACTGAGGGGCCCAGAACTGGACACAATATTCCAGATGAGGTCTCACCAGGGCAGAGTAGAGGGGAAGGAGAACCTCTCTGGACCTACTAACCACCCCCCTTCTAATACACCCCAGGATGCCATTGGCCTTCTTGGCCACAAGGGCACAGTGCTGGCTCATGGTCATCCTGCTGTCCACCAGGACCCCCAGGTCCCTTTCCCCTACACTGCTCTCTAATAGGTCATTCCCCAACCTGTACTGGAACCTGGGGTTGTTCCTGCCCAGATGCAAGACTCTACATTTCCCCTTGTTATATTTCATTAAATTTTTCCCCGCCCAACTCTCCAGCCTGTCCAGATCTCGCTGGATGGCAGCACAGCCCTCTGGCGTGTCAGCCACTCCTCCCAGCTTGGTGTCATCAGCAAACTTGCTGATAGTACACTCAATTCCCTCATCCAAGTCATTGATGAATATATTGAACAGTATTGGTCCCAGAACTGACCCTTGAGGCACTCCACTAGATACAGGCCTCCAACCAGACTCCGCCCCATTGATCACAACTCTCTGGCTTCTCTCCTTCAGCCAGTTTGCAGTCCACCTCACTACCCGATCATCCAGTCCACACTTCCTCAGTTTTGCCGTGAGGATGCTGTGGGAGACGGTGTCAAATGCTTTGCTGAAGTCAAGGTAGACCACATCCACTGCTCTGCCATCGTCAATCCACCTTGTTACGTCTTCATAAAAGGCTATGAGGTTGGTCAAACACGACTTCCCCTTGGTGAAGCCATGTTGACTGTCCCTGATGACCCTCTTATCCTTGATATGTCTTAAGATGGCACCAAGGATAAGGTGTTCCATCACTTTCCCAGGGATGGAGGTGAGGCTGACCGGTCTATAGTTGCCCGGGTCCTCCTTCTTGCCCTTTTTGAAGACCGGAGTGACATTTGCTTTCCTCCAGTCCTCAGGCACCTCTCCCGTTTCCCAAGACTTGGCAAAGATGATGGAGAGCGGTCCAGCAATGACTTCAGCCAGCTCCCTCAGCACCCGCGGGTGGGTGAAGGGAAGAGAAGATGAAGGGAAGGAGGCTCCCTCTCCAGACCCAGGCCACCTTTGCAGACCTACAGAGCCAGACTTGTTCCAGGTTTCACCCTGGAGACTTGACCAGCAGTCTATTAAAATCAGGCCATTTGTTTAGGTGCTTAGATCTGGACTTCAAATGGCTAAAATTAGCCGTGAAAGTTGCGCTTTCCTGGCTTTCTCATCCCATGCCTCAGTTTCTAAAACCAGGGAAGAAAAGAGCAATTATTTCTCTCCAACCCTTTCAAAAGCACTTGGAGATCTTCGGATGACAGTGCCATTTGGTACAGACGTATTCATTATTCTTCCCCTCCATAGAGCAGTGTTAAATCTTTCTCCATATAAAGTCATTTTCTAAATTAGGTAAAGACGGTGAGTTTTGCGCTGAGCACATGTGGGTATTTTTATAAAATGTTTAAAACTTCTTGTCTGACTTTTCCTTCCCTTGAAGGACAAAGTACTGAATTAAACCCTTCTGTGACCCTGTTTCATTTCACCCTCGAGGACTTCTCAGTAAGACTTTGCCAAAAAGTAACATTAGCAAGTTCGCTTTATTGCGGATAATAAATGGCAGAGTTTGGGTTCGCACGCTGCTTGGGCTTAGTAAGAAGAGAGGGGACGAGGATGTTCCGGGACAGCCCCAGAGGGTTTAAGGCATCGCTTTTGCTACCCAGATCCAGACAGGCGAGTCCACCCGAATCCCACAGGAATCGCTGTCACAGACGGAACCTCCAGCTCATCTCCAGTTTCCATCCCTGCCTCATTCTGCTCCACTCGAAACGCTGCCAAAGCGGCTGTGAGGCTGCTGGCTCCGCTCCCCAAAATGTGTCCCATGGCAGAGAAAGCGGTGGGGGGTCCCAGGCTGCCAGATGCTCTGCCCTCCCCGCTGGCACCCAGACAGGCAGGACTGGGTGTCCCCAAATCTCCCCTGGGTCAAGCTGGGGACAGGCACCCTCCCACAGAGGATGAAACTGCAAGGTTAACCCTTGGAGAGCCCTCCTAAGGAGGGGATTATTTCCTGGGAGAAGGGGGCTATATCACCGGTAGCTACACAGAGATGAGATAGATCAGCCCTTTCCCTCCAGCACTCCACTAGGAAATCATAGAATCATTTCAGTTAGAAGAGACCCTCAGGATCATCGAGTCCAACCATAACCTAAGCTAAGTCTAGCACTAAACCATGTCCCTAAGAACCTTGTCTAAAGGCCTTCTAAACCCCTCCAGGGATGGTGACTCCACCACTGCCCTGGGCAGCCTGTGCCAATGCCTGACAACCCCTTCCGTGAAGAATTTTTTCCTAATATCCAATCTAAACCTCCCCTGGTGCAACTTGAGGCCATTTCCTCTTGTTCAATCACTTGCTACTTGGAAGAAGAGTCCAACACTCTCTGTGCCACAACCTCCTTTCAGGCAGTTGCAGACAGTGATAAGGTCTCCCCTCTGCCTCCTTTTCTCCAGGCTGAACAGCCCCAGCTCCCTCATAAGGAGCCAGAGGAGCGCGCAGGGGAACCCTGGCCCCTTTGCACGCAGGAAACAAGACGAGATCAGGTCCTAGGAGAGGAAAACTAGGAGGACAGAAAGGAAAAGAGGGAGGTGGCACTGGATCTGCCGGGTGCCAGCTCGGAGAATGGAAGCATTTCCACCAGCTTCGGAGCCACAGCCCAAAGCGCGTACAGATCCTGAGCCCACACAGCAAACATGGGAAAGGTCACCCTGCTCAAGCCCAGTCAGCCTGAGCAAAGCCACTGCTGTGTCAACAGGGTAAAGGTTTGAGCTGAACCAAAATAAAAGACATTGATGCCAAGAAATGTGCCTGTGCGGCGACCTGTGAAGGTTTGGTGTCTCAACCGTAGTGGTTGGAAGAGGTGGTCATCGGGGATGCTGAGCTGCTGAGCTTTTGGACAGCAAACCAGCCCCTTTGGCTCTCCCTGTAATGCTGCTGTACCAGAAACATGCTCGGCAGAGCCCAGCCCAGCTCCCAAGAACTTGGTCTGGTGGAGAATCCTCCAAACCCGCCGTTCCCAGGGAGCTGGCTGCGCTGCGGGACCCCTCGGGAGGCTTTGATGGGGCTCGTGGCGCCAGAAGCAGCACAGCCATCAGCTCCAGATGTGCCTGCCGGCGATGGAGATGCTGGGAGCAGGGACTGGGAACCCCTTTGACCCCTGGCAATGGAACAAACGGCTGCAGCAACAAAAGCAACTGGGTGGGACGCACAGGAGCCGGGACCGGGTGATGCTCCCTCCCCGCAGCCGAGCCCTGCTCTGCCTCCCACCACTCGCCCCTGCAGTTCTGTCTTGGCACCGCAGTTTTTGGGGCTCCGCACAGTGCCCCAGCTTCCTCTGGGAACAGGGACAACCCCTGCAGCCACAAAATGTGACCCAATGCACCGGGAGGAAGGCACCCACAGAGCCCCAAGAGACACAGTACAGGGACAGAGGATGGCCAGCACTAGCCCTGGTATCCTAAAACTGAAGCAAAAGTTTCTTATCCTCCAAAACTACTTCCTGCACTTAAATTTCTGTTATTTTTAACCTTGCTGATGCATTATAAATATCCATCGGGTCTGGTGCTTGCCTCCCAAGCCAGCCACTGCGGGTTTGTGCTCCAGCTGGGCAAACTTTATGGCTTTACTTTTCCAAGAGACGATCCAAAACCTTGGAGAGGAGCCAGAGAAGGGCCTGACCCGCAGGGAGAGGCCAAGGGAACCAGAGCTGCCCCGTGGGGCTGCGGGGTCAGGAGGTGCCGGGACTGTCCCCAGCCGGAGATGAAGGGGTCACTGGCAATTTGCCACGCGTGGGTGGGAGAACGGGTCCAGTGGGGGATATTTCCCAGGAAATCCAGGCTTCTCCCATGGAGAGCACCCCAAAAATGCATTCGTGTGCACACTTTAGTCTTTCTTGCCCAAATTTACCCCAGTTTCAGGTGCTGAGCTGCTGGCTCCCAGCCAGGTGCCCAGTTTTCTGAGGATGGAGCCAACAGGCAGCAGCGCGGGTGCAGACAGGGCAGCAAACATTGGTGGGGCTCCATGTCACCATCACAGCCCTAAGCAAGGCTCCTCAGGGTCTGCACGGCACAGGTGAAAACCCAGGGGCCGGGCAGCAGACCAGCAAGCAGGGACAATGTGGTAAGCGTCAGAGATGCTCACACCTAGGGACAGTCACACCCACGCTGCAGGACATGCTAAGGGGACATCATCTTCCCCAGCCCGTGTGCCAAGGCACAGGGAGGGATGGGCACGGGCTACTCAGCCTTTTCCATGGCCTCTGTCCCCCTCCAGCACCCCCAGGGCAAGCAGAACCCCCCGGGGCATTGGGGGGCTGCAGCACGGCACTGGCTCCCACTGCCATTTTCCTGTCCCCTATCCGCTCGGCAAAGGTCGCTCCAGTGTTCTGGGCAATTGTTCTTGCAATCTGCAAGCAAGAGATTAAAACCTTCCTGCTCAGCAGACGTGTGCAGCAGAGGAATTAAAAAAAAAAAAAAAAACAGTTACCCTGGGAAGAGCCTTTATTCCAGCTGCTCCAAGGCGTGAAGCCAGCCTGGCTCTGCAGGGCTCCCGGCACGGTCCCCACTGCGCTGCGGCCACATCCCTCCCGGTCCAGGGGGTCTCCGCTCGGGCAGGATGGAGGAACAGCAGACTTTTCATTTTTTAGCAGCTTGGAAACTTTTCCTAGTGGAAGGTTCCCCAAAGCGCCGGGAATTTCAGCCCTGAGCTGTTTACTTTCTGTATTTCTACAGATTTCACTTGTGGTTCAGAGGAATTCAGGCACAATTAGAGCCACTGCCACTCACCCGCCAGAGCCCAGCATGGCAGCACCGGGACCCGCTGCCTGCATGGCTGGAAAAAACACCTGCCCTAAAACACGGGCAGAGACAGAGGGCTCTGCCTTGCACCCCCTCCTCACACAGAGGTGACAGCCAAGGCTGAGAGCTCCCCAGGAAAGCTTTGGGGGTCACAGGCTCCCACCACCAAGCCAGGAGAGACACGACTCTCACAGCCATCCTGGCAGAGGAAACAACGTCCTCTCGCTCTAGGCCCTTCCTTGCGGTGGGAAGATTTGGCTTAGAAAAGGTGCTGTTGGAAAAAAAAAAAAAAAACAAACCACAAAACATTCCATTCCATCCTCCTCCAGCATAGACCCCCACAGCCCATGGAGCATCAGCTCCAAACACCCCTGCCTGATCAATTGGCTATAAAGGATAAAGCTTTTCCTTCCACACTCCCCAGCCCCAAGCACCTTCGGATGGGACAGGACAGCCTGTGCTTCCTGCAGGACAGAGGAGGCTGCTCTTCTCTATGGAGCTTTCCATGTGTATTTTTAAGGATGACCCCAGCCCGAGGCTTGGGACGCGGCACCCCCTTCTGCTGGATCGCCAGCCAGGCTGCAGCCCCTGTCACCTCCAGATCTGCAACAGGGACTCTTGCCCTGCAATGCAGCCCAAAATACCTTTGGGGCTGGGTCCAGACCCCCTGCACTGTCAAGACTTTGTACCCAAACAGGACCAACTGGAATGGGGTTCTCCAGCCAGCCCCTAAGGCTCATGAGAAAAGTCAATCCCCTAAGCATTAGAAAAAACAGACCCAAACCCAAGCCCTGGAAAAGGCATCGAGCATGGGGAACCTCATGCAGTTTGCACCCCAATATGATGGAGCTGGACCAACCGGTGGGTTTCAGAGCATTTACTCCAGAAAAGAGCAGCTCCAGCCATGCCAGCTTCATCTGCCCCATCCCACAGCACTGGGAATGGGAGAGCAGCAACTGCTACCACAACCGGACAGAGCGAGCCCAACAGCCCATTGGGTACCACCAGGTTCACTCCATCCCCACTGCCCACTCTCCCTCCACTTCCCACAGGATCCTCTCTGCCACAGGAAGAGCAGCGGTGAGAAAAATCAGGGATCGGATGCAGAAAACAGATTCCAAATTAAAAAAAAACAAAAAAACAAAAAAACAAAAACAACAACCTGCAGCTGCTCATGGCAAAGCCCTGGTTCTCAGAGCTGCATCTCACCCCGCCGGGGGTCAGCAAACCCTCGGAGCGAGCTACGTGTCCAAATCAAAGGCAGGAGCAATCAGAGTGATCCAAATAACACACACAACCCGGCTATTTGCAAATAAACAGAGCGAGCCAGAGTTCGCCAGCGGAAACGGCGGGGGAAGGAATGCTCTCCGGTTTAGGAAGGTTGGGATCTGCTGGTGGGCAGTCCAAGGAAGGAATTCAGTGACGTTCATCCAGCTAATAAATTAGCAAGATGAATTATTCACCCGGCTCTCCATCCCTGCGAAGTGCTGAGCACGGCCGGGAACCCAGCGGGACCAGCAGCCCCATGAGGCATTTGCTGCCGATGTGGCCAGGAAGGGCTCAGCGCAGCAAGGACAGGTTTGTGCAGTTGTCACCCAGCAATGGAGGGAGTGGAGGAAGGATGGAGGCTGAGGACTTCATGCTGGGACACATGCTGAGTGCTGGGGGCCACGCACGTGTTCCTGAGCCATCTGCAAACCCAGAGCCCCAGGAGCTGACAGTGAAAAGAGGGATCCCTTGAGATACCCTCCCCAAATATTGCTCCCATATTCTGGTGGGACTGTCCGAGGGATGCAAGACAAACAGAGGGACAAGCCAGCAGAGCCAGGCTTCCCCCACCCCCCAAATCTGCTTTCATGGGACTCCCCTGAGCTGAGCTGTGGGGACCTTGGGGGGCTGCAGCAGCAGGATGGGGGACACAGAGCCACCCAATGCCCACCCCATGGGAGTGGGATCACAGGGCTGGCTCAGCCCCAAAGGGACCACCCCAGGGATGTCCCCTCCTCTCTGCCGCCACCCCCAGGCAGGAGGGAGAACCCTGTGGGGCTCAGCACTACCCCTCCATGCCCCCCAGGACCCACGTGGAAGTAAAGCGGGACCCTCAGGCTCTCAGTTGGGGGGTTTCATCACACATCATCCCCTACCCAGGCAAGAAAGGGGCTCACGGGGCTCATCCTCCCCAGGAGCAGCTCCCAGCACCAGCTGCTCCCCCAGGAAGGAAGAGAAGAGCTGGGACCAGGGAAGAAGAAGGATGTGCGTGGAGGGAACAGCATGAGAAAGCCAACCCGCTGCCAATTGTGTCAAGTTGTGCAATGCTCCAAATGTCACCGTGGGTTTCTCTTTTGTTCCCCCAGCCCTGAGTTGAGAAACGGGGCCGGACCCTCCCTGCTAACAGGATCCGCCCCCCCTGCCCTCTGCTCATTTCATTTCTAGCAAAGCCAAAGCCTGTTGGGTTTCCCCACAGCACCCCAGGCTCCAGCCAGCTGGTGCCAACGGTGCACGTTAGGAAAAGAGGGCTTGGGCCAAAGGGAACATGCCTGGCCGTCAGGGTCACTGCAGAAAGGAGCCGGCACCCTGTGATCCCTCCCTGGCTCCCTCCTCTCTCCAAGAAAAATATTTTGGCTTTTTCCTCTTTCCAGCCAGCAGCATTCAGAGACTCTGCATATTTTCAACAGGCAAGCAGTGGCTCTGGCATCTGCAGCCGGTGACACCAAGCAGCAGCAGCCTCGTCCTGCACACACCCAAGGCAGCGGCAATGCTTATGCTGCATCACCAACCACCAGCATGTGCATAAGGTGCTGCCTTGTTCCCATCCCAAACACCACCACTGACACAGCATTAAAAAGACTCAAAACTTGGGGCAGGTGAGGCAGTGCGCAGCAGCCCCAGCCCTGTTATCTGCACAGCAGCCCTCCTTGGAAGGCAAACCCAAGGGGAACCATGCCAGCTTAATTAGAAGGGAGAGAGGCAAGCGGCTGTAAACCAGAGAGGAGCCTTGTTAGAGGTTACACAACAATTTCTTAATCAACCAAGGCTGCTCCGCAGAACGTGGCCGACGCAGCCACTCTGGGTTTGGCTGGCGCCCGGTCTTGGCCACAGCCACCCGGGCTCAGGTTGCCAGCAGGGTGGGTACAGGCAGCAGTTGCCAACGCCTGTCCGATGGCAAGCAGGGACATAATGCAAAGTGACAGTGTTTACTTTCCACTCTCCGCAAACATGCGTGCGGCGGGTCTCCACAGCCCGCCCGGCGCCGGTCCCCCTCCATCCGCAGAGGATGCTGAGCCGAAAACCTCTCTGGCAGCAGAGCGATGCTGGGGAAGTAGGATGCACAGCACCCTGCTCAGCTGCGGCATCACACCAGAGATTCACCAGCCTCGGTAATTTTAGAAAAATGCCAGTTTGCTAAACCACCCGCCACACCTTCAGCACCAGCCTGCAAGCTCCACGTTCTCCCCAGCTTTGATTTGGGCAGGCGTGGGCCAGCCGGGAGGAGCGAGGAGCGCCTGGCGCTGCCAGCTCGCCCAGCCAGCTGCTCCCCAGGCTGTCCCGGCAGCTGGAGTCGTGGGAACACACCACAAATCGCTAGAAAAGCATGAAAACATAAATCACACTCCCCATCCACAGCTCAGGATGGGGCTGGAGGTGAGGGGAAGCTGCCGTTTGTGCTGTTTCTAAACATGCTGGGTTGGTGCGGGGTTCGCCCAGCGCCTCTGCCAGCTCAAAGAGAAATGACAGCCAAGGACAGGGGCTGAAACATTCAGACCACGGGCACCCCGAGAGCCAGGCTTGACTCACAGGGAGCCAGCTAGAGCAGATTTAAACTGGCACCGGAACCTTGCCATCCCTCCAGCACCAGCAGCCTGCCCGTGCTGTACTGGGGGACGCATCCTGCACCCATCCCGCTACCCTGGTACCCGACAGCCTCGCAGCCTGCAGCATCCTCACCATCACGCTCTGGTCACGGGGCACCGCTGGCGGTGAGGGAGGAGAATGGCCAGCATTCATGGTTTTTTTCTGCTTTTTTAATAAATAAAATAAAATCCACATATTTAACAGTGATGCGGTATTTCAATCCACGCTCGTTAGCGTCAGCTGCGAGCATCTCCGAAAGCGCCGCTCATTCATCCCGTCTGCCCACGCGCCCTTGGCAGCGAGAGCGGGAGGGGTGGCGGAGGGGTCTCCAGGTTCTGTGTCACCCTGCAGGAAGTCAGCACGGGGACACCGGCACCATCCTCCTGTCCCTGCGCTGCTCCGGCTGGGCAAGGTGAGATGCGACGGGAGGGCACCTGCTTCCCTGCTGCGCTGAGCAGCGTAACTCCCTGCAGAGACCTGACAGACTCATTTCTGCCTCCATGGCCCGAGCAGGGCAGGATCAGGCCCCATGGGAGCTGCCAACAGCATTTTCCTCGTCCCCCTCCTCCAGCCCAGCTGCAGCGTGGGGCCGTGGGAGGTGGGAACGAGGTAATGAAAGGTATCAAATGTGGCACCAAACCCAGCCATAAATAATCTCCCGAGCGCAGCCGGGTTTGGCAGCCTTTCCCCCATCAAACCTGGGAGCGTCCTGGATTCCTAACCTGGAAATGGAGCGAGATGGTGGAAATAGCAGTGATTTTCTCCCCTCTTTGGAAAAGATGGGGATGAAAAGCAGCAGCGTCAGGGTGAGCTGCAGCCTTGCCAGCTCCACGGGCAGCACCGGCCACAGTGCAGGGATGGTGTGACCCTCCCTTCCAGGTGCATGAACCATGGCCCCTCCACACCTTTCCTACTCCAGGAAAACTTCATCTCATGATTAAAACACAGGATTGCCAAAAAGATCGCATCTCACGTCACTTTTCCTGTACGCCTGGAGGCAAATCATCTCATCTGCCACATGCATCAGTTCGGCACATGAAATTCATGGAATAATAACAACGAGGATTTTTTTTTTCCTCCTCGCCGTGCTCTCTCACATCTGTGGGGAGCACAGACTCCCCAGGACTGCATCTGCTGCCCGCACCCCACGGCGCCCAGCACGGCTGCACCCATGGGTGCCACATTACACACGCTGCTGCTCGGGCCACCTGTCCTTGGGAGATAGTCCAGGCAAAAAAATCACACAGCCAGCCCTCCCCACCTTCCCCCGGGGTATTTAATGCTAACGCGATAATCTCCTCTCCCCACGCACACACACGTTTTCTTGGAAGAGCAATAAAGGAGAATAAAAATGTAAGTCTGGGAATGCTGGATGTTTGCTAAGCTACCGCCCCGGCAAGGCTTGGGTCGCCAAAAAGTGGAGTGGGGGGACGCCCGCAGCACTGGGACGTCCCGATGGGGACCTGGGGGGACACGCAGCCACCCAGCGCTTCGACCGTGTCAGCACACCCCGGCCAGGAAACTCAGTTAAATCTACTTTGGCATTAATATCGGGTGGTAGAAACATAGTGGGGATGGACTGCGGTTTGAGGGGATAAGCGGCTTTTCACAGGTTCCTGCAAGGCAGAAGGAGCTGCCGGCTGCTGCCATTGACAACAGACCCCCGGTTTCAGCATCCTTCAGGGCGCGAACACCAAAAACTCTGCCAGCGCCAAAATCTCCACCACAGCACAGCTCACCCTGGGCAGGCTCTTGGCAAAGGTAACCAGGCACAGCATGCACACAAATCCTCAGCGGGGATATTAGTTCAGTCACGCAGACCTATTGATTCAGGAGCATTAATTGGTCTTCACTGTTCAAATACCGACCTCAATTACAGCCACTTTTCCTTTTTTTTTTTTTTCCCCTCTTTGCTGGATCCTTACACCCTTGGCTCTGCTAGTTTAAATACCAGAATACCTACACTGGCCTTGGGGAGACTCGGCGTTAACTGTACATTTGTATCTAATTTATAGTCAGGCTATTCGCAGGTTTAATGAGCATGCCTCTAAAGAAAAGGAAAGAAAAAAAAAAAAAAAAAGACAAGACACCTACTGCAGGGCTGTTTGCTGCCAGGCGCGGAGCCGCTCAGTTATTAACGGGGATTTGGAGATGGCACGGCCAGCTCCTGGTTTGAACAGATCCCAGATTCGGATGACGCTCGTCTGGAGCGATGGCACAGCCTTTCCCTGGGAGTTATCCTGTCCATCCAATGCACATCCCAAAGGAGAAGCACAGCTCTGCCCCACCACAGCCCCCCTGCTCTTCAGCCCCCGCCAGCCAGGAATGCAACAGCCCTTGAAGTTGCTCTAATTCTCATTATTTCCTTCCACTGATTTCCTACTCGTGGCATCCCAAGCCAAAGCCCAGGAGAGCAAAGGGCCAGGATTTCAGATTTAATTAAACCTCGCTGAGCTGGCTGCAGCCCTCCTTCGAGGCCAGCGCTGATGCTGTTATCACTGAGCATCCCGCACGTGGCGAAACGAGCCTGCGCCAATGCCAGGGAGGGCAACTCCTGTCTGATGCTGCCACGTGGGTCCTGGCTAAAGTTCATGGCTTGGGGCTAATTCCCATCCCAAAAACATAAGACATTTGCCAGGGTAAGAAGCCAAACGGATGGACATGGAGCTCAAGCCAATGGGGTTATACTGGTGCATCACCTGGACACCAAATCTCTCCTACTTTTTGCCATTTATCATGGATATCTAATTTTTTTTTTCTTCCTCCTAAATTCTAAACCATTAAGTGTCCAACACAAGCAGCAGAGGAGAGGGAAAGCACTCTGGACCGATCACATCGCAAGCTACATTTCATATGCACAAGATGAGATATGCAGTGAGATATCAGGGTGAGGGGAGGGATTTGTCATTGGGACAGAGCTGGGAGGGCAGCTGCCAGTGCCTCAAGAGCCCCAGCATCTCAACAAGCAGGCAAAAACAGGTGCAGAATAGCTTTGGCACAGGTATTTTCCACAGTTTTAATGTCCGTCCTTCACTACACTGATTTCATACCTGACCAGAATGGACCCGCAACCCCAAACCAACCACCAGGAACCACCTCTCCCAGCACCAGCCTTGCTCTCGGCCAGGGTTTATCTTCCCACAGCAGACAAACTACGGGTAAAACTCTGAAAAGCCTCCACAGTTTTGAAGTCCCACCCAACAAGCACTTGAGCAAAGTCAGAGCTTAAGCCCTCCAGAAAGCAAGCAGGACTTGGACACCACTGAATGTGTTACCTGAGCACCAGTCCCAGCCCCCTGCAGACCAAGCACCAGCCAGGAGGAAGGAGGGGAAAAAAAAGGAAAGGAAAAAAAAAAAAAAAAAAGAGAGAAAGAAAAAAAAAGAAAAACTGCTACAAAGTTCCCAATAAAAAAAGCTCAGTTCACGTCCGTTAAAGAAAAAACAAAAAAACCAAAAAAACCTGCAAACCTTCCTAAAGTAATCATATTTATTTGCGTGAGTGTTTACAGAAACCAGAGATACTCCTAAGTGCCTGTGCAATGTGTTTTTAATGGCAGGTCTGCAACAAGGGGGAAGAAGGGCTGAAACGCATTTGCAAGAAATGCTTTAACAGCTCCAAATAAATGAATTCCTAAAATTTTCAGCCTGTTAGCGGACAGACTCAGGAAACGGCTGCATTTGCCAGAGCAACTCGGTGCGAATGCTGCACCCTGCACGTGTGCGCAGCTCGACACCCGCAGCGTTTTACAGGAGCCGGAGCTGCTCGGAGCTCGCAGGCCCCTCGCACCCAACAGCTACAAATCCTAATTAACTCAAAACAGCTGGGGTGAGTTAACGAGGTGCTGAGCCAGCCGTGGCAGGGGTGCACGTCCTGCTGCCTCCCCTTTGCTGGATGCTGCCCACCAAGGAGCGACATTCCCCGCCTCTACACCCCGTTTTGGCAGCTTGGAAAACCCCAGTTCAGGAGGCTGAGGACGAGGTGACCCCAGACACGGTGAGGAAAACCAGCCGACAAATATCCTACTGTGAAAACATTTTGCCTGCAGCGAGGTAGTTTCCAGCTCTCCAGACCTGAGCACCTCTTATTGTTCTCCACATTCAGCGACTAAAAGCCCATTGGGTTATTAATTCAAATCATTATTTTTCTCCCCAAGAACTGCTGCCCTTGTGAAAAAAAAAAAAAATTAAAAAAAATTTTAAAAAAAACAGACTCCGAGCATCTTGCACCTTCCCCATCTTCATCAGCCTGGGAACATCCCACTGGGCTGCACCCCAGGGTCACATTACAGGCTCGATTCCCATGAAGCCCCCAGGGTTCCACAGCCCCCGAGCCCCCCTGTTTTCTCCCCAGGACCCTCTCCCCGCAGCGTCAGGTTCACCTCGGGATAAACCCCACCGCTACCTCCCAGAACGGAGATTTAACACAGCGATGCTAAAAAACTACCCGGCCTGTTTCCATGGGTACGTGAGGCACATGTTGCTATGTGATGTTCGGCCTGTTACCATGGAGACGGCGGGGATGTCACCATGCAGGGCTTATTAGTTGCCATGGCTATTAAAAGGCACTTGTTCTCTGGGGACCTCCAAGGCCCAGGGCCACCAGCTTCCCTCTGTGCCTCTCTCTGGGATGGCATCAGCTCCCTGAGAGCCCGGAGGGGAAATTGGGCCAGGCAGGTCCCCAAGGCCACGGTGATGGGCACCTCTGAGCTAAGATAGAAAGGAATCAGCCCTACATTTTCTTACAGAGACCAGCATCTACCCCTAGGCCATCATGTGTCCCAGCCATGCCCAAACCCAAGCAGAGCATCCCGGGAATGTGGATTTATTGGCGAGGCTACAGTTGACAGCGACACTCTAAGGTGAGCACATGGAAGGGCCTGGTCGCCATTTGAACCCCATTAGGTCTCCCATGAGCACAGGAGGGAGGAGAAATCTTTGGCCTACTTTGGAGTTGACTCTATGACCAAAACCACGCGTTCCCAGGCAGAAACAAAACAGGACTCAGCCCTTACAGACAAGGCAGCGACGCAAAATAAATATAAGAGCATCATCCACACCCCAAGGTCCTGCAGACAGCCCTAGCCTGGACTTCCACACGGGGAACTGAAGCTAAAAAAATAAAATAAAAATTAAAAATCAGATCCTGAGGCTGGGGTTTATCTGGGATTACACACCCCACTTCGCTGCAGGCGACAGCTTTTCATTTACCCCCCGACGTGCTTTGTGTGGCTGCACTGTCCCGGCGATGTGAGCCTGCCCCTGAACAAGGTGCCGAGCTGAACACGGAGCTGCTCAGGCACCCACTAAGGACCAGCACAGCACCTGCCTTGAGTTAATTTGACATCCCCATGCCAAGATTTTCAGCCCTTCCGCCCCTCCTCCTCCTCCTGCCTTCCTCAGCCCACTGCAAACGTCCACGCAGCGCAGCACAACCCCTACCTGCTATTTCCAAAGCCCTTTTCTCCAAGAACATATCCAAACCCATCTCTATCCGATCGCAAACCACTTCCCCAACAAGCTCGTAGTGGGTTTTTATGTGGCCATACACACCCCCATGGAAAATCCTTACACACTTCATTAAATAAAGGTATTATTTTCTCATCACTTTGGTGCATTTTCTAGGAAGGATATAATTTTTCATTTAACTGGACCAAAAAAACCCACAACTGAAAACCTATAGAAAGGTGTATTACCCTCTAGTGGAAAATTAGATTCCTCCCACACAATACTATAGGATGATTTAAAAATAACATATAGGAATAAAACATGTAATTAAATTGCATAGTATCTTTCTAGAAAGACCTACAGTATAGGATTCTAAAAATTACTCCCAAAACCTATTATGTTTCAATCTAGCCCAGCTGGTTTCCTTTCTATTACATGCCGCAAGACTTCTCATGAAAGGTTAGGGTTTTAATTGCGTCTTGAAACGCTGCCGCAATCACGCTCCAAGAACCCCTCCAAACTGCTCCGGACATGACTAATCCAAGTGGGAAACCCCCATCCTGGGGGTGTGATGGATGCAGGGATGGATGCGACCCCGCTCTCTCCCACAGTCAGAAATTACCTTTACTAGCAGAGGAGAGAAGAGCCCAGCTGTGGCAGAGCTCGTCCCAGCCCCTTGGCTTCATAGGCACCAAAAAATTATGTATTTCAATTTAACCGGTCCCAGCTCTCTCTACTCCAAATATTAGGGGGGGCTCGAATAGTCAGCGGTGCCCCAGCATTGTGCACCCATCGTCTTCTCCCTCTCCAAGGAAAAAAAAAAAAAGGGTTTAGGGATAAAAGTTGCCTTTAGCTGTTGCCATAGAGACTCTCCAGCTCAGCACAGAAAACCCAAATCTTGTCAAAATTGGAAGAATTTAAGATTTTAATCAGCAAAAATGCACGGGAGGCCAGGAGCATCAATGCACATCCTTGCTTTAACAGTATCTGCCTTCAGATGCATTTGTCCCTCATTTAATAGCATCCCCACAGCCGGCCGGGAGCGGGGACAGAGAGAGAAGAACGAAAGCAAAGAAAACCCCATCCACTTTCGAGTATTTTCTCTCTCTGCCAAAGCAGCTTCTTGCTGGTCAGACTGATTTCTGGACCAAAAACCCACCGGCCAAGCTGTTTGTGTTCCCATTTCCTTCATCCGTTGCCAGAAAAAATAAAATAAAATCCAACAATACAAGCTAGGCAAAATATTTCCCGGAACCACCACTATTTCTCCCATAAACTTCATATCACAGCCGGTGCAGCCAGCAGCAAGGGGAGACAAAATAAAAAGAAAATCCCAGTTTCTAGCACCACAAGATGTTTTTTCTGACTGTCTTGAAATTGCCCGTTTCTCCCACATCCTCCACATTTACTCCTGACCTGACTTCCACTAAGACCACAGATCAAACGCAGTGGGATAAACTCACAGCTCTGGCATTTTGGCTGCTTGGCAGAGCCCCGGCTCCGGCCGTGGCCCCCAGCTGAGACAAACACCACCGGGAGCAGGCTGCGGTGTGCCAAGGTGGCCAGAGGATCCTATTTTATCACCGTTTAAGACTTGTGGGGAGTTTGGGAGGGGATGGCATCCACCAGTGGCTTGGGGACGGGACAGTGGCTTCACCAGGCAGTGGGATGTTGGGGAGAACCAAAGCCGCGGCGTTGGGGAAAAGCTGCCGGTGCCAAGAGGTGTTGTGTTTCATGCCTGAGGATACAGAGTTTGAGGAATACCAAAATGAGGGACTTCAAAAAGGAGCGGTGTTGGCTCGGGGAATATTGTATGAGCTCAGCCTCTGCAGAGCAATGGAAAAAAAAAAAAAATCACGTGCCGACCCCGGAAGGACAAGCGAGAGGATTCTGTGTGCGGGGGTTGAGCTGAGACACGTGCCACCAGCATCCACCCAAAGGGCACAGACTGGAGCTGGGCGGGGTGTGGGCACCCCAGCAGCACCCTGCAAGAGGGGGTGCTCCCTCACACACCCCAGCACCCTGAGCTGCTCTACAGCCCCCAAACCAGGAAAAAACCCAGACCCAGGGGCTCAGGCAGGTGTTCGCCAAGCCCCCCAGCATGCTGCTGCAGAGACAAGCTGCTGGGGGCTGGCAGCCCCAGGTGTCCCTCCAAACCCACCACAACCGAGTTGCCATCTGCTCAGCTTCCCAGCCAGCCCCTCACCTTCACCTGCTGCTGCACACCCAGACACCCACCAGGATGAAGGCTTATTTCTTTTCCACTAACCCCCATCCCTCTCAGTGCTGGGAAACACATCCACGTCACCACCAGCTACTCTAGAAACTGAGAATCAGAGTCAGGACCTGGCTGGCAAGCATGGAACTGGAGGGAGATGGCGCAGATGGGGACATACAGACTGAGAGAGCCAGTCCGGCATCTTCGGAAACAAGATGACTTTGGTCTGAAGGACACTGGGAGAGGAGTTCTGTGACTCCTTTCTGTGCCTTTGCTTTTCTTCCACTGCAAAAGCAGGTCTCACCACCCTGCTGCCACATCCTGGGCTCTGCTTAGCCCATGGTAGGTACGTGTGTACTTACATACACACAGCGTGCAACCCGACAACTGCCCTGGGGTCCCCCAGATGCTCTTGGGGCCACTGCCAGGCTCACAAGTAAAGCAGCCAGGTACCCATGGGTGCAGCCAAGCACCTACATGGCCTTGAGATACAGGGTTGAGGCAGAGGGTACCATCTCCTGTCCCCAGTTAAAGTCTACGGACCACTCCAAATAGGAGTCACCAAATGCTCCCAAACGCCCCACACTGCCCGGCCCCCCAGCCCTCCCCTGTGTCACCCCATCCCCCTTGAGCAGCTCCCTCGCCTGCTTTCTCTCTTGCTGTGCCTGTGTGTGGGTGTATTTGGAAACGAGATCTTTCCAGCTGAACTGCAAAATGAAATGCAGAGATCACAACTCCTCGAATAGCTTCATCGCGCGCGCACACACACACACCCCCCCCAACCTCCATCCTGCCCTCGATGCAAAACCCAGGCAATAGTTTAAAAAAAAAAATAAATAAATAAAAGAAAAAAAGAAAAAAGGGAGAGAGGTGGGTAAAAATCAAGGTATTCAGCAGATGAAAGGGGGGGATTTGGGGGAGGGGAGGAGGAGGCGGCACAGCAAAGCACTTCCATCCTTTTGTCCCCCAATTCACCACCAGATTTGCAGCTTAACTACCACTTGCTCAACCCTCTGCGCTCCTGGAGCCAACACAGCCCAGTTTCATGGGGCTACAAGAAAAGAGAAAACAAAACCCAGCTGTGAGATCTGAACATCCGCTGCTGGAGGAGCCAGAGCCCATTTACTGAGACGAAGGAAGAAGCGCCTCCACCCTCGCTGCCCTTGGGCTCCTCTGCTGTTTTCCAGCCTCGTAAAAGACAGGATTCCCCCGTGCTGCTGCCATGAGCAGCTTCTGAAGAAGAAGGGGCTTGGATTTGCCACAGCTCGCCTTGAGTCAGCATCACCTCTGTTCACTGAGACTGGAGAATCCACAAGGCACCGAGAGCTGAAGGGGAAGATTTCACCCGCTGATACTTGGCCCCCTTGGCTGGGGCTATTGAGGAGTGGGTGCGCTGAGGCTCCTCCAGCTTATCTCACCAAGGCATCCCCAACCCCTAAACAACTGCCTCAGGGGGACAAAATCCTGGGCAAAGAGGGAAAAAAACCACAAGGCTCCAGTTGTGATCCATCCCAACATGGGAGCTTCACCCGCGTCTCTCCCTCAAGTCAAACCAAGCTCTGTACCGGCCAGAGGATTGCAAACAATAAAGCGATTTATGCAAGGCAGAGGCCTTCAAGATTTATGCCGTACACCCGCAGTAAAGCACAAACGCATTCCCCTCCACACATGGCTGGTCTTTTGTCAGAGGAATTTGGATTTTTGACCCCAGAAGTCGGGATGAGTCTCTGAAGGAGCATCAGAGACAGACCTGCGCTGTGACCCCAAGCAGATTATGGTCTCAGGGGTATATCCCGAGACATATTTATGGTCCTCCAAAGCAAGATAAGTCAATAACCACATACAGTAGCAGTTACAAGTCAGATATTAATTTAATTCCTCTCCTCCCTGTCTGCCCAAATAAGCATTAATTCAATGGAGCATCAGGACCCTGTTATTTATCATTCTCACTGGGGTTTCTGTTTTCTCCCGTTAAGGCAGAATTGCTACAGTCAGGTTATCTGGGCACCATGGCTCCCAAATTAAAGATACTCTGCATCCAACACAGGCACCACCAGCCTGTACCCAGGTTTCATGCTACTAGCAGCTAACGCTGACACAGAGGAGGACGGTTAAAGTGCCATCAAATGCACTCGAAAGCCTTATTCAACCACAGCAGAAGGAACGTTTTATTCCTCCAGACCCCGGGGCTGAGCAGGAGCTGAGACATTTGCTCTGTCCCGCAGGACCGGCCAGCCCGGCACCGGGGCTGAACCCCCACCGCAAGGCAGCACTCCCCACCACCCCCTGCAGCCAGATTCCTCCCAAGTCTAGTCTCAACCCAGAGCTAAAAATGAACCTTTATTCATGATTAACATCTATATTTGCATAGCGTGGCTGGCAGCTTAACACCAAATAAATGTTTTGGCAGAGAGAGTCGCAGGCATGGGGGGGAACCCTGCCCTCCAGAAGAGAGCTTCAGCCTTGCCATAGGTTAATGAGCGCTTTCTAATTGAATCAACAAATCATTAACAAGTCCCGTCCACCATCTGGGTAGGCGAGGGCTCAGTCTTGGGCTGCTCTGGCCATCAGTATCTCGGGAGCGCACAGCAGAGACAGTCGATAGCGCCGTAGGAGGAGTGAGCGCTAAACCTGACCTGATTAAGTTATGAATCACAGGAAATCCCAAAGGCATAAACTCCCCCCAGGCGGCTGGGCTGCCGAGCTGGGTGAATCCCCTCGCCCAGCTCCATCGCTGGCTGCGGGTTTGCCATCAGCCCCGGGGTTAGGGAGCATCTCTGGGCTGGTTCAGTGGATGCACCAGGGGAAACCTCTTGGAAAAGACCTAAATTGGAGATAAATATAAGGATGCTTTGCATCGGGAACCCTGTAAGTGTGGGGCTAGCCTCTGGATTACAGTAAATAAATCCCCTTTTCTTTATAAGCTTGTCTGTGCCAAGCTCCCAGCTCTCGCCCATCACCTGCTTTAGGATTGTGTTCCTGTTTTCAGCCTCCTCCTGCCCTCACTCTGGGGTTTCACATCCCAGTGAACGGAGAGGCAAAGCAGGGAGGACACAGAGAGACAAAAAAAAAAAAAACAAAACAAACAAACCAAACAAAAAAAAAAAGCCAGCAAAATAACAAACAAAAGAAGCACCAGACAGCCAGTCCCACCTAGAAAAACACGTTAAAAATCCCGACCAAAACCACGTTTCAGGTGCTGGAGCCAAACCAATAGACAATTTCCATCCACTTGCAACTAACCGGTGAACTTCTAAAGGTCGAGTCACGGGTACGTCCTGGTTTCACACATGCCTGTGCCGCCCCGGCGTGGGGCTCAGCCCAGGACCTGCCCGGCCGTGCCCGCCTCGGGCGCGCAATGCTGCCCCTGGCGCCCCCATAGCCCGTTTCCCGTAAGGCAGGAGCCAGTGCCATGGCAGCCATCGCCGAGACCGAGCCTGGAAGTTTCTCTCAGCAAATATTCAGACTTAAAAATGTGCTTTTTCCATCTGCTCGAAGCCTCTTTGCCGGGGCTTTGGTAGAAAGCAGATGTGAGCGCATCCTGAAGCACGATCAGTTGTTACTCACTCTGTTGTATAAAACCATGAGAATTTCCTTTTTTTTTTTTTCTTTCTTTCTTTCTTTCATTTCTTAGCACCAGGCCAGATTCCTGGATGAGAGGCCAAGGCTGGTGAAAACTGAAGCCAAACAAACCCAGGTTGGGGGAAACCTCCATGTGCATCACCGACCAAAGGGAATATTTCACATCTAGGTCGCTCAGTGGAGCCAAGGCGCTGGGGAAGGGAAAAACCACGATCTGGCCTCATAACAAGCCCAGAAACACTTAGGCCTCCTAATTAACTAGGAAATTCAACCTCCTCCAAACCACAGCGAAGCTTCAAAGCCCTCCCAACCTGACTCCGGATGCTCCGTCCTCCGTTCCCCGCAGATGGCCCCGCTCCCCCAGACCCTCCTCCCCATCCACAGCGGCCAGCAAAGCCACTGGGGGCAAAGGCTCCCCGGGGCTCGTCTTCCAAAGGAAAATGATTTCACGATCCAAATGAAAAAGCTATCAGGGAGGTTCATTTTGGCCAAAGGTTTTGCTCCCTTCCAGCAAAACAGTAGGAAAAGAAAAAGGAGAAATGAGAGACACCCAGGCAGGGAACGTGGGGCAATCAGAAACTTGGCCTTTTCTGCACGGAAAAAAAAGTGAAACACAGTTTAAAGCAAAAAATGGGTAAAAAGCATTTTTCAGCACAATGCCAAAATATCTGCAGGGGGCGAAGGGGGAGAAGAAAGCAGAAAGTTTTCTATGCATCATAAAATCCCGGGCATTTCCAGACCGGCTCCAACACCCAGCGCTACTGAATGGGGGAAGAGAACAGAAAAGCTGATCAAGTTGAGAACAGCGAGTCTGCACAGATCAACCAGGAGACACATTGGCTCCATGGATGAGCTGGGGTGGTCCTGCCCAATCCCAAATTACCGCCCGTCTGCCTGAGCCCCCCCAGTCCTGGGGCACAGAGAGGCTGCGATTCCCCCCTGGCCACCCCGCCTCAGTTCCCAACCCCAAATGAAAGGCAGGTCTCTGGAGACGACCCCATCTGGGAGCCCTTGTCCCGGATTTCCTACACGGAGCCCAGGCAGAGCTGTCCCTGAGCAGAGCGGGGTCCCCAGCAGGACGGGGCCAACCCTCTCGTCGGGGCTCCCCGCGCCGGGATGACATAACCATGAACCGCGTGAGGCCGAGCCTTTTGTCTGCGCGCCGGGAGAGTGGGAGGGAAAGCAAGAAAGGAAGAAAGAAAACTTCTGGAAGTCATTATGATTCCTCTGCTCCAGTCTCCTTTTTGGCAGACAGTTTCCCTCTCCCCTTCCCTCCAACCCCCAGCCCCGCGCCGCCAGCCCGCTTCAAAATGCCAGCCTATGATTTTTAAATGAGAAAAAGCTGCGCTGTACTCCAGCGCTTGGATAAACTCCTACAAAAACTTCCAGATGTGACACAACAGCTTGGAAAAGGGAATTCGCAGAAGAATCTCCTTAAAAAACACACACGCACAAGCAGGGAGCAAAGGAAGCGCCCGGCTGCCGGCACAGCCGGGCTGGGGATGGGTCCGGAGAGCCCTGGTGGGATGCGCTGCATCACCCGGATTGGGATGGGCAGGCTCCCAGCTCTGCCGGGGAGGGATGCTGGCTGCTCTGGGAGGTGAATACCGCCTGCTCCTCCTGCTGAGCTCGCTCCTGAAGGGTTTGTGAACAGCAGGGAAGAGGTTTTGCAGCTATTTGTTCCCTCGGAGAAGGGAAATAACCCCCCCCACCCTCATGCTGCCCTTTCTAAAGGTGACAGATGGCTCCTGCTTCTCTCCAAGATCCTTGCCCAGGAGCTGGTGTGAGCGCAGGGATGCACCAGCACCTGCCCTGGGGAGCAGCAGGGTGCTCAGTCCTGGTTGGGGGGGCTGAGGGGCTGCAGGAGCCCACCCAGCCTGGCTAGGCACGTTTCTCATTTCCCTCCACGAGCCAGGGAAGGGGCACGGAGCAGGCGAAGGCTTGGCCGCAGCGGCAGCATTTCCGTCTGACTGGGGAGGGGTGGGAGACACCAGCCAGCGAACAAGGTGATGGGAGAGAAACGAGTTCAGGTGCCCTGGGACAGATCAGACACAGAAGAAGCAAACAGATTCCAACTCCTTCGTGGGGTTTTTAAAATCAAAACAAGATCCCTTTCAGGTCCAACCTCTCAAACAGAAGCTTTTTGCTCTGTTAAACCCGAAACTGAGGTTGGAATAAATGTACCGAAGTTTAAAGGACACTATGAGTGCTCTCCCCTCAAAACACATCCTATTGATTAAAAAAAATATATATTTTTTTTTTTTTAATTTAAACTCTGTGCTACAGCTCAGCCCTTCAAAGAGCAGCACACGCAAGCCCAGCTCTCCCCGTGAGCTGGCACAGCTGAGGACCCCAAGCACCCACTGAGGTGACAGGGGTGCTGGTCACCCAGTGCCCACCCCATGGGAGGGAGCATCCCAGGAGGCACCGCCGGGCTTGGGGAGTGCAAACCACAGCACAGCTCAGTGGGTTCAGTTCTCCTCCCCATCACGTAGGAGACTCCTTGCTCCAGTGCAGTTGGACACAGACATGTCCCTCCAGGATAGAGGGATCCAGCTGGGCGATGTGGAGTGGTGCCAGGACACAGACCCATGGGGCTCAGGGCAAGCTCGGCGAGTGAGGGCAGATTGGGGGACTGTTGCTGCCTTCCACAACTTGCCGAGCTCCAGCACAGCAGCTCCAGCCGTCCCGTGAGTGAGCCCAGCACAGACCTCAGCTCTGCCTTGGCGTGAAGCCCCGAGGGCTCCGGTCCCGCTCCTGGAGGCCGCTGGCCATCTGCAGCTCTGCCGACTTCAGCGAGAACTGGGGGCACTCAGCAGCTCCCCAGGACAGAGCCTTTGATTATCCACCTCTCGCTAATGGGAACGAGCAGAGCCGTGCGAAGCGGCGGCTGGAAGAGCCCTCTGGTATTGCAGAGCAAAGGCAGACAGCAGGGCTGGTTGCCGTGACCGGATCGAGATGTGTTTCTTTCCTAAAGTCAATTTTGAAAGCCACATTCCAGGGACCATGCATGGGAACGCCAGGCAACACAGAAGCGCTCCTCCCAGTGCCACCCAAACCTCCCTCCCACCAGCAAGGGCATTTACAGGGCTGCCCTTCACCCGCCAAACCAGGAAGAAAAAAAATAGAATTTCAACTAATTTGGGGGCACCTCCCCAAAACGGCCTCTTTCAGCAGCTTTTTGCAGCTCTCCAGGCAGCAGTGCTCTGCAGGCAGACACTGTGCGGGGGAAGAGGCAGATTTCAGTACTACAATAGAGATCACAGGCCCTTTCAGTTACACTGTTATTTTCCTATTCAGAGCTCTTAACGCCAAGCAGTAGCATCCTCCCCACTTTCTCCATCCCCGCTCTTCAATCACTCCGCAAGTCTCAACAAATAGCCTCATTTCTTGTCTCTGATCAGAGGAGCAGCCTAGCACAGACCCTGCTACAGCCTTTCATCCTCCCAGCCTTCCTGGTGCTTTTATAAGTCAAGTCACCAGCTTGCCTCCTCTTTTCTCCCCATGGAGATGCCTGCTTCTCCTCTCACCACCTTGCCAGCATGCACACCAGGATCCCTGCCTGTCACCGTCTTCCCAGCCCCAAGCCCGTGGGTCCAATGCCATCACCATTGAACACATCCCAACCGTGTCCCTGCTCCTGCCCTTTTGAGGCAAGTTGACCTTACGTGGGGCATAGCCCTTCATCCCGCAGCCACAAATCAGTGGCTGTGGCAAATCAGGCTCTCTGGGTCCCCATGGCATGGCACACCTGGCCCCGGCCAGGTTTTCACTCAAAAACCACAATGGAGAGGAAGGGGTGGACAGCTTTGCAAGAGTGATATACTTTTAGGGTTAAAACCTCAAGATTTCAGGCTCTGGAGTATTTCAGGAGACTTCATGACCTCTTTCTAGCCCCAAGGGAGAAGAGGAGCAGGAGAGCAGCACAGATCCTCCCATCTCCAGACAGCAAGAGAAAAACCGCCCTGGCCCAGGCAGAGGATGTTCTGAAACACAGTAGAAAAGCCCGACAAACCACACTTTAGATCCTTGCTGGACACTCAGCACATCAACCGTCACACTCCCCCTAACCCCACATCCCAGCCTTGGCTACCACGCTCACACAAGCTGCCCAGACAGGGATGGAGAACAGCATCCCAGGAGCTCCAGCTGCACCCCAGGGACACAAATTGCCCTTCCCAGGGTAGCTGATGGAGCTGAGGGTGCAGGAGCAGCTACAGCACCTCCTCCCAACACCCCGTTGGCAGCGAAGTTTATCAGCCAGGATAGAGCACCGCAAACCCACCTTGGCAAACTGTGCATCTCCACAGGCACAGCTCAAACGAGAGCCTTCCCACCCAATTTCTGCACAGGCAGTCAGCATAACCCACAAAAAGGTAAAAGCCACCCAAGAGAGTGACAGAATCCAGAATCCAGCAAAAGCCTCAAACCCTCCAGGGCAGGATTCACCAGCCACGTGAGGCCAAGCGCTGTCACTCCTCTCCAGGGCAGCTGGTGGCAACAACCGCTTTCCAGCAACGTGACTATACAGTTTTAGCACCGGGGCACGATTCCTAGAAGATTACAGCCTGAGAAGAGCCACTTTACTGAGCTACCACACTAAAGGCAAAAAATAAAAGTAATAAATATAAACAAGCACTGGACTCAGTGCTGATATTCGGACTGCAGACCAAAGGGACGAGCAAGATGCTGCTCTGCTGAATGGCCCAACGAGCGATGGGACACAGCCTGAGTGCCCAAGCTGGCCACTGCCTTCCTCTCATCTGTAAGCTGATCTGCTTTTTTCATGTTGGTTTTAAATAAACTCCCCCAATTCTGGGTCAGTGACCCTGAAAACAAACAGCCACATGCAGACACACGACTCGGAGACCCGCAGCATCGTCCCCCATGGTCCCAGGGCTGCCGGCAAGTGCCTTTCTCTGTTGGTAAGGAGTGAAAAATTAGCAAGAAGGAAAATCCCAGCTTGCAGGGCTGCACGTAATGCTCATCCCCCACTCACAGCGGTGCTTGCAGGTGCCCACAATATCACTAATTTTCCAAGGACAAAAGTTAATCTGCTTGTATTTGCAGCCACAGAGGAGGAGATGCATTTCAAGCCATTATTGGGGTGGGGGGTTTTACTGAAGACAACTAAAAACATGCAGGTGTTAACATCTGCTTCAAAACAACATCATTAGGAAGAAGAAAAAAATATATTTGAAAATATTTTTAAATCAGCAATCATAAATAATATTAGTCATAGGAGGCAATAAGAGCACAGTGACTTGCAGCCTATCATTAATATTTCTTCCCAAAACAGAAGGCTTCACAAAGTTTCAAGATTTCCTAAGATACTTAAATAAATGCAGCTTTGAACTGCTTAGCTGGTGTGAGAGAGGGTTGGGGAAAACTGCTGGGAGTATTCATGACTGGGAAGAGAAATTTTGTTTCTCCCCTCCTGAGGGACATTTTAGGAAAGCCTGTTTATCAGATAAATTATTGCTGAAGCTCACGTAAAACAATATTCACAATGCTAGCAGACCCTCGCCACTCTTCCCTGGCACATTGACCTCAGCCAAGATGTAATTCCTAACAGTTCCCACACACCAGGAGTAGGAGAGGACTCGCACAGGATATTCTGGCCCTCTGTACCATGTAACATGTCCTCCCCGCTACCGCACAGCCTCTCGCATTCCAGATGTGGGTTTGCTGCCCATACGTCCTCGCTTGCCTTTCGCGCAAGCAGAGCAGTGTGGAGCTGGGAACTTCCTGGGCAGCGGTTGCCTCTCCCGCACCAGCCCCTGCTGGAAGACACATCGCTCTGCTTTATTTCATTTTGGGTTTTTGTTCCTGCAAATAATAAATGGAACTGGAGTTCGGGGATGGTAAAACACTTGTGATGCTCCAAACCGTGTGCTGCTTGCAACTCGAACTCCAAGGGAGGCTTTAAAGGCGCCAAGACCATGGCAAGATATAATTTTTCTATTGTCTTTTCTATTTCTTTCCCCCCACACACACACTTCTTTTGAAAGCTTAAACTTGACTAAAACAGCTCGGACAGAGCCCGTGCCGGAGCAGACAGAGAGTCCGGAAAGAGAGCAGATGCCTTTGTGGGGTCACAGCTCACCCCAGGACCTGGTGACCAGCAGCCCTTGTCCGATGCATACCCCAGGACTGCGACCCCCACCTCGCCCCGACCCCTCCAAGCAAGGAGCATCCCCCAGGGGACTGCAGAGAGCCCGGCCTCATAGGCTCTGAATTATTTAGGTACTCTGGAGCCGGGCAGCAAACCAACCCTCCCAGCCCCACCACCTCTCCCCAGATTGCACTCCCCTTAAAACCCTCGGGGAAGGGACCAAAGAGCCTAAAACTGACGAGAAACGGGGCCAGGGAGGAAGAACCGTCGTGCAAGGTGGGGGGAGACTGGGGTTACGATCCCTCGGTGCGCCGGGGGAGCCGGGACACCGGAGGCCGATCCCCGGGGGAGGAAGGGTCGCCCGGGGCTGCCGCCGCAACTCCCCGTGGAGCGGCGCGACGGAGCCCGCGGGAGCCGGGACATCGCGGCGGGGCGGCCGGAGGAGGGGAGCCCCAAACGCCTCCCAGCCTCTGCATCCCGCCAGGGAGCACCGAACCCCCTGCAACAGCCCGCAAAACTTCCCGGCCGGACACCGGGGAGGGGGCGAGCACCCCCTGGGTTCCCTCCCCTTACCCCGGGGACGGAGGATGATGAGTCCCCCAAATCCCGGTTCCTTCCCCATCATCCGGCGGGCTCCAGCCGGGAGATGCTCCCCGCCCTGCCCGCCGCTCCGAGGATGGGGGGGGGGCCCCGCAGGGCTTACCTCGCCGCCGAGCACCTGCAAAGGATACGGGTTACAGACCAGCCGGAGGCACCAGCTCCGCGGCCGGCTCTCCTGGCTCAGGTAGAAGAAGACAACGGGGGCCAGCGCCGGGTAGGGAAGCGCCTCCGCCTCCGAGTCGCCGCTGCCCGCCTCCCTGTCCCCCGGCCCCGGGCGGCCCCCGGCCCCGGACAGGTCATTAAGGCGGATGAAAGTCTTGGCTCTGCCCGGCTCCGGCTCTTCCTCGGCCGCTCGCGGTCCATCCTCGTCCATCCTCCGGCCGGCGGCCCCGGGGGAAGCCGGGGCGACGCGGGGAGAGCCGGTGGGGCGCCTAGAGGGGCGCGGCCATGGCGGGGCCGGGGGGCTGGGGGCTGCGGCGGGGCGGCTTCAGCGCCGGGGTGGCATGGCCGGGCCAGCCGCTGCCTCGCCCCCGACCGGGGCCGGGGCCAGGCCGCCCCCCTCGCCCTGCCCTGCCGTCTGCGGGCTCCGTAGCTCCTCCTCGCCGTGCCTCCGGGGGCCCGAGCCGGGCAAGCCGCAGGCAGGGAGGCGGCGGGGCGGCCCCCGCTGCCGGTGCTGGCCTCCACCCGTGGGGCGGGCCGCCTTAGGGGCTCTGCCTGCCCCCTCCGCGCCCCAACATCTGCCCGGGGCGGGGGAGTGCTGCCCGGCGCCCCGGGGACGGCCGGCGGAGGATGCTCCCGCGGGCGGCCGAGCCGAGCGCTCCGCACAGCTGGATCCCTCACTCCAACTTCAAGTCCCGGCTCCTCCTCCCCCCGCCACCAATGGGGAAGCTTCCCCGGCCCCTCCGCGCCTTCCCATTGGCTGCCGCGGTTGTCCGTCCGGGCAGCACAGCTGGACGGGCAGTCACGGTTCCCCGGCGGGGCTGGACGGGGCGCACCCGCCGGCGCTGCCCGGCTGGGGGTCGGGCCCCGTCACCCCCCTGCCAGCGGTGGGCAGGAGGTGGAACGGGGGGATCTGCAGGGCCGAGCGCTGGAGGCGGGGGTGAGGAGGAGCCCTGCCCTGCGCTAGACAGAGGCTGACCCCGGTGGGACACTCTGCAGCGCCGGGAGAGGGGGGTGTCGGTGAGCGGCAAGGCAGGGGGCAAACGTGCCAGGGGGGAGGAGATGATGGAGCAGGGGGAGGCCTCGCCCAGCTGCAGGGCCCCGGGCGGCTTCACCCCGCCATGTTCCCCCACCGCTTGCGAACGGAGACAGTGCCGCTGGGCTGGGGGCATGTGGGTCACCGCAGTGTGTCCCCTCCAGTTCCCCGCGGGGGGCCACCCCGTCCGGAGCAGGTGGCCCCTGGGCTGGAAAGGGACACGATTCCAGCCAGCAGCTCCCAGGGGCACCGAGCGTCGAACGGGAAGGCGCCCGCCGCCCCCAGCCGCGGGAGCAGCGGGTACCCCCGGTCCGGTCTCCCCTGCTCGGAGTACGCGGCCGGAGCTCCCTCTGCCGGTGCGACTCCCGGCCACAACGGGAGATGGCCCCGACGGCGGGAACCGCGCCGCAAGCATCCCCCGGGAGGGCAGACACGGCCCCGAGCGAGAGACACGCCACGCTAGGCGCTCCCAGCCACGACGCAAGCCAGAAACCTTCTTTCAGCAGAGCCGGGGTAAAGAATTTTCTGCAGGCAACACTCGTCCCGAGTGCAGACATCTGCCAGGCTGAATCAAGGCAATGTTTATAATCCTTAAAATGTCTTTAGAAATTGCTTTCTCACCTTTCCCTGGTAGCCCTCCACATCACGCATATCTGAGCGCCCAAGAGCTCCAGCTATCTCAAAACCACCTGCAAGAGCAATAGGAAGATGCTCTTGTCTGACCCAAAATGCCTTCTCTTTGCTGAACCCTGCTGGCCTGGGAGCGCACTCAATCTTGGATTCACAGCCTGTGCTGTCCAGCCCAAGACAAATCACATGGCTGTTGGCAAAACCTCAAGGCCAGCTGGACTCTGCTGCAGAACTGCGAGAGACAGTGTCTGGCGGAAGAGGAGATGCAAAGCCCACAGCTCCATTGTGCATTGTCAGGAGATCCTCCTGCAAGCCCATGGGGACATGAGCATGAAAGCACATGGCACATATGACACCAGGCAAGTGGAGAGCCCATGACATGGGTGCCTAGGATGTGAATTCCCATTTTTCCCCATGTTTCTGAGTGATTGCTACCTCTGGATGCAGTGTCTGCACCCATGGAAAGGGCAAAGCTCAGCTGGTCTTTGGCCTCACTCCACTCCTGCCGAAGCAGACACACCAACACACCAGGAGATCCGTCACTTCCCAGCAAAGGCTCCTGGGGTGGGGCAAACACCAACCTTTGCCCCTCCAGCAGAGCACAGCCCAGCAGCCCAACAGCTCAACCGTTGTGCAAATGCAATTTACGGAAAAGTCCACAAACATATTTGCATGTGCAAGGTGCAGCCTTAGATCAAGTAATTTCCTCACTACATATGTACAGCCTGGCCACAGCTGCTTTTGATCCGATTCTCTTTATATCCTGATAATGTACAGAGAGCCTTTGTATTTTGGTCTGTTTATTTAAATGGATTTGGAGCAAACATTTTTTTAAAAGCTGAAGCTTTGAGCCTTTAAGTGGGTTACCAGATTATATGCTGTCTCCATTTTAATTACATTTGGCTCATTTTGTTTATTGCGTACATTTTCGAGAATTATGCTTGCCGTGAGAATTGAAAACATTTTGCTTTAGAAGATACCTGCTCTATAAAGGGATCCAACATCACACAGCAGAGATGATGCAAACCTTCCCATCTCAAAGAGCACTCCTCCTCCAACCAGGACAGGAAAAGAAGAAAGGCTCAACAGAGCCGTATATCCTCTAAGTTTAAAAGGAAGCATCCAAACATCAAGAGGATCAAGCCAGCACCAGCCTAGCAGGATTTTGGAATCTGTGTATTACAGCAAACAGAGATAAAGATGTTCTTGCCAGGGAAGAGCAATCTTGGTTGTGGATCTTATAGGAATGAGAGCACAGAGCCTGTCACAGCCCAGCTGGGACATTTGTCACCCCGTTTCAGCTGGCAGCAGAAAGTGATCCTGGAGAACAGAGGTGCACATTTAGGGATTAGGGATGTAAATGACAAGAAACTACAGTACAGTATAAGAAACTAATGAGGTCACGTTCACCTCACACACACAGTCCTGGCCTCCTAATTATACCAAAGATAGCACAGGAGAGAGAAAGAGGGGGGTGAGCCAGGAACAGCACGGGTAATGGCAGGAATTTTAGGGCCATGGTGGTTTTGGAGGGGTGAGAGGAAGGGCGATTCACACATTTCAATATGGGTTATGCCTCTGGCAGTGGATGCGATGCGTCCCAAATTACTCAGCAGACCCCAAGCAGCAATAGGAGCTGTGCGACCTGAGGAGGAGGAGGTGGAAGCATCCCAACTTTTATCCCAGCACAGCCCTCTTGCTCTCCTTTCCCCCTATCAGACCTGCCCCCACTGTTTCTGGACTCTTTCAAGGGAGCACAGCCCTGCACTCTCTTTCTTAGCAGTATTTCTAGGAAAAATACCATGAACAACGTTTCACATCAGTGGAGGAGCTTTAGCCGAGCTGATGCTCACCAAAGACGGCTCTGACGTGGTAATGGGATTTGGAGTCAGCTGTACAGGAGCTGCACTGAGCTGGAATGGGAAAAGCTGACATCTGTAACCAGTTTAGCAGGAGGCGGATTGAAGGCAGCCTCAACGGAGAGGCTCCAAACCGATGGGAACTGGTCGCTATTTGTTTTGCTGTTGACATACAGCTGCAGTAGCTGTGGGCGATTTTAATAAGACGGGATAATATTTCTATCAGTTCTGGGAGCTATAGATTGAACCCATATAGGCATCTGGCTCAGAGCTGAGTGATAAATCGCAACAAGATCCAAAGCTCTTCTCATGCCTTGGAGAGAAAACACACATTTTGTTTCAGCTGTCACAGTTTGGGGGCAGAATGAACCTCCCACGACTGATTCACAGCCCCAAGTGCTGCTGAAAAGCACTTTGTCCCTGCCCCCCCCCGCACTGATGACAGGGAGTTGGGGGGATCAGAGCCCTTGCTGTGCACGAGGGTCCCAGCCACCCCCATCACCAAATTCACCTCCTGAGAAACACCGTTCACCAGATTTCAGCTGATGCAGCTACAGCAGAGAGACACCCGTCAAACGTGCCCCCACGCAGCCCCCGCTCCCTCCCGGTGTCCCCCCAGCCTCGGCACAGCTCCCCAAGTGCTCCCATCCCTCAGTGCCACAGCTGGAAGAGCAATTCACATCTGAGGACAGTGGCCAAGGGCCTGGGAGGAGCAGGAGACCAGCCACACCTCTGAGACACAAGGTAACAACCCTGCATGACCCCATCCAAACAGCTGCTTTTCCCAAGAGCTTATTTTGCTAATTCCCTTTTTCATCACCTGGATGGTTTCTTGCCCTCCTCACTTATCCTGTTGGTGCCACAGCCGTGGGCTTCACCCCAAGCATCCCAGGGCTTCCCAGTCTGGTGCTGCATCCCTAAAGCCCAGGGCTGGGTACCAGCACCGGGAACCACCGTGGAGGGTTTGGGAGAAGCAATTGCTTAATGAAACCAACTGCTTGAGGCTACAAGCAGGGCTTCATCTTTTTTTTTTTTTTCTCCTCTTTAATGAATGTTTTTATTGTCTCTCTCAATCTTTATTAAGTGAAGAGCCAGACAAGTAGTTGTAGGGAAAATATACTACGGCATGAAGCACAACCACTGTGCAGAGTGGACATACACGACCAGTGCAATCCATTTGGTGTGCAGAAAGGAATTAATAATTTAGGCTGGGGAATGTTTAATTTCGTCTGATGACCAGCACTTTCCTGCATGATCAATGTTTACACCTTGACTTTTTGGTACGCAATCAATCTGTGCCTGAGTACGGCCTGAGTTTTGGGAACTGCTACGTCTGCAAGGGCTGAGCCGCCTGGGGCTGGAGCATCCATGTGGCTGAATCTCCTGACTTGGCAAGAACTGAGCCCAGCCCACGTCTCAGACCTGAGGTTCACAGTATAACTTATAGTGAAAACATAATTTATAATAAAAATCTGCCTGTGCCCCCATCTTAAAAAAAATTTTAAAATGAAAAAAAGCCCAACAAACCACACACAAAAAAACTCAACAACAACAAAAAACCCCACAACACATTCTCCTTAACAACTGCTATTACCTCCAGAAAACTTTGAGAAGGGAGGGAATTACCCTTTCAGGACTATCCTGGGTAGGCAGACAGGGTGTTTTTGTTGCCAGATCCTGGCTCTGACCCTCAAAAGGCACAAAAGTCCATCAACCCCACAAAGACATCCCCCCTGGAGGGGAGGCAGGGACCCAGCACCACACTGGACATTGACCCTATTTAACACTCTCTGGCATTTACTGCAGCTCTACACCTCTCTGAAGCATTAGTGCAAAACAAAGCACAGCTTTTGAGGGAGAGGCAGCCTTTAGAAAGGGGAAAAAACCCCAAACAATTGCAGTCCAGCCTTCTTCCACTTGGTCAAGGCATCTCCCCAGCTGACATGCGGGAGGCTTTGTCTTGTCACCCCTTCAGGTGCCAAGACCCGGCCCCACTCCTGGCTTAACCTTGCTGCCTTTCTGGAGGCCCAGCTCTGTGAGATGAGGTTTCAGGAGAGCAAGTTCTTCCCTGACACTCCGTCTCAACCCTCCAAGTACCCACAGGGGATTTTGGAGCAGGACCCCCTGCCCCAGCATCCCTCTCCCAAGCGGGCACTGCTCTGCAGCTCCAGGGGCTGGAGCACTTCCCGAGCCTCCAACCATCCCTCTGCTCCCCTCAAATCTGCATTTCTTGCCTTCTTCTCCCAGCCAAAAGATCCTCCCTTTCCCATACCCTCCTCTCCCCACCCCCCTTGCATTGCTTTCATCTGGTTCCCATGCAGCGCGAGCGCGGGGTGCGAGCAGCACGCCAGCAGCGCCGCTATCAGCGGCTCCCACTCTAATTGAATCTTCAAATCTTGTCTGACAGGAAGAGACAAGAGGGAAATGAGACGCTTGTTGCCAAGCCCCGAATCCCCGAGCGCTGCCGAGCGCCGGGATGCTGGAGAACATCGCGTGGTTCTCCCAACCGTGCCCGCCTTGGCCCCCAGCACCGCTGCGAGGGCTCCCAGCACCCCAGTAAGCCCAGGAAGGTACCACCACAGCTCAGGGTGGCCCCAGAAAAGAGGTGACGAGGTGCCAAAAAGCCAACAGAGCCAAGGGATCAGACAAAGGAAAGGGCAGAGCCACACAAACACCCAGCTCGCACGAGGCAGATGTCACCCCTGAGCTTGGCAAGGATCACAGCACCAAGACCTTGCTCCACACATACACATTTGCAAGGAAAAGAAACCTTCTGAACAACAGCAGCACAGCCAAAAATCACCCTACCACCCTCCCAAGCAACTCCAGACTCAAGAACAGCAATTCCTTTATCTCCATCCAGGAGCTCCCATCAGCCAGAAGCACCCAAGGGCATCTTCGCTGCCCTGGCACAAGGTGCACAACAACAACACGAGGTCCCACCACAACAGTTTAGCCTGGACTCTTACCTGGGCATTCAGGAGCTCCAACCAGAAGACACCATCACCCCAAAGCCGCAGCACCACCTTCAGCCAACCTTCTGCCCCAGGGTCTGGGGGTGGAAAGCAGGAGAGGGAACATTGATTGGCACCTGCTGAGCATGTGTTGATTGAGAAAAGCTGAGTGAGGGAGGAGGGCGCATGGAGAGGACAGCAGCTTCTGGTGTTTCTGGGGGCTAGGCATGAGCAAACCAGGTTTCGGCCCATATAAAAAGGATTAACAAAAATTTGACTTAGTCAAGGTGGCTGTGACAGCCCTAGCTGAGCCTTGTGTCCTGGAGGTCAAACTCAATAATCCCTTCTTTGCAAGGGCTGTGCTGCTGTGGGGAAGGAGGTGACCACCCTACCCCAAAGCAGCCAGTGCTATCTCCTGGCTCCCTGGGGAGATACTGCACCCTCTGTACCCCTTCCCCTGTCCCAAAACAGCGGCTTCCCCCCTCCACCTGAGGAGCAAATGACCCAAATGGTTTCAAAATAAATAAATATTAAGCAAGCACACAGCACTGATAGCAAGGACTGACTGGCATGACAGAAATGCCTCCTGTTCTCCCAAGGAAAGATGAACAACAGCGAGGGCAGGGGGATGGAGAAACGCATCCCGGGGAGGTACCGGGAGGAGAGAGGCAGGATGGGGGACAGTGGGGCTGGCCTAGGGCTGCTGATGGGGGACACGCTGCCAAGCCAGCAGGATGCTGGGTCAAAAGCAAGAGAATGGCATGGGATGGGATGGGATGGGATGACTGCCCTTCCTCTGGGAAGGAGGCTCTGCATCCGTGGGTGAGTTTAGCCAGGAGCTGGGGCCACCCCTGAGTGCCACTTGGGCTCCTGCACCCCAAACTTTGTTCTTTCCCTGCTTAAAACCCGCTCATTATTCATATTCCAGCCCATCCCCAACAATCCTTGATGTGGAAAAGGCTTCTTTTTTACCCCTTTCATTTTTTTTTTTTATTACAGCCTCTGCTGGGAAATCTTTGTAATTAGTGGCCCTTTAAAGTAAAATATAATTAAAAGTAATGTGGAGCACGCTGAAGTCTGCTGGCAGCTTGAGATGCAGGTGGCTGAGGAGGAGCAGGGCAGCCGAGCATGGGAGTGCTGGCGCTGGGGCGCACAGGTACTCACTGCGAGATGCTGGGTTGGGCTCATCGCAGCCCCATTTAGCCCTAAAGCAATTTTTAAACCACCAAGAGCACCAGATTTCTCCATCACACCCCTGGGGACACTGGGTCACGCTTTGTCCTCAGTCCTTTGCTCCCCAGTCACCCTCTTGCAGGAGCCGGAGCGCCACAAAAGCGTGCAGATGAGAGCTGACTCATTTAAATTTAATGCTGATGAGGTGATCTTCCTCCTCTTTCCAGCAGAGAGCAGATGTTCTCGTTTCACTTAGGCAAGGCATCTCTAAATCACTTCCCCAGCAGCGAGGTGGACAGTGATGTCATTGTTTATAGGTTATTAGTTATTATTTCATAGACAAACCTGACAATTTTCCCTTTTAGAGATACATTGGGGTGTATTCTGGGCTTCTGCCATGGAAAAATATCCTGGCAGTCCCATTGTCAGCCTCCTTCCAAGATTTAGGCTGCTTTCCTCATAGCACATAATTAAAACAGCACTTTGAATTTTCAGCAGCTTGCAACAGCTTCATGAGATACGGGAGCCCAGGCAACAGCTCGCTGCCGAGCCCAACCCCATCAAGAAACAGCATCCAGCGATCAAAGGAGCAAGGTGTGTGTATGTATGTGTGAAATCCCAGCGAGGGGAGTGATGCTGGAGGTGACGGAGCAGCATGGCAACCCCAGCAAACCCCAGGCACAAGCCACGTGCCAGCCACTCAGTGTGGTCCCCTCCTCTGTGCCGGCTCCAGTCACTCCTCGCTGTGCCGGTGGTGCCCAAGGTGCTTTTAACCAGAGCAACACCATTTAGCTGAATCACACAGCCCTGCCGTGGCCTTTCTCTGGCATGGATCATAATTACTTCAACACATGCCCAGGGAACACGAGCAGTTGGTTGCTGGGATTTGAACCCGGTGGGTGGCACTGTGGGCTGTGAGGATCACCACTTGAATGGGGAGAAAAAGTAGGGATTTGGGGCTGCCTGACCCTTGTGAATGCATGCGGTCAGAGCTGCGCAGGGCAAATACAAGATTTGTGGGTGCAGGAGATGCTGGATCTGGCATGTCGGGGCTGCCAACGTGGGAGAAGGGCAGAGCCGGTGGGATCCAGCATCCCCATGGTGTGTGGGGAGCCCAGCGTGCAGGGCTGGAGCGGGGAGATTCCAGCTTGTCCTTGCAGCTAGCAGCCACCACCCAAAAATCACAGGGGGCTTTCACCACGTCCCCAGCCCATTTCACCCCCTGATCCCCAGGCTGTGACAGCTTGGGTCCAGCCCAGGCAGGGACCAGTGATGTCCAGTTCATGTCACACACATCCCCACTTGAGCAGCAGCATCCTGCTTCATTTCAGCCCAAACCAGGCTCTGTTCAGCCCTTGCCATGCAGCACCCAAGCCTCAGACACCTCCTGCCCCCCCGAGCTGCCCCTGCCCTTCCCACACCACAGTTCTCACCCTTACTGGTGTGACTGGGGCAGCTCCCGCCGGCAGCGCTGCTGGAGCAGCCACACAGCACTTACACAGAGGAACCGTCAATGAAAAGGAACATATTAGTGCTCCCCTAACCAATGGAGGGGAGTTAATGGCATCAAACTGGTTTATTGGTGTTGGTTTTGATTATAATTTTTTTTAAGATCTGGCTTCTATCTGTCATTACTGTTATATTGCATAACCGGGGAGAAATCTGAATGAAGTTAATACCCACAGAGTGTGGTGCAGAATATTCATGTACTGGGAACCAGAACGAGGCAAATGTGAATCTTTATTACCAGTGGAGGTTGTTAAATATTTATATTTTCTGTTTGAGACATGCTGTGACACATGAAACTCAATTAGAATATAACTAAAGCCCATACTAAATTATAGATAAACAGCAACAAATGAAGGGGAGCAGTCTGAGCTCCCCATGCACAGCCTGGGGGGGACAAGGGGGACAGCTTTGGGAGGAGAGGTCAGCCCCACCAAAGGCACCGCCATCCCACAGCAACCAGCCAGCAAGCACAGGCACAGCTCTGCCTTCTCCCTGCAGGGCTGATTTTTGCCCTAAGACATCCCAGAGCAGACCCTGGGGGAAGCAGGATGGATCCTGCAACCCCTCCCGTGCCTTCATGCAAAGCAGCCCCAGACATCCCGATGTGTCAGAGGGACACCTGAGCCCCCTGCTCCTGGGCTGTGTTTACTTTACTACAAATGTGTCTAGTAATGAAAAAACACTGGGAAAAGGAAAGACAGATGTTACAGAGAAATAGATATTTGGGGCCAAATGGTGCCCTGGTGCTGTGCTATGGAAATGCCTGGAGATTTTTATCCCTCTGCTCACTGAAGCCAAGCTAAGGACACAGTCACGGATGGAAAATTAGGGGCTGAAAGGATTGTGGGGTTAATTCTGTAATTATTTGCTCTGAGATGCTCGTCATTGCTGGCGAGGCTGGGGAGCGGGGGAAGCCACATGGACGTGGGTTTTAAGTGTCAGCTGCCAGGGTCAAGATCAAGCAGCGCCTATGCACAATATCCACAGGGATATTGCTGTGGACGGACAGACAGCCAGCCGTGCTTCCAGCCCAGACAGGCATTTCTGTGCGATGCCAAAGCCCCCAGGCTGCTGGGATTCCCCTCGGTGGCCTTGCAGGAGCATCCTGCAGGAGCATCCCGCAGGAGCATCCCTCGGCGTTACCATGGAGATGCAGCTCAGGAGGAGCCTGGGTGCTGTACCCCTCTGGGCAGGGACTACGGGACCCCCACCCGACCGGAGCCCTTCCTCTTGGCGGCCCCCGGATATAAAAGTGATTTTAAGGCTCCATTAATGCCTCAAGGAACTTGGCCAGAGATGAGCACAAGATCTGTCCTGGCAATTAAAGCCATGGCCCTTCATTAGCGGCAGTAATGAGGACTGTCATTAGTGTGTGATGAGGGAGACCAGAGCTAAAGGGCAGACAGACGGGAGGTGACATGGAGAGAGAACAACAACTTCCCAGAGGGGTTTTTGCCCACGTTTCCCAGCTTTGCAAAGCTGGAGACCTTTCCCTACCGGAGCTCAGCCCCTGGCCCAGCCTCCCCACGGACTGGAGGATCCCCAAACACCACAGGGAGACCCGCTCTGCCCCCACCTCAGGCTGAGCCACCAGGACACATCCAGCCCCCATGGCCCTGCAGCACGATCCTCCATTGACACCCGGGCTGAGGCTCCACACCATGACCAGCACCCCCTCCAGCATTTTTGCCCGTATATTCTTTCTGAATTACATTTTGCTCTTTTCTCTGTTATCACGGCCAACCCTTAACAGCTGGGAAATAGCTTTGTCCCCTTCTTCCCCTTTAATTTCCAGTCATTCACCAAAACACCGATTCCCTTTCTTGCCTGCTTTTCTGGGAGATAAATGCATCTGTGCTGGCCACACTTTGCACATCCCGGAGGCAACCGGCATCCCTGGCATGCGGTGGGGGGAGCAGCTCCCACACACCTTGGCAACTGATGGAGACATCAGTCACAGCCACAGAAACCTGAGTTTTAAAGCATATGATGGTGGGGAAGAGGTGTTGAGAGGGGTAGAGAGCCTGATACTGACGGCACCCCAAGAAGGCACCCAGGAGGGATGAGGGGGTCAGATATAGGAGCAGGGTCTGGTCCAAAGGCAGGACCCAAGAGCTGCTCCTGAGGACCCCCCTGCTCCATCACACCCCGGCCACAGGGCCACACAACCACCATCGGACCCTGGAGCTGAGGGTGACATCAGTGTCACCGTCCCCAGCACTCTGGTTCTATCCAGGGCCCCATGACTAATTTGGGATGCGGTGGACATATTTAATATGCTGCTATAAATATTCATGGGCTGTCAGCCATGAAAAAGGAGCCTGCCTCCCACCGCGCTGCCCTGCCAGAGCCGGCACAAGGGAAACAAACCAAGCCCTTGTTGGCGGCCACGGGGGCTCAGAAACCCTGGGGGCCACAGGGGCATCCCCAGTTTACACCAGCAAGCATCCCTTTGTAGGGTGCCTGGTTGGTGCACACCTTGTAGACAGCCCAAGCCAGCTTCTGCCCGAATTCTGGTTGAACCTCAAACCAGCTTCCTCACAGCCACGACGTCTCCGGCAAGCGTGGGGGCGAGCGCACCGGCACGGGCGGGGGCCGGCTGTCAAACTCGTGCCTCGGATCCTGCCGAGCTGGAGCTCACGCCTGTCACGGCAGCCTCCAGTCTGCTGAGCTGCAAAAAACCCGATGAAAGCCTTGTGCTGAGTTGCAGTTCTGCTTTGCTGGCGTGCATCGCCCGAGGGATCGCCTGCCACCCGCTCCCACGTCCCCGCACCACTGGGGCATCGCCACTACGCCGGCCCCAAAAGCATCACCCCATAGAGCTACACAACCCATGTGCTGCATTTCTGAACACCTATCGATTCCTCTTTTATGTGCTTCACCCCGACGTATTGATCCAATTTAGTCTCCATAACTCAAACTAAATTAGCTGCCTTTAATCCGTGGATAATTGCGGTGAGCCCAGCTCTGCCTGTCCCAGATTTGTGGGTGTTTGGGACAGGGAGGAGAGTCCTGGATCAGGCAGGGACATTCGGGTTCTTTATCTGTGGGTAAAGCCCCCACAAAAACCCAGCAGGCATCAGGCCTAAAGCACTGGGGTGTCAGGAGAGCCATGTTGCAGCCAAAAGCCAGCTCACACAGCTATACCAGCAGGAGATTGGGCCCCAAAGCCCAAGCATGACCACTCGGTTCGTGCTTTCCCCAGCTCTGAGGTTCCTGATGTGGGTTTCAGCCTTGGCCGATACCATGAGGCATCACTACATACTCCTGCCAGGGTGCAGCACACAAGGGGTTAACCCCAAATCCTCCCGGACTGGCGAGATCAGCCTCAGTCCTGCTGGAGCTGCGTCTAAAACCCCAGATGAAAAGCAAAGCCTGCTCCCCTTTGATTAGGAGCTGAGGCTCCCTCAGCATCTCTCGCCTCTAATTTAGCAGCTCACAAAGCGCCAAAGGCACCGGAGATGCCACCAGCACCTCACCTGGAGTGACAGCCTGGCACACACCAGGGGGACATCCTCACGCTGGTGACAAGGTCACTTGGGACCCACTGGGTTCCCAGTCCCTCTGTGCACCCCCAGCACTCCCTTCTCACCCAGGCATCCACAAACCTGCACCCACCTCCCCAGACATCCTTCTCTGCCCTTCTGTAAAGCCTCCAAAATACATATTTAATTTCAATTTAATGCGATAGTTACCATGGTCAGTAAATACCAAAACCATATTAAAGGAGGATTAATAGCCATGTAATGGCAAAGTGTCTGTTGCATAACCCTTAATAAGCACTGATGGCCTCCTGCCACCCTCCCGCCACGCCGTGGGTGCTGCAGAGCCTCCAGCCAGCCCTTCCCGGTCACCCCAGTGCTGGCTGAGGGCGACAGTCCCATGGGAAATGGATGAGATTGCTGTGGCACTGCCAGGTTGGAAGGGGAGATCTCCAAGTATTCAAGCTGGTTAAAGGCACCAGCCCACAGCTGCAGCACCTGGTAGGAGCAGCTGAGCATCGTGGGGAGATAGTGGTCCCCAAAACACCTCAGCCACATGCTCGTGGCCATCAGCCTGGGAATAGCTGTAAATTCCCCTGCGTGGCCCCTGGAGTATCTCTGCCCTTCTCTGCTCAGGAAAAAATAGGTGTTGAACAGTTGGGTTGCATTCTGCCTGGGTTTTCTCCCTCTGAGGGGGTGGCAGGCAGCATCCCCATTCCACCTCCCCATTGCGCCGAGCGCTTGCCACACCCTGCAGCATCCCAACACCAACCCACTTGCGAGGGCAGAGCCATTAGCTTCTCTCTGAGGTCCCCGCACTCCCCACTTAGAGGGGCACAGCCCTGAAAAGCAGCCTTCAGGATCCCTAGCTTACCCTGGCAAAAGAGGAGCTGGAGCAGACCGTGGCTCTGGGAGAGGCTGAGCAGGGCACACACTCCAGGGCTATGCATGGATGGCGGGTGATTTGGATAGGAATGGCCAGGACATGCTTTCATGGGAGGGGAAACTGAGGCAGCACCCAAGCCGAGCCTCCCTCCCAGAGCCCCCATACCCTGGTCTGGCGCTGCCCTGAAGTCCCTGGCACCGACCTACACGGAAAGTCGGTTTAAAAAGGAAAAAAAAAAAAAAAAACCAACAAGCACATTTTGAGCAAGTGTTGGCCGGCTTCAGCTGCAAATTCACTTGTCAGGAACATTGGAATTGCTGGAGCTGGATGACGCGAACATCTGTGCACAGCAAAAAGGGGGAGCGGAGCTGGCTGCCTGTGGATGCTCCGGTGGGATGTAGCCAGCCCCTGCCATGGGGACAGCCGGGACACAACACATGTCCACCACCCACCTCCCAGTGCAAAGGGACCCCAGTGAGCTCCTCGAAATGCCCCAGGGAGGACGCTGCGACTTGGAAGACACCACATCAGCTCGCTGGCTGCAAATTTGCTTTGGGTGAATACTGGAGTCACTGAGCACGACAGCACAGAACAGGCACAGAGGGACCCATCACACCAGTGGGACTCCAGCCCCACATCACCTGCCCCTGTCCTTCCCCAGGTCTGCCTGCACTGGGATGCTGCAGGTTCCTTTCCCCCCTCCCAGGTTTGGGGTGCAATGGGGCTTTTCCATCACTTTCAGAACGGCCACAAACCTACCCTTTCCTAACCTCCTCCCTCATCAGCACCACTACACCCCCAGCTACTAAAACCTGCCCATTTATGCCCAAAAAAACCCTCAGGCAGGAGCTAATCAGCCACTCAGGCATGAGCAAATTGAGTGCTCAGGTGTTGACTAATTGGGTGCTCAGGTGTTGACTAATTGGCCACCCAAGCACAGTGCAATGGGGTGCTCAGGTGTGAATTAGGTGCATGCTTGGGTGTGAATTGGGCACCCGTGTCCAGGAACCCATGTGGGAAACAACAGGGTGCAAAAACCTCATTATTTTGCCCAACACACCTTCTCAGAGGGGCTGGAAAGCAGGATACCCAAGTTGCACCCCCACGTGTGTCTCGGGGCGGGGGGGGATAAGCACTGAAGCAGGGTTGGACCCGGGCTCGGGGACACCCCTCTCCATCCTTGCTCTCCCGCAGATGCAACATCACAAACAACAAACAGATTTCAAAGCCCCGTCTCCCATTGATGTGACATCAATGCCAACAGAGATAAAAGCCAAGAGACCCAGAACCAGCGCCGCTTTGCTGGGGAATATTAATTAGAGGGAAAGCCTCATTAGAGCAGCAAGGGTGGCCGCCAGCACTGCCTCCCTCCCACCCTGTGTGCCCTGGGCCCCCCAAAAGGCCACACGGGGCGTCAGCCCAACCAGCTGCCTCAGTGGGCTGAGCGATGGGGTGCACAGCAGACCCCGCCATGTGAGAGTTAAAAATTAAAATATTGAAAGGTTTTTTCTTTTTATTAAAAAAGGGGGAAAAACTGTTTTCTCCCATCTGCAGCTGCTGGGGTTTCCAGGCAAGCCCAGAGCCTGGGCAGGGTGACAAACCCCCCCTGCACCCTCCGGAGCAGCCTGATGGCAAACCCAAGTGTTCATGAGCAAAAATCAGCACATGGGTTATTTAATGCATTTTCGTGGTTTGCTTTTTTGCCTTTTTTTTTTTTTTGACAGCTCTGCAGCTGGAGAGAAGCACAGGGGAGCACGAGATGCCTCCTTCTGTCACCCTGAGCTTCCCCACCAGTGGGGAAAGGGGGGTCGTGTTCCCCTGGGATGAGTCCCCTGCAGCCCCTGCATACCCTGCCAAAGGAAAACGGGGAAGGGTTCAGAAAAATGGATATTATGAAGTGGCACAGGACCCTTGAGCACTGAGACCCCACTCCATCACCCCCCCGAGAGCCCAGGCCAGCCGGGCAGCACCCTGCCAGCCCAATAATCATCCCGGAAAACACTTGCAGCAAATGAACAGCATTTGCAGTAAAATTGGTGGGTTACCAAGAGGAAAGCAATGAGGAAAGGAGCATCGCCAGCAGGCTTTAACCACCATGGCCCTGCCAGCTCCTGCCTGCTGCTGAGCAGCAGCACCCATGGGTGCCCAGGCACCCAGCCCAGCCAGGGGACACTGAGGGGACCAGTGAGGTGGGTGCTGCAAATGAACTCAAGCAAAACCACCCCTTGCCAAGGTCATAAATCCGAAGGGCTGAAGGAGCCGGGTGGCTGTGGGGATGGGGCAGGGAGTGGGACCCCCAGGGCTGCGCGGGACGGAAACATCGGCTCTGGGATGCACTGGCAGGACTGAGCTGCCACAGCATCAGTTATTTATTACAAAGAACTTCTCTTCTTTTTTTTTTTCTTTTTTTTGTATTTCAAGAGGTGAGTCCAATTCATCCTGACAGAGGTTCACAGCACATTTTTGCCCGGCGGCTGCTTACAGAGACGCGCCGACGAGCAAGACGATGCAGGAGAAAGGCACCTTGTGCCTGTGCCACGGGGGGCTGGTGGGCACCGAAATGAGCTCAGCACGTTGTCCCCAGCACCGTGCCAGCTTGGGGACAGCTGACGCACATGGACCTGGCTGGTCCTGGGGCCCGAGACGTCTGGGCTTCCCCGAGGGGTGCTCAGCGCTGGCCCCGCTCACTGAGGATGCTCTCCTGGCATGGGCACAGCCATCGACCTGCTCTGAGTGCTCACGAGGATGGGTGTCGAACCCATCCCTGCAGCGGAGATGCCAAGTTAAAAAAAATAAAATAAATTAAAAAAGCAAAGCAGAGGAAAGCAGCCAGCCATCTGCCAAACCAGCAATTTTCAGCTGGATTTCCAGAAACACTTCAGCTTTGAAAACCAAGAGAGGAGAGAACATAAAACCCCTCCTCTTCCACAAGCATAGAAAGCATTCACGAGATGAGGTGCAAAATTCCTCTTTGACTTCAAAGGCATTTCTCCTGGCTGGTTACCCCCAAATCCTGGCACAACCCACTGGAAAGCCGGCGGGCAGCGTGGTTCGGCGCTGCTTCGCTGCCAGATGACGGGATCCCACCGGCCGGGGCACGGGATGCCGTGCCGGGGGAGCCCCAGGGTGCCAAAAGGATGCTGGAAATGTGGTGTTCGCCCTTTTGGAAGCCAGGAGGAGGAGGAGGAGGAGGGACAGGCAGGAGGAAAGGGAGAATAAAGTTTACGCTGCAGCAAAGGGAGCTTGTGTGGTTGGTGACAGCATCCCGCTTCTGCTGGCGTGGGTTATCTCCCGCCGCTCAGCGTGCTGAGACGCCAAATCCCTGCACCACCGTCCCCATGGTCGGTGTCAGCAGAATGCGGCTGAGCCCCCAGTGAGGATGGGCAAGAGCCTTGGTCCAGCCCAGGCTTTGCCAGTAAAGTTCAGAGCAAACACCTTCAAATGCTGGGAAAAAGGCATTTTTAGGGGTTACTTCTTGTGCTGTTATTGAAATTTTCTGCAAAAAACTTTTCACAAGCCCCATCCTCGCAGGGATGCAGGCACGGGCTGCCTAGTCTTTTACAAAGAAAATGAGGTTCTGAGAAGTGGTTTCTCAAGCTGTACCAGCTTTCTGCACCTTTGGCAACACCAGGACTGTTTGGAAGCTTAAGCTGGGTCTTGCAGCACGTTTTCATCACTTGTGGTAATCAGCAGGTTTTCTGCATGCGCTATATTTTAACTTAATGTATGTTACAACCTACCCTGTAATGGAAAAATACCACGGCTGTCATAACCCATAACACTTTCAAAAGCACTTGACTCCCAAGTCATCCAGGTGCTTTTGACAATGTTATCCCAGGTTGCTATAGGAACCCTAATAGTTTTCCCATCTGACTTCTCCATTAACGCTGGGATTTATTTTTAATTTGTTTTCCTTGTCAAGAAGAGGCGAGGAGTGAGGGTGTGTGCAGAGGCAAGAGATGCTCCTCGGTGGGTGTCTCCTGGACATGCCAAAACCAGCACCAGGGACCAGCGATGGTTCTGCTGAGATGCTGCACGGGCAGCGGTGCAGGCAGGGGCTGCTGCAGGCAGGGAAGGGCACAGCCCTGCGCTGCTGGCAGGAACCGGCCAGGAGGCGGTTGATGCCCAGAGTGCCTTTATTATGGGTCTCTCCAGCGTTCGCGGGCTGGTGTGACAGTCTGTCGCTCCCTCGCCTCCCTGTGGGCAGAGGGGACAAGGGGCTCATGGGCAGAGCATCCCACGCAGCTCCTGGGGTGAGGTGACGGGCAGGGAGCAGGCAAAATTGCTGCAGACATAAGCGGTGGCTTTGCCATCCTTTCTCTCCAGGGATGCAAGGAAAGGCAACTGGCGGTAGAGGAACCCAGCGCTGTCTCCGTCTGCCAGCAGCAGCACCTGCGGAGAAGGAGCTGTGAGATCGCAGCCAGCGCCAGGCAGCTGCTCCTCCCCTGCCCACAGACACGCCAAGCACTGGCAGTGTCCCCCACACACTCACCCAGAGACAGGAGGGGACAAGGAGCCAAGGGGACCCATGCCAGCCCCTCCACCAGGGTCCCAGGGTGGCCACCTCCCCATCACACCCGCACCACAGGGAGCCTGGGGTCCACAGCATCCCCAGGAGCTTTGCCTCCCTTTCCCCTCCAGACACCCAGCAGTCGGGGATGAAGCCCGGGGACCAGCAAACACCAGTCCGGAGGGGGCTGCCCGGGGGACACCCACTCAGCCGAGGGACAGCCTCAATTGCAGCATCCCCCCGTCCACCCCACAGCCCAGCTCCTCCTGCCCTCCAGACACTTCCCAAAAGCTCAAAAACCATCGAGCAGTGTGTTGGGGGCTCTACTGGCTGACACGGCAGCACCAGCCAGGGGTGATGACCGGTCTGCCGTGATAATTAGCTTTTCTGAAAGGAAAAATGTTTGCTAAAGCCTCAGGGCTGGTGGGCTAATCAGGGGAGAAGCCAGGACTGGCGGGGAGCCTGGTACGGCACAGATGCAAAGGGTGAGCAAAGCGCAGCCCCTTCCCGAGCCCAAGGCATGGCAGCAGTGTCCCAGCACCGGAGCACGCAGCTGTCCCCAGCCCCAGCCCTGCACATGTGCCCGCCGTGGCACCTGCCAAGCAGTGACACGCTCACGTTCAGGCCATTAGTGCCACCAAGGGATGCCAACACCATGGCACTGCCCTGCACACAGCATCCTCTGCCACCGGCCCCGGGGCCAGGAGCAAACCCAGCACCCACCACAGCAAGGACACCTGGGCAGCCTCCCCCATGGCTGGCAGGAGACACCCTGTGTCCCCAGGGGGTCACCGTGTCCCCAAGCCTTTGCCCTGGATAACAGCTGCTGCTGTCCTGTCCCCTGTCACCCCACATCTGCCTCTTGGCCCCTGCCTTGACCCAGCTCCGGCTCAGCCCGTCTTCCAGCCTGCCTCCTGCTCCCTCCTCGCCTTTGTCTGGAATTAATTCCAGGAGTGATTAATTACCAATTCATGTCCAATCTGAAATTCATTATTCATTTTTCTCACAAGCTCCCCAAGGTCTTCCTGCAGGGCCGGGATGAAGGCAAGTGGCAGGCTAGAGCTCTGCAGCTGAGGAGATAATGGGATCCTTCATAATTACCCTAAAGACCATTAACAGGGCAGGGATCCATACCAGGAGCTGGGATCCAGCCCCAGAGCAGGGATCCAGCCCTCTCCGCTCCCAGCACCGGGTGCACCAGGGGAGCAGCCGCCGGCATCGCCCCCGGAGCACCCGCATCCCCCAGGCAGCGGCTGCTGCCGGTGGCAAAGGGCTCCTCCAGGCACAGGGTCTTTTAAATGCACAACCTAAATGCCATTTTATCATCGGCATCTCGTTACAGCAAGGATTCCAGTCTGAAGTTTGTAAGGAATTAATTACTGGAGTGACCTAATTAATTGTGTTTCAGCAGACGAGCCTAGCCCCCAGCACCCTGTCAGCACTGAGGGAGCAGGGGTGGCAGGGGACATGGCGGTGACGTTTCCCTAACTCCTCGGCAAAGCCCATTCCCAAAGCTGCCGCATCCCGGAGCGGGTGACCCGGGGCTGCTCTGCCTCAGGTGGCTTCTTGGGGTGGCGAAGGGGAGCTGGGGAGCAGCTGGGGGGCTGAAGGCGGGTGGGAAAAGGAGCACCCGCATCTCCCTTCTCTGTGCAATGCAAAATGGAAAGAGGGACGGCTATCAGGAGGCAGCAGGCTGCTTCCAAAGGCAGCATGACCCTCAGGAGAGGAAACAGCTGTGCTATTTGCTCTGCTCCAGACCCCAAAGCTGCTGGCTGCATCCCCCACGGGAGCCCGCGGGGGGATGATGGCTGCACCAGCAGGAGAGGGAGCTGCCACCATGGCGCTGCCCGTCCCTGCAAACTGGGTCACCCGCCGTAATCCTTCACAGGGAGAGAGGACGAGCGCGGGAGCAGAGGCCTCGCACAGGGACCGGTGTGGCCAAGGGTGCTGCTGGATGGGACGTGGCGGAGGAAGGATGCAGAGCTGTGTCCCCCACCCACGCTCCCGGGCAGAAGTTGTGACTGTCCCCCAACACTAGTGTTAAACACCACTGGGCACACAGGCAGAGAGTCAGGGATAGCGCCTCTGTGGGCTGAGCTAAAGTGAGGACAAAGCAGGGGATCCCCTGCTGACAGCTCAGCCCTTCCCAGCTCACCCCAGCTGGGGTCACAGATGGAAACTGGTGCTTTTGGCCTCAGCACCAGCTCCCCACGTGCTCTGGCTCAACGTGCCAGTCCCTGGCACCAGGACCCCGACCAGCAGGGAAGAATCTGCTCCAGAGGCTGAAACGCTGAGCCCCCTCGCCCACAGCGCAGCCCCACTTCCCGTGGCTTAACAGCTTTGCCAAGGCGAGAGGCATCTGTCCCCAGGGCAGGGGACGTCAAACGTGACAGAACCAGCTGCCCGCTGCCCTCCCCTGACAGCAAACGCTCCATCCCCGCGGCAGCACGGTCCCTCCATGGCATGCACCAAGCGCATCTCTGAGCAGGGATGCAGGCAAGCAGAGTGATATGGTGACCCCAGCACACAGCAACAGCACAGCGGGGGGCAAAGCTTTTGGGAAAAGCCAGCCCCTCCCAGCTGGGGGGACCCACAGCCGCGTCCCAAGGATGCCCGGGTGGCTCCAGGCAGGTGACCCAGACACTGGCTGATCTGCACTGGCCATGACATACCCACAGCGGGCACGACACATCCGCACCAGAACGAAAGGTTTTCCCTCGGGAGAGCAGCACTAGGGATGCCGGGCTGAGGCTGGGAGCAGGGTAAACAGCCAGTAGTGACAGCAGCCACTGCTGCAGCTGCTCCCCGGGCTCGGCTGCCCGCGCTCTGCACCAGGGAGAGGGCTGCAGGGGCTCAGCCGCGGCTCCGCCAGCTGTGCTTACGAATAAAAACAGGGTAAGATGCTCACCAGAAGGGAGGCAGGACAGAGGAGGATGGATGCTACAGCCACACTGGGAAGAAGGATGAAGGCACCAGCAATGTGGGCGGCAGCAGGGAGAGTGATGGCAGCTGGCAGGGGCGGCTGCGCAGGGGGACAGGGGAGGGTTGGCAGGGACAGCAGGGACAGCAGGGATGGCGGCGACAGTAGGGATGGCGGGGACAGCAGGGCTGGCACCTCTACCTTGTTCGGGCTGAAGACGGAGTGGACACAGCGCAGCATCTCTTTTGTGTCTTCTCCTTGGGGGTCCCCACAGATAATGACCTGTCCGGGGGGAGCGTGGGGGGCAGGAGGGAGAGAGCAGAGAGCTGTGACTGCACCCACACTGCCACCGGGCCCGCTCCCTGCGGCTGGTCCCTCAGGGACACACAAACCCCAGCCTGTACCTGTTTGAGGGTGTGATGGAAGACGGCGGTCGCCCGGGCCATCTCAGGCAGGGTTATCGGGATCTTCTGCAGCCTCTCTGAGAAGGCGGCCAAGATCTGCCCAGCTTTTTCCACCCACTCCATGTGGCCAGAGTAACAAGCTGCTCGGAGCAGGTTTGTGACAGTGATGGAGTTGGCGGTGGGTTCTGCTCCATCTTGGTCTGCAGGGAACAACAGCTTCTCCATCAGCCCAAGGCCTCACCACCCCACAGCTTGGTCCTCCAGCCCTGCCCTCCCCGAGCTGCCCCACACCAGAATCCATGGCCACATCCCCGAGCTCACCACCCTTCAGACGCAGGAGCAGAGAGGGATCACCAGCCTCACTGGAGAAATACGCAAAGCCTTTGAAGTCCCAGAAGAGCTTGTCTTGCATGTGCTGGAGCTGCAGGGCCCACTCCAGCCAGTCCTGCTCCAGCGAGGCTTCGTACAGGTCAAAGAGAGCCTGGATGACGAAGACATAATCTTCCAGGAAGCCCTGGATGGGCACAGCGCTGCAGGGGCAGACGGGGAAGGAGCATCAGGGTCTCTACACTGGCCAGGTGGGAAATGTTCTCTAGCCCAGCAAAGACCGACCTACTGGTGAGATAACAGCTCAGAGCTCAGTCCAAGGTCACAGAATCATTGAATAGTTTGGGTTGGAAGGGACCTTCAAAGTTCATCCAGTGCCACCCCTGCCATGAGCAGGGACATCTTCACCAGCTCAGGTTGCTCAGAGCCCCGTCCAGCCTGGCCTGGGATGTCTCCAGGGATGGTTCATCCACCATCTCTCTGGGCAACCTGGGCCAGGCTCTCGCCACCCTCAGTGTCAAAAATTTCTTCCTCATGTCCGGCCTGAGATAAGCAGTTACTGTGCCAAGTCATCACGCAGCTCAGCCTCGGGTTTCTCTACAGCAGGAGAAGACTCCTGCCAGCTTGAAAGATGAGGAACGGGAAAGGATTTGACCTTAATTCCTCCTCAGCTGGGTGGGGGGCACTAATCCATCCCAAACCGCACTAGAGGCCGCTCTGCGCAAGGCAATCAGCCTCCCTGTGAGTCCAGCCCTGCCTGGAGGAGAGGAGGACGGGGAAGCCGAGAGCCTGGGCAGCACCTGGGGGTGGCTGGTCGGTCTGCAGACCCTCTCTGTACCTCTGCTCACCTCTGCTCCACCGTGTTGTCTCTGCCCCGGTAGCAGCTCCGCAGCAACCTCCCGCTGGTGGGGTCGAAAAGGTGTCTCCGCAGGAAGGCAGCTGCCTGTGCAGCCCGGCTGACGTATTCCTGCTTGGCCAGGGCCATGCCAGCCTGGGCAAAGCCCGAGATCATCAGCCCTGCGTAGGCACAGACACGGGGACAGGCTCAGGAGGAGGCACAAAGAATCAGCAGGGGTGTCACTGTCTTTCCTTTAAAGGATGCTCAGCGTGAAGCTCATCCTGCCTGACGTTCAAGGCAGGTCAGGGCTCAGTCATCAGCTCTTGTGCTTGGTTCGAACCACTAAGAAAGTCACTGACTGTCACCAAAGAGATGGGCAGAGCACTGCCAAGGCCAGCAAGAGCAAAGCCTTTGCTTGTGCTCAGAAACAGGGCTTAAGACATGGTATAACTCCAGCTCTAGACCCAGCTACCCAGGAATTTACTGCTGGGAACGGTGCCTGGGGTACTGCAGCTGTTACCTGCTGCAGGACACCCGGACAGACAGACACAGAGCTGTGGCCCCCCTAACACAGCAGTGGCAATGGGCTCTGCACCCCACCTGGGTCCCCAACTCAGTGTCTGTCCCACGAGCCCAACCAGGGGAGCTGGGCTGAGCCAGGGGAAGAGTTTTGCTGCTCTCTGCTGGCAACAGGGGAGGAAAATAAACCCCAAGCAATATCATAGAATCACAGAATGGTTTGGGTTGAAGTGACTTTCAAAGCTCATCCAGTGCCCCCCCTGCCACGAGCAGGGACATCTTCACCCAGCTCAGGTTGCTCGGAGCCCCGTCCAGCCTGGCCTGGGATGTCTCCAGGGATGGTTCATCCACCACCTCTCTGGCCAACCCAGGCCAGGCTCTCACCACCCTCAGTGTAAAATATTTCTTTCTCATGTCTGGCCTGAAATATCCCAATGCTCAGCAGCCCCACAGCTGCTCCCAGAGCCCAGGGGATCCCAGCCCACCCTCTGTCTTCCTGGGGGGCTGACCAGTCCCAGCAGGACTCGTTCCTATAAGCCCCCCAAAATGCACTGACCCCAGGCAGCTGCAGAGGGGTTCAGCACACACCCCTGGAGCAGAGCCCCCACTCACCATTCCACGCCGCCAGCATCTTGGTGTCCAAATGTGGCCGTGGCCGCTGTGCCCGGGCTGCGGACAGCCTCTGGCGTCCCTCCTGCAGCAGGGCACCCAGCCGCCCCGGCTCCAGTCCAAACTGGGCTGCTGTCACCTCCGGGGAGCACCGGACAATAAGGACGTTCTTGCCCTTCAGCTCCTGATGGGGGTCCTGAAAGCAGAGCCCCGTTCTACCACCACACCAGGCTGAGGAGGGGTTGGACATCCCCCCATGCCCAGGGGTGTGGGTCCCCCCCCGATGCTCCCAGTACCAGGCAGGTCTTTGCTCTCCCCCACCTGCATGGGGCTCACGTTGCCGGTCTCCTTCACTCCATAGTGGTGCATGAAGACATCTCCCAGGGTTGTCCCCTCTGTGGCCCCCTCGACAGGGTCAGGAAGGAGAGCCCGGATTTCCTCGGCCGCCCACACACAGAAAGCTCCTTCTTGCTTCTCTTCGGATGCAGTGGTTGGGTAGGAATCGGCATCTTCTGCACTGTAGAAACCTCCAGCCTGGGAAAGGAGCAACAGAGAGACCCTCCAGCTACTGGGAGACGCTCCAGCCAGCAAGATGCAGCCGTGCCCCAGACTGGGAAGGGAGAAAGGGAGGGAAAGGCAGACCCGAGCCACATCCCAGGGCAGGGTAAGTGGTTCCTCTGGCCCAGCTCAGGGAACAACCTACCTGGTCACTCAGGTCCCGCGAGACATAGAGCAGAATGTCTTGGGCGACATCGGCAAAGAATTGATCACCAGAGATCTGCAAGAGGCAATGGGGTGGCTGTCAGTGTCACAAGGGGCAGAGGGGAGCCAATAGACAGGGAGACATAAAAAGTGATTCTGATTTAAAGAGCTGGCAAAGGGCAGGGAAACACATTTGAACCGCAAAGGGATGCCACAGCCATACCTGAAATGCTCTGCTGTACATAGCTGCCAGCTGCCCCTGGTCATACAGCATTTTCTCAAAGTGAGGGACATGCCAGTGCTGGTCGGTGGAGTAGCGGTGAAACCCCTGCAAAGAACAAGTGGACACATTTCCACCCCCCATCTCTACCCCACACCTCCTAGGCATGCCAGGGGTTTATGCCCAAGGCTTTCCTCACACCTGGCTGATGTGGTCATGGATGCCCCCATGGGCCATCATCTTGAGGGTGTGCAGAGCCATCTGCAGTGCCTGGGCACCTTCTGGAGTTGTTCGGTGCAGGGCCCAGTATGTGAAGAGGAAATTCAAATTCACTGAAACACAGGGAAAAAGCTGTGGGGTGGGCTCTGCTCCCCCGGTGCTGCCTGCCCCATGGAGAGGCTCACCAGTGAGGCCAGACTGACCTGGGGTGGGGAACTTTGGGGATTTGGAAAAGCCACCGTAGTCCTCATCATAGGAGTTGGAGAGCTGCTGGAAGCAGGTGGTCATCACCTCTTTGGATGGTGGGGGTGACTCCTGGCCCCGCACGCGGATCTCGGACACGTGTTGCAACGCTTCCAGGATCTTACGGCTGCTCTCCAACAGGGAATCTTTGTTCTCCTTCCACTAAGATGCAGAAAGTCAGTTCTTCCATTTTTTTGTCTCTCTTTCTGCTTCCTGCATTGCACCAGTCCAAACTGCAACAGCAGTTCTCAGTCCCCTCCCCAGATCAGTTCCAATCCAGCTCTAACCCAGCCAAAGCTCTGACAGGTTCTCTGGGCCACTGTTTCTCACAACTTTATCTCTTAACTCAGTCACCCATCAAGCCCACACCAATTTCCCTTTGGCCCCTTTGGTTGAGTACTCCCTGCTACGCCATTCCTGCTCCGTACCTGCTCCGCGATTCGGAGCAGCACAGTCCGGAAGCCAACACGATGAACTCCATCTTCAGGAGGGAAGTATGTCCCCCCTGCAAAGGGCTTCAGGTCTGGAGTCAGCCAGACGCTCATGGGCCAGCCACCTCCACCGCTCGTCGCCTGAAAGACAAATCATGGGTGCACCAAGGTCACGCGAGAGGCACCCTCTGCTCAGCACCCCTGTGGCACACGTACATGCCTCGCTTGAGGACAGACATGTGCTTCTCTCCATCCTTGTGATCACGCATGGCCCCATTCAGACCACTCCACATACTGGTCCTTCTTGCTTGAGGAACATGACCATGAACCTCACCTTGAGACAGTCAAAGCCTCCCAAGCCTGTCCCTCTCTTACCTGCACAAAAGTCATGTAGACTTTGTCAACATCTGGCCGCTCCTCACGATCCACTTTGATGCACACAAAGTTCTTGCTCATAATCTCCCCGATTTCCTTATTCTTGAAGGACTCCTCCTCCATCACATGGCACCAGTGGCAGGTGGAGTAGCCAACTGCAAACAAGCTCCAGTAAGCGAAGAAAGGCCCTTTGCAGTGAGCAGGACACACGTTACGGGGAGATGGCTCAGAGGTGGGACACCCCGCTATGGGGAACAGCTGCTGCCCCCCTGGAGAAGAGGTGGACGAGAAAGGCCTCCTGCGAGCATGGAGGCTTGTCGGGCCTCCTGGGCTCTCCAGCTCTTGCTTCTAAAATCTGGCCAAGGACTCTGGTAGCCAGGAAGGCCCCTGGCTGCAGCCCGTCTTCAGCAAGAGCCATTAAAGCCCTCTCTTGCCACAGACACTTAGTCCATCCTCACCTCTGCAGCTACTCACACACCAGCTCAGGACACAGCCCGGCTTATCTGGTCACCTGCTGAGCAACACATGGGAACATGAAATATGTCTTGTTTCTGGTTACCTGACAGGAATATCAGCTTGTTTTCTTTCTTGGCTTTATCAAAGGCTTCCTGACCCCAAGGGTACCTGTGGAGGGAAGACAAGAAAGGAGCTTCAGGGGTCACCGCTGCCAGGATTCACTGGCTCCTCTAAAGCTGCCTGAGAAGCCACTGCCTGGTGGAGAGTGGTCAGGATAGCTAGGGACATAGCTGGCTCAGGATTGTGGTCCCCAAGCCCATGGGGAGCTGCACAGGAGGCCCCCATCACACCCCATGGAGGCCACGCTGCTTCACCTGCCATCACTGTCACAGCCACGACCACCCCGGTCCCACGGACACACGGAGAGGACGAGGGAGAAAGGCACCAGCGGCTCTTACCAATCCACGGGGTTGTGAGCATGCTGCAGGAGGTACGGGGACTTCTCGTTAATCAGGCGGTTGGTGTGACGAGGGATGCTAGGGGGGCTGGTTGTCCCCCCCGTGGCCATGGTCACGCTTCCCGTTAGAAACAGGCACCTGCGACACCAAACAGGCTCATCATTTCCTCGCTGGCCACAGCAAAGCGCAGCGCCTGCAGAGATCTGACACCCCCGACCAGCATCACCTTCACCCTGGCTCCTGCGGGTGCCCACACGCCCCAAGGACGGGGGGCTGCTCCCCGCTCCCCATGCCAGTGAACCACTCTCAGCTCCAGGGCTGGGTGGCTCTGTGGGGGCTCTGTCCTGCTCTGTGCCTCGCCCCCCCGGACACTACGTAGTCCTCCCTGCTTGCTAGAGGCTCAAGCAAGGATGGTCCCCTCCTGCTTGGCACAGGGGACCTCCAGGGGTCCCTTCCCTCCAGCCCGGCAGCATCTTTTAGGAGGAACAATCATCCAACAGTCGTGGGTAAGGGAGCAGCATCTGCGGGATTTGACCTGTGTGTCCTCAGACTGGAAAATCCCCTCCCGTGGGTGCAGCGGTAGGTGCGGGGTCAGGGTGTGGGGAGGGTGGCACAGGCTCTTCATGGCAAGGGGAGCAAGGGACAGGAGGGGACCAGAGAGATGCTCCTGCCGCTGGGCGGGATGCAGGGCTGGGGCACAGGGATGTGGGAAGGGGTGGGAGAGGGGTGCAGGAAGGGGGTGCAAAGTCATGCTGCAGGAGGTACAGGCACGCAGGGAGGATTTAGGAAGGCTGCTGAGGGGTGCAGGAAGGATTTAGGGGAATGCAGGAGGGGTGCAGGGAGGATTTAGGGGAATGCAGGAGGGGTGCTGGGAGGATTTAGGAAGGCTGCTGAGGGGTGCAGGGGGGATTTAGGGGAATGCAGGAGGGGTGCAGAGATGCTGGGAGGATTTAGGAAAGATGGGGGAGGATTTCAGAGAATGCAGGAGGGGTTTAAGGGTGCAGAGAGGATTTACGAGAGATTCAAGGGGGTGCAGGGAGGATTTCAGGGAGAGGCAGAAGGGGTACAGAGAGGTGCTAGGGGATACAGGAGGGGTGCAGGGAGGATTTGGAGGGGTGCGGGGGAGGTTTAGGGGCGTGCGGCAGCGCCGATGCAGAAGGGCTGCCGGCTGCCGCAGCGATCGCCGCCCACCGCCCTGCAGGGGCGCAGCCCGACCCGCAGCCGCTGCCCGTCCCGGGGGCCGGACCCGCCCCTCCCGGTCCCCCCGGTACCTGCGGGCGCTGCGCAGCGGCACCGCGAACATGGCGGCGGGGCGGAGCCGCCGCTCCCCGTGACCGGCCCGGAGCGTCCGGGGCGGCACAGCCGCGGCCCGGCCCCCCCTCCCCGGGCCCTCCCCTGCCCCGGGAGCCGCACACCGGGTCCGTCAGAGCCGTTTATTGTCTCACAGGCAGCCCGGAGCCGCCGCTCTCCAGCAGCGCCGAGCCACCGGCGCCCCCGCCGTCCCCCCGCGCCCCGAGCGGGGCCGCCCCCGCGGGTCCCTGCCCGCCGCCCCCTCCGCAGGGGCCGCGGGGCGGAGCGGGGCAGCGAGCGCGGCGGGGACAGGCAGAGGAGGACGGGGAGCAGCGGCCGGGGGAGCGCGATCCAGCCGGGGACCCCAACGCGGACAGCGCCTTCCCGGGAGGGGACACGGTGTGGGGGGATCCCCCGGCCCCAGCGCTGCCCCAGCTCCCCGCAAGCGCCGGGGCAAAGCCCCCTACCCTGGGGGGAACCGTCCAGCAGCAGGAGTCCATGCGCTGCACCGGAGCCCCCAAAACACAGCCCTTAGGAGTGGCCCCTCCACCACCCCCTGGCCATCGCAGGGAAAAGGGGGGGGGGGGTCCCCTCTAGTCCATCAAGCGTGGGGGCTCATGCTGGCTGCCCCCCAGGGAGGGGGCTGGCATGGGGGGCACCCTTCCTTGCAGCTAGCAAACCGCTGGTCCCCCCCAAAAGTCTTGGCGGGAGGAAAGGCCGGAGGGGGATTTGTAACAGCCGGGGAAGGGGAAAGAGTCTACATGTCCAGAAACTTCAGAGGAAGGGGTTGAGCCCCCCCGGAGCGGTCGGCGGGGCCGGGCGGCCGCTCAGCGGCAGTAAAGGCTTCGGCAAGTTGCTGGGGAGTTCGGGGAAGGTGCCGGCCTGGGGGAAGGCACTGGCCGAGGCGGGGAGGGTGGTGGCGGCGGGGGGGACGCTGCTGAGGGGCATCGGCAGGGACGCGCTGTAGGTCATGGAGTTGGCGGGGAGGCCGGCGGGCAGGCTGGGCACCGGCGAGCTGGTCCGCATCTGGTTGAGCGTCGGTTTGGGCTGCTCGGCGAGGCTGAAGGGGTTGGTGGGGGACGGCGTGCTCAGACCTAGCAAGGAGAAAGGATGGGATGCATCAGGGCAGCCGTTGCACCCCCAGCCCTCCTCTTCCTCCCCCAAACACCTCGGTGCCCAGCCCACACTACAGCACCTACCTGAGAGAAAAGGGTTGCGGGTCTTGGAGGCTGGTGCAGGAGCGACCAGGGAGTCCAGGTTGACCAGGGAGGAGGCGGCGGGGCCGAGGAAGGCCTCGGGGGTTTTACAGTCCTTCCGCTCCTTGCTGGATTCGGGCAGGGAGTCGGCCAGGTTGGTGAGGTCGAAGCTCTTCGCCCCATCCTGCCTGGTGCTAGGGAACAGGTCGCCAAAAGGGTCCAGCTCTGGGGTGGAGGGGACATGAGCCACATGAGCCAGCTGGGAGACACCGAGGGTGACGGCATCCCCCTGTCACCGCGCGGGACAGCTTACAGCACATCTCACCCCAGGTCGCAGCAGGATGTGGTGGGGCTGAGGCTGCAGAATGGTGTGCCTGAGCTCCCCCAAGTCACCGAGGGAGGTGGCAGGGTTGGGCACATGGATGCACGCAGGGACCGGAGCTGCTCCCTTGGCTACGGGTCAGCCCGAGCCCACAACACACACAGCTGCAGGTTGCACCAGCGAGCAGCCACACACAGCCCGGCCAGCCCTGGAGTTGCCTCCTTGCAGCAGGCAGAGACACATCACTGTGCCCACCTGCCCAAATCAGCCCGTGCCCACTCCCCCAGCTCTTACCAACGGGGCTGTTAGATTTCGCAGAGGAGGGCGGCTGCGAGGGCTCCTGCTCTGGCGGCTCAGCTGGCTCGGGCGGCTTTGCAAACGGGTCGAAAGCGTTCCCCCCTGGAGCTGGGGGGAAGAGATGAGGCTCAAGGAGGGGAGCAAGCAGGGAGGTGAGAGGCAGGAGATGTACGGGCAGGAGAGAGGCAGGGGCAGCTGCCTGCAGGGAGACAGAAAGGAGGGCATGCGGCGAGGGGGTGCGGGGCTGGGGTTTGGGACCGTGTGCTGGCCCAGGGGCTGAGATCAGCCGCACCATCAGGGGGGTGACACCCACCCAGGCAGCCCCCACACTGCCTGCAGCCACCCCCCTGCAGCAGGCAGGTCCCTTCCCAGCTCCAGTGGGGACAAGCGGAAGGGACAGGTCTGGAATGCTTCAACAACCATCACTGGCCCCCAAGCTGGATCCTGCTCTCCTTCCCAGGGACCAAAACTGAGGGGACCACACACGAGACCTCCACGGGGCCGGAGGAAGCACCAAGGAGGAACCAAGAGTGACACTGAGCTCTGAAACACGGGCTGCTCCTGCAACCGCTGCCCCATCTGCAACGCAACACCTGAAAGCAGCAACCGTCCCGTCCTGTCCGGGCATGTAGGGCTGGTTTGGGGGGAGCAAACAAACAGGTAGCTCTGTTTAGGGGGGACACACTGTCACCCCGCTGCTGGAGCAGTGCTGTGACTGCTATCTGCTCCCAGGGGAGGGCTCATTAACAGCGCCATGTTAATTAAATCAGCTTATTCTGTGCAGAGATAAAGCCTAAAAGTTCCTTGAAGTCTTCAGAGTGCTGAGGGGTGAGTGGAGAGCGGGGAGGGGGTGTTTGCAGAGCTGGCTGCGGGAGGAGGCGGGGGACACCCCGGGGTGCTTGCTCACCAGAGGGCAGCGATGGCCAGTGCTGCCCGCAGTCCCCAGCAAAGCCAAAATGCCAACCAAGCCTCTTACCAGCGTTAGGAGGTTGTTCAGCCACAGCGGCCCAAGGGTCAGTAGCTGGTGTAGAACCAGAGCCCTGGGCAGGGGGGGACGCTGTGGCCCAGGGGTCCACAGGAGGGAAGCCAGAAGACAAGGGCACCTTCCCCCAGGGGTCGGAGGCAGCAGCAGTGGCGGTGCCGGGGGGGAAATCCCAGGGCCCAGCAGAGGTTTGCTGGGACGAGGCGCTCGCCTGGGAGACGGGCTCCCCACCAGCGGCTGGGACCGGCACCCAGGGGTCAGCCGCACCAGCCCACGCAGAGGCTGCCGGCTCCGCTTTGGGCTTCATATCTGAAAGAAGAAGGGAAGTTGGAGAAGGGAATGCTGTGGGACACAGAGGGATGCTGAATAGCAGGGATGTGCCTGGGGGACCTCGGCTTCCAGCCGCACCGCCCGGGCGTGCAATGGACCGGGCAGCGGAGGGAAAAGAAGCGAGAGGTCCTTAAAGTTGAGCTGGGAACTGGGGAGGGACAGAGGCAAGGGAGAGGTTTCTGCCTCTGTCCCAAGGTTTGGCGGCCCGTGAGTTGCCCCCACCTGGCATATCCCACGGGTCAGCAGACGTGTGGCTGGAGGGGGCTGGCGCTGGCCCGAATATATCTGCCAGCTCAAGGATGGAGGACTGCAAACAGAAAGGGAATAAAAAGGTGAGGGAAGCCCAGGGCAGACTTGCAGGGCTCGCCCTGGAGTCCAACGCTGGCTGTGTGGCCATCCAGTCCCCCCATGCTGTACCTGGCTTTTCTTCATCTTATCTTCTTCTTCCTCTTCCTCCCTGCCCGGGGCAGTCTCCTCCATGGCTCTCTGCATCAGGGAGTTCTCCCCTTGCCATGTCCTCACCTCCTGCGGGGACAAGGGACAGGACCCATAAGCCCAGCAAGCCGCCAGCCAGCACCTTCTCCAGGAGACAGACCCAGCGCAGGAGCTGCCACCGCATCCCCAAAAAGTCCCAGCATCCGAGTAGACGGCCCTTCTGGGACCAGGCCCATTGGGAGAGAGCTCAGCAGACAGCCCAGAGCAGTGAAAGCAAAGCACACACCAGAGTGAGGCAGCATTTGGGGCTCCGGCACCCCAAAGAGAAGCCCAAGTGCAAGGAGAGGAGCACCCGGGGCTGCGGGGCTCAGGTACCTTCTCGTGCTCCTCTTTGCTCAGCGCGAGCGCTAGCTGCAATTGCCTTTCTTCGTCTGTACTGGAAATTGGAGGAAGTGGCTTCTGCCAACAGAGGAAATGGGGTGACATTTCAGCTTGCCCTCAGCTCACGGGACAGCTCGGAGGTCACTGTCCTTGTTGCTCCTGCGGCCCCTCGCCTGCCTGCACAGCACCTCTGTGCCCAGCCACAGCTTTGGCTGTGAATCCCCAGCCCAGTGCCCCTTTGAACCATCCCCAGCTCCTTCCCCGACCCCATCACCTGCCTCTGCATATAGGCTGAGACAACCCTAAATTAGGCAGCCAGCATCTCCCCCAGGAGGTTTTTGGGGACTCCGATGCAGTCAGCAGAAGGAGAGGGGATCGATTTTGTGTCCCCTCTCCCCGGCAGCCTGCTGGGGAGCAGGGTTTGCAATGCTAACTGGCCTCGGTTCGGGGATCCTGCCCAGCCCTGCTCTGCTGGAGGAAAAGCGGCCAGGCCTGAGGCAGATTTCAGGGAGACGCTGTCCCCATACAGCCACGGCAGCCCTGGTCACCACTCCGTGACGCTTGTCCAGCAGCGTGGGACCAGCTGGGGCTGGACACGGGGACCTCACTGGGGGGTGTGTGTGTGCACAAGGGTGTGCGAGCATACACACGTGTGCGCAGCCCAGATGGACTCCAACAGCAACACTTTCAAGAGCCTGTTCCTACAGCGCTCATTGCAGCAGCATGTGGAAGCTATAAATACTCTGGTTCCAGGACAAAAATAGGGATATATGCTCTGCTCCGTCTCCAAAAGAGCCTCCATCGGGCGGGGAAGACGGGCAGCAGCAAGCGCCGTCTCTGAAGCTTGTCCCCTGCCCCGGCAGGACTGAGCTCACGGTGCTCGGTGCCAGTCCCGAGGGGACACCCAGGCACGCGGCCCCTCGGTCACCACGTCCCTCTGACTTTGTGTGCCCGGCCGTACCCGTGTGCTCTGCACGGGCCGTGCCAGCCGGCGGCAATCTCAGCCGGCGCGCAAATAAGCTGTCCCTGGTGGCAAAGGGGCTGTGGCCAGCAGATAGGAGAGGGGACAGCCCTGGGGCAGGTTTCACGGTTGGGGACAGCAGTTCACTTGCTGCCTGCATCTTGGCCCTCCTGGAGCTGTTTTCCAGAGCTCCTTCTAGCCCAGTTTGAAAGGACCAGCAAGTGGGAGGGAGAACTTGGCCCCACCGAGCCCCAAGCCCAGTGCACTGTCCCAGGGGTGCTGCTGGGCCCCCACCCACCATGAAAACCACAGTGTCGGGCAAGGCATTGCCTCCTAAAACCTCTGCAGGAAGGCAAGAGAAATGAGGGAGGTCAGACCAGAAGCCCTCAGTGGAAGAGGGCAGCCAGGTTTGGGGGTGCTGCGATAAATCCAGAAGACCCCTCCAAGGTCCCCCTGGAGTCTGGGAGGCTGGATGTGTCCCAGCCTGGTGCTGTTCCCACAGATACAAAGATGGGGAGCAGGGACGGTGATTTTGATGCCAGACACAGAGCAAGCAGCCTGCTGCAGTTGCAGGTGCATGCACTGGCCTCAGGCAGCCCCCAAAATCCTCCCTCCTCCCAGGGAACGACCCACCATGCCCTCAGACAAGGTGAGGGGCAGGGAGACGTCGGCAGAGCCATCTTACCTTCTCCGCCTCCTCCCGACTCATGGCCAGCGCCAGCTGCAGCTGCAGCTCCTCCTCGCCCGTCGTCTGGGGCCTCGCTTGCTCCAGGTCGGAGGCAAACCGTGGGGACGAGGATGATGCTGCAACGTAAAAGAGGGAAAGGGGAAGGGGAGGCATCAGGACTGGGGTATTTGGGGGAGCACATCAGCAGCCTCCTCCATCACCCATCCAGGATGTCTTCCCCAGAAGAAACAGCCCCATGTTAGAGGCCCCCACCATGAACAAGCTGCCACCACCGCTGTGTTCACCACTGGCCCAGCCAAACCTCTGCCTGTGGCACAGGATGGAGATGGGCGCCACCACCAGCACCCCAAAAGGTGGAGGGGAGCAATGGGCACTAGGCGGGTGCAAAGCAAATGCAACACCTGCCCCCAGTGAGCCCCAGCGAGCTGCCAGCACCACTCACAGTTAAAGGAGGAGGGGGAGCCCCGTGCCCGGCCGTAGTCTTCGCCGTAGGGTGACGCACGGCGGCCGTAGGTGCCTGGGTGGCTGCCGCTGCCCATGCCCTCAAGGGCCATGCGCTCCTTGGTCTGCAGCGCGTGTGCCCGCTCCTGCTTCAGCCGCTCCTCGTCCTTCAGCAGCGCCATCACCTGCTTCACCTTCTCGCGGATGTTGATGCCCTGGTCCTTGCCATCACGGTCCACATACTGGAAGTCCTTCAGCGTCTGGATGGTGTAGAGGTTCTCCCGGCATTGGTGGGTCACCTTCTCGGAGCCGGTTTTGATGAGGTAGTCCAGGAGGGTGAGGGCTTTGTAGACGTGACGCCAGTTCTTGCCGCTGTCGTTCAGTCGCCGCCAGATCATGCCCATGACCTCGGCAAAAGCCACCGTGTTGAAGGTGAGGTCGGCGATCTCTGACATCAGGGAGCTGGGGGGTCCCCAGGGATCGTTGGAGGTGGCCTCTCGCACCTTGATCTCCGCCTCCGAGTAGTTGTGCACGATGTTCTTCACCTGCCGGCGCAGCGCTGAGGTCGTCATGGCTGTGTGGCGCCGGAGACCCGCCGGCGGCGGGCAGGGATGGCGGAGAAGGGATGAACACTCACAGCCACAGCCTCACCGGTACCTGCAGTGGGCAACGGGGACACAGAGACCTCAGCATCATCCCAGCCACCAAGACTCATCACCAGAGCCCTTGGCTGACACCTGGGACACTTTTCAAGGTGGCAGTGCCCATTGTCAGGACATCAGGTGCACCCTGCCGGGCTGCCACTGCTCGCTAACCCAAAGGCACGCAGGATGCTCAAGGGGAAAAATATCTCATGGCAAACCGATACCCAGCGCCGCAGAGCCGCCAAGAGATTTGGCTCCAGACTCAGCAACATTTGGAGGAGATTTTTACCCTGCACTTCTGCTTCTAAAAGTAACAACCTGAAAATGGCAGCTCCCTCCTCCAGATCCCGGCTGCCTCAGCCCCACCATCCTGGCAAAGCTCATTTCAGGCCCCCCAGCCCTGGCGCCAGCCAGGGGCTCCCCTGTACCCCCAGATGCGCTATCTGTGGCAAAGCTCTTGGTGCTGCTGAGGATGTGTCGTGCAAAACCAAAACGCTGCCCTGAGTCAGAGCCTGCCATGACTTGCCAGCACTGGCAGCCGCTCCAGTGGGTTTTCCCAGCAAACTCGATAATTTTGCTGCCACGAGAGACTGCAGGTACAGAAGCGTGCATTGCTGCAGGATGGTGAATTCGGGGTGCTAACCTCCAGCGATAGACCATTGAGCAGGATGGATAACACAACCCCCTCTCCCAAAATCCCCGAGCTGCCCGAGCCGTCTCTGCATCCAGAGCCAGGGTGGCAGGGGTTGGCACGGCTGGGAGCTGCCCGGGTACCTCCCCAGAGGGCAGTGCCCATTCTTGGGATGTGCTGCACCTGATGCGGATGCAAAACGACACAGGTCAGTCTGGACTTGTCATCACATGAGCCCATCACAGCTCTGTCCCTTACTCTGTGCTAGTCATAACCCTCACATTCTCCCTGCATGTTAGGAAGACACCATTTACCCTCGTTTTGTCAAAGGGCCAAGCAAAGCTCGGCGGCAGAGGCTGCCTGCAGCTGCCTTGCCCTCCGCAGGGTTGAGGAGCCGGTCTGCTCCCAGAGCTCCCACTGCAGCTGCAGTAAAACTCACTGGCAGTTTTTCCCCCATCCGAGATAACACTTGCAGGCAGAGGAATATCTCCCGCACACAGCAGTGCCTGCGGACAGTGATTACCAGTGTCTGTCCCACCACCCACCCTGGGTGCCGGTACCTCCCTGTACCGCCGCTGCTATGCTGTGTCCAGCCCTCCCTGGACTGGGGACACCGCTCCCTCCCACCAGAGCTGGGCCAGTGCCGTGCCGACGTGCCCACGAACCACACACGGCACCCGCCACGCTCCCGCACAACCCGTGCGACCGGTCAGGCACCTCCTGCTCCCGCGGGCCGGCGACCAGGTGCCCCACGGCTCTGCCGGCGACGTCCCCGTGAGTCAGAGAGGAGCCTGGCACCGCCACGCTGATGGGCGGCCGAGGTTTCTCTCGAGACACTTCCCTGTATTGATCCCCTTTCGCAATGCGTGGCCTTTGGATCCTGCCGGCAGAGCCTGCAGTGCGGACAGCCACGCTGCTGCCCACCTGGCGCGGAAACGCCTCCGGGACAAGGGCAGCGACGCAGCAAAGTCCTCCGGGACTTGGCTCTGTGCTCTGCTTTCCACCAACACCCAGGCAGGAGATAAAGTCAGGTTTCCCAAGGGTGCCACCAGCCCAGCAAACACCAACAAGCACCAGCACTCCTCTTCCAAGGCAGGATGGTCCCTCCTGCCTCCAGCAGGTCTCCTGGCAGGACAAACCCCAGGTCCAGCATGCCAGGCTCCAGCACCACGCGTCCCAGCCAGAGACGTGGTCCCAGCTGGACTTTGGTCGCCACGAGATGGCCCGGGAAGTCTGTATAGGAAGAGATGGGGAGCAGGGGCTGGAACGGGGGTGAGAGGAGCGTGGCCCTGGCCGAAGCCCTGCCAGCGGTGTCAAAAGCAAAGGGGTTTATCAAACACAATATCCCCTGCCAACCCAGAATATAAAGGGAGTGAAACAGAAGCTGTGCGGGAGATAAGGCAGCAGCACATATGGAATTACTGCAGTGACCTTGAGCAAAAGGCTGCCAGGTGGGAGAAGGACACACGGGCGCGGGGACAGGTCCCCATCGCCCCGCGGCCCGGCGCAGGGGACTGCGGAGGCGAAGCGAGGAGGAATAACATGGACGGGGAGCAGGAGGGGATGGAAGAAGGAGGAGCGGGCAGAGGGGCCAGACGAGAGGAGGAGGGAGGTGGGGGGGAATTAAAGCCTCGCTCCTTCCCTAATCAGATGCAGGGCCGGCAGGAGCAGCGCCCGCCATGGAAGGAGCGGCGGGGAAAGGCTCCGGGCAGAGCCCTCGGCCGCGCCGCCGGTTCCCGCAGCGCCCCCGGGGGCCGCACCCGCCGCGGGGCCCCGGTGCCCCGAGCCCGGCCCGGGGAGCGCCGCGCCACCGAGCTGCCCGCCGGGAACCGCGATGCTCCGGCGCCCAGAACCTTCCTCCTCCTCCTCCTCTCTCCCCCCTTCCTCTTCCTCCTCCCCACCCCGCCGAGGGGCGCGCAGCCCCGCTTACCTGCGCGGAGCGCGGCCGGTGCCGGTGCCCGGTGCCGGTGGGAGCGGGCTGGAGGCGGCCGCAGCCCGCCCGCCGCTCACCGCCGAGTTGCCGGGCTGGCTGGGCAGGTCTCGGCGGCAGGTCCCGGCTTAACCCCTTCGGGGCCGCCCGAGCCCCGGCCCGGCTCTATCCCGGGCACCGGCAGAGGTGGCTCAACCCGTCCCCCCCCGCTCCGCCCCGGTGCAGCGCGGTGCGGTACCGGCCGCGGGGGATGCGGCGCCGAACCCCTGCCCCGCCGCATGCGGGAGGCGGGGATGCTGTAAATGCTCAGTCACTGCCCCTCGCTGGCAGCCAGCCAGGCGCGCCTTGCTGCCGCTCGCTTTGCTTTTTTTTTTTCTCCTTTTCTTCCCTCTCCCCCTCCCCTCATTATTTTTAGACAGAGATCAGCGTCCCCGGGCTCGGGAGCTCCTCCGAGGGATGCCGACCCTCCCCGGGAATGCAGCTCCTTCGCTGATACCCAAGGCCATGGTTGCAATTTGGGTTCATTTTTTTTTTTTTTTTTCCTGGGATCTAAATTTGGAGCAGATTCTTCCTCTGCTCTGAACAGCTCCCGGAGCCTGGCTGGGGGAGAGAGGGAGGCATCAGATGACATGACAAAATAAGTCATGTCTCTCGATCATTTCAATGCCACCCCCTCCCTCCCGGCCTCTGCCTTCCATTTTAATCACTGACAGGCCTTCAAGTATTATGGATATATAAAAACTTCTTAATATCACTGACATTTTCCATAATGGAAAGCATCTCCTGCGTGCTGAGACATTCTATAGGGGGGATCGTGCCTGCCTGCTGGTGCTCCTGCCCCACAAAGCACCGAGATGCATCTTGCCCCAGGCCCCAGTGCAGAAGGTCCTGCTGTGGGACACAGGGAGAAGCCACACATCTCCCAGGGCTTTGCAGATCTCGCCAGCTTGACTTTCCCAACAGGCTCTGCGTGTGCAAGCTGAATGTGCATCTAGTCCCACTCCCAGCTGCACCCTCGAGAACCTCCAGCATCCAAACCATGCTGCAGGTCAGGCTGGAGAACGCCCAGCTCAGGCTGCAGGGGCATTCCTTGTGGCTGCTGAAGATCCAGGCCTTCCTCTTCCTCTGTTCCCAATGCTCCCAGTTCACATGCATCAGCTTGCCCTTCTTCAGGCACTGATTTTTTTATAAGCAAAGTGAACCTCTCCATGGAGACAGCACCCTACAAGCCACAGCAGAGCTGTACAAACATGGGATTTGCTTTGCAAGGTGGCCCACAGCCCAGGAAATAGGACCCTCAGCCAGCCCAAGCTGGCTGCTCACTCAGATCCCCTCTGCTGTGGAGAGGCCTCTGGAAATGTGCTGTCACCTTCCGCTTGCAGCATTTTCCTAGAATCCCCCTTCCCGGCCTAATAGTTATGGTGTCTTCAGGCCCCGATTCACATGATGGGTTTGGTATGTAACTCCCAAGGCCAGGAAGGTCACTCACCTCTGTTATTTAGCAAACACAAGACAAATTATTAACGCTAATACAAATAACGCTCACGTTTGGGAGAGGAGAAGGAATACTCTTGTTGCCTGGCTGCTAGGATTTGGCATTACAGGGACTGGAGCATCCCCATGTCCTTCAGAGCACAGGGCTGACCAGCCTCGAGGGTCTCTGCTCTAGGGACAGAACCCACATCTCACACCAGGCCTGCATGTGAGGTGTTCTGTGGAAGCCAGCTCTAATTTCACTGCAGTTCCAGCCATGGAACTTTCACAAATCAATGCAAAAGGAGGAAAAAAAAAAAAGCAGCTGGCTCAGAGAAGGTGCAGCAGGCAGGCAGCAGAGTATTACACATCCCCTCCTGTGTGCTGCTTGTAACTTCTCCCTTTAGGACACTCTTGTCCAAGGCTGCAAAAGGCACTGACAATATTTGTAACAAAAATTATTCACGGCATTCAGGTTCGTTCTGCTTTGCAGAAGTTCTTATGCCACCTGCCCCCCCAGGCCATCAGGTTCCTCCCTTGGAAGGGAAGGAGATGTCAGCGTAGGACATTCTGCTGTGGTACGTGACCAACGTGAAACTCCCACCTACCTGGTTTTGTATTAACAAGTTCTCCTGTGAGTAGAGGTGTACATGGAGCCTGGCTTCTATAGGCTGTACTGGAGCATGGATCTTGTGAACAGGCTTTGCCATCTTGGAAAGTAAAGCTACCACATAAAAGTATTCCTGCCTTTGAGACAATCACGTTGCCTCTATAATGTGCAGACTCCTTCTTGCCTAGAAACAGATGGCTCGAGCTGTTTGAGTTGGGCATATTCACAATCTGATAATCATCTCCAGGGAGGCAGGAGTTATTGTCAGAGCCTGTGAGACACACCCCAACTTCAGGCCTTTTTCCTTCTAATTCTCAAAATGTTGCTGAAATTCTCAGTACAGGAATGCTGAGCAGAGACATTCCCGCTGTGGGCTTGTGCCCACTAAGCCAGAAGAGGCTCCTGGCTTCCACAGAAGCCAAAGTGCTTCCCCGCACCCCGCTAAGAGAAAGCATCTTGAAACATGAGGGACCTCACCTGGCCAGCAAATAAAATAAGCTGTGCTTTGCCGTGGTACCACCAGGAGCCGAGGGGAAGAATATATCCTCTCCCCAGAGACAGCATATGAGTTAAAATGAGAAAGCAAAAGAAAACAATTCTGCAGAAGGAACAGTTATTTCACACTACGTGCATCTCCAAGACGCGTGTCAGCGTGGCTGCCAATGTAAAAGAGCACATGCCCGAGGCACATGTGCCACGTACAGAATTTGTAACAGCCATGCTCAGCGCGGAGATCCATCTGCTGCCCAAGAACCCCAAAAGTATCACAAACCTCAATTAACAATCCACACTGGTGTAATTTCTCTACAGGACCAAAGCCTCCCCCGTGGAATGCCGTCCAGACGGCACTTTGCTGACACAGGCCGGGTCAAGAGATCCAGCTCTGAAATCTGCTCCGACCTCAGGCCAGCTGCAGAGCATGAGACACTTGGACCTGGGATGCTCCTACATAAAGCTCCATTCCAGCTGTGGTACACAAGGAAATCCAGACAGAACAGAGCGATAAGTCCAGACACACACGCACACACTGACAGGGTGGCTCCAACACAAGGCCTTACCCTGCTCACAATATTTACAGTGTGAATTTCACTCATTTTAATTCAAGAGTGATTAGCATTGGAAGGAAGCAAGTAAGAGTTGGCTCAGAACAGGGCACGGGTACCTTGAGCTGGATGGAAAAAGATGGCAAGATCAGCACACGAAGTAAACTCCTGGTGCAAAACTAGGCAGGGTGGCACATCCCTTGGGATAATGTGTTTTCACAGAAACCCCTCCAAGAAACCAGGAGAAGCAGCCAAGAAGTGGATTAAAAATGGGATGGATTTTTTAAAGTTACTGTCCTGGTACTTGGGTTCATGACTACAAGGGGCACTCTGCTCACTGAACTGCTAGCCAAGCAAAACTGAGAAACAAAGAATAAGACACATCTCATGTTGACTGGCACTTTTAAATTCTTCTTCCTCAGCAGAAATGCCAGTATTTTCTAGTCTTAACGGTTTCTGAGGCTGTGATATTTCTTGCCTTGACTCTTCTTGGCAAGCGATCATCTGTAGCAGTAACAGATGATCTAGCAATAGTCTCACATCACAGCATGTCAGAAAAGAGGCAGCCCAGTATTTGTAATCAGAGCATTGCTTCAGAAAGAAGAATCTCCACTCGATCTGTGTAAATACAGTTATTTATTTTTTTAAAGTAAGTCTATTTTCATTACAAAAGGCTTCGCACTCCCACTTTAGGGCACCTTTTTTGTCTCTAGATCCTCAAATAAAGAAATCATTTTGATCACCATTGACTGCAGCAGCCCGTAAACCTGCAGCAGAACAGAAGTTAGTTGCAGCGAAAAGACGAAGAAATCCTGATGATGACACTGACAGACAGAGAGATGGTTTCTCACACACATTAACGTACGGGCACACACACAGCCGTATAAAAGTGGCTGCCTGTTAACAGCGCTTAACCAGAGAAGTTATTACTAGAGCTATGAAGTGTGTTTAACATTATCCAAGATACAATTAATTCTGCTGAGCCCTCAAGAGTCTGCAAGCATGCTAAAGACATCCCAGATAGAAATCCCGCATGTGGCTATGTGATGACTGGACTGACGTTAACAGATTCCAGGCTGGAATAAAAGACATCTCACCTTGTCTTTCTCACCTTCCTACAGAATTATGGACATCTGTTTGTCTGTTTTCTGAGTTTAACACAATGCTTCAATATCAACTTACAAGCAAAGGATAAAACCAAGAAACAAAGATAGCAGCTCTGGTCAGACTCACGTGAACATAAAGTTTTTCCTGGTATGTCCCAAACAAAACAGGGTCAATCTGCACCTGAGAAGGTTCTCTCTCTGTAGTCACACCTTCCACAGACTGTGCTTCTACTCTCCCATCCTGTGACGAAATGGAAGACTTCTGCCTTTTCTCGTCTTTTACTTTTAACTTTCTGCTGTTTGGCCGTTCCTATTCAGGGACAGACAAAAAGAAAAGTGACATAGGTCAGAACACCCTTCAGGTTGTTGCAAGATGCACCTCACAAATGTAGCGTCTGTTTCATGGGGTTGGAAAATCAGCTCAAACTCAGGATACGGAACCTCAGAATGGATCACACTTTCCCCAGTACTTGCGTTTCAACGGGCATCCCAACACATACCTCTTTCTCCTTCCCTGCTGCCTTTGTTGTTCTTTTTTTAGCTTCTTTATCCTTACCACCAACTGACACTTTCTTAGTCATTATTTTGTCTTCCTTTCCTTCTTTTATAGATAGCCTTGGTTCCACTACAAAAGAGAGAATCTCAGTTACCCAAAAGCAACATTTTCACATTCAGAAAGACAAGCCCACTCTACTCACACAGTGGAAATATATTACTTTTGCAATGTATTTTCCTCTTTTTATTAATATGAACTGTACTGCACTGAAAAACAATACCTTGAAGAGTACTTTGGAATGAATGGGTCTCAAACGCGTCTCAGAACAAACCCGTGAAACAGCTAACAGTGAATTAGGGTTTTCTGGGTTAGTCTGTGTGACTACCATGGCTACATCTAGCTAAATTAAAAGGCTTACTTGTGTGGTGTTTTTTTAATGACACCAAATGACAGATCACAATTAGTATCACACAATCTGCCATTCTTTCTGATGCATTTTCTTGTAAAAGCTTTGAGAGGGGACTGCTGAAATTGCCATTTCAGTTGAAATTCGGCACATTTTGTGGATGCCCGACAGTCCACAGAAACCAGCTGCTGTGCTAAATCTGCCATTTACCTGTTTCCTCTGGAACAGTATCTGCATAGGTGTTATTCTCAGGCAAGCCAAGCAGGGATCTCAGCCTCATAGACTGACTCACCAGACCGTCAATGGTTTCACGCCACAGCTGGAGACTGAGAAAAGTATCAGAATCAGAAAGGTGACAGTCCAGCAATTGCCATCTCGTTTTATTCTGTGCCCCGGAGTGAAAGCACCTCACAGCTGAGGCCTGCTCTGTCCAACTAAGCCAGTAAAATAGCACCCACCATCTAAAAATCTGTGCAGAGGGATGCTGAACTACCTTTTTCACGTTTGAGCGCTCTGAGGTCTCAACGGTTTGCAAATCAAGGGGCTCATATGGACACATAAATATTACAGTGAAACTAGATCTCCTGCTCTTCAACCTGACACGTTGGTAAATCACCATCAACCTGCCATGTCTTTCCCAAGAGAAACCTGCATCCTTCTAATTTATAAGCAACTAGAAGCTGTTGATATGTTTAAAGTCTGAAAGCGTGAGCAAAAAACAGAGAGGCTGTATGAGGGAGGATACAGTGAGTAAAAGGGTACAGAAAATTACTCAAAGGTTTCATAAATACAGACTGGAATAATCTTGCCAGAAATAATATTGTTACTCCCCAAAATTACATTGATTTAATATTCTAAACTTATCTCCAGGAAAAAAAAAAAAAAAAGGCATTTGGATCGTAGACAGCTGCTACAATGAAACTATAAAAAACAGTGTAAAGACAACTTCTAGATCTCATATAATTATCTGCACTCTGAATCACCACACTTGCAACAGAGATTGCTAAGGCTGGTGATAACACGATGCATTTACAAGCTTTATCTTGCAAAGGTAACGCACCAGATGGGATAGAAAAGGTCTGACTGAGTAAGGTCTGACTGAATTGGCCTCCGTGGAACACACAGCTCCAGCACTGCCTGGTTGAGCTGGGCCAGCGCTGCTTCTCGCTGCTTATCCTTGGGGATTGACTTTATAGCCTGATGAGAGAGAAAATACAGGGTCTACAGAGCGCTGCTTCTCAGTCTTCTTTCACAGTCCGTGGACTCCGAGCTCAACAAAACACAAACACGGCTCTCTTCCTGCAAAACGGTCTGAAACCAGGCTGTACTGGGTACTTACGCACCCAGATGTGGCTTATTGTACAGCTGGGATTTGGCCAGGGTGCACACACAACCCAAGATCTGGGGAGCAATCCCAGGCCCCCCAGTTAGACTGACAGTGAGCCCCTTTGCAACTTCACAGGTGTGCTAGAGAACAGGGATTCTAGTGAGCCAGAAGGCCCCAAAGATTAGTTATAAAAGCACCAGAGAGATTTCCAAGAAAGCACTACAGAAAAACTGTGCTAACAGAATCCAAACTGCTCTTGCTTTAATCTAAGGAGGTCTGTACTTTATCCACAGCCTGTCAGGAGTGCCCCTTAGTGCTCTGACAAATATGAAGGACTCTCCAAGGAGAGGAGCCCCTGGGGAAGCCGCAGGAGGCCATAGGATTAGTCTGCCCCCCCCGCATTCAGTCCTGGGATGACAGAAAGCTAATGGGGAAAAAGTTTAAAATATCTATGACATTGTATGGTTGTCTTTTCTTCTTCACACAACAGCCCTCCAAGTCTCTCTTGGGAATCTCTTTACAAGAGCGCTGAGGGTGTGGTGAGCAGAGCTGAAGCACTTTTCTGGGACACACATCATGAATCATCTCTAACAGCGCACCGGAAGCAGATCTTTGGGTGGTCTCACACTGGGGTAGGCCAGGCTATTTGTAGGGAAATGAAAACACCATCAGCTTGTCACAGCACTAAAGGGAACAGGGTGACTACCTGCTTAAAGTCCTCGATGGAAAGGTTCCATCCTGAAGGGCCTGGTTCTTCCTGTTCCATGTTCATCATTTGACTTGGAGACTCCACTAGCATGCTCTTCCAACCTGAGGCCTCTGTGATGCTGCTCTGAGCAGAGAGAACACCTGAAGAACTCTCCTGGTACCACAGGTCCTCCACACTGCTCATCTGGCCCAAGGATGCTTTCTCCCAAAAGGCTGAAGGAACGGTCATGTGCTTTCTCCACAGTTCATGCAGCTGCTGTACCACTCTATGATGATAATGCAACTGTGATAACGAGGAAAAGGCAAATAGCGAAATGAGCTGTGCCTGTCCTCTGAAAACCTAATTGTTAAAGCCAGCAGGGCAGACTGTGCCAGCCTCCGGAAACCCAGGGATGCATCAGCCCCATGGATCTTCCCTCCCTGCTTTCAGTTGTGTACCCCTTCAAAGAGCAAACATCACCTTGGGATTCTTCCGCTGGAACAACTCTTCCTCCGTGACATAGGCATCCACAGGAGACGGGGTGCGCTCTGGGGTGCGAATTCGGACAAGAAATTCCTTCAGACTCTCTTTTACTATAGCAGCACCTACTCGGGCAGCCAGGTCACTCTGAGGCACCACAACAAGAAAAACATATGTGAGTCTCTGGTCCAAATAGGGGGACACAAACAAATTCATGCCCATGCTAGTAAATCACAATGTATACATTATATAGCGTTACAAGAACAACTGCAAACCCCACTGAGCAGAGCTAAACTTGCAGAAGCTTTTCAAATAAACCCTACAAATCCTCCCCCAAACTACCCTTTTCAAAGCTTACTGTAATTTTCAATTTATACCTTAAATGATATCATAATGTACAACATAACCCACCCCCACTAAGTAATTAATGAATTAATTACCAACAGAAAATTCATTCTTTAGAGGACCAGTGTGAACAGTTTAGGAGACACAATCATGTCTTTATTAACAACATTACAATAGACTGCAGAGTTCTTCCATTTTAGTTAGCAAACCTGCTCAAGTATGCACAGATGTGCTGTAAATAAATAATCATCTCACTCCCAGCCTTAATTGCATAGCAATAAAAATACCATGTCATCCACTCCCACCCTTATCCTGAATTTGCCTATTAAGTTCAAAGCTCACAGTTACCCAGTTACATGCTTGGTTACCTCCAGTTTCTCTCTGAGGTTAGCCAGTTTATCCTCATACACAGCAATTCCCCAAAGGGTCACCTGCAGCAGAGCTCCTCCTAATAACAGAGGATGTGTCCTGAATTCCCAGGACTCACTGAAAATGCCTGCCCTCTCTGACTTGAAAATAAAGACGAACTGCCTAGTTTCTCCAGGCAAAATTACACCTGAAATAAGAGAGAAAATGCACTGGTCTGCAAGAAGCCATCTGGTTAACTTGACTCTTTTCCAACCCCACCCCAAGTGTCCTTATTTCTGTATGAGACTCTTTCCCCGTAGCTTAGCTGGTTATCACACTTCAGCTATTTTTCTCCTTCCAGATTTACTCCCAGTCACGATGTTATCAAACTGGTGTTATTTCCACTGCATGCTGCTTTTACAGCAAGCTCAGTACTCTCTCTGGCAGATTATGCCCCGTTTGCCATCAGAAAATGATTCACTTCTCAATATTCCACTCATTTACATGCAGAGTAGGAACAACCTCCTTTCCTTTAAGTCCTAGGAAAGGGATCTGCCTCGCACACCTCTTTTGGTGTGAGTCAGCTTTGATGCCCAGGGTGGCTTCCTAAGGACAATCACCCAACAGGTTTGCTCTGCCATTAGTCAGATTCCACATCTCATATAACTCCTGAATATCTGCGCTCTGGTCCCTGTACAAAGGTATCAGACATCAGCAGCTCTCGTACCTGATCTGGTATCAAAGTAAAACCACGGTATCCTCCTCCATTTGGTTTCTCTGGAGGGAATTTTCTGGGGCAGCCTCAGCCAGTCGTACCAGATGGCAGTTGTGCCATCATTGCTCACCATCAGGGAGCTTTCGGCTTTCTCACCAGCCAAAGCCTCAAAGGTGAGCCTAGCAGCGATGCCAACATCATCCTACACGAGGAAAAAGACAAAGATAACAATTTCTACGCTATCTGGCAGGATTTAATCTTGCCTGAAGTCATACGACAAAAGGGGTTGAGCCTTGGTAGGAGAACTTGTAAGGCAGGTCCAATGAAGTGGCCATTATCATACAATCATGGAATAGTTTAGGTTGGAAGGGACCTTGAGAGAGAGCCTGGGAATCTGAGCTTCACACCACAGACAGAGCAACCCCTTCTGTTTCTAGATCTCTCCAGAGCAAACACAGGGATCATCTATCACACTCAGAATAAATCCCTCATTCTCTGGCCTGGGAGTGACACTTGTACAGCTGTGACTTGGGAACTCAAGCAGACTTAGCTTGACTAAACAATAAAAAGTGCACAATTACCTTGTGAGAAGCAGTGCCATCAATCCAACGAGCAGGCTGGCCACAGAAAACTAAAGATGGACCCAGTACAGCTTCTGGAACCACATCGGGATGCTCCTTCAGGGAGTCACTGCTACAGAAAACAAGAGCCAGAGTTTTCGCTGAGTGAAATTCACGTTCAGAGAAGGGAGAACCAGAGCTGATTCACAAGACCCTACAAGAAATAATCCCAACTAATGCTTTTGCACAGTCTTCTCTTTAGGGACAGAGCCCTGCAGGTGTGGCAAACTCCAGCTACCTACTTGTCATCATCAAGGAGGACAGGACAGCCAGAATGTTAAAGAATTATAGCTGCCTAAGGAAGGCTGAGGGTACGTGACCAAGTAAGGAGAAGCCCTCGGGTTGTGCTCATTACAGATGGACAGGACAGTGAAAAAAGGCAAACATTATGGAAGTGGAGGGCTGGAAAAAGACAACCAGATGGAAGTAATTTAGAGCAGAACTCCAACCCTGCCTAAGGTGAACTCTGGAGCCAGAGGGAAGACTGGAGGAAGGGCTTAAAAAAACCCACTTTTCTCTGATTCTTGCTCCTTAGGCAGAAGGCCCCAAGGCACAAAGGAACTGTTTGATTCCTAAATCTGGTGCTTATAATACTAGAATATGCATTTTCTTGTGCCCTAGTGGAGACTCCTTTCCATTCTGGATAAGAACAGCTAAGGATACCCTTACAGACTGGTGGTGCGTGCTCAAAATTCTTCATTTCTGCATGAAGTAAAACTTACAGGGTCTCAGACTCTTCAGAAGCGGTGGAACGTGGAAGAGGCTCTGTTGAGACAGATGTAAAAGGCTGCCCTTTACCGACCACCTCCAGTCCATCCAGATCCTGGACTTACAGAAAAATGACAAATTCACAATTTCTCTTTTTATACAGAAAGGAAGTTAAAATACCAGTTAAATGTGCCAACTGAGTCAAGTACAGTGAAGTTGAAATATCTTGCTCCTACAATGGTTTTTGGTGGTATCCAATAAATGTTCAAGAGACACAGGAAGGAACCATTTCTGGGTCTCCCAAGAATCCCTGATGATGACATTTCCCACGACAAATGACACAGGGTTGGGAAAAGTCTCCTTCACACCTGTTTCTCATCCCCAGAGCCAGGTTTCAGAAACAAAAACCTGAGGTTTGTTCAGTTTTTAAAAGGAGGGGTTACTGGCCTTCAGGAGATTATTTCAGGTGAGTGTCTTGGTAGCTGCATGCTGCTGGTGTGGGGTCCTATTCTGAGGCTCCTCGACCGCTCCATGCAACACTTAGGGAGGCCACACAACTCCTGCATGGGTGCAGCCCTTTGGAAATGTGGTAATTTCCAAGATGAGTACTGTGGGGCTAAGTTTTAGATCCCTAATGCTTTGTCAGATCCAGTTCTTGGCAATTTTATGTTATTCCGTAGCATCTGACAAGAGATGAGAAGCAAAGAACATCCTCGCTCCTCTTGACCTACCGGCTTGTAAAAATCTAGCTCCTCTAGGACAGATTTTAGCTCCTCCTGTCGATGCTTCAGGAAAGGACTCTTATCCCAGGTTAGATGGAAAGCGATCCTCTTTGGAGGCTTCAGATCTGTGGAAATACCCATACGGGAACTCAGTGTCTACATACACACAAGACTATTAATTTCACCCTCTGCCAAACTTTGGTCTCATTGGTTTTTTTAAAGAGAAGGTCCAACAAATGACTGGGAAGTGTAGCTTGTGCTGCCGCTGTCGGAAGGGACAACTATAACATGAGCCTCGGTACTCACAGGAATCTCTATTTCTTTCTGCTGCGCCCCAAACAATTGCACCCCATTTCTGTGGAATCACTCCTCTGTGACACTTCCTTACTGGTTTCCATCTGGACAGTGCAGGGTTTCCCCACGTGAGTGATGGGCTCTGGGTAGCCACGTTCTCTCTGAGTCAGCGTTGTCGTCAGGCCAGTGAGCTCATCTCCAATACGCTGAGGCTGGTTCCAGAACTCGCTTCCTCTTCGGTAGCCCTAGGGCAGAAAACAAGGCTCCTGCTGACACTTTCAGAGGCATACAGCCACCTGCTATTTTCGCTGAGATTAGAAGCTAAAAAGAAGGGCTCTAACTCTGCTTATATGGATAGTTTAAAGTCCATAAATTATCACTCTCTGCAGAGCAAGGCAAAATTTCTACCAGGCTGCAGTCAAAGACAATAGAAGACTTTCTTCTAGCTAGCGCTACATGAAGGTTGAATGATAATAATATCTCATATAAATGCAAATGCTTGATAGTGCTATAAATGTAAAAAAATTATTTTAACAAAGGATACTGCCATAATCCTGCTGACTCACCCATACCCCTTCCTCCAAGACAATGACTAAAATTCGAGCCTGAAGCTCTCAGATCTTTCTGTCCCTGGAACAGCAATTGTGCCACGTCCCCACACCACTTCCCAGTGTGTGACAGTCTTTGGTGACAGCACACCTCTACCTTCTTCTGACTAGTATGGACAGCACAGTTAATATTTTTATTTTTAAAGTCACAGAAAGCTCTGCTTGTACACAAGGCTGAAGGACTTAGAACGGCTTTGATAAATATCTAATGGCAGGTCTTCAGAGATGTCACTCATAACACCAGTGTCTTGGCTCTTTCAACCAGGACGCAGATGAAGTGGGGCTCTCACCTTTCCGGGAAACAGGGCAGGGAGACTCCGGTCAATGAGGTCACGTTCCTCCTGGATTTGCCTGTAATTATCTGAGGTGCTCATCAGCAATTCATTCTCTGACCTCTGGAGAATTTCTATGAAGAAGAAACAACAAATTTTTGGTGCTGCCCTTCTTTTGGGCACACCCTTTACCACCACTATTGTTCACCTGTAACTCCCTTACACTGTCCCCCACCAAATCCTTTTCCGAGCCAGAACCACCAGCTCACCGCCCCACAACATCCCAACACCCACAGCCACTGGCATCAGTGGCACAAGGAGCTCTGAGAACACGGAATTAGACCGCAACGGCGACAGGATTAACCCCGGCTGGCCCTGACCATGACAGTTTGTTGTGGTGCCAACAAACTCCCCCATCTGCAAAGAGAATTTCACAGGATGAGGTCTCAGCTTTTCTCACCTCCTAGATATTTCTCCTGCTTTTTCCTGATTGCCATATTATGATGCCAGTTCTGGAGAGCTTTGTGCTCTGTTCGTGAGGTCTGATGAACCTTTTGCTTCTTCTCCCCTCCATGTTCCTCTCTTAAAGCTGCTGCAGTAACATCTGGACGAGAAACCTCAATCAAATCTGCTATCTGAAGAGAAAGGAAACATTAACTTAATCCCTTCATGCACACAGAGCCACCACAATGAGAATGGAAGAGGGAAGGATAAAAGAATTCTTCAGATTGATGATACTTTTGCCTTATCACTCTGAGAGGAATAAAAACAGGGCACAAGGAACGCACTTAGAAATAATGGAAGGATTTATCTGAGTAATTAGAGTCGAGCCATGATGTTGCTGCAACACCAGCTCTTCTCTGGCAAGCCTGACGTCAGCAGCAGCACATATGGAAGAGGAAGCCTCTGTAATTCCTCCCTCCGTGACCTCATCCTGCGCACAGGACTCCAAAACCTGCTGGTGCAGTTTTTCTGAAGGCAAACCCAGAGCCAGGCTGGGAAAACCACACGTCAGGCCCGACCTGTTCCTGATAGGTGCTGAAAAGCATCGACAGGTACCGTAGGCACCACGTGCCACCTCTAGAAAGGTGCTGCACAGCAGCGTTTTCGTAATTTTACAAACCAACCTGAGTGTTTCCTCTGGCCAAGGCTTCCATCTTGAACTCCTGGAGACTTCCCAGAATGTGATGAGGGAGAATCTCTTCACGGTCATCACCAAACAGTCCTGGTTCTACAACACACACACAAAAATCAATCCCAGAGCCTGGTCACTAAAGCCAGGCTTAGCAAAGCCAACACCCAAAGATAAGACATGAAGTTTAACCCTACCAGAAAAAGTCAGTGGTTCCCTGGGTTCCTTTGGGAACGCAGGACGTGCTACGAGGACACGTGCCGCCTTCTTTGTCTCTTTGGGTGGATATTTTTGAATGGGGTCTATCTTCCTAACTGGAATTCTCCCAGCATCATGGGGAAGGTGTGGAGCATGGAGCTTCAGGAAATAAAGTCACAGTGCAATTAGGTACATAGCGACTCACCTTATCCTTCTAGGATAAGCAGAGAAGTCGTATCAGTACAGGCAGCTCCTTTCCTAAGAGGCACATTACACAACTGAGCAGACACCAGCTAAGTGACTGTCTTACTCTTCTGGACTTTGCTTTATCACCAAGGCAGAGAAAAAAAGAGTTTTAAATCACTTTCCCAGTAGTTTTCTGCTGTGTCACTTTGTGTCCAATGCTTCCACTCACACAGTTTAACCCAAGTTTTGGAAGAAATGCCGTGATAGTTACTAAACGCCTTACACCTCTTCTCACACCAGTAAATTGGAAATGTAATTTTGAAGAGGCAGACAACTTATCCTTCCATTTGAAAAGATTGCGTAAGGATCGATAATCCTTTATTTTAGCAACTGAATCTGATGATCTGACAAGTCATAAAAAGCAGGACAGACAAAATGGAAGGAGAACTGAACTTCCACAGTGGGTTTTGGTTTAAGTAAATGGGCAGCACCCTCTGTTAAACACATAAAAGAACAGTGTCACTTAAGGTAGCCATTTCTATCAATAAAAATACATACTTTCTCCAGGTCCTCCACCTTAATTGCAGGTGCCTGGATGTCATCTCCTTGCAGAACACACGGAACAAGCTCAGGCTCTTCTGCGATTGTTGAGGGCAGCTTACATACCTTTTCCTTCTTGTCTGAAAAAAGACACAGAGACCTTCTCTTGAGTCTGCCAAGGAAACACCGCCTTCCTCTTATCAGCCTGGTTATTAATTTCCAGCTAAACTACGTTTTGTTTCTTCTGCTTAAGGTTGCACAGAACAATTAAATTCAGTATCTCTTGTAATTGGAAAAAATCAAACTCTGAGAAGCTACAAGGACCAAAGTAAATCACTAGGATTCAACTGTCTCATGCTTTATTCTAGATGAGAGACAACGGACGAGATAAACACAGCCTGTGCTTCCCACAGGTAGAAGAAGAAATTCCTGGAAACTTTCCTGCTCCAGCTGCAAGCACAAGCCTCCCCACACAGCCACCCTGAGCTCACCAGGCACAACTCAGCTACAGACAGCGAGCCACAGGGTTTTCAGAAGCTCCTAAATAATAAAATAAGCTTTTAAATAGCAAAACCCCTGCAAAACTAGCAGCCAGAACAGCCCCACTGGGGATTTGCTTCTCACTTTATCCATAACCTGCAGGTCCCTCCAGTCGGGACTGGTTCCCTGACACACGTGGAGAATGTAAGATAATAACAAATGGAGAGGCCACTGCATGTGGAAGGGGCTGTTCATGGTGGGTTCAGCGCAGGACTCGGGCCCACCGGGGATCCCCAGGCCGCTCCGAGGGCACAAGTGAGGCCCGGCCGCCGCTGCCCCGCCCGCACCCCACGTCGGGCCGTACCGGGCGGGGTGGCGGGTCGGGGGTCCCGCCGGGCCGGGCCCGGGCCCCCGCCGCGCCGCTGCATCCCGTTAGGCCGCTGCGCGCCCGTCGCCATGGCAACCCCGCCCGCTGCACGCATGCGCGGCTGGCAGCCCCGCCCCCTGCGCATGCACAAGGCGGCTGCGGCCTAGTGCGGCCCGCGGAGCCGCGCACTGGGGCCTGTACCGCCCGCCCGGCAGCCGCCTGCCGCCCCCGGGGAGTCGCTCCCACGTTCGGGTGTCGCTGTCCCCCAACACCTCGTTCAGCCAGCACATAGCTCTCGCTTTTTATTCCCCACAGCCACCGCTTACAACTCCCGCGGCCTCCCCACCGGCCCTGTCCCCCGTCGGGCTCCTCCGCGCGGCCCCGGCTCCCCAGCCCGGGGCGGCCGGCGGGGCCCAGCGGCGCTGCAGCTGGCAGAGCAGGTCGGGCAGGAGGGAGTCCAGCAGGGCCAGGCCCCGCACCGAGCACCGCAGGCCGCTGGGGAACATGTGGCGGTTGAGCCCCGGCTCTGCGGGGGAGCCCCGGCCACCACGATCCCCCCGGGGCTCACCCGCCGTCCAGGAGCAGCCAGCCCTGCTGCTGGAGATCCTGCGCCTCCCCCGGTTCACCGAACACGGCCTCCAGGCTGAGCTGGGGGGAGAACTGCCCCCAGCGCTGCGCCCAAGGCACAGAAAGGGTCGTTAGTACACAATCCCAGAATGTCAGGGGTCGGAAGGGACCTCGAAAGCTCATCCAATGCAATCCCCCCACCGGAGCAGGAACACCCAGATGAGGTTACACAGGAAGGTGTCCAGGCGGGTTGGAATGTCTGCAGAGGAGACTCCACAACCTCCCTGGGCAGCCTGGGCCAGGCTCTGGCACCCTCACTGAGAAGAAGTTTCTTCTCATATTCAAGTGGAACCTCTTGTGTTCCAGCTTGAACCCATTACCCCTTGTCATATCATTGGTTGTCACCGAGAAGAGCCTGGCTCCATCCTCCTGACACTCACCCTTTACATATTTATAACCATTAATGAGGTCACCCCTCAGTCTCCTCCAAGCTCAAGAGACCCAGCTCCCTCACCCTTTCCTCATAAGGGAGATGAAAGCCCCTTGGGTGGCTCCTCACCTCATGTGTGACGCCCTCGTCCGTGCGCAGTCCCAGGGCGAGCAGCTCCTCCAGCCTGCAGACACATGGCAAGCGGTGGGACAGCAGGGCAGGGGAGGGGGTGCAGGGTTGGGGGACCCCCCGTACTCACTGCTCCAGGGGGCTCAGCACCACTCGCCTCCGGGTGCCATGGCCCCGGCTCTGCACCTCCTGCATCCAGGCATCAGGCTCCAGCGTCTGGACACGAGCCTCCCGGCTACGGCCGCCCTCACCCCACGGCACGAACCGCCCGTGTGCCCCTGCAATGGTGGGGTGGGGGGTGATGGGGTGCAGGGGGCACAGCCATGCACAATTCCCCCCCGTCACCCCAGCTTACCTGGCCCCACGCCGATGTACTGCTCAGCCCGCCAGTATGAGAGGTTGTGGGTGCTGAGGGCGCCCTGCGGGAAAGCATCGCGTGGGGTGAGGGGGGCTGAGCCTGCCAGGGCGGTGACATGGCACGGGGGACACAGCATGGGGAGCACCCCACCTTCCTTGCAAAATTGGAGACCTCGTAGTGCCTGAAGCCGGCAGCCACCAGCATGGCGCAGGCAGTTTGGTACATGTCGGCCAGCAGGTCCTGGGGAGGAGCAGGCAGGGTCCCCCCCCAGACCTGCGCTGCCAGCGCCGTGCCCCGCTCCAGCGTCAGCTGGTACAGGGAGATGTGGTCATCGCAGAGCCCCAGCGCCGCCGCCAGTCCCTGTGCCCAGGCGTCCTGGCTCTGCCCCGGCAGCCCGAAGAGGAGGTCGATGGAGGTTCGGCCAGGGAAGAGCCGCCGCGCCGCCTCCACGGCACCCCGTGCCTCTGCCGCCGTGTGCTCCCGGCCCAGCAGCCGCAGCTCAGCGTCGTCCAGCGACTGCGGAGGGAGCAGGATGGCAGTGGGGGGCACAGGGGGCCACAAGGGCTGGGATGGGACCAGGGAGAGCCATTCTTACCTGGACGCCGATGGAGAGGCGGTTGATGCCCGCTGCCCTGAAACCAGCGAGGCGTGCAGGGCTAGCGGAGCTGGGGTTGGCCTCCAGCGTCACCTCGGCACTCGCAGGGAGGTGGGCAGCCCCCGCCACGGCCTCCAGCACCGCTGCGATGGTGCGGGGGCTGGCCAGGCTGGGGGTGCCACCGCCAAAGAAGACGGAGGTGATGCTGTAGGGCAGATAGTCGGGAGGATGCGGTTGGGTGCCGAAGGGCCCTGCACTCCTCCTGCATCCCCCCGCACACCCACCTCTGCACCTGGCTGAGGCGGAGCAGGGTACGTGCCTCTTGCACCAGGCAGGCGCCCACAGCCGACTCGTCCACCGCTGGCACCACGTACTTGTTGAAGTTGCAGTAGGAGCAGCGCTTGCGGCAGTAGGGCCACTGCGGGCACAGGGTGCCGTGGGGGACAGCTGCACCCCCACGCACCCCACTTTGGGAGGGGGGGAACTGCCCCAACCGCGTGTAGAGGCCCCAGCGCTCCCCACCTGCCCCAGGGGCACGAGGTGCACACCCTGTAGATGCCGTCTTTCACGTGCACAGCTTGGGGACCCCTTCAGCACCCCCCACACATGCATGGCAGGGGGACCCCATGTGTGCCCCGTGATTTGTGCAAGGCTGGGCTGCCCCCACACGTGTACAAGCCCCAAGATCCCACATTCACCCCACGGTGTGTGCAAACCCTGGGGTCCCATGTGTGAAATCCCCAGGGTCCCTCCCCTATACGTGCAAGCCCGGGGTCTCCATGCAGCCCCCGCCCCGTGTGCAAGCCCAGGATCCCCGTGCACCCCCCGTGTGCAAGCCCGGTGTCCCCCGCTCACGTGCACGTAGAGCGCGGCTGTGGCGGGGGCGGCCGGTTCCGGGACCGGCTCCGGGGCCGCTCCCCAGGCAGGACCCGCTCCCGGACCCCGTCCCGGGCCGCCCCCGCCGGGCCGCGCCGCAGCGACCGCCGCCGCCGCCACCGGCCGCCACCCCCGTATCGCCATCGGGCCCCGCGGGCCGCGGCACCGCCCCGGGGCGGCACCGAGCCCCGGCCGCCCCCCCGCGGTGGTACGGCGGTGCCGGGGCGGCGAAGGGGAGGTGGGGAGGGCTGCAGAGCGGGGTGCCAGCCCGGGATGTCGGGGCCGATGTCACCCCCGGTGCCGCCCCGGGCACACGGTCCCGATCTGGCTCGGGCACCCCCGGGACCTGCCCCCGCATCCCCCGCTGCCCCTCCGGGGCTGGAGGAGGGTTTTCCAGCTCAGGGGCTGCTCAGCGCTTGTGGGAGCGGACCCGTGGCATGTCTACCCACAGAGTTGTGCAAACCCGGTGCCGACACTCCCAGACATTATTTTTTTCATAATTTGTACTATTAATAACTTGGAGAAGTGAGAAATGCCTATGACAAAGGCCGTGGGCACAGATTCCTCTTTCTAGGCGAGGACCGGGTAGTCTGGAGGAACCCACCCCTGACGTATCCCTCCCACCTTGGGAAGAGCCCCCGGCTGCCGGGATTTTCCGAGCTGACACCCAGCGCTATAAGAGCAGGATGAGGGTACAGGGAAGGGCAGATACCCTGGAGCCTGCCCACGGCCCCCCACACACCAAGGCCGTGCTGCCAGCCACGAGGGACAACCCTTCCTCCCTTCCCGTGAGTATTTGCAGACCAGACTGCACTGTCCCGGGGGCTGGGATGGCCATGGGACATCTCAGGAGGTGTCCAGGCCAGTGAGGGCTCGATGTGCCCCAGGGAACGAGATGGGGATGGCAGGGAAAGCTCTGGGGCAGAAAAAGCTTCCTCAGACACAAGCAGAGCTCCAGGGAGCAGGGATGGGGTGAGGGGGGCCTGTACTCCCATATTTTGGCTGTGACCGGTGCTTGCTGTGTTTCTCAGGAGCAACTCTACCCCTGGAAGCCAGAGCTGACTTCACCTTCGTTAATTATCAGCAAACCCCCCATGATGGTGAGTACATGGGGCCCTTCTGTGCAGTACAGGGGCTGTGCAGAAGGTGGAATTATCAAACAGGAACCAGAGAAGCTTCTCTCACTGCAAACCTGTCCCACACCTAGATTAGTGGGAAACCAAGAAAGGTAAAAAGTCCTTCCATAGACATCAGACCAAGAGGTCTGCTGTGTCCCCAAGGTCACTGGGTAATGCAGGTGATGGTTCCTCCTTGGGAGGGAGGGTTTATAAGAACTCTAAAACCAGGCAGGAGACCTGAGTTTTGCTTGCACACATCCCGCTTACTCTGGGGTGGGCAGAGGTGAAGCTGGTGGAACACCAGCCCCACAAACAGTTTGGGAACAGTGGAGCAACTTACTGGAGAGACACCGTAGGGAAAAGGGTCTGACATAACCCATCCTGTCTGATTTTCTTTCAGAAAGCAGGTACGAACCATGGGCATGTTGTCCACGGGGTCTGCTTCCATGGGTAGAGCCCACCGTCCAGCTGGGAGATCCGGGACCGAGTCCTTGCTGACATTTCACCTCTCTCCCCATTTCACCATTTTCCCCAACCCGCCGCAGGCAGCCCCAGCGCAGAGGTGGTGGCCCAGCCACTAGCCCTGCTGGGGAAGGAAGAAGGAAGGAGAGAGCTGGGAGCTTGGCAAGAATTGGGAGCAACGTCATCTGCTTCCCAGCTGGAGTGGGACACTTCTGCCGGCGAGGAAGAGGAGCTCTGCTCTTCCCCTTCTCGGTGTAGCGTTTCATGGTTGGGAGGTACCAAATAACTCCCGTAAAATGCTGTCCTGGGTATGCTCTGCTTCACACTGCTGCTGGGACAGGAACTTTGGTATTTATGCAAAATCCTTACTGTCTGTCTTGTCCAAAACTACAAAATAAACTCCACCATGTCTACCTTGGAGAAGTTTCTTTGGGGGTCAGAAGGTTCAGGGGAGGTGCGGGAACAGGGCAAACTTTTCCAGCTAGCTTTAGGGAGCCCCTTCCCATGCAAAATCTCATTCTCTAAAGCCCCTGCTCTTCATTTCAAGTTCATCAACTGTGTTATATGACCTAGAAGTCTCAGCAACACCCAAGCAGAGAAGGATTCACTTACCTTGGGAAGCCAGGCCAGGCTGTTGTGACTTAAAATACCAGTAAAATATCTACCAGCATCTGTTCAGGCCTGTGAAGTCCTCTGAAATGGCTGCAGCCAAATTGCTCAGGGATGCAAGTTTTTAAAACCTTTATAAGGCCTTTTAGTAACAGGAGAGGACTCCAGAAATAAGCATCCCTTCCTCCCACCGCAGTATTTCTATTGGCAAAGAAACAAACCCAACTGGGAAAAAAAGGCACTCTGTTTTATTAACGAAAAGTGCCATCAGCCTGCTGTCCGGGAGAGAAGGTCTCCACTGCATAGCCCGAGGCACAAGTGAAAAGGAGACTCAAAGCTGCCTGAAGCGGGACTGATTTATCCTCTTTTTCACTCCACCTTCCCAAGCTCAGAGCTGAAGGTGCTTCTCCATCTGCTCCCTCAACTTGTATTTCTGAATCTGGAATAAAGCGCAGAGAGAAGGGAGAGAGACTCAGACAAGAGATGGGACAGGAGGCTCCTGCCCTACCCCAGCCCCTCTTACCTTGCCCGAGACAGTGAGTGGGTACTGAGCCACAAACACGACATACCGCGGGATCTTGAAGTGGGAGATCTGGGAAGAGAAAAACAACTGCTGCCCAACCTGCTGGGAACATGTGTCCTGCCCAGCTGGTGGTACCCGAGCCAGGGCTGGATCCCCAGTTGCTCTAAATCCTGCATTTTCCTCTGCACATCCCCAGCAGCTGCTGGGTGGACTAGTCCAGTGGGGAACTGAGGACTGTGAGACCCACCTTCCCTTTGCAGAAAGCTTTAATCTCCTCCTCGGTGCAGTCCTGTCCAGAGAACACTCGGATGCAGGCGCAGATCTCTTCTCCCATCCGCGAATCCTTCACACCAACCACCTGGTTGGGACAGAAGGACGGTGTGACCCTTGGGGACATCCCTCTCCTCCCACAGAGTATTTGTCCTGGAAAAACAGTGCGAGCCCTGACCCATATCATGGGATGCTGGAGTCATGGCATGGGGCTGTGTAAAGGCAGCTTGAGCTGCGCAACCATCCCACCAGTGCTTTCTAAACGATATGAAGCCCCCATGGAAGGATTTCCCAACCACTTCCTGGAGGAAAGGTGGTAGAACAGGCTGCACATATGGACACCTGCACTTTCCCTCAGTTCTGCAAAGTCACTGGAACGAGGGCTGAGTCAGACCAGCCAGGCAGCAGGTCGCCAAGGGTGTGTTATAATTTGGACTTGTTGTCCCTCTGCTTCCCCAAAAAATGGGGCAACACATTTCACAACCAACAGAGAGGCTTAGGAGGCTGCTGCAAGTGCTTTGACATCTCCAGATGAAACAGCAGGAGAGGGATGAAGTCGAATTAAAGGATTATTTGAAACCCTTCTAACGGCAGCTCCCAGCAGACCACTGCCTGTGACACCAGGAGATGGGCTTCCCAAGCCTGATCTCTCTCTAAAGTTTGCTCACACTATTTCAAAAGAGTCCTACTGTCATTCCCCGCCTTGAACTGGTATCTCAAAATCCTAGAGACACGTCAATCCTTTTGAGTCCAGAGCAGTCACATAAAGCCCTAGAAACTACATAAACAGGGCTGGTTTGCAACCCATCTGCACCAGGACCGTTCCAAGAAGAGATGCTCGCCTGGCGCAGGCACAGCACTGACTAAATAACTGGTTTATTTATGGGGAGACTTGTCTAGCGCAAAACCTGGAGGGGAACAATCCCAGCAGATTGGAAACAGCTGCTCAATGCTGAAAATCATCGCTGTCTTGTGAAGGGGTGAAACTAAATCTCACTCCTCATCTCCAGGGACTCGTTGAAGGAGTCTTTTTGGAATTAGGAGTTTAGTAATTAATTATCAGTAAAAACTGTCCTTCCAGACTGCTTTCCAAGTAGGAATTTCAGAGGGAGCTATGAAAGTGGACAGGCAGTTTAAAACATGAAGAAAGACAGTCAGTACAGATGTGAAGCTGGTGCATGAGGGGTTTGTTGAACTGAAGTACCCCCTGCCAGGAGCTCTGCCTGCCCCGTCCATGCCGTGAGCCTCTCTCTCCTGCTCACCAACCAATATTACACGAAAAGAGACACGGAAAACAGAGGAAGACACCCAGGTCCCAAGCAGCAGTCCCAGCAGCTTTGTGTACATGCTTCCATCGCTGTTCACCAGCCCCACCTCCCTCCCACTCACCTGGACCTCCTCCACCTTGGGATGGGTGTGGAGAAACTGCTCGATTTCTACTGGGTAGACGTTCTCTCCTCCCCGGATAATCATGTCCTTGCAACGGCCTATAATTCTGCAGTAGCCATGTTCATCCAGGCTGGCGATGTCCCTGCAAGACACCGCACTCCTGTCCCATCCCTGCTGGGTGGAAGAACGGCTGATGCTCCCCAACAGCTGGGTCAGAGTAACCAGAGGGCAGTGACTGAGATGCCATCACATCAAAGAGATCAAAGAGCCCCTGCTACAGCATCCACACAAACACCAGGGCTCAGGGGAGGTGATTCCTGCCACTGCCATGTCCCCCCGCAGCCATCGCACCAGACTGTCCCCATCTCCAGGGGCACTTGGCACCAAGGGCTCTGTGCTAAAAGCTGCTCTGGTTTCACAGACAGATCAGAGCGGGAGGAGCAGGGCTGTTTCCAGACTCACCCCGTCTTGTACCACCTCTCAGGAGTGATCACTTCGCTTGTCTTGCTGGGGTCATCCCAGTAGCCCAGCATGACGCAGTAGCCACGGACCTGAAGCTCCCCAGGAGTGTTCAGAGGAGCAAGCTTTCCTGTTTCTGGATCCTCAATTTTTGCCTGGAATTCGAGAGAAGAAGGGCTTGGGAAGGCATGCCTGAGCCAAAGGTGATGGCATGCCCCAACTCCAGCAGCAGACAGGGAGGATGGGTCAGGATCTGCTTTGGAGGGTCACGGTCACCTCTGTGTTGGGCAAGACGCATCCCACCGTCTCAGTTCTCCTGGCGATGCTGTCACCAGGAAATCCCATGAAGGTGACAGGGCTGTTTTCTGTGGTCCCGTAGGCAATCTGCAAACATGAGAAGAGAAATGTGCCTCAAGGAAAAAGGGGACTGGAGAACTCTGGGCATGGGCAAGATGAAGTTAGTGATTAGCACAGGGGAGACCAGGGTGGGAAGAGGATGTTGTCACAGGTCACTCAGGCCACAGGCAAGTATTCTGCTCTCCAGACACTCCTGCCAGAGAGTCCTGGAGAGACAGGAGCTAAAGCATCGCTGCATCTGCCTGCCATGGCCTTCCTCACCTCCATCACCATGCTCCAGACCCCCACAACACTCTGGCCATCATGTACTTTTGACACGCCAACTACTTTTCTGGGAGGACCCCAGCATTCACCCTCGTCTTTTTTAAGCTACATCTCCCCAAACCCTGCCCTGTTGACTCCCTACCATCTCCGCCAGACGCCGCTCTCACCTCGGTGCCCTTGCAGCACTCAAGGTGCTGAGTTCACCTCCTACAGCTCAGAGCGCATCGGACATCGCTTTGGAAAAACCCTGGAGCCAGCAGCAGGCTCCTGCGGCAGCCCACGTGTCCCACAGCACAGCCGCTTGCTCCAGACCCTTTTGTGCAGCCATCAGCTCCCGTAACCTTCCTGAAGGCATCACGAGGCTGCACAGCACTCGGCGTTTACAAACCAAAAGCCTCACAGCAGGACAACAGCTTCTCGCTGCTAAACCTCCCTCACCGCTAATCCCAACAGCGAGCTCTGAGTCACCTCAGCTGAAGGTCACTTCTGCTGGGAGGAAAATTCCAGCTCTTTATGCCGAGGCAGCAGGAGCTGGGCAGGAGATGCTCTGGGCAGCACCAGTGCTGGAATTGCTGCTTCACCTCCAGCTTTGGGAGCTGCGTTCCAGCGGTGGGACGTGCTGGAGCATTGCTTGGGTCTCTCTAACCCATCCAGCCTGTCGTGTGTCACCAGACACAGGGTTTCTCTCCCACCCACTAATGTCACTGGTGGCTGCTTTGCTGGTAGAGCACAGGCTGGGAAAGGGCTGATGCAGGAAGTGTTTGCTCCTTTCTCCTCCCCATCTTCAGGCTAACACGTGAGCAGCTCTGACCCGCTGAATTGCAACAGGGCCCAACCATCTTCCTACAGCCTTGGCACCCAGATCTGGGTGATGTTTTTAGAGCAAACACCCGGCTTCCATTGCTGGCTGCCAGGGCACGTCTGCACTGTCAGGGCTTCTGCACGGTGCTCACCAAACTGCAGGCACTGCGCCCAAAATTCATGAGGGACTTTGCAAAGGACTATGACAAAGCATCCTGAAAAAAACATGTATATATCCTGAACAAGCTACACATAATCCTGGCGGGAGCACTTGGCGCTTGCTGCTGCTCGGGGCTGCTGAAGGATCTCATGTTGGGCAGAATTTGTCGTCACGGCTGATGCTCTTGTTTGACTACACCGGGGTCAGCGTGAATCCAAGCTGGAGATTTGCAGGAGCCTTCTCTGAGCCAGGAATCTGGAGGGGATCATCTCCAGGATGCTGAAGGGACCATCTGGTGCAAACTGCTCTGCAGGCACTGACTGGAAATGGGCTTCTCCGACCAGATGCAACGATTGCATCCCAGCCAGGGTGGGAACCTGCAGTGTTTAATGCTCAAACAGGATTTTTCTCTCCCACCCACTAATACGAGTCCTGTGGCTGGATCAAATGACTGACGAGACACAAATCCAAGATCTTAAATGCTTATTAAAAATCCTAGCGCCTTTGTTTTTTTGTTTGACTCTGCTGGATGAATGGCAAGATTGGTCCCAGGATCCCAGCCAAGCCCTGACTCAACCCTTTCTGCCTCTCCGGGTCGCTCAGGCAGCTTAATTGGACCCAGCAGCAGGCAGCTCCCTGGCAGGACGATGCTGCGAGTGCTGCGGCTCCCCAGGCTGCTCCAGATGCCTGGCAGCATGCCCTGGACACCAAGCACCGCTGGCCATGCCTTGGCTGGTGGCTTGTGCCCATAAACACCCTCACACCCTCGGTGACGGGCTTCCCAACTCAGCCCAGGGAGCAACACAGGTCATGGAATCACAGAATGGTTTGGATTGGAAGGGATCTCCCAAGCTCACCCAGTGCCCCCCCTGCCATGAGCAGGGACATCTGCACCAGCTCAGGTTGCTCAGAGCCCCGTCCAGCCTGGCCTGGGATGTCTCCAGGGATGGGGCATCCACCACCTCTTTGGGCAACCAACTCTGGGTCTGAACCTCCAGCCTTCAGCCTCCTGCCCCATCGCTGCCCTTCCCAGCAACATGCTCTGCAGCCAGACACCAAGATCTTGATCCTGACATTTCCAAGACAGTATTTCTCTCTTGGGATAGTTTTTTCTGCACTTGCAGACAGAGGCAGTGGCTGGAGCAAGCCCCCGTGCCAGCACTGTTCTCCTTCCCAACCCTCATCTGACACGTGGAGCATCCTCCAACGGCTCCGTTGTCAGCACGAGATGAAATGACACTTCCACAAAACCTCACATACCAATTTAAGCTTGGAGATACCCACAAAGATTCATAGCTTTCAAGGCCCAAAGGAACACTTAGCATCATCTAGCCTTGTCATCTGGTATGATTCAGTCCAGAAAACCTCACCCAATAATTTCTGCATCAGCTCCATAATTTCCACTTGGAGCTATAATCTAGTGTCAAAGCAAAGCTTTTCAGAGGCCAGGAATCCAGCTTGGACCTTTGGCTTTGAGAGGAGCTATGAGAACATAGAATATAATTGACTGTAAATCCTTTTTTGACTGTGAGGACCACAAGTGACCCCAAATGTCCAGCACACGGATCAGTCCTGCCTTCAGCAATGACAAGGACAGCTCCAAAACAAACTGCTGCCTTACTCCTACCGACAAGAGATTCGTTCTTTGTGAATCCTAAGCCTCTGTCTAAACCAGGAATAAAAAGAACATCTTAGCAGAACTGTGTTTTTTAAAGCACATTTCAAAAACATTTCCTGCTAGTGCTGTTTAAACACTGGCCACTGTGGAACAGGCAAAACAGCCTGAAGACAGAAGCGTCTAAAAATTAAAAATAAAGTAAAAACAATCAGACTCCAGTCTCTTTAGTAAACATTTGGGAGGCAGACTGATCTGGTGGGGAGAGTGGGGACTCTGAAGACCCTGGGTTTTTCCCAACCATGCTGCTTATTTACTGCATAACTTGGAACGAGTCACATGAGCTCTCTGCTCCTTGGTTTTCCCCAGTGTTCAACAGCAATAAAAACACCCACTTCCCTCTATATTCAACTGCTGCTGAAAGGCTGTGATGAAAAGGCTGGTTTCGATGCCACCAGTACCCCAAGTGGGGTTATACTGGGTGGGACTGGAGCAGGTCAGGCACAAGGTCCTGGATCTGAAGAATGCTCAGGGAGGATCTTCGTGCCCCTCGTCACCACTCTCTGGTTATGCCACGCTGGAGGGTGATGGCAGGACGTGAACCGCCAAACTAAAACGGACAGAAATTGAGCTTTGCTGAAGACGACCTTGGCCTCAGAAAAAAGCAGCAAATTGAGCATGAAATAATAGGGATTTTGAGACTTCAAAGAAGGCATAATGAACAACAGAAAGCAGACTGGCAACCCAGGAGATGTGCTAAGGGACCTCTAAGAGGCCCTTTGAATCCCTCTCAGTGTAACACACCGGATGGATCCAATTATCCCCAAACCCCATGCTGAGAGTTGTCTGCCTCAGACATCTCCACTGAAGCCAACCCCAGCCAATCTTCCCTCATTCAGCCACTCTCTACCAAGATCACCCTGAGTTCTTCTGTCCTCTGGGGGCACATGTCTCCTTGCTTCGGGGGTGTTCCACTATCCCAAATTGTATTGGAATATTCCTGAACCTTCAGGTCAACTTTGCTGAAAAAAAGAAAACAAACAAAAAACAAAAAACCAACAAACCACCAGCCAGCAACTTCTGATCACATCCAGCCTATGTCACATTGAGATTTCATTTCCTTCCCCAGCAACAGAACCATCTTTGTGTCCAAAACGTCAGGACACAAACAAGCAGGTCTTGTAGGACAAACCTCCAAGGGTGGCCATCCTGCTGGCATTTCTCCCCAGCCGGAGAGCTGCCAGACAGCCCCAGTTTGGATGGGGCTTTAAAAAGTTCCCAAAAATATCAGGTGCCCAAAGCACCGTCTTTGTGCTGTAGCACGCAATGGTTTCACTTCAGGAGGAGACCTGCTGCAAAAGCGGCAACCCAGCTTGCCTGGGCCAAGCCTGCCGCTGAAAATTAACCTCCTGTTATTGTACTGTCAGGAAAAACTGCTCCTCATGGTCTGGAGTTAAAGCTGTTTCTCTTCTTTCCAAGCTGAGCAGAAGTCTTGAGGCTTGCAAATATTTCACCGGTTTTGCTAACCAGCCCAGTGGCAACCAGCAGAGGCATGTGCAGTGGCTTGCTGGTGTATCCACAGCTTGATAAAAGGTCTTTGCTACATAATTAAACCCATCCTCCCTGCTGCTGAGTGCCAATGCATTTAGAAAAAGTGGAATGAAAAGGAAAAAAGTGAGAAGAAACGTTTAGAAACATAGAGTCTTGCAAGGGTGGAAAACCACTGTTTTGGGGGTACCTGAGTGCTCAAAGCTACTGGAGAAGGAAACTCGGCACAAGTAACATCTCCGTGGCTTTGGGGAGCTCAGCCCTCGCTGAAGATGTGGCTGGGAGTCCAGAATCTCGTTGCTTCCTTCCATGCTGCATTTTAAATATTCTCACAGCACATTACCACAGCTCCTGCAGCTACTGAAACCAGCTACTCATCAGGTCCTCCCCAGAAATGAGGTGGGATGGGATGGGGAGGTCTCACTTTGGCCAAGCAGGGAAGTTGGCACCAAGTGGAGCTGATTTTCCGCTTTGGGAACAGGGACAACTCCTGGCTGGGGAGCATTTGGGAAAGTCAGAAGTCAAGCAGGGGCGGGTGGTGTTCTGCAAAGGAAAGAAATCCCCAAGGTTCTTCAGAGAGGACAGGGGCCCTGGGCAGAGCAAGGAGCTGGGGGGATGTTCGGTGCCTCACGGGGGGACACAGCAGGGCTGGGGAGGGGCAGCCAGGGCTGGAGGAGCTTCACAGGAGAGGCCAAGAGCATCACGCAGCAGCTGCTGGGATGGGACAGCAGGGGAGGGTGGGTGGACATCAACGGGAAGCCAAGCTGGCAACGTAGCACTGGGTGGAGACCACGCTAAAGTGGAAGAAAACCAGCAGAAGGATGGAGATGCACCCCCCGCACCTCCTCCAGCTCCACTCCGCAGCAAAGGGGACACTCCAAGCATAGAAAAAATAAAATAGAAACAATAATTGGGGTCTGAACTCAGAGCCCCAGATGCCACTGTCACCGACTAGACACTCACACATCATGAAAACGCAGGTACCACCTGGAAGAGGGGAGACCTTGGAGACCCTCTGGGCTCCCTGTTTCCCACCCACCAGGGCTCCTCAAATGCTACCTGCTGGGTGCCCCACGCTTGGGACACCCCCCAGGGACACTAAAGAGCTTGCACCTTCTCCCACCCTGCTCCCAGTGCCAGGCACAGGCAGGGGCTCAGCTCTGCAAGGCTGTAAATGGGGACAGCACGTGCACCCCAGGACACCCCCCAAGCTGCCTGAGCCTTCACCTCCAGCCAAAAAATCAAAAGCCTGCAACTCCAGGCCAGCTACACTGGTGCTAGCGTGCACCGATGTGCAAAAGCAGACCTGGAGCCCCTTAAAAGCTACAGAATCAGGCTGAAGCGAGCAATGGAATAGTTTAACATGGAGCTGTCTTGATAGGCCAGAATTGTCAATAGTAACAGAAATAAAGATTAAACATGGAAAAGACCATCCCAAATGTTGTATCAAAACAGCTCTGACCCACAGCACCAAAGAAACACCCCAAATCTATATTTATACTGTTTCGAAAACTGTATTTATTTGCTTAACCCACAAGACCTCCAAGAAGGAGAGGAGTCCAGCATCTGCAAGTTACCAGGCACTGGGAATGTTTGCAGAACTGTTTATCAATTAAGAAAGAGAGGACGGCAGGATAATCCTGCCTCTTCTGCCATGTCCTCGCAGCGCCAGTCCCAGGGGACCTGCAAGGTAGCGGGGGCTGGAGGGGACCCAGCTTGCTGCGGTGTCCCCCCGCGGCAGAGGGAACACCGACACTGCTGCCATTGTCACTCCCAGGCTGCCAGCCGCCCGCCAGCGGGACCCAGGCGAGCTTTTGAGGATGGCTGGATGTTTTTTGGACAGAACCCGGTGTGGGAAGAGCAGACCCCGTCAGCAAGCAGCTCAAAACACAAACAGCCGGGAGCCCGAGGGCAAGATGCCAGCCGTGGTAGATGCCAACCAGCTCCCGCCACAGGAATGTGCTCACCGAGGCACAGAAATCAAAAAACATGAAGGGAAAGAACTTCCTTTTATTCCACATATGTGCCTGGAGAAACGGAGCTGAGAAGGAGACGGGAGCACCATCCTGCTGCCACCCCACCACGGGACCAAAAATGACCCAGTGTCCAGCAAACCTCTGCCACGGGCACTGGTGGGAGCCCTCAGGGCAAGGACACTGTCCCTCCTTGCTCCAGCATCGTGGCAGCTCCAACACAGCATCTTCGTAAGGAAGCTACAGGTCTTACCCACATCCACAGCCCACCCACTCCAGCCACAACACACACACATCCCTGCGGGGAGGGCATCCCTGTCCCCCAAAACCCGCAGCCTTGGCCAGCAAAGAGATAGAGAGTGGAAGAAAGGGAAATTTATCTTCAGAGGAAGAAAGATGAGAAGATGGTTTGAGGTTTAGGCAGTTTAACCTCTGAAAAGGGTCTTGTTCCAGAAATACATTTGGGCGGGATGTATTTATGGATAGGGTTTGCAAGGCCCTCACCAGCATCTTGCTCCAATCTGACCCACACGAGCAGAAATCTCTGCAGAAGCAGTAAGTTGGTAGCTGGTATTTTTTGCAAGGTGATGGGAAAGCCAAGTATCAGCCATCAGCTGCACTTGGGGAAGGAGCAGATAGCTGCTTCACTGTCCTGCAGAAACAGGCTGGACTTTTAATCTCACCCATCAGTTGCTCTTGCAATGTATAGCTGGTACAGAACCGCAGGAATTGTTCATCAAATGATTACAAGTAAGATTAAAGTGGTTGAACATGCTCAGAGAAAAAAAAATAATCAGTGAATAGATGATGCTTTAGAGGTGATTTTTTTTCTTTTCTGATCATTCGCCTGGCTCCCTGTCTGAGCTTTATGAGCAGCACACACTTGGACACTCTCAGTCCCGGTCAACCTGGAGAGGCAAAGGAGGAAAACACAGGGTTCTTCTGTCCACCTCCTCTTTTGCTGTCTCAAAGGTCCTGACCAAGACACTCGAAGGGCTACTCCAGAGATCAAAGCACATGTGTGACCACTGTGGTACCTACTGAATCAGGCATAAGCAAAAATACTATTGTTTTGACCAAAGAGTTTTAAAACCTACAGTAACTACAGTAGCAGTCCTGCAGAAGGTCCTGCAGAAGGTCCCCTCCGGCAGAAGCCTGGAGCTCCTACAGCTGGAGCATCTCTGCGGAGATGAGGCAGGAGCAGCCCTAGGTGCCGAGGTGCGGTCCCAGCTGCTCAGTGCAGGGCGTTGCACCTCGGGGCTGCCAGCCCTTGGCAACCTGACATGGCCCGGTTTGCACCCAGGTCCCACATTACATCATCGTTCAGCAAACCCCATCTGCCCCTGAACCTACATTCACACCCCAGAAGCCCCTTTTCTTCCTCAAATTAGTCACACAATGAAAACACTGATGGACAGCTGCAGTTTGCATAACACCATCCGGAGCATGCTCGGTGCTGGCTAATTCCTCATCGCAACAATGGAAAAACCCAGAAATCTCAGTGAATAAGCCAGTCTGTGTCCTAAGTCAGCCCTTGGATTTCCTCCCTTTCTCGAGCCCGTCTCGCCTCTGCAAAAGCTCCGCTGGGGCTCTGCAGCCAGCCCCAGGAGCAGAAAACTCAACAAGCTCCCAGTTATGTGCTGGGCTCTCAGCTGTTTGCTGCAGCCAGGAACTGGCTGGAAATCAGTTCAAAATGTTCCACTTCCAAACCCCACCCCACAACCCCTGGATCTCTCTCTTCACACTCACAGAAGCAGGCATTGGGCTTTTAACTGCTTTACATTCTATATTGGGAGAGCAAGGGACGTCCCCTGTGTTTGTCACTCACCTCTGCAACTGCCACCCCAGGACAGAAGCCAAGGCAGACCCTAATCCCAGCTCCAGCAGCTATTTCCTTGCTCTGCTGCCTCACCATCCCACGTTTTTCCCTGTCCATAGTTTCATCTTAAGAGCCACAGACATTGTCATCCACCTCACCTGAGCTGGGCACGCAGCAGGTCACCACTGTCCAGCATTTCATACCCGCCACCCACATCCCACCGCTTCCCCGTGGGCTCTGCCACTACCCCATCCCTTGTTGGAAGGCACCAGCCACCACTCCACGGTGCCACGTGCCGAGAAGAACCCCCTCACATGGGTCTCCTGACCACGTCCAGCTCTGGACGTGTCACACTCTGTTTGCTCATAGGAAAAACACAGCAGAAATTAAGGCTATCTTTGCTCTCCCTTTCTTGGCCAACTCCCAGGCACAGTCTAGATCCGGAAGTCTTCAACCCAAGTTTTGCATTGCAAGAGCAACTCAAGCACTGTTGGCCATTGGCATGACCCCATAGCACTCCCATCTTCTCCCATCCCTGCTCAGCAAACTCCTTTGAAATCAACAGGACAAGACCTCCTAAAAACCTTCCTCTGTGATAACAGGACAAGGTGCTTCTCCCCAAACTAGCTGATGCTAAACACAGCCCAGGAGGGTGCTGAGAACTTCAGCACGAGGTGGTGTGGAGCACAGCAGTGCTCCCTGCTATGCCGTTCAACCAAAACAAGTTGTTTTCCCCCTCCAGGGATGAATCTGGGCCCTGCTGGGCTCAGCAGGGACCAGAGAGGTTCCCCAGAGAGCAGGTTCTGCGTTTGTCATCCTGACCATTTGCCTCCCTGTTGCAGAGAGGAAAAATTGCCTCTGCTTCAGCAGCGGGGCCAGGCAGGACCGGACGCTCTCTGCCTGGTGCCAAGGGGTTAAGCTCACGCTAAGTTCCCAAATCCAGTTGCTTCCAACTGGCTGCTGCCTGCGGTTTGTGGGAAGGGATTTTGCTTTTTAATAACATTATAAATAGGGCTGTGTTCAGCATGCTGCAAACCCAGTTACTTTCTCTCTCCCCCACCCACCTCCCTCCTCTTCCTCCTGCTTCTCTTCCCACCACACTAATTCCAGATCTGACCATGAATCGGTCAGGCTTCTTCTTAAATGTCCTCAGCCTACTGGTGTGTTTCACCTCCATCGTGCAGGCATGTCCCCCGAGCTGCCACTGTCACGGCGGAGACCTGCAGCACGTCATCTGCGACAACGCGGGGTTGAAGAAGATCCCCAAGGTGCCTGAGCAAACGCGGCTTCTCAACCTGCAGAAGAACAACTTCCCTGTCTTGCCAACCAACGGCTTCCGTGACATGAAAAAGCTGGTGTCCCTGCACCTCCAGAGCTCACGGATCAAGGAGATCTCGACCGGAGCCTTCCGGGGGCTCAAGAGCCTGGTCTACCTCTATCTCACTGACAACCAGATCAGTGTTATAAAGGCAGGAGCATTCGATGACCTGTCTGATCTCACCTACCTGTACCTGGACAAGAACAAGATCCCAGACCTACCCAAAGGGCTCCTCTCCCCTCTTGTCAACCTCTTCATCCTGCACTTGGGCAGCAATAAAATCCGGGAGCTGAAACCAGGAGCCTTCAACGGGGCTAAAGACCTGCGTTGGCTCTTCCTCTCCGACAACTCCCTCAACAACCTCCTGCCCGGGGCCCTGGAGGATGTAGAAAACCTTGCTGTCCTCCACCTGGACAAGAACCAGCTGAGCAGCTATCCCGTGAATGCAATGAGTAAGCTGAGGGTGCTGGAGGAACTCAAGCTTTCTCATAACCCAATTGAGGTCATCCCCGACAACGCCTTCCAGTCCTTCGGGCGATACCTGCAGACACTCCACCTGGACAACATGAAACTGAAGAAGGTGAGTCCTTTCTTTTTGCGTTTGCTCCGCATAAGAAACACAGGGCTTATTTTTCTTTTCTTTTCCAAAGCCCTCAGTTTGCTGTCCCTCTCTCACAGAGGGGAGATGTAGACCTGCAGGCTCTGCAGACGGTGAGGCACTGGCCAGCTGATAACACCCCTGACATGGTCCAAACAAAGGATGAGACAGAACACTCGCCCTTCTGTTATTTTATGCAAAACCAAATTATCTAGAGCTGATCAAACTCCCTGGAAAGGCAGCCCATTTCCTTCCAAGCTGGAGGTGACACCAGTCATTAGGAAAGGCATTTGGGGTGCTCCAGGACAATTAGCAACCTTCCTTCTGTCATCCCAGATACAGGGCGTGAGGTGAGAGGCGAACATCTGCCTCATCCTCGAGGGACTGGAGGGTGCTGCCACCTTGCTCTGCCCCCTCCCTCAGCCTGGGTACCTGCTGTAGGTCGTGAGGGGGATGCTTCTCGGGGGGGTGATGAATACCAGTTTCGTACCCTCACCCTGCAGACAGGTCGGCACACGGACCTTCACCTTCACCTCCCCCCGTGCCTCCCAACTTTACACATTATAAAGAAAGGTTTGTTTATTGACGCTCTCTCGAAAGGAACTCTCGCAGCATCTTACAAAGGAGCTCTGTTCCCGCTGGAGAGGAGGGGCATTCAGGTAACTGGAATGGCAAAACAACTCCCTTCTTCTGGGAGAAAGCATGATCCATAGGCGGGAGCATCCCACTTGGGGAATCATTCGTGTTAGGACCTCTGCAATGCCAGGCGAGAACAGAAGGGAGCACAAGGCAAGAGCAGCAGCACCTTGTTGCAGCCTGATGTCCCAGGCAGGTGGAGCGGAAAGTTCTCCCCAGGATGAGGCTTTGCCAGGAAGCCCAAAGACAAAGGGTACCCAGGTACAGTAGGTTAGCACTCCACAGCAAAGCAACAGCCTCCACGTGCAGGGAGATGTGAAGGAAAAGGGAATTTCTGAGCAACAAAGCAACTTAAAGTACCCACAGGGATGAGCTGATCACCTGAAAACTACCAGGAATAGATCACAGCAGTTTTCAAGGGGGTATAGCATCCCAAAACGCTCAAACCCAAAAGTTACAGTTTGCCCAGGTGGAGAACACCACTACCTAAACCAGCTCAGTAGGACCCAGTCAGTATTTAAGCCCTTTCCCACTCTCAGCACTAACCTCTACAGGATGGGAGTAAAGCAAACTCGGCACTTCAAAACAATCTACTGACCTCTCTAGGCAAGACCCTAGACATGCTGTTGCAGCACTTCTGTAGACTCAGTTTTAAGGCACTTTCACCATACACAAGTCAAAAATTACATCTAAACTGTTGTACCAGCTGTAGAGACAATCCCAGGTTATATGTTGCAGAAATTAGACTAACTCACAATGCTGAGGTGCTTCAGTTAACAATTCCACCCAGCAAAAAAGACTTTCTTCTGTTTAGTGACCACCTGTGGACGAGACCTTTAAAGAATCTTCTGCAGCCAGATGCCTCCTTTCCACCACACTAGCCCAGTAAGGCACCAGTTTAAAGGATCAGCACTAATGGGGGGGCTTCTGCAGCTGTAGAGCTTGCATTCTTTTTCAGGAAAACAAACCTCTCATCCCAGCTCAGGGTTTCCTCTCTAAATCCTCAAAGGTCTCATATCCAAATGGCCCACACGTGAACTTTGCACTGTTGGGAGACATCTAATCACAGAGGCCTCATGACCTGGGAAATCATTACCAAATACTTTAAATGCTGCTGGCATCTTTACTGCAGCTCATTCTGCTTCACAAAAATACTGTCATTCGTTGTTCCCTGGACGGCTGCAGGATTTTAGAGCTGATCAAGAGCAAACCCTTCCCCACAAAGCTGTCCTAGCCTGTATTGCAGTTGAGCAGAACAAGCAGAAACCAGGCAATGCAGATCCTGGGAGCTTTGCATACACCCCTATCTATATATTTATTGCAAAATAAATTACAGCAGAAATCCTCCACCTAAATAAGGGGAAAAAAAAAAAAAAAAAAAAAAATCACCCATTTCTTCACAAGCGCATGCTCTGGCAGACAGCACGGCAGCTGCTCCCAGCAGATGCGAACTCTTCTCCTGGCGCTGGGAAAGGAATGAGCAGCTGGGACAGTACAGCACTGTCCAAAGCGGAGCTGCCGCCCCGCCGCACGGCGTGCCAGCATCACTCCGAGCAGCTCCGCTATCACTTCTGGAGCACAGAGGTCAGCACAGCCGGCTGACCAACAGCTATGGTACTCTGGGAATCTCTTAGCTAAGCTCTAATCCCGTCCAACGTTGCTTAATTTGGATGATGACAAAAGTTCCCAGCTTAAAATACTGCATTTCCTCTGTCAGTCTTTCCAGCTTTGAGAGCTTGCAGAGAGCCTGATGGTCCCGTCTGAAGTGCAAGCTTCTGGCCAGAAATGGGGCACAGGTCTTTGACTGGAGGGGGTTCTGGTAGACCTAGCGAGTCTCCTCTCCACCCTTTAAAGAAAGCTTTCCCCTGCTTTGAGAAGAGGGAGAAACGGTTTGTCATAACCAAGAGGAGCTTTGTGCTTCGTCAGTGTCCCCTTCTCCGGTTCATCACCACAATGAAGTATGTGTTGAGGTTTGAAGTTTGTGTTGAAGTTTGCTTTCAAGAAGAAACTTTCCAACCTGAGTAACCGTGGGTTGAGAAAAGCCAGAGGTGAGACCACAGGGAGGAGAGGAAGGGGCTGCAGAGCTGGGTCTACAGCCTCTCTCCTCTTTTTGGCAGCTTTCTTAAGGGAAGCTTGCCCTTAAAGCCTGCTCATTGATGGAGAAAAGACAAATCTTGCAGCATTCCTTGCAAACAACCCACTGGAAATGAAAAAAAAAAAAAAACCACCACCAACACACGGAGGAGGTTGAGGTGCTGGAAACCCGCCTCTATTTCTACACTGCTTGGATGCCAAGTGTAACTTTCCACTCGGAGCCCCCGGCACTGCCAAAGTCTACAGCCCCTTCAGACGCCACAAACACTCCCTCCTTCAGCCGTTCCAGGACAGGCTAGGTAACAGGCGCTGGGAGGATTTCCAGCCTTGGAAAGGAACACACACAGAAAATATCTTCATTTAGAACAGAGAAGCATGGCTCAAAAATAAAGGAGGGTGCCAGACTTCACTCTATTTAGGGATGTGTCTGCAAAGACAATCCTGCATGGGTTTGGGATGCATCTCTTTTCAGGCAGGAGACTCCATCACCCATGAGCCCACCAGCCTGATGCCTCTCTTAGGTGTCCAGAGCTTCCAGTAAGCCAGGACCCAACCCACCGCTCTTTCTCATGCTCTTTCCATGCTTATACCACTAAAAGTCTTGAACGGAGGCACACAGGTCTGAAGTCCCTGTCCCTAACTCAGCGCTCTTCACCAGAAAACCTTTGTGCTCTAGTTTGCAGACAACGCGTTCGCCGGCGTGACCGCGCTGAAGACTGCTCACCTGGAGAACAACCGGCTCACCCAGCTGCCCCGCAACTTCCCCTTCGACAAAATGGAGACGCTGACGCTCTCCAGGAACGCCTGGCACTGCAATTGCCAGCTGGCACATCTGCGCAAGTACGGCACCGCGCACCCTTCCCTCACCCCTTCCCTGAGGTCTCCTTGGGGGCCCCTCAAGGGAGGTCCCCCCGAGCTGTGCCAGGCACAAGGAGGATGCTGAAGCATCATCTGACGGTTTGTACCTCCTGTAAACTCCTGGTCTTCTCCCCCGTGTCCCAGGTGGCTCAAGGGCAATCGCACCCGCACCGACGAGACCTGCTCCACACCAGCGCAGTACCGGGGACAGTCCATCAGGGACACCCCGGCGCTCCGCACCTGCAAGCTCCCCACCAAGAGGTCCAGGAAGGGAAGCCGCCATTGAACACGTAAGATGCATCACTTTTAGTCAGACCTACAGCAAACGCGGTGTGAATTTTGGGGTTGCCCTGCGCAGGGAGAGGAGATGGACTCGAGCCTTGTGGGTCCCTTCCACTGAGGACATTCTGTGGTTCTGTGAAACCCTGTTGTCACCAAAGGTATGAGGACTTCTGTCTCTGACCTCAATGGCACCAGGGTTTGGCTCAGAACAGCTCATCCATTCACCCACCGACACCTGCGCTCAGAGCTGCTCCATCTCCTGGCAATTCTGGGCTCCACAGGCTCCCAGAGCAGAGAACATGCCTGGAGCATCAGGGACAGAGTCAACCCTGTAAAACACACACAGGGCTAAAGAGAGGCCTGGGGCAGCAAGTAGGGGTGAAATGTGTGACTAAGTGTCAAAACAAGGGTGGATTTAGCCCACTCTTAACCTGAGCTTGGATCACACACGCTTCACTTTTCTAACCGATTGGAGATGCCCAGCCTTTTGCCGTAGTGAAGGTCCTCTCTGGGTCTGGTTTAAAATCCAGGACACGACATTGCTGGGAAGTCTGACCCCAAGTTGCCCAGCCCATATGAAAATCAATGTATTTCATAAGGAGCAGTTCTCAGTCCAGCACCTGTCTTTCGGCAACTACAGTTCCCATCCAAGACACTCAGGTATTTAAAAACAAGGGCTGATGCCTTCAAATGAGTGTTCCAGAAGAGGGAGGTTTGAGACAGCAAATATTCTTTGAATAAACTGTTCTGGGCCAGAAGGTGATTCAGAGACAGGGCTGGTTTTTCTTTGAGCAATGAGCTTCCTGACATCTACCAACCCAAACACCAACTGTGAAAACCTGCCACATAAACACCTTCCACAACTGGAAACTACCAAGAGTATTAAATTCAGCACACAGAGGAGCAAGAAAGCCACAATTACCATCACATCATACCAAGCATTTTGCTTTTCCCCACCCCAGGAATAGCTCTAGAGCTTGTCTGGATTCCAAAGGACTTTGGATGAGTCTGCAAGTTTCTAAGCTCCTGGGAAAGGGACCTTTGCTCCATTTTTTAAGTAAACAACCGTACGAACAAGGGTTGTCCCAGTGCCTTGTCATAACAGAAAGGACAAGGCAGAAGCCTGAAACCCAGTTATGGTCATTTGGTCCCCAGTTCCCTAAGGATGTGCATAACAGGATGGAGAAAGTAAATTTACGACAAAAATGTCAGGGGTGATGCCAGTTCTGTGTCTTCCTAAAGTTATTTCTCCTGCAGTGCCAGAGAGGTTTCATGGATTGGAGATGGAAATACCAGTCGTTCCATGTAGGGCGGGTAAAGTTCCGCTTTAAGGATGGAAAAACTTCAGTTTTCTAAACCACGATACTTTAATCTTATTTACAGGTCTGGCCCTTTTTAGCCTTCTTCTCTCCCTGCCTGAACTCAATTCCAGTTCACTCCTCTGTGATGAGAGTAAGAAAACCAAGACACTAAACACCTGGTTTCTCTATAGCACCTTCCATCCAGCTCTCTCATACAAGTTTACAAGTATTAATGAAATAGAAAACTATTTATTCCAGTCTCGCAGAAGACAAAGTTCAGTACCTGCAGGTGTGAGTGCCAAAATGCAGCACATAAACCCACTCCAGTGTGGTGACCATGATTTTAAGGAATATGAAGTACTTCTGACTTCACTGTGCACCCTTTGAGAGCAAGGCAGCTTTCCAGGTGTCAGCTGTGAGGGTCTGTATTTCAGGGGCGACCACATTTCAGATGAAAGTCTGCTTGGCAGTTTCTAAAAATCTATCTGCCCCGGATTTTCAGAACCAGGGCACCAAAATAATTCCCTACTCTTGAAAATGTTGCTCTTGGGTTTCTTCTCTTATGAAGGAAGTGCTTCCTGACCATCACCACTTTGGGTAAGATACTAAAGAGTCACACAGAGTTGGCAGAGAGGTCCAGGACGGGACCAACCCGTCTCCTCTAGTGTGGGATCTCGTAATAACTCCTTGACTCCTAACTCTTCCCTTTCAACATGGGCTTCATTCACTCACCGAGTGTAAAAACCAACAGGCAAATGCTAGAAGTTTACTGATCTGCCTGAAAAATCTCCTTAAACATGTGGACTTCTCTGTCTTTTTTTTCCCCTAGCAGACCCCGGTATGGCCTGTCCTGGTGACCGGTCACATCAGCCATCAGAAAACTACTGACTTCGAGTCCTTCCTTAAGCTTCTCCTACCTGTCAGGAAACATTTCTGATATATCCCAACACCTCCAGCCTCCTCCAAATCTCCGCTTCTCTGCTGATCACAGGATGGAATCCGCCTTTCCAATCTTTTCCGACATCTATATATTTTAAAACAGGCAACTTTTTAAAACTAAACTATGCATGACCGTACTAAGACAAGCTAATCTAGATCTTGCCAGTAAAAAACAGTCATCTTCCCCAGAGACAACACAACCCACGTCCCTGATCAACCAGTTGGTCGCTGTCTCTCCCCTTCCAGTGGAGTGGAAGCAAGTGGGAAGGTCAGAGCATCCCTCCCCCAGCTGCTTGATCAGGAAAATTGGTCTCAACCCACACAAAGAGACTCCTCTGCCTTCCCACGAGGGGATCCCTGCAGGCCAGGGCTGAGGGGGAACAGGTGAAGCAATGACCAAGAACCGGTGGCCCCAAGACCAAGCTGCCCTTTCACGTCAAAAGGCAGCAATCTCTCTATGTTGGCCAAAAAAAAATATCCTTCAAGTGAGGCAGTACTTGGGAACCCCCAAACTGGAGCCGTCTGGAGACTGGATTCCTTCCCACTCTGTGGGGTCTACCAAGACGCATGTACGTCCAAGAGGAGACGGTGTGACCATGCAGCCCGGCCTGGGCACCCCTCTTCTCTCTGCCCATGCTCCAGAGGGTCTGGCAGGACACCAGGATGACTGTGGTTTATCACGGCTATTACGATACCACAGTTGCAACTTAACTACATTTTCGTTTTGTTTTTTTTGTTGTTTTTTTTTTTTTTAATCCTAAAGAGTTCTATAAATATATGTATATTTATTCCTCTGTAACTGAGTGTAAATGACCTTTAGGAGGACGAAAGCTCCTCTGTCTCCTATATAGAAATCAAATTGTATATTTTCTTATGTACATCTTCTGTATAAAGCTCTTGCTGCAAAGATGAATTCAACAAGTCTCCCTGTGTCTGTCAGAGGGCTGGGGGATCAGAGGTAGCACGAAACCAGTGGTACAAATATAGACTTAATCCTCTTTATCCTATGGGCAGAGCAACTGTCTGGGAGGTGTTTATTATTTCTCTTTCTACAAAGCAGCATCACGTGACACCTAATGAGTCCTGGGCACTTGCAGTAATGTCTGAAAATATTTTGTGATGCCCAGCTCAAGCCTACTATAAAAATAGGTAGTTGTCACCTGACAGAGTCCAGGCAACAGCACCAGAGCTGTCCCTGGTGTTTTCAGCATTAAGAGCATCACATACAGGAAAAACCCCTGGCTGCCTCTGAGACGGCTCCAGGACAGATGTCCTGGACTGCCCTGGTCTGCAGCAGAACACAGTCACCCCTGCAAAACCCTGGTGCGGTCCAGGTCTGCCAAGAATAATGCGCCTAATCTGACTCCCAGCCCACGTGTTCGTCCATCACACCAGTCTGCTTCCTCAGCATTTGCAAGCAGCAAAGTTATTTCCTTTAAAATAAAACAAAAAAAGTGCTCTTTTTTGGCTCAGCCATTCACTCACAGGCACGCACGTGCAGATGGTGGGTCCTGCCTGTGAAACGCGTCACCCAGAGTGCCAGTGACCAGCTCGCTGGTGGCCTGTCTCCATCCACATGCAGGACATGCTGGGGGGTGCAGGGACATGCGCTGGAGCAGCAGGATGCGCACTCCAACACGTGCTGCCCTTCCAGGAATTCAATGCCTGATGCTGCACATGTGGATGGTGCCGATCCCACGTTCAGACTCAAACACATCGCGTGCAACAGGCTTTTCGATCTGCCTGCAGAGCAGGCCAGGGAAAGAACTGACAGCTGTGCAGCAAAATGAACACATGCAGCCACCCACGCTGATACAAACCAGCAACGCCTCTTCCAGAATCTGTCATCCTTGCAGCATGTACAACAAAAGGGTTTATAAGCCTTCGAGTGTACCAGCAGAAACTCAGTTTATGACACCGAATCGAATATCTTCTTACAAAGCTTCCTTCCCAGACACCCCACCAGCAACCAGGCAGGATCCCCCTTCTTCCTTCCAGGACTTGGCTCCTTCACTCCTCAGCTCAGCCCCACAGCCCCATCGCCCCTGGTCCAGCAGCTCCGGCACCGCTGGGTACCGCTGTGCTGCAGAGATGCCCAAACTCGGGGTCTCACTGTGACAAACAGCACTTGCAGCTCCAGTCACAGCAGCTACAACTCACCACGGCCTCCCGCATGTGCATTTTGGTGATAACCATCTTTATGACCTCAGGGGGAACAGAAGAACCTCCGATGACGCCTGGAAGAAAAAGAGAAATATGAATATCTTGGAAAACATCTATTTGCTCCCAGGAGTGGTCCCTCAGAAGGTTCTGCACTCCTAGATTTAAACACTGGCAAGACCTTTGGGATACACCGGTTCCTGTCAAAATGCTTTATATTTTTATGGATACAGGTCCTGGTTATTCCAGAAGCAAAGGCTGCGGCAAGGCCAGTTTGCCTGAATGAGTCAAGGACTGCAAGAGTTCACTCATTAGGAAAATAAACTCTATAGCAGAAACCCAGTCCAAGCTGCGGTTCCTGAAAAGGAAAGATTGAGAGCAGGAAAAGGCACAGATTTTTAGCAGGACAAACACTCCCACAGAACCAAAAAAACCCTTTCCTCCTGCCTTGCACAGACCAGCCCTTTTGGAAGAGTGCATATCACATTTTCACCTGTTCCATCCTAGGATAACAGAGCAAAAGAGTGGGGAGATATATAGATTTTGCTGGGAAACAAGATGAAACGGGATTATTTTTCACAGAGATAATGAGGTAATCTGCTTAAGCATTTCTTTATGCTCCAGCACCATCTTCTCTTCTCTAAAGAGCTGGTGGTCTCCCCATTTTGGCTCAGCTATTTTTGCGACAAGAGGGGAAGTTCCCGCACACGTTTTCACACCCTCTCCAGTACTCGGATGAATGACTTCAAAACCAGGCAGGAAACTCCAGGTCAGAGAAGTCCCAGCACAGCCCTGCTGCAGGGACTGCGCCAGCCTAAAGCACACAAAGCATCTGCTGCCACACGGTGGTGGCTGCTGAGAGTTGAGCAAAATCAGGCTCCCAGCTCCCTGCTGCAGCTGATAGAACAGAAATATTCTTCCCCAATCTGCCTGAAGACGGAAGAAATCTTAAAAGTGCATATTTCTGGAAGGAAACCCCAAGGAAAGGAAATGTAGCATCAAATTAACAGTGAAACACAAAGCTCGTGCAACGAAGCTCTTCCCTCCAGAAGAGTGATTTGCTCACAAAGCTTAATCCAGCCTCCCAGCAAGGAACCAGTAATATCCAGGTTCTTGGGGTTTTTCCATTTGAGCTGTCAGGCTTACCTCCTCGGAGAGACGACAGGTCGTACGACTCGAAGTCCGGCTGGGAGAGCATGTCTATGAACATGGTTGGTGTGCCGTATATAAAGGAGCATCTTCAGGAGGAGAATGAGAGAAAAGGTGAAGCTGCAGACCTGGAACCAGCGGCAGGCCCAGCTCAGCACCCCGTCCCATCTCAGCACCCCATCCTGTCCCATCCCAGCTCAGCACCCCGTGCCATCACAGCAGCAGCGCAGGGGCAGGCACTACAGCTGTGCTCTTCATCCGTGGACATATACATAAATATCCATATCTGTGCGTATTATACACACACAACAATAGCTTGTTTGTTTTACAAGCTACACACAAAGAACAAGCTGGAAATGCAACTTTCTCAGCAGCAAAGCTGGACTTGGAGGGCAGGTGGGTCAGTGTAAAAACACACCAGCAGCAGCAAACAGAGGCAGCACAACGTTTTCCAGCCAAAGCCCTACAGTGACCTGAAGAATCCCTTATCTTTGGGTAAAGAGAAGCGCGACAAACTCCCAAGCGCAGCTGAAAAGGCAGGATTTAGGCTCCTGTGCAAATGTGTGCGCCAGCAAACCTGCCTCTGCCGTGGTAGGAAGGAAGAGCACGAGCGATGGCCTGGCAGGAGAAACAAGGGACAAAAGCATCGCCCTGAGGCATCGACCTCCTCTGTAGAAAGACACAAACTCTCACTTCTCTCGAGACGCGGACTCCAGAGCAGCCTTCCCCTCAAAAGTGGGCGACGAGAAGACGCAGGAGGAGCCGTGCAGAGCCATCACCATGCAGCCGCCCACCGAGGCCAGGCAGTGGTAGAGCGGTGCGGGGATCCCAACGCGATAGTCCTGGCGCGAAGACAAAGACCAGAGTGAGCAGAAGAGATCTTCCAGCCCCCCAGGCAGCCCGTCTCACTGCTGAAGGGCAAAGATCCCAACAGAGGAGCTTTCCCCCGATTCACTGAAAATTTTCTGGATATCTGCACTCCTCTGTGTTCCCATTGGGTGGAAGCACGATGCTGATGCTTCCTGCCTTCAATAAAAATCAGCTTGGGAAGTTTTTGATGTCAAAATTTCATCCTGTAATTTCGCAGTGTCTGCTAAACTTATTGGTCTGGTAATGCTTACATATTATTTTTTGATACAGCAGAAGAGAGGAGGTGCTGTGACAGGCATGAAATGTGCAGGACTTGGCACATGCTATTAATTTTGTTTGGCTTTTTAAAACACCAAAGGTTCTGAAGGCTGACTGAAGCAGCCCATCTTTTTCCCAGATCAAAGCTGTGGTGTTAGAAATAAATACTTCAGAACTCCAAATAAAAATATTTGCCTTTAACAGCTTTTAAAAGCATGTACGAATAAAAAGGTCAGATTCTGATAAGAGTAGCGAGACTGTATACACGACATGAAACAAAGTCATGTAAAATAAATTTAAACCTCATTCAGCAGAATTCAAAGCCAACATCCAGAGCCTTGTAATCATTTGAAATTGCTATCCACCAAAGTGAAAATTTCACAATTTTCCTCCACAAAAATGTAGCTTCCCCCTTCAAAACCCAACCAAACACAAAACCCAACCAAACACAAAACACCACCACCAAACACCCACAAAACACCACCACCAAACAAAAAACAACCAAAAAAAAACACCTTCACACGAAGCTAAAATGAAACACCAGTGGTCTCTCTGGGGCAGTGGAGATCCCCCCCAGGCTCTGTTCCCCCCACCCACCTGCTCGGTGAAGCCCAGCCTCATCCCAATCAGGTTGGCGTTATTCACAATGTTGCTGTGCGAGAGGGTGGCTCCTTTGGGGCTTCCCGTCGTCCCCTGCAAGACACAGGGCATCATGGAATGATGACACCTTTTCCAAGGATGAGCTCCCTGTGCTCTCCAGAGAGATTTCCCTGGGTTGATCTTGCGCTTCATTCTCCACTGAGGCCTGGGAGGCTTTATTTTCTTTTTTAACAGCATCTTAACCCTGAACCACACAAAAAAAAGTGGCCCAAGTTCATTTGGACAGAATTCACATGGAACCCTCCCATCTCCATCAGCCCTTGAGAAAATGTTGAGTAGCAAGAACTGCAGGAGCAAGGGGAGATGCCAGAACATTTCCTCTGTCCTACAGAAGAAAGTGGAACCAGGGCTTAGTCTCAGAGGGCAGAAGACAAAGGGATGTTCAGCTCCCCGTGAGCCCAGCGAGGAACCCAACCACAAGGCATGGAGCAGGCAGAAGCACCTACTGAAGTAAACTGGATGTTGATGGGCTCATTGCAGGAGAGGCTCTGCTCCGTGGCTCGCAGCTGCTTCATGTGGCTGCTGTCCCCAGCCTGCATCACCTCGTCCATGTGGAAGGTGCCAGGCAGCTTGGAGTCCAGCGTGATGACAATGGATAGGTCAGGAAGCCTGGTAGAAAGAAAAGTACCATCAATGATAACAGAGCAAGGAGAAAACTGCCTGCGTAGGTCAGGGCAAACCTCCAGGACAACCTAAACCATTCAGATGAGACCCTGTGCAGGTCCTTCTGCTGGAGCTTGTGCTGTGCAAAGGAGAGGACACAAGGCAGGACACAGCTGTGAGTTCAGTGCAGAGACACCGAATGTTCTTAACCCACCTTTTGCTCTTTATTCCCCCCGGACTGGATTTTTCTAGCTCAGGACATGACTGCTTGAGAAGATCATAGTATTTCTGTGTTTTAAATTCAGTGGGAAACACCAGTGCCTTACAGCCAACCTGCGAAGGGAGACAAACTCATGAGAAGCCACGTTGGGTTGACGTTCAGGACACAATAAAGAGTGGTCACCGCTGTCACAGAAACACACACAGCCCTGTGACCCCACGTGGCCATGAACACCACACAGGGACTTTTCCACCTCTTTTTAAGGCATGAGCTATTTTGAAAACAAGAAGATTTTTTCATTCAGCCTTTACATTTACATAACCCTGAAACAAAGCACTTTACTCCAAGAATTTCTATTTCTTTTTCAGCAGAGATTTGCTGAATTTGACCCAGATTTACAAACTACTTTCATCTTCCAAAAAACACATTCTTGTCAAATAAACTATTTACATAAATTATTTACTCAGCAGTTTTCACTGGTTTCCCAAGGTCTGTGAAATAAGGAGACCAAGACTATGCCAATAAATTATTCCTAAGTACCCTCTGGGGTTTGTCAGAAGGGAAGACAAACATGTGCTCTACATTTTGGAACAATCTGCTCAGAACTCAAGGAATGGAGTCTGTGCTGGGATGTTCTTGGCCTTTGTAACTTTTTACTGTTAGTTCTTTCAAAGGACTATCCTGGTTGAACCAGCTTTGCAAACGGCCAGAACCAGCCCAGCTCTCCCTGATACACCCAAGTTCTGAACCAGCAGCTCATCCGTCCCATGTCCCCACTATCCCCTTGAACAGATGGCTGCTTGTGCGCGTTCTCATAACAAATCAATTAACGTTACCAGTAAGTGCCATACAAACCTTCCTGATGACAAACTCCAGTTCAAGGGCCTGGTAGGCTGGATTCACAGATGCCTGAAGAGGGAGAAACAAGAAGGTTGATCAGAGTTACCCTTGCCTTGAAAAGCCTCTTCCCAACGCACGTTCCAATAGAAAAGTTCTCCCAGGGACAGGGTGCACTCAAAGCCGCCCCTCCTCTCCAACACATGAAAATAAGAGGTCCCCACTACAGGGATTTCACATTCACCAGAAAAAGTAGCTGAATTCCGTGTTTGCACAAAAGAAAACAATCAGAGAAGAGATTTATGTGAGGTAGTCACCAAAACCAGACCTCCTGTCTCCCAAGCAGACGTTCCGTCCAATGAACTGAAGACTCAGAGCTCAAGAGCGAGTCAGGTTTCTTAACAGACAACCACAAAAATACCAGCTTTCTACTGTCCAGCTCTCCACAGCAGCAGTACTGGTCACTAGAGTTCACATGAGGTTCATACTGAGCTCATCCACCCTCTTACTGTGTCTTAGCAGACACCGAGACGAACCACGATGAAGAAAATGCACCAGAAGGTACAGTGTAGTTCTCACCGCAGTGCACTGTCTAAATAAAATGCATTTTGGTCAATGTACCAGGTCATACTACCAAATGAAAATTGGCTTGGGGGGATATGCAACTTGGGCTACTTTTTTAAGTAAGTATTTGCACCATGAAGCAATACAGGTCCTGTTGAGGAGGGATCTAAATAACTGGTAACTTTAGGACAGCAGCATATTACATAAAATAGGTCCTACAGGCAAAAGCATGTCTCCATCTATCATCGGCTACTGCAATAGTTCACAGCAACCCATTTCTTGCTGCTCCTTGCTCTGCAGTCTGCTTTCCTACACAGCGGATAAAGCAGAGGGCTGTCCAGATATTGTTTGAACACTGGATTCAGTTATAACCAATATACTACAGAAAAGCGTGGAAAAAAGGGACAACAAACTTTACTCCCCAGCATCTCCTATTGCTTCTTTGCCTCCATGTCTTTTCCCAACAGGCTGCTAAAAACTCAGACACAAACTCCTCACCAGGATGATTCCTGCCTGGGCAGTTGCAAACTGCATGAGAACCCACTCGTATCTATTAGGACTCCACATCCCCAGCCGGTCTCCCTTCTTCAGGCCAAGAGCCAGCAGCCCAGCTGCTGCCTGGTCCACCTGGAAAACACAAAACAACCTGAGGATCACACAGGGGATGCAGTGGGGATATTTGTCTCCAGGAACCGCTTTCTGGGGAAAAAGCACCATCTTTGCAACTGAAATTGAACAGCATGTGCTCCTGCTGCACAGCATGTAAGTGTGTTCCAGGTGTGCAGACATATGTATAAACATTCTGAGGTATTCACGAAGTTTGTATAGTTTTGTTATGTTCTCAAATGAATTTATGAAATCTACCTTGCAGGAGAAAAATATTGAGGAAAAGCTGTTCTCTGAATTACAGCCTACTCTTTAAAATTAGGGTAAGCACATCTAATCTTACTTATCTGAATGGGTGTGACCAAAACTCTAGTAAATCTAAAATAAAAAAAACCCAAACAATATTTCCTATCGAAGATCATATCACACATTTAATAGAAATTTTCCAGGTAGTTAGCCTTGAAATATTGGCCTCCATTCAGAACACATATAGACATGTATTTTTATGTAATATGCACACATACATACACAGGCACAGATACACCCACACACATGTTTGCATATGATATTGATGCCAAGCTTTTGACTTTGCTCCATTGCCTTTGTGCTTGGACCAGGAACCTCCACACGCTCAGGACCTCTGACAGAGTGACTAATGCAAGAGCTGGCGCCTACTCCCGTGGAGAAAAACACCCTGAATCAGCCTATAACACATCAGATAAGGGTGATAATTTTAAAGTATGAAAGTTCATCCTGGGAAACCTAGCACGCATTTTAGGTAGGTTGCTTCCTCCCTTTGATCTTGAGACTGGAAGGAGGACAAAGGCAGCACACACCCATCGGGTGTTTGCTGGGGAGGTGTCATTGCCCGCTGCTCAGGGACAGGGTGAAGATCCACATCAACACATCTCACTCCTGAGCTGAGCCATGAAACCATTTTCATTTCTCCATCGTGCCTGCTGCTGCAATTATCCTCCCGCCGGGGCTCTCCAAGGGGCAAACCAGGCACTCACCTCCTCTTTAAAATGAGCAAACGTCTTCCGAACCCCATCTCGGTAGAAGACCAAGGCTTCGCGGTCAGGAAACCGCTCCACAGTCTTATCGAGGCACTGGCCCACGGTTTTGGTGAGAAGGGGGATGTCTGAGGTCCCCTGGACATAGCTGTTGGCCAGCCTGTGGGAGGCAGACAGCGTCCCTGTGTGCAGGGCACTGCAAAACAGAAGATGTGGGTAGAGCAGTAGGAAAAAGCATTTTGGAATTATCAAGGCTTTCACTGAGTTCCGATCACCAGCAGAAAAGCAGCGACCTCCCCTCAAACCGCAGCTCCCAACCATCCCAGCGGCGCAGCTCTTGCCTCGGTTTCTCTCTCCAGCTCCTCCTGCTCGGAGCCCCTCTCTGCCTCGGCAGCCAGACCCCACCTCGGGCAGCCCCGCTTCCCCTGTCCCTCCTCACCGCTTCCCTGCATCCCTGTGTCCCAGCTGCTCCGTCCCTCCTCAGGAGGTGACCAGAGAGGACGGGGTGAGGTGACACTTGTGGGGTGCACAGCTCAAAGGCGAAGCCCCAAGATTCGCTGCATAACAGGGGGCTTCCCTGCCCTAGAGAGGAAAAGCAGATCAGCCTCGACTCCCACTTTCCCCATTCATTGCAGAATCAATATACTGCAAAGACTTGCTCCTATTTACTGTAAAAAATTTGTTTTCCTGCCCATGAGAAAGAAAACCTAGCATGAAGCTACTTTCTCTACGGGGTGGAGTTCAGCCTCGAGATAAGCACAAAGCAAGAGTTTATATTCCAGAAGGAGTTTTGCTCTGAGAGCTGAGTGGATGGCCTGACCCTCTTTCCGCATAGCTTTTCAGCAGGTGGAGAGTTGTGCAACTCCCACGGCCCCTGTTCTGCCGTCCCTCCTAGAAGAGCTGTTGAGCAACTCATATCAAAGCTGTAAGGGCTGCCTCAGGAGGGAGGACAAGTGCTAAACAGAACTTTCTTTTAGTGTTTGAAAGCTCCTGGGCAAGGCATATAGATAAAGTGGGAGATGAAAGGAAGCTCTGCAGAAAAAAAAAAAGACTTTATAAAGATAGGTGATATAAAGGAAAGGTTGCAAAAGCTCTAACCCAAGGGAAGGACAAACACCCTGGGAAAGCAGTAAAAGCCACTGCAGCCACCGTCACAGCCACCCACTGTTTGAAACTATGACCAGAGAAGTGGCCTCAGACGAACAGCTCCAGCCGCTCACGTGGGCAGACAAGGAAACCACAGACCATTTGCAAAAAGCATTAAGTCGAGACAATTGTGCTCGCATCTCTCTACAGTCAAGTCACCTCCCACAGCCTGGAAGGGCTGGAGTGGCCAGAAAGCAGCTGCTGACCTGGTTGCACAAGAGAACTTTCCCCAAGCAGCATGTTGGGGTCACTGGGCGTGCAGCAGGCTCGGCACTGGGCAGGAACAAGTGAACAGAAGCATTTCATGTAGCGCAGTTCCCCTGGGGACAGCACCCAGAGAAGTAATTGGTAAAAAACGAGGTTCGACACATTATTCTACCATGTGATTGAAAGACAAAAAGCAAAACCTCACCATAAAAGGAGACTGGAGAAGGGAGGAAAGATTATCAGAATATTCAGGTTGCGACAAAATTGAATCACAACCCAAAATGTCCAACAGACACAGTGTTCCGCTCATCAGCCAACCTTCAGGAAGTACTTGCACAACCCTGCATTGCTAAGAGGATGGTATTTTCTATTGTCATGTCTTGGCAAAGCCCTAGGCAGACCAGAATTTCTGGTCTTTCTCTCTCTTTTTTTTTTTTTTTTTTTTTCCAGGGCCTGAAGAGCCAAAGGGTTTCACTGATCTCACAGGAATTTTCACACTAAATGCAAGAAGTTGCAAAGCCAAGCAAATGACAGTTCCACCTCCTGCCTTCACAGCTATGGCTTCTTCCCTTCCCCCAAACATGGGGATGAAAGAACATCAAAGAGCAGTGAAATATCTTTATAAAGCACTGCCCTCCAAAACACTCTGAAAATACTGCTGTTGCCCCTCACTGCATGAAAACACGCCCAGCTTGCTCTCAAAGGTCCCAAGCATTCACACTGCCAAATGAAAGCATCAGCAGATTTGAAATTCAGGCCCAAGATATCTCATGTTCATAATCCAGAGTCACTAACTCCTCTCAAAGTGTCTGCTCACATGGTTTCCTCAAATACATTATGGAAAGCAAAATTCACAGCTGTCACCTATGTGAGCTCCCTGAATTCTGGTCTGATGCTCCTGTGTGCTTCAGCATTTCTGTATCACTTATCTCCAGGCCACGGCAAGAGGGAAAGGTGTGGGATAAAACCCAGCAGGCTGCTGGAAGCACTGGGGGTCGAGAATGGAAGGAATAACAGAGATAAATGATACATCCATTATCAGGAGCATCATGCTGGAAAGAATGTAGGGTCAGTTTATAGCCTATAGCCAACAGCAAGTGTACACATCTGATCTGAATGTATTGAGAAACTGCTACAAAGAAAGGGTCCAAAGGATTTACAGATATTATTTTTGTTCAGCTTTGTTACAGAAAACAAGTAATTCACCCTCCACCTCTCCCTATGAAGCATCTGGCACTGCTGGAGATAAAACAAGACCAACAGTCTGATATTGCAGCAGCTCCCATTTCCCTGCCTCAGACAGATGAGAGCAAATAAAACCCCGCTTGCTCTTGGGTCTCAGTGTAAACTGTTGAACAGATGACTCCTAGAGAGCACATACCTTCTGTGGGCAACACATTCCAGGAACAAGATGCCTGTGGTGCCGCAAACCAGCCAGCCCAGCCCTCCTGCAAAACTCTGTGACCCCAGAGCTCAGCAGCGCAACCGAATGGAGAAACGTCAGAGGCCCAGAAAAGCAAAAATCACCCTCTCCCACTTCATGCAAAAGGCAGGCAAGCAGCTGAATGCTGGCAGAGCCAAAAGCTCTCCGGCTCCACAGCAGCCAGCAGAAACCGTCGGACTGAAGCACACACTCTCGACTAATCCTAAGAGCAATTTATATTTATCTCTGAATAGCCCCAACTAACATTTTGTAGTTGTTGATATAAGATAACCAGCTTTGTTTTTCACCTATAGCTCTTTTGACAATCTCTATAGCAATTATCAAAAGTGATGAATGCATGGCAGAGACATTGGCATAACCTCCCGTCCCCTGCGTATGAACACGCTCCAGCAGTGATGGACATTGACCCAACCTGCGGTGCCGTCCCTTCTGCATGTGGGTGAAAGGCTCTGCCCTCCCAGGGCTTGGGACCCTTCCTGACCACAGGACACATATTTGGAAAGGTTCCCAGACTCCACAGCCGGTTCCTTTGTTCATGGATGTCTACCAGGAGCTTCTGCCCACAAAGCATGAGCTTTTGGGTCTTCTACATGACATAATCGCAATAAAAGGGTGGCAGAAGTTAACCCTGCTCTGCTCTGTCCTTACCTCTTCTTCTGTTTTTAAAACAGCCCCGCTGACTAAAGAGTTAACTAGGTTCCGATTACTTTTTTTGTTTGTTTTGGTTTGAGGAAGGATCAAGTCCCCAAAGCTTTCAGACTCCTACTACAGCAGACTTTTTGGTTACATTTTCCACTCTGCACTCTTCCTGCCAAATGAATAAATACTGCTTAATTCTAGGAGCAGAATTTAATAAACTTTTAAATAACATTACTAGGAATGGTTTACTCCTCTAAACACGCTGCCTTTTTCTCCAAGCACTTTGCGTTCCTACCCCTCAGTTTCATTTCTGGGCTGGAGGCCAAACTGCAGTGAACTCTCTGTCCTGTTTCCCTTCTGAACCCATTTCCTAAAAAGAGATTCCCAGACTGAAATTGTCACTTCAGCCATCTCATTCCTAATCCCAACGCAGCTGAAAAAGAAACACTCGGACCCCATACGTAGAAAAACAAGGGCTGCTCCCCACAGTTCTTGGGGAGTCGCTCCCTGGTAGTCATGCCTCCCAGTGAGTATTAGGCTCTGGATCTCTGATAAACCTTCAAAGCCTTTCCCAATGCCAGTTACTGCAATTGGGATGGAGCTGCTGCACAAAGAAAGTTCAGCCCTGGGGACAGGTTTACATCTCTCTGCATGCTACACAGGACTCGTCCCTGGCCCTGGTTCCCTCCCAGTCCGGGCGGTCAGACCCAGGGGAGGCAGCCACTTTGGAAGGGTTTTAGGGAAGCCAAGCAACAGCAACATACACTGAGAATGAAACCTTCAGCTGAATCTGCCCTCTCTGCATGCATATACCCCCATGGCTCTGCAGCAGTCCCTGTCACACATGGTCTTCACCCCCTAGAGCCCCCAGCCCCATCCCTACAGCCCCCTCATCCCTCCAACCCCTATAGCCCCCCCATCCCTTCTCACCCATGGTCCCCTATGCCCTATAGCCCCCCATGCCTTCCATCCCCTCTGACCCTGAGCCCACCATCCCCTACAGCAGCTCAACACCTAGAGTCCCCCCATCCCCTCTCACCCACAGCCTCTCGTCCTCTACAGCCCCCCATCCTCAGTCCCCACAGCCCTCTACCCCTATAGCCCTCATTCCCTCTCCCCATAGCCCTCTGTCCCCTATAGCTCACATAGTCCAACCTTCCATTCCCTATAGCCCACTCCCGCTGTCTCCTCTCTCTCCCTCCCCTCCCCTCCCCTCCCCTCCAGCTCTCACCCTCCGTTGCCGCAGCCCCGTCCCCTCCAGTCCCCCTCTCCCCGTCCCTACCTGCCCGGCGGGTCTCCCCGCCGCCCGCCCGCCCAGTGCAACAGGGGCAGCCCGCGGCGGGACAGCGCGGCCAGCCGTGCCATGGCCATCCCTGCGGCGGCGGCGGGAGCCGGGGTCTCGGGCCGGTCCGCCGCTCGGTGCGCGGGGGCGGTGCGCGGTGCGGTTCGGTCCGCTGGGACGGGGCACAGGAGGGAGCGCCCGCCGTGCGCAGGCGGCGGGGGCGAGCTGGGACACTCGGCTCCCACCGCACAGCCCCGGCAGAACCCCGCCCCAGCCGCTTCCCTGTCCCCGCCCTGCACCTCCGTCCGCGTGTCTCCCCGCTCCGCTATCGCTTTTTTCAAACTGCTCCATCAACCTCTTTCTGCCGAACACCAACCACCACTGCACCCCAACCCTGGCCTTGCCGTGCACCCCAAACAAGCCCCACACCCTGGCTGCCATGATTTTTGTTACAACGCAGCCAACACCATGTGCCTCCATTTCTTTCCGTTGCTTAGTGCCTGAGCCTTTTGAGTCACTGATTGATTTCCAGCCCTATCCACTTAATGAGTTACCACAGTTAGCAACTCATTAAAGCTTTAAGCACTCCCTGGCTGCCCGTACCCTGCTACGGGTGGAAGAGGGTTTGTACTGCAGGAGCATCAGTGTGCTCAGAGTTGTAAAATCACAAAAAAAGTCTGTGATCCAAAACCCTCTCAACTTAAATAAACAAAAATAAAGCTGACTTTCGGTTTGATCTTCCCACGTTCCAATCAATAGCCTACAGGATTAATCCCAGTTAGGTATGAAACCAAGAATTATGCAGAAGTCAATGTGACCTTGACATTCGGGTATATTTGTTCGAAATTGTCAAAGCAAAGACAGCCCGAACCAGTAACACTTCATGCACCATTAAGATATTTATTTCAAATGAAGATTTAAAAATCTGCCTTCAAGTTAATCGCAAATAAGTAGGTAAGTTTGTAACTAGTCCACACTCGTTTCCTTCTACTAAGAGTCAAAGCCCCTTGGACTTGTGTAAACCCTCAGCCCATAAGTGCAGATTTCAGTCTCTGCAGCACTATGCAGACAAAGGCCTTTTCCAGCCATGCAGAGGGTCTTGCTCAGATTCCCAGAAGCCCCTCCGGGTTTTGCCCTCAGGAGCAGGACTGTACATGGTGCCTGGCAGCTGGGGAAGGGAGCTGGGGCTGTGTGCTGCGTGGCACCTCCCGAGAGCCCCTCGCTGCCGCGGGGTAACACAGGGCTTAGGCCAAGGTTGCCTCCCTTGGCGTCTGTGCTGGGAGATCTGGCAACGTGAGGGTTCCTCACTTGGGAATTGGTTGTCGTCTGGCCCTTCCTCACCCTCCAAACCTTGTTGTGAAAAGCTGAGGGACAGGAGAGGTTCTTGCACAACTAGACCTCTCTTTTCTCAACTGACAGGTTTGTAATCTCAGCTCAGCTTTGGAGAAACAATAACCCGCTCCGAGAAACTTCTACAATCTCCTGGATGAGAGCACACAAACCTCAGACTGATTTTGTTATAGTTTCTACAAGGCAAATCCTTGTTTGCTGTTTTGGGCTGCCTTTGCTCAGAGACTCCAGTGCTCTCGGTTACCTCTGTGCTGAGCTAACACAGATCTTGTGGCGTTGGGAGAGACCTACTGGCAGCTTAAAATCTGACCAAAGCACCCACGGGAGAGATGTGCTGGAGTAAGTTAAGACACCTTTGTGAGGTCCTGTACATCGCAATTTGCTTTCCAGGTTAGTACTCTCTGTAGTCCCATTACTGGGTAACACTAATTTTGCTCTGCCCCAGGCTCCTTTTCTCTTTCACTGACTTTCTCCTCAGCAGGTCTGTTGAGACAAGAGAACGTTCTGCTTGTGCAGCGCTGGAGCTTTGGCTCAAAGCAGGGACATCGATTGCACGTCGTGAAGAGAAACACAGCCAAGAGCGGATTCACCACTCTCACTGCGGAGCCTGCGAGGAGGCTGAAGCGGCAGCGACTGCCGTTGTAAAACGACGTACGGACTGCTCGGTTTCTGTGCTCGTATTGGGATTATTAGTCATTAAACGGTTGTTTTATCGCGGGGTGCTGCGTGGCCCGTGAAACCAATGATGGGGTGATGATGGGGTGATGATGGGGTGATGATGGGGTGACAGATGTCCTTCCCCCCGCGGGACGGTCTCACGGTGAGGGCCACTGACCGGAGGCCGAACTTCTGCCGGCCTGGCGGAGGGGCCGGGGCTGCGCTCGGGGCTGCCCCGGCGCGGTTACCGGTGTCCCGGGGACCCGGTGTCCCGGTGTCCCCGGGCTGTGCTCCGCTCCGGGCCGGCAGGGGGAGCGCTCGGCCCGGTGCGGACGTGGACGCGGAAGTGGGTGGCGGAGCCGTGGCCGAGCCGCCCCCGCCCGCACCGGCTCCGCTGCTGCTCGGCTCCCGGACCCCGCCGGTGCCCGCCGCCATGTCTCGGGGTGGCGGGAAGGGGCCGAGCCTGAAGGACAAGCTGGACGGTAACGAGCTGGACCTGAGCCTCTGCGACCTGAACGAGGTGCCGGTCCGGGAGCTGGTGAGTGTCCGGCCCGCCCGGCGGGGACGGGACCGCAGCCCCGGGGAGCGGCTCTGCCGGCTCGGTCCCTGGGAAGGGGCCGCGCAGCGGGGTGCAGATGTGGGCAGGGGAGCCAGATGTGCGCGGGGAGGGGGGACAGATGTGCCGGAGGTGTGGGTGAGCCCGCCCGCACGTATTTAAAACAGCAGCGAGTGGGGCTGCGTGTCCTGTCGGCCGAGCAGCTGCCGCTGCTCACAGCTATTCCGCGATAAGGAGCTGCCCCGAGCCCCAGAAATCGATCCAGGTCTGACGTGGTGACCTCGGAGGCAGCCGGTGGGGGGGACGGACAGACTGATGTGGGAGAAACCGCAGAGGGTGAAGCAGAACTGGCAGGTGTCAGAGGGTAGGGGTGTGCCTCGGTGGTGATTTAGTGCTTTGTTTCTCTCTTTCAGGCTGCTCTTCCAAAAGCGACTATATTGGATTTATCCTGTAACAACCTAATTTCCTTGCCGGTAAGGTGCTAGAGAGGTGGACGAACTGCTGGGAAATGTTTAGAAAAGATAACGAGGGGTTCAGGAGAGGTTCACCAGGAGGTTTGGAACTGGCACCTTCCCCATCCTGGGGTGGTTGGATGACTCCGCTGGCACTGACGGGTGCTGGTGGGTGGTTTTGGCTGAGGCACGAGAGAAAAGGGTTGCAGTGCGTGAAGGATGCAGCATCCTCCTGCCAGAGGATCCCCACGTGAATACACACCAGTTTCATCAGCAGCGGAGTCTGGGGGTTGTATCTGTGTTACTGCCATACGCCACCTTGTCAGTCTGTCTGATTTCCCTCCATCACAGGTCTGTAGTAAGTTAAGGATTTCTGGCTTATGTAAGGCACAGGCTATCTCCATGTACTCCTCACTGAGGTTCCTCCATACAGGTGCTGACAAGCTTTTTCTGATCTTTGGGTTTGGTTTTTAGTCAGACTTCTGCAGTTTGATGCACCTGGTGAAACTGGATTTGAGTAAAAATCGGCTTCAACAGCTGCCCTTGGACTTTGGCCGCCTGGTCAATCTGCAGCACCTGGACCTTCTGAACAACCGTTTAGTCACCCTGCCAGTCAGCTTTGCACAGCTCAAGGTAAAACTGATTGCTGGGCAGTTACGTAAAGCTTTGGGATGCAGCCCAGGGTCTTGTGATCCATCTCAAGTTGATTTCTCTGGTAAAGCATCCATCCTGCTGACTACCCATTCCAAAATCCAGCTGGCTCTGCACTGCAGCCCAGTGGAAATTATCTCACAGCTACTGAAAATGCCTCTGCTCAGGCTCTCTGCTTGTCTTTCTTACCTGTTTCATTCATGTGAAAACTAAGTAATTCTTTTCTTCTGCTTTGGATCTCTTAAAAAAAAATCACAGTGCTGCTGTGCTCTTACAGCTTTCCCTTTATTGTTCCTTTCTGCAGAATCTGAAGTGGCTGGATCTGAAAGACAATCCCCTGGATCCTGTCCTAGCTAAAGTAGCAGGAGACTGTCTGGATGAGAAGCAGTGTAAACAGGCTGCCGTCAAGGTAAGGAGTCTGCCCGTATTCTCTTTTTCTTTTTTTTTCCTTACTTCGCTTTATCGGTGGTGGTTCTTCGTCTTTGTGCTTTGCAAGCTGGGCAGCTGCTGCAGCAGTTTGAACTTTCTTCAGCCAGTGAGGTGCAGATTCACTGCGCTGACCTCACCGCTTCTGTGCCTGTAGAGAGCAAACATGAGGCTGAGTAGGATCCTCTTCCATTAGGGGAGTTGGTCGCCAAGGAAGAGGAGGCATAATGAGACAAAACAATCCACGTCTAGGCTGATAGTGTAAAAATCTCTGGAGAAGCTCTGACAAATGATAGGCTTACATAAATCAAAGCGTTCTGTGATTTTCTGTATCAGCTAACTAGTTTGGCACGCTTGTTTTTTAATGGAAAGATCTGTTTCTTAACTGCAAAGATCCATGTGGGAAGGTGCGGGCTCTCTTCAGAGCCATACCTGTCAGAGTGAGTTGGAGTTGGGTACAGCCAGCTGACTGTCCCCTGCTCTGCTCCGGCTGTTCCGATTTGAAATGAGCTTGGAACCAGCCCCCTGCAGAGACCTCAGGTTGTGTTCTTGGGCCTTGCAGGTTCTGCAGCACATGAAAGCCATCCAGTCTGAGCAGGACCGACAACGGCAACGGAAGCTGCAGGCAGAGCGAGGTAAGCACAAAAAATCCTCACGTGCTGTCTGCTGAGGAGTGATCCTGACCTCTCTTACACGCCCAAATGTACTGATTGCCATCTAACGAATTGCAATCTAAAAAATACTTGTAACTATCAAAATCCTGAGGACTCTGGGAGTAGCAAGGTAGAAGGGCCAGAGGGAGAAAGGTGGCCGGGGGTAGCTGTGTGATTTCTTGCCTGAATGACAGTTAGATTTCTAGATGGAATGTGCTATATGTTACCTATAAAAATATGAAGGAAGAGCACAGGATTTGTTTTAAGGGAAACCTAATTCTGAGGGAGCAAAATGCAACATATGTAATATAGAAAAAAAAAAAAGTATTATTATTTGTTAATAACAGGGAACAGATAAGCAGGTAATAAGGAATGCGGCAATGACAACCCTTTACATAAAAGGAAATAAACTTCCTATTAATTCCCAGAAATGGAGAAGAAGCGTGAAGCAGAACAGCGAGCAAAGGAGGCTCAAGAGAGGGAACTGAGGAAGCGAGAGAAGGCAGAAGAAAAGGAACGCAGAAGACGGGAGTATGATGCTCAGAAAGCTGCAAAACAGGAGATGGAAAAGAAAACTAAAAAAGAAAATGTGCAGACCCGAAGTAAGTAGTATCCATTGTGGGTGGGATTGCCTCAGATTTCATCTTCATCACATTTTGATGCTGCCAGGTTTACTTTTATGCAGCCCAGGTACTGGGAGAGGGTTGGAGTTGGGGGGGGAACCTGTAGGACTTCTAAGAAGCTCAACTGCTTTCCCTTTGCCCCGTTATCTGTGTTCTCAATGAGCTGCTGACCTACAAGATTCAGAAAGTTCTTCAGCTGCTCCTACAGAGGGCTTCCCTCCACTCTTTTCTTTTTAAATGTACTGAACTATATGTACAAAAACCAGATCTTGTGCAGCACAGTGGTGCTTTACACCCCGTTCACTGCTGCCCAGGAAACTAAATCTGAAGCTTTTCATCCTAAATGGGTAGATCCTGTGCATCTATTTATTAACCAGTTAAGCGATGAAAATTTGTGACAAAAGACAACTGCAGCACAGGCTAAGGTATCTTACCTGAACAGCTTGTTTTGGAATGTAGATTTAAAGATACTTGATTCATTCTTCACATTCTCTGTCTTGTAAATGTGTTCCAGAGCCCGCCTCCAGCTCTCGTCCGCCTCCACCACCCCGGCACAACCACTCCTGGTCACGGTCGGTGCTGCGGGTCCTGCTCTTCGCGCTGCTCTGCGTCCTCTGCACATTGGCTGCTTGCAAGCTGACGGAGCTGCGACGCCAACCCCTGTGCATCAGCGTGAACACTCTCTACGAGGACATGTTAGCCGCTCTGCAAAACCACAAAACCCTGCAAAATCTGCTACAGCAGAACTCGCAGCAGTGATTGTCCCAGACGGGCATTTGCTTCGTCAGCATCTCCCTCCACCATCTACGCAGCCAGAATTCCTATGGAATTGTGTTCTGATGAAACTGCTTTTAATCTGTCAGCAGTGGGTTGCTGGTCCACTCCCCCCAGAGCAGTTATTGTTCAGATCATCTTTGCTGTGCATGTTTCGCAGTCGGCCTGTAACTCCCATTATTTGCCCATGGTAACCTAAACTAGTTAACCCCTCTTGCCTCCAAGAGATGTTTAAATTGGGAGATACAGCAAACCGCCGATCTATAAGAGTGAGACAAAAAACCAAAACCAAAACCAACCTGTGCATTATCTGGGTAGCTATAGCTCTATCCTGGAGGTAGGAGGTTTTTAATACATATCCATTCCTTGCTTTCACTTCTACTTGTGCTAAAATTGATGATATGGCTGTATGGGAATAATACACTAAGGCCTATTCCAGGACCAACGACAGGTGTGTAGGATGGCTGCGCAGCTGCGGGTTGGGGTGAAGGAGCTGATGTACTATTGAAAGGAGCTGAAAATTTTCAATACAACGGTTTTCGCAGCAGTTTGTCTGAACTAGTCATTTATGTTGTTAATCCAGTTTTAGTTTGAATTAGGTCTTTTAAGAAACAGCTAAAAATTATTTCTGAGTATATACGGTAATGATTTCTGAGTACATATATTTTAACCAGCTAGTGCCAACAAAGCGGCGAGTTGACTGCCTGTTGCAGGCTGCAGTGGTGGCACTGGGTGGCACTGCAGGCTGAGGCAGGCGGGGAAAGGCTTCGCCTTGGGGTGTCAGGAAGCCTGGGAGGTTTGGTGGTTTGCAACTAGATGAGAAAACTCACCTCTGCAAAAGCCTATGAATTATGTATAATTTTCTTGCAGAGAAAACCAAACAGAAGTTTGTTGTAGCCTTAAGGGCTTTGAGAGCACTAAAATGAAGTGCAAACACAGTGGTAAGTGCAGGTTTCAGAGAATACCCATGCTACAGGCTCCGCTGAGACTTGCCTACATTAGTCACCGGAACAGCTCCCTCCCTTCTAATACCTGGAATTATTGCTGGTGATAGCAGTGCCATGAGGAAATAATCTATAGCATTTCACACCAAGGTCAGCATTGGAGCAGCAAGCCTTCACTTTCACCACTAGGACTGTGGTTGCCCGAGTACCACGCAGAAAAAAGCAACAGCATGAATATCATGGAAAAGGCAGGAAAGGCAGCCTGTCTCGGGCTTAGCAGTACATATGTTTTCTAAGCTTCCTTGAAACAGCTTTAGGCTTCACTTTTGGTATCTAACTCATCACATTTCTTAAGAGGTCCTTGCTTACTATCCAGACATGTTCGGAAACACAAGCGCCACTCAAAGCGACATTTCCTCCCTGCAGACATCCCTGCTGGTGCCTGGCAGGACTCCACTGCTTTGCTGTCAAGGTGAGCGCTGCTGAAGTTTGCAAACGCCAGGCTAACAAGTTTGATCACTTGAGGTGAGAAGTGCTGCTGGCCAGGCCGGGGCTCCTGCAGAATCCCTGGAGGTAGTGTGGCGGGCGGGCAATTCTTCACTCGAGGCGGCACAGTTCCAAACGGGAACGTCCACACACCAGGCACAGTTCAATTCACTCTCAGCACTCATCTCAGTAAGTGCTACTGTCACATGAGATCTCAACCATTCTTGTGTGCACATAAGTGCTAATTAATGGCTTCATGGACAGGCAAGTATGTTCTCCAATCTAATTAAAATAAAGCATTTTCTGCCAACTGTTTAGACCTCATAATTCCAGCGCATATAATCAGATTTCAAGACCCTCTATAGATTAAGATGTCTGGAGACTGAATCAGGGCAGTCTAAATTTATATCTGAAAATTAGTCTTACTCACTCCCATCTGCCGCAGCAGAAAACTGAGACTGTTTTGTGAGGTAAAGTTCTTCCACCTCACCAGAGCAGGTGCTGGGGGGGCAGCACCATGTTGCTTTAACATTCAGATTTTTCACACTGGAGAGAGAACTACTTGCAATTTAGGAGAGCAGTAACAAGTATTCCTTTCAACAGGTGACAGACCTGTCTATACTCAAGATGGCACATTAAAAAGCAAAGATCATTATTATTATTCAAAAGTATTTATTTCTAGGAAGACAAATAAAAGGAAATATCAGTACTGTAAGCCATGTCCAAGTCATGCTCTAATGGAAGATGTTCACCATCTTGTGTAAACTCCAGCCACTAAGCAATTTTATCCAACTTTCTTCTGCTAAAGTCTAAATATGTTTTAAGTCTTTAAGCTAGGATCAATGATTATTTGTTATCTAAGCACTTCTTCTCAGGAGGAAGCTGAGTACTTAAACCAAGGAAGCAGGAAAATCCTCATTCCTTGGGGCTACCCCATGAAATCCAAATAGAGATCAGGGTCGTTGGAAGTCATCTGCAGATAGATTCGTCGGGAGAGCTCTGGTCCGATCCGCCGGGAGGTGGCTGTCACACCCTCTCCGCGACACACGGGGATATTAGCCAGCATGTTTTCTCGCTCGTGCTCCGAGGAGCATCTGCTATAGGCCTAAAAGCAACGCAAAGGAACAACGGTATCAGCCATTTGCATCCATTGCTCAAAAAAACCCAAAATAATCAAAGCTATGCACCCATGACTGCTCTACCCTCACACAATACATGCTCATTTTTCACCGGGTCTCTCCCCAGACCTCATCTGTGAGCTCAGAGGCTGATGCAGAACCAGTGCTGCTCCCTCAGCAGTCTGCTCTGCAAAGCCAAAGCAACGGGTGCCAAGGAATCGGTTCCTTCACTACTTTACTGAATAGCTCATACAGAATCATTGCGTCAAATTAACTACCAATTAAATGATTTCTGTCACTCCTTACACTAGTTGACTGTCCGCACACAGTGCTCGGTATTCCTGAGGTGTCCTCACCTGGACCAGCAGCTGAGGAGAAGGGTAGGCAGAGACAACGGCATCAGCCATCTCGAGGCTGACTCGGTTAAATTGCTGTATCTGCCTCTTCCAAACTTCAAAGAGACCCTTTCCAGAATGATCCACTCTCACTCCTCCGCACCACCGCTTATCTAAGTAGAAAGAGAAGCCCGTCTTCTCTCGCTCTCGCCTAGGGAAAAGAAAGAATGGGAAAGCAAATGAGACAACGAGGCTATGACAAAAACCCTATTCCTGCATCTGTTGTCACGTAGCTAGAGCGCCATTTCTCACTCCATGCTCTTAGAGACACCACTGGCATCAAAGTAAAAGCTAAAAATTTTACCCTATTTTCTTTAACAATTTCCTTGTTTAAGACTCAGATTTCCTACTGAAAAAGGAAAATAAACAACCTTGTACTTGGCAGCAATCCTAACACAAGCCAACACACGTACATAGTGGTAAACAAGAATCCACTTTCCGACTGTCAACCACAATAAACCACTTTTACATGTCATTTTTAATGGCATCTTATCTCTTCTCATGGCTGAGATGTAAAATACAGCAGCTGCTGTGACAGGAACGCTCGGATTGTGTGAGACTGCACAAGATGGCTTTCTCAGCTATCACTGTGCAACACACTGTGCTCCTTCCTTATCAATGAAGGCAACTAAACAGCTCATCCTCAATAACATCTCTCTTGGTTACCTACTGGAAAAGAAAAGCTCGGGCTGTAGGAGCCCAACCCTACTTGTGCTCCCTTCCCCCTCCTAAAATCAGACTGAGAACAAGAGCTTCGCTTGGCATCAAGATTTCAATGTGAAATAAGGGCCTGTGCTCGCCCCTCCTCTGGCAGGACACCAGTTTCTGAGAACTAACCCTGCACTGAAGGAGCTGCATCAGGAGCTGCTCTGTGTTCCCAGGTCCTTTAAAAATCATTATACTGGGTCACACCAAAGCGCAGCTGCGTACCTGCTGTTCCCTCCCAGTAACCGTGGAAGTGCAGCCTCTCCAAAGAGGATGTGACCAAACCTTACTCACCTGAACGGTGCTTCAGCTACAGCTTTTGTCAACATAGTGGCAAATTCTCCAAGCTCCTCGCAGCTCTCAAAAATGTTGACTTGGATTTTGGACAGCTGCAGATCCACCAAGGCCTGTAATCATTAGAAACAAAAAATGGAATGATTGATCTTCTCCCATCAAACCCCACTCTTGTCTGAAACGAAAAAGGGGCCACAACATCTTGCTATAGGACAAGAACATCCACTCTCTACCCATTTTGGGAACAGTTTAAGGCACTGAAGTACTTAGGGGTAGCCTGACTCCTGCCAGTTAATACCAGTTTAGCACCATCTCAGCTGCCGCAGCTCCTCGGTGCTGGGTTTTCATTATACACCGCATGCCCAGACCGGAGCAGCACTGACGTGCTTCGCCAGCAGGACACAAAGGGCAAGAGGTGCTGTCCAGGATCAATATTTCACTGTCCAGGATCAGTGAACAAGACACGTCAGTCCGCAGGAGAGCAAGTACATTCCAGCAGTGGGGAACTGACCCCACAGAGCTCTGTCCACAGACACACAGGCTGACAGTCTGAACCTCCCCATCCAAGTATGTGATGATTGGGTCAAATGTTCAGGCAATGGCAGACAAGAGATGACGGCTGCATGCCTGCTCGGAAGGTACTCACTTCTTCCACATCCAGTCTGGTTATCTCCAGGCCAGAATCCTTAACTTTCTTTTTTCTCCGTTTTCCCTGTTCTTCTTCTTGGTTTCCACCCGCTGCTGCCTGTTGTGGCCTCTTTTTTGACTGAACTCTGAGAGACCCAAGAAGAGTAAAATAAGAAGAAGTTCATGCCCTTCCCTGGGTATTTCCCATCGGTTACTGTGGTGACAGGCTGGGGGAACTTTTGCTTCTGTTTCTACATAACAAATGTTGAAGCAGAACACCTCTCATGCTCCAGTCTTTCCTAGAAGTAATTAATGTAAACCCCTATGGTATTTTGCAAGGCCAGAGACAACACAGAAACATTTGGAGGGAAAAATGTTTAACCTGAAATAATTTTCTACTCCAACCACTTGCAGTGCCAGAATTTTCCCAGGCATTTTCTCCATCACACGAGCTACATAGCTCTGCAGGGTGTCCTTCTGCCCTTCTGTCCAGCCCTGGGCCTCCTGCAAAGACCAACAGAAACAAGGAGCTAAACCATTCTGAGGTACAAATGCAAGCAGAGCAACCTATGGCTGTGGATCTGCAGCTGAAAAAGTCTGTTCACAAAGCTCTTCAGGGGCAAGCAGGCAATACTTGATCAGATATAAAGTTATAGCATGAATAAATTAAAAAAATAAATCCCACTTGATCTGGCAATGTTACCTCTTCAAAAATCTGTGAAAAATTGTGACTAGGAAGAAAAGCTTGTCAGAACTTCGCATTATACAGCCCTAGTGGTTTTGATCCATTAATGGCTTCTAAAAACAGATTTCTTGTTTACTGGAATCATGGCTCCATCCCACAGCAAAACCTTCCCGCCATGAAGAGGGATGACAAACACCACCCATACAGCAAGGCACTGTCAAGAGCACAGAAGTCATAAGCACTCTCACTTGTTTGTAGTTGCGAACCATGGACAAAAACTCCTCCAGGCGAAGCAGAACCAGAACATTTGGCTCTTCTGTCCATTCATCTCCATCTTCCATCTGTCCAGGTATGAAAATAAACAGCCAGACCAACAGCCTGTTTATAACTCACTCAAGCTGGTGCTCCCACTCAGACCTCTGAGGCAGGGAGAAGATTAGAGAGTGTTTACTTGGGTTGTTAAGTACAATTACTAATGAGTGCAAATAACAGAGGAAGGAAAGGACACAAACATGGAGATTTTGCTCGCACACCTGAGATGACAGAGTCTTTCTCCTCCAGGAAACGCTGCAGGGAACAGCTTGACTCTCAACAACACAGGAATAATTTGCAGCCTGCAAAGCACTAAGGATCTGCCCACCACCTTCCACCTGTAAGAGAGCTGAAATCAGTGCAAGGGTCAGGCCTCCACAGCAAGAGCTGAGAGTCAACATAAAGCAGATGCAGGCTATGCAGACGAGTACCTGGATCTAGCACTGCTGTTATGTATTTCTGGCACTCCCCCGGTCGCTGAGCTTTCAGCATCTTGGCAAGGGCCTTCTTCCTCTCCTTCTCCTGCTCCTGCTGCCTCCGTCGTTCTTCTCGCTCCTTCCTCCTTTGCCACGCAGCCTGGCAGATTGCCTCCTTCTCCTTCTGACTATATTTTGGCTTCTTGGGAGAGGGGGATATTTCTGGGCTCGCTTCGCTTACCAGGGGCCTGCTTGGCTGGTCCGCAGCGTCAGGTGGGCACAAGGAAGGCCTCTCAGAGCCACGCATACCATTTTGGTCGCCACAAGACACATCTCCAGACAACGCCAGGGCTCGGCTGCCTGGCACCAAGTCACGGCTAGCAGAAAAGCCAGCTCTGCCTGCCGCATCCCCAGCGTCCAGCTGGGGGGGTTTAAAAGCCGCCTCCACCCTCCTCTTGACCCTCTCAGACAGAGGGACCTCCACCACCTCATCCTCCTCTTCGCTGCTCTCCACCACAATCACCCCCGGCTCGGGAGGAGGGGACGAGGGCCGCTGGCGGCCCAACCCGCCGGGTGTCGGCGGCTGCAGAATAGAGGCTAAAGTGGGCAACTCCTCCTCATCGCTCCCCTCAGACCCCGACTCCCCACCCGCCATCCCCGGAGGTGAATCCCTGAGGGAACGACACGATCGGCGCCCGCCCTGAGGCGAAGCCCGCGCTCGCTGCGGATTGGCCCAAAGGGGCGCACGGGCGGCGGCGATTGGTCCGAACGCGCGCGTGCGCGCGCGTTCGGACCAATCGCCGCCGCCCGTGCGCCCCCCCTCCCCGTCCCGCCGGAAGAGGAAGTGGCGCTGAGGAAAATGGCGGCGCTGCGGCGGTTGTGTGAGTGTCCCCGGGGGCGAGGCCTTCGCCTTTACCTGTGGGGAAATGGGCGGGTTTCAGGCCCTATCGCGGGGTCGCTCATGCGGGAAGGGGCCCTCAGGTGGTTTATAGCGAGGCGGGGTGTGGTCTGAGGTGGGGGTCGAGGAGCTGAGGGCTTTGTCCCTTCTGGCCTCGAAAAACCGCAGGGTTTCATCGTTGGAAAAACAGTATATATGTGAGACCAAACAGCGAGGGGTGCAGCTTGTGCAGTGCAATAGTCAGGAGGCTTTAAAAATCCCCTTTTTTTAAATTGACAAGTGTTACAGGCAGAAATATCCTCGTGGTTTCTTTGGTGAGACATCAGAATTGTTTTTCCACTGGTATCCAATGTGACTTTAAGTTACAAACTGCCTCAGTCTTCTCTAAAGAACTGCTTTTCCGCACGTCTAATGCTCTGAAGGGTTTTTTTGGGGTTTTGTTTTTTTTTTTTTTGTTTGTTTGTTTTTTTTTGCTTAGCAAAGCTCCTTTCATGCAGCACAAAATGTAACCCTGGAATCAGCCTCTTGGAGTTGTGGGGTTTGTTTGCTTTGGTTTGGTTTTTGTTTTTTGTTGGTTTTTTGGGGGGGGTTGTTTGGTTGGAGTGAGTTTGTGTTGCTGGTTTTGTTTGGTTTGGTTTTTTTAATAAAAGCTAATTGGAGTGTAACTTTCTATTATTTACATATATGAAACTAACTCAAGTTCACCTTTGCCTGCTTCTCTGTATTTTCTCAAGTCTTAGAGCCTTTCCTTTAATTAACTGGTAAGCTCCTGAAATTAATGGTTCTTTGTAGAGCAATTGCCCTTTTCTCCACCATTTTTCTAGCTCACTGAGTATCTATTATAATTTAATTAAGATTAAATTAATCCAGTGGGTTTACTCAGGATAAGGAAGGAAGAACGTTACGATAACCAGTCTTGTCTACTAACCTGCTGCTTGAGAGGTTGAACCGAGGGAGTCAGAAAAATTGGTTTTGCTGCTAACTGCATGAAATGACACACTGAAGAGATTTTTTTTAAAGAACTAATTATTTCTCAATCATTTTTAGTAAGAGAAGCTCATAAGAGGTTGGCTTTCTTGATAAGAAAACCAGTGTTTTTTCTGTCAGTGTCTGTTTAAGGAAAAAAAGTTTGTGGTGCGAATAATATTTTGTGTTCCAGAGACAATCAGTGTCTGTAACAACTGACTTTGTTTTTTTCCTTGACTTGTCCTGGTCGTAATGCCAGGATTTGCACAAAATGCTTCGATTAGTGTGTTCAGGATAGCAACTCTTTATATGCTTATACATTGTCTGAATTAGAGTCTTCTCATTTTTAAGATTATTTCAAAATATTACTGTGTAAATAAATGCTATTCAATCAAAAGGGAAACTGAAACAGAGATCACAACTTGTCTGTTCTCAAAGCAATATCAGGCCCATCCACAGCATCTCTACCTCATTTTCCAAGGCCTTGCAGGAACAGGAAGTTGGGCATGTCCTTTAATGTCATTGCCGAAGGTTTTATTCCTCACTGGGCAGCAGCAGCAGCACTTGAGATGTGGCCTCTTTTCAGGGGACAAATTATGATTTATTTTGGAAGCCGGGTTTCATCCCCAGAACTTTCTTTTGTCTTTAATTTTAAGGCCTGTATTAACTGACAGCCTTTTAATCTGAAAAAAAATAAAAGCGTACGTATTGGGTTTGTTTCAGCTGACATTTTTGTTGTTGTTCTTGCTCTCACCCCAGTTCTAACCCCTCCTCAGACGAGCGTGGTTGCTGTCAGATGTGCCTCTAAGAAAAGTGGGGGCAGCTCAAAAAATTTAGGTGGCCGCAGCCCTGGGAAGCGCTACGGGTACAAAAAAGTCGAAGGTAGGTCTGAGTATCTGCTGAGTCTTGTTGGTGTTTTCTTGGGTTTTCACAGTTTCTTCCCTGGTCTGGGTGTCAGTAATTGAGTGTTTCAGTAGGAGGTGGCCAGAGCGCTCCTCCGAGAGAAAGAAAAAGGGAGATTCAGCAAAATCTTGTGATCAAGGGTCGCTGGCGGCAGGGGCAGGGTGAGTCAGCCTCCCCCAGATGGGCCCGCAAGCCGCCAGCCAAAACTGCCCACAAAACACGTACTTTGGTTCTGCCTCAGCCTCTCCGGAGCGCCGGGGGGAGGATACGCTGCAGGACACCGCATCACGTCCGTGCACTTTCCCCCACGCTGTGCTGAAAAGCCGGGCATTTTCCATGTTTACAAAGGGGAGAATTATGAGGCTTAGCAGAAGGCAAAGTACAGACTCTTGCAGCTGAGTGCTTCATAATTATTAGCTTTGCCGATGAAAATGTATTGATGTGAAAGGTAATAAAGCAACCAGAAAATGTGTTGTATGCTAGAAGTAATCTTTTCAAAGACTGGAATTGCTTTTTGCCATTGTATCTCAATTGCCCTTTATTTCCTGCTAACAGCATTTTTGTTGAGATGCTTTTAGCATTTGAAGTAACTTTTCCTTAGAAAATTCCCACAGAAACCTGGGGTTTGTAAGTCCTGGAACCATTTGCGTTCTGCCAGGGCTCCGGGGAGCTCTGTTTCTCTGCATTCTGACTCTGTCCCTCTGTTACAGGCGCATTTGTGCACGCTGGCAACATTTTGGCTACACAGCGGTTGATACGCTGGCATCCAGGGGCTCACGTAAGTTGTTTTTCCATCTCTTCCTTGTTTCTCAGAGAACAGCAGCCCCCAGCAGAGTCCTGTACTCAGCACCTTCTGTCCCTCAAGCTAGTTTTTAACATTCTTCATTCTATTCTGTATAATGCTGAAACTGGGTTTCATTACCTGGTATTTCTTAGCCATGGAGCCTGCTCAGAGTCACACCGTGATGAGGAAAGGACTGGAAGTTATGGATGTCCCCAAACACATCTGTGACCTAACTGCGTTCTTGTGCTTCTGGGTGGAATCGGTCTCTCCTCCCTTGTCCTGAGCACCCTTGTGTACCGATTGCTGGAAACAGTGTGGGTTTCTTTTATTTTAAAATACAAAGCAACAGATGCTGTTGACACCAGGCCATCAAATGAGGCAGACCAACGATCAGATCTGCTTCAGTGGTGAACTTCCAGCCTTCCCTTTCTAACCCTCCTCATCCTCTTCCAGGTGGGGATGGGCCGTAACAAGACGCTCTACGCCCTGGAAGACGGGATCGTCAGATACACCAAAGAGGTTTACATACCCCCACCCCGCAGCAGCGAGAGCCGGGAGGTGATCTGCCGCTTACCCAAAGGAGCAATACTTTATAAAACCTTTATCAACGTTATCCCTACTGCAGAAGTAGGAAGTTTTAAACTGGTCACCATGCTCTGAGCCTCCTGCGTCATGTGGGGATGGATGGGACGGAGGGGCTGGGACACACTGCTCCAGCAGGACTGGCAGTGAGGACAGGAACGTTCTCGCTCTGAAGATACCAGTTTAGGACTTTGTTTTCTTGGTCCTAAAGCACACTTGGGCAGTGTCCAGGCACTGGGATCACCGGCTGGCACTTGTGTTTAATAAATACTATGAGGCTGTTGAAGGTCTTGACTGTTCATAGAACATGTGACTTCTGTTCATTCAGTATCGAGCTGCCTTCCTCTGGAGAACTTGTCCTTTTGTGCCGCTGGATGATTTCTCCCTACAATCACTCTTATGTCTGTACTTGTCTCATTAATAATTCCCTCTATTTTCACTCATTTTTAGACATTACTGTTATATTTGTATCTTAATTCAAAATACTGCAGAAGAGAACAAATCCTTTTCCACCTGCATTAACTGCATTCCAGGAAGGTAGATTTTTCCATCTATCTAACTCACCTCAATGATTAACTCAGATATCTGAAAGTTTTCCATTTACACACGAGGCAAGTTCACATTCGTAAAGCAAACTCATGACCGATTTTAGGGTGCCTGGTAAGATGCACAAGCCTAGTGGTGTTTGAAGCTCAGCGGCTGCAGGTGTATCATAAAGCTATAATCCAGGAGAATTCTCCTTTCCTTTTCCCAAAGTCATTCCATGACATTTTGGAGCTTACATTGCTCAAAAGAAAGGAGGCAAAATGCCGTGTGGCCAAATTGATCTCATTTTATCTACAGGTTTGTAAACAATTTGAAACATTGGCTCTGCCATAGAAAACAGGTTATCAAAATCGGTGGTGTAAGGACACCAGTCTTGATGTTATTAGATAGTCTGCTCTGCAGAAGACGACCAGGTAAACTGGTGCAGCTATGCGTGTCCACCTTTGCTTTCTGTTCTTCGTGGAGCCCACCAGATATTTTGTCCACACTTCGGTACTTTCCTGGCTCACGTGGGCAGTCGAACGGTTCATCTCAGTGGTCGGTACTTGCACACCACAGGTGACAAGGCCCCTGGAGCCTCTCTAGAGCTTTATCCAAATCCACACAACATCACTCTGTCACAGAGAACCATGTGCAAGAGCCCGGAGTGATGCTCCAGTGCATCGAGCATGTTGTGCCGCTCGCAAGTGGGGATTCCCACCTGATATCTGATACACTGACGAAGTAAAACACTTTATAACCCAAGATATAAGTGAAGTAGGACAACACAACCACTGTCTGAGGCCAATCCTTGGTGTGCCGAGCGGTGCTCACCTCGCAGAGGTACAATGTGCCAGCTGCTGGAGGAGCTGAGCTTCACCTTGGCCTTGCCCACTGCACAGAAGCAGCTGGGCCCTCGCTGTTGGTAACAGCATGTTTGCCAGAGAAAAGCGAGCAATATCGCTCCAGTATCACTCAGGATGCAATACCCGGCGGTGGCTCCATGGTTGTCCTGGTGCGGCAGGAGGGACGTGTCCCCGATCGGGTCTGACTGGCCTGTGTCTCGGCTGATGGTGAATCTGGGTGGAGGTCTGAGGTTCGGCCGCTCCCTGCAGACAAGAACGGTGTCACAGGCACTTCTGTCGCTGCCACCACGGGAAGGAGCTGTAACACGAGGCTGAGGCCTTACACGTCTGTGTTTCGCTGAGCTGGGTAGCTGAGAGGTGCCTGGAATGGCTCTGGCACACCACGTCTGTCCAGGGTCCCTGAGCTGATGAGTGTTCCTGAGAGAGCCGGCGGGTGCTGCAGAGCGTGCTCGTAGGGAGGTGGCATCTGTCGAGGAGAGAGGAAGAGCATTACAGCAGATCAGAAATAACCAGATTATCCCACCTCTTCTTACAGAGCGGGTGACAAGGCTCACAGCCACCACCAGCCTGACGTTAAATTCCTGCGGCCCTCAGAGCTGTGACCCGCTGGCCAGATGGACACCTGGGAAATGTGCTTAGCACTGGTTTGCTGGACAGAAACCCAGCTGGTGGGGCACATTCTACCCACTCCCCCCTCATATTCTGCACCAGGTTCCTGCTCTTCCCTGTCTCTCTTCAAGGACTTGTTACAAGGCCAGAAAAGACCAGACTTTTGTTAAAATTAGACTGTTCTCATTCTTTTGCCCAAGGATCAGTTATCAGGTTTTACACGAGCACCTTCAAACCAGGCTTTCTACCCAGGTTTTCTTAGCAAGTGCAGCAGCAGCAGGGAACCTCTGAGCTCTTGTTACATTTATTTTGGCAGAGCTGGGCTAGCCTTGTCCCCATAACCAGTGACAGGAGTGGCACAGGGATGTTGTGGAAAAGCTCCTGTTGTGGTTCCTCCCCCAGTTATCCTTGGGGGCTTTACTCTTCTGTGCCCTCAGTGCTCTGGTATCATTAGTTACAGCTCCAGACACCAAGCAGCAAGTGCTGGCTGTGCCAAACTTAATGGTACAGATTTAATAGCCCCAAATCCAGGTAAATTGGTGAACCTTTAGTGCTCTGTTCAGGGTTTCAAATGTTTCTGTTCTGTTTTAGTCAATGAGGTCTCTGTTCAACAGGAGCCTCTCAGGCCACTGCTGCAGGACCTACTTGGCAGATGCACTTGCTTTTCTCTATCCTACTGTGGGAGTGCGAATCTTAAATGTTGTAACAGACAAAGCCTCCTGCTCATAAATAAGCCATAAACAATCTAATATAATAGTGAGGGGTCTCCAAGAGGTGTCCTGCAGGCACAAGGGAGCAAGAAACCGTGGAAGCTTCACAGATCTAAAACAAACATTCCCAGCTCGGGCTTGTACGGAGCGGATGATCCGAAGGGTCTGCCCTTTCATCAGCAGCTCTGCCCTGCCTCCTGGCACAGGCATTTCTGCAAACGCACCCGGAGAGATCGATGATTAACCAGCACAGATGTACCCAAAAGGAACCTCCTGGAACACTTTGTGCCCTTCCCGGAGATAAAGGCTATTGGAGAAAGGCAATCACAGAGAACTAATTGCTGAAGCAAGACCCAGATACAGACCAGGGAGGGGGAACAGCACCCCGGTGCGGAGGAGGGAGAGCTCACCTCCTGGGAGGGCTCTGCCCACAGCCCAAACCTCTCAGCAATCATCTGATGGATTTCCCGCTGGCGATCTTTCTTCCGCACGCTCTCATAGCTCGGCAAGCGGGGTTGCTCCCAGGAAGGGAGCTGGTAGGTGCTGGGGGGTCCGACACAGAACAGCTCGTCTCCCTAGAAATGCCCAGCCCAGAAGAGAGAGGTCAGCGTGGTGGTGGGAATCAAGGTGGTTCAAGGGAAGTTCACAGCTTGGTGTCATCTCGAGTTACTTCAGGGTTCAAAGTTGTGGGTACCTTTCCTTGAGCCCTGAGATAGGAAATCTCCCCTCCCAGGAGATCACTACACCACGACCTGGTTTGTAATATCCCAAGCCCCGAGGGATCTGCCTGGCATTTCATGCCCATGCACCTCAGGCCAGCAGGGTGTCCCCTGCAGCATCCCTGATGCTCTCCTGCAGGGTTTTACACACAGACAGCACTTCCCAAAGTTGCTCCTGCTGTTCAGCACCTTCTCCCTATGCTCCAGGAGCTCCCCAGGTCCCCATAACCAGAATCTCTTCCCAGAATCACCAGGATCTTTGCTATCATTTTCCCATCTGGGATGCAGCCCTCACCTGCATGCCTGGGCTCTCGGCAGCGCTCTCCAGCCGTGACGCTCCATGCTGGGGACCCACCAGCCGCTGGCTGCTGCTGAAGTAGGGTGGGGGACAGTCCTGTAACGAGGGGTCAGGGAGGAGGACATGAGCAGAGCCAAAATCCCTCACACCCCACCTGGCTGCGAGCAGGGCTCAGCCAGCTCCCACAGGACAGCCTGGGAATTGGGACTTTGGGCAGGCGGGGAGAGCTGCTACCTCTGCCCATTTGGCTCACATGGCTCTCGCCGCTGGCAGTGAACCTCTGCCTGCCTGTTTACCAGCACTGACAGGTTGGGCACATCCTCAGTGGCAGCACAGAGCCTGCCTCAAGCGCCTGAGCCAGCTGGCACCGCTACGCAGCACAGCCTGAGGGACGGCAGCCCGGGCCCAGGGCAGGGTTTCATTCAGACTCAGCAGAACTATCTTTGGAGGACAAAAAAACCCCAACTCAACTATTCCGCTAGTGTAGATAAGAGCTCTGTCACATGCTCAAGGTCACACAATTTGTAAATGCTTATCTACCAAGAGAGTCATTTCAGGATAACGTAGCGAGCAAATCTGCAGAGCGATAGCTGTTCTGTTCCTGAGCAGTCTTGCTCCAGTTAAACTCGATTCCCTGTCAAGGTGTTGAGCAACAGCAGAGATGCCTCTTATGCAGAGCAGCCCCTTGAGCCAGAGCTCAAGCCATGGACTGTTCGTTGCTCTCAGAAAAGCCCCATCTCTGCCAGCAGAAAACAGTCCAGAGACTCCCAGAACAACAGGGGATCCACAGGGGTAACTACGAATGACAGGTTTACTTCTGTTCTTAACAGCCGAGGACGCATTTGTCTTGGCACTACAGTGCAATTACAGAAGCTGCAGGGAAACTGGGCTGGCTGGAGCTGCAACTGTTTGTTTTAACAACCAACCAAGAAAACCAGCGCAACTACACCTGCTCGAAAGCTGCCTCACACCACGACTACTGCTTCGCTTTTTCTGATGGAAATACATCCTATATATGTTCCCTTCCCACATGTAGTTCTTCGCATCCACATCCATCTGTCCACACAGCCCTTTGCTAAAGGCAAGATGCCTTTTCCTTTAACCACCCACCCAAGAGCCAGACCCAGGCACGGCAAAGGCTCTGCAGCTCACGGCACATCCTGCGCTGCCTCAGGGAGCAGCGTCTGAGCCTTCTCCCCAACATGTGTCACGGACAGGCAGCGGGAAGGAAGAGGAGGAAAGGAACAGAGGCAGCGAGGCAGGCAGGGGACACCAGCAGCGCAGCCCATTCCCACTCCAGTGTCTGCTGGGGACTTCCCAACCTGTGCCGGCCTATTAGATTTGCCTTTCATGATGCAAGTCTTTCCGTCCCCTGCTAGCCAAGGCTGGATGTCCTCTCTTCTCCCAGCATTCCCCAGGCAGCCACCACCACAAAGGCAGCACTGGCTGAACACGCTGCTCTTTTTCCATCACCAGCTTCCCCACTTGAAAGCCAGCCCCAGGAAATTACAGATGCAAGCAAAAGGGCTTTGTCTCTCGCTGCTCCGCACGCAGGAGCTGAGCAGAAGAAAGCCAGTTGCCGGGGATGCGAGCGCTAGCAAGCGGCTTTGTCTGCCTTCGCCCTGAGCTTCCAGCCCGCTTCCCCGCTGGGTTATTTCCCTGCAAAACAGAGCCCGGCCCCCACACACTGTGCCAGGGGAGGAGAACACCCCTCCTGAGCTGCGTGGGGAGCTGGGGAACCTGCTAGTCTCAGCTTTGGAGATATTACACCAGCAGCACAGCCCCGCAGGGTTGGGTGGATGCATTTCTGGGACAGATTGGGAACAAGGAGGGGGCAGAGCCCAGCTCTGTTCAGAGGTCCCACATCCATCAGCCAGCCCAGCAATGCAGCCTCGGAGACCCCGGCACAAGGGAAAAAGATCTTGGGGCGCAGGTGGGGGGCTCGCGAGCAGGAGGACACTCACATACTGGCTGGGGGTCTGGAAGAAGCGGCAGGAGCAGAGGAACTGGCAGCACATGGGGTCCCGGTGGTACAGGAGCAGCAGCAGGATGAGGATCGCCACGATGAAGACGGAGGTGGACACCGCTGGCAGGGGAAGAGAAAAGTGGTAAATGAACAGATAGCCCAGTGGGTCCACGGGCCTCCCTGCTGCCTCCTGCCTGCACCCTCTAGGTGCCTCGGCAAAGAGCGGCTTGGAAAAGCCCCAGAGAAACCGATTTCACCTGTCCTGGGAACGCCAAAAGCCTCATTATGCCCAACATCTCTCTGTCCCTACGAGAACAGGAGCAAGCTGCGGAGCCAGAGGGGCTCAGCCCCATCCCGGACCGCTGCAGCAGGGACCGGACCCGCGGGGAGCTGGCTCCCGGCACCCTGCTGCCCTCCGGCCCGGGGCCGGGGGTCCCGGCTCAGGCTCAGCACCCCGGCACCTGCCGGTTCGCCGGCGCTCCAGCCTTCGGGAACCCGCGGCTCCCGCTCAGCCCCCGCTCCGCTCCGCGGAGCCCAGCCGGTACCGCCAAATTCTCCCCGCCGCTCCGCTCGGGGCCACAGCCCCGGGAGCCAGCGGAGCCCCGGACAAGGACCGCGATGCTCCAGCAACCGTGGGTGGGAGAATCGTTTCGCCGACACAGCCTGAGACCGCCCCGGGAGGCAACGGCAGAGGCTGATCCCGCACGGCGGCCGCCCCCGCCCGGCCCCACCGGAGCGCCCGCCCGCCACTCACTCGCGGCGATGACGATGGCCAGCACGTTGCTGTCCATGGCCGCGCCGGCGGCCGCCGTGTGCGCCGAGGCCTCGCTGGGATGCGCCATCCCGCCACCGGCACCGGCAGCGCTGCCCGCGGGGCGGGGCCGGCAGCGGCGGGGCGGGGCCGGCAGCGGCGGGGCGGGGCCGGCAGCGGCGGGGCGGGGCCGGGAGGGGCGGGGCAGGGAGGGGCGGGGCCGCAGCCGCACAGCGAGTGGCCCCGCCCCGCCGGCTTCCCATTGGCCGCCGCGCCGCCCCCCGCCGGCTCCCATTGGCTGCAGGCGGGACCGGCTACATTGACCGGACGGAACGCGGTACCGGCGGTTGCCGTGGCGACGCGGCGGGGCGGGAATCAGGGCGGGAATCAGGGCGGGAATCGGGGCGGGCGGCCCCGATCCAGCCCAGCGCCCTCCCGGACGGGCTCCCGTCCTCTCCCCTCCGGCGACACGCCGGGGCCAGCCCAGCACGTCCGCGGGTGCCCCAGGCGGCCCCGCACCGGGGTTACCGGAGCAGCGCTGTCCCGGCCGAGCAGCAGCCGGGAGCTGCGGCCAGGCCGGGTGTCGCTCTCCGGTCCCACATGGCGCTGCTCGGACTCGGGTCAGCGGGAAGGGAACGACCCCTGCGCTGCCCCGTTCCTGGGGAGGGAAAGCTGGGCTGGGCTACAGCAGGCTCTGCCCGAGCCCTGCAGGCACCAGGAGGTGCTAATTGCACTTAACGTCAAAACGTTAATTAGTTAATGTAAACGCCAAGTAATCCGAGCAGGCGGTCCATGCAGGGCGGCTGCTGCCAGGGCCGGCCTCTGCACGGAGAACCAGCCCGCAGCTCCCGCAGGTCACAACCCGGGTCACAACCGGGCTCCAGCTCCGGACTTGGGCTCCGAAAACCCACCAGCGCGGCTGTGAGCTGCACATCGCCCCAGCGAGCCAGCCCACTCCTGCCCCGCACCCCAGCACGGCCTGCCCTGCTCCTGGACAGATTTACATCCTCACCAGGGTGGCAGATGGAGGCAAAGCCCCTCCGAAGCCTTTTGGGAACTCAGCAGCTTCCCCCCCCACCTCCTCGCCCCTTCCAGCACCCGCTGCAAAAACCCGACACGCTGCACTGTAGAGATATAGATATATTTGTGGTGATGTTGCATATTTAAGACAACTTTACATAACGCTTCCGACACAGAGTTTTGGCATCTTCCCCTGCAGCGGGGCCAGGCCCCAGAGCACCCCCGAGAGAACTGGGGGCTGGCTGGGGGGCAGCAGGGACCTGCCCACACACACCAAGGTCTCCGTCCCCTCCTTTTTACAACCTCTTGCAGTGCCAGCATCCATAAACCAAGGAGACCAGGGGTGAAAGCCCTGGAAAGGAACATCGCAGGCAGTCCCGGAGCCCGGGAGGATGGGAGGGAAGGGGGACACTCCCCTGCACCCCCTTCCCAAGAGGAGGTGGTGACTCTTCCCTCCAGAGGAGGGGGAAGCAGAAACAGCAGAAAGCGGATGGAGCCGGCCGGACCTCATCTCACCTCTTTGCATTTTGGCCAGGGAAGCACTGCAGTTCCCCAGAGCTTCTGCCAAGTGGGAGAAAAGAAAAGGCTAGGCCAAGGGTCCGTGGCACAGGGGACCCTCCAGGTATGGCACGCTGCCATCACATTGCAGCAGGACACCAGCCCCGAGGATGGCATTTTGGTAGGGGACCGGGGTGTCCCTTTGCTGAAGCAGAGAGGGAGGCGGCATGGTCTACAGAAACTTGTTGGACTTGACTGCTGAACTGAGCGCTCCCCCCGCTCACCATCACACAACACACACCAGCAGCTCCAAACATTTGGCACAGTCGGGTGGCTGCCTCAGAGGGCAGGCAGCACCCACAACCAGCCCTGCCCAAGGGGCACAGGGGTCCCCAGCAGTGGGGAAACAGCAAAACAATAATAATAAAACTAATAATAAAAAAATATGTAAACGACCCAGCACCCTGTCCTGTGGCACCAGGACACCCAGGAGAACAAGGTATGTTACAGTCTGAGAGGAGATGGAGACACAAGGACTTCCCGGCCAACGCGGGGTCTCGTCTCTATTGCACTTCATATCATATATATTTCTATATATATATTTATAAAAATACAAACTAAAGGGCTGGGGTGGAGGGGATGAGATGCAAGCCCTGGGCCAGCAGCAGCTCCGTGCACATGACTGGCTTTGACGCACTCTGCTTCTGCCTGTCCCCAAAGTCCCTTGCCAGCCCTCCTTGGGGGGCAGCCAGCAGCACAGGGCCTGGTCCTGCAGAGATCCAGCCCAGGGCTGGGCAGGGTGCTGAGCTGGTCCAGAACCTGCCCAACCGCCTGCCCTCCCTCCCTCCCTGTCACCCCTTCCCGAGGCTCCAAGACCTGCAGTAACAAACACAGAGCTCCTGCCAGCACTGTCCATGCCCCCGCAGTGACAGCCACTCTGGCATGCTCTCCCTGGCCCGTTCCTGGGGGAGGTGGGCAAGACTGACCTCATACCTCCTGTTCCATCCAAAGTACCCCTCAGGAGGCTTTTGCCCACCCAGAGGTTCCCATTCTCTCTTCCTTGAGTGACTACGGTGCAAATGGCACAGGGTGATGTAGTCCAGAGACCTCCCCACACCAGTGACGGAGGATGCTCCTCGCTGCCAAGCCGCCCCCCCGGCTGCTCCTGCTACCTCAGCCGCCCGTCAGGTTTGACAGGCCCCAGTTCCGATTTCGGGTCCGGGGAGAGGGAGCTCCAGGAGGTTTTGCTGCAGGTCTCCAGGGAGGTGCAGGCGGAGGGGCCGCCAACGCAGACATCCGCCACGGACCAGAAAGCGCTGATGGCACCGTCCGCCCAGTCCTCCAGCGCCTTGCCCGTCAGCTGTGCCTTCCGCACTGCGTCCTCCTCTGCCTCCTCGGAACGTGGCAGGTTGAGGATCCCCCCCAGCCCCTGGAAGCTCTGCTCCATGTACTCGTTGCGGGGGGGCCCGCCATGCAGCCAGTTGCTGTCATCTGGGCAGGGACAGAAAAGAGGGATCAGCAGCGCAACAACATCCCAGCACCCTGCCCCTTGTACCGTCACCCTCCTGCCAGGGCTCAGCATCCCCTCCGTATGCAACCCCAGCCTGAGGAGAATGGTGCTGCTGCAAGACTTGGGGACACCAGGATGGCTCCTGTCTTGTCATCAGCTATAACCCAGAGAGGCCAACACCACGAGAAAGTGCCTTGGACTACCCACATGGAGACGCCCCCAGCCCCAAACTCCAGAGCACCCTCCTCACCTTTCCTGAGAGGCTGCTTGCGGTTGAAGGTCTGGGGCACCACCAGGAATTGGTTCTCCCCCAGGAGCTCCCAGAACTGGAGGAGGCGGATGGTCCAGACACCGGGGCGCAAGGGATGATTGAGGGGGGGCTTGTACTGTGTGAACTCTGCCTCGGCATCCACCGTGATGTCGTAGGAGGTGGCGATAACGTAGGTGGGATCGATCCACACCACTGTGGCTGTCAGGTTGGGTCCCCGCGACCACTTCTGCATGGCCACCGGCTCATCAAAAGGCCCCATCAAGCCTCCAAAATTGCGGAAGAGCCTTTCCTTGGGGTCCCACTCCGTGCCCACCTGGACGGACAGGAGGCACAAGTAGTGGGACGCTAGGCAGGGGGGTGCATTTCACATCCCCAAACCAGTGAAGGCATAAACTTTGGAGCCCAAAGCAACGCACACCCCACCCTCCCTGGCTCTCCTGCCTGCCTGCACTGTGCCAGCAATAACGCAGCCACGTGATGCCTCCTGCAGCTGCAGGAGCTGGGCACCACTGCCTCAGATCCCCACCAGAAGATCCCCTTCAGGCCTTTTCCCCACCAATCAGCTCCACACCCCACACAGAAGCCAAACTCCTGGACAAAGGTTTGTTCTCAGGCACGAGTGGCACCATGTCCCCACAGCGTGTAGGTTTGTGAGAAGTGGAAAGGCAGTGTGGTGTGTGAAAGCCGAGGAGGAAAGTGGCCGTTGTAAGTGAAACTTGCCCATTTACCTCCAGGTTCTGTAAGCGGTTTGCCTGCCCTCCATGACCCGCCAGCTTCAGAGCTCCTTGGGGCATCATCCACACCTCCAGGGACTCTGCCTGCCCAGTTGCCAAATTCTGCACTTCCTGCATCACCAGGTAACCCTGGAAACGGTCGTCATAGAAATATAAGTGCACACTGGATGGAAAGCCCCGGGTCTCAAATCTGGAGAGAGACAGACAGACAAAGAGGTTCCACATCTGAGCATCAGCACCCTCCCAGTGCGAGGGACAGGCCACCACTGGGAGCCCACCTCAAGCCCGCAGCAAATAACCCACCTGCAGAGCTTGTCAGCCTTCACTGCTGGCATGGATGCAGCTTTGTGGAGCCCCAGCCTGGAGAAGGCTGTGTAGAAGGTGAGGGTGACATCGCTAAGGCCGCTGAGCCCGTCGACGCGGTCGTAGACATTCTCCCAGTAAGCTTTCAGGGCTGGTGTGTTGGGGGGGTAGCTGCCATAGAGGTGCGTGTCCAGGATCTCCAGCACCTCCTGATTCACCGTTGACTCAAACTTGCGGGCAAAGAAGGTGGGTCTGGAGAGTTGCTGGAAGAGCACAGGCGTTTCTAAGCATTTCTAAGAGCATTGGCTGCAGCCCCTTTGCCCTCCCACCTGAGCGAGGCAGCCAGGAGGGAGACAAACTGGGAAAAAACATGCTGGAACCCATCCTGTCCACTTTGAGGGATAGGCTAAGGAGCAGCAAAGCACAGCCAGGCTCTATGTGGACTCCTCTGTGGCAGGATCGGTGGGAGCACACAGTACGCTTACTGGTAACACAGATGGGTTCCCATCTCTCCCACTGCCTCCCCCTTTCTGTGCTCAGAAGCAGCCATGTGTCAACTAGCTCCTTCGCTGTGATCTCTACATTCAGATGGGTCCCTACCCTGCAGAGACCTGCACAAAGCCTGGCCACATGGCACAGCCTGCAGGATCAGGGCCCTGGACTATATAAGCCCAGGACTGCTTGAAAATCCTGCTAACTTCTCTCTTCAGGGCTGGGGTATCTCTCCCCCAAACCTCCCTTGTTCAGTCTACATCCCTACACACTGAGAGCACAGGAGACTGTTTGTCACAAGGCATTTTGTCCTGCCAAAGAGGACAGGTTTTCCTGAAAAAGAATTTGCTCCAAGTGGTAAGTCTGCAGGAAAAAGAGCAGGAAAACGGGAGAGAAAATCTAGGAAGAGGAGCAGCATTGCAAGCAAAAGCCTGGCTGCTGGGTAGGAAAGTCACTGTAATCCTGCTGCCCAAGTGTTTACAGACACATCTGTGCCAAGCTCCAGGGCAGCTGGGGTGCCAATCCTGCTCCCCCCGCTTGCAGGGCTGAGGTGAGGCTGGTGGGGACATGCACAGCAGCTGACGTTGCACCCAGGCACATGCCCGCAAGGGAGCTCGGAGGGGAGGGAAGAGACAGGGAGGAGGGGAGAGAAAGTGAGGAGAAAGGAGGATCTTTTTCACCTGTAGCCGGAGGAAGTCCTGGGGTTTGAAGTCATTTGGGGAGCACCCGCACCAGTCGACTATGTGTTTATATTGGCACTTACAGCCCAGCTTGCGGTTCCAGTTGGTCACTCGGAGGTTGTTATCGACCAGCGTCTCGCAGGCGTGACTGTTCTCCAGGACTGTGTGGAAGAAGGACTGTGCACGGCAGAGAAGGGACAGGACACCCAGTGGGGATGGAGGATGGGTGGTTAACGGAGATCCCCCACCCCTCACTTGCAGAGGAACAGGACAGACCTCGACATCTGAACAGAAAACTATCCCTGTTTCCAAAACAGGGCAACATGTAAGGAGCAGGCTGTGCACCCACATCAGTCCTTATCTGGCCTAGGGGGCATCTGGACCTAAAGCTGGATATAAACATGACCCCTGGCCTGTCTGCTTCTCTCTCCTCTCTTTCATACCTGGCTCTGGACAAAGGGGAGGCACAAAGCTGCCTGAGCAGAACCAGCAACGCCCTTTGCAGCTGCCCAGGGTGGGGATGAAGTGGGAGAGAGATGTCAAAGTCAGTGGGACGAAAATCCGGGCCGTGCCCTGCAGCCAGCACCCACCTCGGCTGGCAGGAGCGTGTAGGTGTAGAACTGGCGCAGCTGGGACACCAGCTGGTCCTCGGCATAGACCACGTACTCCACGAAGCGGCGTGTCAGTGAGAACCAGTCGGAGCCTCCATCCACCACGATGCCTTCAGGGATGTGGCGCTCGCCCAGCCGCCACATGTGGGAGTCGCACTCATGGAACAGGCGGTCCAGGCCCTGCTTCTTGATAAACCTGGGCATGGGGATGAGAATGAGGGGTTAGGAGTGTCACCCACTTTGCTGGGTGCAGCTACATCCAGAACATCCCCCCATGCCCCAACTGTTTCAGTTTTTTTCTGAAATCCCTCCTTTTTCTATTCCTCCAGCTCAGCTCTGCCCCTAGCTGGGATTACCTGGCGTTGTCTCGGCCGTGAGACTTCAGGAAATTCTTATCTCGGTATTTGGACAGGAACATCACCAGCTCTTCATTGGTCCTGAGGTGCAAATTAGAAAGCATCAATGGCCCCTGGGGTAAAGCAGCCTGGTAAACATTCATTCTGCAAGAGCCATCAGCCGCAAGGAGCCTAAAGCTGCCTGGTGGGTGCTGACTCAAACTCCCTCCCCATCGCTGGGGAGACACAGACGTGGCCTCTCTGCTGTCTGGTGCCTCACATGCGTATTTCCCTGCAACACCCAGACCACGGGAAAAAACAGCCTCTGAGGTACTGGCTGGGCTCCTCTGCAGAGATGGGACCAGCCTGGCCCTGGAGCATCATCACCAGCACGTGGGTGCAACCTTCAACTCCATCCTGCCCCAGCTCCCTGTTTCTGCCTGCTGCAGCATCACAGAGCCCAAACACCTCCATCATCCTCCCCTGCCCCAGCAAGGTCCTCGCCTCGTGGGGTAGTCAGTGGCGCTCAGGTTGATGAAGAAGTCCCAGGGCCACTCTGCCAGTTCCAGCAGGTCCTTCATGCTACGCAGGTACATCTTCAGCAGGCTGGCACCTCCCCAGATGGTCACCATGCGCCACGGCGTCACGCGGATGTTGGGGTAGTGCCGGGCCAGCTCCATCACCTCGCGATGGAGGTAGTTGGAGCGCTGTCAGGGAACACACACACTCAGCAGGGAGCTTGTCTTCTGGGGGTCAACCCTTACAGCAGCTTCCACAGGGAGGGGAGCAGCAAGACAAGGCTGCTCTTGGCAGGAGGGATAGATCCTGCTTCCCTGGGGTTACAGAAATAGGGGGGGGAGGGTCACGGCTCCACCAGCAGTGAGGACAAAGCCCACCCAGCTACTTCCTCTGCTCACCACCCACCCACACCCCAGCTCTGTGCCCTGTGCCAGTGACCGACCCGGGCACTGTTGGCACCCTTGTCCGTACCTTGTCCACGTGGATGTAGAAGAAGTGCTGCTGGTGGTACACAGCCTTGATAAGCCGCTTCAGCTGGCGAATGGCCCTACCGTGCACAACCAGCATGTAGGCGATGCGCACGGGCTTGCTGGGGGGCGGCTGCTGCAGCCGGCTCTCGTCCCACTGGATGACAGGGCTGACCTTGCCTGCGCAGGGGAGAGAGGGCTGTCAGCCGCCTCCCGCCTTGGCACCCACCACCCCGAGCTCCCGATAAACCGAGACCTGAGCAAGGCAGGGGACAGCAGGGAAGAGCTCAGCCTTGGGCAAACCCCATCAATGCAGCCCAAATTGGCTGCAGTGTCAGTGCATGGTGGCACACACAGTTCCTTGTGATAAATTGACAGGGCCAGGTTGGGAATGGTGGGGGTGTCCTCTGGCCCCTCAAAACAGAAGACGCAGCTGGGCCTGGTTTTGGCCTCTGCAAGCACTGCAGATTGGGATGAAGAGCCCATCTTAAGGAGGCCGGCACAGTTTTGATTGGATTACAGAGGTAGCAGTAATCTGGGAATTAGTGACAGATTGAGGCTGCTTTTTGCCAGGTGGGACAGTTTGGTGACATAAGGTGGCCCACATGCCTGGCTGGGATATTCCTGATGCCCAGGGCGACCGGGAGCCCCCCAGCAGGACTCACCTGAGAGCTGGCAGTGGCGAGGCACAGACTGGGGCATGAGGCTGCCAGCCCGGTGCAGACACACCACGTTGGCGATCTCCTGTTGGCACTGCTTGCTGCTGGCCCGGGCCAGCGCCGAAAGGGCATCTTTGCCCGTGATTTCACACTTGGGGGTGAAGCTATTCTCGGTGGGCTGGGGAGCCCCCTCCACGCTGCCCGTGTCACCCTGCTGGAAGACACCCAGCTGGGCCTCCCCGCGCAGCTCCGTCAGGTTCCTCTGGCTGGAGGAGTCCGGTGCAGCCGGCAGCCTCCGTCCCGGTTTGTGCCTCGCCGTGACGGCTCTCACCACCTTGGACACCAGTGCCCCGGGGCTGTCCGGCCGTCCCCGCCATCGCCCGTGCTTCCGGCTGGCGCTGCCCCGGCGCCCGGCAGAGCTGTCAGAGTCCTTGGAGCCATCACTGCTCTCGGGCAACTTGGCTTTTTTCTGCCGCTCCTGTTGCAGTTCCAGGGGGATGCAGAAGAGAGGACAGACAGCATTAACTCGGGCCTGCTCTGCCAAAATACTCCCCGGAGCCTCCCTCTTCCCAGAGCTCAATACTCCCAGTCCCCACAGAGCTCAGTGCTGCAACACAGCAGGTGCTCTCTGAGCAGCCGCTGTGCAGCAAAGGACACCACACTGTCCCTCCGCCACCTAAAACCCCTGGCTAAGATCCACAGTGCCTCTCTGCACAGTCCTGTATCCCACTCATGGGGACAGTCCCCTGTATGCCAGCAAGAGACACCTCGACTTTGCAGACCCTGCCATCACAGCACCCTAGCTGCACAGAGAGGGACTTGCTCTCTGCTGCTGGGCTTGCTGCAAGACTAAATGGCTAAGGTCGGTGGTGTGTGTACCAGCCACCCCCCGGGTGCTGCATGGGCAGGGGGATCCCCGTCCAGAGGATGAGCACAGGGGGATCCCAGCACAGGGATGCGCACAGGGGGATCCCAGCCCAGGGGATGAGCACAGGGGGATCCCAGCCCAGGGGATGAGCACAGGGGGATCCCAGCACAGGGGATGAGCACAGGAGGATCCCAGCACAGGGATGAGCACAGGGGGATCCCAGCACAGGGATGAGCACAGGGGGATCCCAGCACAGGGATGAGCACAGGGGGATCCCAGCACAGGGATGAGCACAGGGGGATCCCAGCACAGGGATGAGCACAGGGGGATCCCAGCACAGGGATGAGCACAGGAGGATCCCAGCACAGGGATGAGCACAGGGGGATCCCAGCACAGGGATGAGCACAGGAGGATCCCAGCACAGGGATAAGCACAGGGGGATCCCAGCACAGGGATGAGCACAGGGGGATCCCAGCACAGGGGATGAGCCCAGAGCTGCTCCGGCTGGCGGTGGGTGTTTTACTGGGAGGCAAAGGGACCAGCTCTGCCCTGCCGTGATCAGGCTGTGAGCCCAAGCCCAGCACACCCACCTGGGAGCCGGGGTCACAGCTGCGCTCTCTGGGACCAAAAGCGCTGGAGAGACGCTGAGCAAGGTCCTGCCCGCGCTCCGTTCCCAGGGACCCCACCCCAAGGGCCTTTCCCCCGGCTCGGGAGCCCCCTCCCAGCACGCACCGCCTTCCTGCGACCCCTCCAGGGCCCCCGCCCAACCCAAGCCCCTCAGCGCCCCCACCGCCCCCTCAGCCCCCACCGGCAGGCCCCGGGCCCGCCGCTCCGGCCTCCCCGCGGCGCACCTCGGCCGGTCCCTCCTCGTCGAGGCCGGCGGAGGTCCAGAGGACGAGCCCCTGCAGCAGGAGGATGGCGAGGGCCGTGGCCACCGCCAGCCGGTAGCGCCGGACCAGCTTCCGCGCCCGCCCGGGGGCCGCCATCGCCACGGCCGCTCCGCCGCGCGCCTCCCGCGCGCACGCGCCGGCGGGGCCGAGGGGGCGGGGCCAGGGGGCGCGCGGGTGCGCCGGGGTGTGCCTGTGTGTGCGCCGGGATGTGCCCGTGTGTGCACCGGGATGTGCCTGTGTGTGCACCGGGATGTGCCCGTGTGTGCACCGGGATGTGCCTGTGTGTGCACCGGGGTGTGCCTGTGTGTGCACCGGGATGTGCCTGTGTGTGCACCGGGGTGTGCCTGTGTGTGCACCGGGGTGTGCCCGTGTGTGCGCCGGGATGTGCCTGTGTGTGCACCGGGATGTGCCTGTGTGTGCGCCGGGATGTGCCTGTGTGTGCGCCGGGGTGTGCATGTGTGTGCACCGGGGTGTGCCTGTGTGTGCGCCGGGGTGTGCCTGTGTGTGCGCCGGGGTGTGCCTGTGTGTGCACCGGGATGTGCCTGTGTGTGCGCCGGGATGTGCCTGTGTGTGCACCGGGATGTGCCTGTGTGTGCACCGGGGTGTGCCTGTGTGTGCACCGGGATGTGCCTGTGTGTGCACCGGGGTGTGCCTGTGTGTGCGCCGGGATGTGCCTGTGTGTGCACCGGGGTGTGCCTGTGTGTGCACCGGGATGTGACTGTGTGTGCACCGGGGTGTGCCTGTGTGTGCGCCGGGATGTGCCTGTGTGTGCACCAGGATGTGCATGTGTGTGTGTGTGCGCCGGGATGTGCCTGTGTGTGCACCGGGATGTGCATGTGTGTGTGTGTGCACTGGGATGTGCGTGTGTGTGCGCCGGGATGTGCATGTGTGTGTGTGTGCACTGGGGGGGGGTATGTGTGTGTGCACCGGGATGTGGGGAGTGTGTGAACCGGGATGTGCGTGTGTGTGTGTGTGTGTGCACCAGGATGGGGGGGGCGTGCACCGGGATGTGCATGTGTGTGCACCGGGATGTGCGTGTGTGTGCACCGGGGTGTGCCTGTGTGTGCACCAGAATGTGCGTGTGTGTGCACCGGGGTGTGCCTGTGTGTGCACCGGGGTGTACGTGCGTGCGCACCGGGATGTGCGTGTGTGTGCATCGGGGTGTGTGTGTGCACCAGGCTGTGTGCACTGCTCTGTGTGTGTGTGTGTGTGTGTGCGCACTGGGATGTACATGTGTTCACATACGTGTGTGATGTGTGCGTGCCCATGCATGTGTGGACAGGGGTGTGCATGTACCCATCCATGTACGTGCATGTGTGCACCACGAGTATATGCATGTGTGCACCTTGTGTGCATGCCTGTGTATGCGTTGCACTGGGTTATGCATGTGTACATGCATGTGTGTGTATGTGTGCATGTATGTGCGTGCCTGTGCACGTGTGCAATGGGGTGTATATATGTTCAAGCATGTGTGTGTCACGTGTGCATGCTTATGCATGTGTGGCCAGGGGTGTGCATGTGCCCATCAATGTGCATGCACGTGTGCACCATGAGTATATGCATGTGTGAACCGTGTGTGCATACATGCACTGGGGTATGCACATGCACATGCATGTGTGTGTATGCATGTGTATGTGTGCCTGTGTGCCTGCCTGTGCAGGTGTGCACCGGGATATGTGTGTGTTCATGTATGTGTGTCACGTGTGCATGCCTATGCATGTGTGGACAAGGCTGTGCGTGTACCCGTCTGTGTACATGCATGTATGCATCATGAGTTTATGCATGTCTGCATGTGTGCTCTGGGGGTGTGCATATGTACACACGTGTGTGCGTGCATCTGTGCACTGGGGGTGTGCGTGTGTTTGTGTTCAGGTGTGGCTGGGGGTGTGCATGTGCCCAGTCATGTGCCTGTGTGTGCATGCATGTCAGTGAGTGTGGTGTGCATATGGTTACGTGTGCACTGTGCACTGGAGTGTGCAAGTGTTCATGCATGTACTTGTGTCTATATGTGCCCTTGGGTGTCTGTGTGCTTGTGAGCAGCACAGTGTGCAAGTGCTTCTGCGTGTGCGCACCAGGGTCAGCCTGTGCGCACTGGGGTGTGTGTGCTCGTGCATGCTGGGGTACACGTGGGCACGCGTGCACTGCAGTGTGTTCGGTGGCCACTGGGTGTCCGCATGTGTATGCACACAGGTGTGCACGTGTGCAGATACATGTGCCAGGATGTGCACGTACACATTCACGTGTGCTGGGGTGTGCAGTTGTGCCTCAGCATGTGTGTGTACACCTGCATGTGTGTATTGTGCACACTTACGTACATGCATGTGTGTGCACAGGGGCCTCTATATGAGCATCTTTGTGTGTGCACTGGGGTGTAGGGCTGTGCATGAACTGGTGGGTGCACGTTGGTGTACGGGCACATGCCTGTGAGCACAGGGGAGTGTGCAGAAGCACATACATGTGTGCATGGGGACACATCCATGTGCGTGAAGGTGCTGGGTGCATCCCATAGAGGACCCTACTCTGTGCTAGCCATGGGCGCTGGGTTCCCCAGTTCCCTTGCAGGTGGTTACAGGGCTGGGTACATGTCCCAGTGCCCTCACTGGGTGCTCAGATCTCTGCACCTCTCCACAGGCAGTGTGCAAAGGCCTTGCTGAGCCTCGGGGAGTCCCCCAAGCCCCCCAGTGCTGCTCAGGGGGCTCTCAGCAGGGAGCCCCCACTGTCAGAGGAGCCTTTCTGGGTGCTCAGGGGTGGATGCCAGGTCTGCTGCTGCCCTAAAGCCACCAGGTTGTCACAGCCAGAACAGTCCCAATGGCAGGAAACAGCTGCAGGAAGGCATGGGCATAGTGGGGGCTTCTGCACAAAACTGTCCTGCTGCCGACCTTGCTTTATGAAAGAAAAACGCACCCTATTCCTGTTCCTCTTGCAATAAAACCTGAAAAGATTCAAAACCTCTTTCAGGATGCCCACCCAGCAGGAAGAGCTCCGGGTGAGCTCCCGGGGTGGCTGCAGGCAGCAGAAGTGCTCTGGGATGGAAACCCAAGCTCCAGGGCAGACCCTTGCCAAGGAGGCACAGCTTCGCTGGCCAACCTCCTGCCTTCTCCATGTAAAACTTGCTGGGGAGGGGGAAGTATTTTGTCAGGGGAAATAGGAACCAGTGTCTGGGCGCTGATAACAGCTCTGGGGAGCCCTGTGAGCTTCCTGGGCAGATTCTGCAAATACAGCGGAGAGACCGCTGCAGCCTCAACTACTTGGAAGGGTTTTAAAGGGGCAAGGTTTAGCTAAGAGGGGCTCCCCAGGCTGCAGTGGGGGGGTCATGCAGCCTGCAGAAGGGCTTGCCCTTGTACATGAGCAATTTGGTCCATGCCTGTAAAGAGCTGCAGGACTTCCCTTAGCATCTCCAGAGCGGCAGGAAAAGGCTCGCCACACGCGAGGGTGGGACCTCTGTGCAGGTGACAAATGGCCAGGCTGCTTTGGGGACAGCGTTTTGTGCCCCAGACCTGGGCAGTCTACAATGCATAAGTGATGGTCTAGCCAGAAAATACATGGCTTCTCAAAAAAAAGGGCAAAAACCTCATCTTCCCTCCTCTGCTGGAAGAAGTTTGCTATTCCCTGTGTTATTCCCCGGTTCAAGCTCCTCACTTTACAAGGCACAAAGACAAATCACAGTTTAATGGTGTTTAGAGGCTGTTTATCAAAACCAAGACAGTCACTCCTGCAACCTGTCGCTTTGCAGCTTCCCAGGTAGCAAGAGCAGTTTGGGAAGCATTGCACAGCCCTGGGGGTGCAAGAGCCTCTTAGCTGGGGTAGTGCCCTAGCACTTGTCCATGGGGATGGGGGAGCAGAGAGACTGGAGCACACTTTTTCTAATGGAGTGGAGGGAAATGCTCCGCGTAAATATGGATGTGCTCCCCAAATCCTGCACTCCTCCCCAGACAGGCAGGAGCAGAGAGCAGCCCACCCACAACCCCCAACCCACCCTTGCCTCCTACCACTGAATTCTTCCAGCCCCTGCCTGGCCGATCTCTGGCTGGAGCTACCCCAATGCAAGGGACAGTTTTTTATTCCCAGCACTACTGCTGTGCAGGTGAGCTTTCCAAATGCAGAGAGATAATTTCATCCTCATCTCGCTCTGCGTCTCCTGCTCAACCTCATCCTCTTCGAGGTTGCTCCAGGGAAATGTCCAAGCCTATGAAAGCAGCAGCTTTGCTGTCAAGCCAGCTCCTGCCTGCACAAAGATCCAGCTCCTGCCTGCATGGAGAGTTGCAGGAGCAGCCCATGGGGCCGGGTACTGGCTCGCACCATCCGCACCAAGCTCTACGGCTCTTTTCTGGGCTGTGGGGCTGATGACACATTGGCGTAGATCTGCTGCTGCTCCAGCGGGGACTTCTGCACACTGGCACATGTAGCTTCTTTTTCCTCTTCCAAATGCTGGGAAAGGCAAGGGATAAAGAAAAAACATTATTTGCAGGGCTGCCCCAGGGCAACACCGTCTGCTGGAACCTTTGTTTTGCATTCTCCTACCTTGTCGCTCTGCTTGACCTCCATGTATTCAGTCGTGGTGTTTGCCAAACTGCGGAACGCTTTGGCATTGCTGTACAATTGGGTCTCGGCTGTGCCCGTGACGTGATCGAGGTCCGCATAGTTCAAGGCATCCGCTTCCTGACATGTGAAGGAGAGGGATGAGCTCGTAATATACTGCTGCTTGCCTGCCTGCAGCCCAGCCTGCAAGCCCTGCCTGCAACCCCTGTCTGCAGCCCGCAGGGGTGGGAACATCTCCCATCCTGCTGTGGTTCCTGATGAGAGCTGAGATGGCTGCAGGAACACTGGGGGAAAATTAGCCTGCAACCACCTCTGCTTGGAGGGGCTTGAGGAGAAACATCACTCCTAAATTCCCTTCCCAGGAATACTCTGTGATAGTCACACAAAACCCCTGGTCGGGTCTTTCTGTTGGTGAACGGAGCTCGAAGGATCCCTCCCAACTGAAAGGGCCATGAAAGCTCAGCTCAGGGTGTAACGTTTCCCCTCCCCAGGCGAGCTCTGAGCACGCCATCCCAACACCTCCTGCGGTTTCGCTTACTGTACACGACGTGCTGCGAGTCCTGTCCATCTCTACAGCTGCTCCGGAGAAGGCTGGATGAAATAAGGATGTGGTAAGACAGGAGTGAAACCAGAAGAGAAAAAGGAAATTTATTGAAAATCTGTGGTGTGGTTGTGAATCTTGCTGTAAAGCAGGAAGGGAATCTATTGCCCCACCAACCATCTAAACTGCAGTAGTTCTTCAAATAACATCAGATCCCAGCTGCTAGCTGGTGATGTCTCCTCCCATCTGTCCTTGTCCTTCACAATGGCCTTAAACTTAGCATCGAGCCTAGTGCAAGCCTGGCCTATGCAACTGAGCACGTCTGGTGGTGCCCAGATAAGCTCAAGCAGCTGCCATGCCGGGCAGCACCCATCCTGAGAGCTGTGGGATGGTCCCATCACTCCCTCAGGGGAAGGAAACTCCTTGGTGGGGGTCTAAGTGATGGACCCAGGAACTGGATGGAGCAGGGTGGGAATGGGGGAGAAAAAAGAAGTGTAGATGGAAAAACAGATACAGCAGAAGACAGGTGCTGGTGCAGAAACAGCATGTGTGTGGCAGTGACAGCTTCGCTTACCCTTCTTCCCCTTCCTGGACAACATTACCAAAACACCAGCAGCCACTGCAAGCAAAAGAACCACCACTACAATGCCGGGAATGAGGATGTGCTCAACCACGTCCAAGCTGCAAGAAAAAGAAGAGTTTCTGTTCTCACACTTCTCCTGGGAAGCAGACTCGGAGGACTCAGCATGGAGCAGCAGTGCAGGGAGTGGATGTGGGTGACGGGATTTGCCTGGGGAGGGAGGGGTGCAGGCGTAGGGGCAGTCAGGATGCAAGCTGGGCACAGAGCAAAGCGAACTGAATGCTGGAGAAGCAAATGGACACTTGTATCTGAGAGCTGCTGTGACTCCATTATTTTAAAGGTCAGTCCCTGCACCTAATTTTGCTCTGGTTTCACTCCACTGTTTGTTGATGTTGTAATGTGCAATGAGGAAAGGTTGGCGATCCAGCTACCCCTTGAGTGTGCTGATCATAAAATCATAGACCATTTTGGTTGGAAAAGACCCTCAAGAGATGGAAGCTTTGCCCTCTTGCTGTATCACCTCTAAGAGGCAGGAGAGAAGGAAGCGACTCTGGTCTCGTGCTTCGACAACTATCTCTGCCAGGCTGCATGTGACTACAAAGCAGAACTGGACCCAGCTCAGCACTTGATTTCCCACAAGCGAAGGGTTCCTCTGAGTTTTGGGGAAGGAAATGAGGTCAGTACTGGAGCCAGAAACCGTTTCTCACACGGTGATAACCTGCACCTTGCTTAAGCTGCATACCAGGCTGGGGACAAGCAGGGCTTTGCCAGTGAGAAGCGACCAGGGGCACTGGGATTATTTTCCATGAAGTTTGTCTGGCTGAGAGGATGAAACGCTGGTCTCTAAAGACAGAAAAGGAGGTCTGAATCTTTAAGGGAGGTGTGAAGAGCCTGGAGGGCCACAGGGCTCCAGCTGCACCAGAGGGACTTTACGGAGAGAGGCAGCTGCTGCGGCAGGAGCTGGTACTCACTCTGGAGCGCTGGAGCCCCCATGGTGGGAGGGATTTGGTCCTGGTGGCACAGCTTCCCCCTGGGGAGTTGTCTGTGTGGGGACTGAGACAGAGCTAGTGAGATCGGGGTGCTCGGTGGCCGGGATGCAGGGCGATGTTGTGGAGGAGGAAGAAGGAGCTATAACAAAAAGAGCAAAAGGGGAAAATGCTGCGACTTTTGGAGCATGTCAGAAGTCACCTTCACACCAGGAGGAACTGTGTCCCCTCTGCCATGTCCAGAGCATGCTCCTCGAGGTGGGAGGGCTGTAATCCCCTGCCCAAGAGGCTTTTTGTGGTCCCGTTTCCCCCCTAAAACAAGCAGCGCAGTTCACTCAGCAGGAAGAGGATCTTGACACCCCATGCCCAGCCCGGTAGTGACACAACAGCCCCATGTAAGTGTCCCACCATGGGGGCTGGTCCCTGATGATGGGACGGTGATGGACATTCCCAAAGCCCAGGGCCTGGTACCCACAGGCACTGCCTGCCGAGCCCTGGTGACAAACCCCGGGGCTGCCCCATGGGGCCTGGGCATCCACCTCCTCCAGTCTGCCTGTCCCCGCAGACCCCACACCCAGCACTTGGAGGGAGACCCACCAATGCTGGACTGGGGAGACCCACAAGTACTGACCTGGGGACACGATCACCTCCACATCAGCACTCCTATCACGTTTGATTATGCCTGTTCGCACCCCGCAGCGGTAGATGCCCTCATCCCACTTCTTCAGGCCCTCCATGGTCACTGTGAACACTCGCTGTGCGCGATTATCCCGGATGGAGAATCGGCCCTGTCGCACCACGGGCTGCTCCTCCGAGGTGATGACGATGTCATAATCACAGGTGTAAAATGTCAAGAATACCCAAGAGCACCAGAATTTCGGCTGCATCTCCTCGCCGCGATCATACTCGCAGGTCACCGAGAGGGACCCCCCCAGGACGCCTGTCACGGTGCCGGGTCCCCTCACCGCCCAGCAGCCTGCGGAGACACACGGAGCCGCGGGATTGATGCTGCTGCCGCCGCTGGCGCGCCCGCCCCGCCCGTCGGGGCCGCCCCCTGGGGCCGCTCCGGGTCTCGGGGGGCCCTGGCCCGGCCTTACCCGGCAGCAGCGCCCAGACAAGCAGCGGCAGGAGCTGCATGGCCCCTCCGGGACGGCGGGGCTCGGCGTTCTGCCGCGCCCGGTTTCTCTCCGCGGGATAGTGGGGCCTGGCCCGCCCCCGGGGCCGCCCCTGGAGTACCGCCCGCCCCGTCGGGGCGGAGCGTCGGGACCCCCGGGACTGCCTGACCGCGGGGGCCGCCGGAGAGAAGAGACGGAGGCGCGGAGCGGTGCCGGAGAAGCTTTATTGTATCCGCCAGCGGCGGCGTGAAGGGCTCGGCGGGGCCCCGGTGCTGCCTGCCCCGGCCCGCGCCGTCGGGGCCCGGGCATCCCGGAGCGGAGCGTCTCCGGCTGCGGCCGGGAGGTCCCGCCAGGGGCTCAGCCGCCCCGCAGGCTGACCCAGAGCACGGCTCCAGTCATGGCCAGCAGCGCCAGCACCTGCAGCCCGGCCAGCACCGGGAAGTGGCGGAAGGGTCCCGGGCTCTCCCGCGGAGCGTTTGTCCCTGCCGCGGGGACCGGGCTGAGCATCGGGCCTGCAAATGGGAAGAGGGGACAGATGCAGCAGGTGCCTCCCGGGCATTGTCCCAGCCTTGTTCCCCTCCGACCCCCAACACCCAGGTACCATCTCCTCCTGCAGCCCGGTCCTGGACCCACAACGTAGTGGCCACTGGTGCTGTGCGGGGAGGGGAACATGTGCGGAGACTGACCTGGGGACAGGATCACCTCCACATCAGCACTCTTATCACGCTGGATTTTGTCCCTTTGCACCCCACAGCGGTAGGTGCCCACGTCTCCCTCAGCCATGCCCTCCACGGTCACTGTGTGTTATTGTCCCAGATGGAGAATCAGCCCTCCTGCACCATGGGCTGCTCCTTCGAGGTGATAATGATGTGATAAGCACAGGTGTAAACTGTTGCCGGTTTGCACCAGAATTTTGGCTGCATCTCCTCGCCAGGCTCATACACACAGGTCACCGAGAGGGACTTCCCCAGGAATCCTTGCACAGTGCCAGGCCCCCTCGCTGCCCAGCAGCCTGCAGAGACACATGGAGCTGCAGAAGTGCTTCTGCTGCAGCAATACATCCTGCCTCATTGGGCTGGTCCAGTGTGGGGCTTGAGCCCCAGGGGTCCCCTCAGCCCTACCTGACAGCAGCATCCAGGTGAGCAGCAGGAGCTGCATGGGCGGGCTGGCCCGGGCAACATGTCAGGGCAGTGCTCCTGCCGCTCACACTCCTTCGTTGTCTCTGGAGCTTTGCTTCCTCTTCCACCCAGGGTACCAAATCTACTGCTGCTGGAGATTTAGCAAGAGCATTTGGTTTCTTGTTTCATTTGGTGATTTCCCGCCTCCCCTGTCACTCATGTCACTGCTCTGCACTGCTCCTGAGCCCTGTTCCCTGGCTTCTGCTCCTGCCCCCACCACGGCCCCCACAGCGGGGTGCAGTCCTGCCTCTCCCTGCCTCTCTGCCACACTGCCCAGCCTCTCTAGCCAGCCAGGGCACCCGGAGCGGGATCTGCCTCTTGAGGGGTGGCTCAGCCCTGCACAGAGACCCCCTGAGCCCCAAACATGGCCCCAGTCTGGGGCAGTGCTCCTGCGTGGGCACACTGTCCCCATCATGGGAAATGCAGAGGGGGACCCCCAACCTCTTGTCCCTGTGCAGCGGGATGTGAGCACCCGTCCCCACTCCCTTGGCCACCAAGTCTCCCCGGGCTGCCCTCAGCACAGCCTCTCTGTGAGTGGCACTGGCCAGGCCCAAGAACACAAGGCCCTTCAAACCCACCAGATAATAAATGAGCTGGAACCCCAGCAGGTGGAATCACAGCCCTGGACCTTGGGTTGCCAGTGGGCTCCCAGCACCCAGCTGGCAGGAGCAGGTAGACAGACAGACAGACAGGCGCCTGCAGGATACCTGAGCTTTATTGCAAAATTGTCTTCAGGTGGCAACTCCAGCTCAGCAGACGCAGGCTCTCTGTGCCCCAACACCTCCCCTTTCCAGCATGGGGGCTGCCAGGAGGAGCTGAGGCTTCACAGGGGGAGAAGCACCCAGTGCTGAGCATCTCCCAGGGTGAGGCAGCTGTGGCAGGTGTCGCAGCCCTGGCAGGATGGGGGGCAAGGGTGCAAGAGGGTGTCTCTGTGGCTCCGGGATGGAGGGACAGCTCGGTGCCCCAGTGTTACTGCCTGCCTCCACATTTTCCTTGTCGTGGCTCCTGCACCAGCTCCTCACCCACACGACCCGGCACACCAGGGCCAGCGCCACAGCCGCCTTCACGCTGAGGAAGAGCAGCAGCGGGGTGATGCTGAGCTGGGACCTGGGCAGGAGAAAGTAGGTGATGTCAGAGCTTGAGTAGGGTCTGGGCAATGAGGATGAGGACTGGGCCCCTTGTGCATCTGCCAGTCACTCCGCTTGTCCCTGGGATGCTCCTTGGGGCTGCTGGAACCAGGGGGACCCAGGGTTGGGGGATGCATGCAGGGGAAAAGGTGTTTTAGGCTGGGGGATGCTGTTGGGGACTTGTCTAGACCCCACGCCCAGACTCACAGTGCTGGAGGCTCCTCACAGCCCTTGGGGCACAGGCGGTTGGTGCTCAAGGGGCTCATGTTGCCACCCTTGGTTGTGGTTGAAAGATCTGTGAAGAGAAGACAGGGTCAGAGCAAAATGGAGACCCGCCTGTGCCCCATCCTGTCCCCTGCACAGGGGGTCTCTGCCCCACAGCTTCAGCTGTGGAGGTGCAGGAGGTGGAGATGGGGGTCCCCAAGCAATGCACTGGGGAGAAGTAGGAAGGAAAAGGGGCATTTAACTGGGAGAAACTGGGAACCCCAAGGAATGGGCTCACAGTGGCAGAGATCCCAAATGAGAGCAAGGGAGCTGCTCTGCTCTGCACAAAGCTCTGTACAGCCCCCTCCATCCCTCATCCAAATCTGCACTGGGGCAGCCTCCACTGAGTCTCAGTGCCTGCAAGGAGCTTGTTCTCACTTTGACAACCCCCATGTCCCCTGGCTGGGGACATCCTGTCCCCAGCACTGTCACCCAAATGACAAGCTCCATCACACGCCCCTGCTTTGCTCCCAGCCTGTCTTTACCTGCAGAGACCGTCACCTCGGTGCTGTGCCAGAGGTTGAACCACAGCCTCCTCCTCACCCCGCAGGAGTACCAGCCTGCGTCCCCCAGCGAGACATTGCCCAGTGTCACTGTGAACGAGCATTCTGTGTGCTTGTCCTCAATGGACACCCTGCCCTGTGTCACTGTCACCTCCGAGCCATTGGTTTGGGTGATGTAGGTGGAACAGATCCAGAGGAAGCTCGGGCGGCACCAGTACTTGGGGTAGAGTTCATAGCCGGACTCGTAGCTACAGGACACAGTCAGCAAGCTACCCTGCTTGGCTGTCACCTGCGTGGGGCCCGTCACTGCCCAGCCACCTGCGGGGGACAGAGAGAGGTGCTGCAAGCATGTACCGGCATCTCCTCGGGCAACCAGGAGGGATCCCAGCCTGAGATGCTGGGGGACACCCTGTCCCCAGTGGGGCTGTGTCCCTGGACCCGCTGTGCTGGGGGGTGGTGCTGAGATGAGATGTCCCCAGGCATTAATAAAACCCCCATCAAGTGTGCATGTTATTCAACAACCAAAACGCCTTGTTACCAGGTTCATGTGACAGCAACACAAATGCATCTCACAGATCACCCCTCATAGCCACCCGCTGGCCACAGGAAAAGGACGGTGTCAGCTGGGCTCCTGGGCCGACCAGTCCCAGCCTCCCCGCTGCTCTGCCAGAGCCCGTGGGGTGGGAACCGCCTGACCTGTGCTCCCAGGCTCACCTGGGAAAAGGGTCCAAACCAGGAATATCCTCATTTTCCAACTTCTGGTTCCTGAAGCAGATTTTTCCCCGTGGTTATTCACGAAGCACCCTGCGGGATAGAGCCAGGCTCAAACACAGCTGAGTGTCCCAGGAGTTTCCCAAGCCTCCTTCTCCAGTCACTTCCTTGGGCGGTGTTCAGTCACAGATCCTGCTTGTCTTTTTTAAAGGCCATTGCTTCTTCCGCTTTGCCCGGGGACCATGACTCACTCTGGGGGCGTCTCATGAGAGACACCCTCTGCTTTTGCTCCCACACAGCTGCTGGTTGCCAGTGAAACAACAAAATACATTGGATTCCTCCACCACGATGCCCAGCCCAGTAGGGAATCCAGCCCCTTCCCATGTGAAGAGCCCAAAGGGTTTCAGGGGGGCTTTGCAGGAGGACTGGGCTAGAGAGGGGGTCCAGGGAACAGAATAGAGTGAATGTAGGTCAGCCCAGGCAGATGGATCAGTTGGGACCACCAGGATGCTCTCCCCATTGTGATGGACTGGGATGATGGACTGGGAGGATGGACAGCCATCCCCTCTGCACTGCTGCTCCCCAGCTCCTGAGCAGGCTGCCAGTGTGAGCTGGGTTGCCTTTGTTTGTTTTCTCAAGCAGAAGTGTCTCATTTCCCCTAAAAAAAAAGCCTTTTTTGGCACAGCCATGGGTTTTTGAGTGACAAGGCTGTTTTTCTCCCAGAATTAAATGTTTCCACTGAAAGTTTTGGAAACCAAAACACAAAAAACAAAGCTACTTCCCTGGCAGCTGCCTTGCCAATGACTTTCTTCCTCGATGCCCCTTAGAATGAACAGAAATCACATACCCTCAGCCTTGCCGGAGGCTGAGGCTTCCTCCTCTGGCTTTTTTTATCCCAGGTATGACCATGCTGGGGCTCAGGGGAGAATTATAAGCATGGCTGCATCGCTGGAACTGGTCCAGGCAGCGGCTCCCCAATGCTCCCATTCCCCATTCAGCACCAGAGCTTCCTGCAGATGATGAAGCTTGTGTTGCCCTCGGGAGCCCTGAGGAGCTCCCCTGGCCCATGGCGGGGATAGAGTGGAGCTTCGCCCTGGGTTGAGCTCCAGCTTGGCCACCCACTGCCCAGGCTGCCACCACAGGGCTGTCCCCATGCTCTTCGTGCAGCATCTCCCCACTTATTTTTTCATCCTTGTGGTTTTTCTTCCTTTTTCTTAGAATGTTGCATAGATTTCCATTTCGCAGCAGGGTGATTATATTTGGGTAGATGACAAGACCTACCCGAACAGGGATATTTCCTTCTGCACTCCCCCGCCTGGGGTATGTCGCTGGAATTCTGATGTCTTCATGGAAGGCTGGGCTGGGGGGAGCAGGATGGGAGCGCCTGCAGCCAGGATCCCCTAGGACCCGCCCTTCATCCCTCCCTGCCTTTCAGCCCCTTCACTCTGTGCAAAGACCCAGAGGGAGGGGAACAAGGTAAAAATACGGAAGCAGCAGCCTGAGGGCTGCGTGGGAACAGGAGTGACTGCACCGGCCACCCCACCAGCCCCTTCCTGTGGCACCTCAGAGTCACTGGGGCTGGGGAGGGGACACAGATCACATCTCTGACCAGCCACCGACCTCCCCTTCCTCCCCATGTGCTCCTTATTGCTGAGCACGAGAATCACACAGGATGAGAAGGGGCTGCCAAGGTGGTGCATCCCATTTTCCCCCACAGCCTGGACCCGGGGATACTGGGCTTTTAAGCCCCATTGGTGAATATTTTGAACTGATCCGTCTCTCTTTTATTTAATCTAGGGCCTTTGAAGAATAATCTGCGTGTTTCAGACTGGGCAGATTTGGCAACTTTAGTGAAATTTGCCTTTAGGAGTTAAGTCTGAATAGAATAATTCCTAATGCAGCTCCTTTAGTGCTGGCTGACTGAGCACTGCGCTGCCTGATCTCTTCCTTCCGCTGCCATCTCAGATAACCAAGATAAACCCAGACCATTCCGAGATCTCCTGATTTAGAAAAGCTTGTGCTGTTAAATCTTTGCAAACTTTGTGGTGGTGGAGAGTTTACTCCAGGCTTTGCCTTAGGCTGGACGACTCAGCCAGAAACGGATAAGGTGGGGATAGTTATTACAGTGAAATTAAGAAAACAAAATTCAGCATATTCAGAGGATGAAATTCTGGCTGCTCCCTGTTTCACGAGGAAGGAATGAGTTTCGTGGGGCTCAGATCTCCCCCAAAAATTGTTGTAAGGACAGATCGGGGAGATATTACAGTAGGTTAATGGGATTGGGCTGAGAATGAGTAGGACTGGGCAAGGGGGACAGAAGTAGAAGCTCCTGAGCTGGCTATAAATCCTCCACTGTTGTACTTCCCAAGGCAAATATACAAGTAATTAAGCTATCAGAGCAAAGGAGACCAAACAATGGAGCTAAATTGCAGGTTCCTTTGAAATCACTCCTGCTGTTTGCAGGTCATTTCCTCTGATTTCATTGCTCTGCACTGATTTCAGCCCGTCAGTGTTTGCTCGGGGCTATAAACTGCTCGCTGGCTCCCAGGAAACTGCTGGCGTCTGGGAGATCAAGTGCTTTGCTTTGGATGTTGGGGAAAGACATTCCCTGGTGCGTGAGGGGAGGAGGGGGAGGCAGGTGTCAGGCTGCTGGGCTCCGATAAAGCTGCTGATACCACTTATCTGTGATGGGTCGGGCCCCCCGAGCCATAAAGCGATACAAAGCCCTTGGAGCCGTGCCAGGCTGGGCTGGTGCCTGCCTTTTGCCAGCAATCTGTGTTGGCTCATTAGGCTGCATTACACTTGTCAATATCATGATAGGTAGGGAAACTGTCTTCCTCCTGAGTGCTGTTAAATCTGCGGGGGCAAATGTGTCTCGGGTGTGATGCCAGTGCCTGCAGTAGGAACGCAGAATTCGGAGAATTTGGCTTCATAAGGCTCTCCTTCCTCCCTCGCTCCACAGCAACTCCTCGCTGCTCCCCTTTGCGACTCAGAAAAGGGAGAAAAAAGCTGCTGGAGCTGCGATGGGTCAGAGGATGCCCTCAGATCCCCTCCTGCAGCAGGGACGTGCCAGCAATCCCCCTCCAGAGGTAAGCAGGGATGGAGTCTTGGACCTGGTGGTTCATTGTGGGCTTCCCCTCCTCTTCACTGGAGTTAAGTTCATCCCACCCCCTGGGCAGAGGTTCACCTGAGCACCAGCACAGCTTGGGTGGAGCCGCAGGTGCCTGTGGCAGATCTAGGTCTCTGGGGTCTTTGTGACCCCACAGGCAGTTCGGGTTGGGGCTGTACCCCCGCTCTGTGTGGATGCTGGGGCAGGAGAAGGCTGGGCATGTTTGCATGAGGTCTCCATTCTCAGGGGGCTGATGTGGCACTGGGACACCCACAGAAAGGCTTTTTGGCAAGTTCTTCGTGCATTTAAGAGGATAGACTTGCCCTGGCTTCATTGAAGTTCCCCTGAGTTTGATGCTCTTGTCTTCCTGGTCCTACCTGGTGTGGGGTGTGTGCACTATGTTGAACCATGGTGCTGGCTTCGCCACTGATAAATTATCTGATCCAGGCACTGTAGCTCATGATAGTGCCTATTTTTGTGCTGTTGTAAAGAGAAGCTGCCAAATTCATGTATACTGTGATTAAGTTATAAAAGACGTACCCATCAGCACTTATGGAGGATGATCCCCAGTGTTCCCCAGCACTGATAAAATTAAGAATGCCACTTAACAATATAATTGACTCTGCTGTTAAGTTTATTTCTTCATTTCAGTTGTTGTCTTGCAGTGCTTGAGACCAATGAGTGGTCTGGTTGCAGGATGGTCTGTGTCAGGCCTGGGTTTAGCTTCTTGGCCTTGGGCAAGCCTGAAAACTGCTTGCCCCTCTGGGTTGTTTTCCATCTTTTCTGGCTGTTGTTGCTGGTCATCTGACTTGGCAGAACTGTCTCTGCTATCAGAGGAAATAATAGGCAGATATAATTAGTGACGTCAGGCCCAGGCAGTCAAACAGCAATTGGACAGGTGCAGATGGCTCTTGGTCTGTTCCTCTGGCTCGGGGCCGTCTGCTGATCTGGAAGGAGGGAACTGGAGATTGAACTGAGTCTCTCTTAAATAAACTTCTCAGTAAAAATTAATTTCTCTCCATTCTAATCAACAACACCGGATTGCTCTAAAGGGAGTTGTAAACAAAAGCGTCTCGATATATCGACTGTCACCTCCAGGTTTAGGCACAGATTCCTCTGTTTCTAAATACAATTTGTTTTTCACTCCAAGCAGGCTCCTAACTGGGCTCTGTAAATGCTGTAGGTTTCCAAAGGGGAGCTGCTGGGGTAGCCAGGCTCAGGTTAACACCAGTTTGTAAAGAAGCTGAAATGGCCTGGCTAGCACAAGGTTCTGCCCCTCCCCAAGGTGACACACTGCTAACCGTGGTGATCACTGCCACTGCCTGTGGATGACCAACAACTGCACAGGCTGATGGCAGGAGGGGTGCAGCCGTGGGGTTCCCTAACATGAGTGTACACGAGCCGAGCGTGAGGCATGGCAGTGGATATGGCTTCATGCTCTCAGCTTGGAGACTGATTGGAGCCGGCAGTGAGAACCGTCTCTGCCCAGGGCTGCCGTCCAGCCCTGCCTCACCGTGCGCCATGGATGCCTCCTGCAGTGGAGGGAGAAAGAGCAGAGTTTCCCGGTAGGGAGGGCAGGGAGCCCCGGGCTCCTCCAGACCCGGGGGAGGGGGGGTCTCTATCACAGTAGATGGAGTTGGGGGTGGGGGGGCGGCTAGAGAGGGACCAGCAGTTGTGTGGAAGCAGCCGCGGGCCCTGCCTGCATGGAGGGGAGATCCCACGGCCTCCCCGCCCCGGGGCGGGACCGGCCTCCCGCCCCCCCCTCTTCGCTCCTCCGGGCGGGAGAACCCTGAGAGCGGGGCGGGCACGGCGGCGGGGAGCCAGCACCGTTCTGCTGTCCTGCGGGGGCCCGCACCGAACCGGGCCGGGCTGTACCGAACCGGGCCGGGCTGTACCGAACCGGGCCGGGCTGTGCTGAACCGGACTGTGTTGAGCAGAGCCCAACCGGGCCGAACCCAGCCGCCGTGTTCTGAACCGGACCGAGCCGAACGCCGGCCCCTGCGCAGCCGGATCGGGCCGCGCCGGACCGGGCCTAACGGGACCGGACCGGGCCTAACGGGGCCGAACCGGGCGGGGCCGGGCGCTGTCCGCGGTGCTGAAGGCGGGCGCTGTCCGCGGTGCTGCCGCAGCGGCCCGGCCCATGCACCCCGGCCATGGAGGGCCCCGCCGCCGGCTCGGAGGAGGGCGGCTACAACGAGGCGCTGCTGCACAAGGTAGGGCTGGGGAGAGGAGGAGCCGGGGAGGGGGCTGCAAAGTACACGGAGTGGTGTGTAGGCGGGTGCTGGAGCGGCGTAAGAACAGTTGCCTGGGTCGGGCATCTACTTGAACTTCCCTGGCAAACTCTGTCCCTCTCCCCTCCTTGCTTTTCTTCCCCTGGTGGGGTCCATTCGCCACCCCCCATCTCAGCAGGGTGGTGGGGGGATGCAGCTGCAGATCTTCCTCCCCCCTGCGGCGGTCGAGGCTGGGCAACCTGCGGGGCTCAGTCCCGGTCCTCGCCACGTCCTGGGTGATGGTGGGGATAGGGGTGGCAGGATAGGGTTTGTTTGCAAAGCAAAGCAGACAGGAAGTGCTGGAAAGGGGCCAGCCCTGTGGCACAGCCCACAGCTGGCATCCAGCTGCTCCCGCTGTCCTGTACATGCTCCGGGGGGGTGGGGAAGTTGCACCCCAGGGCTCTGTTTGCCAGACCCAGCCCAAAGAGCCAGGACTTTCCTGCCATGAAATAGCCATGTCTCAAGAGACGTCCATCCCTGCCCTCCTTGCTTTAAAATCCTTCTCTCTACGGAGTCCCTGGGACTGTGTTTTGTAACTCCACGTTGCACCAATGGTGGCCAGGGATTCTGCTGTCCCTGCAAGACCTGGGTGGCTCAGGCTCTGCTGCAGGCTCTGCTGGAGCAGGGCTTTTGCTCTCTGCAGTCAGACACTGCCCTGCAACTCCAGGAGACATGGAGGAGACACTGATCTCTGCCAGGTTCACCCATCACTCCTTCTCACTGTCCTCATGCTGCTTTACTGCAGTCCCCAGTGACGGTGCAGGGACCAACACCCCTGAGGAGCAGGGGCAGGGCAGAGGAAAAGGTCTCGGTTGTGTGGATCCCTCTTCACACATAGCAGTATATTTTACATCCTGCTCTACTCAGGGCAATGTGCCCAGCCCTTGATTAGCAGGAAAATATCAATTACTAGCAACTCTCAGTTCTGTTGTACACTGAGAACATAGGACATGCCTCCAGGGATGACTCAAGAAACTTTGATTCTTTGCAAAGCTTTAACTCTCTCTTCTCCAGGAATGAGCTGCTGCAGTTAAGGAATAACATTGGTGGAAATGAGTCTCTGGGCAGAAGAGCTGCCCAAGCAAATAATAATCCCAGTCCCATTTCCCTTGGTATCTTGCTGCCACTCCTGGCTGGGTTACTTGTCATGCAGAATCAAACCTGCTTTTTCTCCAAGGACATGAGGCAGCAAATACCTCGCTAGATCTTGTTTCTGAGCAAGGAATCACATTTCAGATGTGCTGAGAAACTCCAAGAGAGCCTTGCCCTCTGGAAGTAAAGGTTAAGTGATTTCTGGTTGGTGGCTAAACCCAGGCCTGAGGAGGAAATGAGCTGGGAGCAAATCAAGGTGGGAGCAGCAGAGGTTTGTTCTGGGCTGTTCCAGAAAAGTTTCACTTGGCACAAAATGAGAGATTCTGCTCTCAGGTGATTTGACCCATTGCCAAATCATTCTTCCTCCCGTTGGGTGCTTGGATCCATTTAGCTGGAACAAGCCCCAGGAGGAGGGGAACATGCCCCTGGGCTGTGGCTGATCCAAAGTGCTAGCAGGGGATTTACGAACAGGGAAACCCTGTGTGATCTGAGCCAGTTTTTGTTTTGTTTTGGTTTTTTTTGATGTGCAGCCCTAGAGCTCATGTCTACAGGGCTGAAATACAGCTTCTGCCAGGGCAAGGGCCCAGCAGGGCTGGCAGAGGGCCATGAGCTTTGGCTTGAGCCAGCCTAAAGGGCTTGGCCATGGTGAAACAGTGCCTGTCAGGGTGGGGACAGCCCTGAGGTGTCTCTGTGGCACAGGACAGCTCGAGGCAGCATGCAGCAGCATCCAAGTTGCCCTGGAGCGCTGCCTGGAGCAAGCGAGAGGCAGCACAGTGTTGTATATAGAGCAGATAGAAATAAGTCTCAGCGATGCATCCCAGAGAGACTGTGAGATTCGGGTGGTGAGGGGCCGAAAGCCACTGCCGCTTCGTTTTCAGACCTCTCCTGGTGCCACATCCTGGCTGAGCTCCGCAGGCAGCTGTGCTGGGGTGCACGTACACAACTGACACAATTTGTTGAGACAAATCCTGCTGACCTGGGAGAAAAGCTTTGGGTTTGGGGCTTCAGCAGCTCTCTGAGAGCAGCAGCAGAGCCTGTGGAGGGCACCTCTCCCCACCCTGCATCCCCCAGGATGCGGGTTTTACCCTGTCAGGCTCCTGCTAGCTACATGTAGCTCAGGTCTGGCCACCACATGCTAAAGCTCCAAAATGAGCTGGGAAGAGAACCTCAACCCACATCCACTCTCCCAGATCTCCTCCTGCTTGGCTGGCACTGGAAATGCATTTCCCTACGCTGCTTTGACAGCTGTGCAAAACATCTCTTTGCCGGGCATGTCAGACCAAAAATATCTCCTTTGCTCAGATCCACTCCACAGTGGGGTTTTTATTTTTCTTTCATGTTTATTTGGTAGCCAGGAAGACCACGGTGGTTTCCATTGTGCTGTACATCCACAGAGCCCATGAGCTTTTCCTAAATTCATTAGGAAAGTCTCTTGGCTGATTCAGGTCAACTTTTACTATAATGATTATTAAGTCATGAAGCAATTCATGGGTTGTCTCTAGTATAAATCTCAATTAAATTATTGATAGGAGAGTCTGCCTTTTATACATGTTCTCTGTGAATCTTGGGCTCTGGTGAGTTTCTGGTTCTCATTCCATCTCTCCTCCCTCCATAATTAATGCCATTCTCTGCATTAACTGCTCTCAAAGACAGTACTGCAGGGTGCAGCTCATCTTGATGCATCTCCCAGCACCAGTATTTTACCTGAGAATAGTGTGTAGCACCAAAAAATGCTGTGCTCGGGTGCAGGAGCCCCATGGTAAAGCCCAGGGGGCCTTGGGCAGGGAAATTCCCCCCAGGGAAAAGGATGACCTGACTTGTCTGGTCCATATGCAAGAGCATCATCCAGAGATTTCTGCCTCCCAACATACTCCCAGCTCCCATGCAGGCTTCCAGCCCATAAGGGCTCCTACCTCTGCTTGGCAGGTCAAGCTTTTCCAAGGAGATGTTTGGGGTTTGGGATATTTTTTTCCAAGGGAAAGCGCTGATTCACCGGAGCGAGTCTTTCACGGAAGCGTGTCGACGTTGATGGGCTCCAGGCAGGTTGTGGTGTGGTGATTTATGCAAGGCAGGCTGCTGGTTTCCTGCCAGTCCATGTTCCTGCTTTGTTTGTGATCCTCAGGCTCCTTGGGTTTTGGTTTCAGCCACTCCTTTGTGGTCTGTGGGGTGGCAGAAATGTGGTTATGGGTGCTGTGGCACGTGGCTGGGTTCCTCATGGCCTCCCAGGGCACAAAGTAAGGTCTTAATCTGCCGGGAATGTTAAAAAAACTTGATTAAACACATTACTCCATGCTCACTTGCCCTGTGCTTCACTGGGAGGTACATGTGGTGCCTGAAGTGGTGACAGGCTGGGAACTAAACACAGATCAAGGAGGGAAACAACAGATGCAGCAAAATGTGGCACAGGTGGAGGCAGAGAATGGGGATATTCAGTCCCAGCACCTTGCTGGCTCAGCCGTGCAGCCTTGGGGGTGGCAGGGGACCGATGACAAAGTGGGGGACACAGCCCAGGGACCAGCTCAGCGCTTGCCAGGGCTGCAGCTACAGGAACACCCGTGTCCTGAAAGACAGAGCCAAACCCACTTCTGAGCAAGAAGCTGGTTAGGAGAGTGTTTATTTTAACTTGTGTCCCTGCAAAAGGGTTCAAAGTGCCCCGGTTTCCTGAAAGGATGGGAATGTTTGCACCGACGGCTCTGCCAACAAAACTGAGATACCGGCAGAGAGAGGAGGGAGGGGTTTGCATTTGCACCATTGTCCTGGGATTTAGAGAAACACAGGCAGGAGCAGAAGGGAGGACGGGCTCCCTGGGGATGAGGTGTGGGTATGAGGACCATGGGGACGTGGTGGCAGTGCCCCAGCTCTGACAGCTGCACAGCTCCCTCACCCCTTCTGCTTCAGGACAAGCAAGCTTTGCTCCCTCGGGAGAGCTCTGGGGCTTCCCACGAAGGGCTGGAGAGGCAGAGGGGCTCTGTGACTTCAAACCTAATGCCCTACCGGGGGACAGAGCTGTGGATCCACACTGTTAAAGACAGCCCAGTGCCTTGGAGATGCTGTGTGGTTGTAGCAGTGGTTGTGAGCAGCTGGGGGAGATGGACTCTTTGTTAAACAGTTTTGAACCTAATCCAGTGCTGCCAGAGTCCTCCCAAAGAGGTTTTCTGCCAAGGCTGTGTGAGCTACAGCTACCTCTGCCTGGCAGCTTCCTGAGCTGGGGCAGGAGCATCTTTCCTGCTTGCTCTCAGCGATGAGCTGCGCTTTGCTTTCTCTTCCACCTCTCTGCTCTCAGATAGGCACAGCAGGGCTCTGGTGCAGAACTGAGCCTGGGATGTGTTTCATTTACTACAGACATGGTCAGAGGAGTAGAAATTCCTCCCCAAGCAGGGGGCAAGACTGAAAGTGACAGTGAAGGACAGGACACAGAGGGACCAGCCATCTGGCTGCAGCACTTGCACCCAGCAGCCCGTGGGGACAATCTGCTGCCAAGCAGGGCTGTGCAGAGGAATTGTGCCATGGGGCTCACGGAGCTGCCATGGGGCTCATGGCTCTGCCATGGGCTGGGGCCAGGCTGGTCCCTCCTGATACCGCTCTGTTCACTGCCACATCCCCCAGCACCCCCTCCCCAAATGCCTGCCCGCCAGCTGCACGCCATGCCTGCCAGCTCGACATCACCGGCTCCGACATGCTGACATCTCTTTACTGGTCCTTGCAGACAATCCTGGTTGGAGACAGTGGCGTGGGGAAGACGTCTCTGCTGGTCCAGTTTGACCAGGGCAAGTTCATTCCTGGCTCCTTCTCTGCCACCGTGGGCATTGGGTTTACGGTAAGAGCCCAGTCCCGTGTGCCTGGGCTGTGCAGCCTCACTCACCCTCGCGGGAGCAGTTTTATTTGGGTAATCATGTTCTATGATTCTATCATTCTAAGTGATGCTAAGCACAATGAATTGGGAGGGTTTATTTTGGTGCTGCTGGATGAAGGGGACAGGTTTTCTGCGTTATTACTGTCAAGCTGGGGGCAGCCGCGCTTCAGGCTGCTGGGCGGGGATGGAGGATGGATGAGGCTTCATGCCACAGAACCCATGGTGGGGCCGTGCCTGAGCAAAGCCCTTTGCATCGCACATGGAAGCTGCCTTTGGAGTGGCCCTGCTCTCCTTGGGAGAAGCCAGCCTGTGTCCTGCCTGCGAAGCCCAGGGCCCTTGCAAAGTCTGGCAGATGGTGGCAGCGCCTGGGAAAAGCACTCGGCTGCTGTCCAGTGCTATTTGCAGAGCTGCCACGGGGCTGGCAAGTGGCTCCAGTGCCCATGTCCCCTCTCCCTGGGGGAGCCCAGGACAGAGGCAGCGCTTGGGACCTCATCGCACAGCGAGATTGGCATCCCTCCAGCAGCCGTGGCAAGGCTGGGGCTCAGCAAGAGGCTATTACCACAGGGATTTTCTCTCTAGCCCAGGCCAGGGAAGCAGGGAAACACATGGTTCTGGCATGAGGAGTCTGGGACCAAGCAGCCCAGAGACGACACTGCGGGAATGCCGAGCCCTGGGCAGGCAGAGTCTCAGCTGTGCTCCTGACTTTTGCCAGCTCCCAGCTGCCTCGTTTCCCCTGCAGTGATACCAGTGTGTAGAGGTGATGCTCAGCCAGGCGTTCGTCCTGCCCAGGGAGCTCTGTGAGCAACAGTGTGGTTTGCCATATCCTTCCATCCCCGCTCCCCAGCAAGCTGCAGGGGAGCTCAGCTGCTTCCAGGAGCTCTGTGCCTCCAGCCTTCAGTCCTGGGCACTTTCCTGGCCAAGGAGCATCTATAAACTATAAATCCCCTGGTGGGGTCTAAGTGCAGTTACGGGACTGGAAATACAGGTTCCCTTTCCTGAGGGGCAGAAGAAGGCTTGGCTGGAGCAGGAGCCGGCAGCCAGGGGAGGCAGGGAGTTGGGCGCCGTTGCAGGGGGCATGTCTGCCATTGGGCCTCCCGCGGCCACGCGTGGCCTCACCTGGTGAGCAGTGAGGGACACGGACCAGCACAGTGCTGGGCTGGAATCCCACCCGCCTGAATCCCGGCGGCATGAGCAGGGCCGAGGGGGTTGCACTGAGATTAGCCCTGGCATGGGGGATAGGACTAGCTGGAGCCATGGGCTGGGTATCCTGGGGAAAATAAATCAGAGGGAGCTGAAAGCTCCTGTCCACACAGTGATGCTTGTGAGCTTGAAGACGCCAGGCAGCCATAGTGCATGGACCTGGGTGGTGTTTCTTGGGATGAGTTTTTGGATAACACAACATCCCTGGCTCTTCCGACTTCTTCACAACATCCCTGACTTCTCCTGCATTCCCATACTTGGGTTTTTCCCAAATGAAGTGTGCTGTGAGTTGGGTCCCAAAACTCAGCATAGGACGCTGGGGGCTTTGAGCAGCTGGGGGAGCAGGAACCCCATCAGCTGTCCCGGGGGAGATGCAGGGACCGCTGAACTAGCTCCCCACAGCGCGGGGTTTCTGACTAACAGCCCCTGCTTCGGGTTTCCTCCTGGCTTCATTGCACCGTGTTCTGACCCAGGACCCAGCTCAGCAGCTGTCAGGGCTGTAGGGGACAGGGCAACTCCCCCCACCCTTGGCTGGGCTTTGGTGGCAGGAGTGGCTGCTGTCCCTGCCATCCCCACTGAGCCGGTGTGGCGGGGGGTCGTTTGGCAGCACTGAGGTCTCTGTCCCCACGCCCCGTGGGGGACAGGGGGCTGTTCATTTGTGGGGTGACCGGTTCCTTCTCTCCCCATCCATGTGCCTGGAGGGACACGCCACGGCTCTGCCCATCGTCCGCTGCTGCCGAGCCCCCGGCCAACCCCCGGGGTCCCGAGTTGGGGTGCAGGGGGGGCAGGTTTCCAGCCTTGAGCCTCCTCTTCCTCATCCCGCAGCCAGACCGGGCAGGGAGGCGGTCGGGGCAGAGCCTTGGGGGTGGCATTGGCCAGGGAGGAGGAGGAGGAAGAGGAGGAGGAAGGCGGGTGGGGCCGTGGCTGCCCCTGCCCCCGCGGCACCGGGACTCGGCGGCTCCGCTCGGACGCACCATGAGCGGCCCCGGCGGGGCAGCGGCGAGCGGGTCCCCCGCGGCGGGGAGCGGGGACACTCCGGCAGGGAGCGGGGACACCCCTGCGCTGCCCAGGGACTACGAGCTGGCCGGCAAGGTGGGAGACGGTGCCGGGGAGGACGGGGGGAACAGGGGTGGAACCCCCCAGCCCCGCCACGGGTGGAGGTTCGGGCTCGCCCCCAGCCCCGGGGAGAGCGGGAGGGCTCCGGGGGAGTCCCGAGGGCCACCCGCTTCCTCCGCCATTGCGCCCAGGAAGCGGCTGCTGGCCGTGGAAGGGGAGGAGGTGAAGGAGCCCACCCCTCCGCAAATGCCCCCACACCCCTGCCAGGCATCAGGTGGAAACCCTGCTCCCCAGGTGTCCCCCTCTTCCCCAGCCCAGCTCAGCCCAGAGTCACCCCGGAGAAACACCTTTCTCTTCGCGGTGGCACAGGGGAGCCATGGGATGGGTGAAGCTTTTACCCAAAAACTTTAATCTGCAGCCCCAGGCTGAGCCCAGCACTGCCGGTGCCAGCCCTGAGACCTCCTGCTGCCTCGCTGAGCTGGCTGCCAAAGCAGTCCTGCATGCTGCCACCTTCCCTAAACTGCTTTTATTCCTATGCCTTTATCCCTTGTGCTCTGACTTCTTTCAAGAGCAGATACTAGAGAGTGATTTTTATGTTAGAGGGAGGAAATCAGTTGCCAGCTTGATCTGGAGTGAGATGGAGGCAGAACCGGGTGATGTTCCCAGCCTGGGCTGGGCAGGGATGTCCCAGGAAAGGATTTGACCAGCAAAGCAGATTGGCAGGAGGCAGAACGTTGTCAGCCCCCAGCTCTGGCTGTCCTGGCCTGGAGGTGTTTGCTGTGCCATCGCTGTGGAGGGTGGCCATCGAGGATGGCCATGGCTCACTGTGTTTGCCTGGCCCTGGGGCAGTGAGACCACATGGGTTTGCTTTGCTGGCTCCAGTGACCCACAGGGTAGGTTTGCGGGCATGAACCTTCCTGCTGGAGTTCTGCTTGCTGCTGATTTTCGGCAGGGGATAGATGCAATCAGCATCAGGTTAATTATTGCCTGGCAGGAAAGGTCTGCTGATGGCGAGCAGGGACGAGAGCACAGTGTCAGGGTGTCGGGTAAGGCTGTGCCTATGGAGACCAGCGTCGGTCCTGGCTGTGCCTACAGACACCAGCATCGGACCTGGCTGCTGCCCGCCCAGGTCCGGTGGTGCCGGAGCAGCCAAGGAGCCCAGGCTGAGCCTGTTTGCTTAGCAGGAGGGGAAAAGGCACCGTGTTTGCTTTGGTGTCTGTGGCAGGCAGGGCCCTGGGCACTGACAAACGAGAGTCCCGGACACGGCAGCGTTTGCCCAAGCCATGCATCAGCCCTTGGGCTGGGCACACCTGGGCTGGGGGCAAAGAGTGGGTGGAGGCGGCTCCATGTGTCTGGGACCTGTAGCTGGTGCTCCAGGAGCCTCCTGGGCTGGGAGACAGTCAGGAGACTTCTCTTCTTGCTGCAGTACCTGCCTTCCCACCAGCTCTCCTCTTCTGCTTTCCCCTTCTCCAGTGGCTGGGGGCTGCTCTGCTGGGACACCGTTTGGCTGCACCCTTGGGGGGTCTTATCCCACCCCCAGCTCTCACAGGGCTCCCAAACCCAGCTGGACCAGCCCTGGGAAAAGAAATGGAGGGACACAAGGGACCAGGGCGGGCACTCAGCACCACTCAGGGATGCTGCCGCCTCGCCTCCGTCCCGCTGATTCCTCTCCGTGCGCCCATCTTGCAGGTGATGTTACTTGGAGACTCGGGCGTGGGGAAAACCTGCTTCCTGCTCCAGTTCAAAGACGGGGCCTTTCTCTCCGGGACGTTCATAGCCACCGTGGGCATAGATTTCCGGGTGAGACCGCCATGGCTGCCAGCCCCTCGCCTCCCCCAACCCACACCTCGGCCAGGACGGGGTGCTGGGAAGGAGGAGCGGGGGGTTTCCAGCCTCTGCACCCCAAATAATCTCCCAACTGGCTGCAAGCGCTTGCTGAAACTTCCCACCTCTCCCTGGGGGAGCGGTTAGAGATGGAAGAGTCTGCTGGGAATGTCACCTCTTGCCTTTAAATTAGCAAAAAGCCTCGGTTTAGCCCATCCTGGCTGGGGTTGTGCGGTGGGTGGCTGGCATGCTCCAGCTGGCAGGGACATGCTCTGGTTCCTGTAATTTTGTGCCTTGAAAGGGCTGAAATCAGCTGCTGAGGAGTTGTTAAGTTCATTGGTTCTCATTTAAACCTTCCCGCTGCTCTCTGTCCACCAAATTTCAGCTGCAGGGTGTCTCTGGGGATGCACAGGCAGGCAGAGATGTTTGCAGCACAGGGCAGAGCAGCGTTTCAGCAGCCTGGAAGTCACGGGGGTGTCCCCGGGCAGGGACATGTGTCGAGTGCGGTTGGTGCTTCCTCTGCCTCTGCAGCCGCTCGGGTTTTCTGCCGCGTTTACTGCCCGGGCTGCTCTTGGCTTGCAGGGGGGAGCTGGGGGGCTGGTGAGCTGGGGTTGGGTGACAAGGCTGGGGGGTTGCTTTGGAGTCATCTTGTGGCCTGTCCCTCCAATAAAGTCACAAAAGAAGGAAAATCTGCCGCATTCCAGTGCTGGGCTCAGCACCGGTAGCCCCAGGGGTGTTGTCACTCTGCCTGGTCAAGTGTCACCATTCTGCATGAAGTGTCCCCTCCAGCAGCTCACAGCTTGCTAGGTAATTCCAGAGTCTCCTAGGGCACATTTTTATTTTATTCAGCCCATTTTCTCAAACTTTGTCAATTCCACATGGGTTGAATTTGCATTTCAGACAATTCCAGGCAACCAAATTATTTATAGAAGTCTTGTCTTTCTAGAATCATCCCTCCAAGTACATTTCTTAAGAGTCTTAATATAGCCCTTTGGTAACTCATGCTTTTCTCTTCTTGGGCCTCTGAAGAGAAGTCCCTGTGCTTCTGAGTTGGGTAAAGCAGTTGCTTAAGCCCTCCCCAATAACCGCCTTCCCGCTCAGTTGCAAATGCTGCTTCCCTTGGCTACAAACCACCCTGAGCTGCGACATTTCCTCCTGCTATGCTAGATAAAGTCATGTGCTACCTGCAACCCCCAGCTCAGTGTTTGCAGCCACATTTAAGGGCCAAGCAAAGCTCTCTCCAGCAAACCTAAACTGGACACCCTGAATCACCCGCTGAGTGTCCACAGGCAGCTTGTAGCAGCCAAAGGCCTTAAATTGCTGCAGTTAGCCCAAATTTTTAGTGCAAAGGTTATTCCTTTGGCACGTGGAGCAGAGCAGTCCTGGTAGAAGGGTCAGGGCTTTATGGTGAGCAAACTTTATAAAAGTGCACTAAGATGTTATTAATAAATGCATAAATGCATGCTGCCAGCCCGGGGCTGCCTGGCAGGAGCTGGAGCAGGTCATCGTCCCCAGCCATCATTAGCCAAGTCATTAGGGGACTCGGGACAGGGGCACTGAATGTGGGAGATGAACAAGGCAGCAGGTTCAAAGCAGTTTGGGATATTGCTGTCCTGCCTCTGTCAGGGCCTGATTCTGCTCGTTTCCACCACAGCACAAGGTGATGCTGCTCTGGGATGTCCCGGTAGCCACCACGCAGCATCGCAGCCCCCCAGCAGCACCAGGGTTTGTAAAAATGAGGCTTCAATGTCCAGCCCCATGAGCAGTCTGGTTGCATCTCGTCAGCCTGGTTGCACCTCCTCAGCCCGGGGGTTGCAGCCTAGGGGCCAGAGCAACCATGTCAAGGTGCGCTTTGGGCTGATGAACGTGCTCTCTTTCTCTTCTGCAGAACAAAGTGGTGGCTGTGGATGGTGTGAAGGTGAAGTTGCAGGTGAGCTTTGGGAGGGGGTGAGCAATTCCCAGCTGTGCTGCTGGAAAAAAAAAACCCAGACTGAGTGTAGGCGGGCTGAGAGCTGCAGGGGCATCCCCAGCCGGGAGGTTTCCCCTCCTTGCTCTCACCGGGATGTCTTCTCGGCAGATCTGGGACACAGCAGGACAGGAGCGTTTCCGCAGCGTCACCCACGCCTACTACAGGGATGCCCAAGGTGGGTTTGGGGTTTGGTGGGGACCGGGGTGACTGGCCAGAGTGCATCCCTGCAGCGGGGCAATGCCTCTGCCTCTTCCCTTCCAGCCCTGCTCCTGCTCTACGACATCACCAGCAAGATGTCCTTTGACAACATCCGCGTGAGTCCCCTCCATGGGTTGGGAGCGCGTTTCTTCCCAGGGTTTGGGGTTCTGGGTGCACTGCATGACTTGCTGGATGTTTGGGGCAGTTTGAAGCCTGTTTTAACATGTAGGCACCAGCTGTCTTGGGCCAGACCCAGCCAGCTCGGAGCTTATCCCTGGAGTGCCTAGCTGGGTGCTGCATGGCTGGGTGAGTTTTCTTTAGAAACATGGAAAATGACTGGAGGGAGAAAACGTGGCTTGGGATGGAGACGAACTACTTGGAGGCTTAGGCCATATCTAGGAGACGAGGCGTTTTCAGGACTGTTCAGCAGTGTTGCTGGAATGGTTCCCATGCCACAAAAAAAGTCATTTTCTGCACCTTTGTGGGATGGCAGTGAGGGCTGAGAGGGGAGGGGTGGGGGTATGGCTCACCCCGATGCAGCTCCACTGCCCCACAGGCCTGGCTGACGGAGATCCACGAGTATGCCCAGAAGGACGTGGTCATCATGCTGCTGGGCAATAAGGTGTGTGCAGGGTCCTGCTTCACCCCGTGCTGTGCCGTGACATGCCAGCCCTGCCCTCGCCATCCCTGGTTCTGTGGAGGGATGGGGCTTGGTGGGTGCTCTGCCTGCTGGCTGGGTGCACCCTGCCTGCACCCTCCACCGGTCTCTGCTGCTTTCTGGGCTCAGCCAGGACCAGAGGTGACCCCAGAGGTTTGGGAGTTCATGGGGGGCCGGGGCAGCCAGTGTTGCGGGCAGCCAGTGGAGGGCAGCATGAGGCTGAGGCTCCCGGTATGGGATGATCCCAGTAAGGGATGCTGTTGGGTATGAGATACACACCCATGCCCTGGATATATCCCCAGATGCCAGGTAGCTCTAGATCCCAGATGCCCAACATCCCAGATTCTTTCTGGGGGTTCCAGATGCTGCTGAGTGCAGGGGATTGGCTTCCCCCTGAATCCTGGATGATGCTGGGTACTCGCTGCCCAGCAGTGTACCAGAAGCCCCCCTGGGTCCTGGATGTCTGCTTGCCAGATATCCCCAAGGTGCCAGCTGGCCCTGGTATGTGGTGACACTTTCCTTCCCTTGGCAGGCCGACGTGAGCAGCGAGAGGGCTGTGAGGACAGAGGATGGAGCATCACTGGCCAGGGTGAGCTATGCCAGGGTCTGACCCAGGCAGCCCCCCCAGACAATTGCACATTGCTCAGGGTCCCCATGTAGCCATGCCACCCCTCTGGTGGGTACCCAGAACCACCGGCTCTACCACAGGCAGCACGGCAGCCACTTGCACACAAAACTTGGGGCAAGGCAGGGAGGGGATGGCACCTTGTCCCCAAGCCTTGGCCAAGGGACAGGGACAGTTTGGAGGGGCAGGAGGGTATTTTGGGGCTGGCTGCTGATGGGATCTTTGTCCTTGCAGGAGTACGGGGTGCCTTTCATGGAGACGAGCGCCAAGACGGGTATGAATGTGGAGCTCGCCTTCCTGGCCGTTGCCAAGTGAGTACCTGGGGGACAAGGACCAGGTGAGGGAGGTGGCCCCTGCAGCCCCACTGCCCCCTGCATCAGGACTGGAGTGGGCGGTTGGCAGTAACATGGCCCCACCACCCCAGGGAGCTGAAGCAGCGTGCGGTGCAGCCGCTGGACGAGCCCCGCTTCCAGATCCACGACTACATCGAGTCACAGAAGAAGAAATCCAGCTGCTGTGCCTTCGCCTGAGAGCGGCTGGGAGGAGCTGGGTGGCGGAGCAGGGGCCAAATCCTGCCCTCCAGTGCCTGAGGGAACCAGACTGTGACAAGCCAAGCGTGGAGGGGACAATACGGCAGAGTGGAGCGTGCACGAGGAGAGACATCGCGCCAGTGCCGGGATCCAGGGGCTGGATCCTGCTGCCCAGCGCGACCATGTCTGGAGCTCACTGCTGCTGTCAGCTTTTGTCCTCCTGCCAGCATGAGGGCAGTGATGTCCCCATTGTGTTTGTCCCGGTTCTGCTGGAGGGAAGGGCTGAGATAGTGAAGCGTCCGCCCAAGCCTGCTCCCTGCCCTTGCAGCTGGTGCGAGAAATAAAGCTCCCCTGAGAGCACCCAAGTGACACTTGGGACACTTCTAGTACATGTGGCAATATGGAAAAATCTTTATTTTCCCCCTCTTGTAGCGGCAGGAATGAGAGACCTTATTTTATTTTATTTTTTTTTAATAACAAGAAAAGCCTTTTTGTTTTCAATCCCTCCAGGCAAAATTGTCTCCAGCCCCACATAGGCTGGAGCTGGTGGGGTGGAGGTGCCCACAGTGGCCCAGCTTGCTGTGCCTACTGGTTCCCAGGGCGGGCTGGGGTTCTCTCCCATCGCTGCACACGTAATGCAACGGCTTGTTCCTGCTGCTGGCAAATAGCAACCAAAACCCACTCTCTGGAGAGCAGAGATGCCTGAGATGCTTCAGCCAGCAAACGCTGTTTCGTTGGCCCAGCAGGGCACAGGGTGCAAGGCTCAGGTCCCATGTTGCTGTGCATCCCCAGTGAGCGCTACCTAGGATGGTGAGATGGTGAATATTTGGTTATGTAGCTGAAGAGCTGATGCAAAGGGCAGCTGCAGAGGCCGTGGGACTGGCCAGCACATCCATCCCTGCCAGCACCTTCCCTGGCCCGTGCTCGAGCTGCTCATCTCTCACCAGCCCTGGTGCCTCCTTCGCCTCTGCTCTGCTCCCGGGTCTCTCTTTGCAAGTTTACAGATTAAAGCTGGATATTTTCGAGGCTTTGCATCTGCCTGTTTTGGTTTTTTTTATTGTGTGAGAAATCTCTGCCCTGGGTCTGCGACGTGGGAGGCTGCTGCACCCAGGCGCTGCAGAGCAGGGGGGCTGGGGGGCTCTGGAGCAGCTGTGGGGAGGGGGAAGCACCCACGGTCCTTTGCTCTCCACCAGAGCTTTCATTGCACATTTCAGACAGTCCAAAGGTGAGAGGGGAAGAGTAAACATGGCCTGTTAAATTAAAGCCAACCTCCTCCCCTGCTGTTCTCATGGTGCGGAGTCCAGCATTCCCCAAATAACTCTGTCTTCCCACCAATGGCATTGCTGCTGCCGCTTGGCTGATGTCTGCAAAAAATGCTGGATGGCTTCAACACAAACAGACGTTGGCTCTTTTCTACTTTCCCCCCTCCAGCCTGAGCTCCTTTAACGTCACATCAAGCTGCAAAGGGCCCAGGCAGGAGGAGGCAGCTGGAGTGTGACGGTGCTGCCTGCAACGGTGCTGCCTGCACCCTGCCATCCCATGGGTGCTGCCAGGGTCTGCCAGACCCAAAACCAGCTCTGGCTGTTTCCTTTGTTGCTGCTTTTCTTCCTTATCACGGTCCCATGCTCAAACCAGCCCTCTTGGAGCTGGGTTTTGTTTCCTAAGTTAGGGCAGCATTCTCAAAAAGTGTCCCCCCCCTGAAACATGCAGGCTTGCGGAGCTGTGCGGCTCACAACCCCCTTGCCAAGGGGAGGGCTGTGCCGTGTTGATGCTGCAGGCGATGGACTCCCCCAGTCCTGGGGCCATACAACAACACACTTGCCCTGGTTTTCTTCTCTGCAGGCATTTGCTGCTGGCCGCCGTGGGATTCTTCTCTGATGCCTTTCTCAGGGCTGAGCGGCCGTGGGCGAATGCTCAGCCAAGTGGAGGAAACAAATGAGCCCACCCTCTGCTCCCAGCTCAGCCCCGCAGAGCTGGAGTGTGTCCACCCCCCAGCACATGGGGGTTTCTCAGCCACCGATGTCCCTGCAGCAGGGATCTGGTGCCCTGGAGGGATGTGTCCTGCAGTGTCCTGCTGCTGTGACCTTGCTCTCCTGGCTGCGGCGGCACACTTAAACGTGATCTTGGCTGTCCCGGGACCTTTGGTCGGCCTGAACTTCAGCCCTGAAGCCTGGCAGTGAGAAACACGTATGGTACTTCCATGACACCCTCCCTAGGACAATCCAAGGGGCCAGCTCTGCCCAGCACCAGCACGTCTGCCAAGGTGCTGGAGCAGCCCAGGCTTGCTGCTGCCTTTCTTTGCCCTGGCTGACCCAAAACCCCAGGATCTCACACTCTCTTTACCCCCTGCAGCCACTTTTGCTTCCCAGGCGGTGAGCAGAGCAAGCCGGGACCCAAGCTGGGACCGGCCCAGAGCAAATCCCCGCGGGGTTTCCCCCATCTCCCCACTCTCAGCTCCTCAGGCCCCAGGGTGCTGAGCAGGGGCGGGGGGATGTTCAGAGGAGCGGGGCTGCTCCGTCATTTCCCGTCGCACAGCAGGTTACCACGGAGCGTGGCCTCATGTGCTGCTTTCCCACACAGCTTCAGTTTAAGGTTTTTATTTTTCTTTTGAAACTCCGAGCATCCCTCCAGCGCCGGGGCCGGCAGAGAGAGCGGTGAGGGGACAGGGAAGACGGCCCCCGAGGGGCCGATGGGTGCCAACCGCGGACGTGCCCCGGGCAGGGGGGAGCGCCTCGCTGGTCCCCAGCCACCGCCGGGGCAGCGTGCGGTGACTCCAGGGACGGGCAGAGCCGATCCTCGAGCGGGGGCTCAGCGGGGAGCGGGGCCGGCGGGGAGAGGCGAAGGTGGCCCTGGGGGAGCGATGCAGCCCCGCGAAGGAGCGATCCGGTCCCCCGGGGCGCGCAGGGACCCGCTGCCGGCACCAAGACCCGGCGCACTGTGCCAAGGCCGGGGCGAGGAAATAGTTGCATAACCACGCCTCCTATATTTGCATATCCCCGCCCCATCTAACGCCTTATTAGGCCTGCCTCGTCCCGCCCCTTCATATTTGCATAACCACACCTCCTTTTTTTCATGTTACCACCCCATCGAGCTCCTTATGTGGACGGTTTCGCCCCGCCCCGCTCTCCGATTGGCGGCCGCCCGTCCCACGCCCCGCCTCTGATTATAAAATCCGGGCGGGCGGGCGGTGGCTCAGAGGAGGTCGGCGCGCACGGCGGGTGCGGGCGGCGGAGCCGGTCCCGCCCCTCCCGCCATGAGCAGCAGCGCGGGCCCCGCGGCGCGGCTGTGCCGCCTGGAGCGGGGGCCGGACGGCTACGGCTTCCACCTGCACGGCGAGAAGGGCAAACCGGGCCAGTTCATCCGGCTGGTGGAAGCGGGCTCACCGGCCGAGCGCTCGGGGCTGCGGGCCGGGGACCGGCTGCTGGAGGTGGATGGCGAGAACGTGGAGCGGGAGAGCCATCAGCAGGTGGTGGAGCGCATCCGCGCCGCCGCCGGGGCCGTCAGCCTCCTCGTCGTGGACCCGGTGGCCGACGAGCAGCTGCAGAAGCGGGGCGGGCCGGGTACCGAGCCCCCCGGGGGCGGTGGACAGGCGGCCCCGGAGCCGGCGGAGCCGCGGGAGCCCGGCGGCGGCGGACAGCGGGTAAATGGGCGGCCGGGGGGTGGTGGTGCCGAGGAGGGGTTTCGGGCGATGAAAAGTTTTTTGGGAGAAGGGATGGTGTCCGGGGAGGAGGGGGTCGGGACCTCCCGGCGCTGGCCCCGGTCATCACCTTCCAGCCGAGCGGGCGGGAACAGCCGCCGCCGCGTCTGCCCCGGTCTGCCCGGGGCGCCCTGTGTGGTTTCGCTCTCGGTTCTTTTTTTTTTTTTTTTTTTTTTTTTTTTAAAATCCTGTCTTCGCAGTAGCACCGGGCCCCACCTACTTTTTTTATTTTAATGTTGTTTTTTTGCCTAACGCTTTTTTCTAGCAGTCGTGTTGGGTGGCGAGCGGAGGCAGGTGGGTGGATGGGGCTGTTTGGACCCGTAACCGAGCAGCCCGTCGTGTCCCGGAGCCCTTTGGCCCCTCCTTGTGCTGTGAGACCGGTAAAACGGGGTGAGAAAATCAACAGGGAGTGAGGACGGTGGTGAGCTAAGACAGGTGGTGAGCCCCTGCCCGAAATACCTGCTCCAAAATACACCAAAAAAGCCGTGACAGAGGGTATTTTTGGGGGGCTGTGACTGCAGGCGTTGCTGGCAGTCACTCGTGCCCTGAGTGTGTCTGGTCCCTGCTGTGGAGCAGAGATGGTGGAGCCCTTCCCAGGCTGGGGGGGACTGATCCCATCAGTGGGTCCCCGTGCACAGACACTTACTAATTCAGGAATGTCGGCCTTACGCGGTATGTGGGAGTTAGTGGTTGCACAAACAAAGTGATGTAGAAAGGTGAGGAATTGAGAAATAGTTGACCTTTCCTGCCTGGAGCTGTTCCTAAGAGACGCTCTGGGCTGCTGGAGATAACACTGCTTTTTATTTACTCAGCAAAAACATATGTTTGTTGTGACCACAGAGATGTGGATGGTCTTCCTGGGAAGCAGGTTCTTGGTGTCCCCGAGGTGGGGGACCTTCTGGGGAGCTCTTGTGACCAGCTCCCAAAGACCAGCTGTGCCAGGTTGGTGCTACGGGGCTTTCCCAGTGCGGGTGCTGAGCCACAGGCAGACTTTGCCTCACCGAGCTGTTGTCACGCAGGGTTTTGCTGTGGATCAGGTGTTTTTTATTAGTTGTGTCTCCTGTTGGACTTTACCCCGGTGCTGGCTGCCCGTTGCCCTTGGTTGGGCTGATCCACTGCAGGGCACAGGTCTCATCCCTGCCTGGCTAAAGCACCTCCTGGATGGGCTTGTTCACGTGGGAACAACCAGGCTCTGCTCCCGTCACTGTCCATCCCCCATGGCATCCCTGGTCCTTTGGGTCTGGTCCTGTGCCAGGCTGCAATCGATGCTGCCCTGTGCAGGGGGGTGTGTCTGCCCTCCCGTATGTCACAGTGACAGCGGTCCGTCAGGGCCAGCAAGACCGTCTGTGCTGTGCTTTGCCCTCCAAGATCTCTTCATGAGCTGGGAAAAATAAAAGGGACATGGCTAATGTAGCTTGGGTGAGTCCCCTGCCAAGTTTGGGGGGCTGAGGACATGCAGATCCCGGTGGAACCGGGGCCCTGACATACTGCGGGATGGCTGCCTGCTCACAGGAGCTGTGTTGGCCACGATGCAGAGGGCCTGGGAAGCTGAACACGTCCCACGGGTTTTGGGGGGCAGCCCAAGCTGGAGATGCCCCACAGTCTTGGGGCTCAGGCTCAGGGCGCAGCCCGTGCAGAGCTACCGCAGGCGGTTTCTCTCTGTGCGGGAGCAGGAAGCGGGTGACGCCGTGGGTGACATGGGGTGACATTGCCACGGATGGTTTCTCAACGGGTAGCAGGAAATCTTGTGGCTGGGGCAGGGCCTGGTGCTCAGGGCAGGAGAGCACAGGTGAGCGGGTTTGGAGACATCGCTCTGGCCGGGCACCTACTGCCCAGGGTGGGAAGATGCCGGGCGGGATGCCGAGCCAAGCCGGAGCAGGCAGACCAGGATTTCTCTCTGGTGAACTGAGAACACACTGGCGTGCCTGTTCTCTGGCCACTGGCAGGCAGCCGGTGCCTGCAACCCTGTCCCCACACAGTCCCTGGCAACCCCGTCCCAGCCCCAGGGTTGGTGGGATTCCCCTGGGATCACTGCAGTGGAGAGTGGCAGGTTTGCATGTGTCAGAGTTCTGTTTGCTTTATTGGGCTGGACTTGCCTTTATTTGCTTAACGAGCCTGGAGACGCTGCTGGGAGAGTTGGCTGGCAGCACCCACACCCTTTTTGGGGCTGAGCAAGGGCTTGATGTCTCCCACCTTTCAGGCAGGATCCAACCTCTCTGCAAACCCTGCTGGGTCCTGCATGGTTGGGACCCCCCTGTGCCAGTGGGCTTGGACACCCCCATGGCTCCCAGTGCTGGGCATGGGCTGAGCAGGTTTTTGGAGGGGTCATCATGGGCTCCCTTCTCATTCCTGTAAAACTCTGGGAGTACAAACCCCTCTGATGCTGGGGCAGAGGTTTTGAGCCTCCCTGGAGGCACCTGGGGAGCTGATCTGTGCACCCCTCTTCTGCAGTGCTGAGCCAGCAAGGTGACAGTTTCACACTCCTGAGGCCAGCCCCGTTTCCGGGGGCCCTGTGCCGCAGGCACTGTCCCCAGTGTGACAACGTGACAGCTCGTCCTCCCCCCGCCTGAGTTTCCGGAGGTTTCAGCTGCTGGGGAGTGTCTTGAGAAAGTTCAGTGCAAACCGCAAGGCAGCACCAGCAGCTGCCAGCCCAGCGCCCTGGCATGGACTGGGGCTGCTTTCACCAGGACAAGGCTTTTGCTACCAGCCCCAGGCTTCCCTCTTGCAAGTTTAGTGCTAAATAAGAGCCCTCCCTGGCAGTAATGCTCATTCCTCCTTGTAAAACCTGGGTGAGCCTCCCAGGGCTGGGTTTTGGGGTGTAACAGACAGTAGATTTCCCCCATTTGGGAGCACTGCAGTGGGGGTAGCTGGTGTCTAATTAGAAAATGAATTAAATTTCCTCTCAAGGCAGCTGCATGAAAAGCAGCTCCAGTCAAACGGGACGTGACAGGGATGCTGCGAGTAGGCTGCTTTGCATCCCCTTTGTATGAAGCCCAAATGTGTGCGCCAGATTTCGGGACCCGTGTGAATTTGCTGGCCTGGGCGTCCCTGAAGCTGTTGTGTTTCTCTTTGAGTAAGCAGGCATGCTGACGCCGATGGGCTTGTTGCTGCTTGTAGGGCTGCAGGGAGTTTCCTGGTACTTGGGCCTTCAAAAGCTGCCCTGAATTTGCTGTTGTAGGGCTGGGAGCAGGGGAGCAGGTTCTGGCACACTGTGCATTTGGGGTCCCCATATCCCGGGGCTGCTGGTCCTGCTGGGTGGCTGAAGGCGCTGGGGTGGGGTGGTCCAGGATGTTCTTGGAAGGAGAAGGGTCTGGAGATGCCCCAAGCTCTCTTCCAGAGCAGGAACAGGGACATGATGCTGCTGAGCTCCCCATCCCAAGTGGGCATCTCTGCCAGCACCCCTGGGTGCAATGGAGAGGGATGCCCATGCTGGGGGCTGAGTCCAGCTTCCCCCACCGCCCTCCCCGCCGGAGGTTGTAATTGCTCGTTAGGAGGCTCTGCCAGCTAATCCGTGCCCCAGCGTGGCAGCAAGGCTGCTGGTATTGGAGGAGAGGATGCAAAAGCTTATAGAAATTAGGGGCATTTCCGTTCTCCTGCTACCCAGGTCCCAGCCCCGCAGCATGGGGCTTCTCCACATCCCAGGTGTTGACTCCAAAGCCTTTCACCTTGGGTCCATCTGGCCAGGGAGACTTTGGGGCTGGCGGGATGCTCTGCTATGGGGTGCTCACCCCAGAGACGGGCAGGATACGGTTGCTGGGGGATCGGGTGCGTTTAGATTTTTTTTCCCTCGGGGATGCAGAACAGTGGCTGCCCACTGGCAGGAGGGGTTTGGGGAGGGTGAAGGCGGGCTGGCACGCTGGGTGGGGGAGCTGCCAGCCGCTGGTGGGGGGATGATGGGGGGGCCAGGTCACGGTTCGGCTGGGCTGCCCTGGCACCGTGTGCTCCTGCCTTCCAGCTGCCTTTGAGGGCTTGGTGCCATGACCTATCCCCCTGTGCTGATGTGTCTGCTTGTCCTGCAAGGCTATCCCCTTTCCCCCCACCCAAATTCATAGCCCCAGTGTCTCCGGGAGCCCGAGCTGCTGGGGCTGTGTTGGTATGGGTGGGAGCAAAGTCCTCCCTCCTCCTCCTCCTCACCCGGGAGCACTGCCAGCACTGCCAGCCGGGTGCTCCCTGCGGCTTTGTCCTGAGCTATCGGTGTGGAGCAACCCCGCGGTGCTGCCAAGGGCAGCGGGAGCACAGGGCAGGGACCCAGGGAGGTGCTGCCTTCCTCCTGGCTCCACCAGAGCCTGCTTTCTGGGCTTGTCGTGGGTCTTCCCTGTCCCCACCCTTGCTAGGGATTGCTGCTGGGGACAGGCACTGTGCCGGCAACTGGTGTGGGTGCTTTGGGGTGAAGGTTCCGTGTCTGGGTTTGCCATGGAGGGGAGGTGCAGCTTGCAAGGGGGCGATGGGGGGATCTGCACTGGCAGCTGAGACTTCTCCAGTAGCAAAGGCTTCCTGGCTGGGATGGGCTGGGGGGGCTTCCCAGCAGCCTGGGCTCTGTGTCCTCCTCAGCTTTCACATGGCAGTTGCAATCGTGATCCCAAAAGGAAGAGCATGGTCTGGGGACATACATAATAACACGTTTTGCTGCAATTAGCATGCCCTGCACCTTATTAATTACCCAGAGCATGGGTTCATTGGCCGTTTTGTATCTCAGCTTGAGGTGTCTGTGGGCGCAAGTGGCCACCCGAGGATCGTGTCCCTGCCACCCGCGCAGGCGTCTGGTGGTCCTGGTGCTGTCCCTGGGTGGTGGCGGGGTCTGGGAGCAGCTTTCCCATGGCTGTCCCCATTGCAGGAGGAGCTGCGGCCCCGGCTGTGCCGCATGAAGAAGGGTCCCAATGGCTACGGCTTCAACCTGCACAGTGACAAGAACCGCCCGGGGCAGTACGTGCGCGCCGTTGACCCCGACTCACCGGCCGAGGCAGCAGGGCTGGCCCCCCAGGACCGCATCATCGAGGTATGCAGGGGCAGGGTGGGGTTTCTCGGAAAAGCTCGGTGCTCCCTTGCATCCCGGTGCCCGGGAGGGAGGTGCCGTTTGCGCGGTGTCCCCAGTGCCAGCCGTGACTCAGGGTGCAGCTGCCTGACCCCTGGCGGTCCCCACCCAGGGGTGCGAGCGGGCGATGGGGAGCAGCACCCACAGGGCTGGGGCCGAGCGCTGTGGATTAAGTGTCAGTGCTGTCCCCTGCCCGGAGCAGGAGTGTCCCCAGGGTGGGGCAGGCTGAGGACAAGGTGCACCATGGCCCCAAGCCCTGTTGCTGGCCGTGACCGGGGTGGGGACAGAGTTTGTGCCAGGTGGGGTGGTGACCCATGAGGGCAAGGACCGGCTGAACACCAACCCCGCTGCTCCCCAGGGTGTGGGGCTGCTGCCTCTTTTGGGGCGAAACTTTTGAGTCTCCGGGGACTGTGCCGTGGCATGAGGGCTCTGTGCCTTGCCCGTCCTGCCCACCTCCTGCACCAGCCCCAAGTCCATGCCCTGCCGGGTGCTCCCTGGCAGCTTTGCCCGTACAATCCTGTGCTAATCACTCAGAGGAAAATCTGCTTTTAATGAGGTTTTGCTGGCTTCACCACTAATCCCTGCGAGGCTCCGGATACCTGTGGGGGGCTGTGGGGTGGCCGTGCTGGGGCTGTGGCTGGTACCAAGGCTGGTAGCCGGTCCCTCTGTGGAGCTCCCGAGGTGTGGGTGTCCCCTGGCCCCAGCAGTGACACGGTGCCATGCCTGCAGGTGAACGGCGTGTGCATGGAGGGCAAGCAGCACGCTGACGTGGTGGCCGCCATCAAGGCGGGCGGTGATGAGACCAGGCTGCTGGTGGTGGACGTCCTCACGGATGAGTTCTTCAAGAAGTGCAAGGTGGTGCCCTCGGAGGAGCACCTGGCAGGTGGGCTGGGGGCCGTGCTGTGGAGAGGGGTCTTTATGTCACTTCTGCTGGCTCCATGTCACTTTGTCCCCAAACCTGGGGGTGCTGGGGAGTCCCTGAGCCTTGAGAGGAGATGGAGGTCTTGTCACCCCAGGGACGAGCGGAGTCACCTGGCTTTGGCGCGTGGTGCCCGGCAGCATCCCCCCATGCTGCAGGGCTGGCTGTAAGGGATGGGTTACAAAATTGGGGACCTGGGCAGTGCTGGGTGAGCACTGGCCACATGCAGCCCTTGCTGGGCACTGCTGTCTCCCACAGTGAGGGGACAGAGCAAACACATCCTCACTCAGCACCCGTGTCCTTGTCCTGCAGGTCCCTTGCCAGAACCAGTTGCCAATGGTGACATAGGGAAGGTAAGAGAAGCCTCATCTTGCTTTTAATCCCAACTATGCCAGTCTCTGGGGAGGGACCCTGCCCATTTAAGTGTCCCCTCTGCCTATGGGTGACTGATGTCATCAATGACCCCGATGCTCCCAGACTGCCACAAAAGAGCAGGTGCCACTGGGATGGGGACCAGGAGACGATGCCTCCCAGGACGGGGGTTGCCTGTGGGGCTGAGGGTCATGGAGGTGGCTACGCTGCCCCCATTCCTCCTCCTCTTCCTCCATCCTCATGACGCTGCAGGGCGGGAGTCTTTGTGCTGCCGGGAGGCAGCATCCAGCCCTGCAGCCACCCTCCTCCTCCCGCTAAAGCCAGGGCCGTCAGGCCGGGGTTTAATCCTGCCACACTGAGGTATTTATAAGCCTGGAGCCCACAGGGGATTATGTGTGGGGAGGGCGGATTTCGCAGCCCCCCCGGGTGGGGCTCGCAGCTCCGGGGGCTGTTCCCAAACCCCAGGGCTGGAGCTGCCCTGCTCACACCCGCTCCCTGTTACCCCAGGAAAACGGTGGAGAGCCGCGGTCCAACTCGGTGTCCGAGAGCCCGTCCAGCCCCGGGCCACTGTCCGTGTCCCCCAACTCCAGTGAAATCCACAGCGAGGTAGGGCTGGGGTTACCGGGGAGGCGGTGGCTGGGAAGCGGGGTCTGGGGCTGAGACCCCACTGTGGGGCTGTCCTGGGGGTGGCACAGTGGGGCTGACGCAGCCTCTCGCCCCCCAGCCTGACGCACAGGAGAGTGACAAACGTCATTCGGCACCCGGCTCCCTCCTGGACCTGGACATCCCGCTGGCGGTGGCCAAGGAGCGGGCGCACCAGAAGCGCACCAGCAAGCGGGCACCCCAGATGGACTGGAGCAAGAAAAACGAACTGTTCAGCAACCTGTGAAGGGCCCAGGGTGGGGGCGAGGGTCTGCTGGGCCCCCCAACTTCACACCCACCTCTCTCGCATCCTCCTCCTCCCTGCCACGGGCTCCCGATGGGGATGGGGGGCTGCTCCCCCGAACCCTGACCCAAGGGATGGGGCTTGGTGGGCAGCGAGCATCCCCACAGCGGGGTCTTGGGCACTGGTTTTAGGTTAGAGAGAGTGGGGGGTGGTGCTGGGGGGGATGCCCCCTCCCATGGGCCCATCCCTGGGATGCTCCTCTCTTCCTGCCCGCCCCTGTAGGCACAAGCAGGGGTTTTGGGGGGATCAGGGATTCGGGGGGTCTGATGCCCAACACTTCTGATCCCTCCTGTTCCCTGATTATTCCTCCACCCCAAACTCCATCTCCATTTGAGCCTCCCCCCCGCCCCGAATTGTCCTTTAACAGCAAAACCTGAGGCTTTTAGTGACTTTTAGCAAACCCCACCTACCCGCCCACCGAAATTCCTCCCCGGGGTGTTTGGCCCCCACAAGCTCCGTCCACAATGGCCCTGTCCCCTCACCCTGGGTCCAAGGAGGGGGGACATGGGTGCCCAGCATGGCGGGGAGCCCCCAGCACCCTGTCCCCAGGGCTATTTTGGGAGAGGAGAGGGTGTCCAGAGCCAGCGCAGCAAGCAATAATTATCTCCTTTGCGCCTGCTCCTGGAGACAGCTGATCAGGGTTTGAATCCAACACTGTTTAATTTAAATGCTTCTCAATAGACTCTGGTTTTTTTTTTTTCCAAAATAAGAGTTTTCCAATCACACTGTTTATTTTTTTTTTTAAATGTATTTCGTGGAAATTCTTCCTGTGGATGTTTTGTTTCTGTGTTTTGCGATCGGGTGTTGTCGTACTGTCCAGCTCAAGAGAAATTCTGTTTACTGGAATAAAGCTTCCTGACTTCACATCTCCGGTTTAAGGCTAAATCCTTCCAAATCCCAAGGATGCGTGGGGGCTTGTTGGGGGCTCATTGTGCTGTCAGAGCTGGGGGAAGAGGTACGTAATGTTCCCAGTGACAAGGGACAGTGGGGCTGCTTTGGGTGCCCCTCAGCACCCAGTGGGGCTGGGCTGGGGGGGTCGGGGAGGGGCTGGCTGGTCCCAGTGCAGGTTAATGCCTTGGGGTGATTAAAGGGCTCTAATCCCCTGGGGAGCGCAAGGGCTGATGTGAAGCTCTAATCTGTGTCTGCTGGTCTGGGCGGGGGGCAGGGTGGGGGGGTGGTAGTTCTGCTACGGGAGCCCAAATCTGCCCCCAGGCCCTCTGGAGGGTTTGGGGTGAGCCTGAGCCCTAGGGTTGCATCCTGGGCTGGGGGAAGGCGGGGAGGGTGATGGAGCAAGGGTTAGTGCCTCTAAAATGGTGGGTCTCAGCCCTGTCTGGGGAGCAAAGCAGAGCAGAGAGGGGTTTCAGTGTGGGGTTGGGGATGGTGCTGTGCTGGAAGGGGCTGGGGCCACAGCAGTGGGGGCCGGGATGTCCCCAGGTCTCTGTCACCTTGCCCAGGGCTATTTTGAAGTCCATGTGGGGCAGTTTGTATGTGGCCAAGCTCAGCCCCACTCCTGCAGCGGTGAGTGTGGGGCACGCTGTGCCAGGGGCGCTCAGTGGGGCTGGGCTGGTGGCACCACACTGCAGTGGGGACAGTGGGATGGTGGCTTCCTGGGGACAAGGCAGGCCTGTGCTCTCTGGCATCTTTGCTTCCTCTCCTGCTGCACACCTGTGTTTTGCACTTCAAGCCTCCAGACAAGCTTCTCTACCTGAGCAGACGAGTGGCTGCAGCTCAAACGATGCCCAAATGATGCCCAAGTGACAAAATGCCACCAGATCTGCAGGGGATGTCCAGGCAGTCACTCCCTGCTGCAAGCTGGGGGAGCCCATTTCAACCTGCCTCATCCTCCTGAGTTGTGTCCTCTGCGGCGGTGCTGCTGAGCGGACGTGAGCCCCTGTCCCCTCCTGTCCCACCCTTGCCCCCTTGGGACAAGCAGGATGTCCCTGCCTGGGATGGGGAGCGACGGAAAGCGATGCCCAGGCTGGGGCTGCCCACATGGGGCAGGAGTGGGGGCACCCAGCAGGTTCCAGCAGCATTTTTTGCCTCTTTGCCTGGACAAGCAGCCCGGAGACTGGCTCCCCTGCCAGGACCCCCCCAGCCTGGGGAGGCCTGTAGCTCCAGGACAGACCCAACTTTGTTTTGGGTTGCCAGGGCAAAGGCTTTTCCCAGCCGCCTGAGGAGGCGGGGGAACGCGCTGGCGTTGCCGGGGGAGCAGGGATGCCAAGCGGGGTGCTCGTTGGCTCCGCAGCAACCGCCCAGGCACGGGGAGCTGCAGCAGCAGGGTTTCACTGCGCCCCCCACTCCCAGCCCTGGCAGCAAAGGCTGAAGGAAAAGATTTTTCCCACCTTGGTCACTTTTTGTGGGCGCAAATCCCACCCCAGCGACATCTGTCCTGCTGGCAGAGGGATGAAACACTCCGCAGCAGGAGCGCAGAGCCAGCAGTTCACCCCCAGGTTCCGCAAATCCTATTTTGGGGGACAGAATCTGTTCCTGCCTGCAGCAGGTGACAAGGAGCATGAGGATTAGTAGCCCTTGTCAGGGTAATCCCAGCTGGAAGCAGAGCCACTCTTCACTTTATTACTGCACAAAGCTCTTGCTACAACTATTTCCACACTAAATGGTGGTTTAAAATACCACGATACACTCTTCCCACGCTTGGTTTTAATATTAGCCTCAGGAACGATGTAATTAAATTAACTAAAATTGGAAAACTAAAACCCCCAGGCCCTAAAAATACAGGCACAGCAACGCTAAAAATTCCACAGTCTCCAACAAAAACATCCCTGGGCAAGTCTAAAAGCTATTACCTGATCCTTTGTAATTGGAACAAATAATTTCTGGTCTAGAATTAGCCACTATGGCTGCTATTGCAGTGGCAAAACACACACGAGCGTCAGTTATCCTCTTTACCTTCTGTCCTCTCAGCAAGCTTCCCTGCTGTGCAGAGCAGGAAAGGTTCTGCTCAATAACTGCACTGAGAGGTCTGTCCACCGGGAGTCAGGCAAGTGCCTCTTCTCCAGCATCAGATCTCAAATACATCACAGCAGAGGCCGGCTGGCCAACTCCTGCCCTAAATATATCTGCCCCCAGTAAGAGAGTTTTTTCCCCACATTTATCTTACTGGAGAGCAGTGAACGGAGCCACCAGGCTCGGCAGAGCAAGTCCTGAGCTCCCTGAAGAAGGAGATGGCTATTGTGCTTCCTCTCGGTTGTGTTCTCCTCCTCCTGGCTCTCATCCTGGGAAAACGAAGTGCAATATCCCTCCACCGAAGGCCTGAGGTTTCCAGGTCCAAAGCTTTCCCCAAAACTCAGCAAGGTTTTGTCTTGGCAGCTACCAGTGCTCCCCTTTACGCCATCAAGGTGACAAGACTCTGCTCTAGCCTCAGTCAGCTGATATCAGTAATTTTCCTCCTGTTAATTTGCCCTTTGGTTGTGCTTGCACACCTCTGGGACTCTCACTTTCAGGAACCAGCGGTGCCCCCCTGCAACCCACCACACCCCAAAAAATAGGGTTGGAAAAGTCTCTGCTGTCCTTCACAACTTCCACCCACCCTTTCAGCAGCCAAAACAAGCAGCCAAGCCCCGCTGCTCCCAGACGGCTCTAGGGGAACCTCCGATTTTTGTCATTTTCTTTTTTTATTCAAGAGAAAACAGACTGAGCTACTGCTGCATTGAGACTGTCTCTGTCGAACAGATGAATCCTGCTCGATGGGCAGTGGAAGAAACAACAGTGGTGCTGCCTGTCCAGAAACTGGTGGCACCAGGAATCAATTAACTGCTGGCAACTTCAGGCTCTGCTGGAACAGCACGTGAAGGTTCTAGTCATTTCTCGTCAAGCCTGTGAATTTGTGGCTCTTCTCCAGGTCCAAATTTCAGGCAGTAATTCCTGGCTGGTGCAACAAGGTGCAGAGTTGACGAGATGGCAAAGTAACGGAAGGAGAAGGACCAAAACAGTCAAGTGTAGTCTTGGCTCACTGGTGTCCCCCACACCCAGACCTTGTGTTGGTGTCCAGCTCCTCCCTGGAAGCCAGGCCTGTGTCTGGCTGCGCTGTCAGGTCTCCAGCGTCCCAGCTGGCAGCTTCGGTTTCACACAGCTCTTCTCCTCCACGTGGTTTGTCTGCTCCAGGAGCCACCGTCTCTCCTGGTCACCGATATCCAGCCTCAGCGTCACCTCTTGGAAAACGCTGTTCACAGCAACCTATATTGTACAGAGGAAAAACAGCTCAGTCCTGGTCACAGGGTAAACACTGCTCATGTTCTCTGAGGTCTGTTATCGTACCTCCTTAAAATGAAGCTTTTTGAACATGCAGATACTGGTTTCATTTTCCTGACTGATCTTAGCTTCAAATTTGGTGATCCCCAGGTTTCTGACTCCTGCAAAAGAAACCAGAAAGATAAACGTTTCTAAACCTGCTTGGCTGCCACATCTATGAAAACACAGGACTCCAGTTTCTGGGGCAGATGGATCCCTTACTACCTTTGTGTCATCACTGGGAATATTTGCTTTGAGATCACATCCCCCTTGCACAGAGCCACCCTTACCGTAGGCCATCATCATCAGCGTTGCCTCCTTGCCAAACCCTCTGCCGCGGTAGCTGGGCTCTGAAAGAGAGAGACGCACAAGTCTGCATCCAGTTCTGAGTGACAAATCAGCCACACTGGGTACTTTTCAGAAAAGACAGTGACCCAGATCTGCGAGCAATGCCAATCAGGACTGAACAGCCATGGTAAAGCAAGGAGAATAAAAAGCTGCCATACGTAACATCTGTCTGCAGCTGGTTTTAGCCACGCTGACGGATGCCCAAGCTCGGAAGCAGAACGTGACCTGCAATCATAATTTAGAACGTGACCTGCAATCATAATTTCGATCTCGCCCAAGGTGGGATCCTCAACATCGGTGAGGAAGAGGTTGACGTCTCCCACCATGCAGTCCTCATCCGCACGCTCCTGCCCAGCCCACCGCGCCGTGTCCAGCACGATGAAGGTGCACTCTGGGGAAAACAAAACTGTAGCAGCATTTTCAGGGCACATGGAGAATTATTCACAAATTACAGAAGGATGAAATCAAAACCATGCAGTGGACAGAGGAACAAGAGTTTCCACATGTTAACAGTGAGGAAGAGCTAATAATTTGGCCTTCCGCACCAAGCGTTCCTGCTCCCAGCCCTAGAAATAAGAAATACTCTGGAAAAAAAACATTGTGAGGGTGACATAGACACCCAGACTACGAACAGCCCATTTAAGGAGCAGGAAAACTTCTACTCCATGACTGAGGTCTCCCTGCCTTGTCTCACCCTTCAGCAAGTTTGGGCAAAGAATTGTTTGGTGCAAAAGAGACTGAGACCTAGTGATTCACATAGTCCACATTATTTTTGTTTTTAGTAAGGCTTTTAATGCCAGCTATGACAAATGTTCCAGGCTGAGGTCTTTGCCAGTCTCAGTATTTTGCAGCTCAGTATATTCCTACCAGGCTTTTATGGGCAGTGATTCATGACCTGTAGGAGAGCCAGGGAACCAATTCAGTCGACACACCTCATCTAGGTAATTATAAAGTCATTTGACTTCTCAAGGAAAAATACAACCCCCTTCCACCTTTTTAGGACGATCAGGCCTGGGGAGTGTTGACTGTGCTGCAACAGCTCAGCAGGTAACACTGCAGGAAGTAAATCATTGTGATCTTTGATAAACGGCACAAAAGGGGCACCAACAGCCCTGGACATTCTCTGCTTCCCTGAGCATATTGCAGCTATAAAGAGAAAGCCAGTTTGAAGCTCCCGGTGCAGGAGCTCTCACATCTCCTCTGTTTCAGCAAGAACCACTAACCGGGCACTCTCAGCCCACTGTGGGTCCTTTACAGGACAGAAGGGACCTGTTCACCCCTCCCACCGACCCTTAGAAAATGTTTATGATCCTCCTCACTGTCTGCGTCGTCCCGCCAGCTGCGCTGCATCTCGTACTCCTGCTCCAGGCTGAGTGGTTCCGAGGCCGTCAGGCGCTGCAGTTCCTCCGACCGCATCCACTCGTGATACCTGACAACGGGACCCACAACCAGGTCACTGCCTGAGCCGCAGCATCGCGGGCTGATTTCTGCAAGCGCTCCAGGTATCGGGCTGTCAGAAAACAGTCCGGGAAACACTAGCCTGGAATTCATAACAACTTAAAGAGTACCCGCAAGTTTCTTTCCCTTATCTAACACAGGAATTCGTGTTCTTCATGGAAATTTAGCAAGTTTGTCCATCCTGTGGCTTCGTCTGAAGAGCGCCTGATGCAAACTTGATGTTTTTAAAACTACTGAGCATTGAGTTCCAGTGCATTTCATCCCAGCTGAGACAGATACAGCATCTCCTGGACGCCGACAAGAAGACTAATACTGGTATCTTTGTGCTGAGGCTACAGACACCCAGGCCAGCACTTTACAAACTGCCTGCACGCCTGCTTCTAATTTATCAAACATCCGTCTGGCTTTACACCTTGAAGTTTTGCTATTCCACTGTCATTAGGGAAAGACATCAGTGAACAAGAGCACTGCTGGTGGGTCACTCACAGCCGGGTGTTTCCCTTTCCCTGGGTACACAGATGTTCTCTCTGCCACCAGACCTGGCCAAGAGCCAGGCAAAGAAAGGGCAAAACCAGTGGCGTTTCTGCACGCGGTCTTTCTGCTGTGCGGCTCCCGGGGGAAGAGAGCCCTGCAGCTCTCAGGCCAGCGCCATTTCTCAGTACCACACTCCCTTTGAAAAGTGAAATCTGACCGCCCAGGAGTTTCAAAGGACAGAAGCCACATACCGGGGGACATGTGCAGATGTGTACGGCACCAGGGTCACCCTCTGTCCTTGCAGCACCGTGTTCTGATTAATCTTCATGGCCTCTGTGCTCAGAGAGACCCAACACCCAACTCTGTGTCTCCAGCGAGGCCGAGGGATGGGCTGGCAGCTCCTGGAGCCCTTCGGGAGCCAGTGATGGTCACTCTCACTGTGAGGACAGGCCCCAGCTCACACCAATCCCCCACACAGCACCTTCTCGCATCCCCCCTGCGCCCCCCCAACCCATGGCAGGGCTGCATCGGTGCCCCCAGAGCCCCGGGGCTCAGCCCTCACAGGAGCCACTTCACGACCCACGTGGCGGTGGAGCCGCCCTGCGCCGACGCACCGCGGTCCTTGGGGTGATCCGGGTACTGACCGGAGATCGGGGCCCGGGGAGCCCCAAGACCTAAGGGAAGGGGCCCGGGGGAGCCCCGCGGCCTGCGGGGAGACCCGGCAGCGGAAGGACCCACCTACCCGCCGCGTCGCCCTCCGCGCATGCGCAAAGCCACACCCACATCCCCGCCCCGCCCGTCGCCCCGCCCCTTACACCTCCGGCACCCAATCCCGCTCGGCGCCTTCACCCCCACCCTCGCCCCGCCCTCTTAGGGGAGCCGGTCACGTGCGCGGAAGAGAGCGCTCCCTCCCACCCTCGGGGGGCGGCGCATGCGCCGTGAGCGGCCCCGCGCTGGGGGAGAGGGCGGGGCCGCGGCGCGAGGCGGCGGTGAGGGAGCGGGTGCGGGGGGGCGGGTCCGGGAGGCCTGGGGGGCCCGACCGGGGGGCGGGTGAGGCCTGGGGGGTCCCGGTGCGGTCCCGGTGCGGGGCGGCGGGGAGCTGGAGCGGGGGGAGAGGCCGCGGGCGGCTCTCGGCGGTTTCTGTGGGACGGGGGGAGCCGGGACGTGGCAGGGCCGGGGGCTCTGGAGGCCTCGGGGGGCTCCGGGCCGCGTCCCGCGCTCTGTCGGTGTCGCTGCCTCCCCTTGGTCTGGTGAGCTTGGTTCCTGAGGTGAAGTCTGTTATAAAATACGATGTTTGGCCTCTTCTTGAAAGGCTGAGGGAGCTGGGTCTCTTTAGTTTGGAGAAGAGGAGACTGAGGGGTGACCTCATTAATGGTGATCAATATGGAAAGGGTGGGTGTCAGGAGGATGGAGCCAGGCTCTTCTGGGTGACAACCAACAGTAAGACAAGGGGCAATGGGTACAAACTGGAACACAAGAGGTTCCACTTAAATTTGAGAAGAAATTTCTTCAAACAGGCTGCCCTGTGACAGGTTGTGGAGTCTCCTTCTCTGCAGACATTCCAACCCGCCTGGACACCTTCCTGTGTAACCTCATCTGGGTGTTCCTGCTCCGGCGGGGGGATTGCACTGGATGAGCTTTTGAGGTCCCTTCCAGTCCCTGACATTCTGTGATTGTGTGATTCTTCTGCGGCCGCTCTGGTTGTGAGCACAGCGAGTGGTGCTGCCCGACTGGTTTGTGTCACCCGGTGTGTGTCGGAGCTTACAAACCCTTTGGGTTTTTAGTAGTGAGGTTTGTGCTGATGGTTTGTTCTGGTTGATGTGGCTCAGGAGGAGCATCTGTTGGGCTATGAGGGGTTTGTTAAAGCTCTTAAACAATTCAGCTACACCCAATTATTTATTGACTCTGAAATCTCTCAGAAAAAGTTCAGTCTCCCTCTCCCCTGTAGTTTCCTAAGACAATGTGAACTTCCCCAGTTACTTCTGCTTAGGAAACCTTGGTATGTGTAACAAAACCTCTTCATAGGTCCCGTATTTTCATTTGTCTGCTTATTTCTTTGAGATTTTGAGGGGAAACTGCAGGATGGTTTATTCCTGCTTCAGTTTGCAGGAGGCACGTGCTGTCTAAGAGTAGTGGCTGCGTGTGTGAGATCACCCTTAAGGCAGCGTTTCTTCATCTTGAGGTTTTAGTCTCCAAAATGGCCCCTCCAGCTGTTTGGGGAAGGTGAAGGTTGGTCTTCTTGTGCTGTGAAAGGACCAGGCCTTTTGTTTACTTTTAAACTAGTTTAATGGATGCAAGAACTTTTTTGTGCGAGTATTGGACCAAGTGTTGCTGCTGAGTGGGGTAAATCTGTCCAAAGGGCAAGATCCTGCTGAAATCCTCTTTTGTTCGGATGTCAGAAGACTGATGTGTAGAAGCTGACTCGTGAGTTCCTCCTCTTTCTGACAAAGCTAACACAACTTTATGATGTTTCACTAGGTTAAAGGCAACAGAATTTGAAAACACCCTCCCAAAAACACCCTCCTTGCTTTGTTCCGAGCCTCCCCGCCATCGTCAGCATGGCTGGTGGCATTACAGATACCGGAGAGCTCTACTCTCCCTACGTAAGTACCGCTGTTTGTGGGTTTGATCAGAAGTCTTTTCAAAATCATCTTCTCTCAACATTGTGTTTTCATTTCCTGCTTCCCCGCAGACATAACTTCAGTGTTTCAAGATGTGATGGAGGTCAAAGAAAACTTAAAAATGTTTAGTACTTGTAGGTTGTTTTTTTTTTTTTACATCACAGATCCCTTTATGCACTGTGCAGGGACGATGTTTGCTTAAGGTGTAGTTCTAAAAGTGTTAAAATAGTTCCATGCCCCATGCCAGCTCTTGCATCCTCTGCCCACTTTCCTTATATTTTATTAATGTTTTCATCAACCCAAATTGTCATGTGAAGCTAGCATAAATGGAGCGGCGTGACATGGAAACCATCCTGCTTTGCTTCTCTTTTTTCCCCTTTATGTAATGTTTTTCTCTGAATTTCTTAAAGTTTACTTATTTGTAATTGTTGTGCTAATTTGTTTTAAACCACTTCACTTACAACCGGTAATCAAGGTGTTTCTTCCTTGTAATGTGGTGTCCTGTGAAACTGCAGAGCCAATTATGGTTTTACCATGTTACTGGAAATACTGGTTTTCATAGCTACAAGTGTTCATTTGGCATCAGCTTTTATAAACAGCGCTTTGCATACACATTTTTGTCTGAAGTGAGCTCACCAGTAAATATAGAACCGGTCTTGAAATCTGGTGTTGGCTTTCAAGTGCTTTAAAACTTTCATGCCTGTGTTAATGGTTGAATTTAGAAGAACTGGATCTTAGGCTGCAGAAATAGGTCACAACTAGAAAATAGAGAACAAGGCAGTAACTAGGATGTCTGGACCCTAAAGAACTATTGTCACCTGCCCTTATGTTGTTATGCGAGTGTTGCATGGGTTTCCTAGAGTCTAGTCTCGAAGGCTAGAGCTCTCTCCTCGTTCCCTGAAGATGTCTAGCCAGACAGAATACAGCCGCACTGTTCTCATCTCGCTCTACTTGACCAAAGTCAAAGAAAACCACCTGAGGTGTTTTTTAAGAGTCCTTCACTGAGAGTGAATCACAGCCCTGGGCACTTGAGCTGTGCTTGGGGAATGACAGCTCTGCATGAAGAGAACTTTCCTGCAAACTGCAATGGCTAATTTTTTTTTTTTTTTATCTTTCCATCCTTCTGGGAGACCCATCAAAAGATGAATTTGCTGCACCCATGTCAGTGAATGTAGGGCAGGAGTGTTTGCAGGGCCTCTTGGGAATAGTTCTCCTGATATCGGTTGCTCCACACTCAGAAAAGTGTACTCAGGCACAGTTCTTCACTGGCTGTCCTCTGGAGAGACTCTGACATATATATTAAAAAAAAAAACTTTGGGGCAATTTTTGATCTTGAGTTCAGCTAAATTTATAGTCTGGAGGGGTCCTGTCCAGGTGCACAGTTACCTTTTTGGGCAGAAGAATACTCATTGGAGAGCGAATAAAAATCCTTTCCATTCTAGGAGTAAAAACCCTTCTTCAGAATGTGCTTAGCTGCTTGCTGGTAAAATGGCAAGGAGGCTTTGAATTAGAATTCTCTTTGAGTATTTCCAGCTTGACTAAGAATAAAGAAGAACAAGGGATTCTGAAGTTATGTACGTAGTCATAACTCCTTAGGTTCAGGTCAGAAAATGAGGAGAGACCCCAGCCCACAGTGTAGACCCTTCTGGTGGAAGACAGTGGATTTGCAAACAAACAAACAAAAAGCTCACATGCTTCTAGAAGTTAGAAAGACAAAAAAAAAACACGTTAGAAAAAGGGAGGAGAATATCAGTTTCTCCAGAAATGTGCTGACACTCACTTTTTTCTCTTTGGTTATCAGTCCCCTCCTATATTAATTTCTAGCATGGGCTTGCTCCTACCCTACTTGTGCAAAGGTTGCACTCTCCACTTAAATCAGCGTATGTGTGAGGTGTCTTGGGTGATCTCTGGCCCAGCTGCAAACTCTCACGCTGGATTTTGTGTCCGATTGCAGGTTGGTCTGGTTTACATGTTCAACCTCATCGTGGGGACAGGAGCCCTCACCATGCCAAAGGCCTTTGCAACAGCCGGGTGGCTCGTCAGCCTCGTCCTCCTCATGTTCCTGGGGTTTATGAGGTAGGATGTGAGAATGAGTCTGAGGGAAACGGGGGGTTCAGTTGGGGGGAGCTGGAAGGACAGTGCGAATGCTTTTGCTGCTTTTCTGTGTGATCCTGTCCCTCTGCTGCTCAAGCGTTGGTCTCTGCAGCTGTATTGCCCGTGGACATCGTTTGGAGGGATGCATTTTCTGACCGGCAGCAATACAGTCCTACATCCCATCTGACTGATGGGGAAGACTTTTTTCTCCAGTCCACAGTCTCCTGGGGCCTTTCTCCCAGCTTCCTTTTTTGACACCGTCCTCCCCGTGGATGCATCTCACACTTGCCTCTGCCATTGATCCATTTCCCAAACACAAACCAGGCCCTGGGTGACACAGGGTCATTTCTCTGCACTCTGATCTGCAGATCTGATGCTGACCTGTTGTGTTAGTTTTCTCTTGGCTTCTGGCAACACTCTGGGCAGCTTCTAGAGTGTCAGGAAAACAAATTACTGTATGCCTGGGCCCATCTAATTCCCCCACACACCTTTGCTGCTCGAGACCTTGGAGCTGGTCGCATGATTTTCCTGCTGGCTCACCATGAGCTGCTGCTCAGCCGTCTGCCTGCTGGAGCAGCAGGTGGAGCTGAAGGCTGTTGATACAGCACTGATGTCTCAGGAGTTATTAATAGATTTACTGTCTTCTGACAGGCTGCGAATGCCTGCTTGCTTCTCGCTTGGTTTTAAAAGAAAATAAACCAAAATCCCCTTCTGCCATTAGTAAGAATGGAATTTAGAAGTTCCTGTCTTGTTGGTAACCAGCTCTGTCTGGGATTTGGAGTCGGTGCTTTTTGGATGTGTTACGGGCTGCTCTATAGAGGTACTGTACAGTCAGTACTGGCTGTAGTAATGCTTGTGAGTTCCCTACCTCGAAGCTGTGTACTGCAAAGGCTTTATAAAATATAAACTGTGGGAGCTGTAGTAACTGTGAGCTTTGGAAGCAATTCCTTTTAGATCCGTTAGTTTAAAAGTGTAAATTCAGTGTATGAAACTCAACACCAGTAGACAATCCTTCAAGGTCAGCAGTAGAGCACAGGCCTCCAAACCTGCATACCAAAACTGCACCAGATTAAACTGAGAAAAGGCAGCTCAGAGGTCTGTGTGCCTTGGGAGCTGCATGTCCCTGTTGCTTTTGTTCCAATGCTTATCCTCATGCCTGCTGGGGACCCTGCGGTGCAAGAAGGGTCCAGGTGGAAATTGGCACATGGGCCTCAGGACAGGGCTGCTTCGTTTTGTTCTTGCAAAACTTTTGAGCTTGATAAGTGAGTCCAGTTCCTGAAGCAGTGAGAAACCACTTTAAAGACTTAAATAAGATTGATTTGAGGTGGCGGGGGTTTTTAATTATTTTTTATTATAGTCCTGTTTGTAGCTGAGATAATGCTATTCCTTCCATCAGTGGCTCTTGCTGTCTTCTTGGACGGCTTTTCCCTGGCCTCCAGCTGAGTGTATTTGCATGCACGTGTGATCTGCTCCTGGGTCTTGTATCGCTGCTTTGCTTCTAATGCCATTTGTAAGATTATTTTTTTTTTTGAGGGACCACAGTACCTTTGCCACAGCCCCTAATAGATAAACTTCACAATAGATCTGTGTTAGTCCTAGGCCCTAAAAAGAGGAAGGAAGCTTTGTAACAAAATTGTCTTCCCTTCTTCAGCAGGCACTAGGAAGCTGCCTTCCAGATACCTAAAGTTTCTTCTTATATCTGAAGGCATGTTATGTTTTACTGTGTTGTGTGGTCTGCTTGAACACCTTAGTCTCGAGGACAAAAGGGAGCAGCAAGCTGACATGAAACACAACCAAAAAGGCAGCGTGTGTGGGGAGCTGGTGAGAGGGTTGTTTTGGTTTGTTTGCTCTTACAAACAGATGGGAACAACTTTCCATGTCTGTCCAGTGACAGTTCTTGACTGTTATTGATATCAATTGAATTTGTCTCTAGCTATATGACTACGACCTTTGTGGTGGAAGCCATGGCTGCTGCAAATGCCCAGCTGCGATGGAAGAGGATGGAAAAACGCAAGGTTTGTGTGTGGTTTAATTTTCTATTTTCTGTTTTATCTCGTAGGACTTGCCTGAGATTCCTCTGCATCGTTGCCTTGCCTTGTTAGTAACTCTAAAGGAATAAATTCCTACTGTACTTACCTTTGCCATATAAAATATGGCTGTTAGTTCCCTGCAGGGTTGCTCATTAAAGACAGGATTTTCTGCTCCTGCTTTGAAAAATCTCTTGTGCTGTTCACATTTCTTACTGATTGCGCTCTCCTTGCCCAGAAGCACTGCTCAGTGAATGCGAAGAGGTGGCAGCCAATATACTGGTGCTGTTTGGAGTGTGCTGAGGTCTATAAATCCTTGCTGATCTCAGGTCATTTAACTGGAACAGGCTGGAATGTCCTTGCTGCCACTCAGGCTGTATCCCAGGGAGTGGACAGCTCTGAAGTATGTCCTTGCTGTAAAATTTACTTGTGGCTTTTTGGATCCTGGCTTTAGTGGCTTTTCTGGATCAGTGCGAGGCATAATTGTTTGCACTGATTTAGATCCCTACCTGTAAGTGAGTTGGAGCTGGGAGCTAAACCTGTCTGCTCTGACTAGCTAAGACTATGTATGTTTGGATTTTTTTTTTTTTCTACCAGTTCTGCAACCCTGCAGATCTGCTGGAAGTTTCTAACCTCCTTGTGCCACATATCACTACACAAATTGGACAGTGTAGCTTTGTGTGTGTGACTTGCTAGGACAGCAGAGCCTGTTGCTCGGTTCAGCCTGTTCTGGTCGTGCCCTTTTCTGCTCTCCACAGAATCCCAGTCCTGGCCCACGAGTTCCCTGAAAATGCCTCTGCTTGCACATCCTGCCCATCCCTGTTTGGGACCTTCCTTTGAGAACGTGAGACGATGACACTAGTGGTGCTACAGCCTGTAGCAGACATCTCAGCAGTGCTCTGGTCTGTTCTTCCAGGAGGATGATGAGGATGAGGATTCTTCCTCTGGAGTGTCTGACAGCGACGTTCTCCTCCAAGATGGCTACGAGCGAGCAGAGACACGACCCATCCTGTCAGTTCGTAAGTGCCCAGTTCATGCTTTTGCTGTATCCAAGACCTCTTCTGTGCAGTGTCCCAGTGGGCTCCTACAAGTGGAGCAGGACTCATCTGTCCATTTTACCCTTAATTCCACATGCTCACATCCCAAGGTCCGCAGCACTTGTGAGATAAGACTCATTGAGAATTCAATTCACCACCAGCAGTTTGATAAAGATCTTTTCCTTCTAGGTCACTAAGATGAGAACATCTTACTTTGAAAACACTTTTAAACTTAATTCAGCCAAGTAATTGGACCAGTGACTCTGCAGCTGTGAAGTCGTACATAGTGTCCTTCAAACTGTCAATAGAGCTTCTTGAGTGTTTTCAGATAGTCTGGCCTCTGGGTTTACTGGAATGACTGGTTGTAACGCTTCTTGTTCTCAACTTGCAGAGAGACGTGGCTCACCCAATATCTTTGAAATCACTGAGAGGATGGAAATGGGCCAGATGGCTTCCATGTTCTTCAATAAAGGTGAGTCACATTTTCAAAAGACCCTTCAGGTCGTCCTGTGTGTTGTGTGTATGGCTTTTCCTTAAGTTTGCATGCTTCTCAATGTAGGTTTGCATCCTGAGTTTGTGATTCCCCCCAAAGTAGAGTATTTATGGGCCCAGTTTCTTGAGACAGGGAAGTATAAGTTAGTGCCTTTTCTGACTGCCTTTTACCTAGCTCTAAACTGCATCTATCCTGTGTGAAGCAGCAGGGCCCAGCTGTAGTGTTTGCTAGTTCCATCTTGGTTGTAGCATTTGAGAATAAGATGTTTGGGCTTCTCTGAACCCCGTAAGTATGAGTCTGAAGGAGACAGACTTCTGGGGAGAGCTTTTGAAAATTGTGCGTGTCTGGGGAATAACCAAGAGAGCTGCTGGGACATGAACTGCTGAACTGGTGTGCATATGATAGACAGATGTCTTTTTGCTTTTAGATGTTGCTTGTATGCCAGGAAACAAACTTGTAACCACACTACAATAAAGCCATATCCATTGCCGCATGCAATAGAAGTGCAAACTACTATGTTAGGTATTCTGGAACTTGTAAAACAATACATTTGAAATGCTGTGCAGAGCCAGAAAATCATCAGATACCATGGCTGTGCAGTTTTGAGCCTGTCAGGCCCCATTTCTTGTGTAAAGTGACATTTTCTCTTGTTCGCTGGCCACCTTACAAAGACGCAATGGGCTGTTTTTTTCCACTACATTACATCAGCTTTATGTCGGTGTAAGACTGTTGCTTCTGAAGGACAGCTGGGCTTAAGGAGTGAAAATTCTTTGAACTATATTATTGCTGATTTTAAAGTCCAATTGAAAAAAACTTTTTAATTTCCCTGCGTGCCTCTTCTGGGCCTTTGTAGATTTAAATCACTTAGGATTATCAGAACAACCCACCTTGGATCAGACTGCCACTTTTCTAGACGGAGAAGAAGAGCGTGGGTTGGAGACCCATAGACATCTTGTTCCTAGCAGTGGGTTGCTCTGACTCTGGGCAAGTTTTCTTGCTTGTAGAGAAACACTGGACACTTCCCTGTCTCAATCATCCTCTGGAGAGTAATATTTGGGGAGTGCTTTGAGAGCAAGCACCATCTAGCAGGGCTTAGCAGTTTTGCTGAGGATTTGGCTGTGGAGGGGGATCACAGGAGGCAGAGTGCTCCCACAAACCAACTCCAGGAGGCCCATTATTTGCATGTGCTTCATAGGGGAGCCAGCCAGCTGCTGGGCAGTTGCCTTCCAGACCTCTCTGCCTTGCTGCGGGCTGCTGCTCGGGCAGTAGAGGGTGCTGGAAATGCACGTCCTCCCTCCTGTCAGGCACTGATGGACACTTCGAGGCGAAGCGATATAAACTGCTTAACGTTCTAAATCTTAATCCCTCTTCTTAATGTTGCTTTAGCCAGTGTTATCTGATTTCTGTGTTAGGGATCCCCCCTGGGACCTACTCAGCCCAATGCAAAGGGCTGAATCTCTGCTGGAAAAGCTGCAGACCATAGCTTGAAACAACTTGTGACTTCCAAATGAGGTGAGGTATGGACAGCGAAGGGGCAGCTGGAACCCATTTGCTGCTTTCCCTTCCTCTGTGCGCAGCAGTGAGGCTCCATCCCTGTGCTGTTGTTTAGTCCTGGCTCAGAGACACCCTCTGGTCTGCTGAGCAGTTGGGGAGAAGAGATAAGTACCTCCCTCTGCAGGTCCTGGCTGAGGTGTTTCCTTCTCAAGGCCTTTCGTAAGGGCAGTGACCAGTTGGTATTGCCTGGTGCCCAGAAACTGGGCCACGCTTGGGAAGTCTGGGCTCCAAGCACCAAACTCCGCAGTGTCACAGCTGCGAAATGTCTGGGTGGGTTTTTGCTCACAATGTACAAAGCCCAGATCCAAACCCAAAGTGTCTGAGGGCTCTACAGCCTCCAGAGGGAAGGCTGGTGAAAGCTTTGCAAGAGAGCTCAAAGCCTCTGATTTCTAGCGAGTTCTCCACTCCTTTCTCTTGACTGATTTTTATTTTCAACAATCTGACAGGAGTTGAATCTGCAGTCCTGGGAGGTAAGCTGGGGATAAATCTCAATTTCAGACTGCCTCCTCTCTTAAAGGGAGCTGACTTAGGTTTAGGCTGTGAAGGGCCTGTGTGCTCTTTCAAAAGAGCTGGCTCTGAAGAACTGCTTTTTTCCCTTTTTTTTAATTTGCAATGTTGGGTGCTTTCTTCTGGGGCCAAGCAGTCATTTATTGCAATAATGGATTCTAGGCACATCTATCATGCTGTTTCCCCATAGGAAGTCATTGATTTTTTTTTTTTTTTCCCGTTTTGAGTCCAGTAATGAAAGTATTGATCAGGGAGGGTCAGCAGCAGTTTATAAAAGAACTGATGCTGAAGTCTTCCTTTAGCATCAGTTGATGCTAAAGGTGAGGATGAGTTTGGGAGAGGAGTGACACCTGGACTGCCCACAGATGGAGAAGTCAGGACTGGAACTGGGCTATAGCGTGTGCTGGTGGGTACCTGGTGGTGCTGCTGGGGCTCAGCTGCTTGTGTGAGCCTTATTTTGTGTGCAGGGGGCAGCTGGGGCCTGAGATCACCAAAACAGAATCTATGTCTGAATCTGTCTAGTCCTGTGCTTAGTGTGCCTTGCAATTTCTGTCCTCTGTCAGATGTTTGTTGCAGTCCTCAAAGCTTTTTAATGGGGAATTGGAGAAAGCTGGTAGATAGCTTGTTGCCATCTTCAGAACAATGCAGAGACTCATTAACTGTGAAGCCATCTTAAATCTTTGGCAGAGGAAGAAAACAAGGGGGGGAACTATACGAAATGATCTGACAGTTTCTGTAAGATCACCCATTTATCTGTTTAGACAGAGCAGGAACAACTCTACTGTACAAGCTCAGTGTGCCACTTCACAGAAGCAGGGAAGTTTTCTTGCTGCTTTCCCAATACAGCTCTTTTTTTAGGAATGTTTTATGCTAAGTAGGCTCAGCATATTCAGTAGTTTATTTAAACAAAGGCAAATGCCTATTAATGTTTCCTGACATCCAGAGATCTAGGGGCAGTATGATGGTAAAACTTTGGGGTATGCAAACACCGTAGAAATATTAGTCCTCATTCCTGCAGTAATGCTGTTCTTGTTTGATAGTTGTCACACACGAGGCTGGGAGAGGTTAATTGATTTGCCCAAACTGCATTAGGGTTAAGCATCAGGTGGCATCACAACTTGGAAGTGTGGGCAGGTTCCTTGTGCTGTTTTCCTTCAGTATCAACTTCCTAAATGAAACAAATCTGAGGCTTTTTTTTGTTCGTAGCTCACTTGTCTCTGACCTAAAATATATTCCAGTTTGTTTTTGCTTGGTGAGATTTATACTGACTTATCTGGAAGAAAAGAATCCTGGGGTCTCATCAAGATTTCTTTAACCCTGCTGATTTTAGCCCTCCACAGCAGTGTCTTATTGTACCCCAGTAAAGCTGTTCTGTGCACCCAATTAAATTGTGTCAAGCTTTCATTGTTTTTTGGTTTTGGGGTTTTTTTTAATCTCATGGCTGAAGGCAGGGGAAGCTTAAAAAAAAAAAAAAAAAAGAAGAAAACCCACCCAAGAAAACAGTATGGGGCAGCAACAGCACAGACTATGGCAGTGAGGTATTAAGAGGGCTGTGGAAACAGTTTTAAAGCTTTGCAGGTTGGAACTTTGGCTCAGGTTGCTAATGGTGAGGAATCTCCCAAAGCAGCTCTGGTCAGCTCTGTGGACCCTGAGCTCTGCAGGGACAGATCCCACACATGAAGGTCCTGCAGGTTTGCAAGCAGAGGGTTTGCGATTGGCAGAGGACTAAAAGCATCTTTTCTCTTTGTTTCACTCTTCGTCAAGCTGTGCTCACAGCAGGTCTGTTGGCATAAGGGACCTGTTTGCCTGTGGCTGCTGCTGTGACCCTTAGGTGGAGTTTGCTGCAGAAAGAAGGCATGGAGGCAAATGATGATTTATTTTTTAAGACTTTGAAAAAGCTTTGTGTGTGTGAAGTGCAGAGTTAAACAGTCCCTGTGTACTCTGTTGTCCCTGTACAATATTTCCTTTTCCTGCAGTGGGTGTCAACCTCTTCTATTTCTGCATAATAATCTACCTCTATGGAGACCTGGCTATCTACGCTGCAGCTGTACCTGTCTCTCTCATGCAAGTAACCTGGTGAGTGTGTGTCCCGCTGTGGGGTTGCGTGCTAACAGAGGAGAGAGCAGGCTTGGGGGTTTGATGGGGTGATAAGACTGACTGGGATCAGCTCTACTTTGTGAAGAACAGAGCTGAGAAATGACTCAAGGACAGCTCATCGCTTGTGGGTGGAAAGGTGAAGTTGTTTTGTATTCACCACCTGAGTGCCTGCCTGAAAAGCAGCTGACCTGATTTCAGATGGGTCCTCAAGTGTCAAGTACTTCCAGCTTCAGCACTTGCACACCTGGGACTTGTTGCTCAATAGTTTGATTGCAATATTCTGTACAATATTTTAGCTTTTCTGTCTCTTTGGCTAAGAGCTGAGAGGGGTGACGCTTACCCAGCCTGTGACCAGTGAGTGGTGACCTTACATGGACTTAGCTCTGGACTGAGACCAGTTCCTTTCTCAAAGAAACAGATAATGAGAGAGATTGGTTTGATCAGATCTGGTCTGGGCTGGATTTGGACTCATGTCTTGGAAATGGAAAACCTATATGGCCTAAACTTGCTAACTTGTAAATTACTGCAGGCAATTCAAGAATTTGCCTTTAAATGTATGATGCTCAGTGACTTGCTCTGTTACACAGTCCAGAAAATATAAGGAGGAAGGGTTTTCAGGGAGGAAGAGGAGGAATAGAGACTTCGGGTCTCTGATCATTCTTCTTTCTTCAATGCAGGAGAGAGGGAGACATCTGCTAGGAGTTAATTACTATCTTTTGTTTCTCTCTCCTTTCCCAGCAGTGCCATTGGCAACCATTCGTGCAATGTTGGAGATGGCACAAAGTACAACGATACGGACAAATGCTGGGGGCCAATTCGACGTATTGATGCTTACAGACTGTACCTGGTGAGTTTCTGAGACTGGGATGACCATTATTTCCGTTCAGACTTTGCTTCTAGTGGATAGGGATTTTTTCCTGTAGAGATAATGTGGTTCAAGTGAACAACAGAGGTGTGAAGCTTCTGGTTCAGTCTGACATTTTTGGCCAAATACCGCCTCTCTATTCTCAGTGATGTGGCTGTGTTTTAATTTGATTGCCATCAGAAAGATCCTTATGATTTTAAGTAAAGTTCTGTCTGTCTTGTTGTTCAGGTTTTTTATTGCTTAAGCAGGTGATATGTCTGTGCCAAAGGGTGTGTTTTTTTTTTTTCAGTGGCTGGCTAAGTAATTCTTGCTTTAAGGTAATTGTTGTCAATATACCAGAGTATATTAAGCTCTCGTGAGTGCATTCTTCATATGAATAAAACTATTTATGCTGCAGGAGAATCTGCTTTTTGAGAGATGATGGAAACAGCCCACTTAAACAACATCCAGTGCTGTATGCTGCTTCAGTAATAGCTTTCTGTCTGGTTTAGGATTGTCTATTGCATCTATTACTGTGCTGTGGTTCTGCTCTGAAACCAAGGTTTTTCCCAAAGGATGATAAACGCTGCTTCTCTTGAGCTTGGGGAGAGTTGAGCGCTTGTACCTGGAGACACATGTCAGTAGGACAAAATGAGAAGGGTCATGCAAGTGCTGCATGGTATGGCTTCTGTTAAGGGTCTCAGTGAGAATTTTAAGAAAAAAGAGTGAAGGTGGCCATGTGTGTGCAAAGAAATCCGGGGTAAAGACTGTTCGAAGCAATTTTGCCGTAGTACATTTTGGACCTGCAGTGGGTCCCATCCCTGAGTGCGCTTGTTCCAGCATTATTGCAAAAGTAAAGAGCTGAGCCTCAACAATATTAGTGAATGTCAAAGCCTAGTTAATTATTTAAGAGAAATATTATTGCTTTATTAAATTGTGTTTTGGTATGTTTCTTTAAAACTTCCACAAGATTGAAGATTTCCTTCCTGAATTTCAATAACTCTCCCTGACCCAGCAGAAGGAGCTAGTCAGAAAGGCAGACATGCATTAATTACTGCCTGCATCTCTCAGATATTATGTCTATAATTCATGAAGATAATTGTAGTTAGGACTTGAAAAATTAAAAAAATTAAGACTGTGTAAGCATTAGACTTGCTGTCTGTGTACATAACTCTCAGAGGAGCTTTTCCTTCTGCTTCTCTCCTCTTGCGGATTTGGAGAATAAATATCTGCAAAGTCTTTGGTGGTGGTTAATCCTTCCCCGCTCAGTAATTGAGATGGTGGTTTCAGAGCTTTTCTCTGCTCCTCCTTAGAAGTAGAAAGGGATTGTTTGTGGGAGAATGTACCAGTCTGTAGTGGGTTACTGGAGAGGGACGGTTCCCACAATCACTAATTTCAGGAGGCTGCTGTGTGTCCAAGTTGTAGACTTCTGTTGAGGTCTCTCTAATGTTTCTTTCTAGATGAGCACGGGAGTAAACTGGGACTGGTTCTACCTCCAGCTCTGCTGGTCCCACTCCCTGCTTGCCCCGTGTGGTTTTATTCTCCAGAAAACAAAGATGATGATGACTTCCCTAGAGAAGAATAAGAAATGTAATAATTTATGAAACATTCAGACCACAGTACTGAATCTGTCGTCAAGTTTGGGCTATCTCTGAAGTGTCTGTGTTGGTTAATAGTTTTTGTGGACAACTAGTGACCAGTAGTTAGAACTCTTGAACTTTCTGAGCAAAAGATGCAGATGAGAGGGCCAGGGTATTAAGTTCCTTGACTTCAAGCAAAAGAATTTAATAGCAAAACACTGTAATTATCTCTACAAATTTGTTCCAAGCTTCTTGAGTCTTGAACGTGCAAGAAAAGCTGAAACCTGCCTGTCTGAAGGGAAAAAGGCAACATGAAAGTGAGGGGGGATGAGATGCATCCAGAGCATAGCTGTTCTCTTGGTCCCGGGGGATCATACCTATAGAGAACGTGCTTTGTTTTCGTGACTTACTCTTCTTTTGGATTCTTGCTTGTTGGAATAATTCAGGTTCCACGTTTCAGTGGACAAACAAGGTCTCTTTTCGCAGACTAAGTTCCCCTGTGGCAAGGGGACAGATGGACACCGCGATCCCAGAAGAAAGCAGCTGAGTTTTTGGATCAGCCCTTTTGTCCTAGATGCCTGCCTCTAGTTTTCTCACCTCATCTTAGTACTGTATTTAGGTTTAAGTGACTTTTAGGAGCAAGATGGGTGATTTTCACTAGAACCTCTTGCCTGTTCCAGTGAAGCAGGTCTTTGGATGTAGTGTTGCATTTCTTACTCTGTGCATGACCCCACAGAAAGCCTTTTTTTGGACTACCAGGAGAAATAATCTGTTTGAGATTTTCTGGGAAGATGGTGCCAATGGGAGCTCTCTTGTGCCAAGTACAACCAGTCTGCCAAAGATCTGTGCTGCTTTCCTCCTGTCGACTCTTTTCTCTCCCAATGCTATGTCTTCTTTTCAACAAAAAACATCTCAAGCATTGACTTTTTGAGCTGGAGGTGGAGAAGGGAATAATGACTGATGTAAAAATCCTGTTTCACGGTTTATTGTCCAAAAAGGCCTCTGGAAGCTGTCTCTGCTTTGATCACTGTGAATGGAAGCTGAAAACTAAGTACATAATGAGAATATTTAGACAGATTAAATTCTTCTCTTGAGACTTGCTTGTCTGTGCAGCATCTTTATTGCTACTCCAGAATTTCACACCTAAGTGTGACTGCAGAGTCTTCAGAGACCACTAGGCCCCCATTAACCTTTGTCTGAACAAATGGTTATCTCACTTCTTGTTTGTAAATAGCCTTGGAAAATACAGACTTGCAAAACAAATGAGTGAAGGCAAGTGCAGGAAATACTGAAATAGACTTCTGCTCCTGTCCCGTCACTTGCTGCTGATATTTGCCTCCTCTTTGGGACCGTAGGAGTCCGGGGAGGTTTAAAAGACGAGCTTTGCTGTTCATTGCTGCGAGGGCAAGACCACGCAGGACACATTGGCTGGAGGAAAGGCAAGCGTCAGATGGCCCAGCGACCTTGTTGAAGGCAAGCACTGATTACAGTTAAAGCAGATCGATGGCTTTCTATCTTCGCTTCAGATCCATCGTCAGGCTGTCATGAAGTGACTCCCAAGTCCCTGGGCTGTCTCAATGGCAAGGCTAAGGACAGGGTCGAGTCCTCTCTGTGCTGAATTCACACGTCAATGCAGTTATTTTATCATGTTTTCTCTAAGGTCAGCTGGACGTCTGCTGTGCAGGCTGCGGGCAAGAGGCAGTGGATTTAAGTTTCAGATCTTTCATAACACTTTCTTGTCTTCCTGTTCCAGTGATGTAGGAATGGGACATGATAGTCCCGTTTCTAGAAAGCAGATACTGAGGTAAATAAGAGATTAAATCCTGGGGATCAGCAGCCATGCGGAGTGTCTGATCCAAAATGCATTCATGACCTGGCAAACAGCACTCGTCTTCTGCACCAGGGCAGCCGTTGTAGCTAAAACCTCTCGTCTCTTCCCAGTCCTCCTCTTCTGGCAATTTGGGGCACAGTGTGTTCCCATGGTGGAGAGGAAATGGCTTAAATTCTCAGGAGGAGCCGAACACCTTTCAGAAGAGGCACTGGCACAGGTACTCCTGGTAGCCTGGCTCGGTAGCGCGTCAAAGCTACCAGGTGCATCTGTTCTGTCTGTGTCTCTGTTGGTTTTTTAGCTGATTGGGAAAGGGACACGGCATCCGCTTGTGCCGGTTCACAGATGCTGCAGTATCGCAGGCGGCCCAGCGGGTGTGGGCCGGGCGAAGAGGGGAGTGCAGATGGTTTAATGGAGATTATCCCAGTTGGAAACGTGCTTGTGCAGTGAATAAAATGAGCGGGCTTGCAGGCGCTTACCGTCCCTCTTCAGGAGGGGACAATGTCACCCCAGCCTGATGCTCTGATCAGAATATCCAGCGACTGGAAGGGCTGTGGCCACGGGAGGCTGTGCAGGGGGATGAGCGGGTGGTATAAGGACACGTACCATTGCTCGGTGCCAGCAGAACTTAATCGGCAAAATGCGAAGGCTGAACTGATAAGCGTTGATGTAGATCCCGTCTGCCTCGGTGCGGTGCTGCCTTCCCGGCCCTCCTCGGCTCCGGGCTGTAGCGCTGAGTTTGTGCCGCTGGTAGTATGTGTTCTGCTTCCCTCCGCGGCATTCCTCCTTCCCAGCCTGCTCGGGGTAAAGGTACCTCTGATTTTTGTTGTCAAAGGATCTTTCCAGATATGTTTCCCTGCACTGGGGCAGTTTTATCAGCTTGTTCAGCGCATGAGGCTCTTGTGGCCTCTCTGTCCGTGGCTCCAGCTCAGGGTTACCTTCTGGCCTCTATGGGCTTTCTTTGTGGGTTTTTTTTTTTTGTTTTATTCTTTACCTCCCAGCAGTGATATGAGGGGAGCCCTCACGGTGGTACTTGAACATCCATCCGTGCTCAATCAAAGCTGTCTCTTGCCAAATGGGTGCTGGAGAAACAGAGCTGGAGTGGTGCTGCAAGCAGAGTGCATCTTCCAAGGGCACCTGGGTTTGCTTTTCCTCTGCTGTGAAGCAGCCTCTGATAATAAATGGGTCACAGCTGCTGTCCACTGGATATTTATTCTTACAGGTCTCAGTGTCTAGAGACCTAGAGAGCCAGCGGTGGGGAAGGTGGCTGCTCCAGTGGCAGGTGTCTGGAGCAGGGAGGGCTGATTTCCCAGCGCATCAATCAAGAAGGTTTGGAGTGCTTGCTCTGGGCTCCCAGGGTGAGCCAGGGAGAGGAGGGAAAGCTGATGGAAGTTTACCCTGCTGGTGTGAAGCCATCATCTTATTTAAATAAATTGCTTGAAGTGCAGTGTTGTTGTGTTGCAGGTTACCCCAGCTTACACTAAAGATGCAGCAGGACTGGGGCACTATTAGCATGTACCTTGTGTATCGTTATTCATGATAAGACCTTCTTGCCAAAGGTATTGCGTTATATTCCCTACCACAAATGCTCTGATGCATTTTATGATGATATTGGTAAGGAAGTAGAAACAAATGTACAAAAACCACAGCTGCTACTGCTGTGTATAGATCCAGTTCTGAAAGTCTTCAAAACAGGGAGAAGCCTCTTGAGGATCCAGAGTATTGCGCCATTTCTATATGTACAGAAACCTGAGGGTTTGAGCTATTGTTATGGCAGGAGAGGAATTAGCGCTGCATGAAGCATAAATATCAGTAGCCTTAACTGTTTGTTACAGGTGCCTCTGAAATACAGCTTTGCTTGGCTAAAAGCCCAGTCTCAGGGGCTGATTGGAGTCTTCTCATGCCTTGTGTCAGCTTCCAAAAAGTAAGGTCAGTTAAGTTGCCGCTTTGCTCTGAAGTAGTTGAAGAAGGACAGGAGCCAAGTTCGTTTAAAATAAATGGTGCCTGCATGTGGGATGGGAAGGCAATTCTCAGCTTTGCTATTGTGAAAATAATAAGGTTGAAATTGGCACAAGGCCTTGTTAATATGTCATAAATCCTGCCTCCTTCATCCTGGTCCATTCATCTTCTGTGGGCTTGTCAATAAATTCTTTCAATTGCTCACTCGTCATAAGCCTGTGACAGATAAACTGGCTCTTTTGGAGTTTTCCACACCCCTCGTGTTTCCTAATGCAAAGGGAACTTCAGATAATAATGGGCCTTGGGAATAAGAGGTTTTTCCTGACCTGGCAGGAGGAGAGGCAGAAGTAGCATGGTGTTGTGAAAGTGGAATATAAACTTGTTGTAGTGGTGACCTGAGAGCTGGAGTTCACCTTCTGGTGTGTGATTTTTTTTTTTTTTTTTTTCCTTGCTTTCCTTGTAGCCGGTTGTATTTTGAATAAAAGAAACATCAGCCAGAAGACAAGGCTCCCTGCAGCTAGGGCTGGGTGGGAGAGTGAGCTTTTGGTGCAACAGTGAAGCAACTGCAAGACCACAGATTGCAGCAACTAAGTTTAAAGGATTAGCTTGTCTCTTTTCACAGGAAAATCAATAGTGCAGGGGACTGGAATGTGTTTTCTGCACAGATCTGTCTGTTCACTTCACAATGAGAAGTGTTTTTTTTTCCTTAAGAGGAGCTTGGCTTGTGCTGTCACTTGGACACTAAGCTTTTCCGAAGGGCCAGTCCTTCCCCCCTGCCACCTCCAACAGGCTGGCAGGGGCTGTGTGGAAGGGAAAGCTGCTGTTCTGCTGGTTGTACATCTGGCCAGGTGTGTTCCAGCTGCTAGCAGCCCTTAAGAGAAGCAAAAGGAGGCTGGTGTGATGGGCAGAGGCCATTGATGAGCTCAGATGCACTTGGCTTCCCCATAGAAGAGTGTCCTGCACATTTTAGAGCTTGGTTTGGCTTATGTGATGATGGATGGTGGGCATGAACCTCGAAAGCAAGCCAGCTCAACAAATCGGGCACAGGAGTTGTTCTAGATAGATATCTGTTTGCTTTTGTGCACTTCCTGCGATTATGAACGCACCAACACTGTTTATTTGTCTCAAGCTACAGCCCCTGCTGCCCAGTGGAGCCACCCCAGCAAGGCTGAGAGGCTGCTCCTTTTCCTAAATAAAACTGTTCTTTGGAGTACTCTCACCTGGGCAGCCAGGCACCGAAGCTGACTCCGTTCTCTCTCGATATTGGGGACCGATCTCTGCTGAACAGGTCAGGTGTCAGAACCGACATCTGTCTGTGATCACCCACACACTATACAAGTTGCAAAGGTTTAAAAAGGGCCTTTTAAAATCTCTTTCTTGGACTAGGCTGTTCCAGAAGACTCACAGATCTTTCATTTTTGGAACACTTTTGTAGGAAAAAAAGTAATAAATGCATTTCCCCTGTGCAGTGTTATTTTGTGACAGCATCCCAGAAACCAGAATTGGAGAAGACTTGTTAAGTCAGCTAAGCACTCCCCTGGGAGATGCAATACCAACCTATTTCTCAACAGCATATTTTCCAGTAATTTGTCCGGTGCTTTAACACCAGTTTTGTTTTTAAACAGAGGTCTGACCTTGCTGCCTGCCTGATTCGCATCAGCGTTTTCATTGAGTAAGACAGCAGCCTTGATCTCTCCTCCCCTGAAATTATCATTAATTCCTTAATATACAGGTAGAAAGCACCAGGGCTGCAGAACTGTGCAGTTATGCCACACTGAACACTACCTGAGGCTGTGGAAGGAAGAGGTATGGACGTACTGGTATCTCTTTATACTCCTTAATAAGTCTGCAACTTCTTAACACCCTCCTAAATTGCACTTTATGTCTGGGTGAGGTCACTCATGCTCTTGTCCAAAAATGTGGATTTTTTTGGACTACATCAGCAAATCCCACACGTGGCTCATGCTTCTGTAAGCAGGACTATAAATACAAATAACGCAGCTGGGATTTATCTTGTAAGTTGGAGTCGGTATAATGCTCTCAGGCAGAGCTGATCTCCCTGTTGCACCAGTTTGGTATCCAGGAGGAGGCTGGGAACAAGCAGATTCCCTGCTAGCCCCAGGCAACAGGGCTTTATTGCTTACTTTTGTGAACCTGCAAAGTCATTACAAAGTGCGGGACATTTCCTTTCCTTCTGGGCAACTCCTGCCTGACACAGTGGAGGGAATGATGCTGAAATGGCATCCTCTAGGCAGCTGAAAAATCGTGTGAAACTCAACTGAGAAGTTTGTAGGGGAAAAAAGGAAAAATAGAGGCTTGGTGGTAGTGGCAGACAAGGGGTTAGTGGCCGCCAGGAACACTCATCCTTGCTGGACCCAAGTACCTCCTGACCCTGGCAGTTTGCAGCTTGACATGTTTGCAGGGCCCTCGGTGCATCCATGTCTCCCTCGCTTTATGCCGTCTCACCCCAGGGCTTTTCTAGTCAATAGAAATATTGTTGAGTTTCCAATATCCTGCCAGGAGAGGCTATGAATATGCAGGAATTTGGGGCAGTGTCTGTGTATAACAATTATGCCTTCACACTTTCTTGGAAGGAACTCATTAATCTCTCGTACCATGCTAATAAATTAGGGAGATGTGGGACGACTCCTCAAGGTTATCCAGCGTCAGGACGGAGGTCAGAACAAGCTGGTAGGGGGGGTACAGCCAGACCTGGCTCTGCTGTCCTTCCAAATCTCTCAAACCAACCGTTCAGCTCTCCTGCATCCATCCACTTTGCTGCTTCCCTCCTGCTTGTTCGGATGCAATTAGGAGATGCAGAATAAGGGGGAGCCAAGGGTCAAGGAGGCAGTAAAGTGATTACAAGATGCTGCAAATGGCTGTGCCATAAATACTCCAATGATGAAAAATTAGATGCCAGTCACCTCAGGGTTATTGCTGGCCTCCATCTTTCTCTTGTTGTGAAAAATGATAATGGAAATGTATTTACCCCGGAGAGTGCAAGCTTGCCGCTGGCTGCAGTCCTGCACACCCCAGGCGTGCCAGGGACTGCAATCCTTGCGCCAAATGACTTTCTGAAAACATTTTGTACACGGATTTCTTCACTTTAAGAGGAGGAAGAACTGGTTTTCCAAGGTGTTCTTTTCAAAGTGGAAAGTTCCTGGTGCTCAGAGGTGGGCCAGCTCCAGAAACAGACTGTGGCCCCAAGTCAGGGTGAGGAAAGGACAGCAGCACCCCCCAGTGCTGCCTTGACATCCGTGTGCTGCTTCTACGTTGGCTTCCTAGCACATGGTGGCTGCTCAGTTGGTGGCTGGTCCTTGGTGCGGTGGGTGCCCAGCAAGATCAAAGCTTGCAAGGACATCAGCTGGGACAAGTACACTTGTTTGCTGGGTGGGCAGTCAAAAGCAAGCTGCCATAAGCTAGTGATGGACTAGAACCTTTGAAAGTCATACTCAGATTCATTCAACGAAGTAGATTTGGGGGTGCGGGCATTTCTTTCCATCTCCTGCAGAAGGTTTTCCATTTGGAAGAAGCGCTGGGAGCGCTATGGCACAGGAGCTGTGAGTGGCAGCAGCTCCGTGGGTGAGGGTGGGTGAAATGCCACTCGCTTTGCTGGTGAAAACCATCCTGGCAGCAGCTGAGTTCCAGGTTCTGGGGAGATGCCTCCTCCCTGGCTCGGGGTACTGGGAGAGAGGTGGGTGAGGGCTCCGTTGTGCCAGCGACGTGCTGCATGTGAGTTATGACTCTAACCCTCTGCCAGGTGTCCCGAGAGCGGCACGTTAATCACCAGAGCTGCTGTGGCAGCAGATGCCTCTGTGCTCCAAGCGTAACTGCCCTTGTTTCTTTATCTATAAATATTCCTTGTGGGATGTCTGGCAGTTGCATCCTCCGTCCGTTGTGACTTCCTGACTCTACAGGGGATCTGGAGGTTAAAATCCCTCTTGCCTCGCAACTTCTTTGAGCAATTCTTGTTCTGTTGTTGGTTTATCTCTTTTCAACCAACTTTAAGAGCTTCATTATCTCTTGTCTCCTGATAACTTGCTGCCTATCAGCATGGCCCCTGCTGCAGCCCTGCCTCCAGCCTTAAGAAGCTGTGGATCTTCAGCTTTATTTTTTTTTTTTCAGCTCTCTAAAGAAGCTCCTTCCTGAACAATCAGACTCCTTTCATGTATTTATATTTGTACTGTCCGCTGCAAGGGGTAAAGCTTTGCCGACGAATGCTTGGATTGCCGCCCTCACTGATGTGCCATCTGGCTCTCTCTAGCTTGAGATATGAGCTCATGCCGGAGAGAAATGTGGCCTCATCACCCTAGTGAAGGGGAGGAGAGGTGGCAGAGGGGACACCGTGTTGCACTGAAGACCCCGTCCCCTTGATGGATTTTAGCTGAAAAACACTGAGGCCCTGGCATGAGCAACTGGAGCCCATTGCAGGATCGTGTAGCAGTTGCCATGACTTGAAGTGGTTGCAGAGGAGCTACCAGAGGCTGCAGGTGGGTGTTGGTGAAGCTGCAAGTAGCTCTGAAATGTTATAAAGCTCTGCTTGCTTTACCTAGGAGTCCCAAACAGGAGTGGGGGAAGCAGCTTGCATTTAATATTTCTCTTCTAAGTCAGCCCTAAAAATTCTCTGAGGATGTGAATAGGAGCACCAGTTCATAAGACACTGCTCTTCTGAAGACGATAGGTCTGGTTCAAGCTTCCAGCCAGGGATAAAACCTCTGACCCATGTCAGTGCTGGTAAATCAAGTTCTGGTTTGCAGTTTTATCCCCTAGATGTCTCTTTAGACATACTCTAGAGGAGAGTACCTGAGGTGGGAACAGGTCAGCCAGTCCCTGCCTTGCTTAACATCTTGTTTGTTCGCTGTACTTGCACAGTCTGGTTTTGTTGTATTGTTTTGTCTGTCCCTTCTAGCGCTCATCTGGGTTGTGAAATAGCTCTGAGCTCAGGGACATCTTGCAGAAGCAGAGCGGGTGTCAGAATTGCCACTCCTGACAGCGTGGATGAAATGTCTGCTTTTTCCTGCCGTGCTCAAGGAGACTTTCCTTGTGACTGAGCACTGAATCAAGCAAAGCTTCCTCTGGGAGGTGCTCCTTCAGCAGAGCTTGTGTTGTCCTGCCGGTATCGTGCTTTGCTGTGGGAATGCTCCATACCCCTGTATAAAACACTCAACTCTCGGCTTTCCAGCCAAGGTGGCAAAGCCTGCCAAGGAGAGCGATCCTTGTTAAACTAGTAACTTTCTTTTTAAATGTTGAGCTTATTCCCCATCAGAGCAGGATTATTTGCTGTACTGTCTTGCGGGGGAGAGGTACTGTTGCTCAACAGTTGTGAAATCAAATGATCATCAATATCTGCAGAGGTGGAGTTGATACTGTCCTGAAATGAACTTTGTGTGGGATGTTGGCATTTCTACCAAGGGGAAGCAAGAGCCACCGAGGAAGGATTTGGTTTGGGCTGAGTTCTGGTTCTGAATGAGGGTGAGTAAAGCTGGGAGGAGGAGAAAAGGAAAGGGAAGGATGGTTGGGGTCTAAGCCCAAAGGGAGATATTTAAGGAAAGAGCACTACAACATCTCTTTACCATCTTCATATTAAAACTGAGGGATGCTTTGCCTCATATCTGAGATTTACTGACTTTGCATTGGTATGATAGCCCTGTGCCACACAAATGCATTTATCCAAAAACTCTCCAACTCTTTTTGCTGTGGTCCTGGTGTATTTGCTGCATTTGACAAGGTTAATCCTCACTTTGATCAGGTAAATACCCTGCTTCTGCTCAACCTGTCTGAAAGTTTCCAGGCTCTGAATCAGCAAGAAACAATAGCTACTGTTTTTAACTCACTACTCAGCAAGCACCGAAGACAGATGCAATTCTTACAATGAGTTTGCGGAGCATGAAAACAAGCAAGTTGTGATGACAGTTAGGGATGAAGCTGGTTTTCGGATGGTCCTCTTGCAAATGTATGCAGGCACTAGCCATAATGCTGTAACTACTGCATCTAATACATGAATCAGCTGCGTTTGGGATGCTAATTGCGCTTCCTGAGCTGTATTGGCTTTTTCAGTGAACACCGCATGCTGGGAAGCAGATGAAAGCTATTGAACTGTACTGGTTCAGAGTGATATATGGACCCTTCAGGTCAGTAAAGAACCTGTTTAGTCAATAGGGTCCTCAAGCTGGCTTAAAGCATCTTTAGACGGTCTGAGAGACTCTTGGCATCAGCTGGCCACTGCTGAGCGGGTGAGAGCTCTCTTGGGGGTCCTCTTGGCTGAAACTAAGCTGATAAAACCAGCCAGATGTCCTATTAACGCTTGATCGTACTTTTTCTTTTGTCAGATAAGCCAATAAACAAGGTTATGTAACTGAGTTTTAACATAAGAGCTTTAATAAAATATACTTTTAGAAATATATAAATACATATAGAAATATATTGCAGGCAACGGTAAGCCCCAGCTAGTTTCCCCTGTGGCAAGAAGACTCGAGTTGACCAGCCTACTTTTCACTTTGAAATACTAAAAGCTGACAGGTGCCGAGGCTGGGGAAGTGGCGTTTGCTGAGTAGCCGGCTAAGGAGAGCTCCCAGACCTTAGTGCTTGTGCTGTTGTGGCTTGGCTGGGTGGGAGGGATAGGTCTGAAGACCCTCCTGGGGCAGAGCAAACTGGTGTGCTGCTGGAAACCCCTCCTAGGCTGCCGGGCAGGGTGGGATTCGGGGTGACAAGCTGCTGTTCTTTCCTCTGCACTCACTGGCTTCAAATTTTCTGGCTAGAAACATCAGTAAAAGCAAGAAAAATTCTGGTTTTATTGGGTCATTCACACGATGGATCTTCGTGCTGGTTTTCAGCATGAGAAAGGAAGGAAAAGTAAAGAATTTTGCGTTTCTTGCATTTGTTTGTTGCGTGGGGGCTCTGCAGCAAGCCTGGTGACTTCTCTGGCCTTTCCCGTTTAATGGAGGAGCTCGGAGAGAAATTAGAGAACCACTCTTAGCAGCCATTGTGTGCAAAAACACAGTAAAGGTTTCTCTCTGCCATCCTGTGAATATAAACAGCATTTGATAGATCTGATGCTCCTTCTTAGCCAAAGGGAGGATTTCTTTACCTTGCTTAAGTTTAACAATAAATCACGCTATAATGATATAGTATAATATAATAATATAGTATAATATAATAATATAGTATAATATAATAAAGTACACCTGCTTGTTTCTAATGGGAAGCCACTTCATTAGTAGAAAAATCTTTAATCAAAGTAGACTATGCTCATTCTGCCTTGAGTTAATTTGCTGAAGCTTAGGAAGAGAATGATAAACTCCTCGAAGTCATCTCAGCTAGCTCAAGAGGTGAACTGGAAAACCTGGGAGAGCTTTTTGATGTGCCGGAGCTCTGCATATTTGATTTCTGGCAGGGCTGACTTGTGCAGTTCTCAGTGTAGGTTTTGGGTTGTTTGAATAGCATGTGTAATGAAGCACTTTGTAAATTATATCCCTCTGGGGGAGACTTGAGCTTGCAGAACATCAGGTGGAAAGTTTGGGTATATGTCTGAGGTGCTTATTTGGGCTTACTTTTTCCTTAGGGAGAAGTTATGAAACTAATTAACTTAATGGGTCGGAAGAGCATTTAGGTGTCTGGCACAGTGAGGTAGAGAGAGATCCTCCTTCTAAGCATCATGGCCTCTTCCCATCCTTTTGAGGATGTCTTTTTAAATAGGCTTCCTGGTCTTGAGACTCTTCTGAGGATTGATGATGAGATTAGCTCTAATCCGGGGACTTGCCCCTTGTGTCCTGATTATTCCTGGCCTGTGCTCTATCCCACAGAGCTGTACACAATTTCACTTTGAAGTGATGTTAATCTGGCTGTTTAATGTCCTTTTCTGCCCTACCTTTCTCCTCTCAAGCAGTCCGGTGTGTGCTGTGGCTTCCTCTCCTAAAAGTGGTTGGCACAAATCTCTGCAGAGCAGGGCAGCCTCATCTCATTCTAGGCCTTAGCATCGTTTGTATCGATCTGTGGACATCCATCGTGGTTTGCTAATAGGCATCAAGTGGAAAAGGTAATACATTTCTATTGCATTTGAATTCATCTCTCACTTTATTCCTTTGGACCAGCTCCAGGATCTTGTTAAGAACAGAAGACACTGATCGTTTTAAAGGACGGGAGGGGAATCCGACCATTCAGACACCACAACTTGTGTCTCTTGCCCATGAGTAGTCAGGCTCACAGAGGGCAGAGTTGAAGGAGTTGCTCAATGGGTTGTTCAAAATGCTCTGAGTGCTGGAGAACAGCTGCAGACAGTGGAGTGTAACATCCAGCAGAATTCCAGAAGTTCGGGAGCATGTGGGACACCAAGACACCCAGCACCTAATGACGCTTTTGATGCTTTTCAGCAACAGAGCCCCAAATCCACCTTAACATGGTCCTTTCATCAGTGCTTAAGACAAATCCAGGTTTTGGACCCAGCTGCTTCGGTGCTCAGCAATCTTGTGTCAGTCCTTGCCATGGTTTGAGGTGCCATTTTGCCAATTGGTTCCGGTGCATTCTAATTTGCAGAAGACACCTGTTCCTTAATTACCACCATCCTTTGTCCGTCTCTCTTTGTTTCCACTCTTTCTGACGCATGAGCTATTAACACGATTTGAAGGGAGGTTGTGTTGAGCAGTGTTTGTGTTGGGAGGGGAGGATGAAAGATATTAGTCACAAACTTGACAATAATTTCCTGTAAGAGACTTGGTGTCTACTTGATTCGCTGTGGGTCCTTAACCTACATCTCTCTTTAGACTAAAGTTTATTTAGTCCTTTGGGCTTTGTGCACTGTCTTAGGATGGAGTGGCAATCTGCAGAGGGCAGGAGAGTAGAGTTAAGCTCTTGATTAGAAGAAAGGAACAAGAGGGAGAAGAGTAAAAAAATACTTGTAACTGGCTGGTTTGCTTCTGTGCTAAAACCGAAAGTGTCTCAACTATTAAGGCTGTTTTAGTTCTTAATCTTGCTGGTTATGCCTGTGTTGTTGTATTCTGTGTGGTTTCAGTGTTTCCTCCAAGTATCCTCAATTGCTTCACACATCTGAATTCTGTGCACGCTTTCTGTCCCCTCTTTCTTTTTTTTTTTTTTTTTTTCCCAAGCAGAAAAACAAGACTCGGTGTAAATGATGGCTGTAGGTCAGAATATGTCTTGACCGAGCGACGTGTGAAACCAAGGGTTCTCTCCTCCAGTCCCCTTCTGGGTTTACTTTGGTCGTTTGAGAATACTTGTGATGCAAGGCATTTCCAATTTGCCTTGCAGATATTCTGAAGCTGTCTCAAAAAGGGTTTCTTGGGGTTGTACTAGTCTTAAAATAGCTTGGGTTCTGTTCTGTCACTGACTCTGTTGGGGTCGACAGGGACCTTGAGGCTCCACAGCCTGCCCTTTTGTGTCCCAGTTCTTCCCTTCTGGTGACACCTTTCTTCGGAACTGCTTTAAGAAGTCAAGGAAAAGAGCAATGTGTAAATATTAATGTTGAGTATTTGTCTTTAAAATCCCTTTGGGTTACTCAACAAATCTGCACAGTGTGTGCCGTGGCTCTCTAGATTCTACTTCCTTACAGCTTTTGGATCTGCTAGTACATCGCTAGCCTGTGCCACCCCATGGATCACAGGCAGGGCTCTCTCCTGGAACACCCATTTTTGTCTTCCTGTTGCAAGTAGCTTCTCTCAGTTCATATTCAGATCTCAGTCAAGGTCTGTTGTCTTCCTGCAGTGAAGCCTTTTCTGTCTGGACCAAGTAGATCTCAGAGGAGATGGTGCTGCCCAGGACATGGCTCCTCTGGGCACGGGCTGGCAGCACGGTTGCCCTGTGTGCTGTAGGAGAGTGCTAGAATAAACTGGTATGGAAAGCTGTGTAGTTCTAATTTCCAGCTTTGTTTGTTACGTTTTGCAACCCAGCTGAAAAAGACGCAACAGACTGGTACTGCAGCATACCCCAGTTTAGTTCGCTAAGAAACCCTGGTCTCAGTACACATCTAAGAGGGCAGTGAAGAAAGATCTCTTCTCACTTACAGTGTCTTTAATTTCCACACTGAAATAAGTTTGTTCTTGTGAGTATCTTTGAGATTTTCCTCACTTTGCACAGTTTTTCAGCTTCCAAGGCAACAGTTACGCTATAAGCTCCCTGCTGTAAAACAAGCAACTTAAATCATTGCAAAAACTGTTCCGGGCAGACCTGGCTTTATCACCATGCAGCCTGGGACACCCCAAGCTGCTCTGTCAATGCTAATGCAAACAGACTGGTCATGGCTATTGCTATCCAGACCTAACCTGAGCGTGTACCTGGACAAAGAGGCCACAGTTTAATATTTAATGTTCCATAAGGCTGCACTGAGAGCTTTTACTGAAATGTGTCGGGAAAGGCATGCTGTACTGGTGATAGCGAGCGGCTGGGAGCCAGGAGGATCCTGTGCTCTCCTGCTGCCCGAGGCATGTTCTCAGATACCGAGCAGCTTGCTTGACCCTCTGTGTCTCAGCCAACCTAGATGTAAAATTAAGCAACAGAGAAAGCTCCATGACAAACAGACGTGTCTGGAGGTGAACTTTCAAAGCAAGCTTTGCTTTACTGATGAATTTGTCTTACTAGCGGAATTTCTGGGTTTTAACTTAATGCGTGTTTTCGTTGTCCTTCCAGGCAGCATTCACTCTCCTCCTGGGTCCTTTCACCTTCTTCAATGTGCAGAAGACCAAGTATCTTCAAATCATGACGTCCCTCATGAGGTGGATAGGTGAGTCTTGGCCACCTCTTTACCACAGATGGAATCTGAGTCGCGCTACCAATGCATTTTTTGGCAAGTTATTCCTGTTTGGAAGCAAGCGCTTGTCAAAACAACCTCTTTGAGGAAGATTGTCTAAGCCTGATAAATATTCGAGGAAAAAGATTTTTGTTCTAGGCTGAAACTTCTGATTAAAACAAAACAAATTATTCTCGATCAGACATGAGCTGGTAGATGAATTTTTAATCTGGTTTGTGTGCGAGGCAGAAGTAATTTGGAAGAGTCTCCTGTGTGGGGGGTAAGCGTGATACCCACCAGTCGCTGTTCAGCAGTAAGTTTCTCATTCTCTCCGCATGCGTTCAACAGACATTGAACAATCTTTGTTTTGATCTGAGAACAAAAGACACTTCTGTCAGACTTTCCACCCTTAGTTTTATCATCTGTTTGCATTTTTTTTCCTCCGGGTCTTGCTTTAGCGTAGGATGTGCTGCACTGGAAACCCCCAAACCAATGTGTGCTGGTGTTGGGAAGCTCCGCTCTCATGAGTGCTCTCCAAAATCTTACTGCCAAGCACTTCTGGGAAGACAGATAATTCCCTTAAGGGAAATAAGACATTGCGACTCTTTTTTTTTTTTTTTTGCAGTGCCTTTCTCATCCAAAGATTTAGCTGCCTCACATCTGACTTGCATGTGTACATGCCCTTAAGGGCTGAGAGCATTGTGTGTGTTACAGAGGCTTATGTTGAGGTTTATCTCGTTTTGCATGACCTGGACAGAGTAAGGGATATTCAGGGCTAACAGAGAGGGTGTTACAGCACCAGCAGCATTTCCGCAGGTTAACAGTCTCCTGGTTCATGGGTCTAGACCATTCAAGCACAGAATTAGCTCTGTTTGTATCTATCACTGACCTGGAACAGGAAGAAAAGCTGATTCTCAAACTATTTCCCACGACACACACACTTGACCTGAGTTTGGTTGGATATCATCCCTGTTGTGTGAGTTCGAAGGCCTGTGATCCTGTTGGGAAGTGGCTGGCAGCCACTGCAGAGGAACAGAGATCCTCTCTTCTGGAGAACATCTGAGATGGGGTTAGGCAGTTGTCACCCAGCAAAATGAGGTTGGATTTTAAACCCTCCAGTCTCAGATGCTGAACAGCTGGAGTTAACAAATTCTGACCTTGGATGGTGTGAAAATCCCAAGTGTCTGTTTTTCCCTTTTGTTGTCTGAGCACATAAAAGGTTTGAAAGCCCCCATGTTCTTCAGAGAAAGAGGCTATCTCATTAAGGGATATTAAAGAAAGTTTTGGTGTGGGTTTTTTTTTCTTTTAAAGAGTAATCTCTGCTCAGCTTACTGGCCTGTTTCCAATCACCCTGCCTCCTCTTTCCTGGTAAAGACATCAGTCAGATCTCATCTTATCTCTGTGACAACCTGACGCCTGCTTGATCTGCCGTTGGTTTCCCTATAGCCGGCTCCTTCCAGTTTGAGGATTGCTAAACCTTGGCGTAAAGGCAAAACTGTTTCTCTTTTTCATCGCTTGATGGAGAGGGACAAAGGCAGTGTTTGGAGAAGTGTAGAGGAAATTCATGCTTTAGCCTGATTGATTCCTGCGTCAGCACGCCAGGGAACAGCCGCCCCAGATAATGATATTTAATGACCCTGACAGCACCTCAGTGGCTACTCAGAGCAACGGATTCCGTATGTGTACAATGAGGGATAGATTTGTTAGGAAAGACGATTTATCACTTAGGCATGTGATGCAGGGAGCAGAGAAAAGCTCTTGCTGCAGATTCCAGGATGAGGATGGATCCCGTACTGCTGAGATTTATCAAGCTGGCTTCTCCCATGTCCTCACATCACCACTGTCCCCTCCTCCAAAAGCAGGGCTGCAAGTTAAACACGGATTGATCTTTTGTTGGTGCTTAGAGAGCTTAGATCCTGCAGAATGGTCTTGGCTAGTGTTTTGTGGTCTCCTGAACTTATCCTGCCTGAATGCCAATGGCCAGATGTGGGCTCTCTGTCCTGCTATAATCTGTGCCTTTTCTTCATCTTCCTTGAGTTGTTTTTAGCTGTGTCAAGGTGGTTCTCCTTCTGCTGAGCACTCAGAGCTGAACACTGGAGCTGCCAGCCTGTTTGTGCTGGGTAAAAACCTCCCACATGGACCGTGGATTATTCAGCTTACCTGTGCCTGCTATGGGTGGGAAGCTGACCCATCCTTTGCATCACAATTTGAAAAAAACGAGCCTACTTGGTGATCGGGGAGGTCAGTACAGGCTTTGCAACATGCCTACTGCAGGACTCACCGTACAGCCTTTTCCCCAGCTGGGTGAAAAGCCCCCGGATTTTGGAGCTGATGTAAAGCTGCACTGCCCCAGGTGTACTGGCAATTCAGATGACAGTGGCTGAGAGGATGGTTCTTGGCAGCGGGGAGAGCTCGCTGTGTGTGAAGGTCATTTCTGCCGGTGTTTTTAACAGTGTCAGGCTTGCCTTTGAAAGTTGCTTTCCCTCTTTCTCCTGATCTAAGTGATAATCAAATGTCACTTGCCTCCTTCTAGAGCCTCGCGCTCATCACAAGCAGCACATCAGCTAACAAAGCCTACAGCAGTCTCTTTCCACACCTCATGGACAAGAAAAATTTCATTCTGTCTCTGAAAAATTCAGCCTTAAACTCTGGGATGTGAACTAGAAATTAAAAATGGTCAAATTCGAAGAACGCGGAGATGCAGCAGGGATCAGCCCTTCATGTGGTTGGTTTTTACTTCCCAGGGTAAAGGTGCCAGGACTGGCACCTCTGAAGTCTCTAAAATGAGCAAGTTGAAGAAGGAGCTTGCAAGCCCAAGTACTGCATGGCTGGAGAGCCCAGACAGATGGGCTCCGCTTGTCTGGGCCTGCGGAGTGCGGAGAGCTCATCTGGAAACACGGCTGGCATGGTGAGGCGTAGGAGCAGAGAGGGTGGATCTGCGTCTCCAGGGGCAGTGGGTGGCACAGAGAGGGCTTCCAGAGCCACCAAGCCTTCTGCAGAGTCACAGCATACACCCTTGGCTGCAGAGCTGCTTGCCGCCTCACGTGGGCGAGTGCCAGCAGTTAAATTCAGTGCAACAGTTGGCGCTTGGTCTGCCGAGTTATCTGTGCTTAGAGATCTCGGCTCTCTGGCGGGTGTGTAAGGGTTTGGCCACACAAGCTCTCACCCCTTTCCCAACTGTAAGAGCTCCTCAACCTGCTTTGTCAGCCCTCTCCTTCATGTGTCCAAACTGCCTTGGGAGACGAAGCGCAGGCGCCCTGATGGGTGCTATGGGGTGCCTGTTGTCTGTGCCCTTTCTCCAGGGAAAGGGAAAATCACTTATTTGAAATCCTGGTAATGGTGCTTAAGGTGAAGCCTTGATTTGAGTTAGGGCTAAAACCTTGTTGGCTCACCCAGCTCTTGAGTGAGGATACTGAGAGCAGAGACAGGGCCCAGATGGGGTGCCCAGGTAAGGACCTCAGGAGGGTGAATCATGCCCTCGGGATGGGGAGGGTGCCTTCCCCAAAGTGGAACTCCTTCCTACCTTCCACCTCAGCCTCGCAAGTGTGGAGCTGTTGTTAGCCCAAGTCCTTTACCGGTTTTGGAGCTTGCTTCCAGGTCTCTTACAAGGTTTTTGGAACAGTGCATCTCCAACTAAGTAATCAAGAAATTAGAGCTGTTGGTATTTTCAATTCTGCTGTTTGGACTTCAGGCTCTTTTTTTCCTGGAGGGTTTAAATCTGTGGTGGTGATGGATTGCTCCCTAAAGAAACTTGAATATATAGCTGTTTGTTTGTTTGTTTTTCTGTCTTTTCTCCAATCCTGATCAAGTGAGTGGCGTTGGGGGTGAGCTGCTGGAGGGCTCGGCACAGCAAAAGGGACTGAGCCGGGCAAGTCTGGTGCACTTCTCAAAGCAGAGGGGACACAGCTCACTTGGGCACAGCCCTACCTCTTTATTACTGGATAATATTGGATAATAACTGTCTAGCAGCATCATGGGAAAGGATATGGATTAGGAAAGATAACAAAAGGACAGGGCTTGGTGCAGCTCAGCTGCAAACATTGGGCTATTGTGTATTAAGCAGCTAACCCGATTAACTGCAGCCTGTTGCAGCCCAAGATGCCCGGGTCTATAGGTGAAGACTGTTGGCTTTAAAGACATGGGTAGCATGATTATCACTGCTCTTATTGAATAGTCTCTGGCAAATGCTCCCATACAGCTCCCACATGGGACATTTGCTCTATGTGCTGCTCCTGATGCTGTATCGTAGTTATTAGAAAGTATTGTATTTTAATAAAGAGACATTTTATAGAGGTATAAACTTCTCTGTTTGGTTGCTGCAGGCTCAGTTCTCTCTCCCTGTAGCACAGGCAGATCATACCACGTCGATTCAAGTTACTGCAGCCCTCGAGATGGATCACTCCCAGCCCTGGCCGAACTGCCATCTCACAATTATATACCCAGAAATAAAATCTCTCCCCTGGCTCTTTCCCCTGGCCAGTAAGGAGGAGGGAAAAAATGGCAAGAATAGCCAAGAAGTGTGCGTTGAGCTCCTTTTTTTTCTCTCCCTCTTTCTCCTGTCCCATCCCCTTCCAGGGTACATGGTAGAAGGCTTCTAGGAAAGGGCTCTCCAGAGCACGCTGCTGGGGCTGACTTCCCTTAGCTCTTCATTTCTCTGATACTTCTGCTCCCTCTACCAGAATCCTGCTCTTTACAGGACCCCTCAGCACTTCCCTGCAGAGAACTGGTCTCAGACCATCTCACTACTAGTAATAATTGTGTGTATATATATATATATACACACACACATATATGTATAAAAAGTGATACTCAATTCAATTGCTCTTACCAACCAGTGACCGATAACCAGCCCATCTCACAGCGAACAGCGAGTCCCAGTAAAGAGAGCACACCAGTCCCAAACAGCCGATCTCAGCAAGAGAGCAAAAAGGCAAAAAAGGCCAAAGGCGAGCTAACTGCAAGCAGCAGAACAGCAAAAAGGCCAAACTGACTAGCCAGAAAAGCCAACTCCAGCTATATTTGGTGTGTGACACTAATTGTAGGGAGTATTTCATTGTCCAGCCTGGATGGCAGTTTAGGTGCTGTCCTGCTCTGTTCCCTCCCAGCTGCTGCTTGCACCTGCAGCTGGAAAGTTGAAAAAGTCCTTGGTCTCCTTGGCAACAGCCAAAATATCAGTAAAGTTCTTGCGTTCTTTTCAGATCAACTCGAAAACACAGTCCAGCTACTGGAAAGAAAACATTAACTCTATCCCAGGGAAAAAGCAGTGTTATCAGATTATACTCACTCTAAATCCAAAATAAAAGACCTTGCTAGCTACTAAAAAGAAAAGTTGAACTACTATGAAGAAAAATTAACTTGTTTTCAGCAGAACCAGCACATCCTGTGTTTCCAGTCTCCTGCAGAGAGGTTTGTCCGCCAGTGTCCACAGTCCTCAAGGTGGCCTCTTTTCTGTATGAAAAATGGAGCTTTCTGCAAACAGCTTAAGGAGGCACCAGTTCAATCTCTGCCCCTTTCCTTTCACAGCGTACGGGAGTGACAAGGAATAGGGACTGGGCTGTAAATCAGGACACTGTTGCATGTTCATTCTGACAAGCTTCTTTGCCAAGGTTACTTCATATTCTTGCATCCCTTTTGGAGCAGAGAAAACTGCTGCCAGAGCCCAGGGTAAATAATTCACTATGAGAAGTGAATATATTTATGAAGAGTTAGTTAAAAGGCTGTGGTTCTGTCATGCCTGCTTTCTGAGCTGTCGGCTGAAGAGCTCATTTCGGTAGAGTTTGTGGGGGGCAGTGGGGTGAAGCGGTGCCTGTGTGAGTGAAGGAGCCTTGTTAGCTTCAGACGCAGATGGAAAGTGACGTGCGGCGCTGGACGAGACCACTGAGATCCTGCCTGAGGAGCTGACGTTCCTGAAAAGAACACTTCATCCAGGCAGCAGGAGACGAACTGATGGGTCTGAGTGCTGGAGAAAGGAAGATGAAAGTGTAAGGACACGTTCAGCCCTGCAAAATGGTCTGAGTGATGGTGCCCACACAGGTTTTTAGAGCGAGTGTGAGGCGTGGAAAGCTGCTGTCTGTTCAGAGTGTGCATTGTTGGAGGAAGATAATAAAAACTGCTCAAAGCAGGATGGGGAAGGTGTAGCTGAGGCTGTAGAGCACCTGGATTTCATGGGACACAGGTGCTGTGCACCCAGTGCTTTCCAAAGCATGCACAGGCTCACAGAGACACCAAAGTGTGAGTTATTCCCTTCTCACAGAAGAGTAAATTCTTATATGGAGAGAGAAGTGACTGTCAAAGCCAAGACCAAGTAAACAGCGGAGCTCAGAGCTGAGCTCCGGCTGCAGAGGCTTCATGGTGCTCCTGCCAAAGGTGGCTGGAGGAGAGGACAATAAACTGCGTGGGTAATTTTCCACCACAAGCAAACAAGCCTCGCTGGCTGCTCTTTCCTTCCCATATGTCGAGATAAAGCCTCCGTGATAAACACCAGAGCACAGAGCCATTTGTCTCCCTGTGAACTGTTACTGGTGTGCAGATGCCTGGAGCCCAGCTGATGGGGATGAGATGGGGCTACCACTGCAGGGGGCGCTACTTGTAAATCTTGGTTATCACACAGCAAACCCTGCCCCAGGCAATGAAGAGATGCAGGGCAGTGATGCCTTAACAGCAGAGAAGCTGTGCTGAACTGCTTTTAGCAGCCAAAAAAGTCCCGGTGGTACTTTTTAATAAAGTTTCCTTTTGTGAACGGAACAGTCTCTGCCCGGCCCGGGGCAGCAGGAGCTTGCCAAACCTGGGAGAGGGGGTGGCCAAGAGGCTTTTTCTTGCCTTCCTGATAAGCTGTATCACACTTACGTGATCTTAATGTGCCCGACATGTGGCCACAATTCCCCAGCTGTATGAGCAACAGTCTCCTGCCATGTAGACCTGGCCTTAGGCTTTGGGACAGGGATGTAACGCTGTCCCTGCTTTCCATTAGAGGAGTCACACTGATGTCCCACAACTTTAGCTCATGCCTTTCTTCTGGGAAGTAATTTCCCTCCTCCTCCTGACATCTCTCGCCAGAGAATTGCTGTCTTCTACAAACATATCCGTCTTGCTTCGTCACAGTCTCTGCACTCATAAATCCTTCATCTTCCTATAGACAATGTTTTAGGCTCTGTCATTGCCTTGTCTGATCCTTAACTACCCCAGCTCCCACATCTGATGGAGCAAATTTGGTTTTCATGTTACCTCTTTACAGTCATTTCATATAGAAACCTCCTCCAAAGGCTGGAGAAATTTATTCAGTTGCTGCTCTGGAATTTACAGAGAGCTGGAGGTCTTGAACAAGTGACAAGATTAAAGCTTCTGCAGGAGAAACTGAGTAAATGAGTTTTAAATTTAAGAATCAATATCTTAATTTCAGATACTTTGTTCTGCCAGCAACGGTGAACTCCAGCCGTGCTTTAATACTTCAAACACCACAGCATCCGTAACGCCTGGCAGTTCCAGAGTTGCAGTGGACTCTCAAACTTGCCCAAAACATGGACAGAAGACACTTGGCTCTGGGCAGGGGCACCAGCATCCTAGAAAGACATGAGTAGTGAAGTAGCCAACATGAGTGGTGAGAAGGGATGCAGAAAGTAGGACTGTCCTGAGATGATGCTGTTCTGCTCAGGGTGTACAGAGCAGATGCTCTCGTTTTTATCCCCCCTCTCCTGAAAGAGTTGTTCTTCTGTTCTTCTGTTCAGGAGTTCTGTTCAATGTTCTTCTGTTCAGGAGTTGTCTGCTGTGTGTCGGCGTGATGGAGGATCAGGATCAAAGTTAAGGTGGGGAGAGATCTTCCTCCTTCCAAAGAGAGTGGGCTCAGGACGCTCATGAAAACGTCCTCCTTGGAATCCATCATGCCACCTAATGTATGAAATGGGAAGCAAGTGGCATTGCCTTGTGAAAGGGTGATTCATTATCATTATTTCCTGGCATATTGATTCTCCGCTTCGACAAGAAAGCTCTGTCACGCTGTCAGCCGGCGGTGACGGATGGCCCTGCCGCAAATGTGACAGCAGCACAACGCTGCTTCGACAAATGAATAGGGTAGGGGGGCAGCCAGGCATGGGCTGCTCGAGGGACAGCGGGGTGTCACTGTCCTCCAGGATCCCTGGGAGGAAGAGCAGACAGGTATGGTGGTCATCTCACCGGGCTTTCCTGGAGGGAGGAGAATGGGAGTAGAGCAGAGGTGGAAAAGATGTGACTCGAGCTGTGGTGAACAGGTGTGCGAGATCGTTCTTCCTCTGATTTTACCTTTCTGACTCTTCGCATGCAGGTGGTTGTCATGTAACTTTGTTCTGTGTTGTGTTGTTTGGGTTTTTTTCCCCAATAATTTTTTTGCTCATCCCTGGTTTGTGGCTGTCTGCCACCATACTTTCTAGAGCCAGTAAAACCATCCTTGTTTTAACTGGGACCAATGCTTTGAAGGGCAACAACCTGTCTCCCGGCATGGCTCAGTTCAGGTTCTCCATTATTATCCACATGTTAATAGAGAGACAGATGTGGGGCACCAGGTAGAACACACTAAAACCAGAGTGTCTGGGGAGAGTGCAAGGGAGGGTTAAACCAGAAACTCATTCTGAGCATCAGTTCTTCTTCCAGGAGCCTACCATGATGGGAGGAGGACATATTTCAGTCTTGCACTTCTTTTTTTTTCTGCAGTAGCTTTTCTGCAGAGAGATGAAGCCCCTGTACAAAACAGCATTTTTCATTTACAAAGGTGTTTACTCTGACTCTGCAAAACAATCCTTAAACTTAGAATGGCTAAATTATCTTCTCTGCAGCTCTGTTATGCTTCTATCAAAGCTCACAAAAATATATTTTTTAATATCCCCAGACTCCCATATTTTCCCAGAGTGCTCTTATTTGGATGTGTGCTCATCCATATTCATCCTTCCTCCTGCAAGAGCCATGGCAGAGCTGCCCTGTCTCTGAACCAACATCTCCTGAGTTGAGCAGGAGGGTTCTGGAGGGGAGGCAATTGGGCAGCAGTGATGGGGTTCATCTCAGGTTTTGCTTTACAGCATACCCCTTTTTTTCCCCCACCCACAGCTTCACTTACATCCTTCAGTAAAAAGGGTGCTCAGACCTCCAGAGGATAGAAGATGAGAAGTGTCCTCTTTGCCTTGCTGGCTGCGAAGCGTCTGTGGTGTGTTTGGAGAGGGTCTGACACTGTTGAAAGTTCAGGACAAGCAAAACCCTCGGTTACTTTTTAGGCACTTGTATGAAACAAAGGTTTAAAACAAAGTTTTCACATCACCTACTAACAATCCATGGTCACATGCTGTCCACGTCATGTTGTGGCTCCGGGAGCTGTTGGTGATAGTGTGTGAAGGTGTTTCATCCCAGGAGCATGTTGCTTATATCCTGCGTCCTGCATATAGAGGAAAAGATTAAGGCTTTTTTTTATGGACCCGTGTCTGACTTCATGGAGGTCCTTGTGATGAAGGAATGTTGCTGGACGGTTCATGCAGCAGCTGTAGGTGACTTGCAGTGGTGCGGTGGGACTGTGACTTCAGCCTCCCGAGGTAGAGGAGGGTGCGAACAGGAGCTCTGTGTGTGCCGGGGGATCCTGTGCTGCCTCTTGTCTGCCTGTCACTCACAGGCTGTCAGCTCCTTCTTATCTCGATTTATCACCCAGCGTAACTAGGTTTCAGAGTTTCATTTTGGGGCTTGCCTCCTCCCAGGGACAGGCAGATCAATCTGGCTTGCAAAGGTTTTAGCGCTCTGCTTCCAGGAGTGAGAGAAAACACAACCCTAGGGGCAGGGCTGCTGTTGGCTTCTCTGGGACTGGGATTGTGCTGGGGAGGTTTCCAGTTTACCCAGCACCTCCTCTCCCAAGGATCATCCATCTGCAGAGCTCCAGTGCTGGGGCAGGAGGAACATAGCTTGCCTTGGTGGGAACAGAACCAGTTCAGGTCTTGCTGTTAGATCATCACTCCTTGTCGCTTTAATACATTTAATTTCTGGAATTATTATTGAAGGAAAAAGAAAGGTTATGAGTTCTAGCTGCTTAAGCCAAAGAGTTCTAGATCCATCATTTAGGGAATCCACAGGAATTCTGTTCCTTCAGTGCTCCCCACCAGAAAAGCATATGCCAGGGCAGAGCTCGTGTCTCTAACTGGAGAGATGCTCCGAGGTTGGGGTGCCAGCCTGGGGGTTCCCCTGAACAGCAGCACCTGTTAGCACTGGTCCAGACAGCAGAGTTTTGAGCCAATGGTGAGAGTGGGTTGGGGGATGGAAATAGTTCAATCTGAGCAGAGCAGGTGGAGATTTACTCTCATGTGCCGGGGAAGAGGTGTGAGACTTCTGCAGCTACACCTCATCCAGGACCAGCTCAGGGTTTGGCTTCAGAGTCAGCTCACCTCTCCTGAGCAAAAGGGAAAAGACTGATTTCATTGTGTTTCTAGCACTGCCTCACCTGGTTTGGCTTGTTGCTTTGGGCACCTTATCTTCCTTGTAGCCTGTGCAGCCGATGTCACATCACCTGGAACACGGCTCTCTTGGGACATCTTGCTCCAGCACATACTGCTGGAAAATATCTCCTCTCCAGGGAGCAACGGGGGGGCACAACAACCATTCCCATGTTCACAGAGCCCCTTGCTTGCTGGCTTGAGTGACGGCGAGGGGAATTGCCCACCCCCAGAGCAATAAGCTGTTGCTTTCCATAGCCCTCTGTGATTGCTCTCGGGGAAGTAAACACAAAAGTGGCCTGGCCCTCATGCTGTGGAGGAACGGATCTGCTGTCACCAGTGCGGTGCTGGTGGAGAGCTGTTAGACCCGCCCTGTCACTGGGAAGCACTGGGAAGCACTGGGAAGCAAGATGTTTCCTGCGGCAGCGTGAGATGAAACGCGGCGTGAGGCTCCGTCAGGGCTCAGCACGGAGCTGGTGTTGCCGCAGGAAGAAGAGGAGGATTGCTGTGAGAGGAGAAACTGCGTTTCATAGAATCACAGAACCATTTTGCTTGGAAGAGACCCTCAGGATCATTGAGTCCAACCATTAACTCGAGGTTTCGGAGCGTGCTGGGGGTGCGCAAGGGGCAGTTCAGGTTAATCTGGTCTCGCTGGGGACAGTAGAGGCACTGTTCCTAACTGGTCTGTAACTGTCTTTCCCAGTCTCTGGCAGGGTTTCCCATCTCCAGCCGGCTGTGCCAGCACTAGGCACGGAGCAGCCAGTGTCCTTGTCACCCCACCGCGAGCCTGTCCTTGTCACCCCACCGCCAGCTGCCCAGCTCACAGCGCCGGTGGCTTGGCCGCAGGACTGCGCGCTGCTCTCTCTAATTCCTCTGTATATATATTTATGGCATTCAAAGTTGTCCGTAGTAGTAGCCTCAGCATTTTGTTCCTTTTTTTCATTGCCTGATAATTCACAGCTCTGCTCCAATGCCTCACACCGGTGCAGGAGACAGCTCTGTGCGAGCCACAGCGGCTCATCCATTGCCAGCACCAGACTGTAAATCTTGCTGCTTGCTGCCCTGCCAGGCAGGTTTTTTTCCCCTGCTCCTTGTTAACTACAGCAGCTGATGATCGTCTTTCCCAGGTTGATGTGATTTCTGTGACACCAGAATTAGTTTTCTGCCGGTTTTATGTGCCATGCTAGGAATAACAGTCTAGCAGTAACTGCTTCTGGCTTGGATTTCCACCAGCAGAGTAAATATGGGCATTAGCCCAATCTCCTCGATTCATTTTTGTCCGTAGCACATTGCTTTTCGTGATAAGCTTTGTAAAATGGTGTTAGGCTTTTCCCTGACATAAGTGAAGGGTAGACGAGCCGACTTTGTGCCTAGAAGTGATGAATTTTAATAGCAATCTTTCAGTGCTGCCTTAGTCCTTTCCAGACTGGCTTCTCCACCCTGGGATTAGCTGCAGACAGCCTGTTCCTCCTGCCTGGGAAATGGCTGGCTGGTTCTTGCTCCATCGTGCTTGACAGATCACAGCGACAGGAAAGCTCGGCACTGGCTGCTGCTCCCCTGCATCTGCCTGTGCATGTAGGTGAGGTCTTGGAGATATTAGTCCAGTTGCAAAATGTATAGGAATATTCCCGGAGTTGAGTCTGCAGCCAGGTTTAATCTTTTATTCCTGTAGAGGTCAAAGCTCAAACATCTCTAAGCCATTTTAAAATGATATTTAGCCCAGATGTGTAGCAGAAGCATCCCTGGACTGAGGGATGAAGGGCCCAGAGCAGCAGGAAGGAGGCTGGAGGGAGACATCTGAGCCCATTCCCTTATCTGCTAACTGAACGCAAGTCATGATTAATTCCTCTGCACCTTGCCTTTGATGTACCGCTTTCTCTGGAGATAAGGAGATGCTGCTGTGGGGCAGGAGAGAGCTGGTGCTGATGGGAGGAGGGTCAAGGGGAGCGCAGACCTGGGCTTGACCTGAAACCTTCTATCTCTCTCTCCAGCTTTCATCCTCATGATTATTCTGGCCCTCATCCGCATCAGCCGAGGCCAAGCTGAAGGTCACCCGTCCATGGCCCAGCTGTCTGGCATCCGTAATCTCTTCGGGGTGTGCGTCTACTCCTTCATGTGCCAGCACTCCCTACCGTCCCTCATCACACCCATCTCCAAGAAGAAGCACGTCAACAAGCTTGTGCTGCTCGATTACATCCTGATCTTGGCCTTCTACAGCCTCCTGTCCTTCACCGCCATTTACTGCTTCCGCAACGACACCCTCATGGACATGTACACGCTCAACTTCACCAACTGCGAGATCATCAATGTTGCCTTCATTCGTTATTTCCTGGGCCTCTTCCCCGTCTTCACCATCAGCACCAACTTCCCCATCATCGCAGTGACCCTGCGCAACAACTGGAAGACCCTTTTCCACAGGGAAGGGGGCACCTACCCATGGGTGGTGGACAGGATTGTCTTCCCTGCCATCACGCTGGTTCCCCCAGTGCTGGTGGCTTTCTGCACCCACGATCTGGAGTCCTTGGTGGGGATCACGGGTGCTTACGCTGGGAATGGGATCCAGTATCTCATTCCGGCGTTCCTGGCATACTGCAGTCGCAAGGACACCCAGCTGGTCTTTGGCAGCGGGACGGTCAACAAGCACCTCTCCCCGTTCCGACACACCTTCTGGATTGTGTTCGTGCTCATATGGGGCTTTTCTTGCTTTGTGTTTGTGACTGCGAACATTGTCCTGAGCGAGTCGAAACTCTGATGTGGGGGTGGCAGCACGTTACCCCCGGGGCTCCAGAGACTCCAGCATTTCAGCCCCCGCCCTGCAACTGGGGAGGGGGAGAGGCAGGTGAAGGGAAGGTTCCAGGCCATCGGCTTGGTGTCACAGGTCAGACCTGGACACAGACTTTCTTCACTCCATTTTGGGTGTGGATGGAGTGGATTCAGCCTTGTTACAATCTCTCAGACCCGCTACATGAAGCCATGGGGCTGAGCCCGTGGCAGCCTGCACGGTTCATCAGTGTCCAGCCATTTCTGCCTTCAGCTCTGTTGGAGCATCACTCCCTCCGTCCCTGCCCGGCTCTCTGTGTGCTGCAGGTCTCGGCACACAGGAGAGCAGACAGCCTTGGCCGCTCACTGCGCTCATCTGCTAAATGTCCCTTTTCCCAAAGGCTGAGATGTGCTGTGCAGAATCTGGCAGGAGTTTGGGAGAACTGAGTCTCTTCTTTCTACTGAGACCCCTTCAAACCAACCTCCTGTGCCAGCTGAGGGAAGAAATTAGGGTGGCAGTAGATCTAATTCAGAAGGAAATAATTCTGTGCTCTGTTACATTTTATTTTTCTAGAGGCATTAAGCTGTTTGTGCACCGTGGATTGCCTGGGATCTGGGATCTTTTGCTTAGAGTTGGATTTCTCCAGCCCAGCAGTTTACATTCACACTTCTCACCCTGTTCTCCTGCACTGTGTCAGCCCAGACGGACAGAGCAATGCAGGGATGCAGTTTTTCGCCTCTGGAAGGGAAAACACAGCCTTTGCGTCCCTTTTCTCCTGCCTGCAGCTGGCAGAGCCCTTCTCCCTTCTCCCCTTTGCACGGGGCTGGGACAATCCACCAGACCCTGGCACCAGGATTTGAGGTGCTAATTACCTGGTCCTGCCACTCGTGAGGCCCGCAGGAGCTCTGGCCGTGCGCACTGATGCATTTCCAGCCTCCTGCGCTGGGTAATTAGCCTTGAAACGAGGTGGGTGTTAACGCCGGGCACTGGGCTGGTGCCAGGAGGCAGCGACAACACCTGGGCTCAGCCCTGCCAGCGGGAGAGCAAAAACTGAAACCCCAGGGGAGGAAAAACTGGAACCAGGCTTGGATACCCCCCTCTCCTCTTTCTGCACAGGGTTGAGGTGGGCTTTGGACTGACCCTGCCCAGCTTATCTGAGAATTGGGCTGCCCATTACCTGAGGCAGCCTGTGCTCAAGGTGGGTCTCTGCTTTTGAGGCTCCCGGTAGTCACTGTAATCCCACACGGTGACAAACCGTTCTGGGTCCTGAGCTCTGACGCCTTTGGGCAAAGACCAGACGGGTTTTCCTAACAAAAGGAAGAACTTTTAAAAGTTTTCACCTGAACTATTTAAAACCCCTTATTAAAGTAGGTTCAAAGGCAGGTGCATGTCACTTGTGTTAGATCCTCTTGCCCTCTGCACTTGCTGCAGGATTAAGTGTCACCGCTCGCTAACGCAGGCTTTGAACTGCAGCTCTCTTTAATCAAGCTCTGTTTTCAAGTAGGACTTTCTGGTTTCCATATGACCTGAAGTGCTGCTCCTGGGGGAATATGCAAGTACCTGGAGCTGTATAAAAACACTTCACGGCTTTTAAAGCAAAACCCTGCACCTCTCGAGCCTGAACGCCGCTGTGTCCTTGCCGAGCTGCTTGAGAGGATCCGGGGGTGGCTGTTTGTCTCATTTGCAGCTTGATCCTAAGCAGGTGTTGGCAGCCCTGAGTTTAAACATCCCCAAATGCTCCGGGGAAGCTGAGGTGGCATCTTCATTGCCAAATTACCAAGGTATTTTACAGGTGGCTGGTGCTGGTGTCTTGTTTAGGAAGAGGCAGGTTGGAGGGCAAGTTGATGGGGCAGCTGAGCTGGGAGGTTTTGCGAGGCAGTGGGGAGCCGGGCAGAGCCAAAGGGAGGAATTTAATGCTGATGAAATGAGCTGTGGGAAAGTTGGAGAGGCTGTGGGGGCTGCTCACTGCACAGGTGAACAGGGGGCTTTATGGAGGGGCCCAAGGCCTTTCGGACCGTGCTGCCTGCCCTGCAGCCTCCGTCCCTTCAAGTGCCCATTTCAACCTCTCGCCTTCACATTTCATTGCCAGCCAGAGAAACGGGGCTGTTCCCTCTTATTTCATCTCTCATCCTCCCTTCCCCTCTCGGGGCCTGGTCTCCCTCCCCTCCTGCCCCTGTTTCATACCTGCCTTGCCTGGGGTGGGAGCCAGCCTGGCACCCCCTCTCCTGCCGTCTCTGACATTTCAAGATGTGCCTTCTCCTCCCTGCCCCGGGCGACCGGCTCTCCTCCTCAGCATGGGCCTTGCCTGGAAGAGCTGCGTGGATGCAGGTTTTGGGTGCAGGTTTTTGGATGCGGTGACGCGTTGGTGGCTCATATCCTGGCTGCAGCCTTTGCCGCGGTACCTTATGGAGAAGAGCTCTGGTCCCCAAGGAGCCGCAAGTGCTTTCTTAAATAAATAACCACAAATTCCCAGACACCCGCTGTCCTTGCACAGCAGCCAAACAAATCAATCCGAGGAATCGGGGTGATTAACGGAAAGAAGCTCGACAGCAGAGAGATCATTTTTCATATAAAACATGAATAGCAATGCCTTAAAAATTACTGGAGAAGGCGGGGAGGGTACGGCTCGGCGGAGCTGGGGGACACTGGGTGACCCTGATGCGGGGCAGGAGCTCTCTCTGCTCACCCATCACAAATGAGTCTATTTTTATTCGGCTGTTATCAACACTAACAATTCATTATTACAGATTCTCACGTGATGCTTGTCCTGACTGTAATTAGTTTTCAAAAAATGGGATTAAAAAAAAAAACAACAACAATAAAATGCACATTATACATCTGCTTTAGTCTGGCTGCTTTTTCCATCCCCTTCCTCCTCTTGTGCCTGCCCCGAGCAGCTATTCCTGGAGGGGATGGGATGAGTGATGGGGCTGTGGGCCAAGGAGAAATGGCAAGCGGAGAGGCTAATGGAGACCCTCACCTCTCCTCTCCTCGCCTCCTGCAACTCGGTGGTAGCTGCAAACTCAATTAAACCATCTGTACTTTCCCCTTCTCAATTATGGCTCCTTACACTTAAACCCAAACAAATTGAATCGCTCCAACCGCCTCGGGCTGCGAAGGCAGTTTCTGCCAGCAAATTTATTATCACCATAAAGCGCAGCTTGATTTATGTTAAAATATTAAAACAGATCTTTATGATGGAAATAAACACTTTCTGCTGTGATTCTCTCGACGGACCTCACAAGCAGCGGAGGATTTCGGGGCTTGGGCTGTAAATCTGAGACCAAACTGCTGTTGGGGATGAGTTCACTCTTTCGCAGCACTTCGAAGAGCCACGGCTAGGGAAGGAAAAACCAAAACTCTGAGCCTGAGAGGCGGGTTTTGGCAAGGCTTGGGCATCACCAAGGAGCGGTGTGTCACTTAGGCAGGGTTCAGCTGTTTGGGCAGCTGGGCCCTGACCCTGTGGAGCTGTCAGCATCTTGGTCACGATGCCAAGAGATCAGGGCAGTGAAATAACGTGTGCCGTGGTGATGCTGGGGTTGGGGGGTGGGTGCTGGGGATGCCATTGTCTGGGGGGGCCCTGCTTGTCCCCCCCGGCAGGGCTGAGCCCAGGAGGTGGGTGGCCAGCCCTGAGCCAGCCGTATTTCTCTTTGCACATAAACGGCAGCCCGCAGTGTCCCAGGGCGGCACGGGTGCCAGAGCCAGCTGAATTAAAAAGTGATTGATTAGACTATTTCACCAAAAAGAAATAAAATCTCTTAGCGGCTGTTAAGCACTAAACTACCCAACCCCGGCTTTGCAAAGCCCAGTCAGAGGGTGCTTTCAGGCTGCTGTTTCCCCGCAGATTTGTCCCGGGTGCACCCCGGGGTGAGGGGATGCTGCAGGAGCAGCTCAGCCCTTGGTCCCGGGGTCACGCATCTCCCACCTGCTCTGGGCTGCTCCTTCCCCCGTGCCCTGTTTTGGCTTCTGTCCCACCACTGCCCAGGTTAGCGCCCGGCCCCAGGAGAAAACTGGTGCTCTTCCATCCCAGTTAGCATATAAAGATGATATGGAAATGCCATCACCATGGCAGGGACCTGGGTGCCCCGGCTGACGCCCATCCCCGGGGCTGCCTCCCACACTGTGTCCCCTGTCCCTCGCTGCCCTCAGCCTCCCACAGCAAAGTCCTTCAATAAAACATGAAGCAAATCCGGTCAGTCTCTGCTGAGTCACCGGGGACATCACTAATTAATTTAAAATGTGGCTTGGGTTTTGTTTTTTTTTTTTTCCCCTTTTCTGCTCCCTTCTGTGTTCCCAGCCCCAATCCCGGCTCAGGCTCAGCCCCAACTCCAAAGGTGGCACCTGTGTGTTCTGGCTGCCTTGGGCCAGAAAACTGCAATTTGGGGCAAAGCTCCTCAGGGCACTTTGGAGCCACCTGGGGACCAGCCTGTCACCCTGGCAGCATCGGGGACAGCTGGCTGGGCAAATGGGTGCCACCACCTGGGGCAGCTCGGCAAGGACCCGCTTGCCTTTAACCAGGCTTATTTATTTATGGCCTTTATTTATATACCAGCATCTCCCTCCCTCGCCAGGAGGCTGCGAAGGGGCTGCCAAAGCAATTAAGAGACAATTGTGATGACAAGTAAGTAAAGGGAATTAAAGCGCTGGTACCCTGTGTGATGGTGGACCAGCTGGGGAATGGAGTGGGACTGGCTAGATTTAACCCCACACAGACGGGTGGATGGATTGACGGACAGACAGACACTGTCAATGCTTTTGACCCTGGGCCACGCATGTCCAGGCCGTTTCTGACTTGCCTGGGGCTTTGCAGCCATCCCTGGGGCAGGGCTGGGTGTCCCAGAGCAGCTGCTCCCATTGTCCCTTCACTGTTACCAGCCCCAACCGCTCGGTGGCTGCCAGCAACCCCAGCGGCTGCTTTTAAATAGGGAAAAAAAATGGAGCTTTAGAGCTGTTTCCTGGGGGGACATTCATCCAGGTGGGTGATGCTGAACTACCCGGCAAAGCCGTGGCTGCTGCCCTGGGGCCCCCTGCCCTCAGCTCCTGCTCCCCAGATTCCCTCTCCCCCACCCAATGCTGCCTGTGACCCACACCCCTGCCTGCCTGACAGGGAGGGCTGTGTTAGACCTGTATGTCGAGAGAAGAATTGAACCCAGCTCATCTGTCGCACCTGATTTATGGCTCCATCAGCCCTGGGAAGGCAGGAGGAATTTTTTCCCCATGTCACTCCCCGCTGCTCACCTTCCCGCTGCTGCACAGCCACAGGAGCATAACTCTCTGACCCAAGCTCATGGCCACCTGTGCCCAGCACCCCAAAACCCAAACACGGGTGCAGTAAGTCCAGCTTCAGTGCTCAGCTCCAGCCTCAGCACAGGCTGATGGCTCTCAACTAATTATCCCTCAGCGCAGCTTAATGAGTCACCATTTTCCTCTCCCCAGCTGCTGCTGGTGGGACAAGCCCGTGCCAGGGATAAGCAGTGAAAGGACACGAGCAGGGAGGGGGTGACAGGACCACGAGCATCCCTGTGATAGGGGGCAAAGCCATCTCCAGTGGATGGAAGACGAATCCCCCATAGCCAGTTGAAAATGTCTCTTTAATGACCTGGACATGGCATTTCAAGTCCCTCAAATGAAGCCAAAATGCAACGGCAACACAGCAGCAATGAGTTGGGCGTCCTCGAGTCCCCAGCCAGCCCTGCCTGCGGGGACAGCCCAAGCCAGCACGCCCCGGCCCCGCCGTGCTCCTCCAGCCCGCCCAAAGCGCACGGGACCCGCCGAGCTGCTTGGAGCATCCCGCTGCCGGCGGGACGGGACCCCGGGAGGCTGGAGCCGGGCCGGGAGCCGCTGGCAGGCAGAGGGGTGCAGAGACCCCCTCCGTACCCCCATCACACCTCCGACTCCAGGCTGGACACCCGCCGCCAGGACCCGCCGGCGCAGGGACTCGTCACCTCGCGGGCCACCAGCAGGTCCCTCCTCTCCGTCCCCGCTGCCCGCAGCAAGGCCGGTTCCCCCCGCCTCCCGCAGTCTCTGCAGCCACTGTCCCAGCGCCCGGTCACCCGGTGACAGCCCGCCGGCACCCCGGGGTGCAGCCGTGGCGGCGGGGACCCCCAGGAGAGGTGCCCCAGGTAGAGGGGCGGGTTGGGGTACGAGTCCACGCAGGCGTACGGCGGCACGGTGCCGGTGCCACGGGGGTTTTGCCGACAAGCCTCCCGGTATGACGGTAGCCTGGCCACGGGCGAGCGCGGTGCCAGCCGGCCAGCGGCCTGGGGACAGCGGGGACCGCAGCTGTGACCGGCCTCGGCTTCGGGGAAGAGGTCTGGCACGTCGGCACGGGCTGAGGGGTGGGCAGCACGGCAGCGTCGCAGCCACCCGGGACGCTGCTTGTCACCCTGCTCCCCCAGTGCCCTTGCCCGCCAGTTCGGCTTCTCCTGCTCCATCACCGCAGCCTCCGGCCGGGCCAGCTCATCCCCGGCTCTGCAAGTCCTGGTGGCTTTGGGGAAGGCGCCACGTGGGCAGGATGGTGGCAAGAAGAGGCTGCCCACCTCCCGCCTCTTCTCTGCTGCCGAGAGCAGCCGGGGCAGCGTCCCCGAGCCACCGTGTCCCCCGTCCCCCTGGAGGAGGGGAGGGTTTTGCAGCTGGTCCCCCCGCCCCGTTGGCCACTTGTGCTCCCTGTAGATGTCCGGCGGCGGGAGGTCCCTGGGGGATGTGGGGGGCGGGAGGGGAGCCCCAATATGGTTCCCCATCAGTACCTGCTCCTCAAAATCCCCTCCCGGGGAGGTCTTCACCAGGAGGTGGGGGAAACCTGGGACGGCTTCATCCCCCCCACAGCCACCCCGAAACTTCAGGGGGTGCGGGAGGCGGGGGACGTGCTGGTTCGCCCCTCTCCACTTCTCCCCAGGCAGCCGGGAGTCCACGGGGATGGGCTGGGGCAGCGGCAGCCCCAGGGAACTCTTGGCTCTCCCCTGCCTCTCGGGGGGGTCCCGGTTGGAGGAGGGGGCCCGGTGGGCACCGGTACTGTTCTGTATCACCAGCTGGGGTGTCCTGAGGGAGAAGGTGGTCTGGAGGCGCTCGCTGCGGCTGCTCCAGTCCTCGATGGTGCGGGTGGCCTGCTCCAGCGACCCCCCCACGCTGGCTGTCGTCACCATCTCCTTGGCCGTCTGCAGCATCTTCAGCACGTTGGCTTGGGCTGAGCTGGCGGTGACGTCGGGAGTGGGCGCTCGCCTGGGGCTGGCCAGGGTCTGCACCCCACTGAAGCAGCTGTAGATGCCCTGCAGAGAGAAGGGGGGGCCCCCCACCATCAGCAAGTGCACTGGGGCCCTGCACCCATGAACCTGCCCTGCCGAGCCAAGGTGTTGCTGCTGAGATGTCTTGACAGCACCGATCCCCTGCCCAGCATCCCCAGCCCTGCCAGGGTGGGTGACACCATCCTACATCACCCCTTTCCCCAGGGGTGCTCATTCCCGGGGCTGAGCCCTTTCCCCAAAACCTGCCTTTTCTCCCCAGCCACATCAGCAGGAACATCTCCTGTCCTTCTCATGCATGTCAAAGGGATGGTGGCCCACCAAGCTGTGCCCATCCCCATGACACCGTGGGAAGACATTTGGGTCCCTCGAGAGCCCCCAGCAGCATCACTCACCCTGCTGATGGCCAGGAGAAAGTCAAGCTTGTGGGACTTGGGCACAGAGTGACGCAGCTTCCAGTAGACGAGGTGCTCCCAGGCGAAGACCAGCAGGCTCAGCCCCATGGCCACCAGCAGCATGTAGAAAACCCCGGCCATGTTGTCAATGTCCAGCTTGCTGCTCATCACCTCGTTCTTCTCGTTCTGGCAGATCCCTGACAGCCAAACCGTCTCCAGCTTCTGGGTCTCACCTGGGGTCAGACATGCACAGTGGTGAATGGGGGTGAAAATGTCCCCTCCAGGCTTCATGTCACCAAGCACGGTCCCCGCACCACCATGGCTGGAGAAGGAGAAAAACACCCCCAAGTCCCTGGGGCTGTTATCATCCAGTCCTTGCTTCTGCCCTTAGCTGAGTGTCCCACCTGTCACTTGTCCTTCTCCAGGGACCTCTCCTGGCTCTGTCCCCCACCCATATGCCAGCCAGCCATGCTCACTGTCCCCTCCCCAGGCTTCTCCTCCTGACCCTCAGACTTTGTGCACGGCCATCTCCAGGATTTTACAGCCTGCAGGAAGAGGAGGAACCCCAGAAGGAATGAGCCCCTCAACACCAGATGCTGCTGGATTTAATATCCCCTGAAAGGAGCTGGTGAGGAAGCCCCTTGGTGACATCCTGCAAGGAGCCATGGAGGCAGCACAGGCTCTGGGGACCAGAGCCCTGCTCCCTGGGTTAATTTTCAGGAGATGGGGACAGGGCTGACGAGAAGCTCGCCCAGGCACCCACCGTCCCCCAGGAACTGGAGCAGGGCCAGGTCAATGGCCCGTTTCCAACGCGAGTCCTTCTGCAGGGCGATGCCATAGCCCGTGGTGGCAAACACCTTCCCGCTGCCGATGGTCACCAGCTTGCAGCCCTCGTCCTTGCCTGCCATGTAGTTGAGCACAGCGGCGTCGTAGATGAAGGCGTCCAGTTTCCTGCCCCACCGATGGGAAGAAGGGTAATGAGCGGGCTGGCAGCCCATTTTTGGGGGGGGTTACCCTTTTTGGGGGGGCTGTACTCCCTTTTGGTGAGCTGGACCCTTTTCAGATTACCGTAGCTCATCTAGAGGGGATTGTGTCCTCTTTGGGGGTCTCTGCCCCATCTTGGAGAGCCATAACCCCATTTGGAAGGGAAGTACCCAATGGAGGGGGCTGTATTCCCTTTGGAGGGAGATATATGAAGCGGTACCCAATCTGCAGGGGGTTGCACTCTGTTTGGGGGGACCCGTACCCCAGGTGGGGAAGCCACACAGAGCCATATCCCATCTGGGAGAGCCGTACCCAGCCTGAGGAGCCCACATCTCATTTGAGGGGGGCTGTACCCCGCTTGAGGAAGCCCTGCCCCACCTGGGAGGCATCATACCCACCCTCGGGAGCCACAGCTTGTTTGGGGGCCCTCTATCCCATTTGGAGAAGCTGTACCCCAGATCTGGAAGCCATACCCCATTGAGGGAGACATAGCTCATTTTGGGGGAACTGTGCCCCATTTGGGGGAGCCATACCCCATTTTGAGGCTGGTGAGAGCATCCTCCACGGAGCGCTGGTTGTACTTCACCATGTGGGTGTGCATGTCGGGGTAGTTGCTGCGGATGTTCCTCTCGGTGCTGCCGTTGGGGACGGTGCCGAAGCGGAACGGGGGGTACTGCTCCTGCGGCTTCTGAAACTGCGATGGGGATCCCCGGGGAGCAGCGTCACTCCACATCCATGTCCCTGCCATGTCCCCCCTGCCCACAGCCAGTCCTCCATCCACCCACCCATGCCCACCCAGCTGGCAGTGACACCTGGGGACTTCTCCCCACCCAAAAATCCTTATTATTTTTCAGGGATCCCAGCCCAATCGCCAGCCCCACCTTCCTGTCGCTCAGCCCCGACACGGTGTCGATGTACTGCTCCTGGATCATGAAGGCGGCCAGGTTGGCGGTGTAGCTGGCGAGGAAGATGACGGCGAAGAAGGCCCAGATGAGCACCATGATCTTGCTGGTGGTGCCCTTGGGGTTCTCGATGGGCACCGAGTTGTTGAAGACCAGAGCCCACAGCAGCCACACCGACTTGCCGATGGTAAAGGTGGGGCCTCCCGGCCCTGCGGGGACACAGGGGACAGAGGGGACAGTTGTCAGCCTGGCTGGGGACGTGTGTCTCCCCCCCAGCTCCTGCCTCCCCCACTCACTCTTGCCGCTGGTGAGGTTCTGGTTGTAGCCGACGGGGCTGAAATACTCGAACACGAAGACAGTGACGGCCACCACGGTGAGGCACATCACGAACATCATGACCCACACGGCTGGGCTGTAGGGCTCTGCGAAGTGAGAGGGACCCCATCAGCACCCCAGGACACCCCACAGCCCCCCCGGGGACCCCCAGGTCCCCTCCCCAATGGACAGGGCTCATCCTCCTCCTGGAGAGGAGACAGGGGCTGGCAGCAGATCCACAGGGAATTGGGAGGGAAGGGGGATGCTGCGGGACAGAGGGACACAGCCGCGCTTCCCCGCCTCAACAAAATCAGGTTTTCATCAGCGGGGAGATGTTAATTATGTGCTGCCCATAAGCAGAAGGATTTCCCATGGGGTCACGGCTTGTCCCCCATGATGGCTCTGTCCAGGGCATCATGCCTGCACGGGGCACAGGACCAGTCCCCCCGCCCCTGGAGAGCCCCCGGGAGCTGGGGGTGCGTGCGAGCCCCCACCTGCCCGGGATGCGCTGGGGCAGGGCGCTGGGAGCGCTGGGAGCAGTGGGGACGCAGCCTCACCACACGGCCACCGAGATCCATTTGTCAGATCCATTTGTCAGCATGTCCTCCTCTGTCAGGGAGGGGAGGCCTCCCCTGACGAGGATGCGGCTCATTAGCACAGGAGGCTGCGGCAGGGGGGCCACAGACCCCGGCCCTGCCCAAGCGGGGCGAGATGCTCTGTGTGTCCCCAGCACTGGTCAAGGTGACCCTGGCTTCAGGGGCGATCGAGCCCCAGGGTGTGGGGGGACAGGAGCGGGGACACACGCCCAGGCTGGTGATGTCCTGCACCCCACGGAATCCCTGGCACCCCCCACCCTCACCCTCCCTGAGTGGGACGTCACTGTGTCCTTGCCGAGAGCCTCCAGCCCTGCCTGCATTTCCTAACGACCTTGGCCAATCTCCTCCTCTTCCCAGGCTTCAGCTTTTTAAAAAGCTCTTTAAAACTTTTAGCACCAGCCGTTTCCTACACCCGCCTTAACCACAGGTGTTGGTGACGGCCGCAGAGAGAAGGGGTCCCCAGAGCAGAGCTCAGAGCTGGCAAACCCTCACCTTGTCCCCCCCCGCCACCCCCGTCCTCCCTCCTCCCCACGAGGAATGAAGAGGAGGAAACCATGGATCCCCATCTCTGGCTCTATAATAAAAGGATTATTCAGGCAAGAAGGAGGAAGCCCCAAAGCCGGCAGCTTAATCTCCTTCTCTTATGACTTAGGCTTTTTTTTCCTTAAAAGTTATTAAAACCATACGATATTTCTAATTTGCATTTGCCAGAAGCGTGGGACAAGCCTGCAGACAGACAGACAGAGGGACAGACAGCTCACCCAGGAAGGCGGAGGGGGAGACGGTGCCGTTGCTCCTGGCCACCATGACGCTGATGCCCGTCTCCACGAAGGGCACGGAGAAGTCCACGATCTCAGAGCGCTCCTCGTTGATGGTTAGGGAGCCGATGGCCATGTCTGCACGCTTGTAGTACACCTGGGGAAGGGGCAGATGGTCCTGGATGGGCAGAGGGACCCAGACACCACCTTCCCCAGGCGTTTCCTCATCTCCAGCAATTCATAGAATCATAGAATCGCAGAATGGTTTGGGTTGAAGGGACCTTCAAAGCTCCCCCAGTGCCCCCCCTGCCATGAGCAGGGACATCTGCACCAGCTCAGGTTGCTCAGAGCCCCGTCCAGCCTGGCCTGGGATGTCTCCAGGGATGGTTCATCCACCACCTCTCCGGTCAACCTGGGCCAGGTTCTCACCACCCTCAGGGGCAACAATTCCTTCCTTATATCTAGCCTGAATCTCCCCTCCAACCTTAACTTTTGTCTTTTTTAAAAAAATATTAGCTTCTTAAATGATCAGTGACACAAACACAACCAGCTGCAGTGTCATCAATGTTCAGGTGACTCCCCCACTCATTTCTCCTCCACCAAGCACCATGATGTACAGTTACACTTCTCCTCATGCAGAGCTGTCCCCTGCCTGGGAACAAGTCCCACCGCAGACACCCCTGATCCCGTCTCGTCAGGGAAGCCCCAGGCCGTGCCGTGCCCACCCCTACCTCACCAATCATGCCGTTCCAGACCCCGCGGACGATCTTGCCGTGTTTGCCGTTGGTCACCAGGTAAAGGTCATAGGAGAACTTCACCGTCTTGGCCAACTTCTTCAGGATGTCGATGCAGAAGCCCTTGCAGCACAGCTTGGTGTAGGGATCCACGAGGCCATCGCTACTGAAACCACACCATGAAAAAATGGGTTGGACCAACCAAAGATGCTCTGAGCTACCCCAGCGCCTCTGGGACACCACGTGCCCAGGGACTGGTGGCCGAAATTGCCGAGCTCCATCCTCACCTCTGCGAGGAGTTGGTTTGCTTGCGGCAGGGCACGGTGTTGCGCACGCAGACCCCGGTGCTGGGGTCCGTGTTCTCCACGATGACGAAGGGTCTCTCCTCCAGCGTGGCCACCGTCAGGTGGCGGTTATCGGCCACAGGCTGCAGGAAGGAGCCGTAGCGGGGCCATACCGGGTACTTCATGTGGATGATGCCTTTCTCCCACTTGCCCACCTGTCCCCGAGGGAAAGTGAGTTGTCACCCCGGCAAGGGGCTCTGTGGGTCACACGGGGCGCCGTGTCCATCCTCCCCACACCTTTGGGGCTCATTTCTCCCAGAGCATCATGGAGCTCAGCCATGGCGAGACCCATCTCTGCATCCCTTTCCCCACACACCCACTGACTGTGGGTGAGGTGTTTCCTCCTGGCACCAAGCACTGGGCTTGGGTGAGCACAAACATGGCCAAACTTCACCCAAAATACTTTAAAAGTAGACAAAAACCCTCCATGCAGCTTGTTTCAGGTCTGGGTGTTTGGCTGCTGTTCTCCAGAGGTGGGTAGCTATGTTTTTGCCTCTTTTGGAACTTTTCAGCCAAATTGCAGGGGGAAAAAAAAAAAAAAAGTTCCTGCAGAGCTTTGGTGCCCAACATTGCTGCAAAGCCCCACCATGGCACCATGGTTACTTTTGGTACCAGTCATGGGTTTTGCATGGGACAAGCTGCCCCAGGGTGGGACCCCAGCCTGTGCATGACCCCAGGCCCACCCTTCCCAGCCACCCCCTGAGCATGCCCATCCCAGGGGGTCTGGAGGTCCTACCATCTCCCAGAGCCGGTGCTGGTTGAGCGAGATCACCACCATGGTGGGCCTGACCAGGTAGCCACCTTCATTGAAGGAGAAGTCCCTGTGCTCCCACGTCACGTTGAGGAGGTGCCTGGTGGGACACAGTGTCTGTGAGACCCTGGCTGTGCAGCCCAGTCCTCTACAGCCCTCATGTGCAGCCCAGTCCTCTACAGCCCTCATCTTCCTATTCCAGCTCCAGCCGGGCTGCCACAGGTCCCATGGAAAGACGTGGGGCTGAGAGCTGGGGACCCGGTTTAGCCCCTACGCAAGGGGCAGCGGGAGCTGGAGAAAGCCCTGCCAGCAAGGAGCGCTGCAAGGCTGAGGGTGCATGTTCTGCTCCAGCAGCCCCGAGGTGTCACATCTGCACCACAAAGCAGAGCTGTGAACCCCCCCAACACCCCTGTGGGCCCTGGGTTGCAGAGAAGCCCAGGAAAAGGCAAGGGCTGCTCTGGGGAGATGTTCCAGGAGAAACCCAGCCAAGAGGCATAGAATCATAGAATAAAGTCATAGAAGGGTTAGGGTTGGAAGGGACCTTCCCAACTCATCCGGTCCAACCCAGATCAGGTTGCTCAGAGCCTCATCCAGCTTGGCCTAGGATGTCTCCTCCATGGACCACCAGCTGCAGCCCACATCATCCTCCCTACCTACCAGCTCCACCTTCCTCCTTCCCTACCCCTTCCCTTCCCCATTCCCCCCATTTCACACCCACCCCAGTGGGTCCCTAAGCCTCACCGGTAGAAGCTGGTGTTGGTGGTAGTGGTCCCAGCAGGGGTCCAGCAGTCCCGTCCCACCTCCGGGAGGTAGCCATGGGCCCGGAAGAAGCTGGCCGCCCCCATGGCAATGATGGCCACCCCATCCCGCACCTTCTGCCGCAGGCTCAGCTTCCAGCTCTCTGTCACCACGCTGATGAGGCCGACGGGGAAGGAGGCGGGTGGTACCTCCATGTTGCCCACCGCCAGGCTGGGCACGATCCAGACGTAGCCTGGCCCCACGAGCCCAGCTTGCTCCGCCATGGCGAAGAGGTACTCGGCCTCCTCTCGTGAGCAGTAGACGATGAGGACCTGGGCATCGATCTGCCGCAGGAGCCGCTGCATCCTGGAGCTGCTCCGCTCCTGGCTCATCTCGAAGGTGAGCACCTCCTGCAGCTCCCAGCCAAAGTAGCTGGCGTCCGTGAAGGACCGGATGACGTCCAGGAAGATGTTGTAGCCCGGGTAGAGGCTGGTGATGACAGCGAAGGAGCCCCAGTCGTATTCCTCCAACACCTTGAAGATCACCTGGATTTGCTGCTCAATGGAGACGCCCAGCTGCAGGAAAGCCGAGCCAGGCTCCTGCGGGAGGAGAAAAGGTCAGGGGCTGCTCTGGCATCTGTGCGAGCCACCTTGAATTTGCCTTCGTGAAGGGTTGGAAGGAGCCATGAACTGGTGAGGTCCATGGGCTGGCGACACCCAAAATGGGACCGATCCACTGGTGGTCTCCAAGAAACCTCCTTCCATGCAAAGGGTCAAGCCCTGTGGCCTCTCCTCCGTTTCTCAGCTTGTTGACCAAGAATTCATCTGTTCTCTAAAGGAGACCCACAAGTTCTCCTTAAAAAGAACAGGAGAAGGAGGGGACAAGGGCTCTGCCAGGAGGGTAAATCCCATCCCAGCTCCAACTCACTACCTGCTGCCAGAGCGTGTGCGGCTCCTTCCCTCCCGCCCCACCTCCCCGGCCATCTGGCCTCTCATTAACAAACCTTAATTGATCTGATTCTGTCTTAAATGATTCAACGAATGGCATTTGCAGAAGGTCGTGTGCAGGCAGCAGGGTTTTTTACCACCCACGCCCCCTCCACCCCCAGAGAAGTGGCTTTTCTTCAACAAGGTCGATGGTCCGGATGGGGAGCTGAGCCCCAGGAGTCCTGGCCAGGGAGCGGGAGCTGCTGGGGACCTCAGACCCATGGGAGGAGGAGGAGGTTGAGCATTCAGACAGGTCTCACCTGATCCTGCTGCACTCCACACCTCCCACCCACAGCGAGCAGCAGCTCAGGGTGGTCCAGGAGCACTGGTGGGTGCAGGCAGAGCTGCCGAGGTGCCAGCCAGGGGGTATAGACCCCAAAACCTCTGGGCAAACAGAGCATGAAGCCAGTGCCCAAGGAGCATCAGGGTCTCCACCCTGGGGGCTGCTGCCCTGGGAAGTAGCCAGTGCCAGGATCCCCCCAGTGTCCAGGCTGGGCAGTGTGAGAGCAGCCAGGGGATACCCCACATCTCCTCCCCAGGGAATACGGGACCTTCACCGCAGCCCAGCTCCACCTCCCACCGCTGCCAGTGCTTCCCAGCAAGCAGGTGACAGCGACAGCATCTGACACCAGCGAGGAGCAGAGAAGCCAAAAACCCTGTTTCGGCCCATGTTGCACATGAGACGGCTGCCGCAGCCGAGCGAGGCTTCTCGGTGTTGCCTGCCCGGCCATTTCAGGGCTGGATTGGACCCTGGGCGCCAGGCAGGGAGGAGGATGGGGATGTGCCAGCCCTGACGCTGCCCTGGCAGCCCATGGTGGGCACAGCCAGGAGGGGACAGGAAGCAGGACACCAGGGAAGGTCCCTCCACAGAGCTCTGAAGTCCTCTCCCATGTCCCATCAACAGCGTCCCCTCCTCAAAGTCTCACGTCCCACTGCCCTGGTCAGCCATGCCGCCACAGCCACTGCCTGTTCCCAGTAGCTCCTCTGCCCTCCAGCATTTCTCATCCCATATCTACCCCTCTCTGGCAATCCCACGTTCCCCTCATCCCCCTCAAGAAAAAAACCCCAGCAAATGTCTCACCTTGGGGGTCAGGACCACGGCAGACCCCCCGCTGATGCTGATGACGGGGACCTGGGTCTGGGAGGAGATGAAGTCCAGAATCTGGGCCACGGCCTCCGTGCCGACGTTATCCTCGAAGACAATGCCGTGGATCTTGTGGCTGGCGAGGATGCCGCAGATCTGGGTGAGGAGGGTGCTGGGGTTGGTGTTGTTGACGATGACGGTGATGGGGTGGATCTCCAGGGGCATGTCCAGGAAGCTTTGGGGGCTCAGGCGGGTGCGGATGTGCAGGGGGTAGGACGTGCCCCCAAACACCACGGCCACGTTGACCACCGGCTCCTCGGGGCCCGGCAGCAGGAGGTCCGTGAAGGCAGCCGAGCAGCCCAGCACCATCGACAGTAGCAGAGCGTGTGCCAGCGCTCTGCCCATGTCCACCGCCGCGTCCCTGCCAGACGGGACACAGCCCCTCGCATCCAGCCACCTGCCAGGACCACCGGCCCCGCTCGCCCCAGCCCTCCCCACTGCCCCGGGGGTTGACCCCAGGGAGAGAGGGGGACCCTCGTCCTTTGGAGGTTGGATGTGGTGGAGGGGTCACCACCCACCATACACCCCAGTGCCGAGTCCTTTGTCCCCACTCCCACCAACCACTAACATTTTCCAGCCAGTGCCTCCTTCCCACCATCACCCATCCCAGTACCACCAGCCTCATCCCAGTTCCACTGTCCCTCTCCCCCAAAAGCCATCACTACGCTGATGCTCCACATCACCCCTTCAAACAGGGATGGGAACAGCAGTGAGAGGTGACAGGAGGAGGTGGCAGCTGCCGGCTGCCTCTTTCCATAGCTGACAGTCACCAGCAACATTTAGAGGCTTTGCCTTGAGGGGGTTCAGCTCTGCAACCCCCATGTTGGGATTCTGCAAGCCACACCGTCACCGGAGCAGCCAGCCCCCTGCCTATGTCCCTGCCCCAGACCCCTCACTGCTGCTTCCCATATCCCAACCAAAGTGCCTACCTGGCCCCTTACTCCCATATTTCTCCCCCTGACACCACCCTTAAGCTTTCCTGCTTCTTTACCCCCCTCATTGGATGTCCCCCCACTGGTATCACCCACCTGGCTGGGACACCCACCATGCTGCATCTCTGCCAGCTGCACCCCAAAACCAGGCTCTAGCAGGAGGGTGTTTGGGCACCTCCCCGCTGCCAGGTCTCCAGTTCCCCACTGACTGTGGGTCCCCAGCCCACAGCAGGCAGGTGACAGTCCCCGGGGGGGACACATGTCCTTGTCCATCGTGATGCAACCCCGTGCTGGAGATCAACCCCTCCTCAAATCGCCCCAGAAAAACCACCCCACGGCAAGACCTGTGGCCAGGGGCATACGAGCCCCTCTGCACCCCATTGTCCCCAGGGCCATTGCCCCGGTGCCATGCCAGGCAGCGGGGAGGGAGACAAGCCGCCCTCCGCGGTGGCACCGGCCACACGCCGGTGTCACTCCATGCAGCAAGATGCCAGCTGGTGCTTGGAAACGTCACTTGCAATTAAAAGCTGCTGGTGCTTAACGCATCCTCGGCACGGCCGGAGGAGCCTCTTGCTGAGGCCCACGTGGTTTTGGGGTCTGGGCTGCCCTGGGGACCCCAACACCCTCTATGCCGCAGTGATGGAGAACCCCCCGGCACGCTGCGGAAGTACCGTGTGGACTGAAAATGCAGGAAATAAACCCAGCGACTGCCTGGCCAGGCACCCTGCAAGAGCTGCAGTGTGCAGATTTGGGCCGTCCTCTCCAGAGAGGTGGGGGACATGAGCCACACATCCCCCTCCCGCACCCCACGGCTGCCCGGACGGCTTGGGCAGGCACCGACACTCACCGGGCAGCATCTCGCTTGGCCAAATGGGTTTCGGCAGGGGATCATCCACCCCCACCACCCACCATCACCCATGGGGTTTTACCCTGCCCGGCTGCATCCCCCCCGCTATCCCGCATCGCAGCCGGCCGGGCTGCAGGAGCCACAACGCCACGCCGATGGCCACAGCCTTGGCTGGAGAGGGCGGCGGGTGAGTCACACCGCGCTGGCACCGTCCCACCCTCCGGCACGGCCAGCCCAGCGACGGGGCGGCCCGCGCCACCCGCTCCTCGCTGCGAATTCCCGAGTATTTTTAGTCCCGTGATAAATAATTCATTGGGAATCCGGCATCAGCTACCCGAGCAGAGAGGAAGGGGAACAACGCGCCACCCAAAACAAACAGAGACACTTCTCCCAGCAGCTCTGCCCGTCTGAGCCCTCCTCAAGGACGTTTAAATATACTCCAGGCCCTCGTGGTGGCTGATCGGATTTGTTCACACCAGCCCTGGCACCTCACCCATACCAGGCCCTCATCTTCCTCTTCCTCAACCCAGTCCTTCCCTGTGCTCAGGAGCCTCTTCTAGCACTGAGCAACCCAAGAATGGACCAGCAAAACCCTTCAGAAACACCACGTGCTGCGTCCAAAGGGGCTGCTCTGCTCTCAGCTGCAACTGGGAGCAGGTTTGGGCAAACTGGTTTCTCACTGGACCGAGCCGCAGGTAAAAAGCATCCCTGTCAGAGCGCGATGGCGATGGCAGAGCGAGGAGGTGGCCATGGGCACGTCATGGCTGAAACAACCAGGGGAGGGAATTTCCATCCTTCCTGGGAATGAGGTGACACTGGCTGGAGCCCTTGGTGGCCGCAGAGGAGGATGGAGGAATCAGGGCCAGCGAGCTCGCGGCTGGCAGGGACTTCAGGCATGGGTGGGAGCCAGGACTGCTCCCAAATGGCCAGATTCGGGATGCCAAGAGCATCCAGCTCCCCCAGCCCCGCCGACTCCATGCGCTTCCAGCCTGTTTTTTCCTAGGGGTGAGCTAGAGGGCTGAGGGAAAACGTGGGATTTTTTGGGAGGAAGGCAAATTGCAGCAAACTGGTGGAGGCAGAGGAGAATCAAGCCCATCCCTGCGCTACTGCCAGAGCTGGGGCTGTTCTGGTGCTCAGCACAGTGCAGCAAAGCTCCCATGGACTTTGAAAAAAAAACATCCACGTTTTTCGGCCTCTTGTAGCAAGCACTGCGGAATCGTTCCTTTGGGAAAAGGCCTTCCCAAAAGGGAGGTTTTCCCATTGGGTAAAGGGCTGGTGGCCGCGCTGGAGGAGAAGGTGGCCCTGGCCAGGAGTCCTGGCAGGGCAGTGCCACCTCCCAGCAGCCTCCCCGGGGACCAGAGGACACCCACGGAGCTGGCTCAGTGGTTTTGGCACTTGTTTTCTGTTGCTTCGGGGCAGTTCTGAGCCAGTTAACCCTTTTCCTAGGCGCAGCTTCACCTGATAAACCAAACACTTGCAGAACCCTCCTGCTAAAGGCACCAATCGAGCCTTTAACTCCCTCCATCTCCTGAAATAAGATTTTAATGCAACAGGGAAAGTTTTCTCCTAATTTTAAACCTCATTTTTGTCCTCCCTCCTCCGCTCCAAGAGGAGGAGAGCTCATGCAGATATTTTGACCTCGGGAAAGGGAGAAATAAAATCCCAAAATGCAAAATATCTCTTGAGAAAGAGAAACCTTATCCCCCCAAAAAAGCCTCTGAGCCTGAAACCACAGGGAAGGCACAACCTGTGCCAGGGGAGGGGGAACCACAGCCAACGGACGGAAAGGACAGAGAAACCCGAACCTGGCGGGAGCCGTGCAGGGAGGACGGGGGGCACCGGGGAGGGCACCAGGTCGTGCCAGAGCTTGTCATTACGAGGATGTGGGACACCCCTATGGAGCAAGGAGACAGACCCCCTCCTAAAAAGGAGAGAACGCAGCAAAACCTCCCCAAAGCTAACTCGTTACCATCCCTGTCCCCATGCAAGGGGGATGACTCGGGAGAGAGAAGTGCTGGCAGTCCCTGGCAAGCACCGTCTCCTTTCAACCTTCATCTGCCACCACCTAGCATCACCCTCCTCTTCCTTGCCCATGCCTCCGACAGCAACAGTTGCTGGCTGGGGGTTGCGGACTGGGTCTGTGGTGAGGGCCCCGCGCACACACGCACCAAAACGCAGCTTAAAAAGGTCGAATGTGGATTAACCAAAAATAAACGCCAAGTGTCCTGCCTGCAGCTGGGTTACGCAAGGTGGGGGTTGGACACAGGGCTGGTGGCACCCAGGGAGGTCTCCTCTCTTTTTTTCCTGCCTCCCACCCCCTCAGAAAACCCCCCAGCAAAGCGCCCCGAATTTCCATCACCTGCCTGGGACAGGGAGCGGGAGCTCTCGGGGATGGGGATGCTGGGGCAGAGGGGAACGGCCAGGGCAACCCCGCCACCCCAACCCCCCCCACACCCCATCCCTAAAAGTTCCTGGCGCCGGTGCCGGCGCGGCGGCAGAGCCCGTCGGGGTCCCGGTTGACCCCAGCCCGCCCGGTACTTACGGGACCGCCGCTGCTCGGTGCCTACATGCCCGGCGGGGCTTCGCGTCCCACCGGAGGCTCGGCTCTTTCCAGCCCGCTCCTCCTCCTCCGGGGCAGCCCCCGGGGGGGGCAGGATCGGCCCCTGCCGCCGCCGCGGCTGGCGGGGGGGTCCAGCGGCCGCTGTCGGTCCCGGCTCGTCCTTGGAGGAGGCGGCGGCTCCTCTGCAGCGGCGGCTGGAGGCAGGGACGGGAGCGGAGGAAGGAGGGAGCGGAGCGGTTGTGCACGGGGGGGGGCCCGGTGGCAGCAGGTGTCTCGGTGGCCGCCGGGCCCCAGCAGCCATCTCCAACTCCCCCCCGGTACCGGGACCGGAGGGGCTGCCCGGGCGGGACGGCCGGGAGGAGCCGGCGGTGTGGAGGGGCTGCGGGGATGGATGCCCGGGGCGGGGGCGACGGGAGCGGTGGAAGGACAGGACGTGTGTCCTCCCGCCTCGCCGCAACTTCGGGGCTGGCCGCCAGCCCCAGGGAAGGGGGGTTGGAGGCGGGCAGCCCTCCCCCGCCGAAACCTGCCCGCCTCCCCTTGCACCCGAGGCCGGCCCCAGCGCTGGGGAAAGCGGGGGGCAAGACCCCCCTCCCTCCCTCCTCCTTTCCCAGGTGGGAAAACTCACCGCAAAACGGCACAGACCCCCATAACCCCCCGGGCTCTCCCCACCCCACAGCCCCCGGAAAAGCTGGAGGGGTGCAAAGGGCTGCGGTTGGACTCATCGTGCCTCCCCTTGCCTCCCCATTTCCAAATATCTTCCACCCCTTTGCTAACTGAACTGATGGGGACTGGCCAGCAGCCCACCCCTGGTGCCCCCCCTCTGGTACAGGGCAGTGCCAGGGTCCCCATAAATCACGGGGAGCGGGGGGGGTGACACAGAGTGCAAAGCCCCCGCAGGCAGCAGCATCCTCCAGCTGTCATCAGGACCAGTATTAAAACATCAGCTGATCCCGCAGCACTGGTTTAGAGCAAGCCGGGGGGGCAGGGGAAGGAGGGGAATCCAGCAGAGGAAGTGGGGAGATGGTGAAGGACTCTGCCAGGGTCCCCTTGTCCCCAACTGGGTGCCCAGTCTGCCCCAAAACCAGCCTGTGTTCTGCAGCAGCCGGGCTGCGGGACCATGGCTCCCAGCAGAGCCTGGAGCCCAATTCAGGCTCTGCCATGGGGGGCAGCTGCTCCAAAACGTCCCTGGGCTTTGGCTCAGAGCCACCGAAACACCAGCATCACCCCTGAGAGCATCTGCCTGTCTCTGCCGGTGCGGGGTGCCAGCAGCACCCGTGCCCAGGCACTGCCCTCCTGCCTTCCCCAGGTACGGATGCCTGACTCAGGGACACGACCACCCAAAAGCAAGTAATTTTGGGCTGGTGAGTGGCTGCCACTCAACCTGGCACCGCAGGCACCTGCAATGGCATCAACGCCACTTCCCTGTGGCTGCCAGGGCCTGGAAAGGGTTCCAGAGAGGTTTCAACCTGCCCCAAACCCTGCTGCCCACGGTTAACCATGAGCTGCCTGGTACACGACCTCCCCACAATGTCCCTGTCCCCATGTCAGCCTGGCCACCAGCTGTGGATGCCCTTGGAGTACCTTGGGGTTGCAAGAGATGACAAAAATGAAAGGGAAAATGCATTTTGGGCTTCATTTTAATCCCTGTAAAAGCAGCACTCATTCTCTCTGCAGGAGAGTTTGGCCAAATCTCCGAGGCTGCTGCAGCGCTGGGGCTCGGGGTGATGGGAGACGCGAGACCTCGCGCCCCTCTCTCACTTACCCACTGGCCGCATCCTGCTCCCTCAGCCTCAGGCAGCCCCTCCTGCCGGATTCTGGCAGTGCTGCCTCTCTTTTGCCCAAGGAGACATTTAAGGGTTAGCAACAGGTCCTGGATGCCTTAAAACCCTTCCCCAGGACAACAAACTGGTGGCTTTGGGGCTTAACATTGCAAGCAGCAGCAGCTGCGTTTAACCCTTTCTGTTGCCATCATGGTGGGGTGTGATGGGTCTGGGGGACCAGCTTTCTGGGGACCTGGTCCCTCAAAGCTGGCACAGAACCCCTGAGCTGCTCCCCAGCCCTTTGTGCCCCCCACCCCAGCAGGTCAAGGGCCTCATTTACCCACCCTGGGACCAGCTGCTCACCAGGCTGGATCCCTCAGAGGGTCTCAGCTCACACTTATTTCAGCCCTGGTGATGCTTCACAGGGAAAATGTTTCCCAGAAGAGCTGCCTAGCCCAGGTGGGATGACAGGGGTAGCAGCAACCCCCCCATCCGGGGCAATATCCAGCACTCCAAACTCACCTGTGACCCTCCAGCATCTCCATCCCATGGGACATTTAACCCACATCACAGCCCAAACCCACACGTGGGACAGATAGACAGACCCGAGTCTGGCGCACAGCTGGGCACAACTGGAGGGTGTCTGCAGTGGGGACAAGGGTGAGGATCGGTGGTGACACACACACTGCCCCCCCAAGCCGTGTGTCCTCTCCCTCGGGAGTCAAACCCCGCTAAATGCAGAGCCAAACCACCCCTGTGAGACAAGAAGAGCTGGGCCGACAGCTCACAGTTCATGCTGCAGAGCAAGCGGCTGCGCTGAGAGCTCACCCCCAGGTTCTCAGCTTTCCTAGCACAAAGTCCTTCAGTGTGTTTAAAAACAAACCCACAACGTTTTCCTGGGGGAAAATGCAAAGATTCCCCTAAACCAGGGCCACCATGCAACTAAAAGCAGTTTATCGGAGCTGTTCTGCAATCCTCAAAATACCTTATTTCTGCATTTAAATAATAGAAGTCCTTTTAACATTCCAAAAAAGTGCCCTAATGGCTGTAAATGTTCTGGTGGGAACAAAAGCCCCAGGACAAAGACCACAACCCTGGAAGGTGCAGCTGAAGTGGTACTCTGGTGTGGGGCCCTCAGTGTCCAAGTGGGTCCATCACCCCAATAAGAGGGGCCATTGCCCCATCACCTTTCCTCAGCATCTTTTTTTGCAGGAGGCTCCAAAAGCAGGTTGATAAAGGCGAGGTGCCACGCTCCGACAGCTCCTGGTGTGCTGCCACCTCCCGCAGGGACAATCCCACCAGTGGCCGTGTCAGGCAAGCGAGGGTGACACAGGGGGACCATGGTGGGAGCCCAATGTTTGTCCAGCTTCACACCAATCCATCCAGGGTGTCAAAGAAGTGCCTTGGTCTCCATGCAGGCTCCTTGCGCCCCATCACAAACCCACCAGCATCCTGCACCCCAACCTGGGGTAAAACCCCTCACAGCACATCCAACTCAGCCCCTCTCTGTTCTGTCCCTGCCCAGTCCTGCAGACTCAATGGGAGCCCATCAACTCCCAGTATAAACCCACACCCAAGCCCCTACCCACACCGTCACAGCCCCAGCAGCATCTTTAATATTTCTAGTTCTGCAGGGTAAGCCCCACCATCAGCCTCCTATTTGTAGGAGATACTCGGCCAAAGGTTTTTAACCCAAGTGCATCCTAACCCAGGAGTTTAGGAAGGACAGGACCCAGGTCTATGTGCTGCCAGCACACAGCCAGAGCTGCCCCTGGATGGGCAGGGTGGCAGCTGGGTGACACAGCCTGCTTGGGCTGTCCCCACAGCCACCTGCATCCTGCTAATGGCACCTGATGTCAGACAAACACAGCACTGTGCCCACAGGTCTTGCAGGTGGTACTTGTGACACAGACCAGAGGTTTAGCACTGGTCCTGCACCCATCCCAGTCCTGTTGTCACCTGCCAGCCCAGAAGTTTGGCCAAAAATTAAGGTCTGAGCACAGATGCTCCTGCTCCTGGGCACCCACCTCACCCCATTCATCTGGGTCTTATTTAAGAAGATTTGGCTCCCAGGGCCACCCCCAAAACACACTGTCCCCACATACCCTGTCTGCTCGCTCCCAAAAGGCATCAGGGCTTCAGTGCTTAAATAACCACACAGAGCTGGCCACTGTCTTGGATTCCAGCAGCCCCAAAAGCAATTGAGGCAGAAAGCAGAGCAAGGAGAAAGGTGGGAGAGAGGCCATGGGGACGGTGCCGTGCCCGGCATGACATGGATCCAGCACAGCTTTGCTCCCCTGCCACCGTGTCCTACCCTCACAGTAATGAAAGGAGCTAAAATAAACAGGGACTGTTTCGTCCCTGCAGGGATTATTCCTCCTCCCCAGGTGGCGTGTGCCTGCGGGGCTGCCCCAGAAGTTGGGGATGAGGCAGCCAAAGTCAGCAGGTTGGAAATGGAAATTTCTCAGGAAGGGAGAAAATCACTTCTTTCTGGGGCGTAACCAGCCCTCGCCTTCCAACAACTTCATTTGCCACTCTTGTGTCCCTAAATAACTCCTCCAAGCAGCTGCTGGGAGTTTATACATCTCCTTCACCTCTGCTCCCCTCTCAGCTTTGAGAAATGGGCTCGTGCAGCCCTGATTTCCAAAGGAACTCACCCCAAACAGAGGGAAAACCTCTGGCCCCGCATAGCTGCTGCAGGACCCCAACACCAACCCAACCACAGGCAAAGCTTTGGGGGATGCAGAGCCCTGGGAAGGCTGGGTGTCTTAATGCTGGGAGTGGAAACCATGAGCCTCTGGTGGGTCTGGAGCCAAGGATGCGCTTGGGCTCCTTTCAGAGAAGGGGTGATGTTGTACCAGGAGGGAAGCGGTTTCCTGGGTGCAGCGGGGCTGGAAACCCACTCCAGTGACCCCTCAGCTTGGTACCCCGACCTGGTCACCATCCCTACCTGGGGCTGGAGAGAAGAATACATGAGGTAGGAGAAGACACGCACAGGAGAGCAAGCGGCGAGGCGGGGGTACACACAGGGACCGGTGCTTGTGCTCAGCCAAAGCGCTGAGGTCAGCACTTTCCAGAGCCATCTGTTCCCCCCGGCGCAGCACAACTCACCCCGGCTCCCAGTGCCGCAATTCAGTGATTCACGTGGCGAGAGGCTGGGGATGGTGTAACGCCGGACACCGCCTCTGCGGCCACGCGAACACCAGGGATGAGGCTGGAAAATTGTATCTTAGCCATGCTGCTGAAATGCTTTTTCAACCATTGTTGTTCTTTTTTTTTTCTGGTCGTGTGAATCGGCAGTTAAACGGCAGCGCAGCTCCTCAGTGCTGGGCCGGAGACCTGACTCTCAAGCTGGTTCTTCCCTTATTCCAGAGCACAGGTAACCTCCTGCTTCACGGGCTCTAAGTGCTGGTTTGAAAAGGCCCAGTTCAGCAAGCAGCCTGTTAGCAAGCCAGCAAGAACCTCCACACTTGTCTCCTGGGTGTAATTGCAAAATGCAGCATCAACAGACACTTTTGGGGTGTCTCAGACCTGCTTCTTCCCTGTATCACTCCAAGCTGCCCACGCAAGGCAGTAGCCCTAGGGCAGAGAAGAGCTAAGCCTGCAAAAGCTCTGCAGAGCAGGGAAACTGAGGCACAGCAGCACAAAGCAGCAGTGGGAGGTTGCGAAGGCACAGCTGAAGAGCTTTTACCCCACACCCTGATGAGCTCGCTCTCTGCTCCATACCCAGCCTGGCTGCCTTGGAGAGCAGCACCCAAAACATCAAGGAACGTGGGGTGCAGGAAGATCCGCGCAGCCAGTCCTGAGGTGAAACCTCACCAGCTGCTGGTCTCCACCAGCTTTGTGCAGCCTCGTTAGCGCTGAGCTGAGCCAGAACTCATCGGAGCTGGGAAGTCCACGTTAAGACCCGGCAGCCCCGACTTTCAGCTTTTCAGGCCAGCAGACGGGTGTCATTCACAGCATCGCCCACCTGGCTCCTCACCAGCTGCAGAAGATGGCTTTGGAGAGCGGAGGGCAAGGGGGGCGCTGCCCAGAGATGCTGCCCCCCTCATCCCACCAGGACGGGAACACACCGGGAGCAAACATCCACAACGCTAATGGTGCCTAAAAGCAGCACCTGAATGTAAACAGGGAGCCTGCATGGGCCACCCAACCTGCTCAGAGCCAGGCGGGCGGCTGGGCCACCCCCCCAGCCCCAGGGGTGCTGGGTCACCCCCCCAGCCCACTCGGCCCCTTTGCTCCCCGTTACCGGCCTCCCAGCGCCACCTAACGACACAGCGACCGGGGACAAGGACCTTCCCGGGGAAGCTGGATGCATCTTGGTCCCCGGAGAGAAGGATGGAGAACAGGGACAGGGAGGCAGCAGGACTCCTGCTGGGGCTTGGGGATGCAGGTGGCGAAGGGGAGCTGGAGGTGTCGAATAAGGATTTACAGAATCGTAACGATCCTTCCTCTGTTCATGAGGCTCCGTTCTCCATCCCTGCCCTTCGCTAACCTTGATCATCCCACGGCTCTCCCGTAGCCCAGAACTAACCCCAGGGCCTTGGCCAAGGTCAGGGTTGGGCAAGGACACGGCTCAGCAAAGCAAGACGTTCCCCTTAATGTGTTATTGCAGCCCAAAAACTACCCTGAAGCATCACCAGTTCAGGAACAGCCATTTGCTGTGCTCGGCGCAAGCACCGTGGCCTTATCGCAGCTACAAAAGCTCCCCAACATCAACATTCATGGCGACGTGGAACAAAACCCTGGGGACAAGCCAGCTCATCTCTTCCCAATACTTGCAGATTTGATGCAACCACAACAACCCCTTCTCTGGCTGGGCGATCTACCAACGCGGCTGCTCCCCACACTCAGCGCAACCCCCTCGCCTCCACATCCCCCTTTCCAAAGCACTTTATTCGCCTCTGAACCCGGAGCTGCTGTAATCTCCTGCTCAAGAGTTCAGCATTAAAACCGCATCAGCCGCCAGACGTAACGAGAGCCCCATCACACGAGCAGCTGTTCGACAAAAGCTTTATTGCTCGTTTGCGTACGAGCTCCCAGTATCGCATTTCCTGAGTTTCTTAATGAGCTTGCAAATGAGATTTAAATAGAAAAGAGGAAAAAAAAAAAAAAGGGAAAAAAAAGGAAAAAAAAAAAGAGAAGCCACAGATCTCCCTTGCCTGAGGTTGGACCAGCGATGGGGTGGGAGCAGAGTGCACGGTGGGCACGTCCTCTGCAATGGGAGAGGACTCAGCACTTGAGCGTGGACCTAAAATAAGCCCTGGCTGGTTCTATCCTCTGCTTCCATCACGGTGCCCGATCTGTTTCTGACACACGGTCACCAGCAACTGCCACTGTCACCACTTCCACAGGTCAGAGAGGGGCAGTTGTGACCCTGCGGGGAGCACAGCAGGTTGGGGACAGCGTGGGTGGCAGGACGGCCAGGGGAGGGCACCGCGCTGACGTGGCCCTTGCGCCACGGATAAAGAGGAGATTACGGCTCACAGCTTGTAATCTGGCTTAAAACCTGTCACCGTAGTCAATTTGGGCTAAGAGAAACATTTAATAAGCTTCAAAACACACAGGCCAAAAAAAAAACCCCAAACCAACAAACAGCCCAACAGTGAATGAAGAGAAAGGGCTCGAGGCATCGCTTGCATCAGCCAGCACTGGCAGGTACCAACCAACACAGGATCTCTCCTGATCCGGAACAAGGCAATTACACACTCGTTATCCCAATCCATCCCGTGAGCCAGGGCCCAGGCTCTGCCGGGGCTGAACTGTGGGAGGCGGAAAAACAAAATAATGCCCTTGACTGTTTGTTTAGAGCTCACAAGGAACGGAGAGCGAACGGTCCCTCCCGAGGAGCTGCCCTGCCATGGGACACGGCGCAGGAGCCATGGGGGGTCCCAGGTTAAGGCAGACACAGACAAAGAATCCAGGTCCAATTTGGCTTTCCTGTAAGGATTTATTTAAAAAAAAAAAAAAAAAAAAAAAAAAAAAAAAAAAAGCCTGCTCAGGCGTGATGACAAGGCAACGAAGCCATTTGGCTTGAGGTTTAAAGGGGAGGCAGCAAGACACGAGGAAGCTTCTCTCCGTGACTTGCCACAGGGAAGGTGCCCAGCCAGGGCTCCTGCCAGGGACACATCGCCCCTCATCTGTGCCACCAACTCGTTAAATGCTCGGCCAATTCGTTAATGCTCAAAGGACCCGAATGACAGAACCGCCCCAGGGGCAGCAGCCAGCTGCAGAGACACAGGACCAGCCGGCAGCCTCAGGTATTTTGAAACACTCACTTCAGGAACACAAAGTTCATGCTTACAAGTGCCACACGCCTCCCGGAGTGGCCACCAGCCCCAGGCACAAGCCTTGTGCTCCCAGGCCATCTGTAACCCACTGGTGTGACCAGCCGAAACAGCGCCACGTTCCCATCGCTGCTGCTTTAGTGACTGATCAGCCGCAGCATCTCCTGAGGATCCACGATCTTCTCCCGGGGTTTGCCAGCAGCTTTGCCTCTCGCCACTTCGGCAGCGTCGATTTTCTCCCAGTCGGAGAAGGACACGGGACGGACCCCTGAGGTGACAGCGAGAGACAGGAGGGAGAAGTTAACCAAGGAAAAAGGAGTTCAGCCTCACCCCCCCGTTAGCAGGGACGTGCCGTGCGAGCAAAGCCTGCCCTTTCCTCACATGGCATGAGACTTCACCCTGGCAAAGGAATAACAATAATTTTTAGCACCACGAGGAGAGGGATGGCAGGTTGCAGTCGGCTCGGATCAGTCAGACCTTTGCAAGCCGTAACAATGGTGAGCACGGTCTCACCTTGGGGGACAAAACGCTTCCAGTTCTCTCTTAAACCTCAGACAGTTAACGAGGCAAAACACACACACTTTAATTGAATGCCTTTAAACACAGCAACGGCAAATTACTCTCTTGGGCGTTTTAATCTTTCCCCCAACTTGCCTGGAAGGATTGCTGGGAAAAGCACTCCAGAGCAATAACTGGCTGTCTAGGCAGCTGACAGTGACATTTTACCCAAGGTCTGTGCTGCTTTTCACAGCTCTTCCCAGCAAGGGGTCATCAACCTCAGCAATGGCAGAAGTTCAAGGGAAGTAAAGTCTTGCTCTCCCTGGACTTTGGAGCAACAAAACAGCAGCACAACACATTTCTGTGGCTCAGCCTCTGCTCCCAAAAGTAGCTGACAGGACTCGCTGCCCCAGGACACCCCAATCCAGGAGGAGTTTGGCTCCATCACACCCTGATGCCGGCTGCTCAGCCCCCCGCACTGACCTCGGCTGTGCAAGATGCTCTCCACAGCCCCAAACCCTTCTCTGGAGGTGGCCACGTCCAGCACGCCCGTCTGGAGATCCTCTAACACGGACTGGGCAGTGTCGAAGCTGTCGTTCATGGTGGTGATGATGACGCCGGTGGGTCCCCTCTTCACCCACCCGCTGCAGTACAGACCTGCGCAGAGCAGCCAGGCTCGATCCGGCATGTGGACACAGACCCTCCCGGCTGCCCGTCCTCACCCTGTCCCCAGGTGTCACATCAATGGTTGGACTCCATCATCCTGAGGGTCTCTTCCAACTGAAATGATTCTATGATCAAGCTGCAGGCGGTGGAAGAATCCACCCCTGTGGTGGGGACAGAGCGTGGCCCTTCAATGGTGCTGTCACAGGAGTTTGGGTACCTGCAGCCCGGCACCAAGCAGCCATATGGGCCGTGTTGCTTCAGGAACAGACTCCAAGGCCCAGTAAAACCAGCCTGTGCAAAACCAGACACCCCTGGTGCAAGCTGGGGACAGGCCAGGTCTTAACACCCGGCAGAGGCAGCTTCTTTCCTCAGTTTCCACTCTCTGAGGTGTACGACCACCTTAGAATCATAGAATCATTTTGGTTGGAAGAGACCCTCAAGATCAGAGTCCAACCGTTACCCCAACCCTGGCACTAACCCATGTCCCCAGGAACCTCGTTTCCGCGTCTGTTCAGCCCCTCCAGGGATGGTGACTCCACCGCTGCCCTGGGCAGCCTGTTCCAATGCCCCACAGCCCTTTGGGGAAGAAATTGTTCCCCAGATCCAACCTCAGCCTCCCCTGGTGCAACTTGAGGCCGTTTCCTCTGGTCCTGTCACTTGTTCCTGGGGAGCAGAGCCCGACCCCCCTGGCTCCAAGCTCCTTTCAGGCAGGTCAGAGATCAGAAGGTCTCCCCTCAGCTCCTGTTCTCCAGCTGAACCCCCCAGGTCCCTCAGCCGCTCCCACCACACTTGTGCTCCAGATCCTTCACCAGCTTGTACCCATGCCCTTGATGAACAGAGTTTCCCACCCCAAAACCCCCAGCCCACCATGTGTTTCCCTGCGGACACAGACCTGGGACACCCTCCACTCTGCCCGAGCTGTTGGGGATAACGCCGCGCTGGGTGTCGAAGGGCACGGCCGGGTCCAGGGGCAGGCTCTGGTAGCCAATGCTGCTGAGCACCAGCCCACACTCCAGCTCCTCCACGTCTCCTGTGGGGACGGCTTTGGCAGAGTCACCTGAGCCCTGGGAGAGGGAGGAAGAGGCTGGTGACCTCCAGACCGTCACTAGATCATAGAATCATAGAATGTCCTGAGCTGGAAGGGACCCACAAGGATCACCGAGCCAAACTCCTGTCCCTGCACAGGACAACCCCACAGTTCACACTGTGTGTCTGAGGACGTTGTCCAGTCTCTTCTTGAACACTGTCAGGCTTGGGGCCATGATACCTCCCTGGGGAGCCTGTTCCAGTGTCCAGCACCCTCTGGGTGAAGAACCTTTTCTGAATGTTCAACCTAAACCTCCACAGCACATCTTCCTGCCATTCCCTCAGGTGCAATCACTGGTTGCCAGATAAAAGAGTTCAGCACCTGCCCCTTCTTCCCTTGTGAGGAAGCCATAGACTGCGATGAGATGCAGAGCAGCAGCCTCCTTCTGTCCCCTTTGGCATCCTTGACCCCTGGGTATTTGCTGAACACCTTTCTGCAGCAGCAGCAGTGTGGAAATCGCTCCCTTTAGATGGGGAAATGCTCTTGTCGGTGGGACCGGCTTCTCCAAGAGCCTGCCAGCGGCCACCCCAGCCAGCTGTGGAACAGCCAGCTGTCTTTGGAGAGATCCCCAAGGGCTGCGGGACATCCTGCTCCATCCCAGCCCCCCAGGAGCCCGTCCGTACCTCCAGGCGGGTCAGGGCCAGGCGGACGCCCCTCGCCCGCCTCCCATCAGCGGTGGGCAGCACTGCCTGAGGGCTGCGCTGGAACTTCAGCCCCCACTCCCGGGGGGCTCCTGCCTGCACCTTCACCGCCTTCTCCCCAGGCTTCTCCAGGGCTGTTTTGATCATCAACTCAGTCAGTCGCTTCCTGGGCCTGGGGGCATCTAGGAAGAAAGCGAGAGCTTCAGGACAGGAACTGCAACAAAAGCCCCTCGGGACACCGAGCTGAGGCCACGTCAAGGCGGTTTCAGTAGTACATGAGCATCTGTTTGGAGTCTGTCATGCAGACTGGACTCCAAAGCCTTTGAGATGACAAACTGCAAGTCAAAGTGACCAGGAAAGCTCTTGAGGCTTGAGGCCAGTGGGACACACAAATCAAAGCCTGTGGTTTTGCTGTCTTGCTGGTGCTCGGAGGCAGCAGCCTGTGGAGAAGAGCAAGTCTCTGGACACTATCAAACTCTGTGTTTTCTTTTTAGCTCTGCAGGAAGCTCTTAAATCAACAGTCTTGGGATCTCTCCTGCAAGGTTCTCCCAGCCCTCCCAAACCTCTCGCATTCATCACTCCGTGCGTAAGTATCACTCCCTAGCAGCAAAGTGGTTGCACAAACAGAGAAACTGGCTGTTCCCTTGCCTTGGTGGCCTCCTAGGATGAGCTACATCATGGTCACCCAGGTTTCAAACGCCGTGCATTAAGCACAGGACAAGAGTTTTTCTCTGATGTACATTCTGAGCATCTCCAGATCATTCTTGGACACTTGTCTGTCAAGGTGAGTCCCTGTCCAGAGGGGCACAGAATCATTTTGTTTGGAAGAGACCCTCAAAATCATTGAGTCCAAATGTTAATCCAACACCGGCACTACCCCATGTCCCTGAGAACCTCATCTCTGTGTCTGTTCAACCCCTCCAGGGATGGTGACTCCACCACTGCCCTGGGCAGCCTGTTCCAATGCCCGACACCCCTTTCCGAGAAGAAATTTCTCCTAATATCCAATCTGAACCTCCCCGGTACAATTTGAGGCTGTTTCCTCTTATCCTTTCACTTGTACTTGGGAGAAGAGACCAACCCACCCCCCATGCTTGGCACACTCCCATCACCTCTCACAGCATTTTCCAGGCCTGTGAAGTCCACAGGGTTCAGGACAGGTCTGGTACCGGGCAGGTTTATCATCTCCCGCAGCTCCTGGGAATTGCAGGCAGGAAGATGTTACCTCCAGCACAGAGAGGTCACCAACAGCCCCAGGTCCCCGCACCCAGCAGCCCAGGCTAGAAACCAGCACATGGGTGCAGGATGGGGGACAACTGGGTTCCCCACCCGCTCTCAAACCACCTGGGGCTCAGCACTGGGAAACACAGATGCACCCCAGCACCCCCAGCCTTACCTTGATGGTGAAAGCAACTTGGAGAGGTCCCCTCCTGCCCACCAGCCAGACGCGCTTCACCTTGCTGCAGGCAAGAGCTGCCAGGGAACCCTCAGTGATATCTGTTTGCTGCAAGACAGAGAGGGGACAGTGGGCCGAGGGCACATTTGGGGGAACCGGGGGGAAGGCACAGCCTCTGAAGGTGACAAATCCACAGAAAAGCAGGCTGGGCACATGGAGAACCTGGGTGAGGATGGAGAACACCTCACCTCCCTTTGCACAGAGCCATTTGCACAGCTGGTCCCTCAGCACTGAGTGAACAGGGTGTTTCAAAAAGATGGATCCAATTGCAGAGACAGAGCAACTTTTAGACCCCTCCTACGGGCTGTGAATTCACAGGGTACACCCAAGAGGCAACAGCCTCCCCTGGGGAAAGATCCCAATGACAGGAGAACCTGAAGTTTTGCTGAGATGGGTGGAAACCAGCACCCACCCAGCAGGGAGGGGGTTTGGGCCCCTTTGCGGTGTGGAATATCGTTGTGCCTCACCCTGAGGAGATGCAGCGGGGACAGGAGGATGCGGGCAACGTCCAGCGCCACGTTGCCGTGACCCAGGATCAGCGCTGTCTCGCAGCTCAGGTCGGGCTTCAGCTGCGGGGAATGACCCATCCATGAGCAAATCCACCCGGTCTCCACGATGTCCACCCCCTTAGACCCGCTCCCACCACCCAAATTCCCTTCTAACCCTCTTTTTCTCAAAAAGAGGTGGCGCAGACAGGAAAACTCCACGCCAGCAAGACACAGCGGCACAGTCACTCTGGGCACCGCAGCTGATCCCTCTCACCCTCTTCCCACGATGGCACCTCTGGGACCAGGGGCTATTTCAGCCAAGAAACCTCCTCAGGCCAAAGCAGAGCATCATCCCGCCGCAAGTTCCCATCTGGCCTGGCCAAAACGTGCTGCCAACCTACGAAGCCAGCTAATCCGCTCTCACCGATGTGCAAATTGTTCACATTTCTACCATTTAAGAAGGATTTAACGTGGTGCCTGCTAATCTTTTCCAATCGCTGGGCCTTTCAGGACTTAATCTGGAGCTGAATACCTGTGTTGGGATGTAGGATGGGGAGGAAGGGCAGGGAAAGCATCGCTGTACTCACGTCCCGGTTCTCGGGCAGCCCGTTGTACCAGCCCACGAAGGCTCGGGCTGAATAAACGCCAGAGAGGTTCTCCCCTGGGATCCCCAGAACCCGGTTATCTTCAGCGCCGTAACTCTGAGGAGGGAGCAGACACAGTCAGAGATGTCACTGTGTGCAGGGTGTGATACCAAAGCACAAATCTCCTTTCCAGCTGCTGCCAGGGACCCTGCATGGCTGCCAACCCTTCCCAAGGGCCGGGATACCCAACAGAGGGGTTAAACACAGCCTGAGCACTGGGACTTCACGCAGCCCACTCGCCTGGGCTCCAGAGCCAAACTGGAACAATTTGGGCCAAGGCAGAGCAGTAGCTGAGGGCTGAACAGGAGGGACACATCCCTGTCAGGCTGAAACTGGGATTTGCCGTCACAAGGAAGAGACTTTTCAGCCATCGCCCCTTCCAGCGGGGTTTCGGAGACCTGAATTTGAAGCACATGCTCCCTGCAAGGCTTTGGACAAGCCTCGTAGCGTCTGAGCTGTCCCGAGACTGGGGAGAGTTTACCACTGCAATAAAGCACCCAGAAACACCAAACCCAAACCCTCATCCTGAAATCCCAGAGGGGAATAACCCCGAAGACTTCCCCTGTGATTTCTGGGGGGCCGGGGCAGCCCCGAGGTGCGGTACCCACCAGCACCACGGCGTGGTAAGCCTGCCGCAGCTCGGCCACCGTCACGTCCCTCCCCACGGTGACGTTCCCGTAGTAGGCACAGCGCTCCGAGCGCGCCGTCTGCGTGAAGGAGTTGATCACGTTCTGCCGAGATCAAAGACACACCGGGGAGTTACATCCCAGCCCCAGCCAGGGACAAGGCTGCTGCTGGCAGGAGGTCTCTGTCCCTGTCCCCCCCTGGCCTTGGAATGCTTCTCCCCCTCTCCGGGTCGGTTATTCTGAGACTCTTATCTAACAGGCACAAATAATTCACCAAGAGATAAGCGCAGCTGCCACTTGGCACTCTTTCCACCACCCTTTGCGGAAAGGGAGATCCGCCTTTTGCACCCACCCACTGACAACGGGACCCTCTCAACACCTTCAGCCCCTCTGAGTAAACCTCCTTGTAGAAGAAAACTTCCCAAAGGTGAGGCTGGACAGGGAGCCCCACCAAACCACCAGATGTCCCATATCACCCGGCCATGGCCCAGCTGGGTCTCAGCAGGGACAAGGAGGAGATTTGGACCTCTCCAGTATCATAGCCTCGCTCCTCAGCGAGCCTTGAGGCACCACGAAGGACATCGACTCCCTGCCCTGCACCCACCACCATCATGTTCACCCACGGAGCTGAGCCAGCACTGACCTTCACTTCGGGGTGGTCTGGGGCCACCCCAAACCGGACGAGCCCGAAGGGAACAGGCAGCTTCTCATAGATGTCGATGCGGGCTCCACCATGGTGCTGCAAGAGAAGGATGTCACATGTAGGGGACGAGGACAGAGAGGGCATATGAGCCCAGCAGCTCTGGAGGGACACGCAAGCTCGTGGGCTGCTGGGGAAGGACGGGGCGGGAAGGGGCTGCACCGAGAGAGGACAAGAGGAAACAGCCTCAAGTTGCACCACCAGAGGTTTAGGTTGGACCTTGGGAACAATTTCTTCCCAGAAAGGGCTGTCGGGCACTGGAACAGGCTGCCCAGGGCAGTGGTGGAGTCACCATCCCTGGAGGGGTTGGACGGACGCGGAGATGAGGTTCTCAGGGACATGGGGTAGGGCCAGGGGTGGGTTACTGGTTGGACTTGATCTTGAGGGTCTCTTCCAACCAAAATTATCCTGTGATTCTATAAGATCCTGAAGTCAGAAACATCCTGTTCCAGACTCTTCCATGTTCAAGGTGATGCTGGACCTGCTACTGTCAGCTCAGATCATGAGGTGGAGCAGAGAATGCGACCCCAACCACCACCAAGTACATCTCGTGGGGGGCTCCATCCTCCTGCCCACCCACAGCCCCTCTTCCACACTAACCCAGTGGCTCTTGGGTACGCGGGGGGTTGACAAAAGAGCCCCCACCCTGGGTGCTGCTGGACCCACCAGGCCGTCTACCAGCCCCCAGCAGAGATGTCCATGCCCTGAGATCCCCCCGAGCTGAGTCACCTCAGGGTCGCAGCTTTAGCCAGATGTTTTGCTATAAGGCTTCTGTTATCATGTATTTTGAGTCAGCCTCTTCCCAGAGATTAAGCAGCCCTAAAATTTGTCCCTGAGGCTTAGTAACAGCTATTTTCCGACACGTATCGGAGACAACACAGCATGATTTAATGATGAGGTTAAGCCGCTGCATCGCTGGTGGGTGTCAGCAGCCTGGTTCTGCGCCTGGGGCTCACATTCTAACAGAGGTGTGACCACCCAAAGCATTAACGTTCACAGACACTGGGCAAAGGGCCACCTGTGTGCTTTAGAATCACAGAAAGTCCTGAGTTGGAAGGGACCCACAAGGATCATCAAATCCAGCCCCCTCCCTGCATAGGACAACCCCAAAATTCACACCGTGTGTCTGAGGACGTTGTCCAGTCTCTTCTTGAACACTGTCAGGTTGGGGCCGTGACACCTCCCTGGGGAGCCTGTTCCAGTGTCCAGCACCCTCTGGGTGAAGAACCTTTTCCTCATGTCCAACCTAAACCTCCCTGGCACATCTTCCTGCCATTCCCTCGGGTCCCATCATCAGTCAGAGAAGAGATCAGCACCTTTAACTCCCCTTGGGGAGGAGGGAGCAGAGGACCAGGTGCTGCACGTTCCCTTTAATGCACAGTTAATGTCACCCCTGTAGGGTGACACCAGCTCCAAGTAAGGCAGATTCCGCCGCTTAATTCTAGAAAAATCACTTGGGCCAAACTTGCAGCAACCTGGGTGGCCCCGGGGAGGGCAGGGACAGGAGCAGCTGTTCCCACCCCAGGAGAAGGGGCCAGGAGGACTCTGTGCTGCCCCAAGCAGCCCCTGACACCACAGACCTGGCTGGAGTGGGGCCGGGAGCCCCCAAAACCGCATCCCACCCCAGCCAGAGCCAGCCCGGCGGGGTCCCTGCCCTCACCCGCGCCCAGATCCCCCCTCCCGGTACCTTGAGGATGTGCTGAGCCGTATAGAAGCCGGCGGGGCCGCTGCCCACCACGCAGAGCCGGGGCAGCGGGGCGGCCGAGGACAGCCAGCGCCGGAGACCTGCGGGGGACAAGGACACGGGGGACGCGATGCCACACGGGTCGTTGACCCCACGCCCGGCCAAGGCCCGTCCCGCCCGCCAGCACCCACCGAGCGGGGCGCGTCCCCCCGCACCGGCCATGGCGCACGGCGGCCGGCGGGCACGGCCGGGGTTATGTACCCACCGGCGGCGCGGCCCCCGGGGCGGTTCGGGGCGGAAACGCCGAGCCCGCGGCCTTGAGCTTGCGGCTGGGCCGGTGGTGCCGGGGGGAGGGCTGACGGCACCGGAAAGCACCGGACGGGAGACACCGGGGGTTGCGGAGACACCGGGGGTTGCGGAGACACCGCACCCCGCCCCAGAGCACCGGGGACGGCTCCGGAGCTGGAGCACGAACCTGCTGGGCACGGTTCCCGTAGCCGCCCGGACGCACGACCCCGGTTCTTCCCGCCCCGGCTCCTCCCGCAGCCCCGGTTCTCCCGGACCCGGGACACGTGTTCCGCCCCCCCGGCGCCGGTTGACCCCGTGACGCCTCCAGGCCCCGCCCCTCACGGCCCGTGACGCCTCCAGGCCCCGCCCCTCACCGCCCGTGACGACACCGCCCCTCCAGCACGTGCCGCCCGGTCCCATCCCGGTCGCCGCCGCCGCCACCGCTGCCCCGCCCCTTCTCCCCGCCGACCAATGGCGAGGCAGGAGAGCGTCACGTTTAGCATAACCCCGCCCACACAGCGAAGCGTCGCCCCGCCTCCGCGCCGGCAACCAATGGCAGCATGCCGTTGCTCCTACACATGTCCGGAAACGAGCGATACCATAGAGCGCTAGGAAAGGCAAGACTGTCTCACGGCCGCCCGCGCCGCCGCTCTCTATGGCGAGGCCTCCGCGGTACCCTACCTGCCTCCCCATCGGCTCCATCCCTGAGGCTGCTAATTGCGTGCGCCCCTTTATTGCCAAGACTGATTAACTGCGGGGGTCTCTCGGTGGAAGCCGAAGCTCAGACTGATTTTAACCAACTCCTTGCACAGCCGTCAACCCACCACCAGCAGAAAACCACAGCATCCCCTCAGTAAAGGATGAACCAGATAAATGCTACTGCCGGGCACCCAACCCTTTCCCTGCTTTATTTTCCCCTTAATCATTCGACTCATTTCAAATGCAACTACTCACATCTCCCACGCAGGAGCACCCTGTCTTTCTTCAGCCTCCATGTGATGCACCAGGCAGGGAAATCATCTCAGTGGGCCCAGGAGATGTTTAAGGGTTATACAAATGCCAAAGCATGCAGGCAAGAGCTAAAGGGCCTTTTTAAAAGCAATTAAGACCAAAAGGAGTTTACAGCTAGAAGCTGATTTTAATCAGGGTCATAAAACCCACATGCTTTCTCACACAGCCTTGAAAATTGGTTCATGGCTTTCTGCGAAGGCATGCTGAGAACAGCAGCTGGCCCTGTGCCTCCGTCTGCACCCGCTCCTCCAGGCTGTTTGTGGCAAGGACCAGGATTTCCAATGGCTTTAAATCCTGCACTTGTGCTCTGAGTCCCCAGCCTCAGCACAACACAGCCATTGCCATCCCATTGCCCACAGAGACAAGGCTGGAGGTGCAGTTCCAAAAATCAGCGTTGATATCCCCCCCAAAAAAGAGCTGATTTCAAATCTGGGGCATCATTCAAGGCAGCAATCTGGGGGGTACTGAGCACAGGGCAACAGAAATCTCCCTCTTCCCCATTAACATGTATCTGACAGGGAATAATCCACAGATTTCCCAAATCACAAGTTGTGTCGTGCTGGCTGATGGACCTACGAACACTTGCCTTTAGATGGCGCTGCGTTAAACAACATCCATGAATTCCAGCTGCGGAAAGGGGTGATGCTCCCACCATCACTCAGAAACATTTTGGGACTGATCTCTTTGCAACAGAGGAGGAGAAAGAGCATTTTGTGCTTACCCTGCTCCCTCTGAGCGGGGACACGTGAAGCTGAGATTACTCTGAACCGAAAGCACCATTATTGCATGCTCACCCCTTGCTCACTGGAGCCAGGAGCACCATTAATTTGGCACATCTAACATAATTTAGCTCTGATGCTCAATTAAGAAACTAATTATGGGGGTGAGAGGGCAGCTCTGGGGAGGGTCTGTCACCCCCAAGCCCTGGGTGGAAGAAGGTTTTTCCCTCAGCCCCACCTCAGGCACCACGGGATACCAGCAACAAAACCCAGCAATAAAGACAACGCATTTCAACATTTTAAGGCTGAATTTGCCAAAGTATTGTTCCTAGAAGGGACCGATTTATCCCAAAGTCAGGCAAAGCGCAGGCAGCAGTGACATAGCCCCTTCCCCACCATCCACCCCTTCCTTGAGCCCCTGACCACACATTTACAGCCCCATCCCACCCATCCCGGCGGCTCTCGGCTGGGAAATGGCTCAGGATGCCCCAGACACGGTGCCACATCCCCAGCTGCATCCTCCCAGTCCTGCTGCACCAGACAGGGGAATTCCTCTCCCCAGGTGTGAAAGCAGAGTGGATAAAACTAAGCCCTGGCTGCAAATAACAGGGGAGGATCCCCCTTTTTTTCTGTCCCCAGTATTGCACCACCCAGCTCTCCTCCCACAGTGGCTCTGTGCATCATTATCCACCCAAAAGCAAGACATCAGGGAGAGATGTTTCCTACGTGGTGGCTTTATGGAGGTGTGTGTCTGTGAAGTCCCCATCCTGCTAAAGCCATCCTGCGAGTCCTGGGGCCCCCTTCTCACTGGATGCCCACCAGCTCCGTGATGGGGGGAGCATGGACCATCAGCTCCTCGTATCTGCGGAGGAAGAGCCGGAGCCGGGAGGTATAGGTGTCCTCATTGTACAGCAGCTTCTTCTGCTTCAGGTACTGGGAGACGACAGGTTTGATCTGCAAAGGCAACAGCAGAGTCACCTCCCTGCGAGATGTCCAGGCATTTGTACAAGGTTTCCAGCCTGAGGCATCACAGAGATCACAGTGAGGTGCTCAGAAAACCCATCCCACATGCTCAAAATGGGGCTGGAAGCAGCAGCACCAGCTGTAGCATCTTTACCATGAAAATTAAAGGACGGTGGTTTCCAAATGCAGCAACACAGCGTTCACCCTAGTAGGACTGTGGATTAGGAGAGATGCCCTAACGAGGTTTAACGAGGGCCAGCCATGCCTGTTCATCACTTGCACCCATAGTTATCCCCACGTGTCCCCACAGCCGGCTCGGTGACAGGGCTGGAACACTGCCACCAGCTTAATTACCCCCTTCATTCCCTGCAACACACCTTTGCGGTTGCCAGTCCTACTGGCCCCATGAGCTCAGGCAAAGGGCACGACTTGAAACCCACTGGTGCTCCCGCTCCCCTTTGGCTATTTCTCGATTTTTCCCCTGACTTGAGACTGAAAATAAGTGTACAGCATTAAAGGAGTAGAGATCCATCACTGAAGGGCAGCATATGGACCTGCTCTGGGATCCCCTTGAGCCGCAGCAGTGCTCAGAACCCACGTCTGGAACACACCCCACATCTCAGAGCAACAAGTATAGGCATGACCAAAATTACAGGAGGTTTGCCTGGACGCCGGCTGAAATTTATACCAGACTGGGCGGCGCTGGAGATGCTTTCCTAAGGAAAGCGTCGGGAGGATCCCAGACTGCCAGGTGGCTGCTACGGGCTGGGATTGGGGCCAGGAAAGGAGCAGGGAGTGAAAATGGAGGAAAAAGAGGAATGAGCGTGGAGGGAGGTGGGCTGCAAAGCAGCCAGAGGTCCCTAGCATAGGGGAAACAGCACAGAGAGGCTCAGCCCCAGAAAGGGGCTTGCAGTGGGATGATGGATGGTCTTGTCCCCGTGTCACCTTCCGACATGCTTGTCTGCCCTGCGGGGCCATCTCACCTTGAGGCACATGTTGTCAGAGAGGCTGGGGAAGAGGTGATGCTCCACATGGCAGCTGATGAGCGAGTGGCCAAAGGACCAGTCGAGCAGGGCGTTGCGGGGCAGGTTGAGGACACCCAGGCTCATCAGGAGGATCCGCTTGGGTTTTCGATCGGCCGCGAACATGGGGAGGCCAATGTGCTGCAGGAGAGGCAGGTGGGGACCCTGCGGCACCTGCCACCCCTCCCCGGGTCCTTCCCAGCAGAGCAAACCACGGCTCTGGCCATGCAAGGGCATGAAGGTGACAGCCAGGCTGAGCCACATTTGGGGGTCTGGCTGCCAACCTGATGTAGCTGAAGATGTCCCTGCTCATGGCAGGGTGTTGGACTAGAGGAGCTTTGAAGGTCCCTTCCAACCCAAACTGTTCTATGAGTCTACGATCCCTGAAGTCTCTCCATCCTGGGCTTGTCTGTCCATGGAGCCACTGAGCAGCACTCAGGCTCTGTTCCACCAACCCACCCACATTTCGTGCCACCAGCCCGTCACCGTCTCAGGAGCTGCAAATGCCCAGTCCTGCAAGCCACCACAGAGGACATCACACCTCCAGCCCTTTGTACCCATCTGCCCTGACATTCTCCCAGGGCCACCACTGTCCACTCCAGCACGACCCTCCCCGTGACACTGGCACAAGGGAGATGACAACCGCGGCCGCTCGCCTTGAGCTGACACCAGCTCCAACCAGCAGCCTCAGGGCTGTGTCACCAGCACCGCGTGGTGGCTGGCCTGTCCCCAGCACCACCGGGACATCTCAGAGCTTCAGGTCTCTACCTGGAATATGTTGACGTGGATGAAAGGATGGGCCAGGAGGGAGCGGGTGAGCAGCATGCAGAGCAGGGCGGACCACAGCGACTGGAAGCCCGAGACGTGGAGCAGCAGCCAGTAATGGCAGTAAAGACCCAGAAACATGCAGCAGAGGGTCCGGAGAGCTGCTTTCCACTCCACGTTCCTCAACAAATCTAGGCGAGGAAGAAGAGACAGCACTTGGGAGAGGTGCTGGTGCTTCCCCACCACTGCTGCTCCTACAGCCCACCCCATCTGATCCCATCCCATTCTTCATCTCCCTTTCTCCATCTTCCAGGTTGGCCCAAGCCCCCCAGCCCTGCTGACCTGCCGGTTTTTGGCTTTGGGGCCCGGAGCCCCCCCCAGGGCAGCACCCTGTGGGCTGCAGTCCCATCAGCAGGTCCAGCTTAGCATTGTCACACGGGGACTTGGCTGCATCTTCATTTCTTACAACTCACCAAGGCACTGTCTGCACCTTTGGCGTTGCCCAGAGCTGTCATTCAGGCTGGGCTTCCTCAGCCTCTTACCATTTTCTCGGCTCTTGTCCCTGATCTTTTCCTGGCACCATTATTTCCCCTGAGCCACCACTTTGCCGGCCCGAGCTCATTGTGTCCCAATCCCCACACCCCCACCCCATACACAGTCATCAAATGCACCCTGTGTGATGCCCTGACCAGTCAGAGACCTACATGTGATGCTGAACCCTGCTACAGCCAAGGGTCTGAAATAAAGGAGAGCAAATTTGGGGCACTCCAGGCTCATGATGGCTTTTGCCAGAGCTTTCAGCACCCGACACAGGAAAATGTGAAAAATGTGAAGTGTTTTCCAAGCACCAGCAGGAAGGAGAGATGCAGCAGATGCCCTCCCAGAGCACATACATCACCGCCTGCCTTTGGTGCAGCTCTGGTATAGTTGATATGATGCCTCCAAACAAAGCGGGACCCTTTGGTGGGGTGAGACCTGGACAGGAACCAGCTCACCATACCCAGCACCACACCTACCCAGTGCAACCAGGGGGGTTAGGATGGGCACTGCGAGAGGCGCGATGAACATGTAGACGTAGCGGTTCAGGAAAGGAAGCTTCCAGCTGCTGGAGTCCCCCAGGCCGATGACATTGGTGTAGCCGTGGTGGATCTTCACGTGGTTGTAAGTGGCTTGCTCAGCCGTGAAAGCTGAGCAGAGCTGGGAGGGAAGAGAAAGAGGAGGCAATGGCATAAGCAGCAGCACCAGAGTCGGGCACTGCCTGGCTTGAACTCACAGGAGAGGGTGTTCTGCACCCAGAAAGAAGCACCCAGGGGAGATGTTGGATCTGTCTTGTTCTCAGGTGGTTATTTCTGAATCATAGAATGGTTTGGGTTAGAAGGGACCTTCATAGCTCACCCAGTGCCACCCCTGCCATGAGCAGGGACATCTGCACCAGCTCAGGTTGCTCAGAGCCCCGTCCAGCCTGGCCCGGGATGTCTCCAGGGATGGGGCATCCACCACTGCTCTGGGCAACCTGGGCCAGGCTCTCACCACCCTCATTGTAAATAATTGCTTCCTCAAGGGCTTGGGGTGCTGGCAAGGTACTGATGGGGCTTTTGGGGGAGCCGTGACCCAAACCCCACTGCCCCGCTCACCTCAATGAAGAAGACAGCCCACACTTTGCCCCAGGACTTGGACTCGGTCAAGGCATTGTGGCTGGCCAGGTGGCTGCCCTTCACAGTCAGGGTGTGATGCACCACACCAAGGGTGAGGACACCCGCCAGGAAAGGGATGGCCTGGGCTGACCGCAAGCACAGGAACCCTGTGGAGAAACCAGATGGGCAGGAGCTCCTCCACCCACACGTGCTGCAGCCCTCTGAGCCAGGCTTGAGGTGTTGCTACACCCAAACATGCCAGCCGCTGCCCTAAACCTGTTTTTTCAGACATAGTTGAAGGTATTTAAACTGTCTGAGCCAGAGCGCTTCCCTCCTGCACAGCTGGACAAGCCACGGTCCCCATCAAGCTGAAGGTTTGGTCATATCCAGTTGCGATGGCACCAGGCACTGCTGGTGCCAGGTCCCCTCCCACAGCTCCAGCTGGGATCCCACTGTGGACAAACACGACCCTGCCAGGATTTCAGCATCCCCAGGAGTTCAAAAGCAAGAGGAGGTACCAGCCGCAGCTTTCCAAACACGCTGCCAGAGCCTCGTGCTCAACCGTGTCCCTCTGCACCTGCCACGGCCGGGGCCATTGTCACCAAAACCGCCAGGATTTCCCTGCCCCGTGGCAGGACATGGATGGGGCACATCACTCCCTGTCCTGCCCTGTGCCCATCTGCCCAGGCACTGTCCCATCACCTCAGATGCCATCATCGCCTCACCCCAGGTTGTACCCTGGGTGTCACTGTCACCCGCTACAGGCTTCCAAAGGGGTCAGGGTGCCCCACGGCATGGGATGAAGGGGTTATTGCAGCTTTGTTACGGGCTTAATAAGCCGCTAATAGGCTTCCAGCACAAAGTTCCAGCACTGCAAAAGCCACGAGGAGACAGTGGGACCCCCCCAAGACACCCTTGGCCACAGCTTGTTGGAGGGGCTGAGCCGAGTTACCTGCCGGGAGCAGGAGGAAGCTGCCGGTGAGGATGCTGATGTCCACGCCGTGCCGCTCCCACCAGCTGCTGCTCCTCACCACCTTCTGCACCAGCTCCGAGAGCTCGGCCATCAGGGCTTCCTCCTGCCGCGGCGGGGCTCCCCCGGGCGCCACGTCCCCGTCACCCAGCGCTGGCCCCGGCTCCCAGCCCTCTGCTGTCACCTCCATCCTGCTGCCATCAGGCGCTGGGGGGTCCCCTGTCCCCTCAGGCTGCGGGGTACCGCTGACCTTGCCATCGACCCGCTGTCCTCTCCACCTCACGGGGTCCCCGTCCTCCAGTGGCATCTCCCTGCAGAGCAAAGGCCACGCAGATGACACCCCCAGCGTAGAGGAGCACCCGCAGCATCCCCGACCCCAGGCGAAGGACACGGGAAGGGCAGCGATGGAAGAAAAAAAAAAAAAAAAAAATCAATAAACAACCCGAGAACGACGCAGCCAGCGGGGACACCAGCAAAGCCACCCAACCTCCCCCGCTGGGGTCACCCCGGCCACCGCAGCCCCCTGCTCACGCCGCTGCGGTGGCTCTCCCGGCGGCGGCCGCGTCGGGGCGGCCGGGCAGACCGTGCAGCACCGCACACCGGGGCCGAGCAGCCGGGATTTGGAGAAGGGAGGAGCAAGGGAGGACGGGGGGGAGGGCGAATGCAGATTAAGCGATGGCAGTAATCCGCCTCTGCAACCCATGGCGGGGCGGTGGGGAGGACGCTCGGGGGCAGCGAAGGAGGGAAGGAGCAGAAAAAAGATGGAGAGAGGCGGTGGAAAGGCTGGAGGGGAAAGAGCGCCAGAAATAGCCCCGAGAAACCCAAGCGGAGCATTGAGGACGGGGATAAGGTTTCGCTTGAGCTGGGGAGCGGGAGCAAACACTGCCCGCTCTCCCGGGGAAGCGGTTTTGGGGAGGAAAACGGCGTTTTTCACAGCAAGGAGTGGGGCTGCGGGAAGGAGGGGGCAGCACATGGCCACGCAGCGGCCTGAGCCTGAATACACTGCTGCTGCTCAGCACCCTCCTGTGCTGGCGGGGGGACACCCGCCGGGAACCAGGTCAGAACCAGGTCACCCCAAAGATGTGCTCAGCAGCCGTGGCACCCGGCCCTGACGCATACAGCATCCCTCTTCTCTTCTGGGCTGTTTTCAAGAGTTTTGTAACACCATCCTCCCTCTTCAATTGCTGCTTTCTGACTAATCACCCACAGTACAGGCACCCCCAAAAGCTTTGGGGATGCCTGTGCACAGACCGAGATCCATTTCTTTATGGAAGGCAGCTAAAAACATGTCACTTCTCACCAAGGTGCTGGATTTCTTCCGGTTTTGTTATTTCTCCTTAAAAAAACCCTGAATCAGCTCGACTAAAAGGTACTGATCCACCAAAGCCTTGATGGACGCTGACATTTAGCAAACCCATGGACAAGGCAGGTTTGCTATGCCCATCTCAGGGTTACCCGGGCCCCAAACTGGGACAGGCTCAGTGCCTCCAGCAACAGCACATCCCTGCAGTGACCTGCAGGGAAGCAAACCTTGCACCCAAGTTGCACTAAGTCCCAGGAGGGAAAAAAAAAAAAAAAAAAAAGGAATAATAGAATAAATAATGAAATAAAAAATAAAGATATTAAAAAGAATAAAAATAAACAAATCACACCTACTGCAAAAGGGGCAGAGCCGAGGGTGCGTGAGAGACCTGCTGAGGTTTCAGTCGTGCTGTAAGAGCTGGTATTACAAAAGATCATTTCCAGAGCCAGGGACACTGAGGAATTAAAGCAGCATCTGAAGCCCAGTGAGCTGCAGGGCTGGCAGGTCAGTGATTCAGCCTGATATGCAGCACAGATTTCGTCACCCTCTCGTTAGCAAGAGAAGCCTGTGGCCAGGAGAGCACCCATGGGTGCTGCTGGGCCAGGGGGAGGTGGGCGTCAGACCCAAAGGGTGCACGGGGTGGGGCTGCTGGGTCTGCTCCTGGATGATGTCTTCCTCACCTTTATCACACCCGGGATGTCACCGCGAGGGACAGTGACAAAGCCCTGCTCGGAGGATGCCGATTGGTGGGTCCAAAGGTGAGCGGTGGTGGATTTGCCATTGCACAAGAGCAGAACGGGGCAGAACTGGTTACGTGGCAGCGGAGAAGGTGGGGATCAGTCCCATGCCCAGGACCAACACAAGCCATCAGGATCCCACTGCAGCCGGTGTGTGGCATCATTTGGTCCCATGCCACTGCTGGGACCAGGGACCACCTGGGAGAAGAGAAGAAATAGCGGGAAGAAAACCACATGGGAGAGGCTGAGTTTTGGCTTCTGGGGAAAGTGTCAAACCCAAAAGAGCCTCTTGCTTCAAGCTGGGATTCACAATGCCCACGAATGAGGAGTGGCTGTGAGGAGAGTCTGCAAAGCTGTAAGGAGGGCCAGAAAATTCAGGGTTGTAGCCCTAGATCTTCTTCCTTGCTGCCTTGGAGAATTTCATTTTAAAAATAAACTTTTAAACCCCAGTTTACATCTGATTTTGCACCAGGCCAAGCCATGCAATCCTACTGACCCCACAGAGATTTTAGGGATGAAAGCAAATGCTGACTTGGCCCTTGCACCGTGGACGCAAACACCTCCAATTTAGCAGGAAAAACACATTAAAGACTCAGAAATCCTTCGGCACAGCGGGACAGCTGGAGGGGATCAGTGTAATCCCCGCAACAGGGAGCTCTTGCTGACAGCTGCCAACCCCAGAGCAGTGCCAGGGTCCGGCAGACGGACCCCGCTGCCTCCGCCAGGCCCCAGGATCATGCACCCACTGCAGCCCCCAAAGGGGCCGTTTCCAGCCCCAAATCCAGGAGCTGTTTGCAAAAGTTGCGGTATTTGTGCCCCAGGGCTGTGGTGGTGGGTAGAGCCCCCTTGGCAGCCCCTCCATCCCTATGGCCACCCTGCAGACCCTCCTCCTCCTCTGGGGAGGAAGGAGCAGGCTGCAGGGGCTGGCAATGAGGCACTATCAGCACCCCCAGCTGCTGCAGCCAGATACCCCCAAACAACTCTTCCCCCAGCATCAATAGGGCTGCAGAGATTTGCTTTTTTAATACTTGTGTTTGGGTGGGGTTTCCTCTCCTCTCTTCCACACCAAGCACATTTGGGTAATTAACTTAATGAGGGACTAATTACTGCCATCCCCTTCTCAGCAGAGAAAGCTTAAGCTCCATCCTATTTTCCTCTTGGGGTCTGGCAGAGCCACAGGGCTCTCAAGAAGGAGAAAATTATTATTTGTGGCGTTTGATACCCCAGCCCTCTCTCTGAGGTCGAGGGCTGAGCAAGGAGCTCCATCTGCAGGCAAAGCCCTGTCGCTGTCACCCCCAAAGCAGCTCCGTCCCCCCTCATTCAGGCCCTGGCACAAGGGGGTTTGGCACATCTCGGGCTCTGCAGCCAAGCGGCTCCTACAGCTGCTGCCAAGGAGGAGCTCAGCACCCACACCCACCCACCCCGGGGGTGCCCCATAGTGCACCCCAAACCTTCCATCCCTGGGGCTGTGAGTGAGGACAGAGCGCAGGACGAGCTTGGGAGCCTCGGGGCTGGCACCAGAGGGAGTTGCAGCTCTGTGCCACGGCTGCTCTCACTGTCATTTTGCCAAAAGCTCGAGGGTGCTCAGCCCTTGGGGGCTGGTGGGCTCCCAAAAGGTAAGACCCGGGTTGATCGGTGCACCAGGGCAAAGAGTTCTTGGTGGGTGCTGTGGGTGGCACAGCCACTGAACCCCATCCCACAGGGTGCAAAGTTCCTTCCCAGGGACCCAGACCCTGGACACAGCCACAGCACCTCCTCAGGGTCCCCGTCACAGCGGTGCCAGGCTGGGAGGGCGCTGGCAGGGACGGCAAGATGCCGGTTCCGTCTGGGGCTGTTTGGTAGTCCACAGGCTCCCAGCCCTGCCAGGACGTGGCAAGGCCATGCTTTTGACCTTGAATAAATACCACTCCGGGACGCCTCGCTGTTTGCAGGGCACAAACGGCCACTTCAGGTGATGGAAAACTTCCCGCACATATTCAGCAGCTCCGGGAAGAAACTGGATCCCAGTGCCGGCTAATCTGGCCGATCTGTTTGCACCAGCTGGTGTGGTACACATCGGACGGCGGTGAGATGGGGCAGGCAAAGCCGTGCTGCCCTGTCCTGGGTCATGCACGGGCTACTGGGGAGGCACCACAGATGGAAACCAGTGGTCTCATCCGGGCTCTGTGTTGGTCTGATGCTGCCCGGGCACCTCAGGAGGAAAGCAGCCGAATGGCATTGCCCCACGAAGGGCATTGCCCAGCCAGAAAGGGGGTGCAAGCCCCATGCCCCAATGTCATTCACACCACCTTTGCATTGCTGCCATATCTTCTTTGTCCCTGTTCGACCCACAGATGGGCTCTGGGGAGGTCACACGTGGGGAATTGCTCTGCAAAACCTCAACGATGTTCAACCCGGGGTGAGAAGAGCTGGGATTTACCTGCCGGCAGCAGCTGGGTATGGAGATGTCACCTGAGCTCCTCGGTGCTGTAAGGTTTAGTGGCCACATGTCACAGCAGGACCTGAGCCCTCCCAGCTCCCGGGTTGGGACAGTGGTCCTGCAAGTCCTTTACAGGCTGGTGCACTACAGGGACACGACCATGAGCATCCTCGTTTGCAGAGCAGGGCCGGACCGTGGCACAGCATCCACGCCATGGGACTGCCTGTGCAGAATGGCAGGATCTTCCTCGCACGGGATCAGACACGTGCCTTGTATCGGCTGTGCTGTGGAGGGGAACGCAACTGCCTTCCTTCTCCTCAGCAGCCATCTGCAAACATGAGAACCCCAAATCTCAGGGACAAGCCCAGGGTGTAAGTCCAGGCTGCAGGGCCAGGTGAGACCCACAGCAGTGGGTGCAGGAGGTTTACTCAAAGACTATTGCATGTGAAAATCAAACATAGCACAAAACTCATCCCCGAGCCCTCAGACATCCCTTCCCAGGGCTTGAAATAACAGCACCAAAACCCATCCCTGCCCACAAGCACCCCAAATCCCCCCAGGGACTCACTGAGTAACCACCACCAGCCCTTTTGGCCACCACCACCAGAAAATCCTGATACCTACCCAGCCTGCGTTTTCAGTTTTATATATCAGCAGTGAATAAAACAGTTGTCATCTTCCCTCTGCTCCAGCCCAGCTTAATTTCCAAAGCCTGGCAGGAGGTGTCAACTAATCACAGACTTCCTCCACTTAGCAGCTCCGAGAAGGTAATCACTGGTTTGGGTGCATCGGCTCTTGCCCCGACCGAAACTGCTTGCCCCCACCCCTCGGTCCCTGGCGTCACCGCCTGGCCAGGTGTTACCTAATGCGGGCACACGGCAGGGATGCTGCGGGCTCTGTTTCGCTTTGCTTCTAAAATGCCAAGCCTGCCACTGGCGGTGACACGAAATGATGGCCGAGCCCTCTCGCCCACTGGCCTGGGAGCTCTTTTGTGACCTTGGAGGCCTGCGGGGTCCCAGCCTGGTGACAATGGGCCCTAAGAGGAAACCGGTGTTGGTCCAGCGCTGGTCGTCAGACAGCAATCAGAAAGGTGCTCCCGGGTACAACACTGCACCTCCACTTCTCAAAAAATAAATACAATTTTCCTTGTAACCACAGCACTGACCAACCCCAGATCCCCCTCCTGCTGTCTGGTGCCCTTCCAGTCCCCAAGCCACCGGCACCAGCCACACACGTGTCCCCACAGGCAGGCACCCAGCCCGGCAGCTCCTGGCAGCCGCCCACACGAAACTTTTACCGCTCAGCACAAGCTGGGTAACTCCAGGCTTCATCCTCTGCCCTCTCTAGTAAAGAGGGACATTTCCAGCCTCCCCAGCACATGGAGAGAGGACAAGGACCCCAGCGAGGTTGTGCCGGGGATGTCGTTACCCAGCACTTGCTGAAGAACGACCATTTGCTGGGGCAGCTCAGCACCGCTGGCCACAGCTGCTTTTTGGGGCCAGGTGTCCCTGCCAGTTCCCTCCCACACCTTTGTGGGCCAGAAGGGAAAGGCGTTGGGAAGGAAGGTAAGTCTTGGGGCCAAGACCCTCTTGGCTTCTTCCCCAGGAGTATTTGGACACGCTCTGGTGGGGTCACTGCTTTTGCCCAGCGTAAGAAACCAGAGCTAAGCTGGGTGCAGACCAGTAACTGCGTCTTGGCTCCACTGGTGCTCTTTGTGGGATCAGGCGATGTTGTATTCACAGAAACCAGGGATTCCTGCAAGACAGAAAGCTCTCTGCTCATTAAGAAGCCCATGCACAGCTTTAATTAGCAATAGGAGGGGGCTGCACGATGCTACCCCTACACATGGGATGGGCACTGCCCTCCACCACGCACAGGACCTGGCACGGTGGGTCGGTGCCACCCTGGGTGCAAACAGGAACGGGTGCTGCAGTCCTGGGCAGGTGCCTGATCGCGCACCACTCCAGCCAGGGGCAAAGCGAGGGCAGCCGGGGCCGTGACGCACCTGCCGTGCCCGGGAGGCAGCGCCTGGACAGGAGTGAGCTGCCTGGCCGGGCTGGGAAGCCAAAGTGCTGTGTCACTCCTTTGGGCTGGAAATTTGGTCTGGAGCCAAAGGGCTGCCCGATTCCAGCCGGACTCCAAGAATTCACCCCCACCTCGCCAGGTCTCGCACACCTGTAACCTATTCCCTGTTTTCAGCTGCGGCGGGGATGCAATGGCCAAGCCGAGGGGCTGGGGAGGGGGTTTGCCGTCCCAGCTCCAACTGACAAAGATGGGCTCCATCTCCCTGCCAGGCCTGGGGACACATCCAGCCAATACCCCACGTGTTCCCCCTGTCCCTGTGCCCCCAGGCCTGGGCAAGGGTGACTGAGTTTTGGAGGTTGAACTGCCCCGAGTCCACCACCCCAGGGAAATGCCCACCCTTCCCGGTGGGCACGGGCAGCCCCCCGGAGCCCTACCGAACCTGTCGCCACACCAAGGGCAGTTTTTGTTTCTTCTTCAAGGCGAGAGCCCAGATGCTCCCTGCCAGCCAGAGGGATAACTCACACACTGCCTGGCAGCGATTTCATCAGCGCAGCCGGACCCATAAAACCAGTTAGCTTGGAAAAACAGGGACTCTTCTAATGATACCTTTGGAGCTCTGGATCTCAGTCCACCAAGGGAATATCTGCAGGAGTCCGGAGGAGGTTGCGGGTCAGCTCCGGCTGGCACACGACTGCATCCCCAGTCCTGCCAATAGCACCAGATGAAGGAGCTGTCCTCCATTCCCAGTGGCCAAAAACCGGCATGTTGCAACCTCCTAGGAAAACACAAACAATGGGAAAACTAATAATCCTGCAACCAGTTTTGCCACAAAAGCAAAATCTCCCCAGCCCCATTCCTCCAGCTTTCTCCCTCCCACCATGAGCCGTTGCAGGCAAATCCAAGGTGCTGCTCCTTAATCCCAGCCCAGGGAAGCAGGAGCCACCCTGACCCATGAAACCCCACCAGTGCGCTTTATTACTGATTTCAGCAAGGCCCCACTGGGTTCGGGATCAGCGGCAGCCAGAGCTTGCCGGTGGGAGGACAAAGTGGGGCAAACCAAGAGGGAAGAGGTCCATGAAAAAAAGTAAGGTTTAGAATAGAAACCACATTAGGGAAAAACTGTGGGAGGTAGGATCTGTTGCAGCAAGCAGAGTGGGCTGCTACTGCCAGCCCGGGGGACGTGAGGGTCTCTGAGCCATCCTCAGCATCCTCACCAAGTCTGCAGGATTGCCAGTCCTACAATTTTGGGAATTACTGGGCTAGAGAGAGCAGGGCGGGAGGGGCCGCAGGAATGAGCCTCGGTGCAAAATGAACAAGAGCTCAGCCCTAAAAACATCCCTTCATCCTGCAAGGGCTCTTTTGGTCCATCACATGGCCAGTGTTTGGGACTGCTCCTCCGGAGGGTCGTTGCTGCCCCAGGAGAGCCGCATCGGGGGCAGCCGGGCAGAGACTCAGCAGGAACAGAGACTCAGCTGTTCTGCAGAAAAAGTATAGGTTTTTTTTCTTTCTTCCTGAATGGGAAAAGAACAATCAACAATGAGCCAAGCTTGGCGCAAGGTGAGATAAGACTGATCTCTTGCGGAGGCAGGACGAGCGTCACTGGGTACTTGGCACAGCCCGGAGAGTTATCCCAAAATGCGCAGAGGGTTCATGAGGTGCCACCGGCACCACCCCAGCACCTGCCAACCCAGGGAGCCCATGGGTGGCCAGATCTCTGGCAAAAGCAGGAGCCGTCCCACGGCCACGTCCCTGGCTGGGACACAGCCAGCCGGTGCCATACACGGTTACGGCAGGGAGCTGATAGCGGGATTTACGGAGCGAGGCCAGAGGCGGTTCTGGGAATAGCCCCGCTGCCCGGTACGAGCCTGTTTACCCAGCAGGATGTCGCCTTCCGGCGCATGGCACAGGTGATGCCCCCGGAAAACCGGGCGATTTTCTGGGAGAGGGGGGTGACTAAGAGTCGTGTTTTGTTGGAAAAAGGGGTGAAACCAACCTCCTTGGAGCTGATAGGAAGTCTCCTTGGAGCACCCATGATTCAGACTGTACATGGACCAATGGCTTTGCCCAGCCTACGGACCACTTGTCACTCAGGATTTCACTCCACCTGCTCCAGACAGGGAGAAAACCTGGTCAAAACCATATCAGCTGTGTCAAGAAACATCTCCATAACCTCCATTTTCCCCATACTGCAGGTCTTCCTTTCCCATAGGGAAAAGTTCTGTGGCCAACAAAATTACTCCTCCAGAAGACAAGTCCACAGCGATATCATGAGTTGGTTCCCATGCCCAGCCCCTACCCCACTGAAGCACTGGGCACATTGTTCTCAGCTGGTGGGGAGGACATCTGAGGAGAGATGGCAAGTGCTGCCAGATCCTGCTCTTTTACTTGCCAGATAATCTGGGGGGAAAAACAGTGGAAAAAGCTGCTTTTGTTTAGCTTTCAGTCCCAACACGGCCTTATCCTGCTGTCAGGGCTGGGACAGCTCTTGGATGGTGAAAAAGGGAGCTTATGGTTCCCTTCAGAGAGGAATGCGCCCATCCCATGTCACCCTCGTGTCTGCAGGATGCCCGAGGACCTGCTCATCCCCACCGCCATGGAAAACCACCACCTCGTGCAGGGTCAAACCAGCCCCAGCTCAGGGACAGTGTCCCTGGCCACGGGGCTGGTGCTTCCCGGGGAAAGGCAGCTGGAGCACGTGGCGCTGCTGCCCGCGGAGCCGAGCACAGCCCCGGGCTGGTGAGTAACGCCTCCGCACGGCCGCCTCGAATGCCGGGGCTTGATCCATCGCCCGGTGCCGGCGGGCGAGGAGGCGTGCTACTCCGCTGGCACACAGGGGGCCTGCTCAGCACCTCCAAAATGCCTCCCAGGGAAGGTCAGGGAGCTTCTCCCTGCTCCTGCGAACGGGGCTGACCCAGCTCAGCATCATGTCCCAGCACCATCCCGCCTCCCTTTGCTCTTCTGTGCCCTCTCCTACCCACTCCATGCAAGTCGTCCCCCTGTCCTCCTCTTGCCATGGCCCCTGCGCCACCAGCCAGGGAACCTGCTGCCCTCCACCCCAACCACGGCTCTTGGGCACCACCAGACCATCTTCACCCCTTCTCCAGGTTGGCTTTTACTCCTCTGTGGGTGCTGCCCAGCCCTGCCGTGCTCCTTCAGGAAGCCCAAGCATCCCTCTGGGTACCGCTCCAGAGTGCCACTGCCACCTGGGGCTTTCATGAGGGACATCCATCATGGGGCGGGGGACTGGGCCATCCTCATTCCTGCAGGCGTTATCCCAGAGCATGGCTCCGGTCACAGAGACGGCACCCTGCCCGTGCGGGATTGTATAACCTCTTACATCAGGCAGCACTGGGCTGAGGCCAAGCCGGCTCCTGCTTCTCTCCCTGCCTATGCTGGCCCAGCTCCACAGCCGGTCCTGGGTCCCCAAGCTATAGGGTCCCACTCCCCAGGGATCCCCATACCCACTGGGTGCCCCATGGGCCCCTCTGCCCAGCAACTTTCCCATGGGGATACCGGCAGGTGCTGTCACCTGGTCCCCGCTGTGACCCAAGGATGCTCGTCCTCCACCTCGGGACCCTTTGGGACGCAGTCCTGCTTCACACAGAGCAGCCTTTGCTGTTGTCTGTGAAAGCAACAAAGATAAAAAAAAGATGGCTTTATGCTTCTTCAAGGGAAGAAGAGGCTAAATAGAGCCAGGGCTGCACCCGGCTGGCAGCAGGGACAAGCCCAGCACAGCCCGACGGGTGCCCAAAAGCCTCCACATCCCCAGCTGCCCCTGGCCTGCTTTCCAAACCCAGCCGGCCAGGTTTTGGGGTGCTGGAGGGGTGCCAAAGCACCAGGGCAGCAGGGTGAAGGCATTCCTGGGCAGGACACTGTGCCAAGAACAGCACGCGCCGCTCGTCTCCCCTTCTCAGCCCCCAAAACATGAGGAAAACCCCTGGGGAGATGTTGTCTGTGGGTAAAACCAGCGGCCAGCTCGTGGTTGCCTGTCAGTGCCCTCGAGGGCTGCGCAGCACCTGCGAAACCCACAGCCGGGGTCTGCACAGCCCTGGGCACGGGTGGCCGAGCCCACGCACTGCTGCCGAGCACACACTGTGGCCCCTCGGGCGTCACCCGTGGGTTGCAAAGTGCCGCAGGGCTGGCTTTGGTGCTGGGTGCTCTTATGTAAGGAAGCGGGAGAGAGGCTGGGGATGAGTCCAGCTTTATAGGTCAGAAAATGGAGGTGCGGGGCAGTCAAGGGATTGGGCTGGGGCAGCCGTGAGTCAGTGGCAAAGGAGGGACCGGCTCTGCGGAGGCTTTATTAGCTGATGAGGGGTGGAGCAAAGCTCCACAGACAGGCGAGGAGCCACAGCATTGACCCAGTGGGGTCCCGCTGTCCCACACGACGCGTCCCCCAGCACCCCGACCCACCGGTGATGCAGCCCCAGCCCCACTCCTCCTCCTCCTCGCCGTGCCCCTGAGCGGGGGCCAAGCCGCTCGTCTGCCTCCGCAGCCCCGAACTTGCCCGCGGCGCAGCCAGGACGGCGGTGATGGAGCAAGGTCAGTGAAACTGGTTTCTCCTCCTTGGTCCCTGGAGCAGGCAGGCTGGGGAGCTCAGACTTGTTGACAGCGGCTCTCGTTAGCTCGGTTAATGAGCGGGGCTGAGGGCTGGAGTCTCCGCTCCAGAGGTAGCGGCTGGGATGGGGCCATGGTCACCCTGTGCATCTCCCCATCCCTCCCTGGGCAGACGGCCCCGCTGCTCAGCTCAGTCTTCCCTGGCCCCACAGGAGCCCCCCTGCCCCAGCAGGTGAGCTCCAAAATGCCAGGGGGGCTGGGGCAGCTGAAATAATGAGTGTTTGCATGGGAACTCTGCTGTGCTGGTGAGCCAGAGGTGTTTGGGGGCAGCAGCTCAGGGTGCTGGCCCGATAGCCAAGCAGTCGATCAAAGCTCAAGGGTTGTTTGTAGCTGTGGAGAAGGGCCAAGCTGGGGGGTTGTCACAGCTGAGGGAAGAGGCAGCATCCAGGCCAGGTGCCAGGATCTTTCCTCTGCCCTGTTTGGGCCTTTCACCATCTCATTGCGGCTCCCATGTGCTTCTTGCACTGCCCGTGGCTGATGGCACCACACAGCAGGGATGGGGAAATGTGGAGGGCGGCCACCCATCCCGTCCATGGGTGCGTTCCCAAAACGCAGCCAGAGAACCTGGGGGCAACATCCCGGGGGGTGAGCATGGGCAAGCATCCCCACTGCCAGTGCTGCATTTTGCCGTGACACGGCCATGCCAAGCCAAGCTCTGCCGCTTCCCAAGGGTGGGATAATGGGTCAGGAACAGAGTGATGTTGTGACAGCCAGATCTGTACCCGGCACCTCCCCAGAGAAATCCATCCCCACCAGGGCTTAAACGCTTGTGTAGGACTTACTACCTGGTTTTACATGGTTTCTGTGCGGATCACCCCTTGCAGCCCTGTACTTGCTGCTCCCAATGTGGTCTTGTGGTGGGTTGGGTGGTCCAGCCTTTGCCTGGGTGTCTCCTCCAGTGACAGATGCTCCTGGTCCCACTGGGACCTTTGGGGCTGGGTGGCTCTGCTGGCTTTGGGGAGCACTGTTGAGTTGGAGCTCAGTGTCCTGCAGCAGGAAAAGAGAGTTGTTGTCAAAGTGTGTCCTCAAAAGTTAAAGCTCAGAAAAAGATCATTGGACAGGAGCAGCAGGAAGGTTGTCCCTGTTCCTCTGAAAAAGCAGGAGACTGGAAGATAGTGAAGAAATCCAGGATCACCGCCTGCTCTCAGAGCTGTCCTGGGGTCCAGGCTGGCAGCGTGGGGCTGTGCCAGGTGCAGGAGTCCCCAGTGCCATGGGAGAGGAGGTTTGGGCTGTCCAGGGCACCTGTCCTGCAGCGCTGGTGTTTGTCCAGCTGACAGAATGGTCTCAGCGAGCAGCGCTCCGAGGTGCCGGTGCCAATTTGTCCCAGCTATGTGCAGCGTCCCACCCGCAGTCACCTCTGGGACCTGTGTGCCCCCCATCGAGGCGGTCCCTTGGTCAGGCAGGAGATGCCCTGTTGCTGGGGCTGCGCAGGGCCGCTCGGTGCCCTCACCCCGGCACAGGGCCAGCTCCATCGCTGGCGTCGAAGTCAAGGTCTCCTAAAACACAGTGCCCGGTAGCTTCGGCATCCCCAGCAGCAGTGTCGGGCATGATCCTGTCCTCACTGCTGGCCTCAGGGTCATGCCAGGGTGAGCCAGGAGCCTGGTGTCACAATGAACAGGGGTGTTTGGCAGCTGGAGACAAAGATCAGGCAGAGCCTGTGCTTGAAGCGCAATTATCCCCAGCAGCACTGCCAGTGCTCAGTGGGATGAATCCAGACCAACACCTTGAACCTGACCACGGCCACATCTTTACCCCAACCTAAAGGTCCCCCCAGCCTGAAGTCCCCCGCTATTAGCCCTCTCTCTATGCTGTTGGTACAGGAGCTTGGGAGAAGACATTTGGCTTTTCCAGCTCCGGGTGACCCCATAGCTCCCCCATTAGCCCCCAGCTCACCGAGTCTGAGTTCTGAGGGACCCTAAAGTTTCTCATAGTGGGAGCATTTCCTTACATGCTTCTGCAGAAACAGCTCCATACCCCTGCAGAGGCTGGAAAAGGTTATTGTAGCCACAACCCCACAATTACAGAGTAAACCTGCACTCTGACCCTGCACGGAGCCCCATGGGAGGTGCTGCCCTGCTCCTGACCCTCGTTCAGCGACAGTCAGGGAGTTTAGCTCAACACCCAGGAGGGAGCATCTCCCTACGCCGCACCTAGAGCGAAGAGCCTGCCTGCTCCAGGCCAAAGGCAGACAGGTCTAGGGCACCAGTGATGCCCCAGACCTTGCTCCCCACTAGGGATGCTCAGTGCTGTCTGTGAGTGCATCCCCGTGCTCCTCTGGCCACTCTGGCTGAGAGCAAGCCAGGGTGATGGGTACCAGGATGATGGGTACTGGGGAGCTCACTCTGACCGCAGACACTTGGTGGCAGCATCCCCAGCGTTGCACGATATTTTGCTAACATTTATGAATTGCATAGAGCAGACTTAGAAAATAATCCACCCTGATAATACCTGGAGCCAGCATTAAAAGAAAACAACACTCCACTTCTCACACTTCCCCAGCCCACTCTTGCTCAGGGAGGACACTCTGAGCTGTGTCCACGTTGCTGCCTTTCGGGGCACTTTGATTATGGGAACTGCCGCGGAGGGTCCCAAAAGCTGTTGCAAAGCCCCTGCAAGGTGCAGCACCCAACCCCAGCTGTATCAGCACTACATCCAGCTCTGCGCTTGGCTGCCGGGGGCAAAGCCAGGGTGTGCCGTGGGTATTCTGCATGGAAGTCCTTCCCCTCGCCTCCATCCTGGCCTCCACCTTCCTGCAGCCACGTGTTACTCAGCCGCTCTGCCAGGAAGTGAATCCCCAGCAGGATGGGCAGGAAATAGTTAGGCAAGTGACGTGCAATGGCCCGTGCTGGCCTGGCAGGTCCCAGACCCCAGCATCACCCTCCAGTGTGGGCACCATGACTGTCAGCAGCTCTGGGTGAGGCTGGAGGAGCATCAAGCTGAACTGAGGACGAGGTGCTCCAGCCCATGGAATATGCCTCCCTGTGGTCCCCTCTGCCCGTAGGACCTACCTGGTGTCCTGAGCCATGTCCTTTCTCAGTTCCCATGCCAGCCCCATGTCCCATGCAAGGGGAATAGCTGATAACTCCGGTGCTGCAGCAGCCTGGGGGAAGCAGCCGTGTCCCCTGGGCTGGCCAAGGTCCCCAGCAGCCAAGCAGGGATGCTGCAACACTCACTCAATATCTGCAAACCCACATCTCCAACACCACTGCTGCACATACTCGTTCACCCCCAAAAACCTCCCCTGCCTTCTCCCTCCTCCAGAGCACGGTCTGGGGGCCGAGCCACCTCCTAAGGACAGGGAGATGAAAGCATCTGAGTGACAGTGAGCGCCAACACATCCTCCTTGCAGCTGCCACACAAGGATAAGGGCAGAGCCTGTGAATTGGCATCACTTTCACAAGCGATGCTCCTCCACTTGAGGAGCCAGGGTTGTCCAACTTGAGGATGGGGTGTCCATGCTGTCACCAGACCACTGGCATGGCCCCTTGGTCTCACTCCACTCCCTACATGTCACCTCCTGCACCCCTGGGGATGGCGAAATACATGTGCAAGGTGAATCCAGGGGACCAGTTTTGCTGAGAAGCCCAGTTTAACACAGGCAGAGGGCGGTTTGGTGTTGATGGTGTGGGGCACTAAGGGACAGCTGTCCCCAGTGTCACAGGTTTCCTGCCAGGGTGATGCTCCATGCGCCGGCACGGTGCTGGTGGGACCCACACCGAGTCCGACCGCCGGCAGGGGTGAAGGTCGGTGTTTTCTTGCTGGCAGCACCGGGTCAGGGAAACCTGCTGCCTGGCTGGGTTTCTGTTTGGGAGGGTACTTAAAGGTGTTCTCCAGGGTGTGCCAGCCCCAGCCTCCACCCTGCTTTCACAAGCGCTTCTCCGAAAGGAGCTTGTTGTTCTCAGCCACTGAGCAGATGCAATTAGCACCAGCAAAGTTCCCCCACGGAGGCTGAGGACCCAGGCACAGCCACATCCCCTCCCCATGCCCAGGGCAAGCAGAGTCTGGCTCCACCATGAGCCTGGTGGGATGCAGCAGCCCAGACAGCCAGGGGGAGCTGGAAACCAGGGGACATCTCACAGGCCGAGGGGTTTGAACACCCTGTCCTGCGAGGGCTGCATCCCCGCACTTTGTGGGAGATAACCTGGTTGGAACCAAGGACCAAACTCAAAGCCAAGCAACACAGGAGCCAAAGAGGGTGCTGGCATCTCTGACAGACACCTCTGTGCCCACAGACTCTGCTCCTCACCCCACGTGGGGCAGCCGTGGGCCTGAGTCCATCTCCTGGGCTCTGCAATGCTGCATTGGTGCTACAGCTCAGTTTTGGTCTCTTGCTGTGGCCATGGAAGTGACCATGTTGGTCTTAGGGCTTGGCAATCCTGAGAGGCATTTCTGGGCTTGGTCTTATGTGTGTGGGGCCATGTCTCATGGTGTTTGGGTACCGTCACATCACCAAAACTTTTCACCATCTTTTTAGAGGAAAGACAAGTTGGGAGAAGGGTTCTGTGTCAGCATCAGCCCAACATCAGCAACTGCTCAGGTGCTCCTAAACAAAAAAGCAAAGTGCTGGTTCACAGTGGGCAGCTGGTGCTCTGCCAGTTATCCAGAGGAAGGGCAGAGGGCTTGGGTGAAATCACACGTGTGCACAGGGAAGGGGATGAATTTAGCCACTGTAACCTCACCTGAAAACTGGCCTTGAGCTATGGGTCCTGCTCACAGCCAGGACTTGGTGTCCATTCCTGCATCCCTGCATCCCTGCGTCCTTGCAGCCCCATGGGCAGCAGGTCCCATCCTTCTCTCCCAGGCCCGGTCCCAGCAGAGGGAGCTGTGACATTAGCAAGCCCAGCCACCACTGTCCCTGCTGGGACAGCAGCCCGGGTGTTGGAGAGGGACCAAAGACAACAGTCCTGGGGCCCCAGCATCACGCAGCCTTCGCAGAGAGCTTGCTGATTCAGCACATCTTATTGCTCACCCTTTTTCCTGGAAATCAAGCCAAGAGTTATGCAGAACTTGTACATTCAAATATAAAAGCATTTTTAGCTAGGGAAAAAAAAAAGAAAAAAGAAAAAACCCAACACCACACACACACTTTAAAAAGTCCTTCTCACTCTGCATCCATGCAGAGAGATCTTGGCCCTGTGGTGCAGCGGGGCTGCTCAGCTGATGCTGGAGCATCTGTGTGAAGGGAATGGAGACCCCAAACCACTCCTGCTGAGGCTTCAGCCCCTTGGCTGCAGCAGCAGGACAGAGCCACCTTGCAAAGACTAATTCTTGCTTGCAGAGAGTTTTTATCCTCCCCTACATATACACACAAAAAGGGCACAAACAGGCAGGAAGGAGCACAGCTTCACACCAAACAAATCCTCATCCTCCAAAGAGAAAAAACACAGCCCCAAAGGGACAAGTGTGCTCCAGACCCCAGCCAGAGCATATGCAGACTGTCAGGACTCACCGTGCTCAGGTCATTCCTTATCATTTGCATCCCTGAGATAAGGCTGGGTAAGCAGTACCAGTAACACCACACGGCATTTCTCTGATCTGGCGGTTTGCATCACAGCCTGGACGGGCACGTTGCCAGCACCCCAGGGCAAGGGGCTGGTGGCTCTCTCCTGTCAGGGTACATCATTGAGAGATCAGCAGATGGTGCAAGTCCCAGAAATACTCCAGAAACACCGAGGAGCTGCCCGTAGATCGTGTATGTGAAATATTGCAGTGGAGCTGAGGGCTCAGAATGCGTGTGAGATGGTCAGTGAGAGATGTGATGAGTCTGTGGAAAACAACTAATGCTCCAGTCCGGAGCTGGGCTGTGTTTGATGTATCAGGGCTGCTCAGAGCAGACTTTGTGCTGCAGCCTGGTGCTGTGCTCGGTCCTGGGAAGCTCCTGGAGATGAAGATCCAGGCGCTTCACACAAATGGCTTCGTTTTGCATCATCACGCTCAAGACAGTGAAGGCTGGACTCACAGACGTGCCTGGAACCTGCTGGCAAAAGCCAGGGCTGGCGCATCTCAAACTGAACAGCCCCAAACCACAGTAATCAAAACGCTCTTCCAAAAACACAGCACCAAACACTGCACCAAAGCAGCCGAGAACCAGGAGAGAGGCCAGGACTCCCCATCCCCCTGCTCCTCCAGCCCAAATCCCAAATCAACCACTTGGCTCAAGAAAGAATGGGTGTAATTATTTATTTTGAGTCCCTTTGAAAATACCATCACAAGTATCCTTCTGTTCACGGCTTCGTGTGGTCCCTCAGCCCGTGACAGCACAGCATCCTATCCCGCTGGGCAGCACACTTGTTCCTCCAGCGAGCAGGTGGCTGTTGTCCCTTCAAGGCTGGCGTGTCGGAGCTGCCCGGTCTGATCTCAGCAGCCGTCCCTCTGCACGAGGTACCACCCGGAGCATCGCACCGAGAGGGAGCGGAGCAAGGGGGCAGGAGGAGAGTCAAAGGGACCGGGGGGATGGCTGGAGCTTTCAGCTGCCCCAGGAAGAGAGTCTCTGGCTTGTGTTTTCTGGCAACTTAGAACTGTTTGTTGTTTTTTTTTTTCCTCAATAATTTAAAAAAAAAAAAGTAAAATGCTGCTGCTGCTATCTGCAAAGGGAAAGAGAAAAATCTGTCAGCACCCTGAGAACGCAAGAAAGACTGAGCTGTACCGAAAGCCTGTAAAACCAGCAAGAACACGGATATATCTGAGGGCTGAGAAGCCCGAACAATACATTGAATCAGGGTGTCAGCGGATGTGACTGCGGGGAGACCCACAGTGGGGCCTTCCCTTCACCTCCATGGCAGACACGTGGTCTTTCAAACCAACCCAGCCCTGGAAACACCATGAAACAGCAACAACTCCAACCCAGATACGCAGTCTCCAAAGGTCTGAGGAAGATCTCAAGCACTTGGGGAAGGATTCCCAATCCCACCAGGCACTGCCCTCAGCCTGCTCCTGCTGGAAACTGCAGTTCATTTCCTAACACCTTCAAAAGGTGAAGAGTCAAGACAAGCCCAAGTGTGGTTGAGAATCCCCGCTACAGGGACTCAGAAGAACCAGACCACAGCACAGTCTGCATCCATACAGGTTATGAAACAAAGCAAAGGCTCCACATCCTGCCCAGCCACATTGGGGCTGCTGAGTAATGAACTAATGCTATTGCCACCTCTCCAAATTCTCATTGTTTCCACACGAGCAGGAATTTGCTCACACAGAAGCACCAAAGTTACCTGGACTCCTACTCTTCCAAGTGGGTTGAAAGCAAGACCTTACGTTATCCACATCTCCACCTGCTGAAGGGTTTAGTTGCTCAGAGGCCACATCTCTTACTTACAGTTCAGTGTCTACAATGACATCTGGCTTCTCCAGTGTTTGCCGTCGCCTCTGGATGGCATCCACAATCTTCTTCCTGGGGCCCAAGGGGATATTGATGCTCTTCAGGTCGTTATCTGAACACAGCATGAGGGCCTCCAAGTCAATCTTTTCCTTCTTCAAGACGGAGATGAACTCAAACATGTGCAGTGAAGCCAGAAAAGTCTCCAAGGGGCTGGTGTCTGGTTCATCATCATCATCTAAGCCCAGCTCCACCTCGTCCCAGGGCAGCTCCTCCGCGTTCCTCTCCTGCAGGCTGTTGGCACTGCCAATGCTGTCGTTGAGACTTGGCGAGCGCTGCAGGCGGCTCCGCAGTTTGACACCTACCCCATCCGTGTTGTCTTCACCCAGCGTGCCAGCGTCCTCCTGGCCGATCCCAAAAAGCCCACTGCTGACGTAGTTGCGGCGGAACACCATAGTGCCCAGCCCAGGGCGGTTGAACAAGGAGTCGTGGCCAGAGTCGGTGCTGACTTCTGAGTGGGCTGAGTCCATGTGCAAGCCTGGGTCGCTTATGGCACGGGAGACAGTGTCTTCATCTGTGAGGAACATGTCTCTGATGTTACGCCGAGTCCACTCCTTGGGGCTGGCGTATGTGCCCTGCTTCACAAACATGACGTCGTTCCCCAGCTGCAGACCAGATAGGGACCGCACGCTTTTCCTCCCATCCTCGTAGATCTTGAACGTCCCATCCACCTGCTTCTTCTTCTCTAGCTTCTTCTGTATTTTCGTCTTTCCCTTGGCTGTGCCATGGATAGTGGCTTGTGAGTATGGCAGGGAAGTCACCATAGACATGTGTTGGAACTTCTTGCTTAAGGTGCTGCTTGAATAGCTAGAGAAGCTCATGGTGTCTGAATTATCCGACATCTCCTTTCTGTACCGTTTCTCCATCCTTTCATGGTGTTTCTTCTGCAGCTTCACACAGTCCTTAATTCTCCGCTCCGCATCCCGAAAGGCCTTGTCCTTCAGTTTGCTCACCAGCTTGGGGTTGAGGCTGCTCTGCTTGGCAGCGATGGAGTCCAGGTAACGCACACACTCCATGTGTCCCTTCATGGCTGCCATGTCCAGCGGCGTGTGGTAGTCGTTGTCCAGGCACCAGATGTTGGCCCCAAAAGAGATGAGGAAGGAAAGGCAGTTCAGGTGGCCGTTGGCTGCTGCCAGGTGGAGCGGGGTGTTCCCCCAGATGTCACATTTGTCCGGATCGCCCCTAAACAGCAAGAAAAGCGGTTAGCATGCAGGTATGGCTAACATACTACTGAGATACTCCCAGCTGTGCGTGGTGCAAATCAGCACCATGAACTGTTGCCTCCTCAAAATATGAAGCTACACACCTCTGGCCCCCACAGCTTAATTTTAAGAGGGTCTTCTGGAGGGGTCTGCCACTGACACAGTCAAGTGCCTGACATGCAAGTCTGCGGTAATTTCCGTGACTTTAATTTAGCTCTGAGGAGAGTTTTTGGAGAGGAGTAAGCCAGATTCTGAATAGCCCAGGAGTGAGATATGGGGCTGATTCCAGCTCAGAACTTTAGCTTGTTATAAAATTTCAAATCTAAAACATCCAAAGAAATTCTAGTCAGATTCTACCTTCCAATCTTGCCTTCATCCAGATTCTGTGGAGAGGTATCCCAAAATATCTCTCTATACACCACATCCTGTGTGGGACACCATGAGGTCCCACCATGATGGTACCCATCAAATGACCATCCTCAGCACTGGTTCTGAAACCCACCACCCACCGAAACCTCCACGCCGTTCCGAAACCTTCCCACCCTTACTGGTGCCTGGGGAAATTCAGGGCACAAGAGGGCACGTTGTCAGTAGAGAGTAAGAGCAAAGTTGCTGGCACTGGCCCCAGGATTGGGGTTTTGTGGGGGTTTTTTGCTGTACCGCACTTGGTTTCGATTGCATGGCTTGAAGCGCGTTGGTATTAGCACATCCTGAGAATCCAGTTTCAGAGAAAGTGGAGATTAGGTTTCTGCGCTCCTCAAGAGCTGGACACTCGACTAATGCCACCAGCATCTCTTCTCATACTATGCCAGACCCTGCCCCAGCAAGCTGCTGATGGGACACAAGCGTGTCCCCACATCTCCTGCTTCCTGTGACAGGAGGGACACTAACCTGGGACTGAAGGGAATCTTATCTTGATATTCCTCTGTATTTCTGATCTGCTGAAACAAGAGATAGTTCACACCCCAGCTGGCAGCAGCCTTCGCCCGAGCGCCGGTGCTAATGATATGCAGCCAGCAGCAATATCTGTCAGCAATGCCTCTCGCTGCATACACATAAGTCAAAGCCTTTTATTAAGGCTGGGCAGCTCCACCACCCTCCAGAGCAGCTCCCCGTGGGCAGCAGGGTTCTGGCTCAGCAAAGCTCCTGCCCTTTTCCACATCACCCTGTCAATGAGCACCAGAGGAACCCAGCACTGTCCCCCTGCCATGGGGACCCCAGCTCCAAGCCCAGGTGTCTAGGGATGCGTTGGGAAGGGGGCTCAGCAAACACAAGTGTTGGGTTGATTCCTCTAGGCCTACAAGAGGACAAGCCTTGGTGATACCAGGAGTCTGGAGAGCAAGTGCACACTGGAGACCTTCAGTTCTTTACTCCTCGCTGCTCTAGGGCCTGTGCTGACAAGAGCTGGGAGCAGCAGAACCCAGAACTGTCTCCCAAACCCTACGTGCTTTGTGCTTGCCTCGCTTGAAAGAGTCTGAAAACTTCTTCAGAGAAAGACTTTGGAGATCACAGGTGCTGAGGGACTTCTTTCCCCTGCCAGCATCCCACCTCCATCGCTCCTGCCCGTGCACAAGACCCAGTTACAGCCCCAGCCAGCACATCCACCCTCCCATACCGCCAGCAGAGCCACCTGCCCGCTATGACGACTAGTTTGCAATCCTCAGGCTTTGCCGATATCTCAGCTATGTAATACTGAAGGGAAATTATTCTGCAAGAGGCGGAAGCGGTAAAGACAGTGTCCAGAGCCTGAGCATCCTGGCTGTATTCCCCAAGAGCTGCTATGAGCTGCGCTCAGCTTTCCCCATGTGGGAGCACCAGCAGTTGTCCTCCACCATGCACTTATTTTCACAAAACTTGCAGGAACTTGGTAACTACAACTTTCAGCCTGCTGGCAAAATCAGCAAGAGTGAGTCAAGACACTCAAAACTGTGTAAGGGCACTACGGCAAAAAGACCCACAACCCCTGCAGGACTCCTGTATCCAGAGCTCTTGACATCTCCCGTAGAAGCAGAGAAAGGGTTCAGAGATGAGTGCTGGGAGGAGAAGGGCAGGAGATGACAGGGCTGAGGAACCATGAAGCCAGCAGAAGGACAGGGGGAGCACCCGGTTCTTTGGCAATGCTGCATTTCCAGGAGTGGTAACTCCCCAGCCCTCGCCTCTACCCTCGTAGTGACATGTCCAGGCAGGGAAATTCACGGGGAGGATAAATATTTGATGAATTGCAAGAGAGGAGTAAATTATTGATGGAGCTGGATTAAAGAGCCAGTGAAACTGGAACTGCTGGGGCTGGCGGTGGGACTCCAGCGCGTGAAGGGTTGTTGGTTTGTTTACGTGTGCTCTGAACGGACACATGTGTGTCCGACCTGTGCAGATGAGCCTGGGGACCACGAGAGTCCCCCCATGCACATGGGATCACAATGTGGACAGTGATGTAGCAGTTGACTCGCTAGAAAGAATCTTGCTCTGCAAGCAAAGTATATGGACACTCGATCCATAAAGTCCATCCCAGAGCCCATTCTTGTCTCTGTCTCGTTCAGGTGGTGAAGGGCAAAGCCACGGAGGTCTTGAGAAGACCTTGAGAAGGTCTACTTTCCTCAGAGAGTAAGGGGAAAGAGCATCAAAACCAGCTTTCCCTGGACATTTCCACAGTCTAAAAACAAGAGTATTAGGGCAAAATTAAACCTCTAGGTCTCTTTGCCCTATAAATGTCTGCCACAGGTGCTAAAAATGCACCAGAAGAAAAGAAGGGCAACTTGCAAAGCAGAGGTGTTTGATCCAGCACAGATAATAAACATGAGGCCCTGCCTCTGGCCGGTGTCTGTCCCAGCAAAACTTCACCTCCAGGGCGCTGCACACCAGGAGATGCTGACTGCAGGGTCCACTAAGTGGGAACGTATTTTAATAACAGGTGTGAAGTGCAGCACTTCTCACCTTCAAAGCATTTTCGAGTGCTGAGTCAACTCCTGTAATAATCATTATTAGAAATGCTGCTAATTGAGCCCCTTAGGTGGACATGTGCATCTCCTGAGTCATCGCATTTGCGCCGTGATGTGCACACTCACTCCCTTCCTGCTGGTTTTTCCCCCTCCACTTCTCCCATGGGATCCCAATTAGCCCGGGAATCCGGCGGCACTTACGTACGTCCTTTCCTGGCTGCACGTGGGAAGTTCCTCTGATGGCAACGGGCTGGCTCAGTCCCGGCTCATGGGTGTGCAGGAAGGGTCGGGCCCTCGGACCAGGAGCCAGCTGGGTGCAGAGTATCTCTGGCTCCCATAAAATGGTTTTGGATACAGAAAGAAGGGAAAAATAATTTATGGCTTGAGGAAGAAACCCATCAGCTTCAGCAGAGCCAGTCAGGGCAACATCCCTGCTCATTGCAGAGGGGTTGGACTAGACCTTTGAAGGTCCCTTCCAACCCAAACTATTCTATGATGATGACTTAAGCAAAGCCTAGAAATAAGCAGAAAAGATGAGGTTTTGGAGCCAGAGCAGAGCCGTGGCTCCTGTCTCCCAAGTTTGTCCAGGCGGTGGTAGGTCAAGGATTCAGCTTTTCTCCAACAAGATCAGATCCCCCAAAATCCAGCCCAGGTGTTGTCAGTGAGGTTCATCTTAGGGCGCTCTGTCTCTTGTACAGCAGAAAGCTGGGACACCAGTTATCGTTACTGGTGACCGTTACTGCGGCTCCACACTCCACCATGCCCAGACCTCACGTTGACTCCCGGCAGCCGGCTCAGGTGCCTGAAGCTGTGACACCAGCTCCACCCTGCTCCTTCGCCTTCCCGGCAGGTCACCACCCAGCAGAAGGTCCTCACCACTCCTGGCACCCACGGGGCCACCAGCCCCATGGTGTGCAGAGGACGCGCATCACCTTCACGTGCTTTGCTGTGACCTTCACTGCAGCCCTGCCGCAGCCAGGGCGATGGGACTCCCTCGAGCAGCCTGGCTGATGTCAGGAGCCACCTCGTCCCCTCCAGCCCACTGCTCAGCCACTCGCACGCCTCTGCCATCAACATCCAAAGCATCCCTGAGCCCCATTTTTGTAAGAAGGGAAACTGAGGCACACCTCTGCAAAAAAAACATGGTGTGACAAAGTTGACCATGGACCTGCCTAGCAGAAGGACACATCCTCACCTCTCCTGGGGTCCATTCCAAGGCAAGACAGTCCTGGCTGTTCCCAGCCAAGGCCCACAGACCCACGGTTGACTGGAGCTGGACTGCTGCCCGCCACAGTTAATAAAAAACCACGCTGAAGAATTACTGCCTCTGAAAAGCTGCAACACTAAATGCCAGTTAGCCTGCCTTTTCCCAGCCATCACATTAATTGAGTTTGCTTCCCCCACTGGAGCCCAGCCAGGAGGAAGAAAGAGGCTTTTTGTGTTGCAAAGAAGACGGATGAGCCACCACTCATCCCTCCATCCCAAACCCTCTCTCCATCTCCATGCAAATGTGCATGGAGCCATAGACACATGGACAGAGCCATAAACCTGCTTCGTTACCCCTTCAGTGTGGGGTGAGACAACGAACTTTCCTCAAGGATCCACCAATGGATTTATTATGCTTTCTTTTCCTCTCTACATTTCAGCCTTACACTACCATCTGCTGAACACGCTGGCATGTGAATGAGGCTCCTTCAGCAACAACAGAGCCCAGATAACCCTAAATATCCATCAGCACGGCCTGCAGGAGGGCATGACAATCAGAGCTGTGATTTTTGCCCCCAGCAGCCCCCTCCCACAGCCCTGCTCTCTCAGGGTCCCTCTAGCATCACTGGGACATTTATTTCCCAGCAGCCTGGCCCCAGCACTCAACCTCCCGGCTTGTCTGGGCACGAGTACCGCTGCTCAGCGCTGGTGAGGAGGATTCGGTGTTTCTTGCTCCCCCATCACCCCTGTGCCTCGGCACCCCCTGCAGCCCCATCAGAGGCTGACCAGCCCCCTCAGACCCCAAATCTTGCTCCCACCCCATCCCTGCAAAGAACCAGCCCAGCCCTAAAGCCTTCGCATCCCCCAGGGTCTAGGGCTCTCTGTGCCAAAGGAGGAATTTTTTTTGACAGCACAGACCAGAGAGAAATGCCCTGATATTTTGGGACACTCAGGAGTCCTCCCCTCTTGCCTCCCCATTGTTATAGTGCAGGTGCAATAGTAACAAATCCAACACAGAATTAAGTTTCATATCTGACCAAGACTTAAATAGCGTTGCACATCGTCCTAAGCGCTCGCAGAAAATGACAGTCTACCCACAAGCTCTCCTGCAGGATGTCTCCCCTCTGCCACCCGTGTCCCCAGGCCGGAGCTTTCCTGCCTCTTGCAGACCCAATGCCATCCCAGGGAGCAGAGGTGTGTTTGCCCCTGCACCGAGCTGTGGGGCAAAGAGGCTTCACTCATCTCTACATGGTCCTGAGCAAGGATCTGACACATGGAGATGAATGCAGGGATGTAAATGCATCCTCCAGCCCCGCAGACACACACTTTGCTCCACCATCCATCACGTAAAGGGCACTGGGCTTTTAACCAGGCTATTTTCCCCAGCAGGAATAAATGTGTACCAGGCTGTTAATTAAACAGGGGCCAAGCTGCGCTTGGGCATGATTGAGCCCACAAGAACCTTTTAATCCAATCTGAATTTATAAAAGGGGCCACTCCGGAAAAGCAGCCCTTGGGCTTCATGGAGAGGCAGAAACTGCTGGCGTGGGTGTCCTGTGATGTAGGCGGGCAATATAGGGAGATATAATGATAGAAAGAGATATAAAGTCAGTCGGAAAGGCCCATGCCATGGACAAACACCCCTCTGGAAAGGCTTTGCCCTGTTCCTCCAGGGCAAGGGCCTTTCAGACTGAATTTTTGGCTCTTAAAGGGTCTTTGGAACCATTTCTAACTCATGCATCTTAAGGTGCACTGCTCAGAGCGGTTTCTTGCTCTCTCCCCTCCAGACTCTGAAATCTTCTTTTCCTGAGCACACTCCTATTGCATCAGGATTTCAAGTGACTCTGTCCACAGCGTTTCTGAGCCCAGGATCTGAAAAGAAAATGCTTTACAAGGGAAGGGCAGCAACGTGTGGGGGAGCTCTGCCTACAAACCAGGGCCAGGGAAGCTGACTGAAGGTTTTGTACAAGCAAACTTGAGTATCCAAAAAAGCTGAGAGCCCAGGAACAGGCTGTGAGAGCTGCAAATGCAGCCCAGGGTAGATGCAGAAAATATCTTTTTTGGAGCTGGTGGCCCCACCGAGCCCTGACCCAACGTGCAGCAGCAAAGCCCTTCCAAGGAGGCACGATGTACATCCAGGCTGCCAATCCCAGCACTATTCCTCAGTATTAGAAATAAATCAAAATCAGCGGCACCACCCATCTCTCAGCACAAGGCAGAGGCCACCCCACCTTGGATGAGGTGCTCAGAGAAGCAACCAGAGCTGGACGGAAGCACCGGGATGTGCTCCCTTAGGAGGCTGGTAAGAACAGGAGCAGATTTGCCTTAGCACAGACATTCTTGTGCGGTTCCCCCAACACCACGATGTAGATCACTCCAGCCTGACCAGCCCCTTCGATCCCACGGTCCTCTCTCTACCACATCCCCACTTACAGAGCCAGAGACCCTCCTATTTGGCATCCCAGGGTGAGGCACCAGGAGAGACACATCAGCATCCAGCAGCCCCCGCTGGGGAGACTGAGCTTAAAGAAATCTGTTCTTGGAGAACCTGCAGCTGAATTTCCTGGGCTCCAGGTACACAACAGGCTGCCCAGGGGTCACATATTCAAACCTCGCTTTGCGTAAAACATGTAAGTGTCACCTGCTGCCAGCTGGCACTGCACACACCCCTGCGTGAGCAGTCCTTGGGACAGAAGGAGCAGTTATTCTCTCTTTTAAAGGGGCTATTTTTCGTGGCAGCGACCTGATGTGGCAGCTTCTCAGCTCTGCCTGTCTTTCCAGGACCTGATTCAGAACTACAAAGCTCTTCCAGGGGGTCCCAGCCCCACATGGGGGGCTGCAGGCAGGATTTGGGGCAGGAGGAGTTGCAGGCTCAGAGGAGCTGGGAATACACAGAGCTGCGATCAGGAGCATTGAATCAGACTCAGAGCACCACAGGGAGAGAAAAATACCAGCAGGGAGGACATGGGGGGGGTGGCGTTCCACACAGAAGCCATCATTTTGTGGGGCACCTGCACCCACACTGACCTGCGAGCAGAGAAGGGGGAAAGAGGGGGTCCCAGCCGCTCCCCCCAGCCCAGCACCGTGCATTCCCCAACACTCACCCTCTGCTGACAATGAGGCGCAGGGCGTCCAGGTTGCCGTGGTAGGCAGCCCATAGCGTGGGGGTCATGCCATCCTCGTCCGGCGAGTTCAGGTCCTTCTTGGTGGCTTCCTTCAGGAGGTCCAGGTACCCATCCCGGGCTGCTCGGTGGTACTGGTCGTTCATGGTGCGGAGCAGTCCCTGGGCGAGCGCATGGGTGCCCAGGGGTGCTCAGAGGACCGACATGGGGAAGGGGGAGCTGCCAGGAGGACCCTTGCACGGCGCCGCCGTACCAGGACACCTGAGAAGTCCTGGCCGGGGAGGCAGGAGCTCCTGCGAGCCCAGCCAGGCTCTTCAGCGCTTCCCCTGGGTCCTAAGCGTCCTCGCAACAAACCCTTCGCGCATCAGCTCCGCAGCACATTAAAAGCTCCAATTAAGCAGCATCGCTGCGTCGGGCTCAGCCAAGTGCTGCGGGCACAGGGTCACGCAGTGACAGCTCGCTGGGTCTACGTGTCCCCTAAGTGGAGACAAGAAGGCTGCCCTTTCAAAGCAAGCACAGAGGCGTTCACAACTCAGCTTTTCCTAGTTAAATATAGATATCTATATATACATAGGTATCTATATATCTCCCTAGTGTCACCAGGAAGACAACAGCAGACCCAGTCACCATTCCTGTCCCCCCACTACCCTGCTTCTGCCCCCAGGATTCTGCTTTCTAGGGAAACACACAACAAACTGTGCAACAGGCATCTGTGATAACCCAAAGTAAATCACACAGGCTAGAAAAATTACCTTCCTCACCCCTTCTACCTCTTTGGAGACCAAAAAAAACCCCAAACTAAACCCATTCCTGTCTGTGGCTCAGTACTTCTGCTACGATATAAATAAGATATGATGCGGTTTGAGGCAGTTACAGGTAACATACTGCTGTATCGATCTTCACGTGCTTTACTGTGCAAGAATTGGGAGGGAAGAATCAAAGGAAATCGGCCACTAACATCTTCAAAACAGCCCCAAAAGAGGTGATCGTACACATAATTAGCATTTAATCTTCAGAACTCCTTGCCTAAAGGTATTAAGGTTGTCAAATTTTTTAAAGGTTTCAAAAAGTTATTGGAAAAGTTTCTGTTTTCCAACAAGCATTGGAAACACCTGTCAGAGTTCAAGGGGATCTAGACGACACTCGTATGGTTTAAACAGTTCTGTGAAGAGCGGGGAGTTGGACTTGACAATCCTTATGAGTCCCTTCTGACTTGAGATATTCTGTTCTATGATGTGCACGAAGAACAGTGTCTGGCCTCCAGCATCTTTTCTACTGACACGGAATTTCTGGCTGTGTGAGCCCTTGGGGAGCTGGATGGCCCCCGGCGATGCCTCCAGCACAGGATTCCTGGGCCCCGGGCACCCTCTGCTGTCAGGAGGGATGGAGCCGAGCCTGGACATGAGCCAAAGCTCATGGCTGTCGCTTATTTTTGTAAGCAAAAAAATGTCCTAAGGCAGCAGGATGGCCCCAGAGCTCTGCCAGGTGCACCCACGCAAGCTGCGGTGATTAACCCCTGGGTGACCGACACTGAGTCACCATCCCAGCTGCCCGGGGCACCTGTAAGTGCCCCAGAGGGAGGGTCCAGTCCCTCTGCTCTCCCCTCCAGTTTGCTGACATCGGCAGATTCATACTCACCTGCTCAGGCCCCCTGGGCAAGTCTTGACAGGATGTATAATACTAAACATCAAGGTATTTGACACTCGGATCCTTCAAGGTGAAAAGCAGCATCATAACATCTGCAATACATTACCGAGGTTATTTAATGATTCTTGTATTATTACTAATTAAGCTTGGTATGCTGTATGGTGGCTCCCAGGAGCATTGCCCAAGGCAGTAAATGCTTTTTCCTCTGTTGCCGGCTGTTAAGGACAAAAGAGGGAGGATAAATCCGTGTGTTTAGCCCAGGGGGATCCTGAACCTCTGGCCTCTGCCAAACACCACAATTACCAGCTCAGGGGGGTCTGGGCCTCCCCTGGGAAAGGTTACAGACTGAGCAGAGATCAACGCCTCAGCCCGAAGAGGATCCCCACGGCTCAGCAGAGCCAGCACTGCTGGTGGCAGCCAGCTGGTGGCAGCAGGGGACAGACACACGAAGGTCTCTCTGGGCTGCAGAGGCCATCCTGAGCTCTGCATCGTCATCCCACATACGTCGGGCTGATGCTGTCCCTGTGGGACAGTGCTGCAAGAAGGAGCACAGGTGTGAGCAGGCAGGAACGGGAGAGAGAAACACGCAGCAAACTGCCCCAGCGCTGTGCTTGCCCTGGAGAAGGCAGGCAGCAGGGACATCTCCAAAACAGGCATCCTCGTGAAGGAGTAGAACTGGTCCCCATCCACTCAGAACTGCCCTGGATCCCCCTACATCCTCCCACCAAAGTAGAACAGCTGGGGTAAAATGGATCTTGAGCAAAAGCTCTCTCCTTGCCTTGGCAAATGCTTAAATCCCACCACGGTTTGTAACACGGCTTCCTTCTCTTTGGAAGGAGAGAAGTTAAGCTCCTGAGGGCCAGAGAAAGGTGATCCCACCCCGAAAAATTAAAGGCAGTGCATCAGCAAAGGGGAACATGGATTTCAGTCCCCAAATCCTGCCCTGCCCTAGTGCAAAACCTTCCTCATTGTTGCCACCATTGCTGGGAAAAGATTGAGCTGCCCGGGGCACTGAATAGATACAAGTGCAAATTTCTTCCTTTTCTTCGAAAACATTCCAGCCTACTGGTAAAGGGTGAGGCACAATATTTATTGTGTTCAGTTAAGCAGAAAGCCAAGCCCAAAATCATCAGCAAAGATAAGTTCATCACCTAAATCATCTTCTCTCGAGGGAAGAGATCTCATGTGTATAGGGAGATGGGTTTGATGGGGTGACTTTGCTCTGTGGTGACCGTGACCCTATGACCGAGCAGTTCGTGCCATGCTTAGCAGTGTTGTCAACGCATGCCCTCCCCGGGTAAATAACCCTTATCTCCTCATCTCTCTCCTGCTTCCCCAAAATCAGCTATTGCACAAAATGGATCACATGAGTTTCTCTGAAGTCCGTGAAGCGCTGCTGTCAGTCCCAGGCATGGTGTAAATCACAGAGGCATCCCAACGGGTATAAATTCTTCGGCTGATAAGCTGCAGCAACGGAGAAATTTCTCCAACAGCCTGGCGAGAGCGGATATTTGGATCCCAGGCAGTAAACAGGTTGGTGGAATAGCTTTGTTTGAGCAGTTACTTTACTCTGTTTCAGGCTTTTCATTGAGAATCAATGCAGTCCCAAGCTTGGCACAGGTCAGGGGCTTTAGAAGGAATGACAGTGGAAACAGCTCACGTCCTTCTTGCCAAGACTCATGTAAGTCATGATGTGATGATGTTCCAGAGTCTCCCAGGGCTTTCTTACCTTTCAGTGGCCTGTTCCTTAGCCAGGACGCATGACGTTTTCTCAGGATGTTTAGCGGCTGACATTTAGAAAGCAAACCACATTGGCCGTTTGCCCCGGGATATTTGATCCTGTGAGTGTTTTGCTGGTGCTTTTCCCATATCTTTCATCAATAAACACCTAAACGTTGTGTGGCAAATTAGGCACGCTTTGTTAAACTGACGTGGGATCTCCCCAAGCAAAAGCATCTTAAGCAAGAACACAGCCTTCAGGGAACCGGGAAGAAAAGGGTTGAGAGTGAGCTCATCCCTCTTTCTGCGCTCCTTGTCTCAGACTTCCCCGTTCCTCTGATCCGTCCTCTCCTCCCCATCACATGTCCTGCTTTGGTCCAGCCCTGGACTCTTCCAAATGAAGCACTGCCCTCTCATTCATGAGGCTCTTCTCCCAGCAGCATCAACCCTCGGCTAAGGCATTAGCTGAACCATGACCGACGAGCCTGTGCGGAAGGACAGCGAGATCAGACGCCTCAGCTCCAGCATGGGCTGTGGACTCAAGGATGACAAAGCCAGCCTGGCCTCCAGTCAGATCGCGCCTTTCAGCCACCAGCCTCATCGCCCCCCCTCCACTCCTGCCTCCAAGGAGGTGTGGAAGAAAGGTGGCCGCATGTTCTCCATCCTGCTGGCCGTGCACTTAGCCCTGCTGGCCTGCACGCTGGTGAGCAGCGGGGCTTTCGAGAAGATCGCCGTGCACGATTACGATGTCTTCTTCCTGCTGACCGTCATGATGCTGATAGTCATCGCGTGGATCATCTTCTACCTCGCCAGCACGTCCCGCTGCCCAGACGCCATCCCCTGCAGAGACTCCCATGCTGGGCCCATCTGGCTGAGAGGTAGGAGCAATCGGGGGCTTAGGGCTGGAGGCGAGATGCGGGGTAGACAGTTCGTGTGGGCACCAGTTAGTGCAAGAAGGGAAACAGCAACCACCTGGGGCAGAGTCTCCTCCTATGCTGGGCACAGCACCCTGCCCTGCTTGAGAAGGTTTGATTGAAAATCCCTTCCTGACAAAGTTATTCATAGAATCACAGAATAGTTTGGGGTTGGAAGGGACCTGCAAAGCTCATCCAAGTGCCACCCCTGCCATGAGCAGGGACATTTTCACCCAGATCAGGTTGCTCAGAGCCCCGTCCAGCCTGGCCTGGGATGTCTCCAGGGATGGGGCATCCACCACCTCTCTGGGCAGGCTGGGCCAGTATCTTACCACCCTTGGTGTAAAAAATTTCTTCCTTGTGTCTAATCTATTGTACAATTCTGTCGGTACCAAGATAATTTGGGATTTTGGGAGAGGAAAAATGGATGTAGAAGCAAAGCCTTTCCACAGCAATAGCTCCTCTTCTTCCTCTCATCTATCTGCACTATGTGCACACACCTGTCCAACCACAGGTATTTTGGTTCCTCAACAGGAGGCCTGATCCTGTTTGCCATTTTCAGCCTCGTCATGGACGTGTTCAAAATAGGATATTACTCGAGCTTCTACAGCTGCCTGTCGGCAATCAAAATAATCTACCCCATTGTGCAAGCAATATTTGTGGTCGTCCAGGTGAGATGGTTGTACCCTGTCTTGGGGAGGGGTAGAGAGACAGAGCCACCAGGTGAAGGAGCTCTGATCTCATGGACACAGTTCAACTCAGCAACAGGGTTAACTTGCCCCCACCCAGCCCCACAAATTTCTTCTCCCTGCAACCACAACTTCCAGCTGTAGCAACTCACTTTAAGGCATCGATTTAAACTTGTTCCCGTCCTGTGACATTTTGGCTTATGCTAGGATGGCTTGTTACAAATTCTAAGCAGCTCTCACCCAGCCAGGTCTCCTTTCCCATAGAGAACAGAAAGGGACTGACTTGCAGTTTGAAGTCCCTACACAGAGGACCACTTGCTCTGGGACAATACCAAAGAGGCAAAAGGCTAAAAAGGGAGAACTTGGGTGGGAACAGGGGCTGGGCACAGAGGAATTGCAGTGGGACAGGGCAGGAGGAGCAAAGAACCAACAGAACCACATCCAGCAAATGGCCAGGATTATGGGCTAGTAGGCTGGGCCCAGATAGACCCAAGTGAAAAATGCTCCAGCTTGCTATCTGCTGAGCAGGGAGATCCCTACTTCAGAATTATGTGATTTGCTTTCTTGGAAATAACAATTTCTCCTCTTGCCCCTGCCAGACATACTTCCTGTGGATCTCTGCCAAAGACTGCGTCCATGTCCACCTGAACGTCACCAGGTGAGCGCTGCTGCTCTTCCAGTCTCACTGGTCCAGAAGACCTGGACCACTGCAAAACTGCTGCGTTCCCTCACATGGCTAGGGTGCAGCAAGGGGATAACCTTATCTCCCTTAGTGCTGGCCCAAACTGAACCTGTTGAGCCTCCAGCCAGCTTTAGATCCCAGCTCAAGCCGTTGAGGTTTACGATCTAGCAGGTTTGGGATTCAATTCAAGAATACAAACATTACTCAAAGCTGATTAGTGATAAACAAATAATTAGCATTAAATAAAATTATTCATAGCTGACTTTGGCTTCCCTGGGGAAGACAATGATGCAAGGGACAAGCCTCAGGCTAAAATAACATCTCATCCACTTTTGCAAGGCTGGATCTATGGGAGACAAACCCAGGCCTATTCATCTATTCACTATTGAGCAGCTCTTCCAAAACCACAAGAGGAATCAGGCCTTACTAATTCTCACGAGCATGGACAAAAACCAGTATAATAGCGAAGGCAGCAAAGCAAGGGTCAGGATTTCTAGGCTCAACCCCCAGAGTCCTTGCACCACTTCAGGCAGCTCCCACAGTCCCTCTGAGCACACGCGCATCTCTAACATGGATCAGAGCAACACAGCCCAGAGCCATTGCTTTAATCTCATGAACCTTCTCCTCCTTCTGCAGGTGTGGCCTGATGCTAACGCTGACTACGAACTTGGCGGTGTGGATGTCGGCAGTGACAGATGAGTCGGTTCACAAAGCGCATTCAAAGTTCAGGAAAAACGTGACAGAAGAACTTTTCAGATGGCTCCTGAAAGGTAATCTGCCTGTTTGTGAAGCCATCTGGTCTAGGGGGGGAGCCCGAGAGGTAGAAATTATTCTGCAAGTCAGGTTTTAACCCTTTTCAGAAGGGCTACCTAGAGCTGAAGGTTCCTTTAACAGAGCTGGTATTGTAAAAGCTAGGTTTTAACGTTCATTTTGTAACCTGTATCACAGAGGAGTCAGAAAGGTGAAAGGGCCTGTACAAATGGGATGGGAATGAAGAAGGAAAGGAAAAAAGAGATTTAACCTGTCAACTTCTTCAGAAAGAACACGAGCACCAGAAAGCTGAGGTTGAAGTGTCCTTATTTTCAAAGCGGTCACATATTCTTCTGTCCTTGGTCTTGTTTTTCACTGACCTTAAGTACCCAGTTCTTCAGGGCTGCTAAGAATTACTGGCTCTTTGTTTTGATGCCACTGCATTTACATGTTTCTGTCTTGTTTTAGTGGGAATGAGAAGCAGCTCAGCCGAAGAGTGCAACTGCAACAGCCAAATCTGCCAGATCTTCAATAATGGCTACTTTTGGCTGTATCCCTTTAATATTGAGTACAGTCTCTTTGCCTCTGCCATGGTCTATGTCATGTGGAAGAACGTCGGACGCTTCATAGACCACCATTCCCACCACATTCACCGCCTGAAGTTCAGGCTCTTTCAAAGGACCTTCTTTGTAGGCATCGTGTTGGGCCTCATCATTCTGGTGAGTGGTTTGGGAGTCCTTGTTCTTTATGAGGTGCAGATAAATTCCAGCACTGAATCCAGCAAGAAGAGCCAAGCACTCTCCATGTACTACATCTTCAACATTGTTTGCCTGGGCCTGATGTCTCTTGTCTGCATCGGTGGCTCTGTCATCTACCGGTTTGACAAGAGAGACATGGATCGGCACAAGAACCCAACTAGGACCTTGGATGTAGCCCTGCTGATGGGTTCAGCCTTGGGGCAATACGCTATTTCTTACTACTCCATTGTGGCCATTGTAGCCAGCACACCAAGGGACGCTGTCAGTGCGCTCAACCTCACCTATGCCCTCCTAATGATTGCCCAGCACACCTTCCAGAACATCTTCATCATCGAAGGCCTCCATCGGCAACCCCCCAAGGAAGACCACAGGTGCGATTCTCACCAGAAGGATCTCTACGGACTCACCTTTGCCAACATCAACGCAGTGTCCCTCCGTGTGCCCGACAGTGGCAGCACCTTGGCCTCCACCACTGCCTCTGGAGCTGAAGGCATCCATACTTCTGACTTCATAAGGTCCCTCACTGCCCCCAAGATGAACTGGAGGAGGAAGTTCTTACGGGAGATCTCCATGTTCCTCCTGCTGAGCAATATCATAGTGAGTACATGCAAAGAGAAGAGTTTGCAAGGGTGGGGGAGAGGGAAGCAAGAAAAATTTGGCAGTGTTGGGTTAACAGTTGGACTTGATGATCTTAAAGGTCTTTTCCGATCTAAATGATTCTATGATAAGAAACATAGGATTACATCTGCACCTCCAAAGAAGCCAAGCACATTATGTCTCTAGTGACCCTCCAAATCCCCAGCTAGTCAGTCACATCATGTCCTCAAACCAATTTGCTGGCTGTACCCACACCTTTCTCACTGTAGTGTTACTCTCCCTTTTCCTCAAACAGCTCTGGATCATGCCAGCGTTTGGTGCCCGGCCCCAGTTTGACAATGACACGGAACTGAACTTCTATGGCGATTCCATGTGGCCAGCTATCGTGGACATCTGCCTGCCCTTTGGGATCTTCTACCGAATGCACGCAGTGGCCAGTTTGCTGGAGGTCTACATCATGTCCTAAAGAACTCTCTCAAAAGGAAGATGAGATCCTCCTCAACCCATCCATCTTCTTCCTACCCCAGGGCTGAGAGACTGCCCAGATGTCCCGAGGGGTCCCAGGCACTGCCTGGATCATGTCCCCTTGCAATGCTGGGGTATTTATGAACTGCCAGTGATGATCATCCAAACATATTCCAGATTTTATTTTTGCTACTTGTGTGTGGATGTGCATGTGTGTGTCTGAAGTTCTTAAAGCTTAAAAGAAAGAAGATTAAAAAAAAAAAAAGGAAGGTGTCCAGAGTAGGATCATGGTAATTACCCTTGATTCAGGCAGAGACTCACCTTCTTTCCTGAAAGCCTGTTCACCCCGTGCCATGATGTCCTCTTCAGTGGGTGCTCAGCACCCTTGGACGGTCCGTGCCCATCAGTGTGCAGAGATGTGGTGGGTGCGAGGGGCTAACGCAGGCGTGGAAGGCAATGAAAGGGAAACCACTTCATCTTCTGGTACGGCCAGTCGGAAATCACTTCCCTGCAGAGATGTGAAAAACAAAACAAGTGACCACCGAAGGCTTTGAGAAACGTTTTAGTCTTTCCTCTCTGTATTGCTCATTTATATTGGCCACACTGACCCTGGCCTGCACCAGACCCTGCTGCTTCCCTTGCTCGCCAGGGAAGTGTCACTGCAGCCTCCTCCTCCAGAGGAACAGGTTGTCCCCATGGAGAGCTGTGCACATGGTCCTGGGCTGGCCCTAGCGCGGGATTCCTCCAAGCACACTTCTTTTCCACAGTTTTTCTGAATCAGGGCTCAAGAGCCGTAAAGATTGTACGGGCAATGCAGTCTGGGGAACGATGAAGAGATTTATTTTTAATCTTTTTTTAAGAATGATTTTTTTAAAAAAATATGAAAATTTTTGTATGCAAAATTATTTATTGATTTCTCTAACACTGAACTCCTAAAGGGACTTTCTGTGCCCTGCGACACAGAAATCAACCCAATGCCACGGCCCATTTGACGTCCCACGCCCTGAAGGGATGCTCGTGCTGCGTCCTGCAGCCAGCGTGGGCTCTGAGGCTGTGAGCACAGCCCCGGCACCCAGCACCCCCACACACGGGGGTCCCAAACCAGGCTCCTGGGTGCCTGAAGCTCTCCATGAACCACAGTATGGTTGAGGGAGCTTTCAGAGTAGGACTCCTGGGCTGCAGAAGGTAGAAATGGGCCGTTCTGCTGCATCCAGAGTCCAAGGGGAGCCTCAGAAATCCCACCCCATCCGGGGGGGTGTGCATGCCAAAATTGCACAGCTGAGCTTTGTCTGTACCCTGAGACAAACAACTGTTCCAATAAAGGGTTTATTGTTTCATCGGGGTTTATCATTCCAATAAAAAACACTGCAGAGGTAGCAGAACTCAAGCCTTTTCCTACAGACTTCCATCAATTAAAAAAAAAATAAAAAATGAAAATCACAATACTCGAAATGGAGTGATGCAATTTTCCAGCCAATGGCCCAGACTGCCAGCCCAGAATCACAGGCTGGCTGGGGTTGAAGGGACCTCTGGAGATCATCCCCTCCAATGCACCTGCCAGAGCAGGTTCAGCAGCACAGAATGCACAGGAAAGAGCCCAGGCTCATGCATGTTGGACCATCTTTCTCCCCCAAAAACCAGAAGGGACCAGTGCTTCTGGCTGGTCTGACACCAGCCCGTTTGCCAGTGCCTTTCTCTGGGGCAAGTAGAAAATGGGGTAAACCCCCATTTCCCCTGTCCCCGAGGATCACGCTGATCTGGTCCCTCCAAGATGGATCAATCCTTCCCAGGAGCCTCTCCCAGCCCCACTGACCCAGCCAAGGCCTGCCTCGGTTATCCCCATTGATCTGGTAAAGATGCAATCTCTCCCTAGAAACCTTACCTTTCACAAAACAAAAGCTTTATTAATTTGAACTGCAGGAACCACAGATTAAGTCAGAAAAAGAGACGTAAATGGTGCACAGACGTCAGCCTTACGTACACTTCTAGACATTGTTTCAGCCCAAGCTGCTGAGCTTGGACAGGGGCAGAAAGTGATTTTAATCACCTGGTCTGTTCCTGGGGGGCACACTGGGTTTTCCTCCCACGTGCTCTTGCTGGTGCCTGGTCCCAGGTCCCCAGGACCGGCTGCACCCAGCCAGGCAGGGCAGAGCTCAAACGGCTCTTCTGTTCTAGACAGAGACCATTTCTGGGGCTAAATAAACTCATCAGGGGTTCAAGAAGAACCCCACGACAGCATCAGCAGCACCAATGCAGGCAATAATCCCAAATCAATCTCTCCAGGGTGGTGGGTCAGCAAAAACCACAACATCCAACCATGAGCCATCACGTCAGCACCAAAACACTCTGGGGACAGCACGAGGGCCCCTTGCGAATCGGTGGTACCTGCCACACACCCCATAGCCCAGATAAACTGGGGAACATCTCTCCCCGATGGAGAGTTTTATGGGAGCAGAGAACGCCCCAAATACAGAGTACCTGAGGAACATGAAGGGGTCCTGCTAGTCAAGAGTTGCTTGGTCCTTTGTACACATGTCTGCATGCCAGTTCCTGCAGAAAAATCACTGCTGCTACCTCCATCTTCCACGCTGGGAAGGCAGGAAACTGAGGCACGGGGGCTGTGTGAACAGAAAGCCTGTATCAAAGCAGAGAATGAGGCTGAGCCCCGAGGCCACGGGCAGAGTCCCGCTGAGTGATCCTGCCATTGCATCAATTATGGAGCAGAGATCAGATCTGCATCAGGGGATAGGAAACGGGGAGAAAAATGTGCCTCAGGGTGACTGTTTAAATGGCAGCTGTTGCAAATGAACAGCTACAGGAAAGCAAAGGGCTGCCCTGAGGCTCTCATGTCTTGCCAGGGGCTTCCAGTTTTGCTGGCTTTGGTCTAAGAGCCGCCTTGGCCTGCCAGGGTGCTGAGGACTCTGCAGGGGTTTGGTGGGAGCACTGAAACCCACCGATAAAAACCACTCATCGGTGGATGCCGGGGCAAAGAGCCCAGCTCCGGGCGAGCTCAGGGAGCACCAGCCCTGCAGATCAGGACTCGAGCCACTGCACGAGTGCCGAAAAGGTCCCGATCCAGACCCCGGCCCGAGGCACGTGGTGCCAGAGCCAGCGAGGGAGAGCAGCGGGAAGGGCAAAAGTCAAAGAGCAGATCAGATATCATTGCTCAGAAAAAAAAAACAGTGAAGTCCACGGCCAAGGCCAGAACCAAGTCACCATCGCACCGCTACCAGGGTTCCGCATCCTTTCCTCTGCTTCTTAATCATCTGTTATTTGAGGGCGAGTTTTGTTTTATTAGAGAAAAAAAAAAAAAAGCAGCACCTTTTATCTGCGTGATTTGCTCTGAGGTGTGTCAGAGACAGGGAAAGAATCCAAGTTAATTATTACCTGTCACTGCAGCAGCTGGAAAGTGGATGCATTGAGGAGGTCACAAGGCTGGAGATGAGGGATGGGTTTGCAGCACAAGGCACAGCCTGTAAGCGGGACCAGCTCCAGGCTCTGCTGGGGCCAGGGCAGGAGCTGGTGGTGGAGGAGGCACTTCCCAGGCAGTGGTCCCATCCCTGGAGACATCCCAGGCCAGGCTGGACGGGGCTCTGAGCAACCTGAGCCGGTGCAGATGTCCCTGCTCATGGCAGGGGTGGCACTGGATGAGCTTTGAAGGTCCCTTCCAACCCAAACCCTTCTGTGATTCTATGGAGCAACTCAACGCTGGCATGAGGTGAGAGGAACCTGTGCCAAGGGCCAGCATGGAAAGTTATAACAATGCTTCACGAGTGGAGCCAACACATACCCACGGAGCCCACCCACTCCCCGCAGTAAGGGGAGGGATCGGGGTGCCGGGGCACAGCTGACCCTTGCCCACGTTGGACGAGGCTGCTCCCTGAAGTCACCCCAAAAATCTGCTCAGTCACCAGCCCGCGGGAGACGTCACCGATGCAGTTATCGGTGGCGAAGAAGGAAGGGTGTGGGCCAGCTGAGGAGTCGCAGGCGCAGGGCATTCCTCCGGCAGCCTTTGCGCAAATACGGCAGCTGGGCACAAACCTCCTTCCTCCCCGGGTCCTGTTTACAGATCCGCTTGGCCCAGCCTGCGTGTTATTACTGCTAAGTGCACAGATAACACCATCAATACGCATGCTGCTGATAGCAGAGGGGCAAACAGCGCTCCCAACGTTCAGCAGCTTTTGCTCAGGTCCTAAGCAAAGGCAACTCCTCAGGGCAGAGCAGGACAGTGATTTGTGTGATCGATCCAATTAGTTCAATTCATCCTCTCCCTCTCTGCCCCTTCTCCTGCATGTTTGCTTACTTAATGATTTCAATCTATTGACATAAGTCTAACCAAGTTAAACAGCTGCTCTTCTTCAGCATTAAGGCAAAATTAGGGGGATTAACCAGTCTCCCAGGGCTTTACAACTCCTCTGGGCTCAATCCCAGCTCCAAAGCCAGGAGAGGGCAAGTCAGGCCAGGAAGGATGCCTCATCTTTGCAGCTCAGATGCACGGTCCCATCGGCAAAACCACTGGGGCACAGCAGGCCTCAGCATTTTATTTCAGACCCGTCTTTAAAGGAAAAACCTCCAGTTTCACTCAAAATTATTTACCTCAAGATATATTCAGACTGCAGGCTTCCATTTCCCAGTTCTGCAGTCATCCAGTTTGGAACCACATGCACCAAAAAACAGCCAGGTTTGTTAACATCTCACATGTAAACCGCTGGCTTTGTTCAATGAAGACGCTGCCAAATAGCTTTGGGAGATGCCTCTTGCCCCCTAAACTCTAGAACGGGGTCCAGAGAAGAGCCAGGCACCCCAAGGAGATCCTGATTGCACCCAGGGGATCCCAGAGCACCACGGTGAGGTGCAGAGACACGATCCTCCAAGCAGGATGGAGACATTGATGCTTTGAGAGGAGGCAGAACAAATCTAGCCATGGGCACTGGTGAAAACCTGCCCGGATCAAAGCATCCGGGCTCCCCGACAGCAGCGCAAGGGTTTGGTCAGACATTAAACACAACCGTTTTGCTGGCAGACAGTAAGTTCAGTGGCTGCACTGACACACACTGGGCGTTCTCGCCTGGGAGCAATGGGCCCCTTTCACTCTTGTTTTCCGTTCTTTTTGTCACATCCCCACGCATGATAACCTGTGCTCCCCCACCCACTCCTACCCCATATCAGTTTCTTGGGAAGTGTTTCATAGGTCCGAGCTCCCAGCTCACCTGTTTGCCAGCAGCAAGAAGCCCAGGGTTTGGGGGTTCATGCTGGGACACACAGACACCTCCTCTCCTTCCATGGAGAGGTCCAGCCCCTCTTCATGGACCCTCTGGGCTCACCAGCTCAGCCAAGAATGCCAAATCCCCATTGCCAGCCACAAAACCAGGGAGATCAGCTCAGCAGAGAGTCCCAAGACAGGCAGCAGTTTGCCCTGAAACGGGAAAGGGAACGGGGACAGTGCAGCTTGGAGCGAGAGCATCCCTGACCCTGCACAGCTGCGTCTGTGGGGTTTGCACACGAGGTGTCTGGCTCTAAAATCAGAATTAAAAGGTCACAGCTCTCACCCCCAATAGAAACAACCTTTCTGCCAGAAGTGCATCAAATTAGCATCATCCCTGCACTTAGGCTGAACTGTGACTTTTGCCTTTCGGGTCAGTTTGGGTATCTGCACTCTGGATAAAAGCACAAAGTAATGGCCCACTAAAGGAAAATAAAAATCTTAGTGTCTACCTAAAAACAAGGGAGTGGGGAACTCAAGTGGATTTTAGCCAAAACAGTGTGGCTAAGCACTCCCAGCGCAAGCCTGTGCCAGGAGATTAGCTCTAGACTCACCTGGGCCACGGCACAAATTAGTCACCGCAGCTTGTGGTTTTACCAGTTGGCACATCCTGTGCCGAGGCCGGTGACATGGGGCAACCCAGCGGGTGTATAAAGGAGCTGATCCCCATTGGCTGCCCTTGGCAGAGCCGAGAGCTTCTCACTGAGTAATTAATGCAATGACAATAATAGACCCAAAGTAAACAAGGTGGAAGGGAAGGAAAAAAAAAATAAATAATTAAAAAAAAAAAAAAAATCAATGGACTGAGAGCAGAGGCCACATTCAGCAGGGAGCAGTCCTGACGGCTCGTGCCGTTGGGAAGACTCACATGCATCCTGGTGACGCTCCGGCAAGGGGTTTGAACATCGGCTGTGACCAGAGCTGTGTCGGCAGCTGCTCCCACGCGCCGGGCAGCAGGAGACTGGGGAGGTAAGAGCCGGGGCTCGGGGTCCGGGGTTTGGGGTCCAGGGGTGTGAGCAGCCTGGGCTGGGCACTCGGGTACCCCTGATGCAGCCTGGACGTGTTTACATCTGATCCTTCTGCTTTTACGGCCTCTCCCCTCCCTGCCCCGAGCCCAAAGTGGAGGAGTTATGGATCTGGGAGATGGGAGGGTATTTGCTCCTGCACTACTAAGTTAGGAGAGTTTTGGAGCCAAACAGGGAAGATCTTAGGATCAATCTCTATCAAGAGAAGTGCACTGAATCGCCAGAGACCAAAGGGAGACTGAGCACCTCAGTGCACGTGTAAAGGAAGAGGGAAGCACCAAAATTTCAACCCTTTCTCAGACAATTTCTCCCCCAAAATAACTACATATAACTCCCCCACCCTCAAAGACATCTCAGGGCTCTGCTTTCACTCCAGCCGCCCCCCACTGCAGCCAGAGTCACTCTCTGGAGTGAAAACACTTTTCCAGGTACTGAATCTACAGAGAGGCTGATCTCTCCCGATTACTGTACACGAGCAAGGAGATTTCTCTCTCATGGGCAACATGGTTCTACCAAGATTTTTCCAAAAGCTGGATAGAAAAGCTCCCAGGCTCTGTCTGTCTATTGAGTCAGTCACTCAAACTCCTCCACATCACTATGCTCCTGGCTCTGTGCTTTTTCCTCTTTGCTACAAGTAGAAAAAGATAGAAAAACGGGTTTTAACTTAGTCCCAATCTCAGCCTGCCTGGGTGGGAGGCTGGATCTTTTCTCAGCAGCTTGGATCAAAACTTACAGACCTTCTTTTAATTCTCTCCAGCTCTGCTACCATTTGCACGACCATACAAGGAACGTGGTGCAACTCCCGCAGCTCCAAAACACACAGAAGAGGTTGGACCCATCAACCAAAAATCAAACAGCTTTGAATTTCAGAGCAGGTCTGAGCTTGCTCTGTATTTCCACCTAACCCTTGCAGCAAAGGGACAGGAGGGAGCCCAAATCCAGGGCTGTGCGCAGAGGACGTGTGAAAGGTGAGGATGGGAACAGTTTGGACCCAACAGCTCCAAGTTCTGGTGGGGTCGGGCAGACATTTCAGATGCCCATTTGAACGCAGGTGTCGCTGGACAGGTTTTGGCAGAAGGGCCTTTTCCCAGTGCCCTGCAATGACTCTGCCCAACGGGAATTTTTTTAATGCCTAATCTGGGCTAAACACTAATCTCTTTTCCTCCTCATCCAGCTGTCAGAGAGGGAAGGGGAAGCTGCAAAGCAAGCACGGGAGGCCACCCCACAAGTGGCTTTTACAGCAGAGAACATCTCAGCACATTCCCAAAGACCTTTTTACTTTTAACCTCCCTTTTGTTCAATGCACCAGGTGACCCCTGGGTTGACAAGCCATGTCGGGCGACAAAGCCCCAAGACAGAAGCCCTGCCACCACTGCAAGCGCAGGTCGGCGTCGGCCCCACCAGGCATCTCCATGATCCACTACGAGAAGTCCTGGCTCTACCGTCACTGCTCCTCAGTGCAGCAGGGGGACAGGCAGGCTCAGAAAGCCGGGCAGCTCTTGTCCGGGCTGCTGGCCATGAACGTGGTGTTTCTGGGCAGTGCCTTCATCAGCAGCATGATCTTCAACCACGAGGCCATCACACTGGCGGACGTCTGGATCCTGCTCTCCATCCTCAAGGTCTTATGCGTGTGCTGGATCATCTACTACCTGCTGGGCACCCGCCGGCAGCTGCACGCCGTGGTGTACCGGGATTCCCATGCTGGGCCCATCTGGATTCGGGGTAAGTTCTGCTTTTATTTATCATCTCGTGCTTTTCCCCTTCTTCCCAGTGCTTGATAGAGAAGATAAAATTCTTTCCTCAATAGTAGAAGAGCTGGAAGCCACAGATGTAGGTAAACTGTAGTTAGGCTATAGGAGATGTGTAGATTGCAGTTAGATCGTAGTTAGATGGATAGGAGATCGCCAGTACCCTCCTAGTTTGCAGGGTGAGGCTGAGGGAAATCAGAGGCACAGTGGAGGCCACAAAGGAGAATCACAGCAAGCAGGAAAATCTTGGACTTGGCTTCCCTTCAGCCTCCAGTGCAACTTCCTTCTGTGGTCCCTTCACAAAGCACAACCCAGGCATCTCCCAGCATGGTTGGAGAGACATCGGGAAGGTTCTAGGCATGGCCACTTTGAAAAGGGAGACGACAGCGACCGTGTTTACCCTCCAAGGGCGTCAGTGGCCCCAGGCCACCCTCATCCCTGTCTAACGTCACAACTGTCCTGTTTCCAGGGGAAGATACCTGGCCAGTGAGTCACATCCCAGTGACACGAAAGTTTTCCTGGGAGATTTCCCATCCGTAGTTGCCCCACTTGGTGAAATGACGCTTCCCCAAGCAGCCCTGCCGCTGGTCTGTTATGGAGTTCCTAATTAGCACATGGTCTTGTTAACTGAGCACAAAGAATTAAAGGGAAGAAAGCTGCAAGATGGCTGAGTGCCTAGAGCTGCAGGGAGGTGTCAAAGGTGAAATGAAAAAACAATTCAAGGGTCCCAACTGCTGCAGGCTGGTGCTGCCAAAAGCCTCAGCAGAGCTGCGTTCAGCTCTGGCTTTCTCCACAAGGCAGAAACCATCACGTGCCATTAGCTTACCTCTGTCACTCCAGATTGCACAGAAAATGCCAAAAACCCTCTTCCCACAAGAAAGCACCTTGCATTGTGTCAATACCTTAAACCAGCCAAAGCACCCAGGTTGAGGAATCAGGCTCCCCTTTGTCCCCTTCTCTCAAAATTGTGACACTTCCAAATGGAAAGGCTTCCAACTCAAATCCAAGCAGCACCAGGTCTGCAGTCCCCAGCCAGACCCAGATACTCCACAGACGTGTCTTTGTTTATTTACTGGTGCTTTTGCTGTTTGCCCAGGGTCAGTGCTGCTGTTCGGCAGTTTGAGCATCCTCCTGAATGTGTTTCAGATCAGCTACAGCACGATTCTCATCGAGTGCAAATCTGGAGTGGATATTGTGTTTCCCAGTATTGAAATCATTTTTATTTGTGCCCAGGTACTATATTTTATCCCTCTAGAAATTCGCTCATTCTCTCTGTCCCATTCCTGGGACCTCAAGGGTGGCGGGGTGGGAACTGGGGAGACTTGGGAAAGTGGGTGCACGTGAGGTATTCTCATGAGCATTAATGGCATTAAAGCATCACACGTCATTTCAAATACCACCCACACTCCTCATGTGCCAGATTGAGAAACAAAGTAGTAAGATTTAGAAAGAAATCATTCTAGCAATAGCTGACATACTGTAGGATCCAGAAGAGTTTGTTTTGAAGCACCGGAGTAGGGAGAGAGGAGAGGAAATTTCAGATTTTACCAGAGAGGCGCTTGTGCACCAGTCTGAGTCCCAGCATCGCTATTTGCTAATGCATCTCCCCAACAAAATCCTTCGCCCACAAGAGTATTTCACACCATTTCCAACTTGTTACTCTGATACCAACCCTCTCCTCTCCAGACCCAGAACCACATTCAAAATGCAAATAGCCCCCCCTTGCTGCAGCAAATACCCCTATAAATATATATATATGGCAGAGAAAAGCAGATGTAGAGCTCCTGTGGCGTTAGGCACAGGCGCACACATGCTGCAGCCTCGCGGGGATGCCGGCACACGCCTCGGCCCAAGATGCAGGCGCACACACGCCCCTGCATGCCGGCAGCTTTGCTCCCACTCACACACGTGCTGCTCATCCGCCTGTCCCTTCGCACGGTGTGGGCAACAGGCTGCCGGCATCACCGGGCTCACCTCGTTATCGTTATCCATTTGCAGGCTTTTTTTCTGTGGCATCACTCAAAGGACTGCATTCAAGTCCAGCACAACTTGACCAGGTAGGAAGAGGGGGGAAAAAGCTGCCCTCTGCTCCTGTAAAGAAACTCTTTCTTGCTGTCTGCTTGTGATCTCCCTTATTCCCGCTAGAGCTGTCTTCACCTGATCTCACACAGACTCTATGTTGTGCATCACACAAGAACCAAGCTATGACTTGACCAGACCCATCCTCTTCCCTGGCCTCACCAGCTCCTTCCTCTTTTCACTTGTGCCTTGGACCACCACAAAGCTCGTTGCTCCCTCCTAACCCAAATACCTTCCCCCGGCACGGCTCGAGGAACAATTCTTTGCCTGGAGGATGAGGTGGGGTTACCTCTCTGTTTCTATCACCGTGAGATGTCTCTGCCTTCTCTCCCTCAACTGCATGCAGACCTTGCCCAGTCTGACCTCTTCGTCATAGGATTTAGTTTTTACATGGTCTTGCAAGGAGCAAGGAGTTGGACTTGATGATGCTTATGGGTCCCTTCCAACTTGAGATATTCTATGATTCTGTGACCAATAAGCCTGCCCTGCTCCTTTGCAAACGGCCAAATGGGAACGTGTTCAGTCATATTTGTGTGTGCAAAGTCACACACTGATGCCCCTGCACACATACGCGCTGTGTTTGCACACACCCATGTATGGGTCAGCAAAAAGCAAAGGACAGGTGGACACACAGGTCGTAAACGATCTCCACAGTCAACGTACTGGAGAAGTGTCCTTCTCTTCTCCCAGGTGTGGGCTGATGCTCACCATAGCCACCAACCTCCTGCTCTGGCTCTCAGCCGTCACCAACGACACCATCCACATGGAGATCGAGTCTCAGCTGCGCGAGGTGGAGCAGCGATTCACAGGCAAGCCTCCTGTTTCACATCTCTTTGGGTGAGGCTGACATAGATGATCTCTGGGGAGAAAACAATTCTTGATGTCCATGATTCAGATATCACAACCAGTTCTCCCAAATACTGTGATTTCCATATTATTGGAGGTTGTCTTGAGGAGATGGGCTGCAAGGGGAAGACACCTTCACATGGAGGGGGAGGACTTGATATGAAACCTTGGAACTGAGGGCTAGAAAAGGAAAAGCCCACCATAAATTAGTGTTCTTGCTCACATTTACCTGTCAACTGCAAGTAAAAGATTGTCAGACTAGAAGAGACTCAGAGTTGCTGTGCATTACTTTCTGAGGATACAGAAAAATAAAATACAGGGGAACTGATATTCCAAGGGTAGAGATAGAGGAGGCTTCACTGTGAAGGAAGGGGTGTCCCTCATCCAGCACCTATGGTGTTGACCGAGACTACTAAGTATTTCGGAAAAAACATTTGCTAAACCCTATTGCTCAGAATCCTTGAGGTGGTAATCACTTCCTACTGATTATAGTTTCTGCAATACACAGACAGATGTTGTGCCTGCACACAAGAAACTCCCAAAGATAGCCACGAAATCCAGGCCATCTCCTTCTTAATCATTGCTTTCTTCTTCTCATGCTCCAGGGAACCAGACTAGTTCATGCACATGCCCAAACAAAACCATCTGCAAAGTCTTCCAGAAGGGCTACATCCTGCTCTACCCCTTCAACACCGAGTTCTGCCTCGTCTGCTGCTCCATGCTCTACGTCATATGGAAGAACGTGGGGAGACGCCTCAGCCACCCCCACATCCCTCACGTCAAGCCCAATTTCAGGCTCCAGGGGGTGGTCTTTGGGCCACTGCTGGGCGCCGCTTCTGTCATCATCGGGATCTGCGTCTTCATGATCTACCAGATCCAGGCCACCGGCTCAGTCCCCAACGTCCAGGCCTTTGTGATGTATTATTCCTACTATATTGTGCTCCTGCCTGTGATGAGCATGGGTGCAGTGATTGGGACGGTCATCCACGCCTTGGAAAAAAAGGAGCTGGACACACTGAAGAACCCAACCCGCAGCCTGGATGTGGTCCTGTTGATGGGAGCAGCCCTCGGCCAAATCGGCATGTGCTACTTCTCCATCGTTGCCATTGTGGCCACTAATGCCAGGGACCTGTTGAACAGTCTCATCCTGTCCTATTCTGTCCTCCTCATCTTTCAGAACATCACCCAAAACGTGTTCATCATTGACGGGCTTCACCGGCAGCCTGTCATAGCAGCAGCCGAGGCCAGAAGCACAGGATGCACTGGGCAGCGTGGATCGACTTCAGAGCTACCTGAAGAAGCAGAAACCACAACAAGCAGCAGACGGGAACAGACACAGACCTCTCCCGACAAAGTGGAGGAAGTTAAAGAAGAGCGGCCTCATGAAGGCCACAGCCAGAGACGCGTGAGTGTGCTGGAGCTGGGACAGGAGATCCGGAAAGTTTCGCTGTCCTATATCCATAACTACTCTCACCTGAGTTGGAAGAGAAGAGTATTAAGAGAGATCTCATTCTTCTTGGTTTTGTGCAACATCATAGTAAGTATTGTTCTCTCTGCCACATCACAGCTTGGCTGAGTCATTATGACCTGTGATACACACGTTCTTTTTTCTTTCTCTTGGGTCACTACGCTAGACAGGAAAACTTTGCCCACCAAGGTTCAACCTACCGGTGAGGCAAGTCAAGACTCTTTCTTCTGCTAATATCCCAAAATCGCATAATTATAAGGTCATCCTTTTAACCTAAGAGTCAAATACAGCTACGTTTTCTGAGCGCAGGAAGGAGACAGCTAATAAATCCTCATACACCAAAATTTTAGCCTCTGAAAAAGTTATCAAACTCATTAAGGGTGTTTCATAAGATAGGTGGAGAAGCACGAGGCACCAGCAGTGAGTCTTTGTAAACATGAGTCTCCAGGATTGAAACTCACCCAATAAAGTACACTGTGCTCTGGGATCTTGAATCAACATGGATCTTCAGCGTAGCCTTAATCCGGTGAAGACAAATTGGCCGAGGAACCAGTGAAATTCTGTAGAAAGATGAAGCTGGCTGGGGCACAATGAGGCCATCATTAGGTTTCCAGGAATTTCATGGCGTTTGACTTACAGCAAGGAGTCAGCAGCCTAAACAGGGGATTTTCCTTCTCTTCCCTGGCAGAGAGACTCCTGTCATACTCTTGCAATATTCCTACAACCACTTGAGCCAGTGCAGAGATGAGAGAGCAGGTAGGAGACAAGTTTGTCACCTTCTGACATTGCTCTTTTTTTCCTTATACCTCCTCAGCTCTGGGTCATGCCCACCTTTGGGGGTCACCCCGTCTTCGAGAACGGACTGGAAAAGTCGTTTTACGGCTACTCCACCTGGTTTGCCATTGTGAACTTTGGCCTCCCGCTGAGCGTGTTCTACCGAATGCACTCCGTCGGGGGACTCGTGGAGATCTACGTCACAGCCTGAACCAAACCGACTCCCCACCCCATAGCCTGGGGTGAAACAATAATGCTGAACAAAGACACAGTAAGCAGTGGACATGCACATAGAAGCTTTTAAGCTTTTTTCCCTCCGGCTTCCGCTTTGACTTCTCCTTGCACAACATCTCTGTGAGTTTCAGAAGAAAAGGAGGTTGCTTTATATTATCATTTTTTCTCCACAGAGAGTAGACTCAAAGTCCTTTAACAGGCTCACTGCTCCAAGGAAATGCGCACACAGGTACTTCTCTACCAGCAATCTACCAGTGGATGCTGTGTGGTAGCCAGTGGGACTTCACTATCTCCTGTGGAAATCTTCCAGATAAAAGAATGCAAGAGCAGCCTTCAACAAAAGCAATAAAAAAAAAAAAAAAAGACCTACACTCCACAGAACTTTAAACATCCACAGTCAAGGACCACCAGCCCCACCACTGCTCACCATCCCACCATCCTGCAGCACAGAAGAGGCTGATCAGTACCAGCCACTCCAGAAGCACCCACGGCCATTCAGAAAAAAAAAAAAATGTAGACTTTTAAAGTGTAATTTTCAGTAATATATTGGTAGTTACTCTAATGGCCAGAACAAGGACCATTTCTGTTTGTTCCTGGTGCTGACATCCGGCACGTGAACTTGTGTGAGTGCTGTAGAACCCCAGAGCACCAGGCTCCTGCAGCTCTCAGGACTGAGGAGCAGGACAGGCCTTTAGCCCTGCACCGGTTCGGTGCATCTTTTCCCATTATCGAAAATAGAAGCTATAACATTACTTTGCCTTGCTGAGAATAAACACTATTTCTCCTCACAGAGCCTCAAGTGAGCAGTACTTAAGAAGTACTCAGGCTGATCTTTACTTGACGTGACTCACGCGGGATGTTCTCACCAGCGTGTACCAGCAAAGGTCCCAACATCGCAGACAGAGCTGGTTCAAAAAAAGAGCTACTGCCAAATCTGCTGTGAATCTCTCCCCACCCCAGCACTGGGATCCTCACCGCTGCTCTGTACACGCACAAACATTTTGCAAGGTGCACCAAGCGTCAGGGAACAGGGGTGCAGAGCATGGTGCCTGCCCAAAGACCCCTCAGTACCTGTTCCGTAGGAGACACTTGCTTTGCGAGCACACGGGAGAGCAAGGGGGCTTGTGACTGTGGGTCCCAAATACGGAGCCTGATGAATGGAAATAAAGAGATTTAATTTTCATGTGTTTTCTTGTGAAATCTCTGGGCTTGCTCTGCACTCAAAGTCAACTGACATTGACTTACACCACTCTTGTGTTCAGAGGTTATGAGATTTAAGGGCAGGACTTGTTTTATAATCAATCAGTTTTTTGTTATCAAAATCTTTCATAACTCTTAACCGAGGCCAAAGTAGCATGGTACAAAAGGCATCTAATTATTGCTTCTGTTCCTCTATTAATCCAATCCCAGAAACAGTGTGGGCTTAGGATCAGAGCCTATTTACGGTGTTTCCCTCTGATCCCCTAAAAAAACCAACCAAACAAAAAAAACCCCATCAAACTCCCCCAGGACAGTAACAGTGACGAGAGGCAGAAACTCCTGACCACACACATCCCACTGCCTTCACGATTCAGCTTTCAGGCAATGACAGCACCTTTATGTGAAACTAAAAGTGAGAATGATTGCACGAGCATGAACTTTGCCCAGTGTTTTTACTTAGGCCTGTGTCAACAAAAATATGTCATGAGATATAACAGCTGGATAAATTAGGCTCCAATAAAGTTAATTATTATTCTCATTTCACAGTTTGTACCAAGTGATCTACAGGAGATCCATGCCAAGGTCCAGCCCCTTCAAATGATGAATAGGATCTCAAACCTTCTTCCTAGCTATTGCCAGCCTGGGGAGAAGCAATGATGCACTTCATGGGTGAACCCATGACCTGGATTTTATCTGTGGTGTAATAGATAAAACACTGTTTAAGTTACTGAGCCGCCACTGAGCGGGTGACTTTCAAAGCCTCCCATTGAGCTATAAATACTAAGTCCTGTACATACTGCACATGTATGGACTGAAAAAGAAGTCAGGTTGTGACTTCTTGCTGGTGAGCAGGATGGAGGCAGCTACCTTTGATGATGTCTCATGTCCTAAGCACAGAAATGGTCAAAACCACACAATTCAAGCTCATTTTCCAGAGTCCAATCTTCATTTCTGATTACAAAAAATATCCACACACGGCAGAGGAAGCCAGCACTCAGTCTCCTAGTAGCACAAATCAACCCAGCATAATACAAACAAGATTATAAACCTCTTGGGGGAAAAAAATAAGCAACAAACTGCATGTTTCAGATAATCTTTATCTTTCTCTCTGTACGTAAGCAAATAGTTTACAGTGCAAGTTGATTTCCACAGAACAAGGATCAGACTCCAAACACCAAGAAACAAACAAAAAGGTTTCCAGAGGAACTCACAAAGAAACAAAGCAGAAAAGAGAGGATGAAAGAGATCATGAGAACCAGCAGATCTGTGGGAGGGAAGAGGCAAGTGCATGGGACATAGGATGCCCCACTCCAGCTGAGGTGCAAGTGCCATACAATCAGAGGCTGGCCCCACCAAATCACATTCTTATAGACAAGAGAGATTCCAGGCAGAACAGAGACCTCACCCTGTTCACATCTGAACAGAGACAGGGTCAGGATGGGAGTCGTGCCAGATGGCAAAGTGGGTTGGAGATGGGGAGGGAGGCTGGGCAGGATGGTTGCAGCAGGTGGGGGACTAACCTCTCTCTACTTCATATATTTCTTATCCTTCAGAAAACCATTCAGGTTTTATTTCTGCTTTCTACTGGCCTGGGACTCCAGCCCAATTTCAGTGTCCAAAGGAGGACAACCCCGACTACAAGCCAGCAGTACCCTCGAGCAGTGCTCTTGCTAGGAGAGGATGGTCCTGTTGCCATCGTTCCAGCTTCAAAACTTCAGGACCCCTCACATTTCACTGTCTAAAGACCACACAAGTCTAAGCCACCCCTCCCAGTAGAAAAAAAAAAACACATTTGACTCAAACCCCAGGATGTCTCCACCTACCCTTGTGCAAGCCCACGCTGCTGAACCAAGCCGGCAGCAGTGGGTCTCCCGCCAATTCTGGTTCTGGCTTCCCAGACTCCGCACACTTGGGACCCGATACATTCAAGATCTGTTCACTTGATCACTAGCAAAATGCCCTGAAGAAGTGAACTTTGTCTCAGCGCTCTCCACTCCCTAGTGACAGGGAGATGCTTTTCCTCCTACAGCTTCCAAATTCCTCCTACAACTTCCCTGAGTACCTCCCTCAAACCCCTGCCTCAGACAGTAGTGTGCAAAAGACCCTTCCACTCCCTGCATTGCATAAGCTTGCCAGGCAAAGATGGAAGGATGTGGTTCCCCTCAAACCCAGGTGACATTGTCCTTTCAGTCAATGGAAGAAGACTAAAAGCATTTAACAATCATGTCTCTTGTCCTCACCCTCGCTGAGCCAGTCCCTTCCTCCCTGCGTGCTCACACAGACTAAGCAGGGCTTTCCAAAGTGACACACACCCCATTGCAACAGCCCAGCACAAAGGCTGCTGGACCTGGAAGCCACAGCAGTTTCCAAAGCCCATCTCCTGCAGGAATAGCAGCTTTTCCCTTGCACCCAATTTATAGCTATAGTCTTTTTTCAATTAAATACTGACTCTGATCAGAGCAAGGACAGGGTCATATTGGTTTCCAAACCACATCCAGGAGCAAAAGAGTAACAGAAGAGCTAAGAAAGGTCTGATTTCTAGTGCAACCACAACAATGGACAATCCCTTAGATATCTTTCACTCAAGGTTCATGGTGAGGGAAGAGAAGTGAGCTGGGGGGCGGGATGTCCAAGCAGGTCCCAATTAAAGCTTTAAATGACAGGGAGGTAAATGAAGTGATTGTCCTTTTGGTCTCCCAGCTGGATGTGAAATGCAGGAATAGCTGTGATGAAGCAGCACACAGCAGTCCTTGGATCCAGTGTATTTCTCATAGTAGAGGCAAGTGCTCTCTTAGACCCGTTGAATTTCAAACAGCTTCACGTCTGTGTCATACCAGATCGGGGGATCCACATTCCTGAGAGAGAAAGACAAGAGCCACTTAACTCTGGCCAGGTATGTGGAATCCAAATGTCACAGCCCAGATTACAGGAGCTGGCTGCACGCAATGCTTTCAACTTTGCAAAAGAAGAAATCACTGGTTGAGAGACAATGCACCTTGAAGGGATGACAGTATCTACAACAACGCACAAAGCCAAAGCTTTGCATGAAATCTCTGCACCATCCCCCTCTAGGCAGCTCTTCTATTCCCTGCTGCTGCCAGTTCCCAAACAAGCAGTACTCCCAGGACAACTTTCTTCACCTCCCCTGCTCAAACAAAGTTTGGAGCAACTGACTCACTCTAGTCTCTCCCAAGGCAACAACATCTTTCTATCCTGTAAATATGACACAATCCAGAGCTGGCCAAGTACATGCAATTCTCTCTATGGGTTCCCCAGAAGTTTGGAAAAGACCAAGTTAGACCTCACCCAGCTGGTTTACCTCAAATAAATAACTCCCCACATGTAGGTCCGGAACCACATGGCAGTGCCCGAGTTCGCCTGGTACTTGCGGATGAGGATGGGGTGAGGGACAGGGAGCAGCCCCACCAGTGTGCCGTGCTGCAAGAACTTGAGGATCTCCGATTCATCAGTGAGACCCCTGCAAAGAAACAGATCAGTAACACCCTTAGCATGTCCCACAGACACCCCCAAAACTGCTGCAGCACCAATTATCAATCTAAACAAACACAGAGCTGGCAACTGTGGCCACCAAGAGCACACACTTTTCTCCACTGACAAGGAGACTTGAGAAGGGACCAGACAAACCAAGAAGCTCGACAATCAAAATAATGTCTGGTCTGCTGAGACCATGAAGCATTCAATTACACTTTACAAGGTTTCCCCTAGAGACCCTCCAAACTCAAATTGCCAACCTCACAGGGCTTGGTACACACTGCACAGCCCTTTCTCTCAAAAAATGTACTTACTTGTCAATGCAGATCTTCTCCACCTGAGGAACCAGCACCTGTAAGAGTCGCATGATTGTCTGCAGGGGAAGCTTTGACTTCCAAGACATCACCTGTAAGGAGGAAAGCCCACACAGAAATCAGTGCACCGCATTGGTAGTTATTCTGCAATTATGTCCACTATCTCTACAACAAATGAGGTTTACAAAAATCACAAAGAACATGGATGAACTGAGTGCACAACAGAAATACAATAAACCCTGGAGCACTAGAATTATGAGCCACTCAGTGAAACTAGCAGGACACTGGTTTAAAATAGGTAAAATAAAATATTTCACAGATGGCAGTAAACTTCTGGAGCTTTGACCACAAGTCAAAGACATTCCCTGTGAAGAAATGCTCCTCTGAGGGAGTCACTGCTGGCATGGCAAGCGGGGCGTGGGGTGTGCGTATGTGGCATTTCTGCTGTAACTTTTTTTTCCTCATTATTTATTTCCTCTGTCCATATTCTCTCACCCAGTCAGGAGTTGGGGTCCACTGTCCACTGGAGGATGCACTAGAGAGACGCCTTCGATCCCGACGGGGATGTGATGCCTCCTATCAATAAATATTATTTTAAAACAAAAAAACAAAAATCACATTTAAGCGCAACTCAAGTCAGCTGGTGGACACAGAGAGGTAATGACCCATGATTATGTTTCGTGGGCTGCTGGAAGAAGAAAAACTTTCTTCTCCAAGTTCTCAGCTAAGATCTCACTTAATGACAACATTAATGTGTGCTTCAGACATCTTGCAGACCATGGGCCTTCATCCAGTACCAGGGAAGGCCAGGAAGGGTAAAACTGGAGCTGGGATATACCAGAATTCTGTTCATTCCAGTTTATTCGAAGCCTAAACAGCAATATTATTTTGCAATGTTCACAGCTACAATCTTATTGTTTAGCCTGTTCAGCTTCAGTGCCATGTCCTCATCAAGCTTCTAAAAATAAAATTAATAAAAACATAAAAATGTCCAATTTCCTTCACATGGCCCCACCCTCTTCCTCTTTCCTCCACACTCTCCCACAGCCCTCACTCCCTCGCAGCTGCCACCCAAATGCTGGCAGCCAGCTGACAGGTTTAGGAGAGGTAAGATGGAATTACACCGAAATACGAAGGCTGTTGAACATTTCATGAGACACTTTTGAAATGGTCATGACCGATAAGGGGAAAACATTACAACAGATAAAGGAAGGAAATTAAATCAGTCATAAGGGTGGGTATCCTAAACTCTATGCAGTATCTCTTAGTAATTTATGTTAACTCAGTAGGCTGGAACCAGGTTGGAGCACAGAAAAAAGAATGTTCCAATAGTCTGAGAGCCCACAATCCCTGGAGACCGGACAGTGTGGGCCCCAGACTGCGCTGGCAGTGACGATTCTCCTGTAGCACATCCCACATCCACTGCTTTACTGCCCGTCACCTCCCATCTGCTGTCTGGCCCCCGCCCCACAAACATTCAGACGCGCTGGAGCCAGGTAGGGCAGGTAATGAGCAACTCTCTGAGACCAAAGGCCCACATGTGCACACAGACAAGCAGAGAGGATCAGGACATAAGGGTAAAAGATAGGAGTCTTCAGCCTGCTCTGCTAGATTGTGATGCTTTTGCAAACGTCCCCCACTTGGACTCCAATTCTGCAGCCCTGTCTCAGCTAAAAGCATGTCGAGAGCAAACCAAGCTGAAAAATTCTTGTAGCACCACCACAGCCCACAGCAACCCATGATACACCTCCTGCCCAGTTTGCTGCACACCTGGTGAGAGCTGGTCTGTCAGTTTGGCCATTCCAGAGAAAACTAAGAGAGGAAAAGCTGGGAAAGTTACGTGTTTCACCACAGGGCAGCCATGCCTCCCTGTGCAACCGGATGCGACGTTCTCACTGCAGTGAAAGGGCTCAGTGGACAGCGAATGCTCATGCAGGGCGAGAGGCAGCACTTGGTGTATAAATGTGGCCTTGCTGAAGGAGAAGAAGATGCGCAGGACAGCCCTCGTAATACAGGGTGTTTCAAAAAGAGGGACCCAATTTGAAATGGCTCTCTCTCTGCAACTGCAAACCACCTATGAGTGAAACTCTTACCACTTGAAAGGGCAGGTAACTCCTTACCTTTTATGGTAAACTGTTTGCAAATTTTTGTGTAATTGTAGCATGTTGTGATCCTGAAATATACTGCTTTGAAAGTGGGTCCATCTTTGTGAAACATGCTGTACATTTCCTGTAAGACAGCCTAGAGGTTTTTGATGCTGGACAGGCAAGGAGACAGACTGAGGAGTTAACAGAGACCACTAAAAGACTGCTGCTCCACTGAAATTGGAAGATTGCCTGTCATAGCTCTTGATGGGGACAACTAGCAACGGCCAGAATGCTGACATTGCCACCAGGACCTGGGAGGCCAGCACAGCCTTGATTCACAGATGGCAAAGCCTCTGTCTTGTCTCCATGACCAACAGCCACCACTTTGGGGGCAGCACCTCAGCCAAGCCCTCACAAGAACACATCGTTCACAACACCAGCCAGCCAGAACGTTCTGGTAGAGCTCTCCATCCCAGAAAGGAGAAGAAAAAGCAGCTGTCAGCACCTGAGTCAAAAGCCTCTGAATCAGGAATACATTCCTTTGCAGTTACGCACTTACTGGTCTATCAGTGGCTTTCAAGGTGGAGAAAGCTCACTCCTCTGGTGTCCCAGCTCTTGTGTCACTACCGCAAACATGAAACACCCAAAATGACGCAACAGTCTTCCTAAACCACGATGTTTTCCAGCACAGCGTGTGTGCATATTGCCTCTACTATGATGCCTTTCAGAGGGCCAACTAAAATCTCCAATTTTAGTTCATTTCAAACCAAGCCCTAGACCTTCCCCACACAGCAGTGTCTGGTCTTACCCTGCTCCAGGGCTCCCCGTCGCTCACAGCCGAGGGGGGGTTACCCTCTAGTGAAGGCTGTGAAGACTCGGGCTCCAGCGAACGCATGGTCCCATCCTCCGACACCTGTGACTTCTCTGTGAGTTTGTCAATGCCTGTGTTCAAAGGAGAAAAAGCTCAGAAACACAAGTGAATTAAATACGCTTACAAGCGGGGGGTTCTTCTCTGTCCTGCCATGGACAGACACTCTACACGTCTGCTGACATCTGAAAAGCTCTCCTTTCAACAGAAGCAAGATCCAACCTTAATTTCACCACCCCAAAGGAGTTCGTTTGTTACTAGGAAAATGCTCCCTGATGTATGAGGAACACAGGTTCACACTGATATAGTTAAACTGAAGCAAAAGGTCAAGATTAGGACAAACTGGCCACGTGGACACTAAGTCTGAGAGGAAAGAAACTCACAGCAGTTTACTTTGACTTGTTTGTGATCAGCCTCGGCAAACTGATGTGAAACTCAGGCTGAAAGGCAGCAAGTCATTCACAGATGTAAACTCTTAATCTTTCCCACACCCAGTGAAAGGGTGAGTCCACACCATATCTCACAGAGAAAACAAACTTCTCTCCTGTTACAAAGGTAAACTAAAGCTCACCTGGAGTAGCCACCAAACTTGTCTTCAGCGTCCCTGGTTCAGCAGGGGCAGCAGGACGTGACCCTTCCATGGAGACCCCGTCCTGGGAGTTGGTGCGAGAAATAGGCTCAGGAGTTTTCTTCTTGCGCTGCAGACCCTTCTGGATGGACTGCGAGTCCGTGGGTAAGTTGGCCAGCTGGTGAAACACATTCCGCTTGCGGATAACAGCATAGACCAAATTGGAGTTCCCTGGGAATCACAGCAATGAAATGAGCAGAGAAGTAAGACTCAAAGAGCTCTGTCAATACAGCCCAGTTCATTGCCTACATGAAGCGTGATTGTGGAGACCCTGCAAACTCAGAGAACCATCCTTCAACCCACAAAGGCAACGGCACAAGGAAGAAAGAGCAGAGCTAGAGATCCTCTTATCCATTACAAAACAGTACAGAAAATCCAGTTAAATCCTTCCTTGGCTGGAAGGCTGACAAGAAATGGCTTAGAGACTGACATTCAAACAACTGAGAAGAAAAAGGGTAGTTTAAATCACATATTAACACCTATTTTCGAAGAAAAGGTTGTTAGCCAATATTCAAAATTTCTCCATCTTCAAAAGAACTCACAAAACAGATCAGAGACATTCCATTTGAGAAGAAACAGGCTTGAAATAGCAAAGCCAAAAGGCCAGAACTCTTCCTGTCTGCAAGATGGCAGAGAACAGAATGAAACCATCCCCTAAAATAAAACACAAATCACAGCCACAAAAGGCTGTTTTAGGATCTGGCAGCCACCACTTGCAAGATTTCCATTCGGGAAGCAGAACAGCCACTCTTCATTTGCAGTTTTAAAGCAAAACATTAGATTTTGAGCAGGTTAAGGGATCTCACTCTATTATTTCCTTAAGGTAAAAGACTGTCATGCTTTTAAGAGGGAAAGCATAAGGCAATTCCTGGAAAGGCAGCAAGTGCCAGAACTTTGTTCAGATGGGGCTGTTTGGTCTTTGGCTCCAGTGACCTGCCAGAGCAGAACTGAGAGGCACTTTTGAATGTTTAAGGGGATGGAAGTTGTTTTAACCCCTCACCTACATTGCTGAGCAACACGAGCAGTTTCACAGCAGCATCCAGCCACTCACAACTTACACTCACTCTCCCTTCTTCTTCTTCTCTACCCATCTCATCTTCTGGTCTGCAGGATGCTGAGGTTATGCTGATAATTAATTGCCATCTCATTTTGCTCTAACCCAATCTGTCTGGGCCAGAACCCAACTCTGATTACCAACTAACCCAACTCCTCAATTTTAGCCCAGTCTCCATGTAGCTGGTTTCTACACTTCTCCCCTTCTCTCATCTGTCTGGACTTTCTCTGAGCTTCCATCTCACATTCTCTCACACTAAACTAGTGCAAACCCAGCAGTCAGTCTCTTACCATCAAACTGGTACTGAATGATGTTGTTGAAAACTTCCAGCAAGAAGAAAACGAGATGGTGGTTCTGGACAGCAGAGAACAGGAACCAGGTGGTGGAAAAAGCCTCCAGGAGATGCAGTAACTTGTTAGCAGCCACCATGGAGAGAGACTTCAGGTACGGAGACACTGTGGAAGGCAAGCAAGTGAAAACTGGAGAAAGAACCAAGGTGTATTTATTCACATAAATACACTGTTAAAAATGTGGCTCTTACCACCTTCCCACCCTGCACTCAGGGAAAGCCTCAGGGAAGAGCTGAGCCCAACAGGGTTCCACAGAACATTTCCAAGTATAAAATAAGTTAAACAGAGCTATTGCCCAGTAAAAGTAGGCATTTCTGCTTCTAGAGGGTCTGGTGTAGTTTCATACTAGTAACACCATCTCTAGCATGCCTCTTGAAAAACCCGACTGGAGCCACCTGGACACTCACTAAACCCAAGGGAAGCCACCGCCACTGTGAGGAGGTGGCACTCCCTGCTGGGGAGGGACAGCACTGCCACCACGCTCTCCACACCTCCTGGCAAATGCCCTTTGGCCGCCCCAGAGGGGCTCCAGGGACGCTGCCATCCCACCCTCTGCCCCATCCCATGAAGCCCAGGCAATGACCCTGCAGGTAGGTCTGATCTGCAGCTGCCACCTCCAGCACGGACCAGAACAGGTCCCAGTTTCCAGCAGCAGCTGGTGACACTGGTCAGTGTTAAGGGGCACAGGAAGAGGGGATAGTGCAGCCAGAGCTGTCCCCTCTGCGGGCTGTGGTTTCACACCAGACAGTGCTTACCGTTCACAACAATGGTGAGTAGGCAGTCAAAGAGAGGCTGCAGCCGCTGATGCCCGCTGGTTATGATCTTGTGAAAGACCTATGGTAGGGAAGGAGTTCTTGAGCAAGGTAGTACCGTACTGAAAGCACCTTCTCAACCAAAACCAACGCCACCCCCACACTAATCGCTTTCTGACACCATTCCTTCCTAGGCAGGGCCCTGCACACTCCACAATTACACAGGTGTGGAAGGCTGCTCTCGCTGCAGACTTGTGCTCCAGGACTACAAGCTTTCATTTACAAGGAATCCTCTGGGGACATGATTAGAACTCTAGAACACTGCAAACAGAAACTGACTGTCAGCTGTTCCAAAACGCACCAGCAGGCTGAGACAAAAATAAAGCACCAGGAAGTAAGAAACATCTTCACCTCCAGTGGATTTTGACTCTGAACCCTAACAAGAGCTGCTTGAAATGCCACAGAACTAATCATTTCATATTTGATCTTAGTGCAAACTTCTAACTCAGCTGTTTGTCCTAGTTTTCTTAACTATACCCTCAGACATGGAAAGATGCAACTGCCTCACAACCAGTACACGGCTGGAAATCTAGGAAGGACGAGTACATTGAAAGAGGAAAGACAGTTATTTGTGGAGGTATGAAACAGGAGTTAGGAGGGACAGAAAAGAACTGCTGGAGCTGTACTCACTATGATGAGCAGATCTGCATGTGTCCCTGTGAACACAGGAATGTCCATAGGCACTCGTACAGAATACGGCTTGTTCAGTCGAACCCCAAAGTTACGCTCCCCACTGAGAAGCAGGAGGATAAAAACCCCAATGTGCATCAAGCCCACTCGCGCTGCAGAAAAAAAACACACCAAAAAAAACCCCACATCACAGTGAGGCCAGTGGACTCCTGAAGAGAGAAGGGCAGCGAGGAGAGAGGAAAAACACTGTGCAACTGAATGAAAAACTGCCCAGACCAGACTACCCTGATAAGGGACATCCAACACAGAGCTCCCTCCGTTACCAGTACCACCATCCTTCCTGAGCCCATCTGTGAGCTCAGTACAACATTAAGTCTTGGATAGATCATTATCTTCTTCATTATGTTCTTCATGTAAACCCATCACCATAGTAGGAAAGGCCTGATTTCCTCTTTCTGCTACCCAGTGATGGACTTACGCCTGATTTACACCCAAAGCAAGAGCAGATTGCTCATTTCTCCTTCTTCATAGGACCAGGGACATAGTTTTTGACAAAAGGACTCAAAACAAGTCAACACATGGTAAGGATTTCCCTCTCCTATGTTGTGGTATAGACCATGTCCTGTTTCTAGTCTGTTACTACCATGAACACCCAGCCAGCTGAACCACTCTACTCCATGCCTGCAGAAGATTAGGAACAAGCACTTGAGATGCTAAATCATATCAGTGGTAGGAAGGAAGCACTTAAAAACATTCTAGCTCAACTGTCAAGCATAGATGATCCCAAATATTGAAAATAATCGACTTACACTGGTCTGCTCTGGCATCATTGAGAAAATACAAGATTGGGACAAGGATGTCCAGAACATCACTGCTCTTCAGCACAAAGAAGAGGAATTTCTGGAAGAAAGGGGAGGATTTCAGACAATCAAAAGCATGTTTGGTTTTCTGCATCATCCACAGGCCTCAAGCCAGGTAGCCTCAAACTAATTAGTCTCTCAAGAACATTAGAAAGGCTGGCGTATGCACTAGTTCTTTAACTCCAGTGATATTTGTAGATATGCTCTGGCATTTACCTCATGTGATGACCTTCAGGAGCTGCAGCCTCTCTCACAAGCTCTCTCTGGAGCCAGCCCCCCCGCAAACCCACCCAGCAGGGAGTAGTGCTGGTGACCAGAGCACCGCAGGGTCACTGTCAACCACCTGTACACAGCTCTTCACTGGGGCTTGGTCCAGCCAGAGCCACAACAGGCTCTGGGCAACAAGCAAGGTGTGGCAAAGCTCAACAAGAAGCAGACCCACACCTTGTTGAAGTCACAGAGTTTCCAGAAGAGGACGAGGAGTTCCTGATGGAATTGGATCTTCTTGGCAGAGTTTGGCAGGTAGGTCTGGACCAGCGGGTTGGATAACAAGCGGGCCACTCCTTTCAGGATGAACTGGAAGTCCTGCCAACAGACCAGGAAAGAGACTGTGGTGGGCCCAAGGATAATGCAATCAGCATGAAATCAGACAGGAAATAACTCAGGATAGGAGCACATTACCTCCTCTCGGTGTATTCTTGACAGGTAATTCACAAACAGATTGTCTGGTCCAGGAGGCTGCATCGAAGACAAGGAGTGAAACATTTACTGGCAGCAAGGTTTACTCAGGAAGTCAAAGTGTAACCACTGGCTCCAGGGGCTGGTGTCTCTCATTTCAGGTTTCCTCCCTGAATGACACAGCTCTAAATTCTAGGAGACAGGGCACCTCAGGGAACAGTAAAGTCAGGGCTTTTCACTTATATGCTCCTGATTCAAGTCAGTGATCAAAACCTGGTGGTTTGGTCATCTACAGCTGTTTAGGGACCTACGGGAGAGAAACAGGACTGGGCCAGAGACCCTAGACTGCAAGGAGAGGGGTGGTGCTGGGCCCTACAGGTCAACATCCAATGCAAGCTGGTGTAAGAGGACTGCAGAGTTCAGGAGAGCAGCAAACAGAGATCCTAGGGTCACTCACATCCACATCATCCATGGCCGTGCCAGTGGTTGTGCCATCCACAGAGGGACTTGAACTGGTGGAGCTGTCATAGTCCAAAGTGACAATCAGCACCTGGGCGGCCTCCTCCACCAAGGGCTCACGGTAATCGGAGAAAAGCAGGTGGTTGTAAGGAATCCCATAACCCACTGGGTCGTAGGCACAGACAACGTTCAGGAGTGAGGTGAAGAGTGGGAGTGCATGTCTGGGGAGGAAAAAACATTCTTAGAACACATAAGCAGGAAGGAAAAAGTGCTGCTTTGGGGAGGGACAGGCATTGCGCTCCCCAAGAGTTTGTGCTGATGACAAAACACAGTCATCTCCTCTAAGCTATGACAGTGGCCCATAGCGGAGCAACTCAGGACAAGAGCTGACACTCCAGCTCCCAGCTGGTCTCCTGGACTACAGCTGAGAGGGAAGGGGAGGTAACAAAAGCCACGTGGCCTCCCAGAGGAATTCTGTGCTGCAATGTCAAAAGAGGATGAAACCTCAAAGCTCTATAGACTATGAAAAGACGCAACCACCTGCCTTCAGCCTGGACTGTGCTCCCCCAGGTGAGCAACTGTCACCTGGGGAGCTGCAAGTCCCAGAGGGGACAATGTCACTAGAGGGTTGCAAGTCCCAGAGGGGACAATGTCACTAGAGGGCAGCATTCACCTGCCACCACAAACTGCCCACTGCAGCGCCACATCACCATCCCCACGGGGGAACAGGATCTGCCATTTCCCACAGGACAGGGATCAGTCCCGTATCAAACTCCAGGGAGCACCACGCTCAGTCCCTCCTTTAGCTGCTGAAGAACAATTGTCACTAAGAAGAGGTGCTAATAGGGCATACGTAAGACAAGGACAAAGAAAAAGGACAACAGCCCTTAGATGTTGGAGGTATGAAGTCCTGTGGTCGCCCATTACCAACCCACTCCATGGAAGAGATCTGAAGGTGTTTCTCCCCGTGGCACCCAGTCCTTCACCCTCACCTGTTCTCCGTAGAGCAGAAGAACTGCACCCAGGGGTTGGCGTTGCTGCTGTCCGAGGAGGGAGGCAGATACATGGCCTCAGAAAAACAGGTCAGCAGCAGCTTAAGCAGCTCTGTCCTGAAAGAAGAGAAGCAGCCAAGGCCTGGAGCTACTCAGGAGCAGAGGAAGCACAATCACTTACCACAACAACACATAAGAAAGGCTCAGTCCCATCTAGAAGTCCTCCCCACAGAGAGCTAAGCCCACTTCATTTTATAAACAATTCTGCTGTCACGGAACTCAGCAGAATTGCTGCCTTATGAAAAATAAATACAGTACAGAGCTCTGTGGCACTTTCAAAGCAGTAATGTTTTGCCAGTTCCTGTTGCAGGCACTCTGACTCCCATATCATACTACAAAAAGCTATTCAAGGGGTCAGCTGTTTTTTCTGTGTCGCCAGTCCTGTTAGCTCAGAAAGGAGCAGGTAGAAAGCCCCTTGGGAATTACAGATACCCAATGTGGCAAAGAGATCCCATCTCCTCCAAATCTCCCTCTGCTGAGCCCAGTTTCTTTCCATTCTGCCTTTGCAGAGCCTCTTACCTATTCAAGTCATGGATGTAGTTTGGCTGTGGAGAGTGAGCAAAGCCCACTCCTGCCTCCCAGATGTACTCACAGCTGTCAATGGAGTGGATATCTTCTGCTGTGTCCTGTGGGGAGAAATAAGAGGTTGAACCACAAAGGGCAAGAGCAAGACTTGACAGCACTAGTTGGTATCCAAGGCAGTTCAGCCACCCTCTTCAGCAAGACCAAAAAAATTTATGACCAGGAGCAAGGGCCCAGATGAATACGTTTGCATCAAGTGCACTTGGCACATTTGGCTGTCTCTTTTCTGGAGTTTAATTAAGCGAATTCTACCACATGCTTTCTTTCCCTCTCTGCATTTGGGGAAAGCAGATCAGAGGACTATTTCTAATTGCTCTGCGTTCCCCTTGCATAACCTCTCTCCTACAAAGGTACTGATCTCAGGACAGCAGGGCTTGAGGGCAACCAAGATGTACTTACCACCCCAACCACAACTCCCACAAAACCAGCACGTTGGCAGCAGCTCCTGCTGACACAGAAGCAACTGCAGCTTCCTCCACAGTCTGGGCTTCTCCCACCTTGCTACTCACTTCCTACAGATAGGCTGGAGCTCACCTGCTGCAATCCACCCCAAGTGACAGCACAAGTCCATCTCTTTCAGCCACACTGCCACTTAGTCTTGGCACATACCCACAGGACTCTGATCCGGCCTCACCCCTCCATCCCCAAGTGACAGATTTTAGCCCTGTTTTCTACTACTCAGAAACTCCGAGCAAGCAATTTAGTACTCAGATTTATCAGGGAATTTTGCAGCTATCACATACACAGTGGTTTGGCATGTTCATTTTAAATTTATTTCACAGCTATACCAAAAAGAAAGGCTGCCCACTTTTGTTTATAGACTGGACCTGCAAGAAACACAACAGAGTCATTGGTGGGGTGAGAGAAAGAGAGGGAGGGAGATGCACCAGAATTTGTCCTTAGCACACATGGTAAGGAGATCCCCGCTTCAGGGAACTCCTCTGAAGTAAAGGCAGTCACCATAAGGATCAGAACACATTTGTCTTTGCCGCAATGATACAAAGAGGTAGAGGAGGTGGAAAGACAACAGATGCCATTTACTCATTCAGACCAGAGCACCTGCCATTAGGCAAACAGCTGCTTCCTGCCCCAGACTGCACCAAATTTCCAGTGAAAGAACAAGGTGCTAAAGGTCTCTGCTCCACTGGCAACAACAGAAGAGCAGATGTTTGCCAGCACAACCACTTTTTCCTGAGGGACGAGCTGTAGTGCAGGGCTAAGTGCCAGCCACTCCAGCCAATACTCACCCAGCTGCCTCAAAACATCTATTTTAGAAGGCACACACACCACACAGTGAACCCAAAATGTCAACAAATATTAGTCACTGTGGGTTCAAGCTCAGTGACTCCATATTTTCCCGCCTGCAGGTTTGCAGGGAGCTGCTGAGGTTTTCCAGGGTATCCCCCACCATGCAGCTGATCTACCTCTATGCAGATAATCTCATTATTCAACTTACCACCGTGCTCCTCCGGTGGCTCTGCACAGTGAAATCGGGACAGAAGAGCAGATCAGCGACTGCCAGGAGCAACGACTCAGCCAGTGGCCGGGCATTTTCATCATCTTCATCTCCCTAAAAGCAAGAAACATGAAAGAGTATTGTCAGCCCAGAGTTAGCAAAGAGCATACAGTAACACTAGTATAACACAGCACGAGAAGATACACTCGCCAAGAACACACAGGGAGGTAAGAAGTTACCAAGGAACAAGAGGGAGAAACACACAAAACTCAGCCAGGAAAGAAATTCCCCCCTGGAAGGTGATGACTAAACAGGAACAAGCTCTCTAATAACACCAAATGGAGCAGACAAAGGCCTAGAGCTGTTGGGGAAATGAAGAGTAGCACTGGACCCTGCCACATGGAGATGTTTGACTTACTGAAGACAAAAGGAAAGGAAACCATCGACAGCAATGAAGGGTTTACAGTCATGAAGGAGGGTGATTTGGATGGCACACAGAGAGAGCAATAGGAAGAAGCCAGCCAGCAGAGACAAGGTATAAAACCTCTCAAAGTCCTGCACGGGCTGCCCAGAACTGGAGGTGACAGAACCAGCTGCACGCAGCAGAGTAAGCATGACAGCAGAGCGGATTTTGCAGTCTTCAGCATTCAAAGCAATCACCTGAATCACGCATGGCTACTCCTCTGCAGCCGTTGCCACGGGAAACCCTGGCAGATCCTGCCTGTCAAAGAGCATCCCGGATGGGGATGGGGATTGTTTCCCACCACACGCTGCTGCTGGAGGGAAAGGCAGGGAGCAGGAATGGCAGCAGCTTATCTACCTCAGCCAGGCCTCTGTCAGCCTGTGCACAACACACAGCTCTTCAGTCGCAGCAGGCAGCTAACAGAGATAATGGCCTGTGTGGCTGACGCCTGTCTCGGTGACAGCAGAAACGCTACCAAACAGATCCTGGATGCAAGGAAAGACCCTGAGAGGATGGACGAAGCAAGCACAGCAAAGATGCATTTATTTGAGCTCACAGCCAGAGATGAAGTGATGAGCATTAGGGTACAAGGAGATTTTTTTTCCAAGAATGATCTTTGCTAGCATCACCTCAACTGCCAGAGAAAGTCCCTGCAGGCTCTGGGTACCACCACATCCAAAGCAGGTGACACACAAACCAACAGACCTCTACACAACTGAGACTCCTTTATGGGAGGAAGGCACCAATGCTCCATGAGCTCTGTCATCCATCACTGCATCATGAAGCAGGCTAAAGATAATCGCTCAGACATTTACTAATGGCCTAGGAATACCATCACCTTCCCCTTCCATTCCCAGGGATAAATCAGCCTTCAGACAGCAAAGCTGTTGCCCCCCAATTAGACATGGCTCCAGCTTCCCTAACGTCCCCTGCACCTTCTAGAAAGAAGAATAAATGCCAAGAGACAGACCCCTCCTCGGCCGGCCCCAGGGACAGTTGACCAGAAGAAACCTCTCCAGTCTGGGTCCTCGAAGATGTAAGGCAGGATACGGGTGAGGAGCCGACAGCAGTTCAAGACGATTTGCCTCTCCTTCTCTGTGTGGCAGCCGCTCTCTGCTCCCTGCACCAGCTTCTCCACAGCCTGAAGGAAACAAAACCAAGGCAGGTAGCATTAGCCTGGACACAAATTTGCAAGAGTTGGGCAGGTCTGTCCTGCTAGTGACACCCACACATACAGTTACAAGCAGCTCTGGGAGACCATTTTCTCTGAGGTCAATGGTACCTGCACTGTTGCTGTTTGAAACGCTGCAGAAATAGGGTTAACAATCCCAAACAGACCTCCTTGAATTTCTACTGTCCCACTACAAGAGACCTCACATGCCAGAGGCTAATCCACGCAGCACACATGTCGTGCCACATGAGACAGCCAGCCACAGCACCAGCAGGCTCCTTCCAGTGCTGCCACATCACGCCACACGCTGCAAAGAGCGGATCAGATTAATCAGCCACATCAAGCACGCGAGACGCAGGCAGAACCACGGCAGCAGCACTGTGCTGCACAGTGCGAGGCGCTGGCAGGGGAAGACTGCACAGAAACAAAGTCTGACAGGTCTGTATGTGCTGTTGCCATTACAGCAGGGACCGCTCCTGACTCAGGAGGTGGGAGCTGAGCTGCTGCCTGTGACTGTGAAGTGTCTGGATTCGGCCTCTGGCAGAGTCTGTCGAGGTCCTGCTGCAGAGGAGGGTGGTAGCCCAGGTTTCCCCCACTCACCATGTGAACAGGGCTACTGCTTGTGAAAGAGCTTCTGGGCTGAACCTCTGCAGCCTATCCGATCACTGCTGAAACTGCCAATGGAGACAGACACTGGATTTTTCAGAATAGGATGTGGGTCTTGCCAGGCAGCAACCACAGCCCCAGGAGGCAGCGGCAGGAGGTTTTACCCACAGACAGAAAAAGGCAGCTCCTTCCCCCAGCAGCTGCACCCACTTGCTCTTACTCCCTGATCCCAAGGGGAAACAGAGGGGGAATGAAAGGCAAAGCATTTACCAAGGATTCACCTTGCTCTTGCTGCTTTTTAATTCATGAGGTCATGTGTCCCTGCTTATTTTCACAGCAGACTGGGTCGCTGACTCTGCTAGCCTGCGTCATTGCCTTAATGGGTATTTAAATGATGTTTGTGTAGTCTCAGTCTGTCCACACACTACAACTGAGCTTCAATACTTTTTCAGGCACATTTATGACCCTGTAGAGTCTGAGTCTCCAGTCATGACTGCAAATGACATTTCAGTCATGCTGTCGTGCTCTCCATGAACACGCAGCATTACTAAGCCCAGTGGCACGTGGCACCTGGCGCAGGTCAGGGCCATCAGCCTGGGGAAAGCACTGCAGGAGTCTGCAGGCTCCTCTGACCCTGATATTCCAAGATTTAGAGCCTCTGGATAAACAGCCCTGCAGTTGCCAGGTCTCCCAACATATCTTGTTTCCAGTAGAGAGAACAGCCCATATTTCAGTCTTGGTTTAGGGGTAATGAGGACACAGAATCAAAGAGGTTACATGGTCAGTACAGGTTTTCCAAGCTGCTGATTGCCACAAACCAGGAGACAGCACCAGGCAAGAACCTTTCCACCATTCTTCCTCATTTTTGTATTCTTTCTAAAGTATCCACTACAGGCATCTGTGTGAGGCACAATTCCCAGTCAGAGGTACCTTCAGTATGATTCAGTAGGTCTCATTCATATTTTGTACAGCAGGAAAGAAAAGCAGGATGGCAACAACCATTTAAAACCGGGAAAAATGCCATTCCAAATGTTTCCAATACTGCAAATTCAAGGCTACTCTTTGCATGGCACCAATCAGGAGCATTATTAACACCTGCACTTTCCCAGGCAGAATAAATTTCAGGCTGTTGCTCAGCAGTTTGACAATTTGCCAAACCTGGCAGGGTAGGAAATACATGTCAATGTCCCTTGTGCTCCACACAAAGACATGGCAACACCAAAAGCAGCATCAGGGAGGTCCTGATGTCACAGCAGAAGGAAGAACAGTCTTAAGATCTCTCTCAAACTTGGTCCAACCACTTTTACAGTGACAAACTCCACAACCCTCTAGGATCTATGAGCTTGAAGCCAGATTGATGCACAGTGAGGAGCAATTAGGTGCAGACAGAATTGGATGCTTCAGCCTTGCCACAAACATGCAGCCTTGGTACAAAGTCTCCTAAGCGGGAAGCACTTTATACAGCAGGTAAGACCCAAAAGGGCTGAGAGGGACAAGAGGAAAAAGGCTCCAAAGTGAGCAAATGCTAAAACCAAGAGAGGAAAGGCTGCAAGTTATCATCAGGAGGAGACAGGGACAAGCACAAACATCGTGTGGTACAAAGAAATAACATGGTACATGTCTCCTGTTGGGAGCCACAGCAGTATTGATCCAGAGACACCCCTGCTACTAGCACAGAACCAAGGAGTAAGACAGCACCAACCTTACCTTATAACACAAAGTTGCCAAGTTTGAAGGCGATTCTTCTCTCACTGCTCGGATCTCTGCAGCTGGTACAAGGGCAAAGACATCCTGCACTGAGGTGGCTGTGTCTGCCCAGAACTGGTCCCAAAAAGCATCATCTGTTGCCTCCACAGGCTGCAGAGAGACAAACACGGTTACAGATGCAGAACCACCGTTCCATGAGGTCCAAACATCAGCGATTATGCCTGGCTTGGGGATGAGACCAGACAAAGAAGAGGTTCAACAAAACACAGTGGCACTGGTTTTGTACCTCCTTCTCCTCTTTGTCGCTAGGGCTTTGGCCGATTTGATGTCCCAAACAGAGCATTCCCTCAGCAAGAGCATGGGCAGCAAGACACTTAAGTGACCAACGGCATCAGGCTGGGACTCCTCAAGTCCTTCGTGGAGTCACAACGTAACATGAGGCCTCCTGCTTGTCTGCAACCCAGGGCCTATATTACAAGATCTTCACCAACGCATATGGGCCGGGCTGCTCTCACGCACTGTCAGCTCCAGTGCAAGCCAAGGATGCCCTGAGCGTGCACTGGAATTGCTTCTATTGCAACCAAAGTCTCGAGGAAGCAATGATGGGCATCTCACATTAGGGCACTAACAGACCCACAGAACCGACAGACTCACTTCAAAGCACTTACGGATGCAACAGAATTGATTTTTCTAAATCAAATATTTATAGGGAACTGGACTCAGTGCAGCTGGTCGCTGCCAAGGCTTTGTTCTTAAAAAGCACTAAGTGTGCAGTTCACAGAGGAAGATGGAAGGAGGAGACTGATATACCAAAAAAAGCAATCCATTTCAGACCTGTATTCCAAGAAGCCTGCTTCCATAGCCTGGGAACTCACCTCTCCCCATTACACTTTCTGGGTCTGCAGGTGCAGACAACCTCCCCTATTGCCAGAACTGTTGTTCCCTTTTCACAACGAGAGAGCAAGTATTCTCAAGCCCACCCAGAAATCCCACTGCCAGGAACACTGCCCACGGACAGAGTCTGTTTGCCCGGCTGCAGCTGGACAGACAGCTCTGGACAGCTGCAGAGTCCCAGTGTTATCTCCCCCAGCTTCTTCCTGACAGCAGGGCATCTAGTTAGAAATCAAAACAACGATGACAACCTGGGTGTCAGGTTATATGCAGCTGAACAAAGCAGACTGGACCTTGCTTTGCCCTTTATCGCTTTGTAAAGCCTAAGAGGAGCACTGGCCGTTCAAGGTGAAGCAGACACTCAGACACACAAGGCCAGTGGTGCCTCCATCCCTGCGGAAGCACAACCATGACCTGCTGCTCCCCGAAAGGTGAAAATGCCAGCACTGTTTGCCGAACAAGAAGACATCTCCATTACACAACATCTCAGGTATTCACAGCCTGGGAGCTCTGAATAATCAGGAAAGACTTAACTTTTCAGTCAGTCTAAAACTGAACACAGCTCTTCCCATCTAAATACTAACACTCGCCAAGATATAGGCATCGCCCAAACACAGCAAGGAGCGCTCATGCAGCCCAAGAATCCAGCTACATAAATACATGCCTGTTTATGCCAAGCAGCGTGAAAGAGATGGATCCAGGATTTCAGTCAGAACAGGAAAAGGGAAGTGTTTTTCAGGAGTTTCCCCAGCCATGCCAAGGCACAGTAACACACTCAGCGGGTCAGAAGAGCCGTCTGCTCAGGGTGAGAGGAACCTGCTGCCTGCAACCTGCAGCGGCTCCACAGCAAACAGCAGCTCCCACTCACCGCGATAACCAGCACCGTGGGTGGGTCTGCCATGTCAGACGGGAAAGGGGTACAAATATAAATGTGTGTTTAAATTAAACAATTCCCACCCACTCCCAGCTCTGCTGTAGGAGGCAGAAACTTGCCCAGCTCTGTGCCATTTCTAAACGCAGCCAAGACACGACCCAGGGAAGAACAGCTCATTCACAGGTCTGATACCAAGAAGTGCTGCATTTCCCCTTCGCTGTCATCTCCAGAACTAACAGCCACAGTCTGCGGGCAGGTGATGTGTCACCACCACCCAAAGGCAGAAAAGTGAGAGTCCCCAAACTGGTACAGCAGGTTCCTACCCTGCGGCTCTCTTCCTTATCGCTCCCGTGCCACCGAGGCTGCCTCATGTTTGTCCTGGTCCTTCCAGCCACGCAACGAATCAGCCCAAGTGACTCTCCAGTCTTTAAAAACAAAACCGACACGTGTTAAGGCACCTTCTTAAACTCTGCTCTAGTGCTGAAAGATTCTTCGTTTTATCACCTGGACACCAAAGGAAGTTCCCATCAAACCCCCTTCCAAGGAAAGAGCAACATTTTCCAAACGGTTCAAGACCACAGCTCCTCAGAGGGGATCCGTAGGAACAGCCAAGTGTTCACAGCCTGACTTCCAGCTTTCTGAGTGTGCAAAGGAGCTGGGCTCTTTGTAACGCTTAAATGGAAGCAAAGCTGTTTTGCAAATCCGATCTGTAATTACACTTCTCAAAAAGAGCCAAGTATTTGGAAATCAGATCTATGTAATGCATGAACCATCCTACACTTCCTACACCCCCTTTCAAACCAAGTACCACAGCCACATGTATAATTGCCACACGTACCTCCTGGCTGCCTGCCACAGCCGCTCCCCCCAACAACAGGGAGCAGCAATTGCTGCTAATTGGAGATCATGCATAAATAATGGGCTTCACTCTCATCTAGAAGGAGCAGAAAACCATTTCCCACCAGTAGACATAGATCCCTTCACCTCCCACTAGCCCAAGGCCTCCTCAGAGGCAGAACACAGCCACTATTTTACAGATGGTAACACAACAGCCAAGACGGATTGAAGAACATGGTCTCTGACTAAAATTACATGGCGGCAAGAAGCACAGCAGCAATTACCCATGCTGCAACGTTGGATGCTGCAGCCACACAAATGTCACGGCTGCCATCTTGGCAAGCAGATTACGCTAAAACAGCATTTCTTTTCATTTTTAATAGCTGCAGCCAGTCAGCTCCTCATCCAACAGATGGTATCCCATGTACAACCCTGGGACACGGATTCTCTACCGAGTCACTCACATCCCCGCAGCAACCCCTCTTTTAATTAACAGTCTGGCATCACAAAGCCACTCAATCCACAGAATATTCAACTCCTTGAAAGAATATTACTGGATGTTTTTAAGCTGATTGTACTCTGCACGCAGCATCTCTGGGGATCTCAATATCCATCTCCTCACGCTGAGCTCACCCAACAGCCTGTATCTAACACACAGAGAAGGGAAATATAGAGACCTAGAACAGTCTTGTTCACCAGCCATGGATATCTTCATTTGGAAACATCAAAATTTAGTTACATGTGCTGGCAATGCACAATGTGCAGCAACAAATCCCCCAGCATTGCAGCGAGCCTTGATAGGGCTTTAACCAGGAGGGCTCACAAGGAGCTGAATCCTCATCAGGAGCTGGGGCCACTTTGGATCCTCCAGATCAGCAGAGACGTGTCCTCTCTTGGCAAGGGAGCTGCAGCACACAGGCAAGAAGAGCCTGATGTTCCTCCAACACAGTGCAGACAACCAACTCTGCACTGGGGTACAACGAGAAGGAGATCTTCATCGTTGCTGCAAGAATCAAGGCATTGGCAGCTCAAGTCTACTCTGGAGACACAACCAGCACATCTGGAGAGCAAAGGAAGCTTCTGACTCCCCCCATACTCCACCACAAAGGCTGCTGAAGTGACAGAGATGCTGCTGCCTGAACCAAGCTCTCCACATGAGAGGGAAGAGATGGCTGTAGTGCAGAGTGGTTGCTGAGAACACAGCGGGCAGAGATGAGGTGATGTGACATCTGAGAGAGGGCAAGGAGAAGACTTTTACCTTCAGTTCACCTGGGCAAGGTGTGAAGGCCTCCCACCTGCACACTGGTCACACAAAGGCAGAACCAGTTGTACTGGACATCTCTAGTCTTTATTTCCCAACAGTTATAAATGTTGGATTTCAGGTTCCTTAAAGCACCCCACACACAGAAAAGGAAGACACTTGGTTTGCAAGCACCTTGCCAGTTACTGAACAGAGAATCACAGCCCTGACCAGGCAGTTCCCAGGCAAATGGGACACGTCACAGGAAACAGGAACACAGAGCGGAGGTGACCATGTCCTATAAACAGGAAAAGGTCCCAAGGCACAGCCTCCCCGAGCCGCTACTGTCCTCAGCCTGACACTAGAACCACCTTCACTTCTCTTTTGGATATGACCCTCCACAAACTCGAGTAGGGTGAGTGTTTGCACCCTCCTCCCAGCCAGGAGCTCTCTGACCGACACCTTCGCTTCGAATGCCCATTCCCAGCAATTCCTTCAACAGGTCCCTACCAGAGGACTGTCCTTAAACCAATCCTGAGATCGCTGCAAATCGCCAGCAGAGAATCAAGGGAGCAAGCAGCCACCAGTCCTGCCGCATTCTCCTTTTGTTCTTTGCCAACAAGAATCCCTCCAGCCAAGGCAGCGAGGCATTTAGGGCAGGGACTCTCCTTTTTCTGTGACTCAACAGCAGAGCAGGTCCCCCATCCCTGGTCAGGGTTTCTAGGCAGTGCTACACAAGCTCAGGTAACACGCAACAGCAGCGTGCTCCTTCCCACCCCAAACAATGCAAAACTGTGCGGTGTAATGACCACACGGCCATTCATGCAGCACTTGACTGAGCTCCAGGAGACCAGGCAACCCCGCAGGGCCAGCAGATTAGTTGGAGGCAATTCGGGCACCTTTGTACCACCTGTCTGTGAGCCCTTGTGCAAAAGGAAAACCTGAAGACAGATTTTTCAAGACATTAATAACTAGCAAGATTTCATCTCTGGACAGCAGCTCCACACAGATTTCAGAGCAGAAGTGAATTTTTCTATAGGATCTATGTGGTCAGCAGTACAGAATCAAGGAAAGGCTCCACCACTAGTTCTCTGTTCCCACAGCAAAGGAAACTAGAAAATGGAATTTGTGGAAGTTTGGCAGGGAGAGCCTAGGACAAAAGTCAGCTTGGTGAACTGTTAGTTACAGCTTCCCTTTTAAGACAACTTTGCTTTTGATCAACCTGAGAGAGCTCAATACTTGGATACCATCTCAAACAGGCTACCAGAAACTAATCATTCTTTAAGCACAAGATGCACTTTTAAGAGCCTCATATTAACAGCCTGTCATACTACTGCATTTCCACATCCGGGATAGAGAAAGGACTGGAGTTTGTCTCTAGTGTTTTATCCTTCCCATCCCTTTAAAAGCAGAGGCATAGCTAGCACCAAAATCTAACAAGCTGGTTCGCAAGATCAAAATTTCTTATCTTCCAGTTTCTTGCTTGCAGGAGCCATTTAATCGCCAACTGGCTGAGAAAGAAATGTCTGTTTCTCCAGCAGTGACGACTCCCAGCCTCAGTTCCCTATTCTGCCACAGACCAGTTGTCACACTCACAATCTATGTTTCCCTTCACCTGTTCAGTAGGCAGCATTTTTATGGGCAATTTGGGAGGGCTCACACATTTTCTATGATAAAGCACACCTGGTTTATTATTAAAATGGTTGGCCCTATCAATTTAGAGGCATGCAGTGTAATGTAATACACATGTACCATATAAAAATCCTAAAGCCCATTTCTCCATGTGTGCTTATAAATATACATCTGTAGCATAAGCTAATTCCTTCTTTCTGGTACTACTGCCCTTTTTGAATCACTCAGAAGCAATTCTTCTTTTTTAATGTTCTTACATCCTAAGAGTTTCTCTTTGGCAATTCAAAAATCAATTAAATCAATTTCATTTGTGTCCAAGTCTTGGTTTGACTTTCAAGTTCTGGGTTCCATGTGTGCACAAATGCACAAGCACTCGAGTGTTATGTTCCTTACAATTGCTTTTTTTTTTCAATGTTCACACTCATTTTTCAATTAATGAAAGCCTGGAGATTAGATTTTTCTTAAAAATTAGTCCTTATAACTTCAGTGGCAACTCTGAGCCTCCACCAGTAAGCGAACAGCACTTTCTGCTCAACCACTTCCTTCCATCAGAGCCTTGGGAAACACGGCACGGTGCATTATTAACCCCACGGTTTCATGTTACCGGTGATTTGACGAAAAATCCATTTGTCCAGCTACCTAATGTCAAAGGGGACGCCTGTAAAAAAGGGAATACGGTGCTGAGAAAGCGAAGCGTATTTTAAGCTAATAGCTTTAAAGTGGGGATTTGACTCCATTATTGCAGGCAGGTTTTGAATGCAGGGTCTCATGGAGCAGGAGGCTGCAGGGAGGTCGCTGCTGGTCCGAGGTGCCAGGAGATCCCAGTCATGCACCCTGCACAAGCAAACACGGGTGCCCTTCTGTGGTATGTAAATATGGGAGCGCCAACACCCCGCCCTTTTTCCACATGGCAGTTAGTCTCACCTACACCACGTAGATGTGAAATGAATCCAGCCAAGAATGAAGCTTTTTCGTTTATTCAGGGCCCCAGCGAACCTTCTTTCACTGCACACGTCAATAAACCAGGGGAGGGGAGTGCTCTCTTCTTGGCTGGGGATACGAAGGATTGCCTCATACAGGATTTTCTTTGTGAACAGCAGACTGAGAAGATCCCTATAGCTAACAAAGGCACTGAGTAACTGGGTTTAATTTTATTTTTTCCCCAATCTCACTTTATAAGCACGCTTCCCAGTAGAGGAAGGACTGTCGAAATGTGAAGACGCTCTGAACTATTTGGCATCCAGAAAAGACTTTGGAAGAATCCCTTCAAACGTTAATTCATCCACTTCTGGTTTTGCCCAGGGATGTTGTGGAACATCCATACCCAGAGGTTTTTAAGAGCATGTTCACAAAGGCCATTCCTGAACAATGCAGATAGAACTGATACTGAAGGTATAAACAGGATTTCTCAAAGGCTCTTCCAGCTTGACTTTCTATGATTCATTTCCCACTCCTAATCTTCATCTCTTGAGTCTTCACAGATTTTCTCCTATTACTTTTTAGCCCTTTGCATCCATGCCCTTTTCTCCTGAATACATTCCCCATCATTAAATATCTTTCTGCCACCATCCCCAGGTTTTCTTAGCAGCTGTTATTACCTCACCACTGAAGGCGGCTCGGAACAGCAGTTCTCCATCGCAGCTCGGAAGAACCCGAGACGCAATTTCTCAATAGAGCAAAATCCCTCTGCTCCTTAGACAGAAGGACAGTCTCCTAATTTCCTGATGGGCTCCAAATTTAAGACAAGAACTAAACCAGCTCCCAGGACATGAGCAACATCTGTCAGACCTCCAGCAACCACCCTCCCTATACACTTCACTCCTTCTCCTCTTCAGCCTGCAGAAATAAAGCGGTGTTTCACAGATGGAAGCTGCTTCTTCTGCAACAAGCTCACCCCAACAGCATGGTTGGCCAAAAGCCCTTTCAGTCTCCACTGGTTATTTTGGGGAAGAAAAAAAAAATATATATATATAGATATATACATATACAGAAAAGGGGGCATTGCCAAACCTTGTGGTGATGTAAACCTGCAGCTGAACGCGCGAGGAGCTGTGGACATCCCTTACGACAGCAACAGCTCGGTCTGGCAACGCTGTTCAGCGAAGCTCAAGATGTCAGAGGCGGCGGACACCGAGGCCGTGACACAGACCGGGGAACTGCCCCGGGAAGCAGCCGGAGCCCCGAGGCTGAGCTCGGCCCCGCCGCCTTCCCCTCCGGAACGCGTCGGGCCTCTGGAGACCAGCGACACGGCAGGGGGGACCGCGTCCCCCTCCGGCTCCCCCGCCTCGGGGCAAGGCCGCACCGCGGGAGCCTGGAGCGGAGCCACAGCCCCCGGCCGAGCTGTCACCCGCACCCCGAGCCCGGCCGCCCCCGTCCCTCAGCACCGGGGGTGTCTCGGGGAGGGAGAAGGGCCTGTCAGCCCTCCCCGGCAACCCCCGAGCATCCCCGGCCACCTGACGGCCGGGGGAGGCCGCGCCTCAGGGCGGGCGGGCGGCTCCCGCCATGGCGCCCCCCCCGCACCTCACCCACCGCCCGACATGGCGGCCCTCACCTGGGTCTTGGTGGTGAGCTGGATCACCGCCTTCCTGAAGTTGAGCTTCGAGTCGGCGCTGCCCATGGTGCGGTCCGGCTCGGCGCGGCTGCCAGGGCAGGGCCGGCCCGTCCGTCACGCCGCCGATCCCGCCGCTCCTCCTCGGGCCGCGGCTGCCGCCATCCCCCTTCCCCACGCCGGCAGCTCCCCCTGCCTCCCTCCCCGCTGTCAAACCCGGCCGCGCAGGTCCCGGCCCTCTCTCCCCTCCTCCCGCAGCCCTTCCTCCGCCCACGGCGGCGGCTGCTCCTCCTCCGGCCCCACCGCCCACCTTCCCCGCAGGCAGCTTTCTCCTCATCCTTCTGCCTCAACGTCCCCGCCTTTCCTTTCCCATCTCCGACAGCCATCCCTTCCCCACCTCACCCCCTCCCTCCCACGCTTCGCTCCCCACGGCCCCTGCACCCTCCCTCGCCTCCCTTCCCCGCGGGGGCCCACGGCAGAGCCCCGTCCCACCCTCCTCCTCCAGCCCTTCTTCACTCCCCCTCTGGCCCAGGCTCCCTTCGCCTTCTCTGCCTTCCCTAACAGCTCCCTTCTTCTCTTCTTCCCGGACCTCTGCCTTCTCCTCCCGCTTCCTCTGCCCCCGTCTTGCCCCCTTCTCATCCCCTTCTTCCCCCATCTTTCTCACCCCCCCCATCTTTCTCACCTCCCCCAACTTTCTCACCCCCCCCAACTTTCTCACCCCCTTCTCCCCCAAAGCCCCTTTGCTCGGCTGCTCTCAGGCACAAGCCCCACAACAGCTCCATGTAGCCACCACTGGACACCCGAGCCCACATGGTGGGATGTGCAAGGGGGTCCAGGCAACTCCAGCCCCTCCACAGTCCTGGGTCAAAATGAGCTGGGAGTAAGCAGGCTTGTAACAAATACCCTGTGCAAGCACCTTATAACAAGCTCGTTGCATGTGGTGGCCCATTAACCCTAATGAAATTATATCCACCTGCAAGGAGAAGATATTTTACAACCCCAGGGACTGGGGATTCAGGATTTGTCCCTCACCGAACACCTCAGAGCAGCTGTTTGAAGCGATTCAGCGCTGCCTTTGAAGCGATCGTCTCTCTTTTCTGCACTGAGCAGCTCTATGAACTGCAAGCAGGTCTTTTTGGTGTCGCTGAGTTACATTTCACAGGCTCAGCTCTACAAACCTCCTTTCTTCAGAGGAAATGAGGTAATTCTAGTCGTTTTAGCAAAAGAAAGCGATGTGCTGACTCCCCAGCTGGGGCAGACTGTGGGAATTCTCATTTGTTGGTGTATAACCTATACAGAAATCGCCGATGTTTGATTATATCAAGTGACAGGTCAGATCTGACACATTCTTGTAAAAATCTACAGGAAAAAAAAATATGTTCACAAAATCGTGTCACCTGGCTTTTGCTGCCAAGCAGCCTAGAGCTTTGCATCCAAGCACTCAGAATCACTACGCTATACAGATAAATGATAATAATTTACTGTTAGGAACAGAATACTTTTCACAATTAGTAGAATAGTTCAGTTGCAAGGAACGTACAATAACCATCTAGTCCAACTGTCTGATGACTTTAGGGCTGACCAAAAGTTAAAGCATTTTATTACAGGTATTGTCCAAATGCCTCTTCAACACTGACAGGCATGAGAAAATTAAGATTCTCCCATTTTTTTATAGGAAAATTGCTTAGAAAAATGATCTAGGAGCCATTCAGAGATCACTTTCTCCCGGGCACACCAAAAGTGCTTGATTATCTCTGCCGAGTTACAAATGCCAGGTTAAAAGAGACTCCTCGATCCTCATCTACAACTGCATTAAGGCAGAAGACTTTCCAGGCAGTTACTGAATTTTGGGATTATGTAGCTGTGTATAGAGAGGACTGTGAGGAGAGAAGGGGAGAGGAATCGTCTACAATTTCTCTCTTATTTTCTGCTTTATCTCCCTCCTCTGCTGCTGTGCGGAGAGCTGAGTACATCACCATCACTTTAACCATCCGCGGGCTCTCAGCTGCCTGTCGCTGCTGGACTGGACAGAGTTTTCTGACACAGATCCCATCTTTTCTGGATGCACAGTCTGCTGCTCTTGCGTAAACATCTCATATTGCCTTTTCTGTAGGTGTCAGTGCAAGGTAATGCAATAAAGTACAAACCCAGGGAGTTCCATCACACAGAAGGCAAAAAAAAATAATCATCTAAACGAACTGTCGCATGAGTTAATTTGGATCTTAGAGTCTCTGATGGATTCCAGGGCTGACAAGGACAAATAAACCCCCTTGGAACAAACTCCACACTAGCAAGTAGGAGAAAGACCACCTTCTCTGGCCCTTACTCCCTTAAACTGAAAAGCAAGTACCAAAATCCCAAGTCTTTTCTCAACTTACTTGTATGTAACAGACACATCTCCTCCTCAGAGCTCTACAGATTCTCATTTCCCTCAATTTTGAGCTCCTTTCATCCTTCAGAAAGATGCAAGAGTTTGTCCTTAAAAATAAGAGAGAAATGTGCATCAGAAGCACTGTTTTCTCATTGGGGTGCAAAATAGGAAGAACATCAAGCATGGGTGTCAAACTCATTTTCACCGGCAGCCACATCAGCCTCGCGGTTGTAGAAGTAGCTACACTTATACAGTCCTAAAATTGCATTCGGCCCTTTGAAGGCAACCGCGAGGCTGATGTGGCTCCCGGTGAAAATGAATTTGACACCCCTGACGTAGAGGAAGAACTAGGGAAGACACAACGCTAAGGTGGGTGTCTCTGGGGGTGTCTGTATGGGTGTCCCCTTTCACAGCCCCAGCTAGGGAGCTTGGAAACACCCCTGCCTTGAAGAGCAACCTATCCTAACCCACCCAGGCAAAGAGGGCACCAACATCCCCACCAAAGGGTCCCGAGACTTGCCCAAAGTCACTGAGAACCCCCTGGCAAGGCCAGGACACCCTCCTCATCCTAAGCAGCGCTGGAGGGAGCGCTGTTTCTGGCTGACCTCCCCGGGGGTGCAGGGACCCAGTTGTGGGGACTGCGGGGCAGCACCCGCCGCCTTGCCGACCCCACACCCCGCTCCCCGCAGCTGGGCGGAGAGGAGGAGGAGATGAAGGAGGAGGAGGAGGAGGCCGGTCTCGCCTCGCCCTTCCCTCTCGCCGGGTTTCCTTGCAGCATTTCCATGCTAGAGGTCTCCACCGAGCTGCGGAGCGAGGCTGTGCCTGCGCCGGGCCCTTCTTCCTTCCTTTGTGCATCCCCCAGCCCGGCTGCAGCCGTGTCCCCCCGCCCCGGCCGCCACGTCTCCGCTTCATCCCCCGCTTCCCGGAGCCTCCCCCTGGCCTGAAGGCAGGAGAAAGCCGCCCCCCCGGGTTGGCAGAGCCAGGGCAGCGGCGAAGCGCTGGGTGCCACGTCGTGCCACCCTCCCCGCCCCATTCCCGGGGCACCGAGGCCGCATCCCCGCCCGCATCCCCGCATCCATCCCCGCTCCGCGTTTTCGGGTCCCCTTTGGCGGATGCTGCGCGTCTCCCCGGGCCGCTGGTGCTAAATGCTGAACGCCGACAGGATGGAGGAGTTTCAGAGCGAGGAAGAGGAGCCCTGGTACGACCAGCAGGACCTGGAGCAGGGTAAGGATGGGGACACCCCGGGGATGGCGGGCCAGGGGGATGCGGGGGCAGAAGAGGCGCAAATCCCGGGTACAGGAGAGCAGGATACCTTCTCCGAAGATTCACATTTGCTTGGCAAAGCCGGTGCCTCGTCCTGCAGTGGCATCTCTGGAAATCTCGGCTCCGCTGCTCCAAGCCACCGTCCTGGCCGTGAAAGTTTAAACCCGATGGATGGAGGCAGGGAGCCCAGATCTGTCCTGAGCACCAGGGGGTAAAACACTTCCAGTGTTACATCCACAAGGAAGCCGGTTCCCCAAGACACTTGCTGTGGGCAGAACCAAAGATGGGTAGTTATGACATTGCTTTCATCTCGAAGCAGTTGCAGGCAGAGTTAGCAGGCACACTAGTTGGGAATTAATACATTGGAAATAATATGTGGCTAAGCTGAGGATGTTGAAAGTGTCTCTCAAAAGCTTTTGCTGTCCAAGCCCAAATCCAAAGGGACTTTCAGCTTCTAAATCACCTAGTTACTTCTTGAGATTTTTCCAATCAGCCATAAAAGCAGGAGGAATTGAGAAGGAGGAAAAAAAAAATCAAGGCCAAGTTTCAAACAGCAAAAGTAGCCTTACTAGAAGATAAACATTCACTTGTGTAGTTTGTTTTGAAGTAACTGAACCTACATTTGCAGTAGTTCTATGTAATGTCTATCCTAAGGCTGGACGATTGATAGCTGTGGGTATTTGGGGCTTCTTTTTTTTTTTTTTTAATTTATTTTACTTATCTTAATATTTTGAATTCACACACAGTAAGTAAATAACTGGGAGAAGTCCTGATTCAGGCCAGTGGCTCAGGAATGAACTGAACTGATTTGTCAATGCACAGCGAAAAAAATCATTCCTAACTAAATACAGTACCCGTCCGACATGTTGCACTATAGGTACGGTAGTTATATATTTGCTTTCGCCAGCTGACTGTCAGCAGGGACGTGCGGTCCAGCTGCAATGCCTCTGCCCACCGAAGCTCCAGTACATTATGTCATGATTTAAAGTTTACACAACTTCAGCTGCAGGGCAGAGGCCCAGCAAGGAATGACAACCAGCTCCCCAGGGATTGTTGCAGCTGGTTTTTAACCCAAATTTCTCAGTTAATAGGAAGTATCAACAGCAGGATAGTAGGCACTGTTCTTTGGAACAACGCTCAAATTAAGCCAGAGCAGAGTATGGAGATGGAGCTATCGGCTGAATAAACAGTGCAGCCTTTGACTGCTCAGAAATTCACATTTCTGGGTGACGTCTTCCCATGGCTCACAAGGCGCTTGGGCACTGCTCCAGGGGCAGGATGCAGGCTGAGGAACAGCAGAACTACAGACGAATATAGGGAGCGTCGAACAACGCGGGATCAATTGATTTTTAGCCCATCGCTGTCCCTGTTGTCAGGTTCATGAGTCAGCACTGGCACCGTACAACTGGCTCACAACAATAAAACCACCTTCTCACTGCAGGCCAGGTTCCCAGCTCTGTCCCAGCTGTGTAAAAGCAGAATAACTGCCTCGAGATGATGGATTGATGCCGGGGATAGACTCCACCTTTGAGCACATACAGGACTGGAGGGAAACACAGACCCAAAACAAAGCCCAGCTGTGGGGTTTGCAGCCTCCTGTACGAACCGGGGCTGCACAGGCTTGCACAAACTCAGAAGGAGAGATGGGGAAGGCTTTAACTAAAATCACCCAACTGGAAAGGTCCTACGGGGTAATTACAACCGTAATTAATTTGGATGGTGCACAAAGCATCACGAATGACAGTGCGAGACATGGTCCACATACGCTGTGCCTGTGCATTACAGCCAGAGCAGCATCTAAAGGTCTTTGGAGATGGAACAGCCGTGAAGCTGTTGGTTTGGAAATGGGGGGATGAAAGATGTCCAGCATAGCACGACTACGAGGCGGTCGTGGGCCAGCATTACTAAGAGGATTGGCATGCCAACAGCCCAGGGTCCGCAGAAACCCACGCCTGGCAGCAGCACCAGGAAGGCAGAGGACAAAAGCACGGGCTTAAAGCCTGTTCCTGAGGAGCAAGGGGTGGGAGAAAGGAGAAGCATCCTAAGCTAGGAGAGTGGAGAAGGTTTTTCTGTGAACCAGTGGCTTCCTGGGCCTTTATTGTCATTTCACAGCATCAAATATTTATTACATTTACATCCAAAACTGTTTGCTAAGCAACGGATGGCTTAACTGGGAGCTCTGTGATGATTATGTTAATTAACCATTTTAGCACCACAGCGCAAATCATACCTCTGAGCACCTGTTACTTTCCTCCCCATCCTTCACAGAGCTTTGCCTTACTGAAGTAACTCATTTTTCAAGAAAATAAACCCCAATTGCTCTTTTTCCTCCTGAAGTGCCCACTTCATTGACCACCTGCCTTGGAGGCAGCAAGATCTGGTCCCCGGCCTCGAGGCCCCTCCAGCCTCGTGCAAATGAAGCTGGTGCCTTTCAGATTCCTTTCCCTGCTCCCTGGCGTGCCGTAAGCCTGCGTGGTTCAAGGCGTTGTACTAAAATGCCTTAACACATTGCAGCAGAGACTCAAACCCCAGCCAGGAGACTTAATGGCAAGGAAACAGTAGTGGCATCCTCTGAGGTGTTTTCATTCTTATGATGTTTCCTCTGGGAAGGCTTTCCGATTTGAAGAAAGTGATAAAAATGGAGCTTCGATTACTTGGTAGCGTGGCTTTGCTTATTGCCAGGATTTCTAAGCATGAATAGCTGTCAGCACTGCTTTGTTCAGCCACAGCCTTCCATGGGCTGGGGAATCTGTGCCTCTGAGCGTTAAAACTAGAATATGGTGACGGTGAACCATCCAGCCATTCCTCCAGCCATTGGGAACTGATGATGTGGCTAGAGTTGCATCATACCCAGCGCACAGGGTGTACGTGCAGCCAGATCCCGAGAGAATGAATGAGCTAAAATTAGAGATTCTGAGCTGGGGATAAGTAGGGACACCTCTTCTGTTCATCAGAAGCATTTGTGTTCAGGACGGCTGTGTGCCAACTCAGTCGCATCTGGATCCCAACAGAGGGGAGACCGGACCCAGCAGCTCCCTCTGCCAGCCACTTCCAGCCTTCATCTCCCCAGCAGCAAGCTCCTGAGGCCCCCTCGCAGTCACCCCGCTGCGTTCCCTGATCTCCCCGGCCTCCCTGTCGCCCCGCCAGCACTCAGGTCTAAGCCAAAGAGCAGAGCTCAGCCCAAAAGGAGGGCTCCCAAAGCCACCTTTGCAGTCCCTGGAGCCTCAATACAGCCGAAGCGCTGGGGCGATTCCTCTCGTGTAAATAAAACGGCTTCACACTGCTCCAAGTTAGCCAGCAGGACCAGAAATAATGCAAAACCCAATACATCAATTCATTGCCACAGCGAGACTGATAGCCCTCTCCTCCTGGGCAACCACAGCAACTTTTGGGCCAAACCACCTGCAATGCAGGCTTAGGACTTGACGGCTATAACCTCTAAAGGTCTCCAGATTTAAGGATCTTATTTTAATTCCTCTTCCTCCTGCCAAGCATCTGATTGCTTGCATGCTAAGAAGGAAAATGACACAAGGTGCTGAGCCTGCACCACTCCCAACTCATCTGCGTACAGAAACGGGGTCACCAGCGCTCTGGCGATCGGCTCCTGACATTGGGATGAACCCAGGGTATCAGTGCCAGCACCCACACCTGCCCGTTTTCTGCATCACCCAGCCTGCGTGGGGTGGTCCATAGCGCTGCAGTTCACCCTCAGCTTGCCCAAAGGATTCACTGTAGTGGGGAGCAGATGGCACCCCAAATTCTGTCCCTTGTGATGCCGTTATCCCAGCGGTCCAGCTTGGGGGACAAGCCAGGCAGCTTGCCTGTCCTCCAGGAGCACGGCAGTTAATTTGGCGTCCTTCCTTCCCAGCGGCAAGCCAGAAGGACGGACGGGGTTTTGCCTGCAGTAGCTGAGCCAGTTACTTATTTAGCGATGCGGTACAGCAGGTAGCTTGTGGAAGTGGAAAGTTTTCAGTGACTAATTGCTGAGCTGCTTGGGAATGACAAGGGGGACTAGAAAAGTCACAAGAGACAAGGAAATGAGATGACAGGTTAGTCTGAGGAAGGGATGAGAGCCTTCAAATCTGGGGAGGGGAAAAAAAGAGAATATATATAGATGTATTTTCCTAGAATAAAAATTCCCCTGTTACGTGAAGGCACGAAGAAAATGGAGCATGAAAGACCCCCGCACAGCAACTTCCAGGATCTCCCTCCTGTTCTCTCATGGGAATTCCTTCCTATATCTGAACCCCAGGCACATCCTTCCAGCTGTGTGAGGGACCAGAATTAGAGGAACTGCTGGAAAGGAAAGAAGAGGCAAAGGGGAGGGGGAAAAAAAAAAAAAAAAAAAAAGAAAGAAATCAGAGATTTCCATATCTCCCCTCCTGAAACAACCAGCTAACAGTGGCATTTCTCCTTGGCAAGGCCACGTGTGAAGGATTTACGGTCCGAGCCCTGAAGGACGTTCCTCCCACAACAGCCCAGGGACTGGCAGCCGAGCCAGCGGCCACAAACACCCCATACGCAGCGGTTGTCCCCCACCGTTTTCCAATCCTCGTTCTTTCCTCCTGTACCAGCCAGCTCTGGCGGGTGACAGGGTGGATGCACTGACTCAGTGTGACAGTCAGGAGCCACTTGGAGCTGTGACAGCACCCAGGTCCCATCCTGCTCCTGCTAACAGCAGTGCCAGCGCTAACGCACGGCTCACTCGCTCCCACACACGCACATCTCTGCTAAAAGGCCTTTCCCAGAGCAGCACAGTGGTATATTGCATCATTATGGCTTCCAAAGCTTCTACTTAACCTGCTCAAAAACACATACGTGGGCCAAGAATTTAGGAAAATATCTCAGATACAAAATTCCCCAGAGGAATGAGACCAGATGTTACACAACTGACAGACTTTGCACAGCTGGGAATTTTAAAGTGATTTTGTGTTAGAGTTTGTTCTTTGGTTTCTTTCCATGCATATGTAACAAACAGTTGTAAACCTTCCCTCCAAACCCTTACAGTTCTTTTAATGGTTTAAACAGCCTGTTCCTCTGCAGCCTTCTGGGAAGTCACTCTGGTTTATCCCATGCGCAGCTGCCCTGGCACCGCTCAGTTACCTTCTCTTTTCCCTGCATATCTCAGTCCTTCGAGTTGGCAGTGTCCAGGTCCATACTGACCTCTTCCAGTTATGCAGCTGCAGCCATGGCAGGACATTATCGTGCTGCCTTCCAAGTTTTCTTGGCCTGCAAGAAGGTGTTGAGCCCTGGGAATGTGCACTGGACTGGGAGGTGGTGGCTGAGCACTGGTCCCTGCGGGAGAAGGCAAAGCAAGCACAGCATATCATCCCCCGAGCATCAGTCCTTGCAGCAGAGATGCTTCAGGGACACTGGTTTTGGTGCTGAGCTCCTGAAAGAGGCATTGCCCCACATCCTGCTCAGGATTAGTGATGGAAATAAATAACCCCATCTTGAGAGCACATCAAGCTATTTCATAACCCCCTTTCCTCGCAAACTCAGGCTGGAAGGCTACAGCACCGTGTTCCTCCTGCCTGGCTCCACAAATGGCACCGGTCACTCATCCGAGATCAGGACTTCTTCTGGCACGGGCAGCACCAACAGCCAGGCACAAGCCGGCAGGGCTGCATGTGAGCTCAGCACCCAGAGGACCAGGACCTGAGAGCATTTCCCAGCAGGGGACGGGCAGGGAGCCGTATTGGGGCAGCAGCGCACAAGGTGACGCACTCCGAAGCCAGGAGAAGGGTTGCTAGAGAAGAGGAGAGCAGGTCTTTGGTGTTGCTGGAGAGGGTGCTCATCATCCTTGCCTGTCCTGGGTCAGTCACAGCCTCCTGCCCCCAAAACACGCCAGGGACATGAGATTGCCACATGGCATCAATCCATGCATCTGTGTCTTTAGCTTTAAAGGAGTTAAAGCCTCTGTTCATGGTTCTCTGCGTCTCAACATAATTAATTAGTTGAAGCTTTGCTGCCCAGAGGAGGGGTGCATGCAGGAAAACACTGGCTGCCTTTCTCCCTCCTCTTCCTTCACTTCTCCCCAACAACTCCACTTTTCAGTATTTATTTAGGACACTTTCTGATCCAGGTGCACTATCAGAGCCTCTGAGCCACCAATCACCAGGCTCTTTGAAACCATTTTAGCCTACAAGGCAAACACGGGCACCGAGGCTCTTTAGATAAGAGAACAGCAGGGAAAGATGCAGATGGGGCCCAGCCATGGTCTAATAACATACTCTGTGTTATCATGCTCTAACAACTTGGCAAAATGCACATCAATTGCTGTGGGCACGGCAATGGGACTGCTCTGTATGTGTTCGTATAGACACAGCTTATAAGCAGAGGTAACCATCATTGGTTTCAAGTGTTAATATAAAGAGGAGGCTTTGGGGCACAGAATGATAGAGGGCAGAAAGAAAAAGATGAGCATCAATAAAATAAATAAATAAATAAGCCTGATGAGCATCTGAGAAGAATAAAAAAAGAATTGCTGATAGAAAGGAAATGCCAAATAGGACTGAAAAATGCAGAAAGCGAGGAAGGGAGCAGCAGGGGCTGGAGGAGGTCCCAGCAGCACAGCCTGGTAGAGACAGCGCATCCCTGAGCCCCTCGTCCTGCCTGGGGTGGGGGGATCCACCCAGAGGGAGCAGGACAGGTCCCTGCCCTAATTCCCTCTTGGGGTTTTCCACTCATTGGTGCTGCCACTTTTGCTCAGGGGACTAGAGACAGGAGGGAGGGAGCTGCTCTCATTGTGCTGTGCTTGCCTCTCCCCTCTGCAAACCGCATCTCTGCCACCAGCCAAGCTCTCCCCTACCAGGGAAGCTTGTGAAGCCAAAGGCAGCCCAGGGGTACGTAACAGATTACGCAAGAGAAAGAAAAGGAAAAAAAAAAAAAAAAAAGCAGGAAATCCAGCAAATCTCATTAGGCTAACAGAAATGCCCATGTGCCCAACATCAGCTCAGCCTGGCTAAAGCCACAGTTTGAAGTGAGGAGGGGAAGAAGGTGGATGCTGCTGCGCTGCCTTCATGTTACACCAAATTACACCAAAACCAACAAAACAGCAGGCGCAAAGCTGAATTGGGTAGGGAAGTCTGAGTTATGCCAGCATAAAAGGGATGGAGAATCCAGCCCTCAGCAGTAGCACTGGCGGCTCTCTGAAAGCTCTGACTGGACAAGAGTCACCTGTGGAATGGGCGCATCGAAAAGGCTTTTACAGGTTGTTCGGGAGATGCTGTGAGATGGCACTTGCTTCTCTGCACCCCAGCACATTCCATTGCAAAGGCTTATAAGGGCTAAGGACACCAATTGCCTCAATCACCTGTCATGGAGCAGCAGTAAGTGATACACAAAAGCTGATCTTCATTGTAATACACCCAGACAGCACAATCTCTTGCAACAAAGAAAAAAAATAAATGAGCAGCAAGTACACCCTACCCTGGGGTAAACCAGCACAGCATCATTTATTTAGATTCTGAAAGGAATATTTGCACCTACCCTTGACTCTAAGTACCCGTGTGTAATGGAGCAGACAGCAAATGCAATTAAATTAAACGTCAACAGCATTAAACATCAGTTCTTAACTCTCAACCTACCCAATCCATCAGCTAACAAGCACCCCGAACTTCCTCTGGAGCCCCCACACCAGAGCTCTGCTGGCTGCTCCTGCTCTTCAGCAGGTGAATTCAGCGTTTGCAGCAGTAGGAGGGGACCAGAGCAGCCCTTTCTGCAGCCCCAGACATTTAGGAAAGGCCAAGTAATTCCTTAATAGGTGCTTAGCTGAAAAGAACCTGCAAAAACCTGCAGCCCTGCTTTTTAGTTCTATGAGCCAAAAGACTTCTAACATCCCCCTCCAAGCCTGCCTGCCTTGTGGGGTGGGGACAGGGTTGGGTTATTTAAAGGTGAGGAGCACAGCAAAGCATCTCCCACCTGCGCTCAGAGCAGCGGGCACGTTCTCTCACAGCCCAGACACGTGAATCCCTCTATGCAAGAGCTGCCCAAAGCAGCTGCTCCAGACGGTGGCTTCCTCCAGAAAGCCGTATTTTCATGGACCGTCTGAATAGCTACGGGATCGCTGGGAGCAGCCGAAACCTCCCCATCTCACCAGGCTTATGCTCCCCTAAAGCCAAAACTGAGAGATGCTGGGGGAGAAAACCCTTCAGGGAACGGGCTGCGGCAAAGACACAAACAGCTGCAGGCCAGCACTGGGAAGGCAGAAACGGCTCCAAACTCTCTTTATGCTGCTGCGAAGGTTGGGGAAGCCCTCGGCTCCACAGCAGCCCCGTGCAGTGCACATCTGCCTGTGCCGGCTTTGCCACGGGCTGCTGCAGCGGGGGACCACCCTGTGGTTCGGTCTTCAGCCTCTTTTAGTTAAAGACAATCTGCTACAGCTTCTGGATCAGGATTTTTGGGCTTTTTTCCAAAGCATCCTCAGTGACACAGAGCTAGCAGAATTATCGCTGGGCTGCTGCTGCTGATCTTTGCAGCTCCAGCACAGCTGCCTCCTGAGTGTGCTGCCCTGCCGTGCTCCCCAGTACTGAGCGTTGCTCCTATTCAACTCCTGCTCCCTTCCTACCAAATGGTCTTTTTCTCCTTCCCCTCCCTCCTTGCTCAGGTACCTTTCCCACAGAAGCTTGCAGGGAGACACAGCCTCCGTCCCTCCCTCCGCTTCACTCCGCAGGCACAGCTCTTTGTTTGGGGACGTGGGGTGTCTCCATGGTTTGTGTTAATTAGGAGGGTCACGCCAACACTTAACGATGCTGAGAGCCGAGGGGCACGGAGCTGGTGCTGCCCAGGACAATTTGCATCCACAGTCCTCTCCCACACAGGGCTTGGGCAACACCAAGTCCCCCATTTGTGAGGTTGAATGGTGGCCGTTTCACGGCGGTGCCTTCAGCACAGGCACTGGAGGGATGGGGCACATTGAGCCGACACGCAGCACAGCCTCTCCCCACCACTTCAATTCTTCTGCGTCAAGAGAGGAGGGGCAAGGGAGGCATCAGCATATCTGCTAAATTAGGGCAAGTCATACAGCACTGGCTGGCTGATCTGACAGTGAGAAGCAAAGAGGAATATAAAAAAATTGTGGGGAAACCAGTGCTATGCAGAAAGAATCGCCAAATTCCTAAACAGTTCTTTTTTGCCCCCGACTTGCTGAAATTTCACATTCAGCCTCAGGTTTGCAAGGTCTCAAAGGAGAGGAGCTGTGTACTCCCCCAGCCCATGCAGAGCCACAATTAGCGCAAAAAAATCAAGAGAATCTGGTCTAAAGACCACGTTAAAGCACGTAGCATCCCCTCCCTCCCCACAGTCCCACAGCCTGGGGACAACCAACAGGTGGGGACAAGGAGGGATGAGACAGGATTAACGAGGGTGCTTTGGCTGGCAGGCAGAGAGTGAGTGTGTGCGTGTGACAACGACTGAGGCTGTTAAAGGACACTAAAAGAACCAGCTCCCTCATGTCCTTCAAGCCCAGAGTCTCCCAGGCCCTTACTCTCAAAATGGAACTGAAGAATCAATTTCCTCCTTAGAGCTCAGCCCCGTTCTTTCCTTTTCCCACTCGTCCCCAAACGCCGCCCATTTCCCCCATTAAATTATTGCTGACAGAGCCCTTTAAATTACAATGCAGGATCTTGCGCTGCCTAATCCACTTAACTCAACCCCAGCTGATTAAATTGGATGCCATATGGTGGGGGAGCACTGGCGTAATCCGCAGGGACGGGGACACACTTGACTCATTACCTGGAGCGCAGCACGGAGCCCTCTTGCTACTCGTCTCTGGGCTGAGACCCCGCTTGCTGCAAGGGATGCCGATCTCCAGCAACGGCATCAGCTTTGGCAAGGTGACGGTGCCATTAAATACAGCCCCAAGCAGCTTAAAGGCACAAATTGTCCTCCATCTCTGCTGGCATCTGGCTGTCCCCCCGTCCCCAGCTGGTGCAGCAAACACTCAGTCTCCCAAGGGGACTCTGGAAATTGGAGAAATTTGGTGCTTTAAATTAAAAAAAACAAAAAACAAACAAAAAAAAAAGTGGGGGAGGTTTGTCCATGGGGAAATGTGCCAATATCTTGATTGCACTGATAGCTGGGATTGCAGCCCTCAGACCAGGTCACTGTGCAACGATTAGGATTATAGTTAAAAAGGTCACAGCCTAGAATAACACCCTGCAACACAAACCACAGCTGGAGGGCACATTCCCACAGCAAAAGGGAGATTTAGGGACACACCGAGCAGCTGTTGGCTGGACCACATCTGGGGAAGCAGCACCACTGGAGCTGCACGGAAAGAAACACGGCCATCGCCCAAACTAATAACACATCAGCACTTCACACAGCGTGGTGTTTTCCATCAGCAAAGCCCCATCCCGCGCACTAACAGCACTTGTCCCCGCGAGCACTCGTGTCCCAGGGGTCAGCGTGAGCTCGTTTTGTGATGTGCTGTTTGAAGTGTGAGAGATCAGTGGTTTTTCCAGGCTCAGAATACATCCTAGGTGTCCTGACTCCCCTTCTTCTTGTCCTAGTGACCGAGTATCTCTTTTTCCCAATCAACGGCATGGCCAAATAAACCACTGGAAGAAATTACAGCTGCTCCCAGCCCTGGCAGAGCCTTTGCAAAATGCATCATTAGCTGCAGACTAGAGAGGAGCATTATGATGGGCTGAGAAAATGCCAGGGCAGGAGACCCAGGTCCCCTCGCATGCTGCAGGATCGTCAGTCCTTAATTACCTCAAACTGCCTGATAACCATACCAGAGAGAGAAAGAGCAATAACACACATCAGGATCTCTTTCCTTACCTCTTAAAAGGTTTAAGGTCAGATTTTCAGTCTGCCACCCTAAGAAACTCACCTCTAAAACCACCAGGAAAAATAGAAACCCACATGCTCACAAGAGGCCAGGCTTTAAGAAGACAAGCAATTTCTGCAAAAGCAAAGGGATGTTATCAGAGCCAGCTGTGCCCCCCACCCAGGCCCACAAACAGCATCACCTGAGGTGCTCAAGCTTTGGCCAATATAGGATTCCCAGGGTCCTGGGGCTTTTTCTTTACCCAGGAGCAGCAAACCCAGCGTTTTAAGCCAACCACACTGTCAGCACCTATAGTTCACTCCTCCTGAAGTCCAACTATTTTGGTAGCTTCCTAAAGGCGTTTAGAGGTGGCAAAGAGTGAACACAAAGCGGTTCATCCTCACCCCGGAGCTGCCCCAAGGAAAGCGCTGCAGAGCCGGCTGAGGCAGCGGGTTGAATTCGGGAGATGTTTCCAGCCCCCTCGGGCCACACGTGGGTTTATTACTGCTGTCAGTCTGTTAGCGGGTGATGGATGGAGGCTGACAGGGAAGGCAAGGCACTCCCTTCGTTAGAGATAATAATATAATTTACAGAGCCCCGCAGGGCTTTGCCAACCCTCACTCTCATTCTGAGGGATGCTGAGCCCCTCTCAGCCCTGTGGGTCTCGGTGATGGGGATGGAGGTGCTGAGCGCCTGCCACAGCCACACCTGGGGTCTGATCCTGCCTATGCAGTGTGTGAGTGCAGTGCAGGAGGGTTACACGCCAGCCGGGCACCGAATCCTTGCACGGAAGAGTTGCAGATGTCCCAGGCACGGCCTCCCCTTGCTCCTGCAGCCCAGCAGGACAAAAGAGGCCAAATCCTGTACGTCCCATAAGCACACATCCATCCCCAAACCTGCCAATAAAACCAGCGCCGTGCAAAGTGTTCCACCGCGTTTGGTGCGGTGGCATTCGGGGACCCCGCCGCACCCACCCGCGGAGCGGCGCGAACTGCAGCAGCTTTGTCCCATCTGCTTTTCAGACTTGCACTTGGCTGCGGAGCTGGGGAAGACGCTGCTGGAGCGCAACAAAGAGCTGGAGGACTCCCTGCAGCAGATGTACGCCACCAACGAGGAGCAAGTGCAGGAAATCGAGGTAGGGACACAGTGGGGACGGCAGCTGCTCGGCCACCGCTGTCACCTAAGGGTGATGGTGAGGAAGGGACGGTTCCACCAATGCCAACAGCTCAGATCCAGGAGAAAGGAAGGGATGCGCCTTGGGGATGGGAGTTAAAACCCACCCCAGCCCTGGAGAGGATCCTCTTTCCCCACTAACTGGGATTTTCCCCCTTCTCGCATCCCCACTCCCTGCCCAGATGTGCACACCAGATTTTGGCACCGGCTTGCATCTGGAGCACGTTTGGCCTTTCCCTGCCCATCCACCAGCCTTCACACTCGCTTCTCTCTGCTCTGCTGCTGCTTTCCCTCGATTCCAGTTGTTCATAATCGCATTTGTTCCCAGCTGGCCCCTCGGCACCCCCATAACACAGCCCCCTTTGTTAGAGGCATAAAATAGCTCTTTCTCCATGAGCTGCAATCTAAACCACTGTTTCAAGCATCCTTTGGGGTCAGGGCAGTATTTCTAAGAGCTCACAGAACTGAGCTTAGAGGCCATAAACCTGCTGTGCCAGGAGGGTTTTTATCCACTGGAAAACTTCTAGGGATCTGTGAATTTAAAAAAAAAAAATATTGGAAACAGCTTGATTTAAAAGGACGCGGGGCAGAGCAGGGTTGCGAGTTCACAAGAGCAGCAGGGATCTGACAGCTGATGTCCAAGGATGCTGGTGGATGGATTTATCTGTCCTTCAGGAGCACGTCTATCGTGGATTTGGGATCTGGTCCCAGGTCAGAGTGAGCACCTGAGCAGATGCCCCTCTCACAGTCTTTGCATGATAAAATCCCGCAATGACAGATTCACAGAAAGGGGTCTGCAAACATTCAGAAACCATGAGTCTCCTCACATTTCACAGGCTCAGAGTTTTAGCCTGAATTCCCAAGGAAAAACAGCTTCTGCAATCGATCTGTCAGACGATCCAGTAACCGGCTGGCCAATTTCAGTCAGCTTTGGTGGAGGGTCACGGTCCCAGGGATATCAGCTTTTGCTGGGTACTGGGAATAAAAAAGCAGCTGAATAGAGAGAGATTGAGGTTTGTGCCCTTCACAGAGGGCATGGGAAGTTCAATCATATTTTAAATGCAAAAGTATTTACAGTGGGCAGGGCCATGGATATTTCAGCTGTTGGAAGAGGCTTCAATCAGGTCAAGGATAAATCACCCACAAAACACAATATCAGAGGAAGCAAAGGCTGTAGGAATTCCTGCCTGTGAAACAACCTGATGTGGAGTATTTGTGTTTTGTCTTTTTTTTTTTGCAGTACCTGACCAAGCAACTAGAGATGTTGCGGCAGATGAACGAACAGCATGCGAAAGTCTATGAGCAGCTGGACCTAACAGCACGGGACCTGGAGCTCGCGAACCAAAAGCTGGTGCTGGAAAGCAAGACATCCCAACAGAAAATACAGTGGTACGGCCTCCCCTCCTCCCACCGCAGCCATGCTGGACCCAGCAGACCTTCATTTCACCTCTCCCCTGCCCCAAAGTGCAGCCTGTCTTTGCTATTTAAGCCATTCTCTTATCACTCGAGGTTTTGCAGCTATTTACAACACAAGCTGGTTAGCAGAGGTCAGCCACAGCACAGACACCCCTGGGACCAGGGCTGGATAAAGGAGGGTCTGGAGCTGCCACGAGAGGCACGGCAGCCTCTTCTCCTCCTCCTCAGATGCGTTTCTTTGAAAAAAAGGCACATAATCAGATCAGGAAGGTCCCCAGCGCACAGCAGAAACATCAGACGCAGATCCAGCATTTAGCAAAACCCTGGCTAGTCCATGCTGAAACACCAATTTGTCAATAACTATTTCTCTCCTAAAACAGGCTCACGATCAAGGTCGTCCCTGGCAAGAACAGGCTCAGCCACGTCCTTGCAATGCAGCATCTTTTGCAAACAACTGTGCAGAGAAGGAGCTGTGGAGCAGAGAGTTCTACAAACTGTATTCACAGCCAGAACAAAACTAAATCTCTGCCCAGTCTCCCTGTGTTTATCTCTACAAGTAAAACAAGAGGAAGAGAATAAATAGCTCACCTTCTTGTTTTCAGTGCAGAGATACTCCGGGATAGTGCATATGTCCCAGAGGTGACCGTTTTAGCCAACTGATTTGAGGACAGAGGGTCTCAAATTAGTACAATCCCTTGCCACAGCTCAAATCCCCCACCCGCTTCTACATTTTGAGAGTGAGCATGTGGAGAAAGTCCAACCATTGCCATGAAAAGCAAGTGCTGTCACACTCCCAGGGCACACGCTAGAAACTGGAAGCACCTTCCATAGACTGGCTTTCTTTATAGGGAAAAAACACTTTTCTAGGACCGGTGGTGCCTGACCCCTCAGCCGTGCCCCCTCCTCTCTCCGCAGCTTGACGGAAACAATCGAGGGGCTGCAGAACCAAGTGGAGGAGCTGCAGAAGCAGGTGGAGGAAATGCGGAGCTTGGAGCAGCTCCGCATTCGGCGGGAGAAGAGGGAGCGACGCCGAACCATCCACACCTTCCCCTGCCTTAAGGAGCTGTGCTCCAGCCCCAGGTACCGAGCTTTGCCCTTAGCAACCCCTCCAGGCTTCTTCCCACCTCCTCTGCCCGGGGGTCAGCCCCTCTGGGGGTGCACAAAACCCCACATACACCTCTATAGAGATCTAGGCTCTGCCTCGGAGCCTGCAACTCAGTGCCGGTGGTGAAGGGAGGACTTAGAATCATCAAATAGTTTAGGTTGAAGGGACCTTCCAAGCTCATCCAGTGCCACCCCTGCCATGGGCAGGGACATCTGCACCAGCTCAGGTTGCTCAGAGCCCCGTCCAGCCTGGCCTGGGATGTCTCCAGGGATGGGGCATCCACCACCTCTCTGGCCAGAGTTTCACCACCCTCACTGTAAAAAATTCCTTCCTCATGTCCAGCCTGGATCTCGTCTCCCAGCACAAGACCAGCATCTCTGGCCCACTGAAACTAGCTGAGATGGGGCATTTTTCCCTGTGCCCCCCCAGAGCACCAGTCACACACCAAGTTACTCCACATGCTGTCAAGTGCTGTACAAACACCTCCAGCACTATTGCACACTTGATCCTCCTCAAAACCCAGCCACTGTGTTAATTCACTGACCTCAGGAGGACATTTCTTCCTCAGCTTTGTCCATAATAGAGGCTTCTTTAAATAGATAAGCAATCGATAAACTTTTTTACTGAAAGCATACCCTGCCAGAGGATATGAACAAAATACACTTTTACTGCAGCAGCAAGGGGGATGTTACGAGGGCATAACCCAACCCCCAGCAAAATCCATTTAACATCTCGGTGGCTTTTCCCCCCAGCCCCCCAGTCCCGCTCCCCCCCAGTGCCTCGGGTCCTCGGTCGGGTTTGCAGCTCTGCAGTTGGCTCTGAAGGTCAGGCTGTCCTTCTGCAACTGGGAAATCTGTTCAATACCCCCTGCCCCAGCCATGCCTCCCAGGGGAGGCCACGGTGGTTGCTCTTTTCCAATCTGCTCTAACCAGATAGGATGCCACGGGCACTTCAGACTGATTTCACAACAGCAGCGTGAGGGAAGGGGGAAGTGCTCGTTATGGCTTCCTAGGCAGTGAAGAAGGGGCAATGCTGTTAAAACTCTCTGTCTGCCTCCCTTGCTGCAGAAATCTTCTCCCACTCTCTCAGGAGCACCTCCCAGCCACAGGGACACGGGATGGCAGAGCCTCTACTGCTGGTTTTTGGCTGGGTGGGGTTTGGGGTTGTTGGCAGATGCAGTGAGGAGCTGGTGAACTCCAAAGCCGCCTACTGTCAGCTCAGGCTGGCAGCCCTTGAACATTCATCCTTGCCTCATGACAACATTGGTGGCTTGTCCATTGACCAGGTGAGCCTTTTACCTTTTAGGGTTTAATTTCCCTCCTGTCTTTCATCACTGCTATCAAATGACACTGCAGGTTCTCTAGGACAGAAACCAGCCTCTGTGTCCAGAAGAGCCGCAGCCACATGTTCTGGTCTCCTGACACATGGGAGGAGGCACATCTCGCTCCATGAGCTCAGGGTACCTCCTTTCTGGGCATCACTGGAATTAGTTACATGCCAATAAGACACGATCTGCGTGCTGCATGGCCTGTCACTCGGTCAGACTCTCTCAAGAGTCTTCCTTCCCTTTCAGGTATGAGGATGCGTTCCAGGTCCACAGCTCTTCCACAGAGTTCAACCAGAAGCCACTGGAGAGGGAGAATGAGCGTCTCCAAGCCATGGTGAACTCCTTGCGGTCCCAAGTCAACCAGGAGAAGCAGCGGAAGGAGCGGGTTGAGCGAGAGTACACCTCCGTCATCCAGGAGTACTCGGACCTTGAGCAGCGGGTGTGCGAGATGGAGAATTGCAAACTGCGCATCAAGGAGCTGGAAGCCGAGCTCCTGGAGCTGCAACAGATGAAGCAAGTCAAGAAGTATTTGCTCAGCAGAGAAGACAACTTGTCCGAGGCCCTTCTTGAGCCGTTGAATAACGCCCCAGAAGCCGACTACATCGACCTCTCTGAGGAAGAGGGAGGAAAAAGTCACGGGCCATCAATGACACCTTCCCCAAACCACCCTGTCCGGAAAAGCTGCAGTGACACGGCCCTCAACGCCATCGTGACCAAGGATGCTGTGAGCCGGCACGAGGGCAATTACACGCTGCACGCGAACAACGTGCGCAAACGGGGCATGTCCATCCTGAGGGAGGTGGACGAGCAGTATCACGCCTTGCTGGAGAAGTACGAGGAGCTCCTGAGCAAATGCCGGCAGCACAAGGACAGCGTGCGTCACACGGGGGTCCAAACGTCCCGGCCCATCTCTCGCGACAGCTCCTTCAGAGACTTCCGAGGAGAGGGACATGAGCTGGAAGAGCGGAAAACCATGGAGAAGACCATCAGCAAACACGTGGAGGCGGTGGACAAGCGGCTGGAGCAGAGCCAGCCTGAGTACAAGGCTCTTTTTAAGGAGATCTTTTCCCGCATCCAGAAAACAAAAGCAGACATCAACGCCACAAAGGTGAAAAACAAGAGCAGCAAATGAGCCTTGCCTCTCTGCAAACTCCCACGTGCAATCGCAACCGCCAAGTCTTCTCCTCAGCCCCAGGAAACGCCACGTGGCCCCACTGCTTTGAAGGTTCAAGAGGTCTACAAGCAAGAAAATGTCATGGAGACTCAACCCACTTTTTTAAGCTTGGGCTCCGGACAACTCGTTGGGACAATTGTACATTGTAGTTAGAAGATTTCACAAACTGTCTGACAGATCTCCGCATGAGTTGCTGCCGCTGCCAGACATCACAACAGCGACGTAAACCACACCACGGAAAAAGAAAACTGAACACCTCCTCCACCCTTTTCAGCTTGTCTTACAGCCTGATTATCTGCAAGCAAAAGCCTGGATGTCCTCCGGCATCCCACCACAGCTGGAGCTTGGTGTTTCAAAGTAAAACAAAAAGCCATCAGAACCGCAGCAGCTGCTCCAGTACACCAGCCCAAACTTCCACTTTGGTTTTATGGCTAAGAACCTACGCTTGCACCTAAAAGACACCTTCCCCTTCCCCACAGGGCAGTATGTTCTTGCTATTTAAACCATTCTCTTACCAGTCAGGTTTTTCAGCTATTTACAATGCAAACTCATTGCAACTGGAAAAACTTGAAGAGAAACGTAAAACTGATTGTTCCATCTTCATCAGCGTCGCTTAGTATTTCGGTCCATCTTCTCCAGACTTTGTAGGCATACGGGATTTCCTCGCTTTAAATCTGCCCCAGCATTTCAGCCCAGGTGAAGCGCTGTGCCTGGCAGGAACTCGGTCACCAGGGCTTTCCCATAAGCCAGACGAGAAGTGCTATTACAGTATCAGAGACAGAGTTTTCATCTCATGGTCTGGGTACCAGCCCTCTGTGCTGTGCTCTTCAAGAGCTTCTCATCGCCCCATTGTAACAAACTCCTCAAATACAGCTTGTCCGGGCTTGCAGAACTGAGTACCAAGGACTTGCGCACAAGCAGAAGGATAAAGCATCGCACTCGTACAGTAGCACTCATCACGCGTTGCCCTCCACTTTTTGCTCTGAACATCTCCCCAGCTGAGAGGACAGATTTCAGTCTTCTGCTGAAAACCATCTTTCTTGGCTGAGAAACCGTCTCCAAAGGTCGTCTCCTCTCAGTTCACTCCCCAGCACTGAAATCTCCTCGCTTTTGCTTCCACAGACATGCAAACACCCAGCCAAAAGGCCACTGCAGTCTCAGGAATCACCAGTTTCCATTTTTCATGAACTAGATGTTGACTGTATACGGTCAGACACGTGTTTTAGGCAGAGAAGCAGCATTTCATTACAGCTTAGGCAACACCCTGAGCATTGAGCCACAAGAAACAAGCAGTTCAGTGTAAGCTACCTATTCTGTACCTGCCCGGAGACCAACTTCAGGCCAGATTTGGATTCTAATTTCACCAGCTTACATCCCAAAATCTTGAGGAAATGGTTGGGATTTTTGCCACATCGAGATAAATAAATGAGAATCTGGCTTTGGAGGGGGAAGACTTGAAATGTAATTATCCTCCAAGCCTGGACACTACAAGGAGCTACCTTTCTTTCACTTACCATGGAATTAATGCAAAAATACCCTCCAAAATACCCTCTTTCGTTAAGCTGAGCACCACGCAGGTAAGTCGGCAGGAGTGCAATGCCCAAACCATCCCCGCTCCAGGGGTCTTCCCCTCAAACCACCCACCACCGGCCGCGCCGCCCTCCCATGCTCCGCATCTCCAGGTGCCCCACGGCCCCAAACTCACGAAACGCGAGGAGGAGCCATCCGCACGACTGTGGCTACCAGCTCTGTAACACTATAGAGAACCTTCATGCCTTATTTATTTATAACGGAAAGCAGTTGTCTAATAAAATAAAATAAATAAAAAGGAACAAAAACAGCAACAGAAGCATCGTGCTCGGTTTTCTTGGAGCGTTCACCACTCTGTTATTCCCACATCTGTAGCAGGGGATAGCTGGAGCAATGTGAGTTTAACTCGGATGATATTTACTCATCTGGTTCCTGCAGAGGTGTGGGAAGGGATCACCTTCACCTTCCCTGTGTGAAACAGCATCACGGTTAAGTGTACAGCAGATTAAATGTATTTTCAAATGCTTTATTCTCTTCTCGAATAAAAAGAAACACCGGTATTCTCAAAGCCGAGACTTTCTTTACAGCTCTTTTTACTTTTAAGAACAGCAGAATAGTTATTTCTTTGATTTTCATGTATGATTTGGGTCAAGGAAATGCTTCAGGCTCCTCTGCAGAACTTAGAGAGAATTTGCTGAACTATATTGCTGCATTATTTATATAACATACATTTTATGCACTTGGACTACTAACATTTGCCACACGATAAAAACCCTTCTTTTGTCAGCTCTGAAGTCTGTAAAGACGCACAGTTTCTAAGTTTGCAATTCAAATGCTAATTTTGTTTTGGTCTCTCTTGAAAACCACACATCCAAAAATGATTGATGTTAAGTAACACGATATTAGTATTTGGCTGAACAAAGGAACAGCTGCTGTACATCAGCAGTTTGTTCAGCAAAGTGCCGAGGGCATTTTTTCGGCATCCAAAAATATTAGTGGCCATATATATATATATATACATCCTGATGACTGTGTGAGTCAGAGTCACTTGATTTTTTCTTAAGTGAGGCTTTAAGTGATCAAAGGAGGAAAAAGTAAGCATCTTCTGGCCTTTTATCCCACCTTCTATCTCAACTTTTCAAATTGCTTTGAAAAGACCAAGGAAAACTCCACAACTCCATTAAGGGGTAAGAAGGGAGTATTAAGCAACCACACTGCTCACCACAGAAACCGGTCTGATAGGGAGCAGCAGCTATTTGATAGCACACCCCGTGGTTCAGGACAGAAAGAAAACTACTGCATGCAATTAGAATGGATGAGAAAAGGTATGATATAATAGGAAATAATGATTTCAGAATTTGGCAAAACGAGGGACCCTGTTCAGCTCACACTATTAAGATTGATAAGGGCACGGCTTGTCAAGAATTCCATTTTATGCTGAATTTGAAAGATGACAGTTAGACAAATGCATTTCCATCAGATCTAGTCTGGCCTCTTACTTTACCACCAGTTCAAATAACCCCTCAGAAGAGGCCCCATCATCACAAATAGGGATGGACCGCTTGAAACACAAATTCAAGGGGTTTACAGAGCTCGGACTCTCACCGGGAAGGAGATTTCCTAGTTCAGCCATCTTCCCTCCCCTATGGGAGCTGAGACCTTCTGGAAGGTCCCGCAAAGTCCCGACTCGTTCCTGCCTCAGTGGCTCGTGCCCTCAGCGTCACCAGGAGTGACCATCTCCTTGGCCACGTCAGCTTTTCCATCATATTTCAGGGATGGCTCCTGACAGCTCCTGCTCACCACTGACCACCATCACTAACCAGGCTCAGCTTGGTTTCTAAGCCAGCACTAGGACCGAGGCTGTTCATGTCTCCAGCTTAAATGTCAAAAGCTCAGCTCTCCTTGGGTCACGCCAAAGTCAGGCCTTGTCATTTTAAGCCCTGCCTGCCAGGGAGAGCTGTTTCCAACCATCCAAGCAGAGATCATTCTGCTCTTTGAACACCTGCACCTACCGACGCAGTGTGAGAATGAAGCAAAAACCAGAGAAAAGTCCATTTAGATGGGTCTGGCTTCAACGGTGTGACCTTCAGGCTCTGTTCCCAGCCCTTCTGTGCCCTGTTCAACGACACTGACCTTGGCGTGTGTTACCAGCACACGAACAATGTGGACACGTTTGAAAACAGTTGGTAAAATGAGTCATCCTGCTTTGGATATTTTACCCATCCCTCTGGCCACAAATCACCAACGTTTACCTGTTCCCTATTAGAAATTAAGGTCACCAGATGGCACGGGTTGACTCTGACGGTTCTGGGTTTTTTCCTTAAAGCATTCCGATTTCAGCGGCGTTTGGACGGGGGAAGCAGAGCAGAAGAACCCCAGGACACAGATGTTTCTTTAAAACAAAGCGTGGAGCCCTCCTTGGCCCCCAAGCACTGCTCAGCCACAGTCAGGGCAGACCAACCATCAATGTTCAGGACCCGCTCCTTTCCCAAGGAGTGAATTTCCTGATTTTGCACTGATTATCTAGAAGGGACCCAGCTCAGATCCTCAGTCACACAGTGTCTTTTATATCGGCTTTGAAATGCTCATTTTCACTTCACCCACAGTTTTAAACAAAAGATCGTCAGCTCCTGTCAAAACACCAGAGCAAATGACAGCCCCATCCCTGCCTGTGCATTTTCCTGCTGCCAGAAATAGCAATCCCTGCCCCTCTCGAACACGCACCCTCTTGTCAAGCTGACCTGACAGCTCCAACAGGAGTAAGAGCCGGAGGATTTCTACAAGTGCTTTACTCCCCTGCATCCTCCATCCACCTCAGCATCTCTCCTACAGACCTGCAAACACGTATGTGCTGCTGCATCAGCATTAAAAATAAAAATTATATGTATATATAACTTTTTAGCACTCTTGAGCAGATTAAAATCTGAAAGCTGAAGCATGCCAGGCACAAAAACTAGACAGTGCATTAAAAACGCTGGATTTATTTTCACTTTTGCCGCTCAGCTCCAAAGGTGCAGGTGTGAGCGCGCTGCCCCGCACCGCTGCCTGCACTGCAAACAGCTGGAAACGACCCATCAACCCACCCCCCAGAGCTCCCCCAAGGAGCCCATATACCCCCCAGACCCCCTATATCCCCATATAACCCCCCAGACCCCCTATATCCCCATATACCCCCGAGACCCCCTATATCCCCATATAACCCCCCAGACCCCCTATATCCCCATATACCCCCCAGACCCCCTATATCCCCATACAACCCCCAGACCCCCTATATCCCCATATACCCCCCAAGACCCCCTATATCCCCATATAACCCCCAAATACCCCCCAGACCCCCTATATCCCCATATAACCACCAAATACCCCCCAGACCCCCTATATCCCCATACAACCCCCATACACCTCCCCAGACCCCCTATATCCCCATACAATCCCCATACACCCCCCCAGACCCCCTATATCCCCATACAACCCCCATACACCCCCCAAGACCCCCTATATGCCCATACAACCCCCATACACACCCCCAGACCCCCTATATCCCCATACAACCCCCATACACCCCCCCAGACCCCCTATATCCCCATACAACCCCCAGCCCCCCTATACCGCACACACAGACACCCCCCCAGACCTCACGGACACCACGCACCCCATAGATCCCATGCATCCCCACACAGCCCGTATACCCCCACATCACCACTCCCCGGCCCCACAGCCGCCCCGCCCCGGAACGCTCCGCTCGGCCGCCGTTTCCGTGGGGACCCCGCGGCGCAGGCGCACGGCGGCAGCCAAGATGGCGGCGCACACGCTGCGGGGCCTGTGCCGCTGGCGGCCGGGACTTCTCGCCGCCCGGTTCTCGCAGCGGGCCGCCGCCGGGACCGAGTACCGGAGCGCCTACAGCCTGGACAAGCTGTACCCGCCGCGGCAGGACGGCGCCGCCAGCGCTGCGGTGAGTGGGGCGGGGGGAAGAACACCAGGGAGGGGCGTGGCTCAGCCCCTGAGTGACAGCTGGTGGGCGGGGTTTATAGCAAAGGGCGGAGCCACTGGGCGGGGCTTAACACAAGGGGCCGTCCGTGCGGGTGGGCGGGGCTGATAGAGGGCGGGGCTGATAGAGGGCGGGGCTGATAGAGGGCGGGGCTGATAGAGGGCGGGGCTGATAGAGGGCGGGGCTGATAGAGGGCGGGGCTGATAGAGGGCGGGGCTGATAGAGGGCGGGGCTGATAGAGGGCGGGGCCATCGTGGGTGGGCGGGGCTTGGCATAATTGGTCCCGTCGTCGGTGGGCGGGACTTAAAAGGATGACGTTGCTGAGGGGCGGGGCCGCGGAGGGGCGGGGCCGCGGAGGGGCGGGGCCGCGGAGGGGCGGGGCCGCGGAGGGGCGGGGCCGCGGAGGGGCGGGGCCGCGGAGGGGCGGGGCCGCGGACCGGGTCCGTCCCCGCCGGAGCGATCGTGCCGGTGGGGCGGCCCCGCCGGCCCCTGACACCGTCATCCCACCATGTGTTCCAGGAGGAGACGCAGCCGAACGCCCTCGACATCCCCCTGGGTGAGTCTCCCCACAAAGCAGACCCTGGTTAGACCCGGCACTAGGGAGCCTGCGCTTAATGCACAGAGCTAAACCCGGAGTCTTCTCTTGCAGCTCGTCTGAGCGTGTCCTACAGCCACAGCAGCGGCCCCGGGGGCCAGCACGTCAATAAAGGTGAGGAAGAGACTTGGAAGAAAAAAATCCTGACCTCTAAGTTGTTTCTTTATACAGGGTGTTTCAAAAAGGTGGGCCCAATGTCAGAGTTACAGCGATTTCAAATTGGGTCCATCTTTCTGAAATACTGGGAGACTGAAGTTAAAGAGCATCTCTGTGCAGCCCAGTGCTAATTTTTCATTATCATTACCATGTGTTTTAATACAACTAAGTCTTCACAGCACTTAAGACCAGTGGTACCGTATTGGGTTCTCCTAGAAACCCCTTCCTGGGATCATTGTGGCTACACATCGCACAAAACGCCACTCGTGTCTAATCTGTTCTCAGTAATCAAACACACAACAAGCCAACTGGATTCTGAAACTTCACAGTGCAATAAGTTCTCAGCTTAATTCAGAGAAATTAAAATACTTCCTGTCCTGCCACTGCCATTAAAAATAAGGTAGTTAGTGACTGGTAATAGCAATAAATCTTGTAGTGTCTAGAAAGGCAAATGCTATGATTGAGTCTCCATTAAAATGTATAATTTGTCTTGTAGAGTGATATGGGAAGATACAGCAAGGAAAAAAAAAGTGATCTTTCAGGAAATGAATTCTAAAATCATCCTGTATTCAAAGCCATCAGTGAACAGACTGAATTATCTCCTAAAACTTACATTGAAAAAAAGACCTTTTTTTCCCTCCCAGTGAACACCAAGGCAGAAGTTCGGTTCCACCTGGCGTCAGCAGACTGGATTCCAGAGGCTGCAAGAGAAAAAATGGCATTGATGGTAACTGCCCTCCCCCTTCCAGCCATGGCTTGAATTTCACATTTTCAGACAGAACGTGACACGTGTAACAAGATTTCGATGACCACATCATGGTTTCCCCTCTTTAGCACAGGAATAAGATAAACCGAGCTGGTGAGCTGATCGTGAACTCTGAAGAGAGTCGCTACCAAATGAGGAATCTGGCAATTTGTCTAGAAAAAATACGAACCATGGTCACGGAGGCTACTGAGAAACCCAAGGTGGTGTCTAAGGAGACTACACAGAAACTCATAGAGAGGTATCTGCATTGAAAAAGCCTTTCATTGAGATGGATTCAGATTATCATGTTCCGTGATTTAGTTTTCAGCCTCTTTAAACAATCTTCTCCATACTCATTTGGATTCCATACTCATTTGGATTTTCTTTTAAAATATATGTATATATATATATATATCTCACTGGTCCGTTAGACCGTAACTGCTCTCCTGGGTAGCATCCCAAGAACAAGGACTCTTTTTTTCTGTCTGCAGACATTTGTCAGCTCATTGAATCTACATTATTACTGTACTCAAAGTTGAATATTTAAATGTTTTCTTGGTACACTAAAGCATCTTTTCATTTTGTTTTAGGGTGGAAAAAATGAACCGTGAACGACTACGACAGAAAAAGATACACTCAAATATAAAACAGAGCAGGAAGGCAGACTTTGACTGAACGGCAGAGATCAAAGTCCGTGGCATACCATCTCTCTAAAGGAATGGTGTCGGCAGCTGGAGATAATGCTCAACTCAAACTATATTGAATAAAAAATGGTCTAAAAGTGTAAATAAAAATATTTATCATCTCCTTTTGAACCTCGTGATACACTGTGACAGCCTGTCAATCATTGTGCAGAAAAATTACTGTTCATGTTTGAAACTAAAAATTCAGATTTGTCAGCTACTTTTTTTTAAATTCTTTGTCCTCTTCATCGGGTCATCTGCTCTGTGAGAGCACCCTCTGGTGCTGAACACAAACAACAGCAGATTTGGGGGGAAATTGCAGGAAAAGGCAGTCTAACTGCATAGCTAAGTAGTAAATAGAGTGTTTACTACTTCAATTAAATTATTTTCTCAAATTTTAGTTGGGTGGGTTTTTTTCTAACCAAAGAAAGCGCATGTCATTTTGTTAAATTAACCTAAAGCCACGGCAGGAATTTGTCAGGAGGCGGTTGCTCCCTGTGCAGAAACTGCTCTGTGAGTACGGGAGGAACGCCAAAAATCCTCAGGCTGAGTCTTTGGGGCTTCAGGAGTCACCGATCAGAGGACCCTATTCAAACAGGTGTAATGTCGATATCATCAATGCCAGTTTGGTTCATTCAGGGGTCTCAAAAATACAAAAATTACGCTTTTTTTCATCTTTTCATACAGCCCCAGTGGCCTAATGGATAAGGCACTGGCCTTCTAAGTCAGGGATTGTGGGTTCGAGTCCCACCTGGGGTGAGGAGAGTTGGTTCTGTTTTAGGCAGAAACTCGACATGGAGTGGAAAGCGCTCTCGGCTGGTCCCTGGGGTTTATCTGGGGCACAGCGAGGGGTGTGGGGCACTCACAGCACTTGGGAAGGACTCACAAGTAGGGTGTTGGCACTGCTTCAGATGTTATTTCTGACCCTCGAAATCATCACATGAACATCAGCTGGGGCAGTGACAGCCTCAGCTGAGACCTCTGACCAGGAGACCCCCTGCCACATTATCACCTGCTGCTCAGGCCTCCCTCAGATTTTACAGTAAAATTTGCAACGTTTTACTTAAATCTTCGGAGCCAGAGCTGGACACCAGGATTTGAGGGAGCAGCACATTTCAGAGATTAAACACACGTTCCAAAATGCTATGCCAACCTTGTGCACCTCAGGATGCCCAAGCAGGGGACGGGGGTGCGCTGAGCGTGCCCCACAAAGGGGTGAATCGAGCCCCCACAAGCCAGGGAACCCCAGGACCTGGTATTGGGGGTGTGGAAAAGAGTCACCCCAGATGGGACTCGAACCCACAATCCCTGGCTTAGGAGGCCAGTGCCTTATCCATTAGGCCACTGGGGCTCCATGAGAGCAAATTTTTAGTGCCGTCACTTAACTCTCTGATGGCCAGAGGGGAGCGTGGCCGCCAATACGTGGGGATGGGGCGTCCTGCACAGCTCATGGGAACTGACCGTCCCCAGAAAATGCGGCACCGGCCCCGCCACCGCCCAGCGCAGCCCCGGTTCTGTGCGCAGCCCTGAAACGCCGGCGGGGGCAGGCAAACAAATGCGAGCGGCTGAGGACCCCCCACCCCGCTGTCCCGCCGCGGCGGGGCGGGAGGTGCCGCTGCCCGCCGCCGGCTCTCGGTGCGATCAGCCGCCGCCCCGAGCAGCGGGGCCGTTCGCTCCGGACCCCGCGGCGCGGCGGGGGGGCGCGGGGCAGAGGTGGGGGGTGGCGGATTTTGCGCCGCCCCAGTGGCCTAATGGACAAGGCACTGGCCTCCTAAGCCGGGGATTGTGGGTTCGAGTCCCACCTGGGGTAGCAGCCGCTTTTTCCCCACCCTGGCTCTTTGCAGCAGTGCCCTGCAGGGAGGGGTGACGCGGGGACCACCCCCCGCACACACACACACAAACCCTGTGCCTCGCCCCAGCCCCGCGGTAGCTCACCAGGTGCTCTCTGCAGCAGCAAAATTCCCCAGCCTGGGCTGCTCCTGCCCTTTTACCTCCCCCCGGTAACCAGCCCCAGCTGGGGCTCAGCCCCGGCTCCAGAGCTGAGCTTCAAGCTTCATTTGGCCTCTACCCCAGGACAGGGCTCCCTGGACTGTTGCCCCACCATGGGGAAGAGCCCCAGGGACATAAATCCTCCCACGAGATCCCTGGGGATTTTCAGGGCAGATCCCACCCTGAAGCTGCCACGTTCCCTCAAGCTTTGCCCCCCACATCCATGAGGGGCCTAAGCCCCCGGGGATGCTCTCACCCCATGGCATATCAATTGCCGTCCCCCCAAGCCAGTGGCGATGGAAATTAAACAAGTCGAGTATCTCCCATGGCTCTAAAACAACCACGAAGGGACTCGAACCCTCAATCTTCTGATCCGAAGTCAGACGCCTTATCCATTAGGCCACGTGGTCCCCCATAACTTTGTTTTGGGGACAGTGACACACACCGGGGAGAGTCCCATGGGTGGCCCTGACACCCCCTGTGCATCACCCACACTCCCATCTCTCAAGGCCAGGGATGAGGGGAAGAAGAACAGGGACAGCCAGGGCCCTGGAGACACCTCGTCCTGTCCCGTGACAGCATTCGGTGTGATGGTCACAGTGCCAATGAGCCACCAGTGACAAGCACCCGCTGTGACATAGCACCACTATAGCATAACAGTGTGACACAAGGAGAAACAACACAGGCCTCATTAAGCTCCTGTCCATTATCAATAATATCCCCTGTGTTCTCCTCCCGGTGCAGCTCGGCTTCTCCCCAAAATGTGCATTTCTCATCTAACCCTAAAAAAAGGGTTCTGCCTTCTGCTGGCTGAGACTTAGTGCTGCAGAGGGCAGGAGAGGAGAGAAACAGCAGGAGCAAAACCTGGTGCTGCGCAAGCGAGGCCATTGCTGGTGGACGTCCCTGAGACCAAGCAATGAACCGGCACAGGCCCCTCGCGATGCTGCAACCAGGACATCCCAAGTGGGAGTCCACGTACAGCATCTCCAGGAGATGCAAAGAAAACGTTGCCCAAAAGACGCCAAGTGATCAACCCCCTCGCCACCCCCCAAAAAAACCCACCTGATGCCATCCAGAGTTGTAAGAAGGATGCAAAAGTGCTCTGGCCATGCTTTCAACCACAGCGCTGAAGCTGGTGACCCAAAAAGGTGGAAGTCAACTGGTCCCAGGTGACGCCAGGTGACACAACCCCTTTAGCTCCTTCCCTGGCCCCCACATCGCACAGGGTTTGCTGAGCAGCGCAGGGACCTGCAGCTCGGCTGCCTGGGGCTGCCAGCAGCCCAGCGACCAAGGCGTCGACGGGTTTGCTCCTTTCCAGGCAGCAGAGTCATTTCTTCCCACACCTAACAGAGAAAAAGTACTTAGAAAGAAACTTCACTTTAGGTTTTACCAGTGTGATATCACTCTGACCACAGCTGCCTTTTAAAATCCATTAATTCCGTAGAAAAAGACCCTCCAAGCAGCTTGTTAATGCAACAAACCTGACAGGGCACTACACCAAATTCATTTACGTGGAAGACTCTGGTCCCAGGGCAGCACAGCCAAACTGCGTAACCGCCAGCCACCAGGTGAGATGTGGTTTCTGGCAGAGGAGTAAAGCTTTCTTCCCATTAGAGCTTGTCCTGCTCCGGGAAGAGGTTTGCATGACACCTGCAGGGTCATCACCCCCCCAGCACCAGTTGGCTTTTCGTTGGGGGTCAGATGAAGCTGATGATACAGGGAGCAGCCGGAGGGGCTGAAAACACAGCTGAAATTCCCTGTTCAGCCCTGACCCAATACAGACCCATCTCTGCCTGGAGAAGGCTAAAAAACCAGTTTTAACTGCTCTACTTTTGCACCTTCTGGGACACTTTGAAAGGTCCCCATGCTCCAGGCGGATGGAGCAGACCCTGTGGTGTGTGCGCGCTCCCCTCCAAAAACCATCCTTTTGTTAACACCCCTCCAAAAATCATCCTTTCATTAACAGGTCGCAAGGCAAAAGCTGGCTGCTACTCCCTCAGTGCCAGCCTCACCTGAGCACTCAGCACACAGGACCATGCAAGCAGCTGGATAAAGCATCTGCCTTTGCACCGAAGCCTGGGGTGGTTTGTAGCTGCTCCCTGTTTCTTCCTTTTTTCATCAGGTCTAAATTGGGACTGCTGGCCAGGAGCAGAGAACCACATCATCCCAACAGCATCGTGTACAGACCATGCACAGCCCGTGTACAGCAGCCGGTGGCACAGCCAGCAAGGCTGGAGCCGCCGTGGGGGTCTCAGTGCCCCACGTCGTGGATCACCCCAGCTTCCCTCTGCGGTCTCTCCTCTGCAAGCTCTGTCTCCAGCGGTTGCGCTCAGACACAAGTTCAGCAGAGCCGGTTTATTTGCTCTTTGGGTTCTCCCAGTTCATTAACCTCTTCAATTTACATTTGCCACAGGAGATGGGGAATGTCTTCCCAGCAAGCAGCCAAAGCCAGCGCCCGCCGGGCAGCAGCAGGAGGTCCGGCAGCGGCGCGCGGGGCTGCTGGCACTAAAACGGGGAGAAAGAGCACAGAAACGGGGTAGGCGCTGGTAAAAGGGCGCCCACCCCAGATGGGACTCGAACCCACAATCCCTGGCTTAGGAGGCCAGTGCCTTATCCATTAGGCCACTGGGGCTGCGAAAAACGCGCGCCCCGGCCCGCGAGAACGGCCCGCGCCGCGCGACCTCGTGCAGCGGGGGCGCGAACGTGACCCCGCGCGTGACCCCGGGGGACCCCCTGGGGCTGCCGGGGAAGGGGCGGCGGGGGAGGCGGTACCGGCAGCGGCGGGAGCGGGGCCGGCCCGCGGGTCGGTTTCTTTCTCCCTCCACCCGCCCGTAAGGGGAAGAGGCGCGACGCGGGAACGGCTGGAGCGGGCTTAAAAATAGGGGTGGGGAAAAAAGGCACGACCACGAAGGGACTCGAACCCTCAATCTTCTGATCCGAAGTCAGACGCCTTATCCATTAGGCCACGCGGTCACCCGTGCTGCCAGCCCCGCAGCGATGCTGCCAACCCCCAGCATCACCCCCGGTCCCCCCCGGTCCCACCGGAGCCCCCGGCGGCGGCTGCGCCGGGACAGCCCGGGTGTGGGGCACGGCGGGGCCGCGGGAGCACGGCCGGGGCTGGAACGGCTGCTCCGCGGGGGCTCGGCCGTGGGACGTGCCGGCTGCCACCGCTGCGCTGGGGCGGGGGGACTGTCCTGCAGCCGGGGTCTTGCTGGGGGGAGGCAGCGGCAGGTGCTGCGCAGCGTGGGCGCTTGCTGAACATCCGAGTCATCCCATCATGGGATCGTTGTGGCTGGAAGAGACCCTCAAGACCATGGAGTCCAACCATTAACCCAACGCTGCCACGTTCGCCTCTAACCCATGTCCCCAAGAACCTCATCTCTGCATCTGCTCAACCCCTGCAGGGATGGTGACTCCAGCACTGCCCTGGGCAGCCTGTTCCAATGCCCCACAGCCCTTTACGGGAAGAAATTGTTCCCAACATCCAACCTCAACCGCCCCTGGTGCAACTTGAGGCCGTTTCCTCTCGTCCTGTCACTTGTTACGTGGGAGCAGAGACCACCCCCTCCATGGAACAACCTCCTTTCAAGTAGTTGTAGAGAGTGAGGAGGTGAGAGGAAAATGGCTGCAGGAAAGACAGACAGAGATGTAAAAGAAAAAAAAAGCCTCTAAGCGTTCCATCTTAACCATGAGGTCTTGGAGAAGAACCTCGAGAGCATGGGAGATCAGCAAGGGGGAGAAAGAGAAGATCAGTGGGGGTGTGAAGGGCTCGGTGCTTTGGGAAATGAGGACGTACCCCAGTGCCCGCAGCCTGGCCGCTGTGGAGCAGGACGGGCTGGCAGGAGAGCGGCTTCTCCTCCGCCTCCCCCCACATCACGCGAGCACTAATTCCCACTCCATTTCAGTGGGGCTGCCGCAGACTCTCGGGCCTGTAAATGAGACAGGATTTGCTTCTGAGTGGCTCTGGCTCCTCACCTTTTCTTTATGGAGATGGGGCCTTTCTTTTCCTCTCCCTCAAATTGTTGGATTTTTTTTTTTTCAATTATCTTATTTTTCCCTTACCACAACTAAAGACTGTTCCCAAGAGCCAGCTGAGTGCATCAAACCATTAGCAAGTTCTTCCTTCCAAGGCAAATAAAGACATAAAAAGTCTAGCTTCTGTTTACAAAATATCCATCCCTCATTAATATCAAATCGACTGCTACATAACAAATGACGTGTCCTGGAACTGTTCATAAGACACACAGGACCATTTGCCTCCTTATTTGGAAGCAGGAGACGATGCAGGGAGCTTTTATAGCCATCCTCACCTTTTCTCTTGGGACAGGTAAGCTGAAGAGGGATAGAAAAACCATGAGGAATTCTGTTCTCATGTGTGTGAGAAGGGATTTGCCTGTGTTAATGACATTTTTCATAACCACAGCTCCATACCCTTTCTCTTTTGGTACAACTCTGTCTCACAGGTTGAGATCTTACCTGATCCTCTCCTGATTCAAGTGGATTTTTGTTGTTGTTGGTTTCGCTAGCAGGGGCTGCTCCAAGGTACGTCTGCACCTACTATGATGTGGTTGAGCACCTGAACATCTCCTCTCACAGCAAGCTGCACACACACATCCTGCCCAAGACAAACCTGAAGGAGCCCATGGAAGTGACAATGGATTTTCTCCTGGTGGCTATTCTCTCTGTGGTAAGGACCCAAACCTCCTTTATACAGAAAACCGGGTGATTGCTACGTCAGGGTCTGAGTCTTCTGCCAGGCACGGCTGGGCCAGCAAGGCCATGGGGATGAGAATCTGCTTCTTCAGCTTTCTGCCGTTTTAAAGTATTTGGGGACGATATGGAGCCTTTTCTCCCACCTACTTCCAGGAAAAAGCTCCGAGGCAGGTTCAGACAAACAACCGCTTTATCGCAGGCTCTAAAAACAACCCTGTGGGGTACCTGAACTCAGCTATGCATTTGCAGGGCACTGGCATGCAAATGTCAACAATAATCTATTGTTTTTTCACATCGCTGGGACCATACGCTCCCACCTTTCAGCCGCAGGACCGAGATCCTCGAGCTCTCCTCCTGAGCTGAGCTTCTGCCGTCCGTGCTGTCCATGGCAAGAGCAACAGGGGAAAGCTGGGCTCTGCATCGAATATACCTTTAAAAAATCAGCTAAATATCTTCCATTTTGTCTCTCCAGGTCGAAAAGCTCCAGACGGTCAGTTTTTACTTCGTGTTGGACCTGGTAGGTCCCTCGAGAGCATTTCTCTCCCGTCATGCCCAGCATGACGGCTGGTGCCGAGCCCAGCGCTCATTTCTCTCTGCACCTTCTTTCCCCAGAGGTGGAAAAACCCTTTTGCAACCTGGGACCCGCAGGATTTCTGCAACATTTCCAAAGTCGTTCTGCCCATGGATATGTATTGGTCTCCTCCCATCTTCATTTTAGAGCGGTAGGTTCCCTGTTCGTTTTTATCCACTGGCTGAAGAGAAATATAATGGATGCCAATTGTTGGTATTATTGTAGGAAATGGGATCAACTCGTATGGTTAAAAGTTGTTCCCATGAGCTCTCTGCAACAAAGAACCTTGTAATTTAGCCTAACAGCAACCGCAGTTTGTACAAAAAACTCTGTAATGCTGTAACATCTCCAGAAACGTCCCATCTGGGCTGTAGTTAGAGATAAGGAGGCAGCAGAGACCAGCAACGGTGTGGAATGAAATGACCCTGAGCAGTTTGTTGTGGGACACAGGACGGCGGGTCTGGCAGAGGGACGGGCACTGCGGGCGGGGGGAAAGGCAGCTCGGCAGAGCCAGACGAGCCCCTGCCCCGCGGGAGAGAGGACGGAGTTACTTTAGGGGGTGCAGAGCTACTCCAGCCTCAGTCCAGCAGTTCTTGTGCAAGGTTTCCCCTCCTCGCTGCCACATCCCGGGGCTGGGTGACGGCACAACCCCCCCAAAAGGATGCTGACAGCCCCGGCTTTTGGGGGACTGAGGAGCATCCTGGCGCTCGGTCACTCTCCCCTTCTGTTTCCTCCAGAGTGAACGGACAAAACTCCAATTTGGATTACGTGACCGTCATGCACAACGGCAGATTCAACTCCACCCAGACCTTCCAGGTCACCTTAACCTGCAGCTTGATGATCCTCAAGTTTCCCTTTGACACGCAGATGTGCAACGTGAGCATAGCTTCGTATCTCCACCCAGGTACGGCAAGATTACCACGATTTGCAAAAGGAGGAATAGATCAGACAGGCCCTGGCTGACTCCTGGGTTCCTTGGCAGCACCACATGCTCACACTGGGTTGGGGTCATGTAACACCAGGGAAAACGAGCTCAAACACTGTCGTTCTGGTTTGGCTTGTTTCCCAGCAACATCTCTGGATGTTCTGTGGCACCCGGGACTGGTGTCTATGCACCAAAAGACTGGGAGGCTTCCTGCAACAAGGCTACCTGTCTGCATACAATTTTGCAGGACTGCTTTTTAAATGTACCTGAAAGCCACGGAAATGCAAGGGAATTAAAGACAGTTTCAGGGATCCAAAGTGCAGTCAGAGTTCATCCCAACAGGAAGGGTGGAAAAACAAGCAGAGGTGACACGAAACCCTCCAGCTCCCACCTGCAAAGGACAACTGCCCCGATTCACCAGAGGTTTCCCTTCTGATTCACGTTTCCATAGGTCCAGCCAAGTCTCTTCACCAAAGTCCTTTTTAAATTATCCCAGATGGGCTAAGAAACCCCAGCAGTGACAGAAATGTCGCCTCTCCCCATCTGCACACACCCTTGGCAGGCAGGGAACAGGAGAGGAAATAACTGACCTCTAATAAATACCTGAATTCTGCAATTTCTCTCCTCCTCCTGTCCAAGCAGTAACAGACCTTGTCATGAAGACAAGACGGACAGCAGAGGAAATCATGAAAGACAGCCAGAGTTTCTTCCTAACTGATGGAGAATGGAAGTTCACCAACGTGAGCATCATTGAACACATAGACGCGCTGGATGACGGAGAATTTTCTGTGGTCACCTACGTGGTACGGCAGCACTTTCATGTTATATTGCACTGATTTGCCACATACACACAAAAAGATAATTTCCTACATTAGGGAACAAGTATTTTCCCAGTACAGTAAGTCCCTTCCTGCTGACCTAAATTTTGTTCGTCTTCTTCACCAGATCTCCATGGACAGACGCTCCATTCTGTATGTTTTGAACCTGATCCTCCCAACGTGCGCCCTGTACCTGCTGGACATGGCTGTGCTGTTTGGCCCCAGCTCTCTCGAGGAGAAAATCGGTTTCCAGATTACCATCATCCTCGGCAGCTCCATGTTAGCCGTGATCCTCAACAACATCCTCCCAACCTCCTCCAACAAACCACCCATAATAGGTACCCATTTTATTGAATAAAAATTGATTTTTTTACACAGGTACCAACCTAAGGAAGGTCTTTGGGTGTTTATGGACACATTTATGAGCACTGATGTAATGAACAGATAAGATTTATCAGCTTGCTGGAGTCAGAAATATCCCCCCTTCCCCACCAGACAGCTGAACACTGATGGGATTACCTTCAAGAAAGTAATGCAAATTATCAAGAGTTTTCTTTGTTTTCTTGCTCCACAGTTGTGTTCTTCTTAGGCACCTTCCTGCTCATGATCATGGCCGTGTTGGACACCTTCTTCCTCTTGCACCAGCAGCACAAATCCCTGCGCTTCAACAAGACTCTCAGGAGCTTCCAGCAAGGTAAAGCCACCCACAACCTCTGGAACAAGGAGGTTTGGTGCATTTTACTGCAGGTTCCTTCAAGGGAGGGTGGGTTTGCTCAGGTCACACACCAACCCCACAGTGACGTGTTTTTGCAGAGGTGCTGGTGACAAGAACCATCAACAAGCTGCCCACGGAACGTCCCGCCAAGGAAGGCACCCAACGGCTGAACCTTCCCAAGAAGGACCAGGAAAAAGGGAGACCAGGCAACCCCCAGAGGCACCTGCCGGAGCAGGACTCATTCCTGCTAGTTCTGGAGAAGGTGCTTCTCTACACTCACTTCTTTCTGTCCCTGGTGTTTTTTGCTATTATTTCTATAAAATGGAGCAGCTAGAGACCAGCTCTGCTCGTTCAGTTGTTCTCCATTGTGCTGCTTCTCACCCCTCCACTGTCATTTTTCTCCTGCTTGATACACAGAGGTGCAGTTAAGTTGCCTAAATAAAATAAAATTTAAAAAACGAACCCACAGGGCATGAGATCTACATGCTTAGTGCTTTGTACTCTAGTTCAGTAGAACTACGTATGTTCTTAAAGTATTCTGTGGGTTAGCGAGGTATTTTAATAAAATAATTGTGAAATCTGGGGATGATGCCTTCATTCTGTCTCTAATTCTTACCACAAACATGGCCAACAGAAAAGGCAGTTAATGTCTTTCTCTTACGGAGATGTTTCCATTATGAGGAAAGGTGGTGTAAGAAGTCCAGCTCAGATAATTAAACAATGCAAGTCTGAAGTGTTTGTACTATTGTTTCTGTGAGTTTGAGTGAGATCCGTATCATTCAGAAACCCAGGACAGAAAGAATAACAAGATCACCAGGATTAACAGGGTGATACTTGTGATGTTTAAAATAATATATATATTTTTTTAATTATGTATCTCAACACATCCACAGTCCAAATCTTTTTGCAATTGGCTGCACCTAAACCATCACAACCAGCCTAGAAACCAGCCCCAGATCTCTGTCCGTAGAACCACTGAGACTTGTCTCCCATGGCACCACAGATCACAACTAAACACTCCAGCATCTCCAAAGGCTTTAACACGTTCAACTTCCGAGTAACTATTTGCCTGCAGTGGCAGAAGAACCACATTTCCTGCATGAGGGGGTTACAAAGATGAACAGACAAATTGTTTGAATTACAGAAGACACAACAGTACCTGGTTTGATCAACAAGCCCAGCTGGGACCTTGGTCCTTGCTAGAAAAGCAAGGTAGAAAAGACAAAAACCAGGAAAACTGTTTGCACATTACTGTATTGTTCCACATGTCTCAAAACCGTGCAACCTCATGTCTAAGATCTAAGCCACAGACAGGAGGGAAAGCACTTTATTTAAAAGATCATTGAGTCTGACAGTTGTTAGACAAACTGCCTCCAGACAAGTTTACAGATCAGCGATGGGTTTGTGGGGCCAGTACGGGTATTTCTCCTTGTCCAGTTTGGTTTCGGGGAAGGCTTCGTTCAAGTCTTCAAATGTCATCTGTTCAAAGGGAATCATGCTTTTGAGCTTCTGGAGCTGGAAGTGGGAGCAGAGACAAACATGTTACATGGCACTTGTCAGCAAGAAGGAGCTGGTGCTTCCTGACACGTGCCAGGCTGGGTTAAAGAGAATATTCACCAGGCTAAGTCTGGACTTACCTGTTGCTCGTACTGGGCAATTCGAGCCTTGGAAGCCTGCACGTACTCAGCAGTGCTCTTCGCCTATGGGAAAGCAGAGGACGTGGTGAAGATTTTTACGACAATGACATAGAGTGAACCTGTAACCCCATGCTTTAAGTTGGCACTAAAATTCATTGTCATTACAGTAGATAAGTGGACAGAATCTTGCTCAAATCCCAGACAGTCAAACCCTTCCATGTGCAGAGATCCTCTCGCTTAGTCAAAAGACAGAGGCACGTACGAAGGCCACAGCCTCCAGCTCTGCCCTGCCTGCGCAGAACATCCCTTCCCTCTCACCCCATCCCATCCTCGCACAAGTCAGAGACAACCTCGGCGTGAGGGAACAGTTTAAACACTTACAGCTTCCTGCTCTTGGGCATCGATTTTGGCAGTTTGTGTATCCACTGGCTCAGGAACCTTTAGTGCACTGAACTGTAAATCAGAAGAGAAAATGTTTACATGGTTTGCTTGGCTGAAATATTCCTTCACACCGAGGTCACTCTCCCCAGCAGCGGGAGCACGTTCCCTCCTTCCCTCCTGGGATACGCTCATAACCATGTAAGTTAACGAGCTTTCTAAAACCAGTCACTGCAGCTTGACTGTGTCCTTCACAAGCAGCACTGCTCACCTGCAAGCTGAAAGCAGCCTGTTCTGCACTGCTTAACACCCAGGACACATAACACTACACACGTTCATCACAGCGCTGCAGAGAGCAAAGCACAGTGCTGTGAGGAAGCAATGACATCTAATCCCAAAGATTTAACATATCACAGACTTATTTCCCCCAAGGCAATGCTCCCAGATCCATCTGAGATCAGCAGCTCCTCCCAGCCCTGGGAGGCCAATTTTCCTGCTGCCAGTGACACATGTCCTGCAGCAAAAGCCTCGCTTGTGCTTGTCAGCTCCTGCTTGCAAAGAGGACAACAACCCCTGCAGGGATGTGTGAGCTGGACACATTTCACAGGGCACAGAGCCACGCACCACCCCCTTCTGTGAGTCAGAGAAACACTTTGAATGTTTGCTTCAGGAGAGGCACTACCCAAATACACTCCCACAGCCAAAACAATTTACTAAGTTTTCTTTCACCAGCTTTCTCACCGTACAGTGCCACATGTTTCCTCCTGCAAGATGGTGCTGAAGTGACCTCAAGGTTGGTGACACCAGAGGGTGTAAAGCTGGGGCACCTGCCAGGCAAAACCAGCCTCCTCTGCCAGTTCTGGTGTGTTCCTCCCAACACCAGAGACATTCCCCTTTTAAACCTCCAGAGAGCTGACACAGACACTGACCTTCTTCTGAAACTCATCCACCATGCCGGATTTAGCAACAGCGGCCTTGTAGTGAGCCCAGTCGATGGTCGGGGGTTTCTCTGGCAGAGCAGCCAACCTGGAGAGGCAGAGGACACCAGTAACAACCAGCACCAGGAGTGACCCTAAGCTGTCACTTGCTCTCTGCCACGGTTACTTTCCAGAGTGTCAACAGAGCCAGGTAAATTTAGTTTAAATATCTTCAGGTCTGTCATTAACAAGCAGCAATTAATCATTTTTGCAAACCTCTCTGCCCTTGGAACAGACTTGTCTATATGGACAAGCAGAGCTCTGCCCACAGCCCTGTTCCACGTCAAACAGCTGCAGAGCAGCCCTGTCAGGAAGGGTCGGGCAGTTTGCACAACGCTGGGCTAGCGGCAATCAGCAATACTAACTGCAAACTGGAACACAGGAGGTTCCACTTAAATAGGAGAAGAAACTTCTTCTCAGTGAGGGTGCCAGAGCCTGGACCAGGCTGCCCAGGGAGGTTGTGGAGTCTCCTTCTCTGCAGACATTCCAACCCGCCTGGACACCTTCCTGTGTAACCTCATCTGGGTGTTCCTGCTCCGGTGGGGGGATTGCACTGGATGAGCTTTCGAGGTCACTTCCAATCCCTGACATTCTGTGAGTCTGTGACTGCAACAGCCAACGATGTTTGTATCAAGCAGTGGGTGCTGAAGGATTTGAGAAGACTCATGAGCTTGTGCGGCATTTAAGTCCTTCCTGTGCCGGCTCTGCTGCCAGGACGGGCCCGAGCTCGGCTCTGATGAGGTGAGGCCGGCAGGAACCGGGACCTGCGGGACCCGAGGTGATGACCGCCCCTTCTCAGGCCGCACACCAAAGCAAACTGCTTTCACAGAGCTGCTTTTTTACATTGCAGCTATTGTTTTACTCTGGGGAGAATTAAGTAAAGAAGATTTGCCAAGGAGAAGCCACCAGCTGTCTCAAGGGTGACCTGCCTCAATGCCCGCCAGGACACTCCTGCGAGACCAGCGCTACCGACACCCACCCAGGGCAGCACCGCAAAGGCCGAACGGTTCAGCTGCTGGTTGGCCGGACACTCACCGGGCGGACAGCGCGTCGCTGCGGGTCTTCAGGGCGTTGAACATGGCCCTCTGGTTGGGGGGCACCCTCTCGGCGAAGGCCGCCCAGTCGATGGCCTTGATGGCAGCTCTGCGGCCCGCCATGCTGCCCGCCTGCCTGGGAGAGAGAGAGAGAGACCGCGGCGTGAGGCTGGGGGGGCGGGCAGGGCCCGGGACGGCGGGGCTGGGGAGGCTCGGGGCCGGAGGGGGGGGCGGTTCGGGGCTGGAGACACCGGGACCGCCGGCACCGAGCGGGGCCTGACAGGACACAGGGCCCAGCCCCGCCGCGGCTCACGCCCCGGCCCGTCCCCTCCCTCAGCCCCGACAGCCCCGGGTCCCCCTCCCCGGGTCTCCGGCCGCCCCGGCCCCGCTCTCACCTTCACTGACCGACACCGCCACAGCGCCGGAAGTCCCGCCCCCGGCCCCACCGCCCAATCAGAGCGCAGCCCCGCCGGAAGGTGTCGCTCTCCGCCTTCCCGGTGACCTCCGCCGCTGTCCCGGAAGTGCTTTCCGCACCGGAAGCGGCGGCGGCGCGGGGGACGATGGCGGCGCGGGGGCGCTGAGCGGTTCCGCCATGGCCGAGCTGGCGGCAACGGAGGGGCCGCCGCGGGGTCGCACGCCCAGCCCGGGCCCCGGGGGAGCGCCGGGGCCGCCCAGCCCCCGCGCGGCCGGAGCGGCGGCGGGACCCGGTGGGGCTCAGTCCCCGCCCGGCGCGGCCCGGCCGCCCGCGGCCTCCAAGTGGGTTCGGCTGAACGTGGGCGGCACGTACTTCGTGAGCACCCGGCAGACGCTGTGCCGGGAGCCCAAGTCCTTCCTGTGCCGGCTCTGCTGCCAGGACGGGCCCGAGCTCGGCTCCGACAAGGTGAGGCCCGCGGGGACCGGGACCGGCGGGACCCGGGCGGCGACCGCCCCTCCTCGGGCCGCCTGAGCCCCCGCGGCGGCCGCTGTCACCGGGGGCAGCGCCCCGACTTGCTGCAACGGCGGGGTGACACCCCAGCTCCCGGTGTCCCCAGAGCCAGCAGCCCCTCTGTACGGGCAGGGTGACACCTCAGCTCCTGATGTCCCCAGGGCCAGCAGCCCCTCTGCATGGGCTGGGTGACACCCCAGCTCCCGGTGTCCCCAGAGCCAGCAGCCCCTCTGTACGGGCAGGGTGACACCCCAGCTCCCGGTGTCCCCAGAGCCAGCAGCCCCTCTGTATGGGCTGGGTGACACCTCAGCTCCTGATGTCCCCAGGGCCAGCAGCCCCTCTGCATGGGCTGGGTGACACCCCAGCTCCCGATGTCCCCAGGGCCAGCAGCCCCTGCCCCCGTGGTGTGGATGGGCTGAGCTCCATGGCAGCCCCACTCCCACAGTCCCCAGGGACACACGTGGCTCTGACCCACACCAGCTCTGTGTCCCTCGTGTCACGCAGCTCCCATTACATCCCTGGGAATGGGGCTGAGAGTCTGTAACCCCTCGGTCCTCTCCACCTCCTGCCGTGATGCAGCTCCTCAGGGAGCCCCTTCCCCAGCCCATTCGTGCAGCAGGGAGGGAACGGAAAGGAAACTTTCTGAGAAATGGGAATTTTAATGATTTCTCACTCTGAGCATGTGTGTATATATATATATCTATATCTCTCTCTATATATAAAATCTCACCTTACTCTCATAAAAGACCATAGAGCACATTCCATACATGGGTGGATAGTTTTGCAGTCATTACAGTGTATCTTAAGGATTTTGCAAACAGTTATTCTTGTAAACATGGGTTTTCTGTAGGTGCCACTGCACAGTGTTGTAAATATTTTGTGGGTAGGTCAGACTCAGATTATTCAGGTCTCTTGCCGCTTTGTTCTGAGTTTAATCAAAATATAAATCCTGGTTGTGATCAAAACAGCATGCACCAGCATCAGCAGGTAGAGGAGATGATGTTTCAAAGTGCTTTTATCACAGTTTTTATTGCTTTAGAGCAGATTGATCGACAGGACAAGTGTTGCTTTAATTTAAGGGAGTGATACGACAGACTAAAGCACAGGATTCATCAGCACTTCAAAGCTGCCTCAAGAGATGCTTTGGTTGTGAATCGTTGGTTATTTAATGACAATAGTTATTTGATTGCTAGAGTGACGGCTGGTGCACTGCAATGTGCATTTTCAGCAGTAGGAAGAAAAAAGAGCTACTTTAGTTATTATGTGCTGTCAGCTAGAACTGGAGACCCAATTTGCCTCCAGTGTCTCCCAGTTAAACTAGGGTGGAAAACAAATTTAGACAGAACACAACTGCCTGCTTTTGGTTTTTATTATTGCAGTGAGGAAAAACCGCTAATCCCTGCTTTCCTCTCTGGGTATACAAACTCTGTTCCTAGAAGGGTTTAACTGGAAGCATCGGCAGCATTTGTAGCTGAGTTCAGATATTGAAAAAAAAAAAAAAAAAAGCTGTTGGTTTAGATGTGGAGTCTTTATACCTTTCACAGCCAAATTAATCCAGGTTCTCAAAGAGAAACTGTTTAGTTTATTGTTTTCAACTGAAATGATTTTTTTCCTGGTACCACTTAACCATCACTGCTTCGTTCCCATGCACGCTCATCAGGATGAGACCGGGGCGTATCTCATCGATAGAGACCCCACGTATTTTGGTCCAATACTGAACTACCTCCGACATGGGAAGCTCATCATAAACAAGGAGCTGGCAGAAGAAGGTAAGAGAAAGTCACAGGGGAGGAGCTGCAAATGCTGTTAGAGAGCTGTATCCGAGAGAATCACAGAATCATTTTGGTTGGAAGAGACCCTCAAGATCACTGAGTCCAACCATTAACCCAACACCAGCACTACCCCATGTCCCTGAGAACCTCATCTCCACATCTGTTCAACCCCTCCAGGGATGGTGCCTCCACCACTGCCCTGGGCAGCCTGTTCCAATGCCCAAAAGCCCTTTCCGGGAAGAAATTGTTCCCAATATCCAATCTAAACCTTCCCTGGCGCAACTTGAGGCCGTTTCCTCTCATCCCGGCGCTTGTTCCTGGGGAGCAGAGCCCGACCCCCCCTGGCTCCAAGCTCCTTTCAGGCAGGTCAGAGATCAGAAGGTCTCCCCTCAGCTCCTGTTCTCCAGGCTGAACCCCCCAGGTCCCTCAGCCGCTCCCATCACACTTGTGCTCCAGCCCCTTCCCCAGCTCCATTCCCTTCTCTGAACTCTCTCCAGCACTTCAAGGGCTTTCTTATCTTGAGGAGCCCACAACTGACCCGAGGATTTGAGGTTTGGCCTCAATCACTTCTCTGTCCTGCTGGCCACAGCAGTGCTGGTACAAGCCAGGGTGCTGGTGGCCAAAAACCTGCCTGAGCACACAGCACCTCCTGACATTGCAATGTGTAAGGAGGTGAGCAAGCTGCGTTTCCCAGCAGAGTTGTTAGTACCATTAGTTTCTCAGAAGGCTGCTTATTAACAGGGATTAAATCATTAGATTCTGTATCTTCCAGGAAGCAGCGGCCTGAGGCTCACACACAACCCAACACTGATCTGATCAGCTCAAAGGTTTCTGGCAGAGGAAAAGATCTATTAGCACATCTCCACAGGCAGCAGTTCTCTACAAGCAGGCACCTTTGGTGACTTTCCCCTAGTAGAGATGTGCAAGTAAAATAGAGATTGTACCACAAGGTTTCTGATTCATCTCAGGGAAAATGGAATAATGTTCCTTAGAGAACCTCTGAGTCCCAGAAGGAGAGGACAGCTCGTTGGTCATTTTCTTCCAGCCTGAGAAGATGAGATCAGTGGCACAGCCTATTCAGAATTCATGGATTTTCTCACATCTGGGCTAGATTTGGAGTCGGGAGTAGCTGTTGCATCCCTGTAGCAAAATCATCTTCGTTCTACCCTGTACAAAGTGACAGAATTTCTCTCTGCTTTGGTTCCTTTCCTAGGAGTACTTGAAGAAGCCGAGTTTTACAATATTGCATCTCTTGTGCGGCTAGTGAAGGAGCGGATACGGGATAACGAGAACAGAACCTCCCAGGTAATGCCCAGGAACTTTTCCTTTATGAAGTCAGTTGTTTTCTGTAGTGTAGCAGAAGGACACGTGGCTGTAAATGCTTCAAGTAGCAATTTTTTTTGTTTAGTGGTCTTTAACAGGTGCAATTTGTGCTTTTAGGTAGATCCAAGGCACTGCTAGGAAACAGTATCCGTTGTGGTTCTGTAAGCACAAACCACTGAGTCATCTTGTTAGCACTGCAGGGAAACAATGAACAGTTAAACAAGAGGGGCCAGGAGAAAACTGGGTAGTTATAAAGCAAAACATACTGCTTTGGTGTGTAAAGAATAGTTCAAACTCTAAACCATTTTCTTCCCTTTAGATCTGTCTCTGTGGCATTTTTTCCCATTGCTGCTCAGCTGATATTAACACACTCAGCAGATTCAATTTCAGAAGAAAAATGTTTTCAAAAAGCATTAAACAGCTTTGAAAGCCAAAGTAGTTTTGCTTTCACTGGCCCTCAGACACCTGGAATGCTGTGGAGAGACACGTGCCAGTCGTGTGTACCTGGTTTAGAATCGGTTGGGTGGTCAGAAGGATGAAACCTCAAAAAGCCTGTGGGGCCCAGACTTCCTCAAATAACAAAATGACCGAGCAGGAGAGGCTTATTAATTGATTTCCTAGCTTGATACTAGTATAACAATTACTAAACTCGCACGTATTTTTCTTCTCCACGTATTAGGGACCTGTGAAGCACGTGTACAGGGTCCTGCAGTGCCAAGAGGAGGAGCTCACACAGATGGTGTCCACAATGTCTGACGGGTGGAAATTCGAACAGGTACCATTATCAAAAAACATCAGAGTCTGTTTGAAAGCTGCACATGCAATCAGCAGTTTGCTGTTTAATTGCACTTCATGCTGCTCTTCTGAATAACCACTCTGAGCTGAGCAGCAGTCAACTGATATAGAATAACTGACATGGAAAGGCAAAATTCACTCAAACTGCCAAGAGAGATTTAATTTTCTCTCAGGACTTCTTGTACTCTTGTCAAATCCCAGAACAATTCTTCCCTTCTGCATTTCATCAAATATACCAGGCTCCACTACAACAGTTTTATCCAGGAAAATTTTCAGAGCCATGAAAAAAACCCACAGCACAATTTTTCTGCAAGCTCAAAGCCACAACTCCTGCATTTGCTAAAGAGGTGCTGAGTGACATGAGAAAGCCACTTCCTGCAGATGCCTTTGTAACGCAGCCAGTTTCGGGACTCTGTGTCACTGAAGCTGCGTGTGGCATCAGTTCCAGATTTGGTTTCTGGAACCAAACGCAGTCCTCTTATTTAGGAGGACGGAGACCTGGAAACCAGCTGCCCTGCATGTTAATGCTATATTAAGAAAGTGCGGAGTAGGCTCGGGATTACAGCTCTGCCATCCTCCCAGTTAGTCCACCTCCAGTGCAAGGGGATGTTGTGGGAGATGTGCTGACACGAAATGAGGCACTGGATTAGCAGCAGCACTTGGCATCACTTCTTCATAACATCTGTTCTGTAATGCCTGAAAACTCCTATGGCATAGTGGAGAGGCAGCAAAAGCTCTTGCCCCTGTGAGCTGGCAGCAAAATCTTGTGACCAAGAGCCAGTAGCAGCTTTATGGAAACACAGTTCTCAAACACCCAGGTGTTGCTGTCCAAAAATTTACTTAACAGACGTCGCCTTTCACACGTGCACATAAACAGCCCCAAAACCAAAAGGCTGTAGGCAGTGCCCTGTACAGGAACCTGCACCCTCGCCTCTTTCCTAGTCCTGCTTTTCAAATCTATAACAATAGGGTCAAGATACTGGTTACGAGCAGGTGCTGGCGTGTTCCCTGCCTGTTCCCTCCCTCCGCCATCCACAACCTTTGCACAAACCACCGAGATCCCCGCCAGCCTCAGCACAAACATCAAAACCTATTTAAAACAGTATGGGAGGTGAGTCAGTGCAACACCCCCCCACATCTTCCTGCAGCTGCACTCTAACCGTACAGATAATTGTCCGTCTAGGAGGGCTGTTGACTGCATCTGTCTCATACATAAATACGGAGATCTCTCTTCTAAAGTCCTTTAACACATAGAAGTCAGGGTGCACGCTGCATATTAAAGTTTCCTAGATATACACAGATTATAAGATTCACATTGCTTTCTTCAGGTTACTTAGATTTATTATCTGGAAAGCAGAACTGAGTTGTAAATGACAAATTGGCTCTGCACTCCAGGATGTCCTTTTAATGTAATAATGATAAATGAGACAGATGGTATTTCTTGGATCAAGTCCAGACCCTCATCACAACAGCAGCAGAATATAATCCCATTTATACAGATATCCAACTCCATCTTGACAGCATCTGCATAAAGAATGGTGCCAGTTTGCCACATGTCCCCCAGTTAATTTAACATCTGTCTGTGGTAAAGAATTGCCTTTCCAGCTTTTACACATCAAAGTCACAAGGCAAGTTGAGAGCTCAGCTCAGTGTAGTCTGGCCGAGGCAGACTGTGTTGCCTGCCCTGTATCCGAATTAGCTGGATATTGCAAAATCTGACGTGTTTTCTGCCCTCGGTAACTGGAAAACGTTCTGTTGTGTTCAGCATTACAGCTTCAGGCTGGAATTTTTCCCTGGGGCTCCAGGTGCCAGTAGAGAGCTCCGGAGTCCCTGTGTCCCTGCCTCACACACACACACACAGAGGAAAGCCTGTGACACAGGAGGCTGCGGGGAGACACTTTGGCTCCAGAATGGGTCTCCCAGCACAGTTATACCTCACACAGCAACTGTAGGAATAAAGAAAAACTCCAGACTAACTGATAGTTCCCTTGGCTGTCTCCTGTGACACAGCTGATCAGCATTGGATCTTCCTATAACTACGGAAACGAAGACCAGGCAGAATTCCTCTGCGTTGTGTCCAGGGAGCTCAACAATTCTACCAATGGCATCGTCAAGGAGCCCAGCGAGAAGGCAAAGGTAAGGTGTCTGCTCAGGTGTATCGGCTTGAATTCCCCTACGCAAAGAAAATGTCCTTCTTACACCAGCGGATCCATCATTGCAGTAGCAGTTCCGCGTACTGGCTTTCCTATTACCTCCTGTACACATCATCTTCCCCTCTTGGAAGATCTCATGTTACTGCAGGACAGGAGCTGAGGCTCTTTGTCTGTTTCAAATGAAGACAAAAAAAATTGGAGGAAAGAGATAGACTTGGAAAAGGAGGACAGCATAGCAAGGACCTTGGAAGTTGGTCACATTTTGTGCTTGAAGAGACAAGCTTTTTTTTCTTCTTCCAACTCTGTTTTTTTCCCCAGGATAGCAACAAAAGGCAATGTTCTTAACTCCTGGCAAGCAGCTAAGCAGGATTTCTAGAGAAGGGGCTCAGTCAGCTTTAACCAGCCTGTCATTTGTTGTGGTAGCATAAAAGCCAGAAGCTACTCTGACTTGAGTCCATCTTTCCTTTTTCTGTAAAAAAACAAGGACTCTGAACACAAACTTTTGCAGCTCAACTTGTCCAAGGTATTTATAGAAGCTCTTTCCTTTTTCAGATTCTTCAAGAGCGAGGATCCCGGATGTAATCCAAGTGTCCACTCCATTAAAACTCCCAGATGTCAAAGGACAGTCGGGCTGGGCAGAGCACCTCTCCGCAGTGCAGCCGTGCCCTTGTACAGTAACCAAGCTAACGCAAAGCAAAGCCGAGCCTGTCCTGCCAACGGCGAGTAATTCTGGTCACAAGCAAAGGCTTCCCTCTGACCCTGGAAACCAAGGAAAGAAAAGGCTCTTCCAGTTGTATAGTCCTTTCTGCAAGTATTTGTTTTGGTTTTTTGGCCGGCACTGTATTGCATTTTTCCAGCTATGGCTGGGCCAGATTCCCAGTCAGAGCCTTTGCAAAGGTCGCTCAGGTCCACAGGAATCAGTCCCACTTTCCATAGGTGTGAATCTTGGGATTTGAGCTGTCCCATTTCTTGCACCCACATCTGCCACCAGAAGAAGTGCAGGGACCTTGTGGTGCCCCCCCAAATCAGAACAGGGCTTTAAAAGGAGGAACAAAACAACCACTCGTAAAAAAAAAAAAAAAAAAAAGCAAACCACAAACCTTTTCCATTTTTGCTTTGTCTTTGTTCCTTGTTCAATTCCTAAGAGCTGAGCTTAGATACTAAAGGGAGAGGAGTTGTGTGTACATCTAACACAGGTCTTGCTGTTAACACCGTTACATACGGGCTCCTGGCGTTTTCCAAAGCCTGTTACTCCACACGCATCAACAGAGAGACCTGTGCTCACCCAGAATAGTAACAGAGCGATCGTTCTGTCCCTGACACTTCCCTCCTGAAGAGTGGTGACATCTCCCCCTCCAGATCCCTGCCATGGCCGTACCTGAGCCTGGTGCAAAGTCTCAAGGTTGGGGACTCGTTGCTGCCAAGTTCAGCTTTGCCTTGTTTGTCTCCAGCAGCGCGGGCTCTGTCTCCTCCCTTCTCACCAAGGGGAGACTTCAGGCAGAACTTCTTTTGTACTGTAGCAAGCAGGTAGGTTTGTTTGAACCCCCGAGATCCTTTGCGGAGGAGATCCCTGATTTACATGCAGTGATTTATCTGCACCCCCCGCATGTCCCATGATCACCTCAAATGACAGAGGGACATCACAGAGTTGGGGTGGGGGGGTTTGGTGAAAAGTTGCCAAACTGGTGTAGTGTTTCTTGTCCAAAGTGATGTGTCAATTTTTGTGACTTTTTTTTTTTTTTGGAATGCCTTGGATGGATGTGCAAAATGTTTGTTTGTGCCTCTCTTGGATTCTAATCTTAGCCAAACCGCAGTGGCTGGTTCCCCTCTGTTCATCTGTGCCATCCCTAACCACGGGCATGTCCCTCCTAGTCTGGTAAATGGAATTTCTTAGGAATTTGCTGCATGTTTTTTCCCCCTTTCATCCTGGCTTTGTTCTTTGTAGCCCATGTGTCCAGGCACCTGGGTCTTTTTTTGAGTCAAGTCCCAAACCTGACGTTAAACACAAAGCTTCAGAGATGCTGGAATTCACAGACATTAACGAGCTCAGAGCAGATATTTCTCAATAAGGGATCAGAAAATTCCTCACCTGGACTGAGGATTTGGGCTCCTTTCTGGACGACTTCAGCTACCTGGAGTCTCCCTGAAGTCTTGAGACAGAATTAGGCAGGTTTCCCATCTTATCCCTTGTTGCTGACAGGGCCTTGCAATAGCAGAACGTTACCCACGGTCCAACAACCGGCTCAGCAAACAAGACGCTGAGCAACAGGACGCCGCTGCACTCTGCCTCCGTTCGCTGCTGTACGGACTGTCGCTGGTCCTCTCCCACCCTGCTTTGCCAACGTACCTCCTCCGGTGGAGGCTTCGCCTCATTCTCAAGAGAGACTGGTTAATTATCTGCGCTAGTTTAATCCTGGTAGCAACGGACCGTGCCAAATGTCTTTGGATTCATGTTGTGTCAGTTCAGGCTGTTGAAATACAGAAATGCAGCTGGCTCGCCGTCCTGCTGAAGAACCCAGCTCTTCTCTTCCTTCCATCTTCCCTGTTACAATGTGGTGAGATGGTTTCGGTGTGATCAGACCATACTCCTTGGCTGGGCCTAAATAACACTGTGATGCGTGTAGATCTCTCTCCTCTGTCACTATCTTGTAGCCTCGGTTGTTGTCCATCTGTGCTCACAGCTAAGAAATCCAGAAGCGCATGTACACAAGTTAGCAGCATGAGAAGCCCCTTAATGCTCTCATCTGTCGTCTTTCCCTTCCTCAGAGGAGGGAGTTTCTCGGAACTGGTCAAGAAATATCAAACTAAAGGCAACAGGAACTGGTCGAGCTGCTGTTGTCACATGGACGGCAGCGAGCACTTCGCTGTTCAGGCTGTGGAGCTCACAGCAACACCAGGTGCAAAGGGAAATTTTCTGTCAGTACAGCTCAAGTAGATAAAGATGATAGATACTTCGTTGCTTTTCTGAATCACCAAAAAATGCCATATGTGGTGCAGCCCACTGGAGAATTGCCTGATGCAAGAGCGATGCCATCACTCCTCCCCAACCCACAGAGAGCCTAAAAATTACCATCGCTGGTTGAGCAGAGCAGCTATTTAACTCACACATGCAAGAAAGACTTCTCAGAGTTGCATCTTGGTTTTCCCCTTCACGTTGCAACAAGGACGTGCCAGGAGATTGAAAACTTTGGGTTTGATTGCAAGATCTTCAACAGAACAAGCTCGTGGTGGAAAACCAGTCACTGGTACTGGACACTGGATTCTTGGACGATGTTTAGGACCAGGCATGCAGCCCATCTGGAGCAGGTACATTCCTGGGGAGGATTTCTCCTTTCCTGACTTTACCCTGAGACCAAGGACTGGTCAGCATTATGCACCAGTCGTGTCCCTTCTGTGCTCAAGACAGGGCTTTTCCTTCCATTGCCTTTCACTCAGTCACAACTATATCAAAAGTAGCACTGAATTAGGATGAAATTTGTCCCATTCACTGTAAAAAAAGGTATTGTGCTATGGTGAGCAGGGGTAGATTACTGGATACCCAAGGGTGCTTGTGCCTCTTGGGAAGGTTCACTTTAAAGCGTTAATCCTGGAGATGGAGAGTAGGACACTTTAGGTTCGGGGTTTTTTTAAACTTTCCCAGTGGCCTAAATTGTCCCATTATGGCAAGACTGGAAATAACTTCGTAAAGTGTCTTTGTTTCTGCACATTTTTAAAAAAAAAACAGTGGATTTTTCTCAGGGGTGACTGAGTGGGCTGAGGCGAGGGGGACACAGCTCGCTGCGGGCGGTGGGACGGAGCAGCCCCCCAGTCCTGCCGCTGGGCCGGGGGCTCCTCCCCTCGGGTTTGCCTGCAAACCCACAGGTTTTGTACAGTTTGTCACATCTCAGTGCCCTTTGCTACTGTTTCTCTTTGTTTATTAAATGTGTTTGAATAACAGTTGAGATGCTGTGATTTTTTTTTTTTTTTCAATAAAGATTGTGAAATGGGTTTGAAAAGTTTGAACAAAGCCTGCAGCCTGCTGCTTTCTCTGCATCCATTTGCCACCTTACCACACAAACACTGCATTACGGGGAAAGAAAGGTGAAAACTGGGCACCTGCTCCTGGCTGCAGTTAATTTATAACAATGATTTGCCAAGAGGAGAATATATAATTAGATTTTGAAGTCCTTCTAGGTTAGTAACAGAGAAAAAGGCAAAGTGAGGCCTGTTTCCAATTTTCTGTTATACAAAAGAATCCAAACTTCTACATTTAGCTTTACGGTTTCCACAGACACAAACAAGTAGAAAGTTAATACAGATATTAAACATGAATTGCTAAGAAAGGAAGGGATTTTTGTCAACTTACATCTCTTAAACCCCACTTGCCTCTGGGCCAGCACACGGTAGAGAGCTCTGACTGTTCGGGGCAGCTTTGCCCCTTCCTCTGCCACAAAAGGCCACGCTGAACGTCGGCAGGAGCTTGCAAACAGCTTTCCACACGAGACCAAAGGTGCAAGGTTCTTGCTGTCACCAAGACAAATGGAATGAACATGAGAAAAATAATTGGAGTTTCTTACAGCTGCCTTCCCCCTGTGTTCTGAGCCTGCAGCTGCCAGGCAGCTGTGGGCCCAGAAACCCTGGAGGGAGTTTTTAAATAGTCGCTCTGTTACGTCCTCTCCAAAAGCTGCCAGCCTTCCTTGTGTTGGTGTCTTCAGCGAGACTGGCGGCTTAGCCGAGGTTTAGGTTCTTTCCTGTTTACAGAGCATTGCAACTCAGCTGGAAACGCAGAGGTACCAGCAGATGGAGGAGCAGCAGGGAGGCAAAGAGGCAAACCAGATATTCAGGCTTTGGTGGTGCTGAAAGGTAGACAGTATCGACAACTCAGGGGAAGGGGGAAAAGCAAAGACATAAGTGAACAGTGGAAAAAATTGGATTAATTTAGTCTTACTTTGGACTACAAGTGGCTGGTGACCGCTATATCTGCCTGCCCTTCATCCGCGCTGTGACAGGAGTCTCGAAGCCCCCAAGCAGGGAGGGAGTTGGCACATCCCCAAACTGGGTCAACACCAACACAATGAGATTTTTCTCTCCTCCATGGGGTCACACAGGGGAAGCTCCTGAGCATGGGAGCGGCAGGAACCACAGCTGAGCCAGGTCACCACCTAGCGTGGGTTGATTTAAGATGGTACTTTTAAAACCTCCTTGACGCATCCCTGTGCCAGACCTGACTGCAGGCCTGGGCTGGCGGTGAACTTGCCCAAATCAAAGCCAGGCTCAAGTGCTGGCAACATCTTGGGCAGAGATGGAAACCGCAGGGCTGGCACTGCCAACACCAAATGCATATTCAATCACGTTCACAAGGCAGAACTTGTCAGCAGAAATTCAAATTCCAGCCAGCATTTCAGACCTGCGGCCATAACCTCCCTGCTCTCCCACTTTAGGACTGTCCTAAAATGCCACGTAGGCTGGAAAAGCCTTTGTGCAGGACCTTTCAGCAGCTCTGGGTCTGTCAGGCAGGCAGTTCCTCTCACACACATCACCCTGCAGAAGACACAAGCATCATTCAGCGGTTTCTGCAGAAACCACAACCTGGAGATGCCAGGCCCTTGTACCATCCCTCACTCTCCCATACAAGGCTGTGCCACCTGCTTAACTCCTCTGAGAAATAATCTCTCTCTACTTCTTGCTGCAGCAAACACAGGCAATGCCTCAGCGTTACTGAGCGAGAGTTTGTGCTGGATGGGCACAACCAGAATTTTACAAATGAACCCTATACACCGTCTCTTTCCAAGAAGGTCCTGCTGTCACTGGGGGCCAGCCCAAAGCTCAGCCCTCCCTCTTGCCAAAACCCAGGCTGCCCTAGACCTGTTGCAGGAGAAGGGAAAAAGTGGGACGGTTTGCAGCAGAACTGGCCTCAGCAGAGGGTTCAGGCCCTGGCTCTTGGCTGGGTTTGTCACAGCTCCCCAGGCCACCCCAAGAAGATGTGGGTACCCGCTGGAGGCACCTCCCCAGGGACAAGCAGCTGCCGCGGGTGAAGGGCTCTGTCCCCGGGGCTGTGCCACCACCAAGGCAGCACAAAAACACCCGAGGAACTCACTACCTGCCCAGGGCAGCGTTTGGACCTTCCTACCCCCAAAGCCAACTGGGGAAAATAAATTCCCCAGGTGGCTTTGCCAGGTGCTTGAGAAGATGAGTAACAGAACATCACTGAGATTTTCTGATAGTCACAAAGTCAATAAGCAGCACGCGCACCCAACCTGCGGCAGAGGGACTTTAAAACCCCTTTATTAGCCTTTTTTTTTGCATTGCAAACGGCATAACAGGAATAGTCCCACATCCCTGCTCTGAAAGGAAAGGCTCAGGCTCCTGCCAGGGCTGAGCCTGCGTGGCCACCACACCATGTCTGGGGGCCACCCAGCTCCCCAGGGCTGGGTCACCTCGCCACAAACCTCCCACTAGTCACCCAGCCGGCAGCTCGGCTTTTCCCTGACAGTTTTACCTGACGCATAAATCATTTGTTTTTCTGGCTTGCCCGCTCATGTCTGTGCACAAAGAGGAAACCCAAATTGACTTTAAAGACAGGAAAGGGCTTCAGCAGCATCGAGGCACCTCTCAGCATCTGACTGCTTGGCCTGAGGCTCCAGCACAAAGCGGTGGAAACTGCTGCTGCATTTCTTGTCTCCGCACACATCTGGGAGGGTAAAACCCAGAGGTCTGGCCACAACCGTAAGTATATCTTGCACAACACCTACACTCCTCTGCTCTGCCTCAGGCAGTCATGTAAAGACGAAGGTCAGTTTGTCACTAACCCACTCACCCTCACCCAGAACGAAGTAATCAAGCCAGATCTATTTGCAGACAGAAAGCCTGCAGATATTTTCACCCCAGCTTACTAACTTGTTTGGGAAACAAGGAACTTCGCCATGTCCTTCCACCTAGATCTGGTTTTGGGGCAGTCACTAAAGGTTTAACCCAACTTTTATATGGGCAAATTGTCCCCACCTGCCCTCTGTGTTCCAGGGCTGGAGAAAGATGTTGGTTTCTCCAAACCAGAGTAAGGAAGGAGCAGCAATCCCCTAGCAATTGCCTTCAGATTGTGGTGTAACAGATGAGCAAAGGCATGGATATTTAACCCTCGGGCAATATTCCCTATTAGAGGCCTCCATCCCTACCAGGGTTTCCCCAGACTCCAACAGTTGGGAGTCTGAAGCAAAACCACCATCAGTCTGAAGTGTGAGGAGTCCTCAAGCTTCATGGGTCTCACACAGCTCCTCGGTGATCTGAGAGCTCAGCTGCTCTGTACATCACCATGAAAATCCTTGTTTCCAGGTGCATGATCTGCCCCAAATCTGCTGCTGAGGCTCCTGAGCTGGGGTCGAGATTACAGAGCCCTAAGTGTCCCCACTGAGGACATAGACAACTGGGGGACTCGCAGCCACCTCTGCTGTGCCCCAGGCGCCCTCCTGTCCCTTAAGGGCTGCAAGCGGCTGCTGGCAAGTGACATCCCGCAGACACGAGTCCATAGCGTTGACCCAGGCTGCACCACTTGGGCCAACAACTTAGTCGGAACTAGATCTGGATTCTCTGCTGTCAGCTTACCGGGTGACCTTGCAAAAGTCAGCTGGGGTATAACACAACCTACCTGGGAGAGGACAGCAAAGCCAGCCAAGATCTTGGGATGAAAAGGTATTTAAAAAGTCACTTATAAAGGTATTTACCAAGAGAAGTGCTTGGCTTTCCTACCCCCAACAGACACAGAATGACTCAAAAGAAAAACAGCTTACCACCCCACTTGGTTTGCAGTAAACACCTCCCTTCTGTCCACGCAGCCTGTTTTACACACCCATAAAATGCGTGTCCAGCACACACCAGTGCTGGGCTGGGGCGGCAGGAGGGAGGATGCTGCAGCAGGATGCAGAGACCTGATGTCCCACAAACAAGAAACTTCCTTCTTCATTTCCACTCCTGCTCCCAGGCCACAGGCTGTCAATATCCCTCCAAGCCCCATTGCTGGGGGCAGCGGCTCTGCAGGCTAAATACCAAGCTCTTCCTAGGAGGTGAGCTACAGAAACGCTCTGTGTATCTTGGCATAAAGGGCTGCCTGCCCTTGCAGGGAGCAGCCTTGTCCCAGCAGCTGCTTGTCCCACATCGCAGCTGAGGGAAACTGAGGCACGGAAAAAGCCGAGAGAATCAGCGTGCGAGCACTCCTGGTCTGCTGCTATAAACAACGACCAGGGCTGCTCTGTCACAGCTAGGGAATCCAAGAAGGCTGGAATGCTGGTGTCTTGGGGGCTGCTGGAACAAGAAGACACAATATTCAGACCTGAACAAATGAGAATTAGCTCACTGAGGCAGACAGTGACCAGCAGAGAGCAGCTGGAAAGAAACCCTGAAACCAGCAGCTTGTTCCCCCTTGTCCCACCCAGGACACCTGTCCCCCGCCGGCGTCGCCCGGGCTGGCAGCAGGAAGCACCTTTGCACAGGTTCACCTGCTCCCGACAAAAGCAGCTGTTTGCAGGTGTGGCTGTTGCAGTGAACTTCAGTCCTGTTCCCAACACCGTCAGCATGAGACCAACGCGTGCGTGCAAAAATCTGCCTGCATTCCACCCATGTCCCCAGTTGCTCGTGTTTGCTGCTCGACACCAGGAGCAGATCACCTGAGAACACTGAGCACAAAAGCCTTGGCACCATCCATCCCGTCTGGTTACCCTGGGAAGGTTGTTTTTTTTTTTACCAAGGTTTTTGCTCCGCTCTTGCTATTTGGTGCAGCCAGTGCTGGAACAAACACGTTCTGTTACCTTCACATGGGCAGGAGGCAGCGAGGAACCACGTGCTGCTTGGCAGAACATCTCCAGGTCCTCGCAGCGACAGTGCGCGGGGTACAAGGTGTCCTGCAGCCAGAGGGTGGACGAGAGCGGCGGGCTCTGCAGCCCCACCGGACGGTCCTCCCCGGAGAGCAGGGACACAGGGACATCACAGAATCACAGAATGTCAGGGATCAGAAGGGACCTCGAAAGCTCATCCAGTGCAATCCCCCCGCCGGAGCAGGAACACCCAGATGAGGTTACACAGGAAGGTGTCCAGGCGGGTTGGAATGTCTGCAGAGAAGGAGACTCCACAACCTCCCTGGGCAGCCTGGTCCAGGCTCTGGCACCCTTACCATGAAGAAGTTTCTTCTCCTATTTAAGTGGAACCTCCTGTGTCCCAGTTTATACCCATTGCCCCTTGTCCTGTCATTGGTTGTCACCGAGAAGAGAGATGTGAGATGTGAGAGGAGCCAGAAATCTGCCGCTGGACAAACCCAAGCATTGGCCAGGGTGGCTGGGAACAGCGAGGAGCTGTGCTCCTGCCTTTTTTTGCAGGTTTGCTGTTGCCGGGGAGAGGTTTTTAGGCTGTCACCCAGCTAATTCACACCAGAGAGACAAGCACTTGAATTAGTTGCATTATCTGTGCCCAGCTGAAGTGGACAAAGGACCAAAGCGTGCTGAGCATCACCGCCACAATTTGCATCTCAGAGCCCCTTCCCACGGGCCTCCTCTGCTCCCGGCCTTTTTTTTTTTCCCTCTCTTTTTTTTTTTTTTTTTTTGTGTGTGTGTGTGTTTTGGTGGTGAGCCAGCCGGCATGAGAGCCCTGTTTACAGGAGTGATGCTGAGGTTAATATTGCAAAAGACTTCATCAAAGCTTTTAGTCGCTGCTGAAGCAGAAGTATCTCACCGGGGGCTGGGCTGCGCACACCGGGGATGAGCTGCCGCAGCCCTGGACTTGCTGCCCTTTGTTCGACCAATTCTGGTCTCAGTCTGAGGTATGGAACTCACTTTCTGAATGTGCCGCCATGGCGAATTCGAAATAATGAGCAAGATCTATTATTCATTTTTAAAGCTGCATACGAAACTCCGTTGTAGCTACTGCTTTAGGAAAAAAAAACCCGCTATTTGAGTGTTAAATAAATACTGAATTGCGCAGCGACCTCACGGGAACTTTTTTGAGCTCATCCAGCTGCCAAAAAAAATTTTTTCAAATGCATGTTTATTCACATGAAGAGGACGGGAAATGCTATTGCTGTATGTTTCATGCTGCCGGTCTCAAAGAAACCAAAACTGGGATCTCTCAGAAGAAGCTCTGGATCTAAACAGAGGTAAAGCAAAAGCCTCTCTGCGATCACCAGATCCTAATTAATTAACAGCTTTAACAGTGCTTTTCAGCACCAGCACTTTGTAGGTAGGTGCAGTTTTCCTAAAAGGTTCACGCTGAGCTCTGCTGCAATGTGCAAGCTTTATGTGTTTCTATTTTTCTTGGCATTAGCAGCGTTTTTTCTTTTCAGCACGGGGGCTGAGTGACCTTAGCAATTGCCAGCAAGGGGACTCCATCTGATGAAAGCAGGTGAAAGGGAAAATACAGGCGGGAACTCGGTAAAGCCAAGTCATACCTCCGAGGAGGTGTGGTCCTGTTCCGTACCTGGCCACAGTCACAGCCGTTGTGAAATATAAAAAGGGGAAAGGCCGTTGTTTCTCAAGCAATCTACTGCCAAGGATCCCGCGGCAAGAAGGAAGGGAGGTGCTAGAAGAAATGCAGAGCAAGAAGTCTGGAGTGTCAGCTGCAAAAGGTGCATCTGAGCCTCGGGAACACCGTCAGCTCTTCTCTGGAGGTCCCCTGGCTGGGTTGAGGGTCGCATGGTAGCTGCGCTCCCTTCCTCTGCAGGCTCAGGAGGAGAAAGACGCCACCATGTCCCCAGGAGGAATAGCAGGATGTGGAGCTGCCAAGCCCCAGGACCAGGGATGGGCTTGGATGGTTCTGCTGGCCACCGTGCTGCTGCAGGGGCTGACGCTGGGCTACCCCTCCTGCATCGGGGTCTTCTTCACTGACCTCCAGCGCGAGTTCCAGGCCAGCAACAGCGAGACGTCGTGGTTCCCATCCATCATGGTGGCTGTGCTGCATGGAGGTGGTAAGTGACAGCCGCAGGTATCGTCCCCCACCACCTCCTGTGGTTGTGTCACTGATGAGGGGCCGTAACGAGGGCACTTCTGGCATTTCGTTAAGGCACATGGTGGAAGCGACTGGGAGGTCTGAGCAGACCGGCTGGTCAGCAGTGCAGAGCATAGAACCATAGAATCATAGAATCATTTTGGTTGGAAGAGAACCTTAAGATCGAGTCCAACCATAACCTAACTCTAGCACTAAACCATGTCCTTAAGAATCTCATCTACATGTCTTTTAAACCCCTCCAGGGATGGTGACTCCAGCACTGCCCTGGTGTTCCAGCATCTCCCAGCCACTTGGGTCACACAGTCCAAAGCTGAATGTCCACAGACATCAAGCTCCCTTTTGCCACAACCAAGAGACAACCAAGAGCCCTGGTCAAAGGAGGTGAATCTCTTTCTCTGCCCAACTTCTCCAGAACAGCAAAAACTTAAATCAGAGCATCTCTTTCAATAAGCTGGCAGGTAGCACTGGAGCTCAGGTGCTTTCTTGATTCATCTTCTGTCCATGAGAGCGCACCTTGTTCCATGTGCCACATGACGACTGCGTTCTTCATGGCTGAAAAGATGGTAAAAGCCAAACTCCTTCAGGTTGCAAGCTGGAGCAGAGCATTAAAAGCAAGTCCTTGGTGGTGGCACAGAGCACACACCCAAGCAGGCATTGGGGTGGACATGAGCACAGCTGGATTAATGCAGAACGTGGGTCAGGCAGCACCTCCAGGAGAAGGGAGATAGAAGGAGGGTTGCGCTTTACAGATAGCGGAGAGAATCACTGGTTTACCCCCCAAAGAAAAAGTAGGAGCTGCACAGGACAGGGTCCCCAGATGGATATTTCCACAGCAGCTCAAGGGCTTCCCAATAAGCGGCCCCCGTGTCACTGCTGACCCCTCCACATCCAACTCCTCCGTTTATTTGATAAACAGACAACCCAGAACCCACCAGGCAAAAGAAGCAAAGTATCCAGTGACACTCGTGTGTTTGGGCTGCTCCCCAAGTTCATACCTGCCCCTTCCAATACTGGTGAAAGTTCACACTATAGTATAAAGGAAAAAAAAAATAAATAAAGCAGAGGCCTGAGTCATGCTGATGTGAAGGCTGTGGCAGGTTCCATCCCTTCTGCGCAGGACCCGGCTGACAGCCAGCAGACATGGGACAGAAGAGTTTGCACCTTAGCAGAAGCAGTTTGGTCCAGAATTGCAAGGTGTGGATGGAGAGACAGACCTCGGGGGAAGTTAGGAGGGGAGGAATTATCACTGCAGCTCAGTAGAAATGGGGCAGTGTCCTCGGGGCTTGGAATTTGGAAGCTGCTGGGCATTCCCTGCGGCGCCTTCCATCCCCTGCGGCTGCTGTGGTTAGCGGGAAGAGCCAGGCGGGACCTGCTGGCTCCGGGACATGGTCTCAGGAGCAGCTTAGTCCTGACACGTCCAGGAAGGACAAGCCTGGCAGTACCCACAAAAAAATACCTATTATCCTATCTTGAATGCAGTAATTGTTTCGTAGGAGGCTGAGAACCACAGTAAAAGGTAATATAAAGACAGCCAATAAATAGATCAAAAAGTTATAAATTAGACAAGGAAAGAATAGCCTCATGTTAATTATATTCACTAACAAAATACATTAGGGCATAACCAGTGAATTAACAAGAGTTGTTACTTTGCCTGCCAGTTAGACCTCCTATTGCAGGCTGCTGCAGTGGAGGAGTGCTTGTAACACAGATAGAAACTAGAAAAAGAAAAAAAAAAAAAGAAGAAAAAAAAAAGAAAAAAAAAAAGAAACAAAAAACCCACCTTCCTCTCAGGCCAAGCATGTATGGCTTTTGCCGCAACTTCTGATCTCCTTTGCCATGGGCCAGGCTCTTTGATTCGGGTTCTCCAGTTACATCCATCACCTCCACACTTAAACCCTTCCCAAAACTGCGTTCTGCTGTATCACCAGTGTCTCTTAAAGGTGCTGCTCTCTTTTTTCTCTCTTTCTAATTCAGAGGAGCTGAAGGGGGGAAAAAAAAAAAAATATATATATATATATTTATCGCAAAAATTGCTAACCAGGACAGGGGATGGGGAGAGCAGCCCATGCTCAGAGCGGTGCCGGGCAGGAGAGGTGACGGCAGCTCCACAGGGGAAAGGGAAGGGCACAGCGCAAACAACAGCTCATAACTCGTTAAGCCAAACACATCTCATTACCCATGCTGTGCTCCCAGGTAAAAGCAATTAACGATTATTTCATTATAAGAATCACTCAAGAGTTCTCGATATCCAGTGGCTGTTTCCGAAATAGGAAATGCAAGAGTTCAGGCTCTGACAGGTTCCTGCTTCCAGATAGTCACACTTTGTTGGAATTTTTTTTTTTTTGCAAAGGCAAGCAAGAAATAATATTTGAAACCTAGAAAGCAAGTTAACAGGAACAAATAATTAAAAACCCTTACAAGTTTTAGAGCTAATCTCATTATTTTGGAGTGTTTGATTTATGACTTCTGGCTACTTGAGTTGGTTAAACAGAAGTACCATCCTTAATGTCTTCAGCAGGAGGAAAAATAAACCAGTCACCAGCTTGCTGAACACTTTTTCAAAGGCCAGTTGGAGTCTGAGGTGAAAATCTCCCAAGCAGATCAAAATACAGACAGCTGAAGTCTTAATTTTAATAATGTTCCACTGTTCACTTGACTATCTGGATTTTATTTCAAACCAGATGTTGATTTAGGTCACAAATATGCCACAGGTTATTTTTTCCCTACACTGACTGACTCCCAGTCCTGAACCTTACAGTTATTTTGCATTTGCTTGTATCACCTTAAGTGTTCAGAGAGGATAACAAATAAAAAACCCTGGAAAATGTTGAGGAACCTCAAAGGAATGAGAAAAGAAACTGCACCTTTCCATCCTCTTTGCCAGGGTGTGCAGAGAGAAGCACATTTCCCACCGATGGTTTGCAGGTCTGAACTAATCTTTTCCTACCCCAAGAAGAAGGATGCTAAATTGCATTAAAAACTGGTAATTTAACTCAATCTCATCAAATACACCAAAAGTCTATGAAAATCAAAGAATTAACTGACCTTAAATACACTCCTCCGTGCCTATTCATTGCATTTTCTGATGAAATAACATAACTCTTTCCCAGTAAAGCCGTGCCAGCAATGTATGTACACAATAAACCCAGGTTATGTACACAATACAATCCAGGTTTTTGTCCATCAGAAGCACCTGGGTCTTGCTCCCGTTTGTCCTGGAGCTGTGCGGGTGGGAACTGGGACACGCTCGGTCTGTCCCTGGGTCCCATTGGAAGCGGACACAGATAAACTCACCCGGTCCTGCCAGGACAGGCATGTGCAGAGAGCTGTGCTGACAAGAACGTCATATTATTTTCCAGGGAATACGACTTGCAGGACAGCAGCAGGACTCCACAAACTGCAGCTTGGATGCTGCTGCCTGCAGCTGAGACTGCTTCCCATGCAGACATGAAAGTACCTCTGCAGCCATTTTCAAATAATCCTCCCTAGCGACATCTATTTTTCTCTTGTTCTTGATATATTTCAGAGTCAATCTGACTTCTCCTGCAAGGTGCTTCACCTAGGTAGCAGGAAAGCAAGGGCAGTTTAGGAGATTTTGCAGCAGAATATTTGAAAAACACAGTAAAATAAGAGTGGAAATACGCAAACAGGAATGTCACCCCGCTTAGCATCTCCTCTTCAGAGGCATAGAAATACAAGTCCTCTGCTTTTTAAAATCATTCCCAGAATTTATATCACGTGAGAACAGAACTAGACTTGAAGGTCTTACTTCCATTTAATTTCCAAGAGTTTTGACTAAAATCCATCACAGGGAAGCTTAGGAATCCTACTTGGTGGCCAAGATCCAGGCAGATCACACGAGCCTCAGCCAACAAGCTGACTGTGCACTTGGGGGGATCTCGGAATGTATTTTCTATTCCTGGCTCCCCTCCTACATCGAGCTGCTGGGACAATCCTCAGGGTCTCTAGACTAAATCACCTGATAACTGCAGCAGTCCAGCAGGTATAAAATATCTTTTTCCTCCCTAACCGCTTCCCTTTGGCTTCTTTGCCTGCAGGGCCCCTCTGCAGCATCTTGGTGAAGCGCTTTGGCTGCCGGTTCGTGGTGATGCTGGGGGGGCTGCTCAGCAGCGTGGGGATGGTGTCCAGCTCCTTCTGCAGGTCCATCGGCCAGCTCTACCTCACAGCCGGCTTCATCACCGGTACGTACTGAAAAACAGCAGGAAAAACAGCTGCTGTGCTGGACTTGAGAGACGGGAAATGGCGACAGCCCCGACTAAGTGCTCACGTTTTTCCATTCGTCTGTGAAACGGGATAAATTAAAAGCCCCGGAGCACAGCAGGAATCCTGCAGCAGCTGGACTTGCCCTTCGCAGCCCTTTAACACATACCTCATCCCACTGAGCTCACTGGAAAGTGCTTCTCTCTGGAAAAAGTCACAAGTCTCCAGAGGGCGAAATGGAGAGCAAGGATGCCTGGTCTTTTTAGTAGCTTCTTGGCCTTTTGTCTCCTAATAAGGGAGGGTGTTTTTTTTTTTCCAATCTTGGAACGTAATGTGTTGGCACAACGTCCTTCTCAAATTCCCTGGGCTTGTATTTCACCACTCCCAATCTGGGCGAATGTGGAGATATCTTTTTCTAACAAAAGAACTTGCTAGTTTTGAACAGAAGTAACAAATGGGAACTTTTCCTTTCTAAATATTTATCCTGTGTGACTGTTGTTCAACTCGTGCTCTTTTCTAGCACAGATAAATTAATTTCTTCAGCCAGCTTACTTTGGGACCAGTCCTGTTGGATCTTGCAAGCTGAAGCTGTGTCCACTGCATAGAGAGAAAAACAATAAGTAACTCCCTGAGCCTTGGTGAAAGTGTCAGGAAAACAGCACAGCTTGTTGCATACGGTATATAATAAAAAACGAGTTTCTAATGAACAATTCCATAACAATTGTAGGAATGGCAGCGAGTGCCAGACAACTCTCAGCTTAGATAAGTACATTTAGTATAGCAAAGAAAACAAGTCGTTTAATTTATGCACATCATCTTTCCTCATCCCTTGTGTGGGGTTTCCGATTATTAATTACTTGGGGTTGTGTAGCCTGGCAGGTGAGGAGATGCCACAGTTGTAAGTGAAGTCACCTGTGGGTACACCCTGGATTTGGGCTCTTTTCACCCTTTAAGACAACGCAAAGGGATCATGCGCTGTCATTTTCTCTTTTTTCTCACCTTTAGGTCTGGGCTCGTGTTTCAGCTTCCAGGCAGGAGTGACCGTGCTGGGCTACTACTTTGTGCGGTGGCGAACACTGGCCAACGCCATCGCATCCACGGGCGTCGCTCTGGGGTTCACGCTGTGGCCGCTGCTTTCTCAGTACTTGCTGGATGAGATGGGCTGGAGGAACACTTTCCTGATCTTCGGAGGAATCCTGTTGAACGGTTGTGTTTGTGGAGCCATCATGAGACCGGTCCAGCTTGTGTCAGGGTCACCACGACAGTCACCTCCTGCAGAGGAGCCGGGGAGAAGAGCAGAAGGGGCACAACTGTCTAACGGAGCATCTTCTCCCCACCCTGAGCTCCGGCAGCAGAGCAGAAGGACCACATGCTTCCAGACGCTGCAAAAGTACCTGGCTTTTGACATCTTCTGCCAAAACAAAGGTTACCAGATTTACGCTGTTGGAGTGACCTGGATGATGATGGGGTTTGTGTTACCCCACGTCTACCTTGTGCCTTACGCCATCCAGAACGGGGTGGAGGAACGTAGGGCGGCCCTCCTCGTCTCCATCACCGGGTTCATCAACATCTTCATGCGCCCTTTGACAGGGCTGCTTTCAGGACACAGCATCTTCACCGGGAGACGCATCTACCTGTTCAGCCTGGCCGCGCTCCTCTGCGGGCTGAGCAACTTCATTTGCGTCATTTCGGCCGAGTTCAGCGTCCTCATCGTCTACTGCATCATCTTCAGCATCGCCGCAAGCGGCATTGGGGCGCTGTTCTTCCAGGTGCTGATGGACGTGGTGGAGATGGACAGGTTCTCAAGTGCTCTAGGGCTCTTCACCATCCTGGAGAGCATCACTCTCCTCATCGGACCCCCTCTCACAGGTAACAGAAGCTATTAAAGCAGGCTGGGGAAAAAAAAAAAAATCAGTCATGTAGCCACTGGTGACAAGGATTTGGGAGCATAAAGAAGAGAAATGAGGGAGTTTCCAAACCCATGCAGACAGGTGAGTTATGCAAAGGGAGCAATAAAAAAGGGAAAGTTGGAAAGGAATGATCAGCCCCTTGCCACAGCTGAAGGAGGGTCATTTCTGCAGCTGCCCAAGTGTCACCGCAGCAGCGGGTGACAAAGTGACCCACTTGGCAGGCAGCTCTGGTAGGCGTGGGAGTGAGGAGAGCTTTTTTGCAGCAAGTGGCAAAGACACAGAGAGGAATTACTGTGGTAGGATCTTGCTGTCTATGAACCATTTCACTGCTTTGCTAGTTTGCATTGTTTTCTCTATGGAGTCTCAAGGAATTGCAAACATCCCATTAGACAAATTAACTGTAATCAGGATTATTAACAGCTCTACATTATTCAAAAGCCTTATAGTAAAAGCTTCTGTTCATTCCTCTTTCTGAGTTCTAGAGCATATTCATTTTTCTCCGGAGTCAAGAAAGGAGCTAGTTACGGCCCCCAATGAAATAAATTATTCACAGATTTCACAGCTCACTGCAAATGCCACTAAGTGACCTGTCTGAGACGCACCTGCTCCTGCAGCACAGCAGCAGATTCAAAAGACTAACAACAGAATGTCTGTTCTAAGAATGGGATGATAACACGCACTGTATTTCATGGTATTCCCTGGCATTAGTGTGTGAGTCACTTTTCTCAAAGTGCAAAAAAAAGTCTTTCCTTGCCCATCTGATAGGAGTAGCAGATGGGTGAAACAACATTCAGTACAAGCAGCTCGATTTCTATTTGTAGTCCTAAAATCTGCTTAAGAATAGTGCACTATGAAAAGAAACATCACTGATCTTTACTGAAGAATACAAGCAAACAAACATTATCCCAGTATTACCACACAAATAAGCAGTCTATAGAGAAGGCATCACATATTTGACCTGAGTATTGCCTTTCCGTTTCTAACATTAGTGTTAAATTACTCGTTTGATATGCTGTATTTCTTAATGTTTTATACTGAGGCAACTTAATGTTAGTCATAACGCTTGCTGCGCTGTGTATTTTCCTTGCCCTGATTACATGCTATTAGAGGCAAGTTTTCAGTTTAGAGAGCCAAACATGCTGCTTTTTGAGAGATTTCTCTATTTATTTGTTCTATTTTCTAGCCTGGGGTGTAACCAGGTCACTCATTTCAAAATCCAGTGACTGGCAGTAGCACAGGGGGGGTTCTGCCAAGTAAACAAAATGAATCAGCATGTTGGGAAAAAGTTACAATTTCCTTTCTTTCCTGATTTTTCTGTTTATTGAGAAATACTTCATACAGAAGCAGAAACATCACCTGAGCAGTGACTACAGAAAAAACAAACCCTAGTATCTAGAGAAGAGAACTTACCTCATCTGTGAATGCTTATCTTTTGTATATGGCAGTTTGCTGAATGATTTAGGTTTAACATTTATGTAAATATCATCCATTTGCTGCTAGCGTGCATGTTCTCTTTGACTAAGCTGTGGCTTCTACTTCAGGTCTCCTGGTGGACATCACTAGCAATTTCCTCTATGTCTTCTACGCCTCCAGTTTCTTCCTGATATCAGCCGCATTATTCATGGGGCTCAGCTTCTGCACTCTGGAAAAAAAAAACAAATCGAAAGACGCTTCCAAAGTACCTTTGGATAATCCCTCCAAATACCAATACAACGAAATACCAACGGAACCACGGTCTGAGAGTCAATCCCCTCCAGCAGTCGTCACGAGCATATGAAAAGAAAGAAAAGCAGCAAAAAAAAAGAGGAACATGAACAATTACATGACCTGTACAAAGCTGCACAAGGGTCAGCGCTGATGGCAGAAGAGAAAACAAGCATCTGCTTTCTAAAACTGGTGTCAGCCCTGCATCTCCACTCCGTGGGGCAGTGTCAGACTCCACGGGAGTGATCTGGACCTTAGGCTGAGCCCAGAGCCCAACACCAGCCAAAGAGCCGAAGGACTAAGAGAACCAACTGCGCTTTCCCAAAGCAAACCACGGGATAACGGCCAAGGAACCAGCGCCGAGAGACAAAACCTGTGTCGGTTCCATCGGGTTAACTCAGCGCCTTTAAGAAGTCACTGGAATTTCACATGCACATTTTGGTCGGTAGCACTGGACATATTAATGGCCATGCACAATGGTAATTCTTCCACAAAAAAAATTGTTATTGCCTTGTCTGAACATGCGATTTTGGTGCAGATTTGTATGAAGTCTCCTGGCCGCTTCCCATGTTGGGGGTTGCAAGAAAAACACTTTCCACAGGAAATGTGTTATTATTTTCTACATCTCTAAATATTATTTGGAGGCTGCTGCATGCAGAACTCAGCCAAGTCTCTAGTAAGATCAAATATTTTCTCCTAAAAGGTATATGCATATATATATATATATATATATATATGAGTTCTTGTTGCAGAGGCACCCCAAAATCGGTTTAGGCGGACAACAAGGTCCAAAACAAACTTTATTCTGGCCAGAAAAGTACAGCCAATAAACCGACTAGAAACAGGGTTTATACAATTAATTAGCACTCCGATAACATACGATACAGGTTCGGATATCAAGTTGAGGAGATTATTGGGGTGAAGTAAAATAAGAATAATGAGGATCCACAGCGCGCATACACGCACTCACAAGAAACAAAACCAGAACCCTCTGCCCCATTTTGCCCACAAGAGATAAACACTCGCCTGTTGTGGCAAGGACTTTACACTCGCCTGTTTCAGCAAGGACTTTACACTCGCCTGTTGTGGCAAGGATTTATTCAAGGATATACTCAGTAATTTATCACTCACCCAAACGAGGAGGTGAGGCACTCCCAATCCCGGGAAGTTTCCTTAGACGGCGTCTCTGTCTAAGGGGAGGGCTCCAGAGGGCTCTGCAGACCCGCAGCTCCGAGGAGACCACACAAAGGGAGTCTTCGGCGGGAGCCCCGTTTATAGTCTGATCAGATCTGGCTGTGGGCATTACAACATGGTCCAGAAGCTTCTCAGCTTCTCTGGGCCCCTCTGCTAACAACCCTGGTCAGCCGACTCTGGGTCCCCACAAAGAGCCATTAACTGCCCCATTGAAGGCCCCAGTTCTCAGGGGGGATGTGCAACGGCTACACAATCCACCCGGTGACCACAGTCATGATCTGACAGACCACTCTGGAGTGGTGGTGCAGTCACCTCTTGCCTCCAAAGTCAAAAGGGGGCACTCTGTTGGTGAGTTTTAATGCCCACTGTGGATCACCATACCTTGTGTGTCATCTTATCATTATCATTACAAATCAACCTACTGATAAATAGAATAGTGCAAATTACAACAATTACAGTTATTAACAAATATTGGAGGAGGCTGGCTAGCCATCCTGGTAAGGAAAACAAATACATTACCAGTTGGTCCCCAGTACAGCAACAATTGCCCCTGAGTCCTCTGTTATTTGTCCTTGTAGTGGTTTCTTGTAATGGCACCCAGATGCTCAGGATGTAGACACAGCTTCCTGTATACACCTTTTCCTTCAATAGGATTTTTTTTGGGGGGGGGGTGGGGGCAGGGAAGGTGCTACTAGACCTGAGAATAACTGTATGCAGCCCTATACAGGGTTAAATTCAAAGTTCCCCCTTGTGTAAATGAATTTAGCTCTTTAGTCTTAGATTCTCAGACTTACTTACACCAGCATTCTCATTATGGAGAAGTTTGCACAAGCATGACTTACAAATAAATATGTGGGGAAAAAAATACACAGAGAAGAGTCAATGTTATTGACTCTTGTATCTGTAGAGCCATGACTGTAAGTGGCTTTTCTTGCTGCACTCCTGGGAGTCGCGCTCGTAGGTACTGAGAGCTGCAGCAACCTCCAGCCTCCCGCAGCATCAGCTCTAGCTGCAAATCGCTTATATTCTGTATCGCTCCTGATCTGACAGAAACAGAGACTCACAAAGCACTGGAGGTGAAGATTACTCAGCTGTCAGAGAGCCAGAAGCAAAAAACGGGAGCGAAATGGAAGCAGCAACATTATCCAACTGAGCCGCAGCGCTTATCTTGAGAACCGTTGCGTCAAATTCCTGGCTACGAAACCACAGTTTTCGTTAGAGTTGTGGGCTCCCTGCACAAAACCAACCAAGAAAACCCAAACTTGATGAAACTACCAGAAAACTTCAGGTCTTCAGACACAATGATGACTTTGCAGCGGGTTTGACGTGGAGCAGCCCATCAGAGGGCTCCTGCTCCCGCCACTCGGCAGGATCCGCATCCCTGTATTTCAGTGCTGCTCCAAGATTACAGAACCAGTCGGGTTTGCATTTCCTCATCAAACATATAGTTAAATAAGATGACTACGGGGAGGCATACATATCTAATCTCTCATCACAGGTGTTTATTAACCTGTGCAATGCTTACATAGTCCCTAACTATGAAGTAAACAGGGACTGGTCCTTCTCAGCTTACCGAAACAATGACTGCTATATGCTCCTAGGAAAAAGATGAGGCTTTCCCCCTGCCAAAAAAAAAAACCAACAAGGACAAGGGAACAAGCCCCAAACCTCTTCTAGGTATTGCAAATAAACCAGCTAAGCAGCTGAACAAATTGCCATTTTTTTTCTGTGTGTAATTCTAAAATTTTAAATTTTGTTCACCTTTCTACATTCCTTTTCTGTTTTCTTCCAGAAATACAGGGTCATGTTGTCCCAAATCCTCCCACTGATACAAACACCCTGGACAAAACAGGCAAGATATGGTGTAAGCCACAACCCATCAGAATTTATCACAGGAAAACAAAGGTTAACTGAAGGAGCAATAGAATAATTCATCTCCTATGTGGAGCAAACTGCTCTATCTGCCGTGATTTAGCTCCAGCTGGCTCATAAGCAACCAAATGTACAGGCTAACGTTCACTTGCAAGATACAGGGGGGTAAATAAGGTTCTCACTGACTGCAGCTGACACAGAGATCGGCTCCTCCTACGCCATGGAAAAGAAATCTCCATTTTTACCATTTCTTATCTGGGCACAGCAGTGCAAGGTAATTGACAGGAAGTTAGGAGAGAGCTTTGTAGAACTGCTCTTTGATACTCCCAGACTCAACGCCAGGGCACTGGGACTCATGAGCAGAGGCAGAGGGAGGTTTGTGGGAAGAAAAACAATGAATTCACAAATCCATTGTTTTCAATGTTTCTCAACCTGTTGACTAAAAACTTCCTAGCAGCCTTACAGAATCTAAACTGCCTGAAAACAGCGTTATCTCCCCTGGTTCCTTTCCACAGACCCTTTAGAAGTGATCCACGAGGCTGGAAAGAAATGTCAGAGAGGAGAGGTAACATTTTAGGCTGTGTTTCCACAGGTAATTAAGATGTCAGAGCCCCCATAATAGCAAAAACTACCTCCCTCCTTCCTGTTCCACAGCCCTCCTACCTCTCTTTCAACCCGAACTCCAAGTTGCCTTGAGCAGGAGCTTTATAAAACCCAGCTGAAGGGACTGTGCGTACCAAGCCTTCTACAGTATAATATCCTCCCCGAGCTACTGTACAGAGCAGTCCTTAAGAATCTTGAGGCCCAGAAGAAAAATAAAGGAATAAAAGTTATTTTCATTAGCTTAAGGTCATCCCATTATACAAGGCAACCACAGCTTAATTACCACCACCCTCTCGGTGGTGCAGGTTTTTTTAACACCTATGGGCAGTAAATTAACCCTGGCTTTAACCATGGACAAACACCAACACCTCAGCCAGGTTACAAATCTCTGAGAAGGAGCAGAGCAAGCAAAAAATGCCAGAAATAAATGTTCATCACTCCTCTTGTCCCCACTTGCCCCTTCATGCTCCCTTTATCATTCAAAGTATCATTAACCTCGCAAGATAAGCATTTTTGCAACAAGCACCTTTCCTTACTGCAGTGAAACATTCACCAGGAAGTTCATGCTGAAATATTGCAAGATTGTGATCCTTTAAAAAAAAAAAAAAGCCTTAGATACTCTGCCAATGTAATTCTTGGAAGAGTTTAATAAAAACCTGAAGAAAGGTCACAATAAACCTATACAATCCAAAACACCTCAGAAGTGCAAAATCACTTAAAATAAGAGCTTGGCATTCTGTTTGCAGGCCTGGCAAGGTCTACAAGAAAAGAAAGGTAACTACGAGAGAGGAAAATTCACAGAATTCTAACTTTGGCATGATATCAATGCCACTATCCCGGCCCCTGGAGCTGCGAATACCCCAGCTGGACCGGCCCGTTCTGTGCTAACTGTTCTGGCAACCAGCAAGTGCTTGGAGCATTCAGACAATTAAACAATACAGCAAATACTGGGTGAGCAAACAGCCTGAGTAAGAGGGTTACATACCCCAGGCAACTCTGCCTCCTGCCAAGGGATCTGGACGATCGGGACAAACTCACCACATTAAGCCAGCTTGAAGACAACAAGCACAGAGCTGGTTACAAAACAGGTCGCGTAGGCAGTGCTGGCACGGCCTGCAACTCTAGAAAACCTCTGAGGAGCGCAGAACCAGAGGGCGTTTGTGAGCAAACTGCTCCAGCAGGCAGCTCCAACACAGCAAATCCAGTGTAAAATATTTTGCACATCTCTCAACCAGCCGCGGTTAAACTTGAGGCAAGACAAGCGCGGGAAGGGGCACGGCTGGCAGGGCCAGGAGGACACGTCCAGGCGTTTCTCCTCCTGGTGACACGCTGGATGGTGCGACCTGCAGACGCGTGACCCGAAACTCGGCCAGCAGACACCGGCCTTCCCAAGCACCGCTCCGGGGGACAAAGGTCTTTCTGTGCCTGCAAAATTACACCGACTGACCACAGACCTAGTGCTTACAAGCAGAAGTAATCACAGTTTTCTTCTTTAAATACTGTTTTTCACCTCTATTTAGTCAATCCCAACATCCTTAATTGCCTCTCTCTGCATTGACTAGCTCTGTTTGCTTTCTCCTCTGCTTTCTCACATTTGTCATTGACTTTCTGTGTAATGACAGATGTGGCTTTAGTGTGTCAACACTTACCACTCACAAAGGCATACATTAAAAGAGATTTGTTAACACACATTCTAATAATAAACATTCTACTACAGAAGAGGCCTGTAGCACCTTTGTTGATCATTTTCATACACACATGTACACACCGACTCCAGCTGATAATTATGATACGAGATGAAGTTGCTACCACAGGCCTGGCTTACACTTTTATACGAGGTAGAAATAAATAAATACCTCCACTTCCACAGTCCATCTTCCCACACCACCGCAACATTAAAAGATCTAGCATTACGATATTCGGTGCAGCTTCTTTGCTCATCCTGCTGTTTAATGTGGTCACAGGCAGGTATTTCACTACACTCGGCTGTGTGGTAGGAGAGACCCTATCTCCCCCCAAAAAAGACAGGGTCTTACATTAATTTTTGCTCCAAAATGTATTACTTTTTTACATGTATAGCTGCCTGGACACTATTTAAATTGACTTTTTAAAGGAACTGCAACTAGGGCTTATTTTTGGAGTCAGGCTTATACTTCAAGCAGTCTGAAAAATCATGCTAAGGCTTATTTTTGCGGTAGGGCTTATTTTCAGGGAAACAGGATTATCAGCCCCACACTTGTCACCGATGTACTGGGCAGATCGGTCCATGTTTAACTTGCTTTATATGAAAATCAGCTGCATTTGTGATAATATAAATGGCAACACCTGTTCACAACCTGTTCCCCAGTCTATAGAACTTGCGGGCATTCAATTGCTTCAATAAAAGCAACGCAAATTTCTGCGGAGTTCACCCCCAGTTTATGAGGTTTATGGACATTTACCTTATACATTTACCTGACATGAACTGCATTTGAAGCCACTTGCAGCACTTTTAGCCACAATGGTTTCACGGGAACCGCTCTCATCCGGAATCTGTAATTGCTCCGCTTTGTTTTTAGGCCATTGTACAATCTGGGTGGAATTACCACTTTGTTAATTCCGTCCTCCTTGGCTTCTCTTCCCCCCCCACCTTCAGGTAATTTATCTTACATGTATTGTCCCCTTGCTTTACCTTTTCCCTCAGCTTCTAAACCTTTTGCCTTTTTCAGAAGGCAAAAAAATCTTTCTCTGTTGTCCTTCTTTAGCCTATGAGTTGCAACCCTGTATTAACACTAACTAAACCTTCATTTTCTCCAGTGTCTCTCCCTACCGCCCCAAATTGAGCGGGGAAAAAAACCACTTACACGAAAATTCTGTGAGTAAAAGGCAAGGAGCTACGCGTTTAAATGCCAAAGCTTCGCCACACACCAAAACACAGACCGGAGCACATAATTTATTTATTTATCATTTATTTAACTGGTAACAGGTTACACGGTCCACAGGGAAGGAAACACCCCGGCAAGGCCGCCCCGCATCCCACCAGGGACCCGTAACCCCCGGGCAGCACCGGGCCCGTCCCGCCATCCCCGCTGACGGGACCGCGGCGCCGCCGCCCCACGCCCACAAGATGGCGGCCACCGCCCCTTCCCGCCGCCACTCCCACAAGATGGCGGCCACCGCCCCTTCCCGCCGCCACTCCCACAAGATGGCGGCCACCGCCCCTTCCCGCCGCGTCACGCCCACAAGATGGCGGCGGCGGAGCTGTTTGTGAGGAAGGCGGAGGAGGTTGCGGGGGGTTTCACAGGGAACCGGCCGCTTAGTGGCTGAGCTGGGGGCATCGGGATGGAGCTGGGGAGGCTGGAGTACCTGCAGGCGCTCGTCACCGAGTTCCAGGCGACAGACAGCTCAGGTAATGCTCAGGCACCACTGCTGGCTAATTCTCCTCATGCCGAGCGTGTTTCCACATTTCCTGATGTTTCTCTATTGCAGAGGCCAAGGAGCAGGTACTGGCCAACCTGGCCAACTTCGCCTACGACCCCAAAAACTACGAGTACCTGCGGCAGCTGCAGGTGCTGGATCTGTTCCTCGACATGCTCGCTGAGGAGAGCGAGCCCCTCGTGGAGTTTGCCATGGGTAAGGGCCGCACCTCAGCACCCTCGGACGGGGTTTGTATTTATTTGGTGGTTAATCTTCCCCCCTGAGAGGCAGGTAGGTTGTGCCGCAAGAACAGATCCAGGCGATGCTGATGAGGCCTCATTTTGTGGAAAATAGGGGAAATGGGGTGAGAGGCAGGTGTCTCCCCTTCATCCCAGTAGAGCTGCTGTGCTTAAAAATGATGCTTTCTGGAAAGGATTTATTTTTAAAGACTGTAAATAAACACTAGATGAATGACTTTAACAAAACCTCTCCTATAGAGGAGCACTCATTAATACATTAATTGTTGCCCTGTATAACGGACAGGTCCAACGTTATCATTCTAGTATTGACAACCAGTCTTTTTAATACTTGAAATTTTTCAGATAGTCCTCTGAGGAACTGCCTTATGGTGATTCCCCACAGTCTGAACATAAGCTAAGGGGTCAGATCCTAATTGTGACTGATTCCATGAGATTATAATAAATACATTTTTAAGCTTTGTGGCTGAGCTACAGCAGGGTATGGCTGCATCTTAAAGGCTTCAAGTACAAACATTCTGTGCATCTTGACTAGTACTGTTATCTCTGTTCTTCTAAAACACCTGCAATAAACTGCCGGCTTGTAGCCTCTGTTAGGGTTAAGTGATTCTGGAATTCTTCATTGTTATGTCCAGCAGGACAGTGCCCTCTAATGACATACGGGAGGAGGAATGTTCTGGTGGAAAAACCTCTGGACAGAATCAAGAAAACATTGCCCCAGAAGCCATTAAGAATTTTCCATCCAAATGTCACAGACAATCTGGATGCTTATTTCTGTATTAGGAAAAAAAAGGGATCAGGAGTGAACTGAATCTTAGCATGAAAAAGATGAGGGTGTGAAGAGAAGTTTGTCTTGCACACGTCAGACATTTTCTTTTGCCTTTTCAGGCGGTCTTTGTAACCTGTGCCTGGACAAAGCTAACAAAGACTACATCTTGGAAGCAAATGGGGTGGAGCCCATAATCAACTGCCTCTCCAGCTCCAACGAGGAGACGGTCATGTCAGCGGTCACGACACTGATGTACCTGACGACGCCGCAGTCGCGCCAGCAGACCACGGCTCTGCCCGTGGTGGAGTGCATGCTGCGCTTCTCCCTCTCCGCGAGCAGAAGGCTCAGCAACCTGGCAACCGTCTTCCTGGAGGATTACTGCATGCCGCGGCAAGTGGAAGAGGCCAGGAACCTGAGCAAACACACAGCAGTGGGGATTCCTCTCCCCAAGGACTGAAGTTGTCAGAGCAGCGCAGAGCTGTCGGGAGGGAGATGCCCCTCTTTTCCCAAGCCTCCATGTTCTGCTCAGCAGGTCAAGAGTGCGTCAAGAACAACATTAAAGAGGGAAATTGGTCATTCCAGCACTGGATTTTAGGTAATAGAGGATGGTACAGCACTACCACATCAACCATGCAGCTGAAACTGCAGGCAAATATTTAAAATAAAAGAGGTCATGGCTGTTGAGAGCAGGTTGCCAAGTGCAGCACAGCACCCAGTTTGCACAAATAACCTTTCGCAGCAATTAGGGGTCTTTTTTCTACTTTTTTTCTACTTGGGTTATTGGGCAGCTTATATCCCCCTCCAGCTCCTGGCTGGTTTTGCTGCAGTTCTCATCTTCCCTATTTTGAAATGTCACATAAACTTTATTGCTCTTGCAGAAGAACGAAGGTGTTACCCTGCCCTGGCAGTTTGCAATCTTGCTGCATTCCCTTTGGTACTAAATATGTCATCCTATCATCATGGCATAGGCACCCAGCTAGTAAATCACTACACAGGGCAGGTTGTAGCTGTCCTATAAATCGGAAAGTGCAAAGTTGTTTTTCTTTCATTACCACTGGTGAGGAAGGTGAAAATTTAAAAAAAGGGCTCGTGGCACTCTGGTTCACGAGAACGGCTGTCTTGTAAAACCTTCCCTTAATAAAACATTAACTTAAATGCTGTGTAAACAGTTTTGTGTAAGCTCATAAATATTTCTCTACAGAACTTGCAGTGCAGCCTTCGCTCACTCTTACTCATGCACAGGGGGCAGAAATTGAAGCCAGCCTGGTCTCCTTTCATTATCAGCCAACGATGCAAAAGGCAACCCCAAAGCCAGGGTGGCTAAATACATAAAATGTAAATGGGTTTGGCCGTTGAGCACAGTGCTTCCTGACAGACACCCACGCGCTGTGTCTGCTCAAGTTTCAGAGCTTTACTTCTTCCTCTTTGTTTTTTTTTTCTCCCCATCAACCCCAGTCAGCCCAAAACAAACAGGAGTGAGGTTAGAAACACACAAAACCAACCCACAACTGCTTGTATTTTATCATTTCACCAACGGCAAACATCCCAAACGACTCTGTACAGAGATTAACTGACTGAATGTGGAGCAAACTTCCAGAAAGCTGCAGAGGAGTCAGCTCTGCAGCATGTCACAGGCAGCTCGTTTCTTATTATAACCGACCCCTGTGGTGCCCCTGCCTGGGTGAGGGAGCCCTGGGAAGGGGTTTCCCTGCCAAGATGAGCTGCTTGTTCCCACAGCAGTGGGAACAGCACAGCCTCCCCTCTTCTTTTTTGCATTACTGCCTGCGTTTGCTTTCCAGGATGCCCTTCCAGTCGTCCGCCCAGGAGAGCAGCCGCCGGCGCGGCGCCTGCAGCTGGAGGTGCCGGTTGTGGCAGCAGGTGAACAGGACGTGTTCCCAGCTCGGGTTCTGCTCCGCGCCTGGGGAGGGAAGGGAGGAAAGCCGGGGTCAGCCAGAGGCTTTCCTCCCCAGCTAACAGCGAGCGATGCAAAGGCTTTTCAAACCTCTAATGGTATCCTTGTCGTCAAACAGCAAGTCAGCAGATACGATGGTTTTATCCCGGGTTAGTATAATCCGCTCCACAAACTCGGGTCCCAAATGTTTCTCTACCCACTTATACTGCAAAGGCAAGAAAGAAGAGAAAATTCTGCTGTGCTCAGTGTGCACATTGCTCAAGTCAGTACAGCAATTTTTCTCCCATAAATCTCCATCTGTGTCTACAAATCCCCACTGCAGAGACTGGCTATGGCCCAGGAGGCTGATTTAACCTGTACTTGCCACGGCCGTCAGTCAGTGCCGCGTTCACCGTGCTTCATTGCTGTCAGTTTGCGAGCGGCGCTGGCTGCTCGCCCAAAACACTTGGACTGTGCTCATCTAAGTCATTCCAGTGATTAAAGTTCCCCTCTGTTCTTGTGTCAGTGGCAAATGGGGCTAATTCCAAGGCTACAGCCTCCTCGTAACTCAGCATTGGCCTCGTTCAGAACATCTCAGGCTCTGGATTTAGACAGAATCTTTATAAATTAATGACTCTGACGTGGGTGGTAAGAAATACCTTGCAAAAACAGCATTAAAACCAGTAAAATAAATTCTCACCCACCTTTTCCACGATGCAGTGCTCATATTTCCGGAGAGGACTTGTGCAAATAAAGACTTCGGTGCTGGAATGAAACAGCTTTCATTAGCAGCTGGGAAAGCACATAAGACAATGGAAAAGGGCTGTTGAGTGCAAAGTGTCCTTACTCCTGCATGTGGATCATCTCCTGCATGGCTTCCAGGGCTCCTGGAATGGGATCCAACCCTAGAAAGAAGCCAGGCGATTCATAGACACTGGCGACCTTATCCTGCAAGAGACAGGAGGAATGTTAGCAACGCCCGGGCTTTTATCCCAGCTCCGTGCACGACAAGTTGTCCTGTTACCCCGCGGGTAGGCGCCGGCAAAGGGTTCAGAGAGCTCTGTGGTTTAACCCCAGGTAGCAAACCCCTCCACCTCCCAAAGCAGGGGAGAGAATCAAAAGGTAAGGGAGAAACTTGTGGATTGAGAGAAAAAGTTTAATAAAATATCAGAATAGTAATAAATAAATATTAGTAATAATAATGATATAAGAATACTAAATCTATAAAATATAAAGTAAGTGATACTCAATGCAATTCCTCACAAACTCCATCCGCGCTGACCAGCCAGTCCCAGACAGGAGAGCACTCTGGTTCCAAACAGGCGATCCCAGGCAGAGAGCAAAAAAAGACGAAAAAAAGACAGAAAGGCCCAGAGGCCAACTGCAAAAAGGCAAAACCGCAAAGGACTGAACTAACGGAACTCTCGAATGAAACTCAATCAGAACGGAGCTGAAACAGCTTAAATTTCCTTCTCAGGCAGAGAAGTTAAGCTTCCAATATCTCTTCTACCCTAAGACATACAAATCTTACCTTCCTCGGGGTCACACAGTGAAGTTCAGAGGTGCCGAGCTGGCATTTCTCCACAAGCAATAAAGCTGTACGTTACCATGCCACTGAACAATTTGGAAAACTTGGCTCTTGGTCAGTATTCTTCAAAGGCAAGCTGGCAGCCTTTGCTTAGAAACTGTACAAGATTGCTTTAAAGTCCGGCTGATAGTCTCCTTGCTCTATATCACCAGCGGAACATCAACGTAAAAACCATTTCAATTAAGCAGCAATGAGGAGGAGTCGGCATTAAACAAGTCTCCCGGATCACGGCGCTCGCTCAGCTATCATAACTGACAAATGCTCATAAATCAGCAGCCAGAAATTTGGAAGCGCTGCCTGATTTCACATACAAATCAGAAGAGGTTAAGGAGTCCAGATCAGATCTGCCCGGATCTCTGTTTCCATGCAAAGCCTCACTGATCCCACCAACAATTCCCTGGAGCTCTTCCCAAGGAGACTGAATTACAGAACCAGGGTTTGTGTCTGAAAGCCCTTTTAGCCGACAGCAAGACACCAGAAACTGGCAGGTTTCCACCACGTCACAAAATAGTCTGGCTTTGCTGGGAAAAGAAATTTGATGACTCTCTAAAGCAAAAGCCATTTGTCCAAAAAAAAAAAAAAAAAAAGTTGCTAGAAAAAGAAAGTAAACCAATTTTCTTTCCTCACTCTCATCCCATCGTTGCTGAACATTTCTAACTTCCACTAGCAAGGTAACAACTTAGATTCGAAACTGGAATAATTACATCTATCCCTAAGCTTTCCTATTTGCAATCCTTAAAATAATTCTAGAAATTCTTGCCGCCACTGGAGATGTTGAATCCTTCTTTGAAACTGTCTGGGGCCAGGTAACACATCCTAAACTCTTGGGAGATAAATCCCCATCAGCAAAATTGCTGAGGACCAGATAGACAAGTACAGTAAAGAAAGTCTTGGGCAAAATACTTTGTAAATGAAATGGTTTTACAATGTGAATTAATTATCAACTTACAATCAAAAAAAGAAAGAAAAAGCAAAGTAATGGTTCGAGTTTCAAGAGGCACCTGCTGAGCACTAACAAACATCAACACTTAGTAAGAGGCCAATGCAGAAATTATCAGTGTCTGGGCTGCCAGTTCCTGAAGAAGCTTTTCCTGCAGCTGGGGACAAGGAAAAACCTTCTCCTGCGGGAATTCTGCATCCCAGACACCCTGTACCACCCGTGGCAGAACTAACAAGGTCTCTTATTCTTAACCAGCTGTGGTATTTACATAAAACCTGAAGGAGCTTCAAATTTTTAAAACTTTATTGTTCTGCCAAATGCACCTAAAACAACCCAGAGATCCAGAGGCTACTGAAGGAGACAGACACACAACATGACAACATAAACCTAATTTCCTTAGGAAGCCAGGCTAATAACGAACAGTAAGGTAAGAGGTTTCTGCCGCTGCTGATCTGGGTGGGATTCAAAGCAGTTATCTGGTTCTTTCACTGACACACCTAAGGAACAGGATGAGCATGAACCAAATTAGGGAATGGGAATGCCAGAAATAGAACAGAACACAACTTTCAGGACAGATCAGACCTGCTAAATAAGAACAAATAAAAGCTACAACGCCTTAAATTACCCGCAATTTTTTTTGTCCCAGTATACCTAAATGAAATTCATTTAAAGGATACTCACTTAAGCAATAAATCACGGTCATTTATATAAAACCATAACCAAATAATGCATATTGCCTATAAGTTACGAGCTGTGGGAAGTTTTGAGCATCAATAGTCATAGAGGTCGGTCAGTTTGGAGCCTGTGGAAATGCTGCCCGGACGCAGCTCTCCCATCTGTCAGGCTGCTGCAGACACCTGTACCTCGTTATGGAACAGGAGGGAACTGAATGTGAGTTCTCATTAATCTTGAAATTAGCAATGAACTTCTCAGGGGAAGCGCACGGCACAGCCTGGATCAGCATCCACTCCGTTTTCTGACAGAGTCCTTGACTGTCCTGTGGCAACCAGAAGGAAGCGTGAAGTCTGGATTCACTGTATTTTTAATTTTGCCTTGCAAAAGTCTCTGATATTCAGTCATTAGCAAACATTAAAAATAGCAACAATTTGCACAGATGTAGGATGTACCACCAGCTTACCTACCATGCACTTTGCTTGTCAGAGCATGCAGAGGGAATTATACAGATACAGCATTTTATTAGCTGCACAAACCCCATATATAACATTTATATTTCTTATCGCGCTACAGAGGTACATTAACACCTGCAGAGAGTTTTAGGGTTACGTTATCACCACTGCTGCACGCCAAGTTCAGGAGTAGGTAAAGAACAAGCTGAAGATGGTTGAGCCAACAAATTTTTTCCAGCTATTTTTATGATAGAATCACTCAATGCCAATTCCTGCACGCACACCTCTGCGTAAAGGGCCAGCAGTCCCAAGAAGGTCACTAATTATTATATCAATACACAAATTAATGCTGGTTGCATGAAATAAAACTTTGTAGAACCCCCTTAAAAAATAAAAATTGAAAAAAAAAAAGTAAATAAATAAAACAACAAAACCACTAAGCCCCCCTGTGCTTTGCAAGTCGGTTGATGAGGTTTCCATCGCTCCCAGCAGTGTATAAAGAGGGAGGGAGGAAGTTTTGTCAACAAGTCACAACCTCTCCATTTTCCAGCCCCTCTGCAGCGCTCCCCGCCGGCTGCAAACCCCCCTGTTCGCCCCCTGCTCACCCCCAGGTCCTCCCGCAGGCGGCCGTACTGCTCCCGCACCGAGAAGCCGCTGCGCGCCGCCAGCTCCACCCGCGGCTCCCCGGGGAAGCGGGAGCGGAAGCCCCGCAGCACCGCGGCCTCGAAGTCGGCCAGAACGCCGTCCATGTCCACCAGCACCCGCAGCGGGCTGCCCGCCCTGCCTGCACCGCTGCCTGCGCCCGACAGCTCCATCACACACACGAGAGCGGGGCGGACCTGCGCGGCACCGATATGCGTGAGTGTGGGTGGCGCTCCACTGCTCGGTGGAGATCCTGTCGCCCGACACACCACCAGCAGCTGGGCTTACTGGGAAAGGGTGGGAAGACAAGCTAGAGCCTCTTCACGCTTCTGGGCGCCTCCAGAGTGAACGGTGGCTGCGGCTGCCGCGCTCCAAGGCAAAGAGAAGGGCGGATGGGAAGGCAGCTTCATGCAGCCAAAGTCTCAGCAACCATAAATTACCAAGTTCCACAGGTTCTGGGGCTTGCAAAGGAAATATAATTTTATTATTTTCCTCCTCACAGGCCAGCAGAGAGGCAGGCGTGATTTCCACGCAGCAGGTAGCCTTACGGCAATTCCTATCAGCTCTAAGGAACACCATTGCCAGATGTAGGAGAGGAGGAACATGTTAGAGCAGATCTGGTTTTATAGGTTAAGAACCTAAGGCCAGGGCTTCCCCAAAACTTATCTGGAAAACGAGGGTATTTTTAGCCACCGGTTCTTCCAGGAGGAGGGTGGAAAGGCACACGCTCTCCAGCAGACACACCAGTTCTGCACAAACCATGCAGCAGATCTTCTCCAGGACAGGAAAACTTTACAGTTTGGTCTCCCACTCCCTCCCTTGTTAGGGTCTAGATTTTTTTTTTTTTTTTTGAGAATAAACTTTGATTTACTCAATTTTCTTGAGAGAACAACATACTTTGGATAGAACAGATTATATATATCAAAACATATTCTAAACTTCTCTGATCTAGAAGATAAAAATGAAGAGCTAAGTCACTTTCTTCAGAAGAAGATGGCACATGATTGTGACCTCAAGTCAGGTATAAACTCTCCTGCTCCGCTGCATTCCACCTCTGTGAGAACAGGGCAGGTTGGCTGAGACAAAGACAACTGCGAACAATGCAAACCCAAACCCATGAAATGAAACCCACACAGGAAACACTGCTTCAAAATTTCTATATTATTTACTTTTAAGCAACAGTCCAGCTTTGTGAAATTACAACACACACTTTAAAGGATGAGATTTTCACCTCATGGTCAAGCACCAGCATGATCATGCACAGCATTGAGTCAGTTGTAAAAAAATGCCCTGTAATTGTTATTTATTTATATGATCCACTCCACCTTTACAGAATAAAGTCTCAATAAATCCCCTCCTAGCATTAGGCCAGGCGGCTCTGGTCATCAGCCCTCTATTTGGCACATACCCTGCTTCATAGTAGTCCAGTATCAGGATTTATTTTTTTTGTTTTAAAGGCAGCATGGTGTACACTAACCACTTTATGATTTATATGGCACAGCAGGGCTCAAGGCATTTACCACATGCAGTCAATGAAGCCTTTTAGATCCCCAAATCCCACATGTGGAGGAAGGGACTGCTCTTGCTGATTGTTTGCTGGCCAGTTTAACCAGGATTCTAGACCCTTGTAAAGCTAAGGGGTTCTAAAAAAAAAAAAAAAAAAAAAAAAAAAAAAAAAAAGAGTCTCAGTACAAAAACCCTCTAAGCACACTTAGAACCAATCTACTCTTCTTTGAATTACATTACTATACTTCATAAAGCTTTCCCTCAAGTCTATCACTAGAAAACACTCATGTCACTTCCAGTAGATCTGGGGGAAACACAGGACAGAAGTGGAAGAAAACCCTTGATTTCAAAAAAAGATGGAGTACATAAAGTGCTTCTTTAATGAAAGAAATTCGAGATGTACAGTCAGGCTCAAGTTGTGCAGTTCACAAGCATGGGGGAAAGAAACAGACACGAGTTCGGAACAGTCAGGAAGGGAAAGGTTTAACCGAGGACTAGGCTGGACTTGCCACCGGGTGGATTTCTCCTGGATGGTGCAGGTGCTGGTGCTACTGGGCTGGGAACAGGTGCAGCAGGCAGGGATTTTTCTTCATTCTGACCTGGGGCAGCTTCTACATCAGCCTCAGTGTTTTCTAGAAAAAAAGAAGCTTTTAAAGTGTTTGAAGTGGATGATGAAAGCCAGATGTTTCGCTGGCTCAGACAGCAGCTCAGCTCCTGTCCATTTTCCCCAGGCAGGACAGACTGCAGCCCTCAGAAGTGTTTTTCAGATGAACTCTGATGCCTTGTGCAGCTCAGTTCCAGGCACTCCGGAGCCACATTCACTCAGCTGCTATTAGTGGACCCCAGCAATTTTTTTTTTGTGTTAATGACAAGCAGCTTAAGTCTGGTACACATTATTAGTCAGCGTATGACTATGACAATTTAAGCTCAAGTCGGAGCAGGTGCTGGAAACCAAATCACAGAAGCACCAGCGCTTGTAAGCAAGAACTCAGATTTAAACTACATTTCCAATTTCTTAACTAGAGGGAAAAGGATCTGACAGACACTTCTGAGGCTTCACAGAGAAGACTTAGGGAACAGCCATGCATGGGTAGGCTCCGATTGTACATTCCCTGGAAAGCACAGGACAGTTTAATCTATTTTAAATACTTCTGAAGTGAAGACAGGACACACAAGGAGTTCTTCACAGGAAGCACTTTAGATACTGCAGCAAATAATTAATGTATGTCTACCTCCACTACAACCTTCTGCTCTTTCCATTTCAAGGACCGTATACACGATTCAAGATGAGGGTGTATAATTGTTTACAGAGAGGGGGAAAAAAAAAGAAAAAAAAAAGGTCTTGTTTCCCATTCTCTCCCTGATGATATTTAACATTTTGCTGGCACCTCCCAACATTTCAGACAACTTTCAGTAGTAAGACTCAAGGCAGATTTTGGAAATTATTTGCTGTGCAGAGCTGAACGAGACTGGCATGGGTTAGGTGGTGGGGTTTTTTTTTTCCCCGGATGCATTATGTTATACTTACATAAAGATTATTCCGCCATCTTTTTACCTGCCTATCTTGTTTGAGTCCTTCTGACAGATTTTCTCAGCATCAGCACATTTGGCTACTTGAAAGAGCTAATATCACCAACAAAATTGAAAACTCCACCATTCATTACTTTTTCCAGGTCACGGATGAGGGTATTGAATAGAAGTAGTCACAGCATCACTTACCATGGCTCATTTTTCCAACCTGAAAAGCAATCACTAACCCCTACCCTTTTGCCTCCTATTCTTCAGCTAGCTTCCTATCCACAGGAGCAGCTTTGCTCCAGTCCTGTGGCAACTCGTTTATTTTTTTAAATAACCTTTGATGCAGAATTTTATCAGAAACACTGAAAACCCGACCGTGTCCACCGAACCCCCTGTTATCCATGCTTGTAATAATCTCAAAGAACTCCAGTAGCTTTGTACATTCTCCATGCAATCAGAAATAATCCATAATAGATCCATCAACCCCCAGGCACATCCAAACAAAAGTTACTACAAAGTTTGAAGCTTGAAGTTTCTGTAGCTCGTTGTACCAGCGCCTGCTTACTCAGCACGCCGAAAACCGCAGCCGTGCCTGCTGTTCGGACCACGCTGAATGCTCCATTGTCTGAGCCCCAGCGCTGCGCGGTGCTCAGGGCCACGATCTATCCACCAAACACCAGACTCCACCTTCCTTTGGGGAAGTTTCTACAGCATTTAGATGCTCATGTAGGCAGCTGATACACACATTAGGAATTCCCACATAATCAAGGTATAGATAAATTTGCTAACCTAAAGTGGTAAATGCAACAGGATCAGATCAAACGTTAGTCTTCCTTTTATCAGAAAGGGTATAGTCTCTGAAACCATTTTCAACTGAGTACACTGCAAACCATTGGAGACTTGGATGCACAGAAAGGAACTACAGCTTCCAAACAGGACAGGAGAACACTGCTGCAAAAGGAACAAGTTTTCTTCCCCTAGACAGGCATGATTAAATAAACATGCATACCCCAACTGACACTGACTTGGGTTTTTATAATCAGTTACATACAGAAAATAATTTCCAAATTAAAAAGAATAAACATTTAAGAATCGAGTTATGCTGTGCACTCATAAGCAGACCGTTTTCACTTGGAGGTGTATTCATTCAGTCCCTTTCAAGCCCCACAACATCAAGTACAAAAGCACATGTGGGGTGTTCACCAGCTCATGTCTGCCACCTCACACAGCAGGAATATCTAGTGCAGCAGGGACACGGCCAGCTCAACACGACTCCGTGCTCCATTAAGCTATGATACCCCAAAGCTATCAACAGTAGAAAGTAATTTAACAATCCATCAAGATTCTCAGGTATCTCTCACAGACACCATTTCCAAGAAGCATTAACTTTCTACTCCCTGAGCACCATCAGTGGAAACTTAACGTTCAAATATTTGCCTGTCATTTCTATTTCAGCTTGACTATCTCAAAAAATTTAATTGAGTCATGGCTGCAACAGTAAACAACCCCAGTTACCTTCCAGTAACACTTTGGTTTTTTAAACCAACTCCCAGCACACATTTACTTGGTACTTGATAAGAACTTCCTTCACTGTCACCTACCAGAAACAAACCAAAAGCCAACAAATCTGACATCTGTGAAAACGGGAACTTGTTCTAAGTCAGGAATATCATTTTGTACTTTTCAGGCGGCCCTGTTTCTGCTTCCTCTCATCCCATCTCTTGTTGCCGGCTCTCAGCTGAGCCCATGCTGAGCTGGTTTAAACAAGTACCAGGAGAAGCAGCAGAGCCCTCAGATCCGTTTACTTGTGTTATCAAACCACATCCTCCTACTCAAGGCATAAACTCTAAATGCCTACAGCGCTAATTAAGATCAGACAGGCATGGGAAAGAAATACTGAAGAAGCCTGTATAGTTTGATTAGAAGCAACCTGCTAAAGAAGCGAGACTTATTTTCTGAACAGATACCAGTTAGAGGTAGTTAAAAACATTCTGGAAAAACTCTCACCCTCCCAGCAGAGGTCTTTTCAGGCCATGGAACTGCTAATGGCTTCAGTGATCTCCCACAACTCTCAGGTGTTGAAAGCAGCACTTAGAAAGCACCCAGTCAACATACACATTCCTCTCATCAGGAAGGAAGCTATTCTTAAGGGGAATCTCACAAAGGAGAGATTTCCAGCCTCAGAGCTAGAAAAAACACTTCAAGGTTAGCATGCATGCTGCTGGAGGAAATGCCTCTGTTTACATCAAATTTGCAGTATGCAGATGAACTTCCTTGGCAAAAAATCAGCATTTAAAAAGCAACAGGAACTTAAAAGCGAGTTAATGCAGACACCTGCTGATGCAGTAGCTGGTTTTGATTTTTCTGTGTTTGCTGTATGAGAAGACAATAGGAAAGAAGTAAATAGCTAAACTAAAATCAAGTTGACTGTACTATTTAATTATAAGCTACTATAACAGCAGTATAGTCTTTCGATCGCTGTATCCACCTCGCCTTCAAGTACTTAAACAAATCTTGACACCAACTGCTGCTGGCAAAATAAATGAGAAGGACTGTTCTCATTTTTAACCTGATGACTAAAAGGCACTCCGCCATTTCATGCCATATCCACACTTCCACTGAAGAAGTCAGGTCACATTATTGATTTGATGGATTCAAGGGACAATCCCAAGCTCTCTTCTAATACACGGCCATTTACAGATCCTACATCTTCTCCCATTTCAAGAACCCAACTGCAAAAGGCTTTTACTAGAAGAGTCTGAAGGAGTTACTCACCAGAGGTTTCACCACCACCATCTCCTCCCTAGAAGAGAGAGAAACACATTATGTCTCACACTTCCCAATGTATTTTCCCCCTCCATCGAGAGGGTACCCAACGCCCCACATATGACCATGGCAGTTGGGCACAACGCTCCATCTAGCAACACTTTCTGAGTGGCAAACCCAACAAAGCACTTTCAGACCAGCAACAGGCTCTTAGGGCAGATTTCAGAGTGCCGTGATGGGTTCTCAGACATATTTCTGCAGATTAATATTGTGGGTTTGTAAGCACAAATTCTTACAGAGTGACTAATACAATTTCATCAACTGTTTATTTACCTAACATACTTCTAAAAGTTTAAACAGACAGATATTACCGAAGGAATCCTGATGACATGTAACATGCGGCATATTTGTTATTCCCGCACTGTGAAGGAGGTGGGTGGGCAAGACCACTTTATCACATACAGCATCCTACACCAGGCAGCACTGACAGTAACCAGAACATTGTCAGTGCCGAGCAGTAGTGACAAGAAAGCTGTACTGTAAACAATTAGCAATAGTTCAGTGTCCCCTCCTTTCTACTAAGCCACTCTTTCTGACACAAAATATTTATCTGTTAGAAAGGCCAAGTGCATTTGTTCTATCCAAGATATTTAACTGCACTTGTGAAACACAGATCAGGTTTTTTTCAATGTTACTGATAAAATTTCCTTCACTACATAAACGGCTAAACATTCTTTTCATACTGAATCTATTCACAGGCTGCAACTTGACACAAAGACATAGAAAGTCTTCCAGCAGCAGCCAAGGCTCCTCAATGGCATGAGGTTTTATCAGCTTTCATAGATTTAACATTGTTGATTATATAGTGAAACTGCAGTCATCAGGATATAAATGCACAGAAACTCACACAAATATATCACCTAGAATCTCAGCCTGGGCTACAGTACACTAGCTCCTCCTCCTGCTGTTTGCAGTTCTAACTACTGCGTAAAATTTAAGTATTCCCCATTGGAAGAATCTGTTTGCAAAGTTAGGAACCACAGTATTTAATACAATTAAGTAGAAAATAGAATTAGAGTAAGCAGTTTTCTGTAGTAGCAGCTATAAATTTAATCTCGCTTATATTTGCTAAATCGGAACAAGATATTTTCTGCAAAGAACAGTTTTGTGGCTTGAAACGCCTATAAATAACAAAAATGGGTTGTGATGTTTGATGACAATTACAAAAATAAAACTTGCTGTTTATAACCCACGAGGCAGAAGATCAACAATTTACCTACCCAGTTCTTTTCAGAAAACCTAAAGCTGGAGAGCTTTAAAGAACAAGGTTTCTTTTTTCCCCTCTAGAATTTATTTATGAAAGTGAAGTCTACCCCAGGTTCCTCTTTTTCAAAGTTCAGAGGAATTACTGCCCTTCATCCTGTTTTTAAATGTAATCATACATCTAGCAAATCCCACTAACGCTACAAATCACGCTCCATATTGCTTCCAAGTAGATAGTTTATATAGAAAGTAACACACCTGGTGGCATTATTAAAAACAGTAACAGAAATAAAACAAACATTTGTGCTACTGGGGTAAGTAACTTGTTGGGATGTGAAACCAAGTCCTTTGTGAGATCCACACAGTTTGTTGTAGGTAACTATTTTGTAAAATCTCTTAAAACATTCAGCCATGTGTGCAATTGTATGCAGATTTCACACCACTTCATTACTATCTCGTCAATAAGAAGAGTTAAGAGCTCTAGAAAGTGGTGCTTTTAGAAAACTCCAGCCCTTCATCAACATGCTGTAAGACTATCACACGGAAAAAGGAACTTCAGGAAGGAACAGATTTGAGAATGAGGTTTCAAAACCTACAATGCTTCCAACTGTGGAAATATGAGTGATATAAAGCAGCCACAGGCAAAGCGTGAATTGTCCCATTATCTGCCTCTTCATAATAGTTAATGTACTGACCTTGGGATCTACAAAGTCTCCACAGTTTGCATCAGCTGAGTTTCTTCTTTGTGGTCCAGACGTCTCGCAGCCGTCTCTGATTTCACCAGGCTTCTTAGTCCCTACAAGCACAGGTTGATTCTAATCAGGTTGCAAGACAAACTTACTGGGAAAACAGATCATAAGTAGTCAGGGATTTGGGGGAGTTTGGGTATTTTGGTTTGGGTTTTTTTGGGGCTGTGTGTGGTGGCGTCTTTTTGTTTATTTGTTCGGTTGGTTGGTCGGTTTGTTTTTAATTAAAGCTTTACCATTCTAAGAAGTCCTGGTCTTTTAGATAAAAACTCACAAGTTACTGTCTTATAACAGCTTCTCATGCAGCTGAGGGTGTCATTTAAACAGATGGAAACAAGGGTCCCAAGGCCATCCACACTGGCACTCCTTCACAGAAATGGAAGCTTAATTCCAGCTGCGAGTACAACACAAAGCTAAACTTCCTTGGAATTATCCAGACCAATCAATGCTGCTACAAATACTAAGACACAAGTTTGCCTTACTCTGGCTCGATTAACTTGGAGAAATAGCATCCAAAATGGAATTCTCTTAGCTATCTGGTTGCAACACATCCAAGACCAGCAGCTGCAGGCTGATATTATAGAAAAAATGCATTAACGCATGTCAGCAGATCTGGAAACAGAGCACTACATTCTTACCCGATGATTTAGCCCAGGAAGGTGGGTTTTCTTCAGGAGTTCCAAAGATGCTGGATGCCATTTTGTTCCTTCGCACAGGTTGTTCTTTTGGTTCGTCAAAGCCCAAGGAAAAGTTGGACCCGCCACCAGGAGGACGCAGCACTCTGGAAGGAAAGAGAGTCAGTTTTACAACCTTGCATGTACTATTACTAAGCTGTGCTCCAACATACAAAACAAGACTAATAAGTGCAGAGATCATTGTTGGCTCTTGCAATGGGCAGTCACACAACCTAAACTCTGTCCAAACAGAAACTATGCAAGATGACTGTATTATACATAGGCTTTTAACAAACAGCACAGACTGTCATGTCTTCAGCACATAATTTGAACTAGACACGTAAGCTGCCTGCCAGCACTCAGTCCAGGCACCATATCTCCTCTTCAGCGACACTTACAAAAATAAAATGCTCCTGCTCTCTACTTGTGCCCTGGCTTCACTCTGTGTCAGCAAGAGCTGCTGCTACCAGTCTTCAGTCTGAGTCACAAACTAAAGTGATGTGGACATGTCAAATTTCAGCTTTTTTAAGAGAACCTTGTGAAGGCAAACATTAATCTTCAAACTAGGAGCACAACGAAGACTAAAGTTTGGCATATAAGCCAAAGTACCAGTTGCGTCACTGATGACTGGGGGCTGCAGCTTTTATCTAGATTTGCTTCAGTGAAAAAATGCTCAAGCCTGCAGCATGGTACTGAACTGGGCTTAAAAGATGCAATGAAATGGTTTTAAGTTAGACTGTTATTAGGAGACACACACGTACAAAGCTCCAGATGTATAACTTGAATCTAACCACCTTGTATTAGACAGACACAAAAGATGCCTGCCTGGTACTTCATGAGCTACACTATAATCTGCTTTCCAGCTTGCAGAAATCAACCAAAATTAACAGCAGCAAAATAAATCTCGAAATGCAAATTCCTCCAGATCTTATTTTCTTAAGCGTGAGATCTTTTCAAGGCTGATGTGTTAGCTGGAGGAACCCAACAAAAGCTAGAAGAGTAAAAATGGTCATATGAGAACTGCAACAACACCCAGAGAGATGCAAGTACCACCAGAGAACTGGGTTTTCAAGACATCCAGCACTCTGAAGACCAGAAAAAGCTAGGAAAGATGCACACTTTATCTGCTTTTCAAAAGATTTAATAAATTAGAGTTTCACAACAGAAAACAGTGCACAGTTTGTTAAACACACCAAACCTAGGGATTCAACACAAAGAACACGTCTGATTTTATAATGTCCTCACCATCGGCAATAGCATTGAGATCTTTGGAGACTTCGTGCCTGTTACATTCCAGATGCAATACAGAACTCCAGTGTACAGAGCTCAAGCAACAGCAAGAAAAATTCGTAAAGGTGTTTGGTATGGATATTTAGTGTTACTTCACTAGCATACTACTTTTCCTTACAAAATTCTTCTCCGAAGTTCTAATTACTAATGTGCAGCTGCTAATGGGAGGATCCCAGTAGATTGTATGTTTTAAGAATCCAAGGACATTTTTATGACTTGCTTTGACTCCTTTCTGAATTAAGAGATATGGTACAATGGTCTTCGATAATTTCATTATCTTTTTTTTCCAGAGGAAACATCCTGGAATAGGAGGTTTATTTTCTTAGTTACATCTGTTGCACTTACTAATCTGAAGAACACTCTGTTCAAAGGAACACTTGCTCCCACATCTTAGATCACCTTTATTTCACCAGAGCACTGAAACCAGTACTCCAGTTTCCACTGACAGTCTTAATGAAATTAACAGAAGAGATAACTGAAGGAAAAAAGCCACTGTTAAAATTCCCTCTTGTCAACCTTAGCTCGAGGTTGACAGATTTTATTAGATGCCTCTCACAGCCCCAAGATGTTGCAACATGGTTATCAAAGCCACATTTAACATTTCAAGCAATGAACTCTCTTAAAAATTGCATCCAATACCCAGTGATGCATACTGAAAATTCAGGCACGGCTCCATCCAGGAAGCACTCTTATAAATGGTACGGGTTTTGGGTGGGTTTTTTTTGCTTTGTTTGAAAACGCACCTCGAAAAGCCAAAATCAAGCAGGAAGCATCTGCTTTGTCAGGCCCAAACCTTACAGAAAAAGGACACGACAGCTTGAAAAAAAGAAAAACGACACGATTCTCTCCACGCCAGTTGTTACTCCTGCAGAAACGTGGCTGCCCAACGAAGTGCCGTGGTGCATCTCTCCCAGACGTACCTGCCAAGTTTTCTTTGTTTCGAGACAGGCTGCGTCTTCCTCCCCCACTCCACCCTTCCCAGCCCCGTTCGCCCCCCGGGAGCCCGGCCGAGGCCCCGCCGCAGGGTCGGAGCCGGGGGAAGGGCCGCCCCCGCCCCGCCAGCGCGCTCCCCGCCAGCCGCTGGTCACCGAACCGGCCGCCCCGGGCAGGGCGAGGGGCCGGCGGCCGCCGAGCGCAGCGGCGTGCGGGGCCCGACCAGCCAGCGGGGAACGGCCCGAGCGGGCAGGTGGGGAGGCCGGGGAGAGCAGACAATAGAGCTCGCTCAGCCCCACCCAGAACGCGGCAGCCCCCCGCGCTGCTCCGCCGGGCCAAGGGGCAAAGGCGGTGTGAGCAGCCGCGGGGAGAGGAGGGCAGCAGGGGTGCGGTGTCGCCCCCTCCCCACCCGCGATGTGGCTGCGTGGCCGCGTAGCGAGTCGCCTCCCTTCTTTGTTCGGAGGAGGCAGGGACGCACACGCACACCCGAGCAGCCCGGGGTGGGTCTCGCCAGCTCCCACCCCTGCAGCTCCCACGCCCCCCTCCCCTGGGCAGCTGCGGCACGGCACGGCCACGGCCTGGCCCCCCCGGCCGCCCCCTCACCACCACTCCCCGCCGGCAGCGCAGCTGACGAGCCGACAGCCAGCCCGCTGCCCCCGGGTGGGTGCGGCCGCCACCGCCGCCTCCTGCCGACCCACCCGGGAAACGGCGAAAAGCAACCACACAACCGGCCGGCGCCCGCGGCTTCACCCTGGCGCCGCGCCTCGCGTCCCGCCACCCCACCTTCAGAGCCGCTCCGGGGAGCCCCGGCCGGGTCCTCGGGCCCTGAGGCGAATGGGAGCGACAGCCCCACCGCGAACGCCCTCAGCGCCACCACCCTGATGGTCCCAACGGCCCCCGAGCCGCCGCTCCCCACCGGACCTGGAGCTGTTCCTGCCACTGGGGTCCATGCCCGAAAAGGTGGTTGTGGTGGTCATGGCGGCAGGGAAGGAGGAGGTGGACGAAGGTGAAAGGGCTCCGTTGAGAGGCCAACGGGGAGTGACGGTCCCGCGATCGGAGCTCCCTCTCCCTCCCTGCCTCTCCCTGCTGCTGCCGGTGACAACTGCAGCCACCGCCCGCACCGGTCGCCCCTTTTATACCCAACTTAAGGCCCGCCCCCTAGCGGCCTTTTAATTGGATGGTTCAAAACCAATCCCGAGCTTCTATTCGACAGCGCCCTGCCACTCTGCCCTTTGGCCCGCCTCACCGCCTATTCTGAGGCGCCGTAAAAGCTCATTGGTGGAGCAATACGTCTGCTCTGCGGTGATTTGCTGTACCGAGGTGGCGGCGCCCTTTGTTGGTGATTGGCGGGAGGCCTGTCGCTCATATCCGATGAGCTGTGATTGGCTTAGTCACACATGAGGCGAGACAAAAGTCTCGGTGCCGTTTCCCTTGTGAGGGGTTGAGACACCCCCCGGGGTGGCAGGACCCACTGTGAGGGGAATCCGGGCGAGGCGGGAGGCCCTACCTCGACAAACACCCCTTGGTGGCATTCATGTGCCCCCCATAACACCTCTATGGACATCACCTCAAGTACCATCAAACCACCAAGCCCAGGCACCCCACTTGGCCATCCCTGAGGCCCAGCTCCCTCACACTTATCGCCATGATGGGGGGTGGCCCGGCCCATACCCACCTTGAAGTTGCCTCAGAACGCGTCATGGCGCAACTCCAAAATACATAGTTGAACAATAAATAGGCATGGGAGGCATTTGCACAAGGCCACTGCAATGTTAGAGGCTCCAACGAGGACACAGAAACATCCCATGGCCTGCAGAGACACAGGGGCTGCTGCAGCAGGGACGGCGTGAAACACCTCGGAGCAGAACAATAAAATAACCTGCAGTATCAGACAATTTTGGAGCAGTGGATTATTCCATGCAAGGACCAGAACATCTACAGTAGGTGGAGAACAACGCCCAGCGACGCTGCCCACCCGTGTCTTAAAAGGATGAGGCTGAAGCTTGTGTTGTGTATCTTTTACCAAACGCCAGCAAAAAACTCACACAGCACAATTTAAATTTCTAAATGTTGGCTGTCGACCTGTCAAATCCACCTTTGATTTGGTGACTGGGAGCTTCCTCAACTCCCTGCAAGTTTCAGACACACCGATGCTTCCCTGATCACCATGACTTTCACTGCAAATGTTATTTTAATTAGTACTTGCATAAAAGAGGGAAGGAGAAAACAAGACCTCTGTTTTATCCATCCCTCCTAGTTTGCACTAATAACAGCCCTTAACACCTCCAGAACACTTTTCTCTAGAAAAATATTTCTTTTCGGTCTGCAAAATGTGAGCTTTGTTTGTGCTGCTTCACTTTATATAGAACATGAGGTCAAGTGTTGGAATTATCACCAGCCTCAGCACTAGCACAGCTCAGGAAAGAGCCGAACTGCTGAAACTACACGAGCAGGACCACAGTATTTTAGTTTTTCTAACCTAGGATCTATTAAAAATTGTTAAAATATAAGCCCCAACCACTATTTAGGTCCCCAGGGAATTCTCTGTCGCATCGCATCTTTCTAGAGGTAGATTAAAAGGAAATTTTAAGTAACACAACACAGTTGTTTTAATTCTGTTATCCCTTAGGCCTGGGCATAAAGAAGTCAAATGATACCTATTTGCATACAGGTAAGTGTCTGCTCTCGCGGGAGCTTTCAAAAGTATTCTGTCATCTAAATGTTCTTTATTCAAACCCACAGGATTTGACTCTTAAATTCGCACCCCTGAGACATACAGAGCCATTTTAAAGACAAGATGAAGAAAAACCCGTTCCCTCTGACAAAGCTAGTTTTAACACGCAGCTTTTAAATTCTAAATCTTCCGTATTTCCAAGGGACCCCACCGATCTCTCAGAAAGTCCTCACTGCGAGACAGTCGTTAAATAAAAGCCGCTTTGTTGATTATTTACCCATAACAAGACGAAGCGGTTTATGAAGACGGCTACAGAAACTGGGCTTACGATCCTTCCCAGGATGATGACATCTGACCACAACAATTCTCAACAGCTGTTTGAAAAACTCAAGACACCAAACGATTCCACCTGTTGTTGAAATTCATCCGGCAATGAATGCAAAAAGCATCTGGAAGTCTGAACAAGACTGCGGGAAATGCAAGGGTTAGGCAAGGAGATACCATTGGTTTGAGAAAAGCCTCAGCTTGGTCATCCTCCCGTGACCAAGGGTTTCTTCTTCATGCTGATCTCTGCTATTTATGGCAGTCACAAAGCACTTTGTTTATTCCAAGCACATCATACAAAAAAAGAGGTTTTGACTCAGTCTTGTCTTTTCTTCTTCTCCCAATTCATTCACAGCTGAAGGTAAAAAGCAGTAGCTAATAAATAATCCTTGTTACAGCTGGATTTGCTGCTGTCAAAGACTTTGGCATGTGAAGGGATGCACAGTGGAAGTTCAGTGGAAGATGGAATCCTACAGATTCACTGGTTTGTCCTACCAAGCAGATGCTGTGTGTTGCGAGAGCTGGGAAAGTTGCTTTGGTGCCTCTCTGCATCTTCAGGGGAAGTTCCCATTTGGGAAGAAGGTTTGAATCATGACGTCCAGACTCAAAGCTGCAGAAATGTAGTTCTGAACAACATAAAAAGCAGAGTGGTCAATTTATGCTGCTGTTCTTCTCTGGGCATCCAGCATCATCAGCATACTCCAAAACATTGCTCCTTGGTGGAAAAAAAAGCCAAGCATCACTGGAAGGGAAAGTCAGAGTCCTGACAGAGTCCTCACCAAGCTTCGTTCATTCCACTTTTCTTGTCCAAGTTTTCTTAAACTGTTTTCTTAATCAAGCAATTCTTCAAGAGCCCTTGCAGGGCATCGCATGTGCTTTAATGAGATCTACAACTGCATGCCAAAAGGGGGGATCTAAGCCACCAAAACCAGCACAAAATTAATCACAGTGTCCCTTGTGTTCATGTTCCCCTGGAGAATATTCTTTTCCAAAGAAGAAACAATTTACTATTTATTTGGTGTTCCACAAGCTTACTCTTTCCCCGGTGCTCCAAAGTCATCCTCATATCAGGATTAATTGCTAAAATCTACAACTCTTCCCACAGTCCCCATTCCCACTGCAGGTCCTTGCCAACTCGTACACTTCTGTCACCTTTCTACTGACTCTCATTGCTTCCAGAATCTCGGCTGAGAGCCACCTGCTTCATGACAGCACCACCAGCCCTACCTCATCCCTCTCACGTGAACTGAAATTCCTTGGGGACAGAGGAAAACTTCCCAAGGGGACTAAAACCACTTCATAAACCAGGAGGTCCTCCCAGCATCTCCATGTCAGAGCAAGGCCACAGTGCTATTGAAGAAACCAGGAAACCTGTCATGAAGCATCTTGAAAGCCAACCAAAAACTGCCAACAGGGTTCAAAATCCAGCCTTCCATCTCCCGTTTCTCTTACACCCTAACCACCACGGAGAAGTGCTGTACCACCAATTCATTCTGACATTAAGTACAAAAAAGCAAAATCAATTAAGAGGATTAAATTATTCACTATCCGAACACATTCAGTTTGGCAACCGGTTAACAGCCAGAATTAACAACCCTCAATAATCCAGAAAATAAAATGTATTAGATTACAGTGATAACGTAATTAAGAATAATTCAAGTTATTTAAATGCTTTTAGATTGCCTCATTAGTCCACAACAGTCCACACCAGCTGATAACAAGCTTACTGAGAAGTGGCCACAATCTAAAACTCTAATAAAAATATTTCAATGTATTGTTCACTTTCAATTTAATAGATGATGGTCAAGGAAGCATCCAGTTTTCCATTTTTAGCTTTGAAAACAAAATTGCTGTTCCTTAGAAATTAAATTCTTTCCAACTGGCTGAAGCACAGAAAGTATTATTTCTGTGAGCCAGTCACGTTATACCTTTTCATTAATGTTGCAGTAACGGTCACAATAGAACCAGGATCCAACACACAAACAACAGCACTTATGTTACATTGTCTGACTCAGAAGTAATGAAGGTCCTAGAAAGAAATATTATTGTGAGAAAATAATCTTGGCTATAACCTGCAGAGATGCTCTGTTTTGATATTGTAGTTACCTCGCAGCAGCAATTATCTTTGCACTACTTCAGGGATTTTTCTTTTGTTGAGAACACCTCCATATGCCCGTACACAAATCTCTCACGTTACCACTTGGAGTATTTCCTTACATTCTTGGCAGTTTTGCATATTCCATTTCCGAACAGCTTTGCGCTCTGAGAACCCCTTTTGAACCAGCACCTCAGGCCGCTTAAGATTGATCTCCCAAGAGCGCTATTAAATGGGTATTACCCCCATTGTGAAGATAAACGAAGGCATTGATTTTCAGGTGTTAACTAAAGGTCCCACCAAAACCAGCTGTGCTTTCAATCTGTCATTATCTACCCCCGGGCAGGAATACAAATGCCTCTAACTTTCAGTGCCTGATACAATTTTGGTTCCTTCTTTTTTCCACAGCTAAAACTGAAACTGTTTGAGGGACTGAAGCCCCAGCACAAGCTACAGGCAAGGTCTTAGCCACAAGAACTCGCTAGAGTATTGTATCCAATTACGACTTACTCCATTCTTTTTCATTTAAAAACCATGAGAGGAATATTAACTAAATTGCATGGCAATCACTTTAGAATACATTATTTGAAAATTGTAGGTAATAATACAATTTGCCCAGGCTCCTGAAGGATCCCAGCTGTTTAATAAACATGAAAAACTTACCTCCCAACTAGTGTGACAAGACCTCTTTGCCCAGTTTTCCTTTATCCTCCAACACGTGGACTTCTAGTGGTCCTTTAGGCTACCAGCATAAACATGAGCACCGATATAAATCAAGCCAGGCCAAACAGCTAAGTGAACTTCAAATAATTTGATCCAAATAATTTATATCCCTGTATTTCAGACCATTTCTGAATCATCGCCCCAGCAGCAGCTTTCTTAGTGAAGCCGTAGTCACAGCAAAACCACTCGGGTCCCAGCAAACAGGAATCAACAGGTAAATTCTCAAAGCAAGAGGAGCTGTACTGACAAGCAACAGGTTCTGTCATAAGGGGAGCTATTAATATCAATATTTGAAAGACCATGCAAGAAGAGTTAAAAAAAAAATTAAAACCAAAGTCATTTCTGTATTGCTGCATACACAAACATGTATCAGAACGTGCCAGCCCAGTTAACAGTTTGCGACACTAATAGAAATTAAATGTTGGAGGTTCTTGAGGAACTAAGTCACTTAGGTTCTTTGAGACAGTTTCTTGATTTTTATTTAATCAAGGAAAGCCCTCTCAGAAAAGGCCATTTCATTGGTTTTTGACTGCAGTCACTAACTCACATAAACACCATTCAGCACTGTTAGAGGAGTTATTTCAGAAATATGAGGAGCACAGTCAGGTGAATAGCAAAAAGGTGTGAGAAATGGAGAAATTTAGGTGAATCCTGCACATAAGTTCATGATGGATGAAGTAAGCACTCTACTTAATTCAGGAAATTAAGACATTGTTTTCAAAAGCCTGCTGTTCAGTACCTGTCACTTGTCCTACATTGCCTCAGGAAAGAAAAAATAGCAGGCAAGGCAAAGCAGGGAGTTTTGTACTTCAGTCTTAAGCTGGGCTGAAAAAAGAACCCCACCAAAACATATTTAAGGAGACCTCACCCTTTCTTCAGAAACTAAAGCAAGTCCAAACATCTTTTTTGGCCAAACCAGATAAAGACAACTTTCTCCTAGGAGAAGTCTTGGCATGACGTCAAGTTGAAAGAATTTTATACGCTGTTATCAGAAGTCTGGCCAGGTGCAAAGCCAGAGATTCTCAAGCCAAAGAGGAACATATTCCAATGGCAAACCTCTGAAAGGTGTTGAAATATATTTCCTCCACACCCTTTATTTCAAGGAAGTTTTTTCCAGGCCTCTGGGGGTTTGGATATGAAAACATTTGTTCACAAGAGGGAATTCCAACCTTGCAATATACCACAGAAGTCTACAAGATACATACCAGAATAAGAAATAATCTGCTTAGCAGTAGAATTCCCTAGAATTAAAGCAATGGCATATGACAGATTACATTCTTCAGCTACAGAGTCTAAAACAACTGCAAAAATAATTATTTTTCTTCTATCTCCATTAGATGTAATTGATGTAAATATCAAAGATGTTAAAATTGTGACCCAAGTCAAACAGATCATTGTCCATCAGCTAAACGCACAGACCCATCATTTTGCCACGAAGTTACAGAATTTCCAGATCCAGCAGGCACAGGCATCATAATCACTTCTTGAATTAACTATTACAAAGCTATCACCAAAAAGCGAGCTCTGCTAACAAGTTAATACCTAAAAGGGCCATAACTTCCTGCAAACACTATAAAATATTAGAACATTCCCACAACATCATGACGAGAATGCTGTTGAATAGACAGATTTATCATCAGATATATAGACAGATATATGATCTTTCATGGATTTCATTGCAACCTCTAAACTTCCCCATGAGAAAACTCAAGAAGAGCCTTGTGGAGAAGACTCATTGTCAGCGGCTCCCTGCAGCACTTCAAGCAGGAACACTGTAAGGGTAAAGCAGAGCTTGGAATCTATGCCACCATGGCTAAATACACCCGAAACCACAACTCAACTTTTTATTTTTGCTTTACATTTCCAAGCATCTCCCATTGGATACCATGGTAAAATGAATGATAACAAAATCATTTGCTCTTCTAAGCTTAATGTCCACATCAGAAATTGTTCAAATACAGAGTTTTAAATAAGCTACTGTAACAACATTGATGTTTCCACGAAAGACTGACAAAAAGAGCTCAACCCAAAGGCATAAGTAGTCCAGTATTTTGCAGTTTGTCTAATCAAACTTCTTTGGCTTAGCCAAACATGCACACACGCACAAAAAAAGACAAAGCTGACTTCTATTTCCAGTTCAACTACTGACTGAGAGGTCTCAAGGAAGCCTTTCATTTTCCAGCAGTCTTCTGACTGTAAAAGGGGGATTATGCTTACTTACCGCACAGAAAGCCGAGAATTGAGAAGCATAAAGTGCTGCAGAGAAAGAAATACAAGTTCTGAGTACTATTACTCCACAGAAAAATAAAGAAAACTGGTTATTTTAAACAAGAAGTTTATTTAAACAACAAGACGCTTTACTTGAAGGGAAAACTATCTAGGATTTTTTTTTAAGAGTAATTTATCCCTACTTAGACAGAGATTGCTCTACATGTAACAGCTACGTACAAAAAAGTTATAAAATTGTCCTTGGTTTTACAATGATAAAAGAAAAACATTGAAATTATCCAATCAAACAAGGTATGCAAGGTTTTTGTTTTTAAACAGTGAGAGCAAAATAACTTACTGGAATATAAAGATAAAAGTAGAAGGAGCATGCCACTAACGGAGAAAGGGGCATTTTCACAGAACCAGTTTGTTTTCCTACCCCATCTCCATTAAATGTTGATCAAAACATACCATTGGCCATTTAGTTAAAAAAAATATGCATTATGTCTGTGCACATACACCAGTTACTTTATGTACAATAGAAGGAATAGGAAAAAAATCAGAGAGAGAAGAGAGAAAACTATACTGCAGTAGTCGGGATGTGGCTGAACCAAGTCTCGTCTCATTTTTCTAATTGCGGATGTGTCGCCTGCGGGAGCACAGTTCTGGACTGGAAAGTAGCGGCGTTCTTTTTGTGTGTGTTTGGTTTTTGTTTTTTTAGTAAACTCCTCCTGTTTGCTGCTGGAACACATCAATTGTATCTTCATCCTCCATTTCCAACTACAGCAGAAAAGAGAAAAAGGCTTTCAGCTCTTTTCAAATATCTACTACAGCCTGGGTTTCCTATCTTCATGTTTATTTTTTTACACAGCTTAACCAGCCCAGCCCCACTCCCTTCCATCATCACCACTTTGCACATTTAACCTGCTTCACCATAACTCACAAGCAAAGAAATTTCATGAGGGGGTGGAGGGGAAAAGCCAGTTGATAGCTGTTGTCCTAGAATAAATTCTAGTGTGTAACTTCAGGATGCATTGTATGACTCCTACGGAAAAGATCAGCATTCATATTTTTTGCCATTGCTGCTTCTTTCTCCTATTTACTTCCTCAGTTTACCTTAGAACACTGCCACAATTCCACTTTGCTGCTGTTGTTCAAATGTGCAAATGGCTTCAGCTACGGCACTAAAGAAAGCAGACTATAATTAAGGGTCCTAGCCCAACCAGGCAGTAAAACTGAGCATCAGCAAGCACAAAAAAAAATTTAAAACACTTTATATAGTCAACGATGTAACAAACCGCCAGTGAGGAACAGCAATACTATATTAATATAAATCTCTTTTTTCACTCTATGTTTTACAGTTTATATTCCTGGGATGTTAATGTGACCTACTGACAAAATCTCTACTAAGATTGAAGGAGTTGCTATAATTAATCTAAGTTATATTTCTAAACAGTCTCAATTTCTACTCCAGGAAATCAAACTGGTCTATGGCATTTACCACAGCTATAAATAGACTGATCCTCAGCTTTGGCATAACATGGATGGAGAGAAAAGCACCCTGTTGCCTCAATTATGAGTATTCCATGGTAAAAAGCTGCATAGATTGTGGCCATAAGAGGCACACTCTAGGGAGAAACCACTTAGAAAATACAAATCTACTATAAAACTTCTGAAAACAAGAGTCCCTTATTTCATAACAAGTGGTTCTGAAAAGCATATAAAACTGTATCACTTGGAAAGGCTGATCAAACACAGCTACATGGAGCTACAGAGAAATACTCAAGAGTCGCAGTGAACCATTCTTGGAATGGCCTTTGTTTTACCCTATTACAGACAACCCAAACTTCACAGTATTCATTAATTTTATGCCGATGAAACGGAGCTTCAAATTACAAATAACAGAAAATTACTTTAGTATTACAAATGTAAGTTTGCAAACAGGATATCTGAAAACATCCTGACAAGCTCTTATAAAAAAATAAGGCACTACTTCAGGAAAAAAACCTCAATTCTTAACTTACCAATTCTTATTTCAGAGCTGTGACTCAATAAAGTTGACAGTTTTACAAGACTCACCATCTGTACACTGTACTTAATTTTCTTGTTTTATTACTACAGCGATACAGACTTATTATTCAAAACACTAAAAAAGTCTTAAGATTCCCTTTCCAGTAATTCTAAACTACTTATACCAAAATAATGGTAAAAAAAAAAATCAAGCTCTACCACTAATAGATACAATTACACCAGTATTTTATATGAAACATAAGCATCAATTCCTGCAGCAAATTTCCAATAGAGTTCTCTAGTCTTGCTTCTGTCGTTTACCTGTGCAGGTGTGTCTGTTTCATTAATTGGCTGCCCATCAAACCGGAATCTGATTTGCCTCATTGACAACCCCTGGACAAAGAGAAGTAACACAAAGTGAAGTAAGTCTGGTGTGAAAGCACTCACTAGTTTTCTCTTGAACTTGTCACTGGAATTACAGCACGATCATGAAAAGCCACCATTCATAATGCACAATATAGTTTTCCTACTCCCCTCATGCACTGACTTTAAGGCACTTCACTACAAATCCCTGGAATCTGTTTTGTATTAAAAATTGCATTGTGTCCAACAACTAAGAGAAGCAACAGTGCCCCCACTGACTGTACGTTAAAATAAAGCAATTCCTAGTACACAAGTGTCACCCCAAAGGCCACGATTTTTATAGCGCTTCTAAATAATTCACTCAAAAATTAAATGCAACGCTTTGGGTAACAAATGTCAAACAGTAATATTTAACGCTCCTTTTTCATCTTCCCCAAAAGCAAAGGTATTCCAAAATATTTTTTACAGAAATGCAACCACCATCTATTAATCTGCAGCAGCAAAGAGCTGGCAACAGTAACTTTTTTACCTTGAATTCCTATTAACAAGAAATCAACAGATCAAAGTTTATCCATGCAAAGCTGGAACTTTAAAAAAAAACCAAAAAACCAAAAAAACGCAAAAAACTCCACAAAACAAAACCTTCTACTTCCAAAAACTACTGAATAGTATTTCAAACTAGCATTTCTACCATGCAACAGTAATTTTGCTGATTTCTCCGATCCCCCAGAAGACTTTTCTCATCCTCACTTGAGCCAACAGATTCAAAAAGAGAACTAAACAGCAACAATCCCTTCTACTAATAACACAAGCTTCAAATTCACAAGTTTTCAAAGGTATTCTAGAGCAAAGGAAGATGAATGAAAATCAAGGATACAACCAGAACTAAGAACCTTGGTATCTACTTCTTTCCCAGTTCTAGCTACTCTACTGTCTCTACAGAGTAACTAAAAATGCAAGAAGTCTGGCTGGTTTTGGAGGAAATCCAATGGATTGCATGGAGCTGCTCTGGCACTCCGAATTAGAAAAGCCACCTGTGCTTCGCCATGCAAGAGCAGTTACAACACACAAAAGAAAACTTAGTAGTTATTTTTGAGAAGTCGATTTTAATAAAGAATATGAGTAAACTTTTTGGTCAAGACTTTATAGTTCACAGCAAAATGCCTTCTCTAGCGTGACTAAGATTGCGCAGTGCTTGCTCAGAACATCATCCCACTTAAGAAAACCATGTGGTCGAGTATCAAGGCAGCAACACATTTTTGCACAGCAACATTTGGTTTGAACCGTTTTCTCAGATATCGTGTTTCTTAAAATATATATTTCCTACTCCAAAAAGTGTTGTTTTTTTGCAGATTTTTGACAACTTTATGAGCTGAGTAAATGACAGCTGAAAACGTATTTAAAAATTGTACCTTGGTGAGATTAGTATCTACAAAAAATTAAGCATATTCCATGGATGATTTTTTCCCCACTTAAAATAATCACAAATAGTCTTCACCATCTAAACATACCATTCAAGGTTTAGTTACTTCCATTTTAGGTCTACTACATGAAATATATTATTTTCATTCTTTAAAGCTCCTGAATTCTCTACTATACAGAGCTTCCACCTTCCCAAAATTAAATCCAAAGTCCACAGCTTAAGGATTTTAAGAGTGGGTGTGCCAAGTTAGAAACACAAACAAAATCTAACTTTTAGAGACACGCAAAACAAATGCTTTCAAACTAAGTCTGAGAAGCAAGCACCTAAAAAATAAAATTTAAAGACAAGTCCATCTCCACAGAAATATCCTTTGGATACCTACTAGCTTAAAACCAAAATCAGAAAAAAAATGTCTCCCATTCTAAAGATTTCTTTTTTCTCTCCAACTGACACCTTGGGGTTTTTGTTGGTTTGGTTTTTGTCTCTGTTTTTTTTTTTTTTTTTAAGTAGATCAGAAATTTTGGTGAAAAGTTTTAAAATCTTTCGTTTGCATCCAAGTATCTGAAGTACAAATGGTACTTCTAAAACCATCTTTCCCAGGGCTTTACAAACAATTAACCAACCCTCAAACTCCCAAAAAGACAGATATAACTGCACTTTATGCTTGGAGAAAAAGCAATACACAGTGATTTACATAATATTACATGAGCTTGTATGACAGAGGTAGGAAAAATGAGCTCACAAGAACATATTAGCAAGAGCTGATTTTCCCTCTTTATTTGTATCACTATCCTGTTGCAGCAAAGGGTAAACTGAAGAGGTTTTACCACTCTGTATGTGAATTAGTTTATTTTGCTTGGTGGTGAAATAGTTACCTCAACATTTTATACTTATTTTATTGTATTTGATAGTATCGCTGAATTTTTGTTCTTAAAAAATAAACCTTCCCCAATTCCAAACCCTTCTGTAGAGATGGAACTTTTTAAAGGCACGCATTCATTAAAGAATCAGAGACAGCAGAGACAAAGTTTTCCTAACCAAAAGTTCAAAGTGATAAATGGAGCTATTCTTACACAGGTGTTTTTTAAACTTGCAATAGCTGCCTGCAACTTAAAAGCCTGGCTGCAGTTGCCACTACACTAGCAAAATACATTTTTTTGTCCCTCAGAGAGTTAATTTGACAAGGCCACAAGAGAAAAAACAAAAGTCCTCATTAAATGTATACGCTCCTTCTCAAGCTAGACATTAGACACCTTCACACCCTGACATACTCATTGATATTCTCTCTTCTCAATGCAACAGTACTAAGCTAATAAATCAGAAGTCTACAACTAGACCAAGAAGTTACTCAGAGTTATAAAAATACCTCTGATTATCACTCAACTGTCGTAGAGTTCATACCACAGGTTCCTAACCCACCCCTTCCATACTGATATTTTTGAGCAGTAGAATAACAGCCACCTCCCAACAGCCTACACCTATAATGCAGATTTCACAAACAACAGATCTTTATTTTACCCGTTTCCTGTCACGACCCTGCCAGTCCACCCTATAACAGGTCCTACGAACAATACACTTAATGCAACACAATTAGTTTCTGTTAACTGTTTATCATTTGGCATATTTACATAGTTTTCAGACTTTACTGTGTTCATCTATCTCTCTGGAGATCACCTCTCCCCTGATGATCATACAAGAACCGTACCTGTCGTTCACAATAGGCTTTCATTAGTTTACTAAGTGGTGTGTGCCTCTTAATCTTAAACTGCACCACAGACCCATCTTGCCCTGCCACCTTCAGATTAATGTGGTCATTGTTTTCAGTCTTCACTCCTTCCTGTTGAGGAAATAAAAGAAAAAAAAAACAACAAAAAACCACTTTTGTAAAAGGTATGAAACAAGAAGTTAGCATTTTACCAAAGCGCAACAGGTCATCAAAAAGGAGGAAATAAAGATATTGTAGGTGTTCACCAGCTTGAAACTTTGAATTAGGAAATAAAGGTCGGTACTTTTTATTTGAAAATTAAAAACTGCAAACTCTGCTAATCAGTTATCATTCTTGAGATTGGTTACCCTGCAAAGTAGCAGTAAAGACTTACTAGGCCCGTCGTTTTACAACAAATTAAAAAATATATATATCAAGGGCACAATAATATGCAACATCACAGCTCCAAAGGAATGTATTTATTTAGGTAATAACTATGATCTCAACCACTAGTAGCAAGCCGCTTTCTTACTGTATCTCAAACTTTTTCATCTCAGTCGAGGTGCTTCTGAAGAAAACTTCCGAGACACTTTAAATGACTGTATCTGAGAAGGTGACAAAACCTGAAAACAACCAAGCTTTCTCCTTCAGAAAACGTTTAAACAAAACCCCTCCTGAACAAGCAGTCCGATCCCCGTGCTCCCATGAGAAGCCACACACAGAAATCCCGACGACACAACTTTCCGTCGCTCGTTGCGATCCCGAGTTATCACCGGAGGGGCACAGGGAGGATCCCCCAGGGCCGGGGCAGCGTTTGCATCTTTGTTTTCTGCGGGGGAAGCTGGGGGGAGGTCGGGCCGGGTGCGGGTCCCGCCATGTGAAACATCCCGCACCCGCCTGCTCGGTATTTTCAGGCGTCTCCAAACTCAGTTTAAAAATATGGGGAGAGGGAGGGGGAAGAAAATTAAAAAAAAAAATCGGCAGCAGCGCGGCGTTCGCTGGTTGTGTGTTTCGGGTTTGGTTGTTTTTTGGGTTTTTTTCTTTTTTCGCTGTGGTTTTTAATTCCTGCTGTTAAAAAGAAGCTCCACGCGTCTCCCCTCCGCCCGCTGGAGCCCCCCCCGGGGCGGCCCCTCCCGCGGCCGGGCCGAGAGGCAGCACAAAGGGGCCGGGAGCGCTGCCCGCCCGCCCCGGAAAGGCCCCGTGTGGGAAGGGGCTGGCGAGGGCCCCAGCGCACGGCCGGGGCCGAGCGGGGATGCTACGGCCCGGCCAGCCCGGAGCCCCCGCCGGCCGCGCAGGGGAGGCCGGATCCGGCCCGGCGAGGAGGAGGAGGAGGAGGAGGGGGAAGGCTACGGCAGCAACCGCCTCCAGACCTGCCTCTCTCCCTGAGGAGGGCGGGAAGGGAGCCCGGATTCGCCCCCCGCCCTCCCCGGGGATCCTCCACCCGCCAGCCCCGGGAGGCAGCGGCCCCGGCCCCCCCTCCCCCGGCGGGGCGGGAAGGCGCCGCGGCCCTGGGTGCGCAGGAAAATGGCGCGCAAAGCCGGCGCGGCGGAGCGCGGGCTGTGGGCTGGCCGCGCCGGGGCCGGGCCTCCCGCCGCCGCAGCCTGAGGGGCGAAGTGAAGCGGCGGGAGCGAGGGAAGGGAGGCGAAGGGGGCGGGAGGGCGCCTGCCTCACCTTGGGCTTCTCGTCGGCCATGGCGAGCGAGCGATGTCCGGGCCGCTCCGAGCACCTCACAAAGGGGGGGAAGAACCGACCGAGCGCGGCGGAGAAGAGAGGAGAGAGAGGGAGAGAGAGAGAGAGGGGAAGGCGGGGGGGGGGGGGAAGGGAGCGCGCACGCACTGCCGCGGGGCCGCGCCTTGCCCCGTGCGTGCGCGCGCCCGCCCCGTCCGCCGGGCTCTCCCCCGCCCCCCCTCCGGCGCGGCCCCGCCGCCCATTGGGCCTCGCCGGGCGGGAGGGGGCGGGGACGGGAGCGGGGCGGGGTGGGGGCGAGCGCGCGCGTGCCCCGGCCGTTACATAACGCGGCGGCGGGAGGCGGAGCGTGCGCGCGCCCCGGCGGCTGTCCCGCGCTGCGTGCGCGCGCCCCGCCCCGCCCGCCGGGCGCAGCGGGCCCTGCCGTGCGGCGGGTATTGTCCTCCTCAAAATGGCCGCCGGGCCGCGGCGCCCCGCGTCCCCCCCCAGCCCGGGTAGGGGCCTCCGCCCCCCGCCCGCCACCTTCGCGCCTCCTCAGGGTCCCCTCAGCGCCCCCGCGGCACGTCTGCTGGCCGCCCTCACTCCTGGGGCTGCCGCGCTGTCCCCAGCGGCACCTTTACCTGACGCTCCCCCACGGGTGACCCCTCCATCTCGTCCTCCTCAAACCTGACGCGTTTTTTCCCATTTTATGGCCGTCGCTGCGTGATGGGTGACACCGATACAGCCACCCACGGGGCTTCCAGAGCCCCTGGCTTTCCTCCCAGGGAAGGTGAGGCCCGAGGTGTTCCTGCTCCAGCGGGGGGATTGGACTAGATGATCTTTTGAGGTCCCTTCCAATCCCTGACATTCTGTGAAATACGTGTGGTGTCCGCAGAGGGACCCGAGACCCGCTGGGCCTCTGCTGCGTGAAAAACGCATCTTTAATACAATGAAAACAACCGCAGTCAAGGTTTACTTCCATTCTTCAGCAAGCTAAGGGCATGATGAAGCACCTCAAAAATTGTAATATACAAATGAGAGGATATACTACTAATAATGTGATTCCTTCAAGTTCCAGCCAATGCAGGGGAGGAGGAAATTCTCAATAACTCCAGTGATTCCACTAAACAAGTTCCCACAATACAGTTTCTGAGCCTTTTTTTCTACACCCGCTGCCACCATTTGTCAATTATTTGTCTACAGCACAGAGGTGGGAAAGAAACACCACAAAAATGGCTCTTGTAAATTCTTCAGGGATGGATTTAGCGGGTGGGCATCCATCAGTCCGGACCGGCGCCGCCCCGTGCGGTCAGCGTGCTCTGGATCGTGATGTGGAGGTGGCCGTTTGGTCACACGCCCCCTGTTCCTGGCATGACAAAACCCAGGCCTGCCCGTAACGCACCTCCTGTGCCATTTCAGAGAAGTTACAAGACGCGATTTGTCCACAATAAACTGCACAAGTAGTGAAATATCAACTGAAGACAAACTTTAACTTACGAGTAAATACAGAGTTCATGCTCACTTCTCTCTGTGGATTCTGATCCCCCTCCTCTGCCTTTTGTCACGCTACTTCAAATTCCGGTACCTCCCTTCTGCGTGCAGGCTCTCAGGGGCTTTTTTGTTTTATTGGAATTGTCTGGAAACTGAAGAAGACGACAGAAAGCTGAACCTTTACCTGAGTCCACAGCTGAGAAAATAACACAGCCCAACGCTACCTGTGAAATGGAGACATAAACTTAACAGCAGAGTTGATTATACTGTTAAGCAGCATTCTTTATTTTATCAGCGGTGGGGAACACTAGGGATCACCCTCCATAAGTGCTCCAGCAACTGGATGCTCAGGTGTTGCTTTTATTCACATAATTACTACATATGCATTACAATTTTTGAAAATTTTGATATACATCTATACTAAGAAATAATTGATTATGTTACTTATAATTTAGTTTCTTACTTACATCTATTAATTATTCGTTAAATATAAACTAAGCGCTCTGCTTCTAAACAATGTATCACTTAATCTTCTGTCTCCCTCTTGTCATGCAGAAAGATCTAAAACTTGAAAAATATCCCCTCGTTTTGCAGGTAGTCAGAAAGCTGTTATCATGTCAATTGGTTAATGATGGGTACGTCTTTTGCAACTTAATAACAGTATACATTAATTTGGCAGCTTCTCTTCACCTGAGGCAGTGAAGATGGCCTGTACAGCCAGCTGAACTTCCACAAAACAGGTAGTGAAGTCTTTTACCATCTCCCTGTAGACTAGGCTCCCATGTATCGTAAAATTTCCCTGCCCCAGTACTCTGGAAGATCAAATGTCATCTAAAATTTCATAGAATGCTTTAGTATTTTACTCCTTCTCAAAGGTCTTCATGAATCAGTTCTGGAAAAATCAGAGGCACTGGAAGAGCTCGATCTGACCCAGGAAAGCAACTGAGATGCTGTTTTAAATTGTGACTGCAGCTCAAACTGATACTCCTTTGAGATGTACTTTCCACTCCTATCTGTGTAATTTTCCTTGATTTATCATCAGAAGACTGTTCCAATCAGTATATCCTGCCTGTTTGCCCTGCATTTAATTACTCGCTATTATTTTTCTATTTATTTAAGCTACTGGGAGGCAAGAATCACCTGTGGCTAGAGAAAATAACGTGCTTCTGTCCAAATCCCTCTAGCACAGTTTCATGGGGTATCACTCTCCTACGATCCCCCTTCACCTTATATTTCAGCTCTGAAGAGCCATGGGCAAAGCCACTTGGACCTTCTGAAGTCCACTATCACCATGAAGAAGCAGGACTATACATGACAAAAAGGATATAAAGCATCTTTAAACCCACACTACTCTTCTACTTCATGCACGGCTTTTTTAAGCAAAGCTCAAAACAGCACAGGGCACTTCACAGAACAAAGGACCAGTGCATTTCCCCAAAGACCTTAAGTTCTATTTTTAGAAATGATGCAACATCACAGAGAAGCCACCCACTGTGAGGAATGGTGTCACAAGACTGATGTTGCTCGATTTGTCCTGTTTTTCTTTGCTCTCCACCTCTTCCCCCTCCCTTTTTGAAGATCCCTGTGTTGCAGGGCCAGGAGGAGGATTTCTTTGGGTATTGGATATCAAACTGGTCAAGGCCTGAGGGCAGCATGAAACCACTGAATGCAGGAATGGCATTAAGTGAGACATACCTTAAGGCCAGCATCACAAACAGAACAAATCTGCTTAAAAAGAGACAGGATTTTATGATAACGTATGGGATTTCGTTACCACTGCAGAAGTTATACATGCTCAAAAAACCTGAAAACTGTTTCAGTTGTATCACCATTGGTCTCACATGGATTCCCCATCACAGAGCAGGTTTCTACAAACCTCTTATTTATATGGCTTTTCTTCTAATGTAGCCACAGAGGAAACTCATATTACACAGGAGAGCCAGTGGAGCTAACAATAAAGAGTGCTAAAACCTGCAAAAATAACTGGCTAGAGCAAGCGGCAGGGGAGAAGCCGCACGGGGAACTACAAAGGACGCAGACCTGCAGGGTCCAGGCAGCAGCAGAGGGGGCAAAGGCAAAGCTTTGTGTCCCTCTGAGCTCCTCCTCTCCAATGCACCAAGTTCAGGGAAGTGAATGGGGAAGCATCACAGTGAGAATTCCAGAGAAATTCCCTCTCTGGGGAAAAAAAAAAAAATTCCACATGTTCTTTCCTGAAATATTTCCGTGCCTTGCTTCATTCTTGTACAGCAGGTTTATTAGGAAGAAATGTGACATGTCTAGATCTTGCAGAGCTCTTGGGCTTAATTCTCCACCCTCTTCTGAAGAGGGCAGGGACTACGAGTGTTCAACATGTTCCCTTTCACACAGAGATTTTAAGACATTAAGATTTTTGGGACATTAAGACAGCACAAATGTGTGCTACTGCACATTAACAAGCATAAGCCTACAAAAGCTACTCCAGCCCCTCCAAAACTGTTACTTTGCATTTAGTTCAATGCAAGAATAGAAAGCAAACAGTTATTTGAAGGTGTAAGCAAGCGAGTAGGGCTGAATCTGCTTACTCAACTTGGACTCTGAAGGTCTGAGTGGCTTATTCAGGCTTTGCTCTTCATTAATACTAGTGTAGCATCAGGAACAGAAAATACCTTTTGCCTGGGGCACTGCCTGTTCGGTACCTTCCCTGTTCATGATGCTGACCGGTCCCTCCGCTCCCAAGTCATGAAACAGCTTCTAAACCTCCTATTTTGCAATTTAGTAATTTCCCACCTCATCAGGCTTTGATTCTTTTGCCCCCTTCCCTTACAATTACTCTTACAATATAGGATGAGCTTGCTTAAAACTGATTAATCTTAAGTTTCTCAAGCAGGTTTCTGAAGAGTTATTTTAAGTTGTTCTACCCTGCAACAAGCCATTCCTGACTGACCTGAATAGACACCACTTCCTTTTCTCAGCACGATCGGTGTCACAACATGCTCTTATCAAAGATAACTGCTAGCTTTATTTTTATTGGAAATGATGGATGCAAATGAAGTAAAAAAAGGCAATTTAGCAGTGGAGTGTTGCAGCATTTGTCATACAAGGACAGCGAATGATTTAAGCAGGCTTGAAAAATTAATTCTTAGTGAGCTTCTTCAAAAAGTCTGAGAGGGACAGGCTGCTTCTAGCTGTGAGCTCAGCAAGACAACATCGCTAAGATTTTTCTTATATCTCCGAACGCGTTTGTAACGGATAGGCAAAAAGTGAGGGGCATGCAGAGATGGGAAGGACAGCAGAATGGAAAGAAAAGAGCAGTGTGTGCTTAGTGTTCTATCACACCAAGGTACTGACGGATACTCAAGTCCAACCCATAAGTACGTGAGTTCCCAGTTCACAGACAGGTGATCAGGAAGTCTCCAGCGATCTCCCCAGGCAAATTGCCCATCTCTGGGGGGTATTAACCCCCACCCTGACCCCTGCCAGGCAGAGAAGGGGAAAGATCTCACGACCCTAAGCAAGCAAATAAGGCAGACGTGCACAGCAGAGCTCTCCCTGACACCTGCCAGCTCGGCTCCCCGACCTGCTGCGATCGATCTAATGCTTCATTACGAGTCCTCCAACCGGCGGGCAACCCAGAGGAGTCACAACACACAGCATGTGATTAGTCAGCTTTATCAAAGAGCTTGCCTGAGAGCTTCTGCAACTCTACAGAATGTCGCCTTCAACAACCTGGAGGCTCAACTATCTTCAAGTGTTTCCAGTGTGTAAAGAAACAAGAGAAAGTGGTTATTACAAGGCAATCCAGTCAATGAAGTGAACACAACGACAACATTGACTGACCAACTGTATCACCGTGCACCCGGAGCCAGCACCGCACCCACGCAACACTTAAACCGCCGAGACAAGAAAATGAAGCAGATGGAGCGGCCTCCGTCCTCCCCCGGCTCCCCACCGGCGGCCAAGACGATGTTCAGCGGGGCAGCAACACGCCAGCCCGAGAGGCCTCGGGGGAGCTCCCCGCCCCTCGCCCCCGCTCAGAGACCCCCGGGGAGCACCGGCCCTTCCGCCTGACAGGGCTCCGGAGGCGCTGCCCGGCCCCTCAGCCGCGCTCGGCCTCAGGGAAGCGCCCGCGGCAGCTCCGGGCGAGAGCGGAGCGGGTCCGGCCCCCTCGGCCCGCCCCGCCGCTGCACTCCCGCCCCGCCGGGGGCCTTCGGAGCCGCCGGCGCTCCCGGGGCGAAGGGCCGGCGCCTGCCCCGAACCGGCGGAGACCCGCTGGGCACCCTCCCCCGGCCTCGGGCCGGCGCCTCAGCTGGGGCCGGCAGCGCGGCGGGGAAGCGCCGGAGCGCGGCGGGACTCCGGGGCGACGCGGGCAGCGGCGCGGGCAGCACAGGCAGCGGCGCGGGCAGCCGCGGCGGGGCCTCCCCGTGCGGCGGGAGCGGAGCGCGGCCGCCGCCATGGAGGAGCTGGACGCGGAGCCGCCGCTGCTGCTGGTGCCGGGAGCGGACCCGTCCGCCAGGCAGCTGTGCTTCGCATGGGGCCCCGCGGAGGCGCTGGTGTGTGAGACCCTGTTCGGCCGCAGAGGTGGGTGCCGGGCCGGGGCCGGGCCGGGCCGGGCGCTCGGGCCCGCGGAGCTGACGGGGTGTGTTGCAGGCACCGGGCAGGGAGGGCCGAGCTCCTCCCGCCTCTTCGTGGTCCGCAAGGATCAGGACATCTACATCCAGACCCTGCGGAAACTCTTCAACGAGTCACACGGGATCTTCGTCGGGCTGCAGCGGAGCGAGGAGGAGCTGGCGGGGAAGTCCAGGAAAGCACAGTGAGTGGGGCACAGAACCACAGAGTCGTTGAGGTTGGAAAAGGCCATTGAGACCATCGAGCCCTACCCTTAACCCAGCACTGCCAAGTCCACCGCTAAACCGTGTCCCTAAGCACCACGTCTACGCATCTTTTAGATACCTCCAGGGATGGTGACTCCACCACTTCCCAGTGCCTGTTCCAATGCCTGACAACCCTTTCCCTGAGATGGGGCGCGGGAGGGTGGGAAACACCCACCATCGCTGCTCCTTCTCCAGCTGGGCAAATGCTATTGACCCCATAAATTCGGACTGCTTAGAACTGCTGGGAGCAGCAGCAACAGTGCGGGGAAAAATATGGCAGTTTCCGGGTAATTTTACAAAACAAGGCTTTGATCTTTCCAATAACCATGCTGACCGGCACCTTTGTGCCTGTATGCAGCACACGTGCAGCCACTGTGCACAGCCTCGCTGACTCCCGCTACATCCACCCAAGGACTGGGAGTGTCCACTGCTGCAGAGAAACCTGCGAGATTTCAGTGGACGATGGGCATGAGACTAAAACTCAAACAGATCTCTCTGACTACGGCCTTTTTGTGTTTGGCAGATTGGTTCAAGTGAGTAAAAACTACCGATCGGTGATAAGAGCCTGTATGGAGGACATGCACCAGGCAGCTAGTAAGTTAGTTTGTTTGTTCTCTTACTGCAATAAAAGGAAATGCTATTTGTGATTATAAAAATACCATTTCAATTGTAAGTTATTACAACCACTGTAAAATAGCATGTGTAGATTTCAGTCGTTATCAAGACTCCATTTCCATCCTCAGGATTTCCAAGTTGGTTTGTAAATCTGGTCAGAGATTTTTTTTTTTCCTCACTGTGGTTTAACTGATTTTTTGGGGACTTGAAGTCTTTTTATATCTTGGGTTGCAGTTTTATGGGAAACTGAGTCCAAATTAACAGCTTGCTTCCTCCCTTCAAAGTGTGAGATTTTACTTTTTCCTTCCATCCTTGCCCTGTAGCCATACCCAGATTTGTACAATATTTATTTTAAAAAGTTACAAATAAAATTTTATGTAAAAGTTAGCTTTGCCATGTATTCCTCTAGGTCTGTGCTTGATGAGTGATCAGGTATTGTTTTATGTACCTATGAGCCCAGAAAGGGCTGTGAAATAAGGTAAATATGTTGCTCTGACTTTCCTTATTCTTCCCTCAGTTTCAGCCCGGGACGCTGCTCTGCACAGCCAGTATAGTACTCAGGTAACCTGCAGTCGTGTCACGTAGTCGCAACTGAGCGCGAATCACTGGCTGGTAAATTCACTGAGGCCAACACTGTGGCAGTAAGGCAGTTTAGATTTAGTTCTGGCTTAGTATATTGGATGCAGTTCATAACCAAGAATACATAGGAATAAATACTTAGCTCCATTATTTCTATAACAATAAAAAGATGCCCAATGTCTGGATTCACTGCCATTTCTTAAACACATATTTAGTGTTATAGGTGTGATGTTTTGCCATCTGAAAGCCAGCTGTAAGCCAGTAGTCACCTCTCTGAAACTTCACTTCTCAAATGCTCAGGTTCTAACAAACCGCATCTGAGCCTTGTAGCGAGCTCGAGATGTTCACCAGGAACTGTCAGACGCTGGGCGCTGGGAATGTTGTGGGAAGAGCAGAGTGCTCACAGGAGTTTTGTCCTGTTAGCTGCACTGATATCACTTAATTGGCCTTTCTCTCTCCCTTTGCTGTCTGTAATGTTAAATCTCAGGAGTGCAAAAAGGCTGAAAATAACACTTTCCATACTGTTCTATAGTTCCCACTGATGACAGATTATCATCGCATTTCACTACACAAACAGCTTTCATATTTTCTGAGCTGAATGTGTGTAGACAGGTTGAGGCCCAAGTCTCTCTTTTCATTTGTATCTCTGAAATGTCCATATGACATTTCTCTGTCTGTAAGAGCTGATCTTAACTGACCAATTTCTATGGGCAGCAGATACCTTTGTGTGGTTTAAAAAAAACCCTAACTGGAATAATTGCTAAATCTGAAACGTGGCCCTGCTTTCTTCAGGTGTCTATTCTCTCTGCAATGGAGCTGATCTGGAACCTGTGTGAGATTCTGTTTGTCGAAGCAGCTGCAGGTGAGCAGTGAACTATCCTGATGTTTAGATGGAAGGGGTTTTGTTTCCTTATTTGTTTGTTTAAAATGTATGTAGTAGCTATTGTGTCATATCCTAATATGTTTTAGAGATATGACAAGTGTCAATAAGCCTTTTAATACCTTTTCTGCCTCAGTAAATTGTCTTCTTCATATTGAATTATGTCAAGCTATTCAATTTGCCTCCTACTTTTTCCTGTCGTGCGTAGTACATGACAATTAAATTGTCTTTTTTACAGAAGGGTAGTGAAGAAAAGGGACTTCAAAAGCTGTTGCCTATTTGACTTTCAAGCATAAACACATCTTTAAGCATCAAGTATGCTGATGCCAACTAACATTTTTATGCATTCTCTGATGCAATTCCTTTAATTTCAGGATGCCGTTTCTGAAGTCAGTTTGTTTACGCCAGCATTTTAAGGAAGTACATGTTTTTTTAAGGAAATGACATTATGCAGACAAACGTGTTACTTGCACAGTCCCAGCATTCAGAAGAGAGATTCACAAATAATAGATTACTTAATCTGAAGAAAAGCTAATCACCTAGTGCCAGATTTCCTCCTCATATTCAGTTAACAATAATGACATGATGCTAAATTAAACAGAAACATTCTATGTGCCTTTTGGCATTGCGAGATTTATGATCTGAATCACTCACCTTTTATTTCTTCAAGTAACTGGTTAGGGTTTTCTGCTGGACTCTGCCGCTGTTCTTCCTGAAATTGCCACACGGAATCTGTCAAGCAGCTTGGTGCTCCCACAGCTTGGCCACTTCAGGAACTCTGTTCTTTTTTAATTTGAGTGTGGCAGATAGAAATCCAATTAGTAAACCTCATCTAATGATTGTCAAACAAAGTTAGAAGCACATAAAATAAGTTTGGGAACAAACGAGGGAACTAACAGAATATCTTCTCTGTGTAAAGCTGGTCCCCTTCTACTTCGCCTTCTTGACTGGGTTCGACTCCATGTCTGTGATGTGGACAACATGGTCCGGGAAGTTCTGAGCAGTGAAAATCCATCAAAACACGAGCTCTTCTGGAATGTGGTGAGTATCGTCACCTGTAAGATTCTTAAACAAAAAGAATTCACGCCTGTGTGCTCTGCCTTCCTCTTGCCCACTTGACACTGGACTACATCTCAGGAACTGATACCGAGGACACGGCTTCTGTCTGCCTGCATAGCTTTTAAGATAGAGCCATTCTGACGATCATCCTACCTCTCATTCGCGTCCTGATCCTTTCATTCTCCACAGAAGTCAAGAACTATGCAGTTTAAGCATTGTAACTCCACTTGCCGAAATCACAAGTCTAAGTTCCCCTCTGATACTTCTCCTTGCAGCCTTGCGCAGTGTGGTGCTCACAGATGGGTGGTTTTTGCAGGTGGATGTCTTTGTGCTGCAAGGCCGAATGGATGAAGCACGGCACCTGCTCTCCAAGGAAGCCAGTGCCAATCCCACATCCATGAACATGTACAAAATCTTGGATGACCTGATGAAGAAGATGCCTGTGCCCAGCGTATGTACAAAGTGGATTTCTTTCTTGCAGTTCCACTGGGAAAAGAGCACCGCCTCTGATGTGGTTCCTGCAACATCGCAATTTGTTCACAATCAAAGCATCTCAGTCGTAACCCTTTACAGTAATAATATTTGTGTTCTTGAATTGTCCAAAAGTCACAGCCATTCAGATAAAAGCCTGTTAGGTGACAAACCAATGCAGTTAGAAAGATAATGTTTGCAGCAGGATATGTTATCCAGTTGTCTGAAACAGTTGCTGCTGAGAACTATTCTCTTGCACAGAAAATTTTCTGAAGACTTTACCAGCAAAGTTTTTGTCTGTTTTAGTGATCTCCTTGTGGAGGAAAAAATGTGGAGGAAAAAAAGAGTGGTAATCTCTCATAGGCTCTCCTTTGCCTGATTTAGGTGGGTAAAGTAAGACACTGTAGGACAAGGAAAAACTTGATGGCAGGCCCGTGATTGGCTTTTTAGCATGAATGACTGTGAGTCCAGCCCAAGTGCTTGTTGTGATTCGACTTGGTGTTTCCTTTATTTTACGTGTCATCGTCTTCTCTGTCCAGCTCAGCAACACTCAGACGCTGACCGAGATGGAGCTGAAATGGCAGCACTGGCATGAGGAATGTCAGCGGTACCTACAGGATGGAACTTTTGCTTCCAATTCCCACATGGAATCGATCTGCAAGGTGTGTTTTTGCTGGGAAGGAAAGAATCTGTGGACAAGTATTGGATCCATCCTTGTATATTTCAGAAGCCCTGTGTGGCCATAAGTAATATTCTTGATGATCTGTTCTTTAAATCAGGAGATTTCAGCCAGTGTTCTGTACCATGTTCCTTGTTTTGCAACAGTCTCTGCAAGCCTGGGCAGATCGTTTTCTCTTCATGGCCAAGGCCATAAGGCTGACTAGGAAACTGGCTCTGAGAAGGATCTTTGTTATTTAATTTTGACTAAATTCTCAACTTTGCAAAATGGGAGTAAAGCCCATGAAGATGCAGCAGTGTACATTGCTGAATTTGCAGAATTACTCCTATGTTTTTCTCCTGTTAGATCCTGCTGGGAGATGAGGATGCCATACTGGAGAAAAAGGAACTCTTGACTACTTGGTACCACTTTCTGGTTACTCGACTCCTGTATTCCCATCCAACCGTGAAGCCAATGGAACTGCGGTTTTATGCACAGGTGTGCAATAGAATTATTTTTATATTTTCCACTGTTTCACACAAACAAGGGTTACCGTACTTAAAGAAAAAACTTTGTGAGGGTTGATATCTTACAGCAACTGTGTAAGATGCTTCCTAGAATCTGTAAGTGGACTGGGAGACTGATATAGTGGACAAATAATCATTGAACACCAACTCCCTTCAGTGTCTAGTGTTACTAGTCTTGTTCCTGCAAATTGTTTTCCCAGATTCCTTATGCTAAAATAAGGAACAATTCTTTTTTTGTTAATGTGTTCAGTCTCTATGACATATTATTTCCCATAAAATAACCGAGACGATGCTGCTAAATACAAACTGTCTCTCTTTTACCATCTCACAACTTCTGCTTTTATCATGTCTTGTAATCTTATTCCACAGTCTAGTATGGACCTGTTCCTGGGTGGAGAAAGCAGCCCTGAGCCTCTAGACACGATTTTAATGGCAGCCTTTGAATTTGAGATGCATCAAGTGATCAAGGAATGCAGGTTGAGTTTTAAGGTTTTTACTTCTGTGTGCACTCACTGCAATAGTATTTGGGGTAGAGGATGTGGGTACAGGCCACCCAATCACCCTTTCAAAGAATTCAGCGAGAACACGTGAAACAGGCAGCAATTCAAGGTGTTCCATTAGGTCCAGGGCATTGCAACCAGACGTTTTACTGTAATAGAGCTTCTGTATCGATAAGAAATGCCTGTGGAAAACCTGACGCATTCCTTGGCAGCAGTAGGCTTAGATTTTTCTTTCTTTTGCTTGCTTCAAATACAGCATTGCCCTGAGCAACTGGTGGTTTGTGGCTCATCTGACTGACCTCCTGGATCACTGTAAACTCCTGCAGTCTCACAATCTCTAGTGAGTATTTGTACTGATTATTCAGACACCCAGCAGCAAGGATGACGGAAACAGCATGTGGATTTTGGGCATATACAGAAGGAGAATACAGTTGCTGCATGTGCCTCTGAAGTTATGGGCAACCCAGATGCTCTAACAAGCAGCAGCAGTTGCTCATCTCATGCACTTGACATGCTATTCAACTGTGCCTCAGTACAGTGTTAGGATTTTTTTAAAATATAATTTTATCTGAAATATAATCAAGGGCCCAAATGTTTGTGATTATTGGAAATCGTGAGAAACTCATCTAAAAAGAGTTTCCATACCTATGCATTGAATAAATTTAAGTTCGAGCAATTGGTTTTTGCTATCTGAATTTCCTTCAAGTTTCAGTTTCTTAAAGCACTTCCTCTAAGTTATATTTGCTAAGTGCTGTAAATATTTGGCAGGTCTCCCCAAGGAGAAAGCTGACCTGCAAAGCTTATTACAACAGCCCATGAGAAAACACGCTACATAAATTAAAAGTACTTGTGAAATAAAGTCAGCAGTTTTTTTCCAGTGAGGTACAACTAATAATGCGTATTTCTTTTTTCTTTTCCCCCTCAGTTTTGGTTCAAACATGCGTGAATTCCTCCTGCTAGAGTATGCCTCAGGACTCTTCTCCCATTACAGGTAATAGCTTTTTTTTAACTCAGAGGATAGACTAACATCAAGGCAGCCCAAGCAAATTCATGTTAATGAAGTAAAAAGGCAAAACTTACAGAAGCCACCGTTAGGATTTCAGCATCCCTGAGGGATTGTACAGCCCTGGCCTGTTTCCTGCATTACAGACACGAGCTGTCTGTTAGAACCCCCCAAGCTTGGTGGCCGGGGCAGAATTGCTCCTGCCACTGGGGCTTTTTTTGGTACAGAGCAACTTGTACCAAAGCACCTGCGAGGTGCAGATATTCCCAAGTTGTATAACAGGCAGCTGGTATTTGGTAGAAAGTAAAAGCCTTTTTAGGTCTGAATACCAAGTTAATCAGAGCCGTTATTAATGCAGACTCAGATTCTCCTTGTGGCTTTACTGTTGTGCCTATTTAAGATTTATATCATTGGAATGCCTGATGATTTTTTTGCCTTTCTCAGCCTGTGGCAGCTGGGGGTAGATTACTTTGACCACTGTCCGGAATACGGCAGAGTGTACTTGGAGCTTCACATTGAGCGGATACCCCTCAACACTGAACAGAAGGCCCTCAAAGTGCTGAGGATCTGTGAGCAGAGACAGATGCAAGAACAAGGTGATCGATTCTTAAATCTCACTGTTTCGTAGTGATACAAGTGGAACTGCTGAAACTAATTCTCTCCGTGTTTTCTCCTAAGTTCGTAGCATCTGTAAAATCATGGCCATGAAAGCTCTGCGGAATAATCGCTTGGGCTCTGCCCTGTCGTGGAGCATCAGAGCTAAAGATGCGGCTTTTGCTACACTGATATCTGACCGGTGAGTCTGAGCTGAAGCCCTGGGACGGCGGCTGCTGTGTGGGGTGGAAGGGATGGGGGAGGCAGCAGCTCCGCAGTGGCCCAGAGAAGGGGGATTATCTTTCCCTCAGACCAAGTACCTGCTGGACTAGAAAACGGCATCCATGGGTACTCTCATCTGCAGTACCCTGTTTCTTTTCTACACTGTTTCACTTCACGAAATCTAGAAATGAAACAGATTGGCTTTATCTCACAGTCCAATCTTCTTAGACCTTGCTTTGATAAACCTTTATTTTGGCAATATCTCTGTCTTATGCACTGCCCTTTCACTTGCTCCAACGTGGCTGTCAGATGGAACCAGGGAACTGGTTTGGGTGAAGGATAATCCGTTCTGTGCTTTATTCAGATTATTTTTAACCAGTCTGGTTCACCATACAGTCTCCGAACAAGTCAGTGGGAGCCACTTAAGCCACCATTTCTGCAAAAGAACCTCAAGCCACAATTATACATAAAAAAGAGTAAAGTTTTATTGTGTCCCTGGTTTTGCATAAACTTGTCACAATATCTGACCTTGCAGGGGTGGAAAGGTTGTTACAAAATTGAAGAAGATGCTAACGCTTAGCTTAGGCCTAGACAAAAGCTATGGCAGATCTCTTTATGCTTTTCAATCTCTAGCAATCCAGCTCATGTATTTTTCTGCTAATTGGAAATAGGCAGCTACCAATTGCTTTGCATAGTTAGAGTATAATTTTGAAATTACACTCTGGGTAGGTGGCCAGGCAATTCTCTGTCTTCAGCAGTGAAAAAAAGGAGTAGGAAGACATCGCCGGTGGTTTGTGGTGGTTTGGGGTTTTTTTATTTGTTCTTTGGGGGAGTGGGAATCATATTTCTTTCAACAGAAGGTGAAAGAAAGCCATCACAGGAAGCAGCTCTGAAAAAAGCAGCATAATGAAGGCTGTGACAAAACAGATGAAAAGCTTTTAGAATTGTTTTTGTTCCTGCTGCTTATCAACCTTTTTACACAGCAGAAAAATAGAACATCTGTTATGATCTATGAGTGTTATTTATGCATCCACCAGCCTCAGCTTTCTGTGCTCTTCCTTCACTTACTCCTTTTAAAGAATAGATCTCAACTACCACAAAACCTAGAAAAATGAAACACACATTACACCAGTTCATTGGCCACTCCCAGGAAATGTCTTCTGAAACCCTTATGCCAGGTTGATTAAGATGGAACTCTGTAGTATAGTAAAGTTTTCTGGGAAGGGATTAGAAGATACAAAATAATGTGGACAGTGTTCTCCCTTCTAAGCTGTTACTGTGTTTTATTTTCCCCTAGATTCCTGAAAGACTATTGTGAAAGGGGATCCTTCTCTGACTTGGACCTCATTGATAATTTGGGACCATCCATGCTGCTCAGTGACCGGCTGACATTTCTTGGTAAGAAGTGTCTCCAGTTTTCATTCTGGTCTGTTATTTAGAACACAGTTAACCCCGTGGAATTGTCTGGATTTGTTTCTTCCTCTGTCTGGCTATGTCCTGTTTTAGTGATGAGGGGAAGGCAAATGACGGGAGGTGATTTGGGATGCAGCCTGCTTGCATTTCCACCTGCACTCACAGTAGGGATCTGTTCTGTGCTGCTTTGAGCAGGATGGCCTCCAATTCTGGCACTCGCAGGCTTCCCCTTGCTTAGTCTTTTTCCAGACTGTGTCATTACCTGGAGAGACTTTGAAATATTAGCAAACACACTCTGGAAGACCTTCGGGGGCTTCTTCAAATGAGTAAACCACTGGTTTAAATTATTTTGACAACGTGATAATTTTACTAACTTCATAGAGTTCTCCAAAATGCCAGCATCTTTGTTTGGTTCCATGTGCAAATTCCAAGCTCACTCAAACAAAAGGTCTCTCCGACCCTGTCACTAGAGCGATGGTGCCAAGCAGCAGCGGAGGCCTCCAGTTCGTTCCCTTTCCACACCACAGCTTCCTTCTGGCTGGCACGAGCGTGCGCTGTGGTCACCTGCCCACAGCTGCTCTGTGCCCTTTGATTAATGGACCAAAAGGAAATGGAGCTAAAATGCGCCTGTGGCAGTTACCGAGCCCAATTACTGGGGCCCAAATCTAAGAGGAATTTGGAATAGCTGTTGCAATTGGACTGACTCCCTTCTGGCTGACAGCAGCATTACAGGGAGGGTTTATCCTGAGTTTGATCTGTTCCCATTTGGGCCAAGCTTGCAAAACTGGAACTGTTATTTCCTTCATTTAAACCTTATCCTAAATTAAGCTGAGAAGCTGACTGTGACTTACCCAGCTGGTAATCCCTCAGATCTCTGTATGCCCAGTGTCACCCAGTCACCCTTGCATCAGCCTCAAAGATCTGTAGTTTAATTGTGTAATTGTGTTTATCAACTGTGTTTATAGAGAAATTAACCTCCCTTTCTGCTTTTTATAAAAGTCCTGAAAGGCCTGAAAATGCTTCTGCTTTTTTTTTTCCTTTTGAGGTTTTAAAAACATCAGGTGTACTTTTGCTGGACAATTTTCACGTCTCTGTCTTCAGCTCAAGCATTAGTCAAAGGTGAATCTGAATGGGACTCATTACTTCCAGTATTTCGACAGTTTAGTGGATACAAACAAAGCCACAGAAAAAAAAAAATCACTTTCATCCTCAGCCAGTTCTCATGTGCTGGATATTGACCAAACTAATTCTTAGCAAAAGCAGAACTTTCCACATTAACAAATATCTCAGTTTCCATTTAAGCAATCAGGAGACAATGAAGCCTTTCAGGCCTCCTGATACTCTGCCATATTGAAAAGAACATTCACCCCCCACCTCTCCCCTCCCGTTCCCATTTTTTGCAGACAGCACCAGTCTCTCTAAGCCGCTCATGCTGTTGCTCACCCTGCAAACACTCAGCACACTAGACAGTATCCACTAGCAAACAGGCTGGTTCAAACAGAAACCTTACAAAAAAACAGTAATAGGGTTTTGGCTGCATTTTCAGCCAGCCTCTACTTTAACCTTTCTTCACGCCCCAGATTCCCGTTCCCCCAGACTCAGCTCCTTTGGAGCCTCCTTTCACTTGGGCTGAGTTCAAGCACAGGCTTCACGGGAGCAAAGGGACCTCCCGCCATCCCGTCCCCAGGTCTGACAGACACTGACGCCTTTTACCCTTCACCAACACCCGTGTGCAGGGAAGTACCGAGAGTTCCACCGGCTGTACGGGGAGAAGCGGTTCTCGGAAGCTGCCCGCTTGCTTCTGATGCTGATGACGGCTCACATCGCTCCCTGCTCCTTCTGGATGACGCTGCTGACAGATGCCCTTCCCCTGCTGGAGCAGAAAGAGGTGAGCAGCCGGTGACATGTGACAAAGCCCCCCACACCCTTCCCTTTCCTCCTGACAAGGTATCTCGAAGTGGTGACCCCCACTTTGCACCTCCAGGCTAAGACTTGCACTTCCAGTGCAGAAGAACCATTCGCAGCAGTTCCGGAACGGCACAGCCACCCAAATGTCCTGTCCATGGGCGCGCACAGTACCCAGGAGAGGACAATCAACTCTAAACTTGATTTCCTGCTTTTAGAAAACAGCGTTGGAATACATGTGTGCTGATAATTTAAATGCACACTGAATCCAGTTCCTTCTGGTACTTGAAGATTTTTCTAGTGTGCGTCCTTCTAAACTCAGTTTTTTGCTTTTAAGATCCATCAAGAACGTGACAGTTTAGTATTAATAATGACAGACCCATGTGCTCTGAGCTCCCAGCTGACCCCGCTTTGCACAGGAGGTGGCACTAGAGACCTCCCAAAGTCACTGCCAGCCTGAATTATCCTCTGATCCTGGGATTTAAAGGGTCAGAGTGGATCAGTGGGAGTGTGAAAGCATTCTCTGCCTCTCAACTGAGTTATCTTCTCAGACTCTGTGATGTCCTTAAACTTGATCATTTTCAGTAAACACTTTCATTTCCACAGGTGATATTTTCAGCAGAGCAGACTTACGAGTTGATGAGATGCCTGGAAGACCTGACTGCAGGGAAGTCAGATAAGCAGAAATTCCAGGTAGCTCCTGTTTAGGACAGCAGGATAATGAACTGATGGGGCTGTGGGGAGGGGTGGGGAAAGCAAGCTCTAAATTTATATTCCGGGCAGTGGGGGAAGAAAAGAGGGAGAGCCCGAGTTACCAAGGCTTTTTGGAGGCCAAATGGGGCATCATCCAGAGATATTTCAGTGTACGCGAACCCAGTACAAGAGAACTTCTCCTCCTCACTGTTCTGCTGACTGGGACTGGACTGTGATGCTTTTCCAAGATAAATAACTGCAAGTTACATAGGCAATGAAAAGCTGAGGTGCTGCCATCTAACAGCTCCAGCTTTGAAACGTTCCAGGCGCAGAACAGGGAGCCATTTGGTCCACATGCAAACCTCTGCAGCTGCCAAAAAAAAAAAGGCTTGGCAGTGCTGTCTTGCGTTGAGCTAAAAAGTAGGAAATGTAGCTTTTGCTCTTCTCAGGAGGTCCCTGTACAGGTAATTACACAGGTGCTCTCCCTCCTAACGACCTGCATCCTCACTTCCCAAACCCAGAGAGAGAACCTGCTGCCAGGTCGTTACTGTGTGCAGCAGCCTGACCCAAACTCTGCTTGCTTCTAGGAAGATGATGTCGAGACTATGAAAGTGGAGATGCTGAGACTGGCTCTTGCACGAAATCTTGCACGAGTCATCATCAAAGAAGGCACGTTGGAAGGATCTTGAAGAAGGCAGGATGTGATTTTACTCTTCTTCTGTGGCTCATTGTACATAAACCTGACTGCTTTTTTACAAATAAATGTCTTCTTTTGCATATTGCTTGGGGAATTCTTCTTGTCTTCCATAACTTTAAAAAAAATTTAAATATAACTTTTAAGAAGGAGCTGCATAAAAGTGTTAAGGGTGGTTGTTCCAATGTGGTCTGGCAGCCCCCTCTCCTGCTAATGTAAACCTCATTACCAACAGCAGCAGTACCGTGGCTTTTTCAGTTGCTTTGCTCTAATACCCAGAACTGAAATTAAGCCCAGCTTTAAACCACTGTGGTTTTAGAAAAGAGCAACTTCTCCATTTTCGCTTAGTTTGGATGGTGTTGAGACGATGGGTTGAGTTTGCGGGTTTCCACGAGCAGCCGCCAGGAAGGGCCATCCACAGCGCGAAGTAGGGAAAACCGTTTATTGAACATGCAGCAGAACAAATGCATTTGAGATGTATATACAGTTACGGCTGTTCGGTATGAAGCAGGAACCTCACCCTACAGATGAGGAACATTCATAGTTTAATGTCCAAAGCTTTTAACAACGCATTTCCACGCAGCGAGACTACAGCACCTCTCCATTTGGCTGTACAGTGCGGGCAGCGCGCTGCCGTTAACACTGAGAACAAAGCCATTCTGCAGAAAGCACGTGTGCTCTTCTGCCTTCCTCAAAGTCACAGTGAGATTCACGCGTAGGCATCTAAAGCAGCAAAACCCCCTTCCTCAGGACACGCTGCTGTGACCCAAGCACTGTCCCCGCGCCTACTGCATCTAAAGTGCTGGCAAGAACATATCTGAGGCAGGAAGAATTCTCTGTGTCCCCTATCCTAGTCCATCGATTTAAAACCACTTTCTTAAAGGATCCAAACAACTTACCCATCCCTCTCACCTGCCTTCTACATCGGGCAGCTGACCAGGCTCATGAGCTTCAGGTCAAGTGTTTGCAGCAAGTTCCTTGGCCAAGCTTTGATGGCACCTTCAGGCCTTCTACAACCGCCTGCTGCCTCCTCTGATCGGGACCTCAGGCCTTGGAATCCGCTGAATTTTTCACCTCTAGTGATTTTTTACTTTGCAACACAGTAAATTCAGCTACAAATAACTCCAAGCTGCATTTGCAGTAGTGGGGTTTACAGCCACCATTAATTCCAGCAGCACGTTCTCCTCCGGGGTTTTCCTACGACAGGCAGGGTCTCCTCCTCTGTATGGATTTTCTCAGTGCTCTAGCCAGCTGCTCCCACTCACAGTGTGGTAAGAGCTGTTGCTTGACAGCACTGTTAGAAAAGCTGAGCTTAGTGCCCAAAGTCCCGCTCTCTCTGGGCTTTTGTCAAAGGATGTTAAAAAACCCCACATTAATTTAAAACAGCCTGTCTCAAAGCTTGCTGAGGCACTGCTTGAGATGGGAAACGGGCAGGGAGAAGGAAGGGGCTGCTGGAATCAAGTTTTGGTGATTTAAACTTAAGTTTCTGTGCGGCGGCAGCTGGAGGGGTCAGCGCTTCTGCCCCCGGTTAGTGCAGAACTGCCCTCCCACTTGTGGAGACAGTCACGCTGAGCCACTGAACAGAGGGCACGAATAAACAGCACTAAACCCAGCACATGCATTGTCACAGCCCAGCGCAGCCTTCTTCCCTCTCCCTGTCCGCTTGTTTCTAGTTAGACATCCTATAGCTCTATTATTTACATCTTGGATGTCATCATCTCAATAAAACATGGTATTCAACTACAACAATACTGCCTGCATGAGGGGACATGAGAGTCATCACTCCTTATCCCTGGATTCGGTCACTGGACCCGATTAGTGATTGTAAAGACGTTTCTGCGCTCTGGCTGCTGTCCTCCACCAACACTGACCGCTCCTTTCCAGCCCTGCTCACCTCCTCACCACATTTCCTCTTTTCCCCACACTATCGAATGCAATGAAGGCAGAAAAATAACCAGTGTAACCATTTGCACACAAAACTCAGCCCCAGCTGCCCCAAACGGATACAACAGGGAGGCAGCGAGCAGTATAAAATAAATATACCAACTAAAGATACAGCAGTGTCACACAGCACAGAGTGAGGAGCTGCTTACGTTGGCCATTGGGAGGGGAAGGGATGGAGCTAAGTGCCATCTCAGTGTAAAAAAAAAACAAGCGTTCCCTCTTATTGCTCAACATGCTTGACGGGTCCGTCTGGCGCTGGGGAGGGACGTTGCGGGGAGGGCTCTGCGCTGAGGAAGCTCACGGCAGCATCATCGCCCCTCCAGCCTGTCGGCATCTCTGGGCAGCAGCACAGGAATGAGCCAACTAAACCCCCTCCTGCTGACAGGTCTCCCCTCAAAATACAACAACTTCAAGTTTAATAGAGTGGAAGATAGAACCAGATTCACCCGGAGGTCAAGATAAAAGCAGCCAGCGCTGCCTGTGACCGGCTGCCACTCAGTTCACGCTTGGCATAAATGTCCCGGGACCCCTTCGACGTGGGGAAAACATTCTGGACTAAAGCTACAAGCGGAGTGGTCAGAACATGTAAACAAAGCTGAACATCACCAGTGGATAGCACGTGTGTCCCTCCCCACGTCACATTCATTCCAGTCCCGTGAGATCCTTCCCTGGTCCTGTCACAGTCTCTGGCAGTGTCCCAAGGTCATAGATGCCCCCACTGCTCTACCGGGGGGAACTGATCCACTTCACCAACCTCTGTGCTGGGCTGGTCTCCCAGTGTGAAGGTCAGTCTGTACCGCAGCCTCACCTTCTCCTGCAGCAAAGACAAAACCCAAGAGCAACGTGAGAGCAGCTCCTGAACACAACGCTTCACTGTGACAGCTCTGCAGAGAGCACAATACTTCTGTTGCACACAACCTTGGCCATCTTCCCCTTGCTAAGCTCAGCTATTTAGCAAACCTGAGTTATTTACCTTACAGTTTTTATACCACAAAAGGTTTATTGCTTAGCAGGGAACAGCAGGAGAAAAGCAGGAATAACCTGTGATAACAGCTTGTACCTATATGGCCAGCACCCACCGCTCAGCTGCTCTCCAGTGAGCCTGAAGAATGGTGCTGGAATAGTTCAACATGTTCAAAATTAAATCCTTCATCATGGGAAGGAAGATAGAGCAGTTCCTACTCCGCAAAATTCCTCGTAAAAGAGGCAGGAGCTGGGACCCATCCTTCAGTGAGGGATCGCCATGTACCTCACAAAGTTTTTCAAGAATCCAGCAAAGCCCTCTGACATTTATCCTTTTGGATCTCAAAACTTTCAGCTGATACTTTAGGGACCCTTCTGCTGTAATTCTCAAGAAGTAACATGTAGATTTGTCAAGTAATTAAAAACTACTTCAGCTTTGAGGTTTACGGAGCAGGCTACTTAAATGAGTAACTACAGCAAGGAAAAACAGCAACTCAGAAAATAAAGAGTTAACCATGTTGTTTCACTGGTCACAGGTACGTCCTCAAAGAATAACAGAACAGACACGATCTGACATTTGTCTGTTGGTTCAGGTCTGTCAGGCTACAGCCTCAACGCAGCAATAGTATTTCTACAGCAGCAGCTACTTTGACATCAATCTAGTGATCACCAAAGCCAGGCTCTTCCAGCGCACAAGGAGTCAGACAAGCGCCTGACACAGCTCTGAGTGTCACCCTTTAAGCTGAGCTTTAGCTGACCACTGCCCTTTTGCTGAAAGAAACACACAGGTCCTGCTCAAACCATTCCTTGCTGATAAAAGTCTGTTGGGGAAGAGACTATGCGCAGCCTCCCTCTGGCCCTGAACTGAAAATGGTGTGCAGTAACCAGCTCTGGAAGGCAAATAAGGAATAAAGAGCTGCATCTGCTCAAATGTTTGGTCCAGCCCCTCTGGAGAATTCAGCTTACATCAAATCTGCCTGACCAGGACAGGATAAATCCCGCTGCCCCTCTCACCTTGGTAGGATTTGCCAGAAGCATGACCTGGGTGATGGCAGCGGGCGGCTGGATGGGATTGAACGGGGACAGCTCTGTGCCAGAGGGTGGTTGTAACTTCACTTTCATGGACTAGGAATGAAAAAGAAAGCAGAACCTCAGGGATTATCTCCTGCCTTGAGGACAACGATAGATGCACACACAGGCTGGGGAGATAACAGTACATGTCCAGGCTGAAGAGAACCAACCCACATGTGAGGATGAGGAAACAAGAGCCAGCCCAGCTTGTGCACCATGATAGGAACAAGTACAAGCACTGCTCAGGTGAACCCCAACAGCACGTTCACACCCAAGTGCTCGTGTCAGAGGTTTTCATGTGAGCAACTTACGATGGTAGGCAGATCGTAGCTGAGATTGAGCCAGTTTTCAAAACACAAACCGGCCATCCAAAATTATCTAGGTGCAGTAAGACCAGAATGGAATATACTGTCAGATTTAGGATGTCTTTTAGAAATTCTGATTCCCAAAGACCTCAAGGGTGGCTCTGTCCACATGACAATCCTGTCATTGTGCTATCCGAGCCACCTTCATGAACAGACACAGCTGCACTGATCCTAGATAGTAAGAAAAACAGAACACTCCCCGAATGCACGGTTTCACGTCGCCATGGGTCCACGCCACATGTCCCTACCTTGGGCACAGCAGCCTGCAGCATGATGTTCTTCACGGGAAGCGGCGCCGTGTTCAGCATCGAGACCACCACGACCAGCACATCCGAGCGTCCCGGCGGGCACTCCCTGGCGAAGTGCAGGAGGATCCGGAAGCCATTCTTGTCATAGGCTGTCACCGGGAGGGCACTGCCTGCCGCAGAGAAGCGGAGAGGGACGCAGGTTTAGGCTGCAGAAGACGATCCACAGCAGCATCAGGAAATCTGACTGTTCGGCTGGGACAGCTCATCCTTTCTCTCTACTTCATAAGCTTTGTCAAGAAGCTTTGCTTTTAAAAAGTGTTCAGAGAAAGGTGGAAAAGCCTGAGATACTTACTGGGTTTAATGGATTCCAAGGGAACATGGACATTGGCCAAAGAAATTTCAGGTGCTTTCATGGGGCTGCCTTGCTGCTGGAATGATGCCGGCTGGAACAGAGGACTCCCCGAGCCAGCAGTGCAGCTGCTGGGGAAAGGAACGGGAGGGGCTCCGGGGGCAGCGGATGGCAGCCCTGCAGCTGCTATTAATGGGGCAGAGGTGACAGTGGTCGGCAAAGAAGCCCCAGGGAACACCAAGGGTGTCACCACACCTTGGGTGGCAGTCCTGGAAGAGAGAGACAGAAAAAACACGGGAAATTGAGCTGAAAGCGAAGCAGGTGTTTCACCACAAACCCAGAGGTAACAGCGGACCACGAGGACAAAGCAGCGGCCTGGAGCCAGGTGGGAGCCCCTGGCTCAGCGTGGTCTCACGTAAGACAAGCTACAAGGGACGTGCTGGTGGGAGGATTAGCCTCCCAAGCCTAAGTCAAGAAGAAATCAGAGTCCCGCCTTGGCAGAGGTGGGCAAGGCTAAGATGGGCAAAGGCCTCTGTACCTTGGCAGCCTGTTCAGCTTTACACCACACGTTTGCATCAGGCAACAGAGCAGCTGTTGTACTTTACCTCGTAGCGCCTGCCTCTCCTTACCTAGCAGTGCCCGCTTCTCCCTCCCAGAGGTGGGACCCTCATATTAGTTTGTAAACTGAAACTCTCTGAGGAGAAAAGTCACACATTTCCACCAGACCAGAAAGTTGAAAGCCTGCCTCTGAGCCCAATACCGCAGCAAGCTTGGCTTTCTATCTGCAGAGACAAAGTAAAGTCCAGGACTTTCAGTTACCCTTTGGCTTCTTCAAGGAGTTGTCCCAATGCATCCATCTTATGTGACATGTTGCTCCCCACAGATGAGCTGAAGTATCCAGGAGCAGCTGGAATAGTCTTAGGAGGCGCTGCGGGGGCAGCCGGCCCAGCAGAGAACACAAACGGTGCTGAGTTTGGTGCTGGGATGCTGGGAGCAGTCTGAGAGGCTGGGAAAGCAGAGGGCAGCATCGCTGACGTTCCACATGTGGTCTGTGATGCGTGATGGAGAAGAGGGTTTCCTACAGGGTTGCAAGCAACAGTCACCATCTTCGGATTAAAGAAATCCAGGTCCAGCTGGTCATTCTGAAAGAGAGGACAAGGAGATGCTGTCGCTCACTGCTACCCCCATTGCAGAGGTGGCACTGTTACAGAGGGATATAGATTTACCGCAAAAACAGGTGCTGGGAGGCAAGCAGCAAAGTCTGTGGCCTATGTCAGGGCTACATCTGATCTGTAATTTAAGCAAAGGAAGCGCTAACATCACGGGGGACAGACGGGAAACTGAGAGAGCCAGGTTCAGGGATATCTCCTCTGTTCAGATGTGGCTATCCCAGATCTTAGGGCTAAACCAGATTTCCCCTCAGGAACAGCAGCCCCTCTGCCTAAATACGTGATCGCACCTTTCTCCAAGGTGACACAGCTTGTACCAAGACCTCTCACAAGGACAGTCCCTCCCTCCCCTTCTCCTGAGACCATCCTTTGTACCTCAAACATGCTCCACTGGTTGTTTTCTGATGTGTCCTTCACTGCTGTAGGGGCTGGGTCATTCAGACCTGAAAAGAAAAATATCAAGTAGGTGAGTGGAGGAGACAATGAGTCAGTGTCATCCCTTGGCAGTTGTTTTGGTACCATCAAACTACTCGATTCAGCTCTGCCAGAGCCCAGGAACCTGATGAAAGACTGAAATGGGCTGCAAGCCTATGCTGGGGAAAAGAGACAGACAGCACCAGGAGGGGACAGACACCCCTACACACAGCTCGTCTAACCCTTCCAGGTTTACAGTGTCTTCTGCTGTTCATGTCTGGGCTCCACAGACAGGCCTTCTGCAGCTTCCTATACGCAACACGTCAAAGGCACTTTGCTCTTTAGCACAGCTGCAAAGTCTGGGGTGAAATCGGTACCAAACTGCAGCCTGCATGTCCAAGCACCCACTGAGATCAGACTGCACTTAAACTCAAGTGTTACTTCACTTGCAGCCTGCTCTGCGAAGATCACAGTTTTTAATACTGGCTCACCGACCAGGTCTTATATTCAGGATGACGCAAGGGAGCGTCCCCTGGACTTCTCTAGCAAACAAAGGTGTCTCACGCCCTTTTAGGCACACTACACGCGCAGCCAGCCCTCACGCTGAAGGCAGAAAGCCGTCTTTGTTAGGCGTGGATTGAGCAGCCCTTTCCTGGGCCCCTTGGTGTCCTACCTAAGCACAGAAGCTCCTCATCCAGCAAGGACAGGGAGTTGGCCGCGCTGCTTTGCTGAGCGGGTGCCAGTTCCCCGTGGCTGAAGGAACCGCTGCGCAGCTGCGTGAACGTCTGCGGAGGCGGCGGGAGGATGGGGATTTCGGCTGGGGCCACCGAGGGGGCTGGCGGCAGGGCGGCGGGCGGCACTGGAGGTGGCGGGGTGCTGGTGACGTCCAGTCCAGCGAGGTCGATGAGGGTGTTGAGATTATTTGTGGAGTTACTCCCTGCAGCGGACAGGAGAAGAGCACTACTAGGAGAGAAGGCAAAAGGCTCAGAGCAAACCCAATGCACAGAAGAAATTACCAGAGAGATGGTTTAGATAACACGGATCCTCATTTAATCATGGCTTATGGCTCTTTATAAGAGAGAAGGCTCACATGCTCTCCACCTAACCGAGTGCTGTCCACAGACTACTTAAATCAATCCAGATACTTTGGAAATTTCTATCTGAAAAGCAACATCTGCTCAACCCACTGCTCTTTCCACAGTGCTTCTTGTAGCATAATTCACAGCTTTTTCTAAACCTTTTGAGCTCAGATGAGGCTTTGGGAGATCCTACAGAATTACAATAAACAAAGGCTACCAGAGAGCTGAGGAAAATTCATATTGTCTAGATCTAGAATTCCCTTCATATTTAGGACAGTCTTGTCCCAATAAGATGTTGTCAGGCCGCATTATGCATTCCCCTGCTGCTCTCCATGCAGAAATGTGTGATTCCCAAATGGCAATTCTGTCACACACCACACGTGTCCAGAGCTTTCAGTGGTGAAGCTGAAGCGTCGAGTGTGCAACTGTCCTAAAATCACAAATGGAGCTGCTGGCAAAGCCAGCATCCCTGGCCTGGCTCCCACTCTCCTGCTATTGTCCTTTTTGATAAAATCATCCTCTTCACCATTAAGAAACAGGACAAATATGGAGAGGAAAATGTATGAGAACTTCAGCCACACAAACTGTTCAGATGCAGGTTTGCTACTGATGTTATCAAAGGTTTCAACAATATGGAACAAGCAATGGAAAATGCAAAGCTGCAGCACTGTTGCTCATGTCCAGAATTGTTTATGAACTGCTCAGGAGCTGTCCTATCCCCTTCTGATTCAAAAACTGTTGGCCACAAGAACCAATGAATAGCCTACTTCACCACAATTAAAAGGAAACCCCGTCCAAAAGACTTAGAATTGCAGGATTTAAAATTAACAGGAACTCACCTTCCACTACCGACATCCCAGGGAGATCCACTTCACCATTGATCACTTGCCCCTCTATTATTTTTTTATAGGAATTTATCACACGGGATAAATTGTCACTGGCCTGCAGAATATCCCCTACATGCAAGAGAGAGAAAAACGACCTCCAAGACTTTAGACACTTTGCTCCCACTAATGCTGAGAGTACTCAGTTATCAACTAAATAATCAGCAAGAAAAAAACCACACAATAATTTGGCTACGAGCTCCATTACTCTCTTTGCCACGCTTCTCTGAGCAATCCCAGCCTTCCCAGGTCCGAGCACATTACAGTAACAACGTAAAAATGAGCCCAAGGTTTTGTTCCCCACAGCAACTCCTTTCCCCTTCCAAAGCAGCAGCTGCCCCCATTATCACCTCCTGCCTCCCTAACCACCAGCTCTACTGTCATGTCCTTGCCTGAATTTAAATGATAAGCATAAAGAGGCAAAGATCTCTAGTCTTGTATTTGCTTGCTCAAAGTGCATCCAGTGCAAAGAGGCGTCTTTACAGCAGCCGCCCCCTTGCTGAGCCCTTGCACAGTCACAGCTCACAAAAGCCACTAAAAAAGCAGCAGCGTAGCTTCGTTTACCCAAACTGCTGTCGTTATCCTCTGTCTCACTGGCCAGCTTGAATAATGTCCGTCTTTTGGTTTCACACCTTTCATAGAGCTCCTAGGAAGGCAGATTAAGACAAAGGGTTTAATCAGCCAGGACCTTGAGGAAGAGCAGAATTGTGCTTCAACGATTACGCTTCAATTGTGCTGCAACCACTACTCACAGAGTCTGTGACCACACAGAAGAACAGTGGCAAGAAGAAAATGTTTCACATAAACGCACCAGTTTCTTGATCTTCCAGCCATCCATTTCAGGAGCTTGTTGTTAAACACAAGTAGGTATAACTTTTTTAATTAGGTAAGGTGTAATTCTTCAAGGCCCTGGGCCTATCCAACCATCCCTGCTGTCTATTTTGATTTTACTTATTGATGTTCTCCCAACCTTTTAACACCACTAGCTGAAACTCCTCCTTTGAAGGGGAGGGCACATTTTCTGCCCCATTCAGCCTTTAATTTATCCATCCACAGTGCTATGAGGGATCCGCAATCAGTGCATCCTAATAGGAGTAAGAATTACAAACTGCAGAGTCTTGATTCTGCCATGCTGCAGTTTGGAGAAGAGCTGTACCTCATCTGCAGCACGTGCAAAACCGAGCTACTACCCACTGTCCTTGTAAGGCACTGAGTCCTCAGGTGAAAGCTGTTAAAAACATGGTCATTTTCTTGCCACTGCTCTCCATTTGACTGCACTGTTTGTAATTCCCTGCAAAACTCAAGTCTGTACGAAGAAAGGACTGAGTGGGAAGAAGGAGCAGCTCAGACCCACCTTCATGAGCTCCCTATCGGCCTCTGACGAGTCCTCTTTGCTGTAATGAACCAACATCTCATTCAGCAGCTTCACATTGTTATTTACTTCCTCCAGTGTGTGCATGCGTTTGGTCACTTTTTGAATCCGAGCCTCATCCTTCAGGGTGTAAAACACAGACATGAAAAGTGAGTTTTTCTGTAAAGGTCCCCAGTATCACACCAGCAGGTGTTATCTGTAAAGCATGTCAAGTAATGTCTATTTAAGGTTAAGCTAGGGGGAAAAAAAAAAAAAGTCCTCATTGATGTGAAGCTTTGCTTATTTGTCTTTTCACCACCATTCCGAAATGTTAGAAACCCCCACATTTCCAAAGAGTCTCATTAAATAGATTTTAATGTATAATTATACCACTAAAAAGACAAGTGTTCAAAACAGTATGTTCCCAAAAGTTCCTTTCTGACCTTTTCAGAAGATTTTTTTTTTTTTGGTCACTTGATGGCCTTTTATGAAAAAGATGTGTTTGAAGCAAAACATTTACTAGGAACCACAAGCACTCTCTGGTAGAAAATGTCCACCCATCTCTGATTTGAGATTCCAGCTAAAGATGTAGGAGAGTCTGCCCTGGGGACAAGAGAAGCTTGAATGGAAACATTTCAGTAACCTATATATCCTCTCCAGTCTAGAAGCTATCCTTTTGTTTTGGTTTTTTTTGGCCAGAAACACTAGGAGTCATTTCCTGGACTCCATGGGCGGATGCGTCCCAGCTCTACAAACAGGAACTGTAGACATTTTCGTGATACAAACATCTCCCAGTTGTGAGCTGGAGTCAAAATTTCAACACATTCCTATTATACAGAGCCCTACCCAGTCATCAGATGCCCCCCTTTTATGCTGGTAACCACGGGGACTAGATGCAAGTTAGCAATGTCGTGTGTTTTAAAAAATAATAAAAGGCTGGATGTCACTGACGGTGAGTCTCATTCAGTCCCCACAACTTAACTACGGAATGTACTAATGTAATGCTCCCGGGGCCTCAAAAACCCAGGTGCTGCCATTCACAAGATCCCAAAGCTCCCCGTCATTTTGGAGTCAAACTGGTTAAACTGTATGAAGCAGACTGCCAATGGGAACCAATCCCACAGGAACTTCTTACCTCTTTTACCATGGATTTTATAAGCTTGTTGGCCTCTTGTAAATCATCTGGGTTTTTGCTTTTCAGCAGTTTGGCTAGAAGCTGTAAGACAAGAAGAGGATATTCAGGAAACAAATGAAGACCCTTTGGCAAAGGGAAGCAGCGAGAGGAATCTAAGTGAACAATTGAGGGGAAAAGAGATCCAGCCCATTATTATAAACCTTGCGCTGCTTTTGTAGTTACAGCGACTCCAGGAGGAGTCATTTATGGTTTATTATTTTATGTGAGTTGCTGCATTCTTGCTTCTACACAGGGCATATCTATGAAATCTCAGAGACTTCTGACACTAGATAATTATTCCTCCCATACATCGCTTTTGGCCTTATGTGTGAAACATTCTGTGCCTTCTAGTCCTAGAGCAGGATGATGCTTTAACCAGGAATATTCTCATAGTGGTAACACAGACAAAGCCTTAGCTGGAACTTCAGGTTAGGTAGGTGGACAAAGCAGTCGTGTTCAAACCAATGAGTTCTGTGAAAGTACACACCACATACCCCAGAATAAAAGCTGAATTAATAAACTTTCCTCCCCTGTTCTACATGTGCATTAAGTAATCATTTTTCATTAGTGATTATGATACAAGCCTTCACCATACCTTGGATTTCTCCTCATCATCAAACACAGGGTTTTTGGGACGAGGCGGTGGAGAAGGAATCAGGGTTCTGTCCGCAGGAATCACAGGATCAAACATAACGATCCCTGAAAGCAGAAAGGGAACCCACAGGGGTTTGCACACGCAGTCACACCAGGCAGCGCACCGAGCTATTCGCAGGCTGCGATCAAAGCGAACACACAGCCGATCTGTCCAGTGACACCTGCACACTGTTCTAATGAACAACAGGGGATGAAGATTACCGGCATGCTAGCTGGAAAACTAAAAAGTTTTATTTGGTAAAGGCCAAAACCCCAGCAACTGCGTTGCCATGTCCATACTGCTCCTCTAATAGCTCGGTATAATCAACAGCTGTCCGCTGTTTGTCTTTCACTCTTTCAGCTGTTGAACCACTAAGTGAAGCCTCAGACAACCCAGCTTTGTGCGAACTCCAGGGCACGACATTTGTTTGTGTAAATGAGCTGAGCAAGAACGCAGACAGCAGTGCAAAACGGGGTGATGAGCAGACTCTCAACCACAAGTGGGGAAAGAGCCGAGCTTCCCGCTTGTTCTGCTGTCAAATCCCTAGATTTGTGCTCTACTTCAAGAGCTTTCCTGGCACCCGTTCTTCTTGTGTTGAAGCTGCATGCTTCTCAGCTGAACTTCTTCCACTGTGCCTACACAAGCAATTCATGTTGGTTGAACTAAATGTACAATTGTAAAGAGATCCAGTTGAAAGAACACAAAAGGCTACATGGAGGTTCTTCTTATGCTTTAAATTAGACTTGTTCAAATCATTTAATAACTAGTTCCATAAAAACTCAAAAATGCCCTGCAAACAAACAAACAAAAGTAAGTATTTGCAAGGTGTTTAACTAATCTAGTTAAAAAGGCAAGCTAACACAGCCCAAGGCATTTAAATATAACGTGAAGCTTTTCAGGGAATTTCTGCCTTATTCTGCCTCCTCTCAGAGCTTGCTTTGACCCCATGTAATTAGAAGCTGTACATTTTGTGACTCTCCTCCTTAAAGCACAGGCTGGAGAGAACGTGCAAACGAGCGGCTGACTTCCTACCTTGTCGCTTCAGCATGTAGTAGGCATCCTTGATTTTGGATTCTTCCGGCAACGCCACTGTCCAGCTATACAGCAATTCAATGACTTTGGTCTTCACCTTCTCCGAGACTCGGTCTCCCAGGTACTGCGAGTGGAAATAAGATGTGAATTTTCCACATTCCTCACTTCTTTTTAAGAATAAAGCCCAAACCCAGAGAATGGGAGTTCAGTGATATACATTCAAAAGCCTGGATTACCAAATTGTAAGATGATCTGAGATACATCTTATTAAGATGAAAAAATGCTCCTCTAATGCATTTGAAGTAACAGCGAACAGAAGCTTTGTGATTATCTACAGCAAAAGAAATTACAGCTATTCTGTTGGTTTCAGCATTTCGTTACGCAAAAATTACAGCAATACAGATACCACCTTCTCCACTGTCTCAAGGGAAAGAATTTTGGACGAGTTTGCTGCATCGACCATGCCTTGGGGTGCCTCTGTCTATTTTCACCACGTTAAACTGATCCTGGGTGTCGAGGGACTTCACCAGGCACTCTTGACACAGCAAGTCAGCAGCAGAGTGAGGATTAGAACTCTTGGGTGTGCTGCCAAGTCTCTTGTTTTAACCTCTGCATCACATCTCTCCTCCACTGGTGCTGGAGTTTTTGTTTTTTTTTTAAAAAAAACCAGAGCCCAAGCTTTAGAAGCCCTTGAGTTTCTTGAAGGATCAAAACAGTACAGAGACTATATACTGATGTTAAGTAAGTACAACTTACTGAGAAAATAGTAAGCAGAGCATAAAAAAAAAACCCAAAACCTTTGCTAACAAACGGGTCTGAATACAGGCTAATAAATGCAATGAGCCAACAGAGCACTGCAAACATTTTGGATGTTGCCTGTAGCTTATGGAAGCCAAACAAAAAGTAAATACAGCAGTAAGACTCAGGGACTGACCTTTGGAGACACAACTTTTATTAACTCGTTTAAAAAGCGAAACTTCCCTACTTCATTATGAAATCTTCTCCCACAATTCTTCATGCAAGCTTCCAGCACCTGCATTCAAGTAACAGAAACAGGGGCTGAAATGAACACGAAAACCCTGCAGTGACAGCACAGCCACATTCTGTGTCCAGGGGAACTGCAGGACCCACGTCAGCGAGACACAGATTCCTGCTCTGCGATACAGGCACAAATCTCCCGTCTTTAGGGGTGACACCTCAAGACAGGCTGGTCTCCTCCCCTCAGCCACGTACACCTAGGTCAGTTATCTCACCATGAGTCTCATAACAATGGAAGATAACAAATGAAAGCAGAGGAAACTAAACCAAAGAGTTCTTTCTTGCTAACGAGCAATCTGGACGCTTGAGCTCCGTCACCGTGCTCCCTCTCATTGCCCACCTCTGGGCAGAGGGGAATCAGCATTCAGCCCCAGCTAACGCCACAGACACACACTGTGCCCCCCTTATTCTCCGTACGGATGACGCCAAGTGGTACATAACTGGGTTTAAGAGAAGGGGTAAGGACTACCTACTGTCAGGGCTTGGACTGCCTCCCATTCCTGTGGTGACTGGATTTTGTGAGCCAGGAGCCTCACAGCAATCTGTGGCCTGAAACGAAGCAGATCCCCATTACAAACAGAGTAGGCGAACACGTTGAAAGATTTTCAGGCTTTCACAAATTCTACTGTTTAAACGAGATGCCTTTTGTGTAATTGAAAGGAAATGCCATTTAGCACTTTTCATCTTTCCATCAGCTAACAAGAAATGTTCAGGGCATCTTTGTAAGCCTGGGTGTTTGCACACATGGAAGGGAGGGAGGGCTGGCAGTCTGAGCCAGCAATTCCACATTCCTGCTTGGGAGGGACCAAACAACTCCCAGTACAGTCCCCAGCCCAGGAAATCACTTCATTTCTCTTGCATTAGTTTCCTTTTTCCAGAAGAAAATACTTCTTCCTTAGCTCACAGGAATGCTGTGACCCAGGAGGTTTCCTCCGTTAAGCCTTGTGAAGATTTTAAAGACACCAAGACCCATCACGCACAAAGAGTTATGACCCCATTTTACAGACTGAGTTGGGCTAGATGAGAACCCTGCAGCTGCAAAAGCTGACGTTAGAGGCACAGCCAGAATTCCCTCTTTCCTAGTGCTCAGTCTGTGTATGAGCCATGCTACTCCTCCCAAAAGAGAAACCACACTTTGCAGCATCTTCTTTCTTTTGTGGACAGATCTTCCTTGAGGTATCAGTATACATAAAAGAAAACATGAAAATTTGATGATCAAATTATATACTTTAAACTGTGAATATTAATTTATTAAGTTTAGAGCAGTTTGGAACACCCACCCTTCAAGCTCTTTGTTGATCTGGTCGCAGAATCCGATGATGTATTCCCAGTCCTCTTGCCTGTTAGATGGGTTAGTGGCTTTATCTTTGATAAGAGAAAGAGAACATATTACCAATCAAGCAAAAAAAACCAAAACCAAAAAAGCCAAACAGTTTAAAAGGTCCTGCATTTCCTAGAGAAAAGCATTTGACATCTGTTGCCAACTATAAAAAAAAGGAGAAAAAAGTTCACACATGGTATGTCAGCTCAGGGAAAAGGGTGTGTCCAAGTTGAGACATCCAAATATCCAGCAAGAATCACTGCTCTCCAAAAAAATAGGTGCCAAATCTCAAGTACTTAGAAACACACTATTTCCATACTCCAAATGAGAGTACAAGATAAAATATTTGAGCTCACACAGCTCCCTTCTGCCTGAAATGCTCTCTCTTTCTATTTGACTATAACATTCAATTCCTTAAAGGCTAAACCCTCACACTTTCTACATAGGAAATTATTTTGTATTCCCTGGGAGTTTTGTAGAGTAAGAGCTGGAACATCAGCTGTTTAATATAAGTCATTTAGCACTAACACTTGCTATTAGAGTGCCAGCTGACTTGTTAGATGCCTTAGCATCTCTCCTAGGAAGGATGAGCTGAAATTTATTATTATACATTGAGATGTTCTTGCAAGTAATAAACACCACAGCATGTACCTGATCAGGAATTCAAATCCTAGATGCTCAAACTGAGAGACTGATGCTCTCCTGACTGGGCTATTTCAGGCTCCTGAAGGACGCTCCCTCGGGTACTGGGGCCTTGCTTATTGTACTGATTGCAGAATAGTGAGGCCATCAGCATCTTTTTTTGTTATGAATGCATCTTCTCCACGTATTCTTCTTCACTCTGATGGAGCACTGAGCTTACAACAGAGAAGATTCCTGCTTTAACCTAATTTTCTAACCAAGATGACCAGACAGGATGATTTTTCTTTCTTGTAACGAAAGAAAGAATGCGCTGTAGGTATATATCTAAGGGCTAGCATTTAAGAAGCCCTCCTTAAAATTTTAATACCACAGAGATACAGAAAATATTGCTTAGCCAGATAGTATAGAGCAGGGGATGAAGGACAGGAAAAACACTAGCACACATCCCTGCACTGTCATCATAGAGGGAAGCTTAACGAAGTAAACACACGCTACACTACGAAGTGACATTTTTTATCATCATTAAAACATATCCTGTTACCTTTTCACAGGCAGATATAACCAGCTGCCAAACACCTACTCTGAAACCTCACTTCCACAGGGCACCTCCATCCTCCTACTGTGGCAGCCCTGCAAGGTTTGCTTGTATTTTCCTCCCCACAGAAGGATAATTGTAAAGCAATTTTGTAAATGGATTGCATCTGCAGAGGCGACTCTGTGCCCGCTGCTGACTTTCATGGGACCCGAGATAAGCAAAAGGCGGCAGCCGGGGAGGGACTCACCGTAGGTTCACATCTTGTTGCACAAGCTGAGCTACCAAAGCTATTGCTTGAACTCAGGAGATTCAAGGCAGGCTAAGTTTAAAATGCAGATGCTGCAGAGCCAAGCAACTATTCAAAACACACGTGGCGCTTAAACCTTATTACCATGCTCACAACTGCTGAACACCCTGGAAGCATCACGGAGCTGTGGACTTAAAACAACCTAAAGCCTTTTCACGCATGGCAAATGGCATCGTGCACGGTTCGGTGCTCCAAAGCACCTCTGCTGCTCTGCAGGCCTAGATGAAAGAAATAGAGTTCCTGGCTGGAGTTAATGGAATTTATTTTATAAATAAAGGAAGAGCACAAACAAGTAAGGACAATCAAACTAAATGAACTCTTTGCTGGTTGCACATCCTAAAATTAAGAGAGAGATCTGGTACTAACAGGAAAACGTAACCAACATTTCCATGTTCCAAATGTTAATTTGAAGCTGTTCCGAACATCTCCAGAGATTTCTTAGAATGACACTGGATTGTTCCACACTCTCGGATTAGAGCTCAGATTCATCTAAGTTTTTTTCACCTACAGTTCTCACATTAAGACAGTAAAGCCTCAGGAGGGGAGAGAGATTACTGAAGGGAAGCTATGTTCCACATGAAGAAACTCCTTATTTCTAACATTCATAAAATATCCACGTGAAAGCCCAGTTCATAAAAGTTAATAAGCCTGACCAGAAGCCCTGCCCTGGCTCTGGAGATTGATGCGTTTGTGTGACACAACGCAATGGTGTACAAGGAGACCTAGCAATCTCGGTTACAGCCACAGAACACAGCATCCCAGGTGAGCTAAATTACCTCACTTAATCTTTTCAAGACAACCCTTCATGAAGCTGCATCACGCCTATGAAGGTATAACCTAAAGTCCTCTATTGTTATGCAGGACGCTTAAAATGTGGGCAGGGAGCTCCTTGCAGTGCCTTACAAATATGCTTCAATCCTTACATGAAAGGATTTATTACAGCTTGGTGCTCTGGAATATCAAATCCTTGGCTCCTCTGTTGAAACTGCCAACAAAGGCCCATTTGGTACCGGTTATAAAGTTTGTTTTCAGAGACACTTGTCCACCAGGTCCCACCCTGAAAATCCCATTTCACGTTGGCAATCAAGGGGATCTGAATCAAAACCCTGAGAACGAAAGTCTTGGCACTACCCCAGTCATGTCGCCGTCTCTGCCTCAGCTTTCTGGAACCTCTGCACTTCGGACGCGTAAAGTTGCTTCATACTTGACCTGAGTGCCAGGGCCATTCAGCCTGTAGTTGTTCTGCTAAACCCTGAAACGCTAATGAGTCAATATGCAGATGCATCATTAGATATGAAACAAAGGTGCTTATTTTCTCTGTGGAGAAATGACGTTGGAATGCAGAGATCCACACACCATTCATTGACTGGTAATGAATGCTCATGTTTTCCTGGGTTTACTTCTCTATTGGAATGAGACAAAAGCCACCAAAACCCAACAAAGGGTTTCCCTGGGTCAGGCTTAGCATATGAATTGGAAATCACCAACCCAAGCATGTTGAGTCCAACAGTGGGATTCTGCTTGTATCCCCGGGAGGAGAAGCAGAATGCTGACCCATGACAATACAACAAAAAAATAAATTAAGACAATCATAATATTTTATCCATCTGCATTTATTACATACCTGGACATTGCCTAAGCCTGACATGAGTGTGATACAATGAGCTTCCTTTCGGATGCGGTAGAACAGGCAGCGCTAAAACCAAAGGATCCAGCTGTGTTTGTACAACTGACATTATTTTCTAACCTCCTATTTCAGCAAAGTACAGAAGAGCTGCTGGTAGGGAGAGGACAGAAAGGATCACTTCTCATCCCAGCTGCTTGAAATAAGGCAGGAGACATGCGGATGCTCAATCATCCCTGGCTGAAGTGCAGATCCTGCTGCAGTATCAGGACACGAGGATGATGTTACTTTATGGGTCTATGACTCCACCTGATGACAGAGACAGGGCAGCACGGAAAGCTGTGTACCACCGGGACAGGAAAAAAATCATTGGCAAGAAGATATTTGCACCTTCCCGAGACTGGGAAGTTGGCTGAGCAAATCTGGCCCTTCCCTCTGGTGAGGGCACAGCGGGGACAGACCCTCAAGGTTTGCACAGCACAGCTCTGTGATAGTTACAAGAAAAAAAAAAACTCAGGAGGCCTGGGGAAAGCACTCGGATGCACCAGCCCTTGCACTGCCCCAGTAATTCAGGCACACGCAACGCTCTGTGCTCCCCGGCCAGGGCAGCAGCGACACAACCACGCAGCACCGGCCACCCCAGCGGTGACCGGGCACAAACGCATCCTCTTCGACGAGAGAGCGACACTCACGCCATGGAAAACGCGTCCCCCTCTGCAATCGGGCTCGCCGCAATATTTCTTACCGTGAGCAAGGCCTTTGCCACACCACCCTTTGGCATTTGTTCTGCGGTGCAGAATAACCTCCCGCTCGGCCAAGGAGAGAGACTTTCTCTCTTCACTCCCACAATTAATAAATAACCCCACAAAACAAACAGCTGGGAAGCTTTCCAGGCGATACAACCTAAAATATCCTTCCTACTAGAGATATTTTCACACATAAACTGAACTGGGTGAGTCAGTTCTCCTCAAAGGAAGATTAAAAGGAAGGGATGTGGGTGTTTCTTCATGCGTCTCACTGGCTACAATAAAAGATATTGACAAACTGTGGGAGTTCAGAGGAGGAGCAAAACCAGAGAGAAGACAGAAGGGATTGATCTAAAATGAGAATAGCTGAAGACACCATCTAGCCAGTAACTCCTATAACAGATGATGATACCATATATGTGTTTGAATTTTATATAAAAACACCAAGAAAGAAAAATAATTATTTAATCTTGTTTATGGAAGGATAACTCCAAAAGGGTAGCAGGTTTTATAGTCTAAGGTATTTAGGGTAAAAACCACCTTCTGCTGTTTGCCCAGCACACAACTACTTAGGAACTTCGCTCGCTGCTGTAATCAAACAGATAAGTATTAAAAAAAGAAGAAAATCTAGGCAACAAGCTAGTGATGTGCAGGACAGCCTCCCAGGGACAGCAGCTGGAGCCCCGTGCATGGAATATATGAAAACCAATTACTGTTATGACTGATTCATTCAAGAATCATCTCCCAGTGCGCCAGGTTCTGTACAACCAACATCTCCAGCGCCGGCCGAGCCACGGACAGCACGGACAGACACACAACGGGGAGACACAGCATGAATGAGCCACGGGGTTTGCTCTTCCCCGTCTCTAACGCTTAAGACTCCATGATAAAAACACATTACCTGGATGAAGGATTTTTGACTATTCCAGTCCGTCTGGCATGGCCACCCGTAACTGCTACTGGGCGTAAAGCAGAACTTGTCTGCCCGAACAGCGCGGTTGTGTAACGCATTAACACCATCTGTTTGGGAAAACCCTACAGGTCCCGACCTCACAAACAGCACTAAGGCTCTGACCAAAACCCAGACGTGGGAAGAAGATAAAGCAGGGACGGACACGTCCCGTCGGCTTTTATGGTAAAAAAAATTAAAAAAAAAAAAAAAAAAAAAAAGCAAAAGCGTTGCAGGTGCTGAGCAAGGTGAGCTGCACAGCCGCCCCCCTCACCCGCCCACTGAGCAGTGACAGCCCCGAACCCCGCTCCGCGGTGCCTCCTGCCGACGGGGGCGAGCCGGGGGCGAGCCGGGGAGGGATCGGTGACCCCGGGGAGGCCGCGGGCCCCGCGGACGGAGGTCCCTGCCCCGGGGGACCGCTCCCAGGGAGCTCTCACACACCCCCCGCCCTCTCCCGGACGGCAGCGCCTCAGGGACCACCCTGGCTCAGGTGAGCTGAGGCGATGGGAAGGGGCCGGGGCTGAGGGGGGCCCGGGCCGAAGGGAGCGGGGCCGGGGGCGGCGGGTACTCACTCAGCCACGACTCCAGGCTCTCCCCTTCCGCCTCCGCCATGTTGCCGGCCCGGCCCGAGGCCCCGCCCCGGCCGCGCGAGAGCCCAGCGGAGGGGCGGGGCCGGGACAAGAACCGCCCCTTCCCGACTCCGCCCCTCTCCTTCGCCGGCCCCGCCCCCTCCCGCCCGGCCCCGCCCCGCGCACGGCGGAAGATGGCGGCGCCCGGCGCGGCGGGGCTGGCCCGGCGGTTGCGGGCCTGGCTGCCCCGGTGAGCGGGGTTTTGCGGGGAACCTGCAACGGAGAGACCCGGAGCGAGCGCGGGGGGCGTTCCCCGGGCCGGGTTCGCTGTTCCCTGGGCTGGCGCGTGTCTCCGTGGGGGGTGGTTGGGCCCTGGTCTGCGGGTGCAGGCGGGGCCTGGCAGGGCAGGGCAGGACCCCCCTGCCCCTTGGTGCAGTTCGGTTTGTGTGGGAAAATATCCCTAGTTGGAAGGATATCTTAGGTTGTATCGCCGGGAAAGCTTCCTGACTCTTTGTTTTATGGGGTTATTTATTAATTGTGGGAGTGGGGAGGTTCCGCTTAAATATGAGAAGAAACTTCTTCTCAGGGTAGCAGAACACTGGCCCAGGCTGCCCAGGGAGGTTGTGGAGTCTCCTTCTCTGCAGACATTCCAACCCGCCTGGACACCTTCCTGTGTAACCTCATCTGGGTGTTCCCGCTCCGGCGGGGGGATTGCACTGGGTGAGCTTTCGAGGTCCTTTCCAACCCCTGACATTCTGGGATTGTGTGAAGAGAGAAAGTCTCTTGACCGAGCGGGAGGTTATTCTGCACCGCAGAACAAATGCCAAAGGGTGGTGTTGCAAAGGCCTTGCTCATGGTAAGAAATATTGCGGCGAGCCCGATTGCAGAGGGGGACGCGTTTTCCACGGCGTGAGTGTCGCTCTCTCATCGAAGAGGATGCTTTTGTGCCCGGTCACCGCTGGGGTGGCCGGTGCTGCGTGGTTGTGTCGCTGCTGCCCTGGCTGGGGAGCACAAGAGCGTTTCGTGTGCCTGAATTACCGGGGGAGCTGTGCAGACCAGGAATGCAGAGTGCAAAGAGCCTTCTAGGTCTGCAGCAAATCTCTGGGCCCTGTATGTGCCTCTGGCTGTGCCGCAGTGATGGCGAGGACGGCAGAGACGCCTCTCAAGTCTAACATCCTGAGATGGGCTCACATCCTCCACATCCCTGTCACGGCATGGTGCGTCCATCAGCTTACAGCTCCCCTCCTTCTTGTGTTCTTTGCAGGCTGACGCAGGTGAGGTGGAGCCGCTACAATCCCAGTTACTTAGAGCCAGAAGTAAACAAGGAATTGTATCAGAAACCTTATGAGGAGCTGTCTGAGGAGGAGAAGGAAAAAATGGAGCTTAAGGCTGTTCGACCCATAAAAGCTGCTCCCCCCACTCTCTCCAGCTCTGTGTTCAGTGACCCAATGATCAGGTCAGAAAAAGCATCGTGTCCTCTGTTACAGCCAGGTCCTACGGAGCAAAAATGCTTGGGAGCTGTGCTGTCCTCCTCAGCCTTCGCTTGCTGTGCTGCATGTCCCTCTGTTACTGCACAATCCCTTTATTCGGGTTAATCTTTTTCCCACAAAGCCAGTCCATTGACTGACAATGATTAGAGATAATTACAGCAGATCTGGCAGCACCCAGACTTAACCGTGGGAACAACACAAGGTGGGGGCTTATTTCTGTGGGTGATAAAATCAGAATTTAAGTCAGATTCCATTTGGCTTTGTGTTTACAGTAAATTCACCAATATGATGATGAAGAATGGAAATAAAGTGCTGGCCAGAAGCCTCATGTCTCAGGTGAGAACTCATGTTTCTTCTCAGTATTATGTTAAAACAATACAAAATAGAAGGCTGGGACATCAAGCCCACTGGAATTAGGAATTACTAGAACTTGGGTCATCTCTACAGTCCTAACACATTTCCCTCTGCACACACGATAGTCCCACCGTTATTTCCCTGACCAGATGTACGTTTTGTACAAGCCCCAACCTCATTCACTTCACAGACCAAGTGGTGATGGCTTAGTGGAGAACGTTCAGCGTCTCTGGAAGCTTATATAGAATCATAGAATCATTTAGGTTGAAAAAGACCATTAAGATCAATGAGTCCAACTGTTAACCCAACACTAGCAAGTCCACCACTAAACCATAAACTCAGAATATACCCTTAAAAGCATAATTTTCTCAGAAGACCTTCTTTCCAGTTCTCTTTCAAGCCTTGTCTTTTGTATAACTTGCCAATGAAGTCCCACAAATGTGTCACCAACATGACATAGCTTTGACCCCCTGCTCCAACATACAATAACCAGTATTACCTGGTGATCCCATTTGGTGTGTTCCAAGCCTTGAAATGGGGATACATGTTGCCCACATGTTCCCCAAGTAACTGCTGATTCCTTGTGACAGAAAAACAAGCAGACCCTGGGCTTTTTCATCCAGGCTTTGGAGGGGAGGCTGCTTAGTGCACACAGACCTGTATTCCTGGCTCCACTTTGTCCCTTCCCTCCTCAGCCTCCTCACCCCAAATGCAATGTTCAGTGAAGAGCTGGAAGAGGGTGAAGTAAAACTTAAGAGAATCCTTGACTGGCCTGTTGCCTACAGGGCTAGAAAACCAGCTGCAGGCTCAAGTGGAAATGCAGTGCTTGTAAAAGCGATGTAATTTCATGAAGTGGGATAATCCTTCTGCTCTGCATGTCTCCTTGTCTTTGTCCCAAGACTCTAGAGGCCATTAAGAGGAAGCAGCTGGAGAAGTACCACAAAGCTCCAGAAGATGAGAAGGAGGCAATTGAATGCAACCCTTACGTCATTTTCCACCAGGCTCTGAAGAACTGCCAGCCCATCATCGGGCTCAACAGCATCACCAGAGGAGGCAAAACCTACCAGGTGAAAGGGGGGGCTGGGAGCACGTCTGGTCAGGAGAGAATTCGCTAGGGAAGCAGATGTGCTGGTTTCACCGCTTCAGCTCAGGCTTTCCTCTCCTTGGAAAGAGCCACTTTGCAATCTGGATTAAAACAGCTCCTAAAAAACTGTCCAAGATCATGCCCCAGCGTGTGAGTGTGGTAATTCCTTCTCAGCATTGGTCTCTGCTCCTCTGACTAGGTAAGGAGTATTCAGCAAATGTTTTCCAAGGAGACAGAGATCAGTGATGGGCAGCAAAAGAATTGGCAGGCCCAGGACTACCAGACCTACCCTCTCTGCTGCATCATGTTGCTTGGGTAGAGGCCCCAAAGCCCTGAGGAGGGTCAGCGTAGCAGAAAAATTCAACTAGGTACAGTGTGGTGTTTGAAACACGAGCAGAACCTGTCTCTAAGTATGGGCTCTGCGACACTCGAGAGAGCCTGATGGAGAAATGAGATGCGGCGGCACAGCTGCACCGGTCAGTGCAGGGGAGTGGGGAGCATCTCCCATCCCTGCGAGCACAAACCAGCCAGGGTCCAGTTCCCAAACAGGCCACAAGTCCTCACAAAGGCCCAGGGCTGATTAGAATTTCCATTTTGGTAGAAACAGACAGTTTCTATGGACAGGGGAGGTGAATTGGCACAGATCAGCTGTTGGGAGCTGGTCTTGCTGCAGAGAGCAGCGTGCTGCCACAGTGTAAATCTGCACCTGTCCAGCTGGGCCTGTGTGACAGCTGGAGAAGAGCAGGTTCCTGCACCCTCACAGTGCGATAACTGTTGCGGTGTGAACCTTTCCCAGGTCCCAGTCCCTCTGAAGGACAATCGGAAGCGTTTCCTGGCCATGAAGTGGTTAATCACCGAGTGCAGAGAGAACAAGAATCGTCGGACACTGATGCCCGAGAAGCTCTCCCAGGAGCTGCTCCAGGCCTTCAACAACGAAGGGCCCGTCATCAAGAAGAAGCACGTGCTGCACAAGATGGCAGAGGCCAACCGGGCTTACGCCCACTTTCGCTGGTGGTAGGGACAGCGCAGGGGACACGATGCCACCAGCCCAGGGCTGCCAGCCTGGGAGAGGCCGGGGAGAAGAGGGAAAGGGGGAAGATCCCTGCCAGGCAGCTTCTGAACTAAACTGGGAAAGCTCCTCCGATCCTCACAAAGTTCATTTCCTTTGTGCTTGTTTGGATGGGGGAAGGGGAATCGGAAAGCGTTACTGACCCCTGCACGGATACTCCAGTTATTTCATAATCACTTTCCTGTGAAGAGAAGCCTTAGATGTTTTTCTTACAGCAATGCTATACAAAATAATCTTCCACTTACCTGTTTCTTGGGGGAGGTCCTGTATCAGCGATGTTTTTGGCTGCACAGCTAAAAGCAGAGCTGAATCTTTTTCCCCCACACCATAACCAGCCTTAGTGTGATTGGTACAAAAGGCAATAAAAGGCTTTTTTTGATTTTTTGGTTCTGGTCATCAGCAGCATTGTCTGGACAGATTTCATGGGAATGTTAACAGAAGAAAATAAAACCAGTTTTATGGGGAAGGTTTCTTGATTCCGAACCTTTGTGGCTTGAATCTCACGGTGCTTTTTCCAGCTACCCTGGTTGTGTAAAGCCACACTGACACCCTGCATCAGAGGATGAAATAGTTATCACAGCCTTAAGGCTTCAGTCAGGACAACTTCTAAGTATTGTCCATAGCTCAGAAGCTGCATAGAGAGAAGGCAGGACCCATGTTAGTGGAAAACTTTTATTAGAAAAAAATCCTTCAATAGACTATTTTGTTTCCTTTCTTCCTCTCCCATTCTTATAAGAAACATATCATAGTTGAAAGTCGCTAAATTCTGAAAAAACATGACAGTAATTGTATAAAACTTGTAAAACCTGTTCCTAGCTACATGTGCTCAGGGCCCTGTCCTGCTGCAGGTGTTGGTGGCTGGTGACCCGTGGGGAAGGCTGTAGCATGCAGGTGCAGCCAGGGAGCTGGAAAGAGTTTGGGAAAAATAGCACTTGGTCGAGCTGTTGGTGAGGCCACAGTGTTTTCTGTGACTTGGCCTGGAGAACCAGGTACAACCTGAGCTGTGAAAGATTTCTCCCCCGCCTCTCGGGTGAAACCAAAATGCTCTCAGCCTGAACTGTGCTTGCCTTAACACACATCTCAAATGCTGGTTTGAGCTGGAAGCCTTCCCTGCCCTTTGCTGGCAGTAGCCCAATATTAGACTAAATCAGTGGAAGAACTTGCTGGGTTAAACGTGCCCTGCCTGTCCCACTGCTCCAGACCTCCAAAGTCAGGCTGGCACCAGCTGCAGCCGGACAGTGACATGTCCAGAGGCACCAGCCAGTGTAAATCCTATTTACAGGAAGTGCTAGAAAAACATGATGAAAATAAATCCAAACTTGGTGTGAAGCTTGCTGGTGAAAGTGCTGGGGACATCTCTCCACATCTCTCCACCTCTGCGGTTAATCCATCACTTCGCTGTAATAGTATTTCTGGGCAGCGTCCGTCATCTTCCAGTCGGCAGCTCGGAACTCGATGATCTCCAGCAGCAGGAGCTGGGACAGGGAGCTGAGCCCCTCCTGCAGGAGGAAGCCATCTCGGAGGAGGGAGAAGAGCTCATCCATCCGTTGGGAGTTCATCTTCTCCAGCTGCTCGCCGATGCGGTGGAGCTGTAGGACCAGGCAGTCCACCTTCAGAAGGAAGAGAAGAAGATGGCTGAGGACAAAGGAACGGGGAGGTTTGGCACATCTCTGTGGAGGTGCCCATCAGTCACTTACGGGCCAACTCATCCTGTTCCCTCTGGTCTAAATTTCCAACAGGTGAGGGAGATTCAGGCTGGACATGAGAAATAAATTTTTTATGCTGAGGGTGGTGAGAGCCTGGCCCAGGTTGCCCAGAGAGGGAGTGGATGCCCCATCCCTGGAGACATCCCAGGCCAGGCTGGACGGGGCTCTGAGCAACCTGAGCTGGTGAAGATATCCCTGCTCATGGCAGGGGTGGCACTGGGGGAACTTGGAAGGTCCCTTCAACCCAAACCATTCTGTGATTCTATGACGGTTCTGCTTCCCGCAAGTCGCTGTGGTCCAGGAAGCAGGATAGGCTGGATCTGTTCTAGTAAAAGCACTGGAAAAGCACATCCTGAACTCCTCTACCTTTCAGACAAAATTGCCAAAGAAATGCACCCGCAACAGGTAGAAAAACATTAATTTTCTCCAGGATGCCCATGAGGAGATGGCACTCACCTCTTCCTCCTTCCGCAGGCTGTCAGGTTGGGCCAGCCGGAACAGACAGTCGTAAACAGGGTTCACCAGAGCCATCATGGGCATGTTGTTCACCTGTAAGGAGCAGAAGCCACCGTCAGCTTGGAGCCAAAAAGGGCTCCAAGTTACTCCCTTGCTGCTTTTCAAAGAAGAGAGCAGAATTTTGTTGTGCTGCCAAATGCCGGATTGGTGGGATTTACGTAGGAGACCAGACGTTTGAGTCTCAGGAGCCAGAGAAGCTGAACAAATGATGTAAAAAACATCTATTTTTAAATGTAAGGAGGTAACCATGGGAAATACACTCGTTGCAAGAGCATTTTTCCTGCCTGCAGCTCTACTTGCATCGTTTTTACATCTACTTCAAGCAGGCGTCCAAGTACACACACCGCAGTGAAGGCTTGCAGACAAACTCCATCAGTACATGGGCTAGAAATCATGTGAGCACACACAGGTCCCCCACAGCACCTCACAGGAACTAAATCTGGGACATCTGGGAGCAGGCAAATCAGGGGATTTCAAACACCAGGTACAAAATGAGGAAGCTCAGACTTTGGGACTGTTCCCAGAGATGGCTCTGCCTCTCCAAGCCTGTTCGCTTGCCTGTCGGTAGCACCAGCAGCATCCTCGTGCTGAGAACTGTCTCCGAGGCTCTGTACAACACTCGCCCAACACCCTGCAGACCCCCATGCCCTCTGGCACCCCTAGGCAGCAGCGGGCAGGTGCTTCTGCTCCGGCTCCTTACCCTCAGGTAGTCGAAGATGTTGCAGATGAAGGTGACGTAGCAGATCCAGGCCTGGAGCGAGCGGGTGCGCAGCTCCTCCCTGTCCTTGTACTCCTGCTGCAGCCGGTTCAGCAGGCTCCTCCGGAAGATGCTCTGGCCGACTTGTTTGCTCTCTGCCTATGAGCCCAGAAAAAACAGGGTAGAGGGATGAAATGGGGGTGTGAGAGGGGTGGGGGGATGCAGAACCATGCAGATACCGTCCTGTGATTGCCCAGAGGGACAGGAAAGCTGCGACTAACTGCCTGTGCTCGCCAGCTGCTCGTCTGGATGCCACCACTGCATGGGGCAAGTGGCAGAAGAGGAGAAGCTGGTGGAGGAGTCAGAGCACAGGGCTGGGGCGAAGCATCTCCTGGCCCAGCCTCGGGACAACCTGCACATTTTAAGTGTTTCACTGTCGCGACACGAGGAGCTCTCACCTGGATGATGGTGTAGCAGATGCGTCCTGCCTCCTTGCTGAACACGCAGTCTTTGAGGGACTGGTCCACGATAATATTGGCCACTTTCTCCAGGTCCACGTTGCTGGGGTCTGCAGAGAGGAGAAGCACTGTCAGGACCCAGCACCCTTTTGTGCCCTGCTTGCTTTGGGGTACCTGGAAGACAACTGAGGTTGGCACAGGGCCTGGTACAACCACGTTACATGGTGCAAAACCTCATGTTTGCTTCCACATCAAGAGTCACAGCCCCTCTCACACTCCAGCTGTTTTGGAGATACGATCTCCAATGGGGCACAGTCCTCCCAGGCTGGAGACACAGCTGTCACGATGGGAAAGCAATGGAGAAAAATAGGTGATACAAGAAGCAAGAAGTTGATCTGAATCTGGAATCCCAGCACTGCTTCAAAGTTGGGTTAGCGAGAGCCAGATGTGCAAACTCCTGCTGGGCTTTGAATAGAGATGTGACAGGTGAGCAGGAGTCTGGGGGTGTGGGAGGACAAGACGGCCTCACAGCGGGAGGGACAGGGAGCAGGAACTGGGCACTGGAGAGGGGTGAGAGATGCTCAGAGCAGGAGAGGAGGGTACCCCAAAATCAAGGAAAACCACAAGGATAAGAACCAGGAGCTGAGTTTGAACAACTGCAGCATTAAACACTGGAGAGAAGGCGAGAGGGGGTAAGAAGGGGCAGGGAGCAAAGACCTTCCTGTAGAAGATTCATCAGCAGCACCCGGTCATGGATCAACAGCGTTTATGGAACAGCTTTTCTATACTTAGCAACTGCTGTTCCTTAAAGGGGCCCAAGCATCCAGCCTCATTTATCAGCCAAGCTGCAAGTGGCACAGGAACCGGTAAAAAGCCTGCTGACCTTTGAGGGCTGTTTTCAGCAGCTTCTGAGTCTCGCTGTCAAATGACTGTATTTTATACTCTTCTTTGCCTGTTTCCCCCATAACTGGCTTCCTCCAGGGGCAAGAGTCAGGGCAACGGATGGGCTAGTGACAGTCCCTGGGGAAAGAGCACACAGAGATTAGTTGGACAGAGAGGGCAGACCTTCACTGGCCGTTTGGCAAATCCCATCTAGTGCTGGAGCACAGGCTGTTCTCCTGACAGCCCCTGCCCCAAGGAAACTCCTCTGTTATCAGGACACTCCAGTCCTAGATCCAAGCAAAGCTTCACTCCCACATCTTTTTAAGCCTTGTTTCCTACCAGACTATGAATAGGACTCCATCTTCAGAGCATTTTTCTAATATGAAAAGCATATTTCAGTCTGTTGATCTGTAGGCTCAAAGTGGACAGCACACCAAGGCAGCTTCTAAATATACCGATCTCACCACAGGTGACTTCGCTGTGGCTTATTATCACGGGGAAACACACCCAGGAGCACCCCACGCAGCTTCTTCCTTGTGCCTTTGAAACACCCATTCAGCTGGTTTCACACAAAAGCCTGGGAAGAATCAAACCGGCACCCGAGCATCCCAGGCACACTCTCCCCCTCGTGTGCCGGAGGCAGGCTCCCTCCTCTCCCGTCAGACGCAACAAGCTCTGCAGCCAAATCCCCAACAGCAACAGCTCCTGTTTCAGCCCCCTGCAGTCAAGCAGAGCTCTCTGCAGTACCAACAGCGCTCCCAAATAGTCTCTAGATTGTCTTCTGCTTTGTGATACAGCGAAGACAGCAAGACGGTACGCATGGCACAGAGAGGAAGGGATTTGTTTGATACGCACACGAGATGATCTGCTGGACGCAAAATGCCGGGCTGGCCAGACCCACAGCACAAACAGGAGAAGGCAGTCGGCCAAGTGAGTTTTGCCAGCTTGTCAAAATTCCTGGACCATTACTCACCCGTCTCTGCAAACAGGTCCCTACCCGGATTAAAGCCGAAGAGCCCATTGCCATTTAGAGGCAGGGCACAGGTATCGCGGGCAGCCTGACCCCTCAGACACTCCACTTGCCATGAAGCTGTGGCACAACACGTAATAATTCAGGGCAGAGAGAGGAGCTTGCTGGTGGGTAGAGCCTGACCCTGCCCTCCCTGTGCGGCCCAGGGCAGACCCTGCCCCACAGAGGCTTATGCAGCTGAAGCTCTCACCCACACAGGGTTACCTGCCCCGAGACCTGCACATCCTTCCCAGATGGATTCACAAGCAGCTGGGTGCCCTCCGTGCCGTGTCTGGTTGGCAAACACCTTCCTGTCCGACCTCTCTGCCTTCTGCACCGTCTCTCTCCCTCTGCATCCACACTCACACGGTTCTGCACTGCCTGCGGAGCGGCCTGAGCTCACCGGCAGCCCCGCGTCCCACCGGCAGCATCGCCGTGCAGCAGGAACCTGGCGAGAGCTCAGCACCGCACGCAGCGAAGCAGGAAGCGCCCGAGCCCGTCTGGCAGCGTCTCTGCCGCCACCGCCCAGCGCCTCTCCCAGAGCATCCTTCCCCACGGCTCCCCGGGGACAGGCACGGCCGCTTTGATCTGCTGTGCCAAATAACCCTGCCCAGAGCAAACCACAGCGAGAGAGGCAAAACCAGCCCGGCTGCACCTGAGATCCTGCTGCCAGGACCACCTTTCCTGAAGGGCTAGTGGCAGTGGGTGACACTGGGCACAGCATCAGGTGTGGGTACCAACTACTCTTCTGCAAGCGGTCCCCACAACACGAGCTGTCCCGGGGACTGACGTGGTTGGGGTAAGTGTCCTTGATGTGCCGGTGACCAGCCAGCCCGTGTGCCAGGGCCCTACCCGGCGGGGGCACACCGGCTGGGACAGGCTGGATTTGCCCCGGCCACCGCCAAAAGAGGGAGAAGGGCCCCAAGTCTCCTCTGCCACCCCTGAGCATCCCCAGGGGCACCCCCAGCCGCCCGGGCCCCCGTCCCAGCCCCGCCGAGCCGCAGGTGGAACCCCCAGCGCCGAGACTCCCCCTGCCCGGGGCACCGGGGCCACCGGAGCCCCGCGGGAGCCCCCGCAGCCGCCTCGCCCCAGCCCCGCGGGCAGCACACGCCGAAGGGCCCCCGGGACGGCGGATCCCAGGGCAAGCAGCACCCCGCGGTGTCCCCGGGCAGGGCAGGGGGAGCCGGGCGCAGCCGCCACCGACCTGCCGGCCGCCCCCGCTGTGTCCTCCGGCCGCCGGGGCATCTCCGGAGCGTCCCGGGCCCCGCCGGCCCGGCCCCGCTCCCTCCCGGCACGGCCCAGGTTTCCTCTTAGGTCATTTCCTCGCCGGAGCCGGGGGAGGGCCGGGCCGGCCGGGCCGGGAGAGCGGCGGCAGCGCCACCGCCTGCGAGCAACCGGCCACGGCGGGGATGGAGCCGGCTGCTCCGCTGGGCGCCCCCGGGAAACCCCACCACGGGAAACCCCCTCGCCCCGGCACGGCCTCCCGGCTCCCCCCGGCATCCCCGCCTGCGCCCCGGGCACGGCGGCTGCTCCGCTCCGCCCGCCGGGGAAGGCAGCGCTGAACCCCGCGCCCCGCTGTCCCCCCGGGGCTCCCCCGCCGAGCACCGGCCGGGCCCTGCCGCTGGGAGCCGCACCGATTTGCGGGTGAAAACCGCGGTTATCCCTCGCTCCCCTCCAGGCCAGGGCAGGCTGTAGCCGAGCGGCACAAAACCCAGAAAAAAATACCAAGAGAGGAGAGACGCACTAAACCAAGTCACTGCAACAAGAGCTGAGCGGGATATAACACACCGCACATTTTGTTCTGTGAACTCCCAACCATTTCACTGGGCAGACCCCTCATTTTGGGGCCAGCTGAGCAGCCAGGCTGCTGAAACCAGAGAACAGCCTCAGGAAACGCAGAACGAGCAGTTTGGGAACATTTTCTGCGGCGCTGTGTGGCCCAGCTAAATCCAAACAAAGCCTGAACCCATCCACGGCGGGTGCACAGCTCAGGACCAGCTGCCGCGGTTCTGACGGTCCCCGGGGACGCCGGGGGCTGCACAAACCCCCTCGGCCGATCCCCCTTGGTGCGGTGCTCAACAGCGATACCCAAAGCATCACCCCACCGCTGTCCGATGGTGACGAGCACCCAGGAGCCAGCGATGGAATGGGAAAACCAGATGGCTCCTGTAGCCTCTGGGCTCCGATTATCGTCCCTTTTGGGAAGCAGGAGGGTGACAGCGGCCCTGCAGGGTCCAACTGAGTGCACACACTAGGAAAAAAGGAATAAAAAACCCCTATAGCCAGACAGGAGCATAACAAAATATTTAATGTATGTTTTGTCAAAGGTAGGCACGTGTTGTGCACATTGTGCTCTGATGCTTTCAGACAACAGCAGCTGCAAAAGATCCACGAAGGCAACACAGCAAAATGCCACAGAGAATTACAGTTCTACATGACGAAACTTAAACCCAAATGAAATACATCTATTCCAAGACTGACTGTAAAACATTAATTTATTTTCAAAACCGATGCTATGCAGCTCTGGATGAGCATCCTGAGAAGAGGACTGTCCTAGGAACTCACGAGCCGGCTGGCACTACGGGAAACAGTTTGTTCTTCACAGAACTTGTGCGAAAACATTCCCCCGTCCCAGGCCGGCTAAGAGCGATGGTGGATCCCTTCACCACCACAGTGCAACTCGTCCTCAACGCTCTGCCTGCTAAAGCGCTTTTGGACATTCTGATGGCAAAAGGCACTAGAAGAAAACCAGCGCAACTGCTGAGCAGCCTGTGAGGTGAATTTCAGGCAGCACAAGTCCCCGCTGATAGGATTACATCAGAGTGAAATCCCAGTCATTCCAACGGGGGAACTCCAGTGAGATCTTCCAAGATCTCAGACCACAGCAGACATAAAGTTATTTGGCCTGGGCTTGCAAGGAATCTCTCTAGATACCTCAGCCACCAGTGAAACAGCTGCTCTTTAAAAACAGCCTCTCACAATAGCTCAGGATAAGTGAGCAACGCTGATATGCTCAAAATCACCAGGATAACTTACGTCAACAGAATGGAATTGGTCACGCTGGAATTTGGCCAGGCCATTTGGGATTAACACCCCGCATATTGCAAAAGAGCCACAAAAAGTTCTGCATTAAGAGAAGAACCATCAAACCATCCTCTACATAACTGCAGCGCTCTGCCCTCTACACCACTCGCCTGATGACGAACACGCTTTTGAATCACAGAGGCTCTTCCTCAGAACTCTGCCTTCCGCACCCTGCTCAGCTTGGAAAAACAGGATAAAAGAAGAGGAATAAAGTATTTTTCCTTCTTTCCCTTGTTACATAAATCAGAGATGTGTTGCTTGTTTTTTTTAACCATTCACAAAACCTTTGAAGCTCCAGAAAAACACTTATCCAGCTCTAATTCAATCAGCCTGTTCCTGTCAAACACCATGCTAAGCCAACCAATTCCAATTTGATGTTTAGTCCTCTCACTTCAGCTAATCTTGTCAAAACGTTTTCATTTGTTAGCACCACTGTAGGACTGAGGTTCAGAAATGTTGAGGCCACTATAGAAACACTTGCTAGAAACATTCAAAAGTGGTATTTAAGAAAAAAAAAAAAAAAGACATTTACTTGTTTCCACAGGACTTTTCCTTCATCATTCCAACTTAGACTAAATATTTCTAAAACTCTATACAGCATTTGTGTACTCACTACACTGAAACAAAGAACCCTGAAGTAAGAACTGGCTTGTGCGTTGAATCCTCTTAGAGCGGCGCTCTTAATCTCCAGGTCTACTTGTAAAAAGCGTGACTAAGGCAATGCAAAACCCTAAGAGATGTATGGCAAGACATGCAGGAAGAGAAATGGGCACTTAGGATACAATCAAGCTCACCACAGCTGAAGAAAGAGAAAGTTTGGGTCAGCATGATCCACTAGAAGATTCTGTGTTTAAGGCGGCTGAGAACGCGCAGCCAGTGAGTGGTAATCGAGAAGCAGCAGCTGGCAGCAAAGTAAAGGAAAATGGAGGTTCTGTGCACGCTGAAGAGGTTTTAAGTGACTTCACAACAGCAGGACAGAGCTACCTGTGCAACACCAAGAAAGGAATATGGTGTGAAGAGCAGGCCACAGAGCAAGGAACTAAAGCTGTGCAGATGCAGAGGTACAAAGTGACTTTACGTTGGTTAAGCAGCAGGAGTTACGCCAGGATCTCTCTGTGACCCCGGGCGAGCACAGGAATTCACCCACTTTATCGGGTGCCTTTTCACATCACTCTGCTAGGTAGTTGTCTGCTTGGTTCCCCCCTCTCCCCACTAAATGTCTGCTGATATGAGAGGAGACAGAGAAAATAAGTGCTCAGTTGAACAGCTTCCAGCAGAGCAGTTCAGCTTCTTCAGCTGAACCACAGTCACCTTCTCCTTCTGCTCGGTCTCAGGAGGTGATTTCCGACAGGCTGGTGGACCTCCGACATTTCCAACGTGCTCACGACGGCAAAGCCATCAGTTTTCCCTCCTCCAGGAGAACACCAGGTAGGCAAATACTCGCCTCTTTCAGCCTTCCTTCCTCGTAGTGCTGCCGGTGTTCTTCAGGGCACACAGCAGGTTGCAGAACAGCTCGTACCAGAAGAAGACGAGGCCAGTGGAGACTGCAGCCTTCAGCAAGCTGGGCGAGAGGCCCTTGAAGAACCCACCCGGGCCCTCCTCTCGCAGGATCTGCCTTATGCAGTCCAGCAGACCCCTGTACATCCGTACCTGGGGGAGAAATGGTGAAAAGGTTAAACAAGAAAAATCCAGGACAGCTTACCTGGAAAAGAACACAGAGAGCCCCAAACTATACCACAGAAACATAATCCAGACATGCAGCCTGGAGGTGCCTTTCTGGGTATTATTATAACTACCTGAAAGTTTCAGAGTCAGTTTGTAGAGTGGGGTAGAGGAAAAACACAAATTTTGCATCAGCAATTGCTTATGCAGATCATTCTAATTGAATGGCCGTTAAATCTTTATGCTACAACAACATGTACTATTTATGGTGCAAGTTTGCGAGGTAATTATTTCAGATTGTGCTGCTACTGTTCTGCACCCCCTTCCCTCTCTAAGGAGGGACAACTTTTCAGTTTCCTGACAGAAAGAAAACACAGCTACAGCAGTCAGAAGTCTCTAAATTAGCTGTCTGCATGTCATCCTGTCACACTGCCAAAGTTTAACATCTTGTGACACATCAATGCTAAGAACAAATTCTGTGCCTCACTGGAAAAGGAAAAGCATCCAATGCAATGAGTTAAGACTTCAAATTCCTAACCCAAGAGTATCTTGAGGTACAGACTGATTTGCTTCTCAGAGCCAAAGAATTTGAAGGAAAAAAGAAAATTTCCACATTTCATGGAAGAAAGAGAGATAGCTCCTTGAAAGATCTGTATTTGTCTTAGAGTGTATTTTGAGGTGGCAAGGATGGTGCTAAGGAACACTGGAAGTATTTAATTTGCTTTGAATTTCAGGATGTTCTGATACAGAAAACACACGCTGAACATTTGGTGTCCATTCTTTGTATCAAAATATTAATTGCAGAAAAGGATCCTGACAGCCTGGCAATCCCAGCACAAAGCTGGTGTCATCCTCTGCTGGTAATTTGGTCCTGAATCAGAAATACTAAGCTGCAACTAAAAAAAGTAAATGGAAACTCCTTTGCCTGCCTGATTCATTCCCAGTTTCAAGACAGCCAGCCTGATGGAGATGGATGAGAAAGCAGAGCACAGGTATGCTGGACAATGCCATAAAATTAACCCAGTATATTCATGCAGCTATTCCCATTATTAAGTGAGACCAATGCTCAGCTCCCAGAAGTTCCCCAGGAGCTCCCAACCCAAATATAAATGCGGCAGGTACCGCTGGTGAATCATCAGTGCACCCTGGTGCAGCGGCCTGGCTCTGGACTGTCTTGATGCAAATCCATCCTCATGCAAATCAGTCAATTCCACCATTTCTCACCTGCCCAAAGGCTGCCCGGGCATGCTCAAAGCCACCCACTTGCAGTCGTTTTTTGAACAGGTCGAAAGGGTAGGTGAGGGTTTTGCTGATGATTCCAGCGCAGCTGCCACAAACAAGGTTTTTAACGTTGCCTGAGAAGCAGAAGGGAGAGAGGATATCAGGGAGGAAAAAGAGAATTAGCAGAGAGTTCTGATTAAAGATCATGAGAGCTAAGTCAAAAATCACTTTTCACAAAATATAAGGCCAAAAAGGCTCTTTAAAGTTACATCACCTCTTCTGCATAGTTTGGGCCACAGAACCTCAATCTATATTTTCTACATCAGGGCCGCAATGTCCATTGGAGCCAGAGCGTAACACCTCATCTTGGTTCATTATACTGATTTGCACTTTTGCTTTGACAAGTAGCATTGCACAAAAAAACCCCAGTCACCAGAGAACCTGCCATGAGTGGACCGAAAAGCTTTCATGCCCCCAGTAAAAGCCGGGTCACTGGAAATCTTGCACTCCTGATTGCTCAAACTGACTTATTCTGGATTGGAATAAGTCACAAATTGACATTGCCTGATGATTTCAAAAGCTTGTGGGAAACGAGTTTCGTGTTATTAGACTTTTTCCTGACAAACATGAGTTACCAGCACAAAACCGCCATCAGCCTCTGCCATCTAAAAATAAAAATATGCAGACGTGATATTGAAAACTCTAGTTCCTCTATTGAAGAAATTCCTTCGAGGAACAAACACACGCTGATGCTGCACACACGGTCTCTCAGGGAGGCTCTAGAACTAGAAATGTCAAGGTTGCATCAGTATGAGGTTCTCTTAAAACGGAGCTAGAAATCAACATAAAAATATCAAATCAAGAGCTTAGTAGTTTTAAATTAGGTGAAATGAATCCTCTTCTGTAACAGCTGTGCTGGAATCTGCAGGCAGGTTTCCTGAGGAAATCCAAGAGTTCTGTCCCCACAGCACTAATGAAACAGAGAAGGATTACACCAGCACTCTCTTCCCACAGTATGAGTAACGTGACACAGCTCCAGAAAGAGTTCCCTGGCCTGTGACACCTCACTTTCCCATCTGTCCGTATTTCCATCATGGTTATTCCATAACAGGAGCTCTTTGTAAACTTCACCATGCAGGGGTAAGAATGAGAGATGGGAAACTGAGACACTTTTCACATGTTGCGTCAAAAAGAGTGATAGGACAGAAAACTGAGCTTATGTCAGTCCCCCAAACGAATATTCATCCTCTCTTTGTCCCCAGATTGCAGACATCACTGTCCCAAGTGCCTACCTCCTTTCTTTCCTTCAGCTGGAACCGCCCATTCAGAAAATTGTTGCAGGATGTTGTAGAAGGAGAACTGGAGCCCGGCATACGGGAAGATAGCAATGATAGTGGGAGTCAAACCTCTATAGAAAGTCCGAGGCCCTTCTGTCTGGTACATGGTCACCACTGCGTGGCGAAGGTTGCGATAGATCTAGACAATAAAAAGAGGCTGACTTTCCAGTGAAACGGGCTTAAAATCAAGAAACCAAAGGTCAGGTTATTTCCCAGTAAGGAGGACAGGCATTTCCCACTGCCCAAAATACAAATGACTGATTTTCAGCACAAGCGATGAACAAAGTGATTTTGCACGTCTTCACACAGTATTCTCAGCTAATCCCTTGTGACTTACAAGTAAGCTGACAACCTAACCCTACCTCTGAGCCACAAGAGACTAACTGAATGAATGATTGTTAGCTCTGGGCTGACACTTTATCCCACATCCCAGCTGTGCTTCTGAGGGGAAAAAACAAGGTCCAGAGCTGAGAGCTGTGGCCTCAGATCTCTTGCATCACGGATATTTATTTTTCTCTTAACAGCTTTGCTTGCTCCTGCAGCAGAATTCATATAATATATACCGTGATTCTACTGCAGGCTAAGTCAAAACCCAGAAATGGCTCTGATACAAACCCATATGAGTCTAGTTATTATAGATCTAATTAGCATGGAGACCAATTACTGCATAAATAAGAAAACAAAACACAGGTGAAAAGTGATTGGTTTTGAGTAGCAGCCCCATTGTTATCTAAACGTGATTCTGTGCAAGTGGAAAGTTTCAAACACACAATGTTCAACACTGGGGAGTGCATTCTATCAACAGCCAAAAGCCGAAATGAAAATTGAATTATCCTGTTAAGGACAGTTTCTCCCTTCTGGATCACCTACCAGGAGTCAAACACAATCAGGAGCAGCAAAACATAATTACAAAAGCCGTGTCAACAGCACAGGGGATAACTTGGTGACAGTGAAAACATTGCCCAATAACAGCACGTGCCCCTTTATGCTAACCCACCAACGGTTATGTACTTTTTAAACCTCAGACACATGTGAAATGTGCTAATGCTGTGGATGAGAATTCCAAACTAAGCCGTACCTTAGGCTCACCCTGAGCAGCAAAGCGGGTGCGTAGCGTGTCAACGGGCTGAACTGCAACAGTGGCTGTGCAAGCCGCCAGTCCACCGCAGACGAAGTGCACAAAGGAATCGCGGGCATTGTATGAGGTGACGTTGTGCACCAGTTTCGTCAAGCTCTCAAATGCCATGAACTTACAGAAACAAACATACACAGGTCAGGGAGACAAACCTTATCACTGACATGGATCTCCCACTCCTCTGATTTCACCAAAACAGCTCCACCCACCGTTTGTAACCACTTTCTGTCCTTCAAAAGCCCTCCCCAGCTTGCAACTTGCTGGAGCATGTGCTCAAATAATATCTTGTAAAAATCACTGAGCAGCCCTGGAAATGCTTGGGATATTCTGAGCTCTTGACACTTCTGCTAAATCTTGCATTCAGGATTGTGAAAAACTCATTTTAATGCTCTATGTGTCCTGAAGAGTATTTGCTATATTACAGATGTCCTATCCATTACTCTTTCAACCATTGCTCATAAAACATGTTAATATTTAAAAATGAAGCATAACAATGCTGGGTAAAACACCATCATCAGCTTCATTGATTCTTTTACTAGCAAGCTGTCAGGGTGAAAGCATGAACCAAGGCAAAGAACCACACAGGCTTCAAACATGAACAGCTAAGCCAAGCATAAGGAACAAACAGGGCTCGTCTGTGTCACCAGACAGAGACAGAACCCAGTTTGCTCCAGCTGTGCTCCAGGCTGGCCGCTCAGAAAGCTCAGGAATGTTAACTTAGGAATGATGCATCAACATTATACACATCTTTGAGATTGGAGCTGGCTTGTATCAGTACAGTGTAAACCTGGACCTTTCTGCATCTGCCCACGCAGCCAGTCTGAAGAGAAGCAAAGCAGAGTCCTGTGTACATACGCTGGGCCTAGATCACATCTGGTCACCTTACCTGAACAGCTCCGTAGCCAACGGAAAGGAACTGAGCAGGAACATGGCCCTTCCAGAAGGCTCCCAACCCCTCCTCCTGGAAGATGCACTGTACAGCTTGCAAGATGCCGTGATACTTGGCCCCCGGGGTTCTGGAGGAGAGCTGCTCGATCTGAAGCTGGAGAAAAACAGAAAATATTTTCAGTTCCATGCCACATTTCAACAAGATTCAAGTGTTCAATTCAGGAGTTCATAACCCTGTCAGCCAACCAATGCCAAGAGATGACATTGTGCCTTCGCACAGAATCGCACCTAGAACTGACTGGGATGTTAGTTACGTGGGGCTCTAAAAGAATAAAAACAGGCACGCAACACAAAGGCAATCAGGGATGATGGTGAAATTCAGCTAGATAGTGGCAATCATTCAGAAAAGCAGAGAAAGCAAACAACCTATGAAAAGCACAAGGTCCCATTCAAAGACTGAGGTTATATAAAGAGAACGGCGGGCACAAGATAGCTCTGCCACCTCGCACACCCTGCAGACAATGCAGGTGAGAGCTGACAGGCAGATTCAGTGCTCGCCGGTTGCACGAGTGACCTGTTCACCCAGGACAAGCCCACCTCTGCCCTCCAACAGGCTCTGCCACCCCCTGTCCCCGGGCACGCCACGAAGAAAGTACCTGGAAGCGGATCTTGATGACATCCAAGGGGCTGATAAGGACCCGAGTGACGAAGCCAGATGCTGATCCCGCCACAGCCGCTTCCACCGTGGAGACGCACTTGGCCTCGGGGTCATAGCCGACCATGCCTGCCTGGGGTCCCTGCGGCCTGGGCGGGGACAGGGCGCCCCAGTCAGCGCCCCCCAGGCACACCGAGGGCCACACGCAGCGCGCCCGGCCCCGCGCGTCCCTCACCGCCCCCCCTCCATCCACCTCATGGCCCCCACAACCACCCCCACTCCCCATGGGCCCCGCGGCCCAGCCCGTGGCAGGCACCGGAGGGGGACACGGAGCCAGAGCCCGTGCGGGGCCGGTGGCTGCCCGGGCCGGCGGTTGGCGGCCACGGCCCGTTCGCAGCCGCGGGCCGCGCCGGGTTCGCCTCACCCGCCCGCCGGCGGCTCCCGCCGCACTGCGCCTGCGCGCCGCGGGGGGCGCTGGGAAATGTAGTCCCTGGCCCCGCCCCGCGGGTCCCGGGCGGAGCGGGAGCGGCGGCGGGAGCGGGAGCGGCGGCGGGAGCGGCGGCGGGAGCGGGAGCGGCGGCGGGAGCGGCAGCGGGCTCCGGCAAACACCGTCTGCACAGCGGGATCCACCTAGACAGAACTCTGAGCCTCACGAGCAACGGCGAAATTTGATTTACGGACCAACTAATACTGCGACTGACTAACACAATCCCAGAATGTCAGGGGTCGGAAGGGACCTCGAAAGCTCATCCAGTGCAATCCCCCCGCCGGAGCAGGAACACCCAGATGAGGTTACAGAGGAAGGTGTCCAGGCGGGTTGGAATGTCTGCAGAGAAGGAGACTCCACAAACTCCCTGGGCAGCCTGGGCCAGGCTCTGGCACCCTCACTCAGGAGTTTCTTCTCATATTCAAGTGGAACCTCTTGTGTTCCAGCTTGAACCCATTACCCCTTGTCTTACTGTTGGTTGTCACCAAGATGAGCCTGGCTCCATCCTCGTGACACCCACCCTTTCCATATTGATCCCCATGAATGAGGTCGCCCCTCAGTCTCCTCTCCTCCAGCTCCAGAGCCCCAGCTCCTCAGCCTTTCCTCACACGGGAGATGCTCCACTCCCTTCAGCATCTTCATTGCCCTGCGCTGGACTCTCTCCAGCAGTTCCCTGTCCTGCTGGAACTGAGGGGCCCAGAACTGGACACAACATGCCAGATGAGGTGATTCTCTGAAGAGCTTCAGCCTGATTTTTGTGTCCTGAGGCAGCACTTCCAACCCTGTGCCGAACTGACCATCAGTATGAGGGATTTTGGATACCATTGTTTATATACATAAAAATCCCCCTCCACAAAAGTTCATCTCACAGTGTTCCCTCTTCCAGAGAACCACTGATTTTGAGCATGAAGGGAATTAATAGGCTTAACACGTTTAGGCCCTGAGCCTGCAAATGTAAATAGGTGTATAATGGAGCAACATGTATAGATTTTATACCTTCCCCAAACACCTTGCAAATATGTATTTTGTAGAAGTTCATGTAATTTATGTGAAGAAAAAAAAATCCAAGGTGTCTGATGTTAGGCAGTAAAGCCTATAAAATTTATCACCAGTAATCAGCAGAATTTAAAGGTGGATAATCAGACCTTCAGAAGCCCAACAGCAACTTATCTCAGTGCCAGACCTGCTTTATTAATCCTTTTTTAAAAATTTATGCTTAAAAAATGCAGAAGTGCCATAAAGGAATGCCAGTGGAAGACTTCTGCAGATGTATTTTAAATCAGGGGCCAATAAGTCAAAATTTGACAAACACTGCACTCCTGCTGCTGCTCTGGAGGATGACAGTAAAATAAGACGGATTTCAGCTTTTTCTGCCACCTGGCACCAGCTTTGCTGACCCACATGCCAAAGCTGGTCACTGGGAAAGGAAAACCCCGAGAAAGAAATGACTCGCTGATTGTTCTTCCACCATGGCCTTGATGTTATACTATCACAGTAGCAACAAACATTTCTCTTCCCTCTAAAAAGCACAGGGAAAATAAGATTTTTTTTTTTCTAAACTTCTCAGCAGACACCCAAGGTATGAACAGCGCATAATTCTGAGCACACATTCTGTTGTAACATCACAAAAAAGCCACTGCAAACCATTTCTATATTGACTTAACTGGCACAAATGAAAAACGGGGAACTCATCATGGGGATGTCCAGGCACTTCTGAGCAACCGCAAACTCCTTGACTATCTGTACTTGAGCATAATAACTAAGAGCAACTGTTAAAAACAATAACCCAAACCCTCATGTGGGCTTTTTCCTATTATGTATTAAAATCGACTACAAAATTCACTGGCGTTTTCTGAACATAGGCGAAGGCTGGGTAGCAGCTGCAGAGCCAGCAGAGCGGTGAGCTGCAGAGCTGCCCACACACCTTGTTCCAGTTCCACTTCTTCAGGCCACGAAAATGAAAACAAGGGCTCCCGTGCCAGCCTGAGCAGCTGCCGTGCTCACACACGTCCTACGCACGTCTTCCCCTCCATCCTTCAGCAAGACACTCCAGAAAGAACCGGTGTTTTGCTCTCCCTTACTGGCTCCTCGCAACAGCATAGCCCGTGCCACAGGGGCGCTGGAGCGGTTTGGTAAAAAGCCTAGAAAAAAAAACTTTCTTAGAAGAAATACTGAAGTGCCACCCTCTCTCTCAGCTGACAGACACATGGTCACCAGTCCTGGAAGCGACACTGTCATTCCTTCCCCTCCTCCTCGCTATCACACATGCAAAATGACACAGCTCTCCGGTGACTTGAGCTTGAAAGAGTAAAGAATTTGTCCAGGAACACAGAAATGGAACTAAGTCCTGAAGAGTCCGAGCACCTCAGGCCAGAGCGGACCTTACAGCTTCTCCCTCCTGTAGCCATTAATATCCTACACATTAGGTCAATCAGTTATATTTTGGTCAGTTAACTGAAATAACAGACAGATGCTCAAGTGAAGAATTCAATGTATATTTATTATTCACAGTTAATTACTATCTACCAAATGCTGCTGCAGAGTTAAAGGATTAAGTACATAGGCCTTTTTTATTTAAACACTGATTTTTTTTTTTAATATATATATACACACACAAGACATATGTCTGCAAGGCTGCATGATATACACCAATTCCAAAATAAGGAAACAATCAAATGGTCCAGGTGTAGAATGCCATAGATTCCTTTTCCAATCACTTTACAAAGAAGAAAGAAAGTGAGTGACAGCTAGCAAGGAGAGGGGGGAGAAAGTAATACTCTACAGGATAGCTCTCTCTTTCACCTGCTGGAAAATTAAAGTGTAAGGCAGAGTTCGTCTCAGGAATAAAACATTTGTAACACTTAGTACAAAAAAAGGCACCCTCCAACAGAAGATTGCCCGAGCTCAGGCAGAGCGGGAGAAGATCTCCACTGCAGTTTTTGGATTCGTTGGTGGGGTGAAGGGATCCAGCCAAATGGCCATTAAAAGGAAAAATAACGCAACTGAAGATTGGCACAGAGAGCGGTGCGGCTGGATTGCTTTCCTTTCCGTCCAATTTAATGTCACATTGCTCTGGTGGAGGAGCAAACGGCCACAAAAAATGGCATCATGGTGCAGGGTGGGGATTACGGTCATCACACAGCCTGCTGTGAACGGGGAGTGGGGTGGGGGATCTACGGCAACAGGAACACTGACCTGAGGAGGGAAGAGAAACTGGAGAACAGTGATGCCAACCCCACGTTCCAAGAGCAACACGACTTCAAATATTCCCTATCCAGGCCAAAGAGACAGGCTGATTACATGCATCATGTAGAAACATTCACTAATAGCATAAAGGTTATCTTTTCAAGCACTATTTCTTGAGGTTTCTCTGCATTATAAAGTTTTCCATCAAAGGAATGTACATTTTACAGGACATCTCAGGGCTATTATTTCTCAAATTCCGCCCTTAACCCTCCCTCCCCGAAATATTTGTCCTCATTTTCCCTGGTCATAACTTCCCCCTTCCTCTTACTTCTTTTGAGGCTCCTGTTTGCAGCTCCCCACCTGTGAGCAGCCTAAGCTGCCACTTGCATGCCTTGATTTTATTTTCCTTGGAATAAGGAAAGTTGAACTGTAAGACAAATCTTAAGATTAAAGCTCCATCTGTGTTTGTAGTTTTTTCTCAAATGTCCACTGATAAAACCACCCTCCTTTACACCCTTCCCCTAAAAGTATTTATTTACACATAGGCAGAAAAAAAAAAACCCTCTGAAAAGCTCTGGACTGTCCTTTTAACTTAAAAAATAATAAAAAAGAAAGTAAGGGAAAGGCACTATGGAAAAAAATGCAGAATGTGCTCAACCGTACACCTTTAAGAAAAAACAAAAAAGCTGTCAGCACAGCATTAACAGACTTCAGTTGTACGTTGGTGTTTCTCAAAGCAGCTCTGTGACTCAAAAGGAAAAAAAAAAAAAAAAAAAGAAACAAAAAGCCACACAACTCTTCTCCCTTCCCCTGCTTGGAAGCTGCTGAGCTTCAGAAGAAAGTGCCAAAGGAGAAGAGACAATAAAAAGTAGATTAACACCTCATCTTTCCCAGGCAAGAAGAGCTGAATGTTGAAGGCAAAAGCAGAGACTGATGATTTTTGCTTTTTTTTTAAAGGCAGGACTGTGGATTTGGTTCTTCTCTCATGTCCCTTCATGTCAAATGAAGACCGTTTGCAGAGAGAGAAAATACCAGCAGAGTTTCTCCCTTTTCCTTTAACTGCATGACTAAGACTTTATATGGCATTAAAACTTCATGCACTGATGGACAGAGGAGGAGGGGGAAACAAGAAGAGTGAATGAAAGGGGGTAACCCAGGAGCAGCTGAGGAAAATTGTTATTTTATTTTATTTTTTTTCTCTCCCTCTCTCTTTTTTTTTTTTTTTTTAAGATAAGTTTTGGTGTGTAAGTTGAACTCTTCCCCCCCAGCCCTGAAGTTCCATACTGAGTGAAGGAGGATCACCTCACGCCGTGTGATTTTAGGTCACTGGCTGCAGTTAGGCTCTGTATGTGTATTTACTGTTTCTCTGGTTTCTTTAAATAATCTCTAATATTTATCTCTAGATGTTCCGGTTCACTGGGGTCACATAGTTGCGTGGAAACATGCCCGTCTGTCCGTGGCAGGCGCCCTTCCACCAGTTGGGGTCAGAATTGTCAAGGACTTGGATAAAGTCTCCGCGGCGGAAGCCCAGCTCTCCTTCCTCCTGGGGATCGAAATCAAACAGGGCCTGAACGTACGTTGGTTGCTGAAAAGGGAAAGAAAAGGATATACAAAGTGAGAATCATCCGCAGCACTAGAGGCACCTGCTCCCTCAGGCAGGAGCTTAACTTACACCAGATTTTAACAATAAACACGCAGACTGTTTCATTTCCCTGCAAGCCAGCTTCCAACATCTGTAACAAGATGTTTGAAAAGGAAAGCATAGTCTATTGAGGACCTTAAAAAAAAGTCAAGTTTCTGTGAAAGAGCTGAAACAAAGATAGGAGATGACTAAGATGTTTTCCTAGTATTTTCCAGTCTTCACGACCTACTGTAAATCTGTACTGCAATACAATGGTCTTTTTGCTTATTCATCCTGTTTTCACCAACTGACAACATGAATATTACACTAATCTACCTAACGCCGTGATACACAAAGTTGCCCATAACAACTGGATGTTGGCGTCTTTCTCCTTAAAACTCTCCAGTACTAAGAAATTCTGTCACAGAAGATTTTGCCTGGTCAGCAAATACTTCAATTCTTATGGAAAAACTAACAGTTTATTTAAAATCTGAGGTTAGGAAGGTCTCTTCATGCTCATCATTTTCGGCCAGCTGTTTTCTCATCCTCTGTTTATCACTGACCCAAAGAGTGCAGCCAGATGTTAATTCAGACAAACTGTGGCAGAGGGTGCCTGTGGCACCTGGAGAACTGTGCGAGTTCCACATCCCTTGGCCTCAAGCTAGAACTAGAATGCTGCACATAGAGGCAAAAGGATTTATTCAAAAATTGACAAAAGGTCCAGTTACATGCAACGTAACATTCTGATTGCCCTGGGAAATGGAACAATACAAAGCTAGATATACACAAGCTGCTCTGCTGGCACTTAGCGGTAGTTTTTGGTTTCTCTGAACACTGGCTAGATCCAAAGCAGACAGCCAGAGATGTTCCATGTGCTACTGCCTGTAACCACCTCTTCAGGAAAGAGCAGCACCAAACTTCACTGGCTACAGAGGGGTGCAGCTCTGGCTATAAACCAGTACAACTGTCCTTTCTTACCATGTCCTAGACCAGGAGTAAACCCATTTTTAAATCACAGGAATCAGATGATCTTCCTGCAACAGTATTCAGAAACATTAAGACAAGACAAATATTCAAGCAGCAACAGTAACACTTTGCCAGAACTAAAGGGGAACGAAGGAGTTAGCAGGTAGGTTTTGCACAGACATCCAGCTTATTTCCCTGTATAATTCTGGCTGTGGGTTCTAACGATGCACTTCTACAGGCAAGAAAAATGTCAGTCAGCTTCTTTCCATCCCTATTCATTTAATCTAAGATGCAATCCCACTTCAGGCTGTGGTTGCAGTAGTCTAAACAGTCTACGAGGACACTCCTCTTACCTGTGGCACCTGTTCAATGTCCCGGAGAAATATTTGCTGGTTTCTGGAGACAGATGTGGATCTGTGATAATCTACCAGCTCGTTCAAAGAATTGAACTTCACCACCCAGAGGAAATACTTGCCAGCCCCATCTCTAAGCACCTTGAAGTGCTGCACATCATTTCCAAACCTGGGAGGAAGGAGTGAAGAACACAAAAAAAGCACATTATTAATCATTGAGTATTCTTCCTTTGGGATCATCAGCATGGAGTTTGGAACAAAAAAGTCCTTCAGGGCACAGTGAAAACTGTCAACAACACTGGTAATACAGATATTAAGAAGATGTCTGAAAACCACTTTTCAATTGTGTTTTGCAGAAATCAGCAATCAGAAAGATCGAATTCAAATACTGAAATTTATTTTGAAAAATAATATTTTACTCTGAATAAAGAAGAACTCCAAAGAGTCCATCAGGCTTTTCCAGAAGAATGGCACATCAATATTTTTCCTTCAGTCTAAAAGACTGAAAACAGGAGACAACTGCCACACGCTTGGCATACACAGCTTCTGTATTTTGGCTGAAAACGTAGACAATACCTTGGATAAAAAAACCAATGTGAAACCACTCGTGAGTACTGCCTCTGTTCTCCCTTCCTCAACCTGAGAGCTTCTCACCATTCCAAATCCTGCACATCATTGTTTAGAAAATACTTTCTTAAACTAAACAGGGAAAAAAAAAAAAAAAAATCAGCTGAGACATTACCACCAGATGGCAACACTAAGCTAACAGGCAGGCAGAGCCACGCTATCATAATTTTGTTTCTTAAAGGAATGCACTTTCTGGAATTTCTCCCATTCATATCTAGTTTGGCAGCTTGGACAATTGTATCCAAGACAGAAATATAAACACCTCAAAATCAGTGACTTTAATCTGATTTGTTGGCATGACTCAGTGCTGCTGTATGGGAGGACAAAAATTTGGTTACAGACCAAAGATGACCAGGGAAAAAAAAAAAAAATCCTGCTAAGACAGATCACTGCCAAAGAGGAATGAAGGAGAATGGGCTAAAACACATACACACTGGGCACTTCGGGGCTGCAAGGACGAGGAACGAGATCCAAAGACAAACCAACAGTGCCCGGGACTACAAAGCCAGAGAGCAACATGCCAGCAGGTCAGCTCTGTAGGCTTGTTATAAACCAGAGCATATATATCTGTTCTATTAGAAAAGGAATCAGTATCGCTGGAAGAACAGGAACACTACAGGGCATCAGGAGGAGCATCCCTACTCCTCAGCATTGACAATCACATGTCCTTTACCCAAAGGAGCAGCAGAAGGCCCGATCCCCACCCAGGATTGCTGCTGGGCACTACTCACTTGACGGAGAGGGAGAAGTCCCCCGGAGCGCTCTCGCTCTCCCTGATGAGGAAGGCACCGTCATGTCTCTGTTTGCCTAACATCTCTTCAGCCTTCGCTCGGGGAATCTTTCCAAAAAACCACCTGTGGAGCGAGGGAGGAGAGTAATATGGAAAGTTCAGAACTGTATTCCTTTCATGGAAGAGCCAGATGTAGATACTCACATAGAGATTAAGTGATTCCTAACAGAAATAACTCCACTGCACCTCACTGCCACTCAAGTACAGGCTCTGAACTAAGTGGTTTTTCACAAGGTTTCATCCTGGCAATAACACAACCGTAACTTGATAAGCAGGTACTTGCAATCACCCCATTTCACCCAATTTAGCAAAGCAGAGATGTGGTACGAGAGAAATCCTCAAGTTACAGGATTTGTTTACAGAGGTGGAAAAAAACCTGCTCAAAATTTAATGCATTATTCACATTGTTTTGCAGCTTAGCACATAAAACATCACAACGAGAACCTACTGTACACAATTGCTTCACAACAAAGTCCTGCTTTGTGAGACTAAGACAGCTATGCTGGGAACTGGCTACAACCTTGGTCAAAGTTAACATGTCAACTATGGTCTGCGCTACATAGGCCTCATAACCTAAAATCAAACAGATTAAATGCCTAGCTCAAACAAGAAACTCAAGTCCTTTCCTTTGTCACCAAGGAATAAAATCTCAGGTCACTACATGCAAAGGTTTAATTGTCCAAACTGTAGGATGCCATCAACTCTGAGACAACAAAGTCCTGCACTAGTGGCTGGTCACTCCTAACTGCCCTATGATACAGCAGCTTTTATTTCATTATTATCCAAAGATAATCAGTGGGGGGATGATCAGTCTCCTTTATTACTTATAATCAGTCTCCTTTATCACTTATGTCTCCTAAGGAAAAGCCACCCATGCCTTAGTCATGATTTGCAGAGCAAACAATATAAAAAACTTAAGTTATTACAGACTAAGCACAGAAACATCACTATTTTAGTGGGTAGGAATTTTTAAAATATTTTTTAAAAAGTCTTTTTGCAAAATACAAGGGAAACACTAGGAGTTCATTCACAGGTTTCTCTTCAGAAACATTACAGCTGTAGAAACAAGATCCTGTCTACGGATTGACCCATCCTGCACAAATGGAAAGTGCATTTTGTATCAAATCCGATTTCTAGCCTCTTTTAGATGAGGTGGTAAGACACGACTCTTTCAGCAGAGAGAACGAAGAGCTTCACTCAGCAGCTGGTTGTTCCTGCAGCCCAGAGCCCAATCTTCCCAACCCTACCAGAGCGCCGTGGTCAAGGGCAGGTATCGCTTGTCAGCTAACGCGGGTGCCAGGAGCGGAGTTACATGCAGAACAAGCAAGAAAAGTTCCCTCAAGGTCTCTCTGCTGGGCATGTGATCCGGTTCTAGGAAAGATGCTGATAAAACTTGTTTCAGTGCCCTGTTTTCTCACTTTCTCCTCCAGCCAGGACAATCCAGCAGCTTTCACAGGAGCAGTCACATGAAACAGCTGCACCATCAAGCCACATCTGAAATTCTTGACAACTGCACAGAAGTGAAAGCCACAGGCTGACCAGCTCCGTGACACCACGGGTGAACCCACCTCATGCAACAGATCGTCAGCACTGACGGACAGACCCCAGTCATGGGATTCTTATCCACATTTACATCTGCGTTTCCAGACTGCTCCAAGATTAAAGGCAAACATGGGCCAAGTGGTGGGTCATATGGCATGGGAAAAGCAGAACCATCTTCACAAACAAAAAGTACAGCTTTCAGTTCCAAGGAACAGATCACAGAGGACAGGAGCATGAAGCACAGCCTACAACTATGCAGATGATTGACCTTAGCGGAGAGCATTTAATAACAAGAACTCCAGTCACAGAGTTCATTTTCTAAGTGAAGGTTTTGGTGCAGCAAAAAGACAGAAGTTGCAGAGCCCTCTCCTGAAACAGAGCTGTTCTTAAGAGAAGCTGAAGCTTTCATGAAGTCCCCAGATCTTCCTCACTACAAAGCAGCTATCTCTAGAGGTGAAGGAGGACTGATTACTTGATTACCACACTCTCCAGCTACTAGAAGCTCTTGTTCCTCTCACTGGCTGTGTCTTCCGTATCTGAAAGAGCTTGACAGAACATCTATTACCCTTCCCGAAGCCTCACAAGTATACTGTACTTTCCCCCTAAATTTTACTGCATCACTACAAAGGGTACAATTTGATTAAAGGAAGTAACAATATAAAATTCTTAAAGTTTTCTGCCAGCTGTATCGAAGGCACTTTACCTTCAATAGAGAGACTAAAAATCTTCTACAGTTCTTGAACTCCCTTGCAGTTTTATGGCTTCACTACCACTTTAGCCAAATGAGCTTGAATTCTAAATATAAAAAAGATGAAAAGAAAACCCCACAGATGAAAGAGACAAGGAAAGTTATTTTGAAAGTCTACTGTCTACCTAAGAACACATTTGTAAAGCATCAGAAGTGCTGTGCACATATGAATCTCTGCTACTGAATGACTGAAAAAATTAACAAAAATCACAGTGTGCCCAAGAGAATTAGGCCAAAGAAACCGACCACAACATTCCCACAGCTTCCCTGCTGAAGCACTAAGCTTGATAACCCTTGTCTCCAAGCAGCTTTGCAATATAGGTGAAACTCACCCAAGTCAGCACTGCAAAAGCAAACCCAGGCACTACTGCTGATGCTGCACAGCCAGAGGGAGACGCGCCGATGGTACAACAAAAAGTTCACATCGCGTTCAGGCTCATTTGAGTCGCCAGTTTTGGCTTTACTTCGCACAACCCATTAGCTTGGCTGATTTCCTCTGCATAAGTCATGATATTGTTAAGTGAGGCTTCTGCAGTATCTTCGAGGAAAGCTGATTACAAACACAAACACTTGAGATACGCGCACTGTAAGTTGGATCCAGGCCGTTTCGCAAACAGCAAATTCTTTCCCTGCCCCTTGCAGAGAGAAGGCCGGTCCTGCCGCCCCGCGCCACGGTGCCTGCACAGGAAGCCTCCCTGCCCAGAGCTTCCTGCAGCTCTTCAACCAGTATCATGCCTGTGTCTGCTCACATCTTCGCTTTCTTAACTGACGTGGCAAATGTGATTAACCCTTCAGAACCCAGCTGACTCAGCTGGTGAGCGAGAGGCGTGACATTTTCCTTTCAGCTTCATTTGCTAGTAGCTACAAAGCAAACTGTAAGATTTGCAAAGGAAGAACACTGCATTTAAGACTAATTCTGGGGCTGGAGCATTTAAGTCTCAGATCCTAGGACAGGATTTAAAGACATTTTCAGTTGCTTTCTTTCAAAATCCTCTTGAAAAGCTCTAGCGCCACTTTCCCACAACAAGATTTGTTACTAATCTGAGAAAACGAACATTCTCTCTCATACGTAGCCAGTTGCCTGCAATTTGCTTTTTGTGTGACCTGTATGACTACTTAGAGAGCTCCACATTACAGCTAAGCAAACATTATGCTATAAAAACTTTTGCATAATTTCCCAGGGTTGTTAATGCACTAGTTAAGACTCTCGGCATTGCTGACACATGGAGCTAACTCCATCCAGCTGCCATCAGCAGTTTAAACATTTTCAGAAAAGGTCAAATTAACTATGCTTAAAAACTGCTACCAAATTCACCCACTTGCAGGCTCACATATTGTTGATTCCCTTTAGATGTCAAAAAGTGAAAACTGACAGCTCCATCCCTCTAAAACAAAATGCCACGCATGGTTACAGAAAAAATTGATCATCATCATTACAGGAGACATCACCACAGTATAATTCAAATGCCTCCAAAACTTGTGAGAAGTATAATGATTCAAATCAATGAGAGAGAGAAACTGCAAAGTACATTTATGATCCCTGGTGGACTGGCACAATCGGGGTAAACCTTACAAGGCAGACAAGGCTTTAAACAATTTCAGAATTTCCTTGTGCATCCTCGCTTTACTTCCCACTTGCTGTGGGAACAACAACCGGCTGTTGGCCTGTTTTGAGAGGAAGGTGTTGGCCCAGATGACTGCTCGAGGTCCTGTCCGACCTAAACAATTCTGTGATGTGACAGACATACTAACAGTTCAGCTCCAGATATCCTTAAACATCGTTCTGGCGAGCTGTGAATGCCACAATCTCTTTACTTTTATCTGTGATGCTAAATAAAATAGAGAATCATCACAAGACCACAGTCATTCTTTTTCTTGGGGCAGTGGTAGTGACAACTCTTTAGTAGAGAGTTTTCTGCTGGTTTATGCCTGTTGTCCCCCAGATCAGTCTGTCTGACCCTACGGCAAGATACCAGAGCTACCAGAAGAAAAGCTTCCAAAACCACCCTGCTGTATAGCGAGCTGTGAAATGAGTTACAGTGAACACTACAGCCAGAACACTGCTCAGTAACCATCCCTGATCCATCCAGACACGTTGGTAGGTCTGCTAAGGTACACTTTGCAAAGTATTCCACAGAAAACCGTCCTTCTGTTGGAGAGGATGCACAAAACTAAGACCAAGCAAGCCTATCGCCAGAGCTCTACTTACGGATGCGGTTTCATTTCTATGTAGTTCTTGGGAATGAAGCCGTCTTTTCCATTGAGTTCTGCCTTGTACCAATTCTGATCGCATTCTTCATTCAAAACCTGAAGGAAGCAAACAAAAAAGCAGCTTACCACGCTTCAAGACACAGCAAAACTGAGGAAGGTACTAGCTTATTCTTCCTATTTGTGTTTCAAAGACTGCTTTTGTAAGATGAACCTACAAAAATGGTACTAGGCATTCTTCTCTACTGCGTCTCATGAACGTTCGGAACTGTGGTGAACAAAAAGCTGAATGAGTAATTTAAAATAGCCAAAGGATTTTAGTGCCAAAACTCCATGCTTTAGTAAGGAAGTCACCCTAAATTCACAGGTACTTTTAACAACATAATCTTTGGCACAGATCTCAACCTAGTCAGCTGTCATCACCAAAATATTGTCAAAAATCTACAAGCCAAGAAACTCTGATTCTTTATCACTTCTAACGATCACTTTTTCCTGAATTCAGCTGACAAACCTGATGCTTTCAGCATAAACATGATTTCATCCAGCTCTTCTGCATTTGCACTGGTTACACACTGGATACGGTAAAGATTGTAGGCAACATCTATATTATAGAGAATTTTTACAAAAAACTTCCCTCATGACAACATTAGCACAGGCCCAGATACAACCTGCAGCTTCAGCTGGTTTATGCCAATACAAGTTAAAACCAGATTAAATTGGACTATAGGAACAGCAACTTGCCTGTTGAGCATTTTTCATGTTAATAAAGTTAAACACACACAAGCAGCAAACGTAGATGAACAAAGTCTCTTTTTTTTTTTTTTTAAAGGAATACTTTTCTTCCTATAACTTTAGGATGAAATGAAAGATCAGGAGTCACGAGAGAGGAGCCACATGAAGAGGTAGCTTTAAGAGGCACAAATTGATACTTCGAAGCATACTTGCTCTAACAACTTTGGTGTTTTATTTTTCATTGAGTTTCTGTCAACTGGTACAGCGCAATAGGCAAGCCTGGTACTCTGACTGCAAGTCGTCTGTTGAGTAAAGTACTACGTTCTGTAAATAAAGCCATGATGTAGTTTGAAACTATCCCCTCCTTAAAGAGATTGTATTTGGTTTTGGAAGCAAACATCACACAGAACCTGCCCCCCTTTAAAATTAAGCACTACAACACTTTCTCCCCAGCACTTTCTTTCTTTTCAGCTTTCTGAGGGTCTTGTTTAATTTTGTGACAATGGCCAACAAAAATCTGGACTTGAGTTTTAAAACAAAAACAAAAAAGGAAGATACACTTAAAGTCTCAAGTCACAAAAGTATCACATGATTAAGCATTGCCTGAATGCAGAAAGATGAGGAAACGCAAAGACAACATGAATGCAGATCCAGAGATCACACAGTACATACACATGCAGCCATGATGAAGATATCCACCAAAAAAAGAAAATTCTTCATAAGCAACTGTTGCTATATCCAACTTTTGCTATCTCACTATGTTTCTTTTTTGGAAGGGTGATGACAGGAAATAAAAAAAGGAAAAGCAGACAAGAATTTGCAAATGCAGGCCTTAAAATTCTTACAGCTGATGGGAGTTCCTCAGAAGATTAAACAATTTTTGCTGTCTTTCAAAAATACGTGACATATCAACATCCTAATCTGCCCTATTGAAGAATTCTACATGTAAAAGAGAAAAACCTCAAGGCTTACTGAAATGAAATCCGGTAAAGCAAAAAGAGAACAGAATCTGAATCTCCCCAGTGAAGCAGGGTGGCTGTTCCTGAGCGCCCAAGCGCCGAGGCTGGTGGCAGGACGGACATCGCCAGGTGCCAGCGCTTCCATCGAGGAACTAGCACAGGAACAGAGCCACATCCACACACTTTAGGTGAGCAAAGATATGCAACTTTACTGCCCAGTCCGGGATATTTTCAGTTGAAGAAACTTTAATGCTTAAAAGATGCTAAGCACTTTTATATGGCTAAAAATATTCGAGCTATCTTTTGTGCAGCTGCTACTTTGAGCTTCCATTTCTTTATTTCCAAGCACTGTTTTAGCACGCATTGCAGCCCAGCCTTCAGCGAGGACGATCTGTCTGCAGGTCAGGAGCAGTTCAAGTGTGCCTCTCATACAGCTGGGAGGTAAAAGCTCACACGCAGAGAGTCAACACACATCAGCTGGTGTCTGCTGAATTGCCTTTAGCACAAAAACTATGCACATCGCAGAACCCCTGCACTGGCTGAGAGGCAGAGTCCGGTGCAGAAACCGGTTCCACTCCAGAATACGAAATACCGGCAGATGACACCAACAGGCAGCTCTGGGATGCTAAGCAGGGCAGATGGAGATGAAAAACATCTGTAAAAAAGTGAATTGCAGAGAGACCAGCGGGAGAGAGGGTAGAGGTTGAAGCCCAGATTACAACTCAGTCATGCAAGGATTTTGGCACATAGCTTGAATGCCCAGGAAGTTTGGTTGTTATATACCCCAGCTGCCATTGCTAGTCATTATACAATACAATAAAACACAAATATGACACATCTTTATGTGATTTCTAATAAGCCACATCTTACGCAGTAGTATGCGTTCCTTTAGCAAAGGTAGCACAGATCAAACCTTTGTTACGATTGTGTACTACAAACCCACTTCAATACCACCAGAGAGCAGTTAAGGGATACTGCAGTCTGTTCTTTTCCCAAGAATAAAAAAATTGGTAAATTGTAGCTTCATATGAAGGCCATTACCACATATTTGTGCTTTTGGCAGTTGGCATGCAAAATTATCAGAAATTCTAATGCCCAAATGTTAACCATTTTAATGAGTTTTATTTTGCTCTGAAGATACAATAATAGATTTGGAGGAGCCAAATCACACAGCGCTCAGGGTACTCACTAATGCTTGGCCTGAAGCCAAATGCCAGTGAGGGAGCATTGCTGAAATATGCATTAAGCTTTGTGACCAAAAAAAAAAGAAAAGCTGGATAAAAGGCATAGTAAGGTGAACTGCTTTCACAACCTGTCCAGGGGACTTCTGCTGCAATAATGAACCCTCCACAGCTCCCCCTTCATCATCTTTCTTTGCTCCAAGGACTTTTTCCTGCTTCACACCCAGCCTCACGTATCTTCAGAGCCCGTTGTCCTTTCTAGGATCATTTTAACAAGCTGTCACAGCTCCATTCACACCCTGGCTGACAGCCAAACCGTCCATGCCCTACATTATATACCAGAGAAGCTTATACACACACGGACACCCTGTGAGCACCCGTTTGCCCCTTTCCAGGTCTTCCAGAGGCAACAGAACATGCTGGTTTCTTTACAACGCTCCATGTTCACGTATCGTTTTAAGAGGAGTCACCTCCACAACATATTACCTCCAAAACTGTTTTTTTCTGACGGTGTCTCAAACAGACACCACTGGAGCTGCTCTCATGCTTAGTCCAGCAAAAATGACTTGTATTGAAGTACCTTAAATTCAGGACAGCTTTACAGTCAGACGCACAAGGCTGGAATTCCGGTGGCTGCTACAAAGTTATGTAGCTATTATTATGACAATTGCAGAATAGTTATGTAAAATTTTAGCTTTCAAAAAAAAACATATGCCACTGACATTCATTACTGACATACAATTAAAAAGTAAATTGGGAACCCACATAAAAAAAATCTCTGCACTGGGGTATCTGGTTTAGATGTTTACACCTGACATTGCTCTCTTATTTCAAATCATAAACCCACTGAAAGGAAAGAACTGATTTCATGTCATCAAACCATTTTGCTGCAAAACATTTTAAGAAAAGCATCCAGTAAATCCATCTATCCCATACCTCCAACTGGTCCCCAAGAGATCTTCCAGATAATAATTAAGAATAAAATTTACCATCTGGATACTTAAAAAAACCAGCGCCATGCCTCTAAGAAAAATAGAGATTCTTAACTGAACTATGGTAAGATTTTCCCAAAGCTATAAAATTTAGTCTAAGCACTGCATATATCACTGGATTTTGCTTTGAGAATTTCCCCAAGGACCAATAAATACAGATAAATTAAGCAACAAAGAGAAACTTAAGAGTCACTGCTCCAAATTGAGAGCGCCTTGAGAGTCCGCGAAAAATCTAAAAGGCACAAATTATCTCAATAACTGTTAAAAACTGCTGCTCTTTGTATAGGTTCAAACATAAAGTGTTCCTTTGCAGCCAGTCCCCATGTCTGCTATAGATCTAATCAAGTCTATGCCAGAGTGACTTTTCCTTTCACATTGGGGCATCTGTGCGGGAGGAGGAAGAAGGAAGGATATTTTTAGCTGCTCCGTTTGAACACATTCTGCCATGCGATGTCCTCAGCCTGCAGTCAGCCCTGTCCTACAGCCACAGCGCTCCAGTCCTGTCCCGTTTCCTAGGTTGATAACGGACCTCTTATCAACAAAAGCCCATCTGTTCCCATGGAAATGGAGAAGAGGTACAACAAGGCAGTCACCAAGTTTTAGCTGAACTAAACATAAGGCCTCAAATGCGTGTGAGAACTTAGCAAAAAAAAAAAAAAAAAAAAAAAAAAATCGATGCTTGGGGTCTGGAGAGACAAGACCTAAGAAGCTTGTTCAGGAGGGTTCTGAGTTTTGGCTCTGTAAGGTTTTGGGATTCTTGATGTGCTAACGGAAACAGAAGGTAACACAACCGCTCAACTACAACCTGTCAGCTGCCAATGGAGCTTTTCTCTGTGACAAAGTTGTACTGACGCTAGCACAAAGAAAACAATGCAGTATATTAAAAATATTCCCAAAGTCTCAGGAATCCAAGGCAAGTGCTCACGACACTCAAACTAGGGCAGGAATTAAAATTTTAAAAGTGAACAAACAATTCAAGGGGCAGCAATGCTGCAACTGAATATTTAAGCCTGGAAATGACTCGTCCCAGGGTGGAACGGTGGTTAGGAATTTTTTTTCAGAGAAAAAAGGCTCCTTTTCTGCTCCAAGAAGAGAGGTACAAACCAGCTACGTTCCAAGCAAGTGCCCACTGCTTCAATGGAAGCTACACCTGGATTCGACACAGTCCAGCACGTAGCGTTTTCCTTCCTCACAAACTTCTCTGGTAACCTGTGGCTCCTAAATCCCCCCAACAAATGAATCCTCCTCACTCTGCCTGCAAAATGCCATCGACAAGGTGGCTGTACAGAGGAAAGGGCATTTTAAGGAAACCCAGGGTAATCTGCACCTCGAAATGGCGTTGTAATTCAGGTCAAACCAAATCAGAATGTTTATTTTCTTGGCTTATTCATTGTGACACACAGTACAGTTAATTTTAACTTCAAACATTCAATGCAAAAAGATACATTAGACAATTAAGGTGACTAGCTCAAGAACACATAACTGCTAAAGTATTTTAGGCTTTTCCTTATATTCAGTTTATCAGAATCACACATAGGAAATGCAAAATACCCACAGTTTTCAGATCAAAATCTAAAGTACCATGTTTGGACACACTTTAAGATTGTAAATAGTCACTCTCTAGGCGGATACAAAAAGCTGTGAAAACACTTAACGACCACTAAGCAAGTGTTAGTGAAAACAGTCAGAGAAAGCTTGTTTTATAACTGCATTTAACTACCAAGTGTTATCATTTACTAGCTAAATAATGCATGTAGATTGTAATATAATGCAATAACATGTTATAGATACAGGTTTTCATTCTCACCCTCACTTCAATTCTCCTGATCACTGTGGAAACACTTCTTCAACCCTTATATTTTTAAAGGCACAAAAAGAGCACAAAACACAAACTCGAAAAAAATTTCAGAAAGTCTTCCCACCACACAAAGTACCTTGAATGAGCCTGGAAACTAGTCCAAAGTAAAAGACAAGACAAAGTTGAGAGACAACAAAGGAAAAATGACAATGAAAGTTGCAGGAGACAGTCACTCTAGGGTCTAAGCTTCTCTTTCCAAACTATAACTAATGTTGCCCTCCAAGCCTACGGCACAAATCTACTCATCACTGGAGTTTTGTTCCATATAACCATTTATAGGTAAATCCAGTATTCTCCTAAACGTCAGAAAGGGCTGATGGAGAAAAGGAGCTGGGTAAGATTACAGGAAAGGACATTACTTTTAACTACATTAGATAAAGTCAAGTTGCAATTCCAATTCCATGCAATATTTCACCACACAATATTCCAGATAGAGAGGTACAGTGGTCAAAAAATCCACAGTAGCACCAGCTGGCAAGTACAGTAAAGTATGTTGTAACAAAGCAAAGTCCAAAGACAGGAATGTAGCTAGGAATTAGCATTCAAGCTTTCTCTTCAAAACCCCTTTTTTAAAAAAATTTTTGGTACGTAACACAAGAATACTTGAGGCAACTCAAAGTCAGATGAGGTACAACCAAGTCTGGCCACAAGGACAGAACTCAGCACAGACTAACCCACCCTGCCTCTCAGGCCTTGCAAGTCTTGTACTACTATTTCCCCTCCGGCAAAAGCCTTCAATGATGCAGGATTATTTATTTATTTAAGATAACAAGGGAAAGAGAGAGACAAGTTAAAAAAAAAAATCTAGACAACAATTCTCTTTTCCTATGGCTCTCCTATTTTGATTTATGTGGCACAAAGAAATGGGAAGGAAAAAACAAATGACAGCAACAAAACCCAAAACAAAACCAAACACCTCCCCCCGCCCCCAACCATAACAAAAAACCCCAAATCGAACACCACCAAAACCAAACCTCATACTGTATTTTAAAGTGTATTGTAGTGGTCTCCAAAATGTCTAATGTAGATCCTGGAAGGAGTCAATAAAGCTCAAGGAACTTGGCCACAGGTCTCCTCTTCAATGAAGTTTCCTTCTGTGTAGGAAGTTTCCAGTAGCACAAGCACACAGAGGTAAAATGAGAACAAATTCAGCAGTTCTGCCCACACTGCATGTGAGGGATGGCGAGACGTCAGCCTCAGCGATTACAGAGTTGTCTTCAAGTGAGTTCTCCCACTGTTACCACTTGTATAAAGGTGAACTTACAGATACCACAAATCACATATTTTCAAGAAGGGGGTTGATGTAATAATCTCCATTATAGAATGATGGCCTGCAGTAAAAATCAGTATTGGTGATTTTACAACCCAAACAAAAATAGCTTTTCAGAGCTGGCAGTAGCTACAGTCAGTGTTCTAATTGGGCTTCCCTCATCTAAAAGACACACAAGTGTTTCAGCAACAGCAGGGACTCTCAGAGGTGAGATTCATTTTACATTCAGCAACTTTTATGGTGCTTACGTGAATACATAAAGATGAATGCACTGTCTCCTTTCAGTGCTTGATCAAAAAAAAAAAAGAAAAAGAAAAAGAAACAGATTGTTATCACAGCCTAAGCTCCACGGCTTGGCTCGCACACGCGGAGAGCAGAATGCTGTGGGATTCACAAGAACGGTTTCTTAAAAAGAGGAAGGGGAGTGTTGTTTTTCCCTCGCAGTCCAAGGGTTAGTTTACAGTGACTAAAGACCAGGACCAGCCACCTTTTATAACTGGCTGCAGTGCTCAGGATGTTATCACGGAAACAGAAGACAAAACATCCTTCCTTAACCTCAAACCCGCTCCACATGGAACTGGGAAGCACTGAAGAGCAAAGCATTTTGTGAGTTTGCTGTTGCGCACTGCGGATTAGTTTACTCGGGTACCAGAGGGGACGGTAATTTGCTTGCTAATAAGTGTCTGTCCCCACTGAGTATTTATTTAAAAAGTAAGCAGATTAGCGCTGTTTAATTTAGGTTTAAGCAGGGTCCCAAAAGAAGAACCATCAGCGAAGCACAAACTGAACAACAGGTCGAGCCCTGAAGCCTGGAGAGCTCTCTGCCATCCTCCCCTCGGTTTTACTGAGGAAAGAGAACAGCCTTGAATACCGAGTAAAAACCTGCTCTGTTTGGGAAAGGTTCAAAATCCAAAACCACACCCCAAAATAACCCCAATGCATATATGCACATCTGTACCTAAAGAACAGAGTATACATTGACATAAGCATCTAAATAAACCCTCAATTTTGAGAAAAAAAAAAAAAAAAAAAAAAAAGAACTACTTTTACCCAGTGGTCAGAGAGTAAGGTCTCCTGTTTCTATTCCTCTATTTGCCGCTAATGGAAATGCTACAAATTCCAGGCCATCTGAAAAGAGGGGCTGTTTCCAGCTATCCCTTCAAGTTTAGCAACATGGGTACCAAGCATAAAGCACATCTGTTATATACTCTGGACTATTTATCCAAGTACAACCAGCTACAACTTTCCAGGCCTTTAAGGAAATTGTAAAGCTTTTGTAAGAGCTCTTGGCACAAGCTCTGAGGGATGAAGGTTGAAAGTCACACTACCAGAAAATAATAATAATAATAATAAAAAGCTATCAAGCTATCATTCTGATGAGAGTTTTTCAGAGTTGCTTTCAAGCTTAACAGAGAAACACTGCAGAATTATCAGCAGTAGTCTTGTGGCAGTTTGCAAGCATATAAAAACCATGTATTTCTCACACAACTTCTCTCATCATGACAGCTCTGTTGTAAAACAATTACTTGATGTTGTGTATCAAACAGAAAAACTGAAAAAGGTAATGAAGAACAAGCAACCATAGCCTGTGCTTGTCGTTCGAGCTGTGGTTGCCCTTTAGTTTTACAATACAAATGAAGCTGGTCACATACAGTAAAAGTGAAAATACCCTGGGGAAATACACCTGCATGACAGTCCATTAATCAGACTGGATTCACAGCTCATGAAATCCATTCTTAATCTGCTTTGCATAACAATTTTACTTGAATATCATATAGTTCCTACGTCTACTGGCATGTGCCCTAACCTCTCTCACTAAAATGTACTGCCAAAGAATGTATTTCTTACCATCTCCAAGGAAGGAGATACACCCGACTCTCAGAGATGGGGACAATTCCTCCGCTATTCCTCTAGGACCAGAAGGCATAATTCCTTGCTAGTGTCTCACACGTTGCCTTTAAGCACCCTGTAGCAGTCACACACTCAAACATTCAGTAGAGGACAAGGAAGGGCTTGCCTTTCATTGAAGAACACGACATTGCAACAGGAACAACCAGCCTTGAATCACCTCATGTTCGATACCCCAAACTTCTACAAACAAAATCCCCAAGACTCCTTTACCAAGAAATAAAGCAATGCCAACATTAAGAGAGTCATGCTTTCTATTCCAAATGGAGAATGCACACCATTACCTCTGCTATATCTCATTGCCCAAGAAACCACAAAGTCCAACGCTCCACACCTGTACGTGTGTTAATTACTGCTTTTCCTAGCACACAAAGCCAAGCAATTTACCTATCGCTTTTAACCAGATAGGAACAGTTGTTTGTGGAGTGACGTTGAGCAACTGCTCCATTTAAGAGGTTCTCCATTACAACCATTCTAATGCTTGTACACAACAGAGCTGCTATGATGTACATAAGTAATAGCAGGTTAAAGTTTAAAAGGATGTGTTAAGGAAGACAAACTGCTTATGAACAGCTGCACAATACAAACCTCCAAAGAAGGTGACTGCAGCCACCGAAGCTGAATATTGCTCGGTACACTTGGCATCCTGCTGAAATACCACACTGGGTAAGGCAGTTCCACCCCAGGGCTGGAAAAGCTGAGCAGGAGGAAAGACAGTTACTACTGGAACAACCTGGACTTACTCAGTGTTTGATCAGAAATGTAGGGTATATGACCAGAGGGTAGTTTACAGTAGTCTTGTGGACTTCAAGCTACAGCGCTACCCAGCCAAGGCCTCACATGCACCGAGTGGAAGAACTTCTTTCCATGCTGCAAGGTGTTACAGACCTGTTTGTACATCTCATTAGGAGTTTTGCTTGACGCCACTTTGATTTCAACTGGTTTTCCACTGTAATGTTTGGGGTATTTTCAGAGGAACTGATACCTAGCTAGTTATTCCCCCTCCTGTGCTGGTGCAGTTGATTATTTCTGTCTACGTGTATAACAGCCCGGCAATCCTTGAACACCTTCCTGTTTTCATAATATATTTCCTCAAACCATCAAGATAGTTTTAAATGGTATCTTCAGCACGCATAAGCCCAACTCAACTAATCATCACCACAAATATTATAGGCAAGCTGTATTTAATCACCCAGTTCATTAACACAATATTACCATACCCAAGATAATATTGTGGAAAGACATCCAGAGCCTCCAAGTGCAATCATGAACCACTGCTACCTGAGCTTGATTGTGGTTTTCTAAATATCTTCATGATCCTTTTTACAATAGGTTTCACCTAAACGAGGTGTCCCTGGTTGCTTGTGAACAGGCTGGAGATGTCAGTGCAGGACTACGCCTGATACCCCAGGACGCACGGGCAACTTTAAGTCACTAACAGCACGTCTAAAGCCATTATGAAAACTGCTGTCTTGAGGTACTTTGAAAACCTGGAAAAGGTAAAAGAAAAAAAACGCACATGCCTTGTACTGACAACCTGACTATTTGGTGATAAGTAAGACAGATACCAACATTAACTGTCAGCTACAAAACAAGTCAGAAGGAAAAAATTTAAAGGTTGACTGAAACCACTACCAAAACCCAACTATGTTTCAGCGGGAAATACACTTAGAAAACTGTCTGCTACAATTTAAAGCACACTAAGAAAAGATACAGCCCGTAAAGGCCTTAAAGAAAAATTTCTAAAGTGTTCAAAACATAGACTTTCATTTTTTTTAATTTTAAAGGAAGCAAATTAACTCGACCTGCAGCCGCTCTGTTCTTTTTCAGTGAAAAAGCTATTGCAACCACACAAGCAGAAGACTCAACATGCTTCCAAAGATCAAGGCAAGACTATTAGCAACATTACAGGGGGAAAAAAAAAAAAAGGCTTTCAGTGCAATTAGCATATATTTACAATATTTTTTCTTTAAATGCACGGTTTTGTTTAAACTTTTTTATTACAGTATTTATTATGCATTCATTTTACAGTGCAGACAAGCTAACAATAAAAACCTTAGCTTTGCTTCATCTGGTTTTAAACTTTAAAGGTTTTAGGATTCTACCAGCATAGATTCTTGCATTAATACTGATTGCTTAATATATTATAGCATTGTAAATTTTACAGAATGCAAAACAGTCATACTCAGCTCTGTAAGACATCAGGAATAATATCTGACAACTAATTATCTATGACCTAAGTTCCCAAGGTAAATTACACCTGATATGCCATGTTAAAAAAAAAATTGAAAACCTATGCAACACTTTAGTTATTCTGATATCACTGAACTTTTGCGCGTTTCAAGTCTCTTATTGATGGTTCTCAAAAAACACAGTTGTCAAGTCACGCCTTGAAAGGTGGAACACTTATTCAACTGAACACAGAACTATGAGCGAAAATCCAGATGACTTCAGCCTGCATCCAGGAATGAGGATGTTTGCAGGCATCTCAAAAGTCAGCAATGAAATTGTTAATACATCTTGACCTCAGAATTAACCATCTTACTGGTTAAGTCATTCTTCTGAGCATGAATTCCTACCCAGCTACAAACCCAGAGGTTGCACTACGGGTTTGCAGGGGCTGGGTGTTGGGCAGCAGCGCTGTCTGAGCTGGTTTGTGCCGTCCCTGCTGTGCGGCTGCGGCCTCCCCTGTGCTCCATGCAGCGGGAACTGATCTGACCGTGGAACAGTTGGTGTATTTTTCACCTATCTCAGTTCACTGGTTGGCTACACAGATACTTACAGCAAGTGCAGGGTCCAACTCTGGAACTGGAGCAAGCGGCTGAGGAGACGGGAAGGGAAGGACCAGGGCAGGACTGTGTGAGCAGGCGCTGCCGTGAAGGAAACACCCTTAGTTCCCTTTGGAAGGCCTGCTCCACAATTCTTGCAACAAGCAACACCAAAACTTACATATATATGAGTTAATAGTTCCATGTGCTTTAAGTTTTACCTAGGCAGAATTAAACTGAGCATGAGGTGGACAAGAGTTCAAGGAGCCCACAGATGGGTCCTGCAAAGGGGCAGCAAAAACCTAGATCCTACTGGGAAGGGAAATGGGGAAGCAGGAGGGAGGGACTCAGCTGAGATATTTGTGTCTTCTGATGACATGCTTAATTTGGGCGTTAAGACAGCTTTTTTCCAAGCTGTACAGAAATGGAAGGCAGGACCTTTAATGGATAAGATGGAAAGAAAAGTTACCTTCAGGTTAGCCAGCCAGGTTGAGCTATGCCTCATACTCATCCTGGCAAGAGGCAAATGAAGATTTTTGCAGCATAGACAGAGAAAACACAGACTTCATGCATGAGACAGCTTTCAAGTTCAAGAACACTTACAAGAAATACTGGCGGGGCGATCAAGTTTTTGTTTCTGCTCCATACTTTCAACAGTGATAGCTGTTGGTCCTTCCACCAAGTTTAATTCTTTACTGGTTACATCACTGATATGCATAGCAAAAGCCATCCCTTACATCCAACTACACATTGAGAAATCACACACAAGAGCAGGACTCTACGACTAGATGTTTAAAAATTACATATTAATACCAGTGCACAAAACTCAAACCTACTAGACACAGGATGTCAAGCAAGTGTTAACTGCAATATCCCTTCTGTAGCAATTAAACAATCGATATTTACTAATTTCTTACACATCTAAGACACACGTGTACTTTTCTGGCAGCCCCTAGAGCATACTCAGCAATTTGCATTTGAAAGTACAGAAGGAAAAGCCCAACCACGTTCCACCACCTTGAGACAGCTGCCCAAATGTCACCACTGTTCACTTCAGAGCCAGGCGCAAAGGCTGATGACTTTGGTCAGTGAAGCTGAAGCCTGACGTCTCCTGTTTGCACCAAAAAGGGTTTACAGTCTTAGTGATCTAACAATAGTATACCACCATCTATTTGAACTGTATTTTCCCCAACTTTAAAATGCATCTGTAACTCCTCACCCATGCATTTCAATCACCATCCTACTGAAAGTGAAGTTAATGGTGTTGAAATCTCATTTGAGGATGAAAAATGAAAATCGCTTTTTAAAAGTCTGCACGGGATTTTATGAACAATCGCTGCAAAGCAACATCAGTGCTCTGGACAGGATCTGAGAATCCCTCCACAAACAACTGTCAGTCCATGCAAAGAAGCCGTATTTCCTGCTCTTGTCAGGATGGGCAACAGCAGTTGCCTCTGCACCTTTGGGAAAGCATAATTTAGCTTTGGCCATAAAATTTACCAAGCATACTGATGGAGAACAAAATGATATGAATGCTTGTGAGACAGAAGACAGAGATCTCTATTAAGCAGACTTCAAACACTGGCAAAATGGAAAGACTAAGTAATAATTAGACCCGAAAATAGAACTAAAATACTGCAGAAAGTCCCTCTACTTTTCTATGTTATGAAAAATCAGCCTCCAATCTCAACACTGAGCCTTTCAGAGGTAAAGCTTACTACAGTTGCCTTAAATCAACAGATACCGTAAATTAAAGACTTGCCTCATCAGCGCAGGGCTTCTACAACCCTGTTTGCTAGAATTTTACACAGGAGTCGTATGGTTCTGGTTTATAGAGACAACCCTTTACTCAGACCAACCGCAATCTACCCTCTGCTTTGTCAAGAATGAAGTTCAGGCGAAGAGAAAAAAAAGTTTTGCATGTGATACAATAAGGGTTCACTATGTTCATTTGAATTACCGTCCTGTTAAAACAGAAAAGATATGACTCATGTCAAGTGTCCAAGTCACGAAATCCTCAACATCTTTATTTTTCCTTCCACCCTTTACAGCTCCTCACAGGAGTTATTACTGGGGGAGTGTCCCAGCAAAGCCCTTACATCACCATCTATTCCCCCTTCCTCCTCCACTACCCCAAATGGAACAGGCATGCTACCACTAAGCCAACTCATGCAATTCTTTATTCTTTGTAATTTCCTACCTCTCACTTGAAAAAACAAATACTTCACTGTTATCTGAAAATATATTAAAACATTGCCAGCAACTCAGCACTCAAAGCAAAACAACCATCACCACCCAGTGCAAATGCACAATAGAAGCAGCATTTTTCGGTAAGGCAAATTTTTGAGAACAGCAAGAAAAATAATTGAAGTTACAAAAAGAAAGGGCTGTTCTACAATTGCCAAGAGAGCGCTGCTCTGCCATCATGAGATTCAGCCAAATGTATGGCCCAAGGGCTGGAATGAAGCAGCAAAAGCGTTGGGCAGCAACACCAGCCCGGGGTACACGGATCCAACTCCCGCGCCAAAGCTGGTCTCTCCCAGTGCAGCCAGCACAAACACTTGAAAACCAAATCAAAGACAACCTCAGCTAAAACCAACCACCACCCTCTTCACTGCTGGTTCTCTTCCCTGGTCAGCTCATAGTGCCACACTACAAGTATCTGCGCTACCACGAGAGTGACAGGCAAAACAGAATATCCTGCTTGTAAAGCCAAGGCATGTCCCCAAGGCAGGGATTCCACAAGTGAAGTTTGTGACAGGGCAAAGTTAGGCTTCTCCCAGTACTTTCTTCCCTCCAGCCATTCATTCCCACCTCTGCACTTTCCATCCCCACCCTGCGCTGGCCCAAGTGTTTCGGAAGTCAGTCAAGACCAAACAGGGCAAAGAAAAAAGCCACGTAATTTGCAAGGGTTCCATTTTCCCCAGTTTGCTCAGTCCCAGTGGAACTTGCTCACTTATGTGAAGTTTATATAGCCAGAGCACAGGACTTAGCAACTAGAGGAAAAAGCTCCAGTGATCCCTGTACTACAAAACAATGAAGCTTAATTAAGAGTTACACACTCAATGTACTCTAGGCAGCTAGGGCAGCAACTTAAGCTATGTTGCTGCATTGCGTGCTCCTCTATAGGCAAAACCAGGTCCAACAATACGTATCATTCCACAAAAAGGTCCAATTTAGATGACCTACAAAAATGACAGAATAAACAGAGAAGGAGAAGACACTTGCTTCCTTCTATCCCAGCTTTGTTTGATGTACTAACACATCTTTTCCCCTTCCTTTCCAATCTTCTTCCCTGCCCTCCAAATGCAACTTCAGGATGGGAACTGGCAAACATGCCTGATATTCAAAGATGCCCAGTAGAGCAGTCAGAGCAATATTCAAATGCTTTAAAAATAGTCCCCTGCAGTATCAAATCTGGAAGTCCATCAGTGTAGTACAAATCTCAAAATATCCTATGAATCCATTAGAACAGGAGTTACAATAAAATACAGATCACTTAAAGACAGAGAATGATATTTGCTTTTTAACTCCCACAGCGAGCAGCTGTCATTTTGCTTTCTTTTCATTTACAGGCCTGAAGCAGCACTAACACTTATTTCATAACTGGCGTCTGAAACTGTGCAGAAAGAACAGAGCTTCTTCCACGAGTGGAAGAAAAAGACCTCTTGGAATCCTCAAAGTCCACCTGATGCTTGCTTTAGTGTTCTCAGCAGAACGTATTAGCCCAGTGCAGAAGAAAGTCCCTTCACCACAAACTAGCAAGTTAACCCTTGGCAATCAATTAAAATTGACCTCCCAGTAGCAACAGCCAAGTTGTGCTGTAGATACTGGAAAGGCAGGGAATTTGGTGCTGCAGTTCAGTCACCCCTTCTTCATTTAAAATATACAGCTATGTATTCCCCAGCATCTTGCATTAACTTCCGTGTACTTGTAATGAGTGGGAGACACTCCATTAAGTTTTATATTTTTGTCCGTCAAACATTGGTACAAAAGTCTGGAAAATCTCATTTCTTTACAGAAAAGCTAGGGAAAAAAAAAAAAGAATTCTGACCTATCATGAACTAAGGATCTCCAGAATGAGCTCTTAGATTCCCCAAAGTATTAAACTGAAAATGGAATTCTTAATAACTATTACTGTTGCCATATATAGGGCAAATTTCATCCTTTGTAACTCAAGTGAGTTGATTTACTTGTCACTTTAGATAGTCTCTTTAGACAAAAAAAACCACCACCACGAACAACTACTAAGTGTATTGCTCTGACTAGGAAAGTCGTCTTCAAGAGAGGATGATATAAACATTTAATTTGAAGTTTGCAGAACATGCTTCAACTACCTTTTCACTAAATTTTTTGTAACTGTTGAAGAAAGGGTTAAGACCAGGACATTCTCAAATCTAGAGACTCAGTGTAATGAGATCAGAATAATAAGATTACCATAATCTGCCTCACACACGTAGTTAGGATCAGCCCTAATCTCTTCATTTTGAGACAGATGGAAAAAGCATGAAATCAGAGATAACAGGAGGCCAATTTCCTAGAATAGGCAGCTTTTCAAGGTTCACCATAGCTGTAAGTCAATATTTTGCTAGATTTGTACCTATTTAACCAATTCTAATGTAACATATTGGAAGGGAGAATCGGGGAGCTCCAAATCCATACTACGCAAACAATAAGAAAAAGCAATACATCAATGTAATTTTAATAAGTTGCAGAATATTACAGACTAGCTTAGAGACTAATTTACTGAGACTCTGGCCAATACCATTCCCAGATGCTTTAATTGAAAACACAGCAAGGAAAGAACCAACCATTTAAAAAACAGACAAAGATCTCAAAACTGCACATGATTAGAGGCTGCTTACTGATTTACACTATAAGGTGGATAAACACTGTTAAGACGGCAATTTGCACCTGTGACCAGCTTGACACAAAGCAGTCACAGGAAGGGACAGTTTTAGTCTTGGTTTAAGGCAGTGTATTAAAGAGAGGCAGCATGAAACGAACCCTTAATTCTCCTGTTCTGCAGGACATTCATATTGTCGGGGGGAGAGGGGAAGCATGAAATAGCTCCAGATACACAAGATCACTGAGATTACGGTGGCCACTGTCCAGCTACCTCAGTGGAACCTGGCCAAGAATCAGCAATAGGGAAAATTAGGGGAAAGAAAAAACTAGCATGCTATATTTTAACACTAAATAGGATCGGGAAGATGCCTTGAGATTAAATAACACTGTTAAGGGAAACAGAGGTAAGCAAGACATCACCCAAGGAATTAAAAACACACTGGTAGCTAAAAGATAAATGGAAAATTATTTTTCAAGCAGCTAACTGCTCTTGTTTCCCAGAAAAAAAAAGAAAAGCCCTATCCTATAGGTCAGCAAAAGCCTCAGGCTCTCTAAATCAAAGCCTGCAACACAAGACCTTTGAGGTTCAATGTGAAGTTGAGCAGTATTGTACACTAGTTATGCAAAGGCCTGAGAAAGGGGAGGAATTAAAAAACAGAGAAAAAGAAAAAAAGCACCACAAGATCCAATCTCCGACCAAGCAGGTTCGCTTGTTGGTTCAGACTAATTACTCTCCTAACTCTGAGCACATTAGCAGTTTGCATGCATCTGCACTTAGCCAATAATTTTACATGATGTCTTAATTCAGCCCACAAAAAGCCTGTTCACACTCTCACAGCCCTCATGATTTTGTAACATGTTATATACACGTAGCCACAATTAATAATTTGGTCGGTATCCACACAAAGCTCTTTCTATTGCCCCAACCCTGCGTGTATATATGCATAATTTGCTGCCTCAGCTCTTATCTTTACATTTAAAATGTTAAATTTAAGTCTCCTTTGTGGCAAAGACACGCAGATCCGCAGAAAGCACTTTTAAGTCATTTCATTTTGGGATGGTTCACTGATGAAAGGTGGGAGACCTGATCACATCAGTTCCACAGGGCTGGTCAGACAGTCTCGTCCACATAAAAAGAACAGCAAAACCAACCATCGTGTTAACTTGAGCCTCCTTGCAGGGATGATTTTTTGCTCCCTATCGGGATCTTAATTCATTTAAATGTAAACAAAGCCTTGTTTAAAACAAGACACCTTAATAACTAGACTGTAAGTTCAGTCATAAATGACTAGTGACTAACAAAAAGATAAATTAATTCAGCTTATCTTTCCCTGTACAAAATCAAGGTAATTTCCGTGCATAAAACCAACATCATTTTGGCTTAGTATGACATAAGAGCACAGTTTTCCAGAGTATAAAAATCACCATACAATAATAGATTTGTCAGCTGCAGAGTGACAGTTGTCATCTAGTGTATTTTCAATTGATCCAGTTTATTTAACCTGGTTTTACTGACTAAACGTCTAGCAACATTTCAAACTGGAGAGGAAATGTACAGGTACTGGGTCTGGCTGATCTTCAGAGAGCAAGAATATTGAAGAGGGACAGGAACTCTTCTTGTTTTCCAGTAACTGCAAAGCCGCTCAGACTTCCTCTCTAGTGGGACACACACACACAAGAGGAAGACACTTGCAAATGGTTTCTGATCAGAACGCTGAATATCGTCTGACTCATTCCTGTCACATTTGCATAATGCAAAGCACACCGAGAGATCTTGCAAAACTTATGAGCTCCTACCAAACCGAAGGCAGTTTGCACAATTGGCTCTAGAACATTATATTCACTTAGAAACATTTGACATGTCTCCAACCTCGTAAAACACAACCAAACAAGAAGAAATGAGATGCAGCTTTACTGTACAAGATTACATTAGCACCAAATGATTTTCCTGCCCATGTAACATTAAATGAGGGAGAAAGAGAGGATAATAAAGAGGCCCTTTAATGGAAAAAAGATTTTTAGGGGACTTGCTTTTAAAGGCCTGAGATGGCACATTGACATTTTCTTGTGCCGATGTTTCAAAAACCCAAACCAACCAAAAAACACAAAAAAGCAACCAACCAAAAAAACCAAACAACCCAACCCACCATCAAAATAACCAACCGAAAAAAAAACCCCAAACAACAACAACAAAAAATCAACCAACCTGGTTGGTTTAAAACAGCAACAAAACACCAAAAAAACCCCATCAGGATTATGCTGATGCTGCAATAATAACCTGACGCTCAGAGGCAGTTCAAACAGCTCAAGCCACCTGTGACAGCTGTTATGGGATACAACAGAGATTTCACTCAGCAACTCCGGTCATTTCCACCTGCTCCGGTCTGCTAAGAGAAAAAGATTTCAAAGGACAGATGGACTGAAAGACCCTTGCTAGCCAAAGACATCAGGTACACTCCAATTCAGACTTCTGGTCATTCAGGAAGCAAACTAAGTTTTTTTAAAAAGTCAACAAAACAAAAGTTTGATTTAAACCAAACAAAAAAACCCCAACCAACCAAACAAAAAAAACAACAAAACACCCCACCCCATAACAACAACAACAAAAAAGGGAAAATAAATAGATTTCAGTGGATTTTGCAGCTAAATAACCTGTGTAAAAATATATTTAATCACAATTCTGGTTCACAGGTTGTTTTGAGAAATGTTTCTAAGAATTTCAAAGGCCAAGAAAAACAAATTGCACCAACTGGTTATGCTCAGTTATCTTTCTAAATCTACAAAATGACCAAAACAACTTGTTTCAGATACAACCCCTCCATTTCTTCTCCAGGTTTTCATAGCTCTTTCATCATGAGGGAAACAACCTGTATGTCAATATTCTTAACATCATACCCTCAGTCATTTCGTTAGGAAGACTTGGACAATACACTTCACAATCAGCCCCAACTTTTACACGAGTGCCTGAAATCCCAGCCTTTTTGGCACGAAGCTTCCTCAGTCACTCGTCCTTTAGCAGATGTGAACCTCAGTAGGACAAATGCACCAAATTCTATAAAAACACAAAATAGGGTTGGTGTACAAACGTCTCGTGTTATCTTTAATTCATGATAAGAAGAAATGCATGATTGTTTTCAGTCTGCTATGGAATAATGACTGATTATATCCCAGAAATCTTTTAATGACTTTTAAGTTGAGCCTATTTTTGGGTCACAATGGGCCTTAGTTAAAGGTGTTGATTCACTCCAACACTAATCCATCTTTCTTTCTTCTCCAAACTCATCATTAGATTAAGGTTTAATTTCTGAAGAATCAGTAGTATACAGAATAACACACGCACAATCCTGTACTCACAAAGTTGGAATAACGAAATTCAAAATTACAATGGCCTTGATTTAACCGTAAAAAGCTCAACAACTTCTGGCAAAACAGGAAAGAATAGCTTTTCAAAAAGAAAAGAAAAACACACACCCCACCAGAGCCTGTGACAACATGCACTCCTCCGTAGACTAGAAAAAGAAGATACTTTGATAACTGATGATGGGTTGGAGAGGACATCTGAACCAGACACAAGGACTTAGATGTGGAAGAATAAGGATCATTCCTTTAAAACAAGGAAAGCTATCAGAACTAAATGGCCTTCAGCTAACCCAGACAGAAGGCCAGAAGCCATCGTGAATATCAAAAAAGTGGAAAGACATCAACAACCTCCTCTTTTGAAGAAGGAGGAAAGACAACTACCATGCTGTACAGAGGACACGCGGGCCAGAGAACTGCCTGACAGTATGTAAAATACACTAATTTCAGTGTCAAAACAATGTTCCTTTCTGATTTAAGCTGAGGAACTCCAAAGCAAGTTTAACTTGCATTCTACCTTAGAAACAGTCCAAACCCACAGTTGAGGGGGTTCACTGAAAGTAATTGCCTGAATTATGCACTGTAGGGGAGAGGGGAGGGGAAATGAGGAGTATTACAAAAAAGGGCAACATCTGCACGTCAACGCGATGCTTTAAACAAATTCCCCTTATGTTATGAAGTTCCTCTTTCACTTCAGGGCTAATAAAATAGCATTAGTTCATGTCCAATTCTCTCCATAAAAGGAAAATAAAACATTTACATGGAATTTGCATACACCGAGTTAGAGTAGAACTTTGTATATATAAGAGACCGAGCGTACAATAGTCATTATAGCTCACTATTGCGTGAACTAGGAAAAGAAACACTTACCCAAAGATACTCAGGGCTGAGAAAAAAAAAAAAAATCAGTATACTAATACAGGAATGGTTTTTTTTTAATTTAAAAAGATACACTACCTATGATATTTCAGAGGAGCAGAGAGGTATGCAACTGATTAGTAAGTACCAGTAAGTGCTATTTTTATTTCCTTTTTTTAAAAAATTTTTTTAAAAATGTAACGTACTATCAGGAATACCAGTGATCTCTACAAGAAAAGTCTATTGCTGCTTTCTTGGCTTATGGGCAGAAAAGAAAAATCAAAGAGTGTCCTTACATGAATAATGCAGAAATGCAGATATTAAATGCCAAAAGCAGTAACTTGCTTCAGAATCCTAAAGACAGCTGAGGCACCAAATTCTTTACGGAAAAGATCAGAGATAACTAAAAACATCTCCTAATTAGTGTCTCAAATTAGAAGAACTGTTCCAGGTCAAGAACAAATTAAAACAAGAATAGAACTCGTTATGGCTCCATTGCAATAACCTGGAAGGGATATCATAATGCAGGCCACTGACACCCTAGGGTATATTACTTGACCACAGACTAATTTTAAGCTCTCAAGTACATTATAGTAGCACAATATCTCCATTGTAAGCCTCAGTACAAGCTAAGGCACTAAAACTCTCCCTTACTGGGAGATTTCAATCAGGAGATCAATGCCTCAACCACAAAAAAACTCCCCCAGGGCCCCGAACAGGGGTCACTCATTGCTACACAACAAAATGGGATTTTCAGACCATGCATTGGCACGGATGCGTTCAAAAACTTGCCCAAAACCAGAGTTCTGGGAAGACCTCAGTATGTGGATGCCATCTCAATAACACACTCACAAACCAGGATCAGGCCTTATCTAAAGATATTAAACACATATCTTGTACCACGACAGATGCCAGTTGGTCCCAGCTGCTCTGCAGCAATATCGCTCGTATGCAGCCACAATACCGTGGAAATAGAGCTAACCAATTAAGTTGACTTTCAAGCAGCTGTTTGGAAGCTGGGCTCTTCTGGCACAGCTATAAAAGCACAAAGCAGTCTTCACCTCAGACCTTCATTTAATCAGTGGCAAGAGAGAACAAAAATACAGCTCCGTATAGAAGACTGATGAATCACTAATTGAGATAAAGCAGAATCCATTATAAAGGTATAATAAACAATATCATCTGTGGCAATGAACAGTAAGTAGGAGAAAGCTGACTAATACAGGTAGTTGGCAACATGGTACTAGGGCTGTGTAAGAGGTCAGCACAGAATGTCTCTGACAGTGCTGAAAACCCTCACCAGACCCATGCACCCCCCACAGTGTTACTTGTTCCCCGCATTAGGACACTAGAGCCAGCTCCACTCATTTGGATGATGCTCTCTGCTCCCAATTAGTAAATTATGAGTTTTGGGGACCATGACTGAGGGAACACAGGTGGTTTTGCAAGAGTCCGATTGGGTATGGCCCGACTTCTTATTTTGGACTGCAATCCTGAACAAAAATGGCTAAGTCCAGTTAGATGCAAAGCAAACTAAGAAAATGGTATAACCATATTTGCTTTGTGAGGACTTTAAACTAGGGAGCCCCAAAGGGACTAGAACTTTGGGTAGCTCAGACACTGCCACGGAACACGAACCTGCTGCTCACAGGAGTCACCTGTGGGTGCATTTCAGTAGCTGATCAGACTGTAGAGCAGCTGTTTTATCAACATATTGCCTTATGTTTAATAACTACAGCTTTTTGGAAAGCTAAAAATATTTTTTTTCTTCTCAACAAATAAGCTTTACTGGGAACTTATTACTCATAATGCAAATAGCATCAACAGTGTCTCTAATCTTACTGCAGCATCACACACGTTTGTAATCCAAACAGAGGCAGGTGGAATGAAACACAAGCTTTTCAAGCAAAAGAAAGCTCAAGAAAGTTTATAGAAACATCGGAAGTCTCTTTTTACCTAGGCTCTTCCTTTTTTACATTGCCTAAATAAACTGAGTAAAGGTAACACCTTGCAAGATTTCCAGACACAACAAGCTGCAAAGGAAGGAGAGGAAGCCAGGAAAGCTGGGTCAACTATAAACATTTTGGTTATCACTATTTTTTGTGACCCTGTTAAGAGAGCTGTTACTTTCCATCCAGGTCTTCCTAGGTAGGGTCACAACAGTCTTCATCTACCCATCCTGGAAGGGAGCAAATTACACTCTTAACCTAAATGGCAATTTTCAGGGAAAACAAAACAAAACAAAAAAACACAACAAGAAGGAATGTATCACTTCTTGCTAAGGAGTAAGGAAGTGTCAAAACAGCTTGATGCTGCAAGAAAGTTTAAGCGCCTTGGTACAAACGGTCAAAGACAAATCTACATATCAATTTTTGACAAACTATAGTTTCATTAGAGGCAGGGCAGAGGCGTTGGTGCAAAATATATTTTGAGAAATAAGCACAGAAGTGAAGGCAAGAAGGAAGCAGAAGTTGCTTCTGCTTCCTCCGTTGCAGCAGTCAGAAGAGAGCCTGAGTTGCCAGTCCATGCTTTATCACCTTCAGGGCTAAGGATACGTCTTGAAAAAGTATTCTTCAAGGACAAGCAAAACATTACAAAGTTAAGCTGTGGAATATATGCACAACAAATCTTCCTGATATTGCCTCAACGAGGCACATTTGTCAAGCTGATGTTCATCTCGCAAAAATTCAAGTACTGTCTGACGGCAAGATTGGGGAAAAACATCTTAAATGCCAAATTTCACCTTTAAAGGTTTTCATTGGACTTGTCTCTGTTACAGTTGCTACTTCTTCCTCATTTTCCTCCTTGCATTTGTTTCTGTCCTTCCTCTGCAACTGTAAGACACTTTGAGCACTTGTTTGCCTTCCCTACTCCCCCCCAAAAAAGTTTGAGAGTTTTCCTTGATGAGTTATGAAGAATTTGGGAATTTTCCATGATGAGTTATGCCCTCAGGAGCAGTAAAGATTAGACCACAAGGCCTGAGCTACACAGGAGCTCATGGAAACACCTCTTTAGTAAAAGTGGCAGATTTTCCAGAGGAACTAGCAAAGACGCAGACTTTTGCTGTCTAAAATCCTTCCTAGTATTCTGAAATAAATCCACTTCAACCTGGAATCTAAGCATAACTCTTTCCAAGCAGACCGTAATCCACTGTTAACAGCAGAAAGTAAAATACAGATCAAATGGTTAAAATATCACTTCTATATTTATGCTAAAGAAGTGCAGGTAACAAAAGAATACTCAAAATTTGACAGCACATATGGATTTATAATGGAAAAAACTACTCAAGCTCAGCAAGAGCTGCATGGTTTAAAATTTTGTGCCAATTTCTCCCAAACCAGAGGGCTGAGTAGCTGAGACCACAAGTCTTCTGTACCAGCAGGGCTGCTGTGATTAGTGGAACCTGCTGGCTCATACATAACTCATGAAGAATTCCCCCCTTTCCTCCCAAGGGAAACAATTTTGCATAACAGCAGCACTTTTTTTTTTCCCCTCCATATACAAACCTGTAGAGTTTTATAGTACAAGTTAGAGCAAGAAGTAGGTTGGCTCAATGCAGAAAGCATGAATTCCAGAGACAAATTATTTAAATAAGAGGTTTTAGAGACTAACAGTATAATTACAGTTCAGCTGAACTTAAAAAAAAAAAAAATGCTTTCTGCTGTCTGCATGAAGTCCAGCTGCACTAGAGCCAACACGCAGTTCATGACGAAGTGTGCACGCTGACACGAACGCATGCAAAGGAGCTAAATTCAGCAGGTACAAACAGAATAAATCTACTCTGTTAAGTATTCTCTCTATATATTTTATTTATAAAGGTCAGCAGTGTTTCAACATCACAATTATAAACTAATTACTCTACAGAGGCTGACAATCTACTTCCTAGACAAAAATAGCTATCCTAACTTCTGCCTTATTCCAGTCACCATCCTGACCTGCCCCCTGGGATCAAAACCCAACTGATTTGATGAATATTCAATAACAGGACTCTATCTGTTTGCACAACATCAAACAACTGGAGACAAAAGGATCCAAGATCAGCTATAGAAACACAAGTGAGCAACCATTCCTTAAGGGAAAAAAAAAAAAAAGCCTCTTAGGATCTTCAAGACATTTAAGACATTTTTAAAATGGGCTTTTACTTAGTATCTGCAGAAAAACACTTTTAGTAAAGAGAGAAAGGCAAGACAGGCCGAGAAAAACCATGAATGCAACTATTTAAAATGCAGATTTCAGATGCATCTAGTAACTGATCAGGGTACTGTAGAGTCGCATCTGGGTTTCAGGAGTATAACAAATATCCTAAAAATAATTATCATGAGCAGTTCTGGAGACTATCAGTTCACTTTTTGCTCCACTAGAACTCAGTCATACAACCCCATGTGTTTAGCACATGTCACCATGAAAAAACCCACATTCTTAAGTTTGTTCAACCCATTCTCACTTGAGTTGTCAGATGGTGGCACCAATCATGCATATAAGACATGGGAACAAGTTCAGGCTCCACCACAGACAATCTGCTTCACAACCATTTTTCTGTTCCATTTGAACACCTACTCTTATGAGGTGCTGATGACTTCAAAGTTGAAGATGTGCCACTCATGAGCAGTGCTTTAAATACTCAGCAACAGGGCATGAGCCTAGAACGTGACAAAGTGCAGCTTGAAGCTTGACAGATTGAGATCAACAATGCTGCTGCTCCATCTAAAAAGATATCGACATTTGAGGGAAAGAACAACTTCATACAGCATTCCCCAAACTGTAGATAACGAAAAAAAAAATCATAAAGTATTCATAGAATGATTTGAGTTGGAAGGGACCTTAAAGATCATCTAGTCCAATCCCTCTTCCACGAGACCAGCTTGTTAAAGCCCCATCCAACCTGGCTGCGAACACTTCCAGGGACAGGGCACCCACAGCATCTCTGGGCAGCCTGTTCCAGTGTCTCACCACCCTCACGGGGAACAATTTCTTCCTTATATCTAAACTAAATCCATCCTCTATCAGTTTAAAGCCATAACCCCTTATCCTATCACTCCATGCCCATGTAAAAAGTCCCCCTCCAGCCTTCCTGTAGGTCCCCTTTAGGTACTGGAAAGCCATAATAAGGTCTCTGCGGAGCCTTCTCTTCTCCAGGCTGAACCCCGACTCCCTCAGCGTGTCCTCACAGCAGAGGTGCTCCAGCCCTCTGAGCATCTCTGTGCCCTCCTCTGGACTTGCTCCAACAGGTCCATGTCCCTCTTGCCTTAGGGGCCCCAGAGCTCATTGCGGGACTCCGGGGGTGGGGGGGGTCTCACCAGAGTGGAGCAGAATCACCCCCCTCAACCGGCTGGTCACGCTGCTTGTGATGCAACCCAGGACATAGTTGGCTTTCTGGGCTGCAAATGCACATTGCTGGGTCATGTTGAGCTTCTCGTCAACCTGTTCTCCAATTCCTATTTTCTTTCCCAAGGCCCAAAGCATCTAAACCCCACATTTTTATTTCCTTCTGTATATTCTAGTCACTGATGTTTACCCAACTTGGGAGATAACGTTAACTGCTGCTGCAGGGCCAGCAAAGGAAATGAAAGAGCAAGAACCACTGTGGGATAAAGCTGCAGATAACAACTAGTATATCAAACTATAGCAGTATCAGTTTGCTGATCTGTGTAGAAATGCAGAATGCATACAAGTCACCTACTCATTTGCATTTTGAATTTAACAGAATTTTCAGAGTAAACTGGAAAAGATAGAGATCAAAGGCAGCTTTCCTAACAAAATGCTAAATAAAGCAAGTAAAGCATTAAAAAAAAATTGAGACCTAGTGCCTCTTTTCACTAGTGCCCCAGTGAAATGACATTTGTGTTGCCAGTAAATAAAAACAAAAGCAAATCACATTGGTTGCAGTTTGACACACATGTTGAACAAAGCAGATAAATAATTTAGCGACCCAAAATTCGATTTGCTGATATGTCCATGCTAACACTTTTCAGAAGTCTGCCAGAGCAGTCACACCAAAAGCTGGACCTCGCAGAGAATCTCCAACTGTAGCACTTCCATTAAGCTGGCAAAAAGCAGCTGGAGCTTCAAATCAGCATAATTTCCCCTGGCTGTAAGAGGATGCAATATATGTTAAGTCAATATAATAAAATTAGCTGAGCTGACCACGAGCTTTAGTCAGTGTCTTGTTTGACATTCTAAACTCCAGCAGGCTTCAGGTAGTACCCAGCTCACAAGAGCTAAACTTTTTCCCAATTTCAGCGACAAGTTTAAATAATCACCACAAATAGCTACTAAATGTTATAAAAACAAGGATGCAATTTTTAAGGAAGAATGTGTTTACTCCTTGCTTGCAAAGACTGCTTTATACCTTCAATCTGGAGTAGTCCATATTTATGTCTTCTGCACACAGACACCTTCAGCAATGCAATCTTGCTCTAAAAAGGTTCAAGCTTGTTTACAAATACAGAACATGAGTGTTTGCTTTTTTGGGGACATGTGCCTTGGAGAGGTTAGGCAGTTCTTTCCCCCAAATACCTAGAGAAGTTGCCTAATAAAACACATCCCACCTTCAGATTACTGTCATACGTAAGACAAACAATATTGGAAAAGTTTGTACTATTAATAAAAACATATGCATTGAACAGTTGGGTAGAGCAGCAGAATGCAACCTCTTATAGCAGCATCTCTTTGTAACACAGATCTCCAACTGCCGGGATGTCAAATCAACTACATTTAAGAGAACTGTATTTGTCTTTATGAGTCTTTGTAATTTTTGCACAGCTTTGTCTTCTTAGGCTGCAATATTGATCGCATCTTGATGACAAATATCTTCATTCCAGGCGGCCAGCCAAGGAACATGACCTAACCACACCTTTACACATCGACCATCACATACCACAGAGTTGCCACTCACAGCTAAGTCACAGAATAACATAGGTTGGAAGGGGCTCTGGAAGTCACCTAATCCACTCCCCTGCTCAAAACAAGTCTAATTAGATCAGATTGCTCAGGGACTTGTCTGGGCACCTCCGAGGATGGGAATTCCACAGCTTCTGTGGACAACCTGTTCCAGTATTTAACCTACTTCACTATGAAACACACAGTGCTTGCAATTTGCCTGAATCACTAATTCAGAAAACTGTTTCTCATGTATTAAAATTGTCAAGACCGAGTCCAGCCCCTTACCAAAAATGGGGAAAGATGATGGAAGGGAGAGGAATGATGAGAGCAAAGACAATTTCACCCAAAACAGAGGAAAAGTCTTTGCACTACTCTTCAGCAAGCCACAAATTCCTGTTCTCTAGCCCAGACAGCACAAAACAGTCAGTGCAGGTGAGGTCAAATACAAGGGATGAAGAAGAAGGAAGCCATGCTCCCCTTGTTTGTCATACTCCTGCCTCTATTCAAAACTGTTCCACTGTATCCAGACACAGAAAAATGGTTTTCATGCAGGAACTGAAAATGCTGTCTCAGCATCAACTGTTTGCAAACACTCAATCCTCTTAAAGGCTGACAGAAAGAAAACCAGCTTGGTGGCAAGCAGTCACGTGAACAGAACCTGAGGTGACTGTCAAGTGTATGTTCAGAGTAGGAATAAAAAAATCTTGACTTTGCTGAACAAAATTGTCAAATGATCAAAATTCTATCAAGGAATTCCGTATTTTAGCAAATAGAGAAGCTGGTTTGTATGTCACACAAAACTGAAAATCCCCAAATTAAAGATGATGGTGCTCTATTTAAAACACCACCTGAATAATTTTACTCATAAAAACAATCTATAAATGACCCCAAATTAATTACGCTGACAGCTACTGGGAAAAGGAACTTATTCAGTTCTTCAGAAAATCACTTCCAGCTACGCCCCAACCCTACAACACAAGGAGAAAGAGGAAATGGAGCAGTGGTCTATACTTAAAAAAAAACAAACCCACAATTCTAACATTCAATATATTAATGAATATTTATTAACCATGCAGAAACAGTTATCAGAGCACCATGGTATTAACTGCACACTTCAGATTAGGTGTAGGAGGAATACAGAAAATAAATGATGATGACACGAGAGAAAGAATGATGATTTTTCTTTCCTCCTCCCAGCCCCGCTCCTGCCAAACCACCAGCAAATATTAGCACACTTTAGGTCTGGATACTTGCCAGTTAGCACAAAGGGCAACAAACCAGAAGCTGCTAGAAATACAATAGTTTTTGGGGACATAAAACCTGAAATACAAATACAGACAGAGACTGAAGTTAACTACTCCCAACTTCAATAAATACAGCAAGCAAAAGTGGAAAAGACTGAGAAAAGCATCATGACAACTGTCAACTATTCAAAGTGAAAAACGGTAAATCAAAATTTCAAGTAGGAATCCCTCAGCTTCCCTTTTTTTACTTTTTAAAATAACAGGACAGGCTACCTTCACACCCCCAGGAGGATGCCAGTCACCAACAAGCTTTTGTGAAGCAACCACCAGTACATGAAAAGAATGGTGATCTTGAGAGCTGCAGCACTGTACTGTGATCAGAAGACACAGAAGGAAGCTGCAACCTTTCCTTTCACTCAAAAAGGCTCTGCAAGTAATATTTAGCATATTTTAAAAGTTTAAAGAAAGCTGTCAGTTTGCAGGGCAATACCACCCACTGCTGTAGAACCACTAGACAGAAGGGCAAGGGGATCCAGTATACTGCCCAGGACACAAAAATCATAGAAGCAGCTTTTACCATCCAGCACCCACAAAAGAAAAGGCCGAGCACTTTTTCCTCTTCACTCAGCTGTTTTACAATTGCAAGCCAAAGGTCAACTATCTTCACTCACTTCTGGAAACCAGCCACAAGATTACTAACAACCAGCTTAATGGCTCCAGTTCAAATGCTATTCAATCAAGTCCCGAATCTGTGGGTATGCGGCAGTAATGGCACCATGACATCATAGGCAAGTTATCTGCTGGAATCGGAGGGAGTCAGACAGTTTGCATCTCTGCCTTCTCTCCCCACAAAGAGAAACATGAACTTTTAAGGAGTGGGAATTAAAGCGTTATAGATTTTGTTCTTTGTGTGGGCATAGTGTAACATTTCTCTGCAAAACAATCCTTTGCCATCATCATATATGGCATCAAACTAATTTGACTTTCCAGAGGCGCATAATAGCTGGATTTAAAGAAGTCTCCACTACACGTCAAGTTACGTGTGCGCCTCAGCAAGGGATATCTACGGAGCGAAGCCTGCAGGTACATTCAACGTGTTACAAATTTGTTTCTCTTCCCATTTCTTTCGAGGGCAGCAGGACTGACCTGGTTAATAAGACAGATCACATGAGGCACATGAATGGGATGCCCTGAGATTTCTCAGTCATGAGCAAAAAAGTACTAACAAAACTGATGTGGCATGTTTGATGGAAATTAATTTGCACAACATGAAACACATCTGAAGCGAACCAGACTTTCAAAATGACAACGTGCCACAGAAGGTTGTCAGTTCAAGTAAAGTGAACTGTAACAATTTTAGTAGTTGTTGGCTTATTTGTCTGAAATTTGCCAGCTTTAACAGTGAACCTTACCACGCAGCAATGAACTCGTCTCAACTATGTGTTGAAGAAGGATTCCTGAAACTCTTGGAGTTTCCACTAACTTTAGTGATAATCTTGAGCAATTTCCTATTTCTATGCCTCAGTTTACTCATCTATGAAGGAAATATATAAAATCTGCAAACATTTTCAGAACATGAGCTGAAAAGAGATACAGTTTGAAGAACTGTTCATCAACACTTTGAAGAAGTGCTCAGCCTAGGTTTTGCGTAGAGTAGGAAAACCCCTCTTTGTATTCTAGGAAAAATAAAATGATTAATGTAGTGTAACAGCATAGACACCACTGTGTTTCTGCTATTGTGACAACATTTGTATCTATGGGATGACATCAAGAACATCTTATTATCAGCCACTGTGCACAGTTGTAAGAGCTTTAGAACAGAGTAAACTTTTGAAAGTCTAAAAAAAGTTATTTTTCCTTCAATTCCTAGAGAATAAAATATTTTTAAACACATGCAAATTTATAAGACATTTTTTCCAGGTACTTCAAACAAACTTCTATACCAAATGCAGTGAAAATAATTAAGAATATACTTTAAAATAAACTATATTTCATTATATTTCATTTTTCCTTCCTGTTCCACATTTTCTACAAGCTTATTTCAGCTATGCTCTACTTCAAATACACTATAAAAGCTGAGGGCAGCTAGTAGTAACCCAAAATAGAAGGACGCAGTTCAGGTTAAGAAAAATAAATGCAAGGTTTTCACAGAAATCTTGACAGTTCCAAATGTTTAAAAACAGCAAAAGGAAATATTATGGTAATTTACCTGAACACTGGAACTCAAGCGTACTGGTCTAATAGGCATTTTTAGATCGATTACGGGACAGGAATGTGTAGGATATATACAGATACAATTATTTTTAAAGTTAACAATCTCAAAGCAGGATACGTTTTTGCAGCCTTTATCTGTTGATGGCCACACAATATTACTGCACTTTTAACAAAGCCACAGTTCTGTTATTGAAATATCAGCCATAAAAGTCACATATTAAATTTACGCATAGCGGTTGTTTTCTCCAACTTATCTTAAAACAGTAGTTAAAACCAAGCTGTTCCTTGGCGAAAATTTTGAGCAGATCAGTAATCCCACTGAGGTCTGCAGGACTTGATTTGTCAGCATACACAAAGCTACGGCCTTGCATCTGCCGGAAAGGCACCTCTCAAAACAGTTTCTACTCAAAGCATTTTACAAAGAAGCAACTTAAAATGCTTTAATACTAAATACATCACTCTAGGAAGGTAAAGCCCATCTTATACTTCTATGGAGAAACACTGACTCTGAATGAAACTCCATTAAAACATTCCACAATATGGTTCATGCTACTTGGAAGTGACAAAGCTTAGAACTATGCTTCACTAACACCAAATCACTATGGATTTTTATATTTTATTCCTTCCCAAAATAAAATTTTGGGCTTGTTCTGTGTATCCATTTTTTTAAATGAAGTTTTAAAAATTCGAATATTTTTCAAGTTCCCTTAATATAGCAAAGATGAAGCCTAAAAAGCCTTTGATATATTGAAAGAACTACAGACCAAAATTCCTCTAATGCACTCCAACATTCACTTACATCTGCACGGATCCATTAAATATTCAGCCACAAGCTTATCATTTGAGTTCATCAGGACTGAAGATAAAACTCAGCACCAATATTTGACAGCCTGATGCTAAAAGATTATCTACTGAGAAATAATCTAATCACTGCTCTTTGATATTGGAATCCTTGGCAGCAAGCAAAGGAAAGGAATACAAAATTGATCTTGATTACTTTAAGGGGTTTCCTCTCGTAGAAGGGAATTCAGTGTAGCGATTATCTTGTACTTCTGCTTATTTGCTACCATGTTTACGACTAAGTTTTCAAATATCCCAACCTCAGAAGAAAGACTTCAGGATGCTTGCTTAACCCAGAAACGAAACAGTCTCCCTGATCTTAAAGGGGTCAGATTGGGATCGAGGAAATCTTGAGGAACCCTATGAAAAGGAGATGGCGTTCGCTGGGAACTCAAAAGAGGGTCAGGTCTGATGGACAGGAAGAGACTCCCGAGAGAAGCTGAAAAGTCCAGGGCGAAAGAGGGAGTTCCCGAGCCCTTACCCTCCGCTTACCTTAAGGATATCCCCCCGTTTGAAGCTCAGCTCGTCATCCGCGGTGGCTTTGAAGTCGTACTTGGCGATGGCTTCCATGCTGGGGCTGCCGCGCACGGCGGTGCGGGCGCTGGAAGGAAGCGCTTCCCCGAAGCCTCCGCTCCTCCCGCGGCCCGGCTCCCTCCGAGACGCCGGCCCCGTCTCTCACATACAGGGAGCCCGGGGGACGATCCGCCCTAGGGGAGGGGGAAGAGGAGGAAGAGACGGGCCATTAGGGGAAGTGGCACGGATCGATGGCCGGGGCCGCGCCCAGAGCCGCTCCCTCCGCCCGGCGCGGCGCGGCCGCCGCTTCCTCCCGCCGCCGCTCGCCCAGGCCCGGCTCGCCCGAGTGACACGTCCCGCGGCCAATGGCCGCCCCGGGGGAGGGAGGCGGCACCGCAGGGGGAGCCGCCGGTCCCGCGGGGCTGGCAGGACCCGCCGCCGGCACCGCTTCCTCGGGCCAGCCCCGGGACGGGACGGGAGGGCAGGTCCGGCCCGCCCCGGGAAGCCTCTTCCCGCTCCTCGCACCGTGCATTCCGGCGAGAGGACACGGCGGGACAGCCCTGCCAGGGCTGGGCATCCCCGCGCAGGGGACACAAAATTAAACCCCACGATGGGGATTGGCGGCTGGGAAAGACCATTCTGGAGATGCAGCTTACACCAACGTAGCTATTTTCTTCCCGTTCATACAGCTTATATCAATTTAAATACAGTAAGACAAAGCAGAGAACACTTCTGTGGGTCATCTATAACACGACTTTCTTGGAATTGAATGCCTACCAAAAAAGCGCCCTAAAATAATATTAGAGACATAAGTTTGGCCTCACTCTAGCGTAAAAGCAACCATCCTCAAATTCTAGCGTCTAGAGCAGCAGAACATGTTAAAAAAAATCTTCATAAGCACAGCATGAAAATCAGCAAGTTTGAGTATCTCTTATGGGCCCAGAAAAGAAATGACACCAAACCTGACAAGGTATATACAGACACTCTGAAACCATTGAAAAGGCTTGTATCTTGATCTCGGGTTATAATAGGAAGGATTTAATCTAACTCCAGCTCTATTTGATAGCAGAGAAGACAAAAGATCAGAAAAAAAAGTCAAGTAAGATAGACTGTAAATTAAAAACCATCATGAGCACCCTCTGGAGAACCAGCAGAGAGCTGGTACTTGTCAATGACAATTCAAGACAGCAGAGATGTGACAAACAGCAGCGAACCCACGCACCTGCTAATTCCGTCTCTGTGGTTATGGCCCAGAAAGAGCCCTGCTATATGCAAAGGCAGCAGATGGCAACAGTATTTTCTCATTCCAGAGAAAAACCTGCCTTACATAAATGCAGTTCGGCAATTAACATGCTTCTATTCCACAAGCCCCATGTTTGCCCAACCTTCAGCTCCCCATAAAGAATAACGGACTTCAAGGCAAACACCAGAACTAAGGTTTCTATCCCAAGAAACTGGCAGAACGAGAAGAGGTATTTACAGGATTTATCTTGATCAACGGACAGGGCTCAGGGTTTTCTTTGGTGCTCCTACACCACTACTGAAATGTCAGCAAGATTGACACAGCTGTCAGCAGCCACGACGATCATACAGAACAACCTGCCTGTGCTACTGGAAAGGAACATACTGGATCCAAGCTTTGGCCCACACACTTAATCAAAACCAAAAAGCGTATCACCTTAGCTATATTTTGATGAGTCTAAAATACTAAACTTTCGTTTCAATGCTGATAAAAAAAGGATCTGTCTTTCTGATGTCAGCCATCCACACTGTGCTAGCATGCTCATACAAACAACGATTTTCCTTCACCAGGAACACTCTCCCCTTGCCAGTCCCTATTGTGTTTGGTTCACTATCTCCTCATCTTTCTAACCTTTTTTTTTTTTAACTGATGGTATTTATAATTTTCTGCAATATTAACGAGCAACATGAATTACTGCGTATGAAGCAATGGAAAATGCACACATTTGTTCAAGCATGCTGTCTACATGTCCTGTATGTTTCAGGGTAAACATCATCAGTTTCTGTTCCTTCTTAAAGGATAAATATCACTGGCAAAAGCTTGGTGTTTCAAACAGCTACATTTGAAGATGTGTAGCATTATATGGGCATGCAAACACCATCACCAACACTGCTTGAAAAGCTAAAGTTCCAAACCTAAGAATGTAACAGCAAGTTGCACAACTTAAAGAATACACCATAGGCTCAAGACACCTTTAAAGAAAGAAATTGCTGCCAATTGGTGTTTATTGCTTTGGGGTACACAAGTACTGCTACCTAGTACTACATTAGCATCTAAGAAATGTTTTTTAACTGAAGGAGTTAATATCCAGCTTTCATAAAGAAATTGATGCAGCATTCCCAAGACCTATACTGGCATTTTCCTGAGCTTAGCAATAGCACAATGTTGGGAAATCTTCCAGCACAATTCAAGATGAAAGAGATTCATCACACAATTTTCTTTAAACGTGCATTCATATTACTACCACCATGATATATAGTCAGCATTTAAAGGAGTGATGTTTCTAGGTAGCAACACTAACAACAGCTGCAGCGTAGAACAAAACTTTAACCATCATGACTTTAGGCAACAGCGTAGCTGAAGTTCAGGCACAAGTTACACGTAAATTAGGGAAAAGCTTTGAAAATATTAAACCCAGATACTTACACAGCAAATGCCAGAAAAGGTAAACTTAAAACATCAGTTCCCTTAAAGTCATTCAGAAAGCATTTGCTGTTCACTAATCTTATTTAATAAGTTCTTACAGTCAGCCACATAATTATTAAAATACAAACAAACCCACTGCACAAAAAGGGCAAAAATAAGCTCACTGGGGAAGTGGCTTGTGCTGGGCCCCTGCCCACCGAGAGCACAGCTGTAGGTGTTTGCTTTAGGCAGAGAGCAGTGAAACACGACATGCTGCAAATCCTATAGTGTACTCCAGCTCCACAGACTTCAAATGGAGTAAGATCAGCATGAATGAATAACAGACAAAACATTAATACGATAAATATACTTCACAAGAATTATAATATGATCTTACTAGAGAAATGACTAAGATTTCTCAAGAATATCAATATGTTTTTCACCTCTTGCCTTACTGTGATTTGAGGCAAGATACTTCTCTTGCCCTTAAAAGATCTGGGCAAGGGGAGAGGCAGCAAAGGCAGTAGATGCAGCTAACAGTAAATTTGTATTAGCAATACAGAGCTGCAGTTCAGGACGGAATACAAGTAATTATGAATACAAACCTCCCTGTTGTAGCCAACAGGAAACAATTCTCACGTCCTTTTCAATACATATTTAAAAAAACACAGAGGCAAAAGTAGGTTTTTTTATACTGCTCTTACAAACAGCATTTTTTCTAGCAAGTGAGAGCTTTCTCACTGTACTCTTTCCAATGTTTTGCTGTTCTTCTGGGAAGTTACACAGGCAGGAATAGAAGAACGGACAGTTTGGGAAAGCCAAAGTGAGGGAAGAAAGAAAATACATTCAGTGGAAGATTTTGCAAAGAATCAGATCCTAAGCTCCATCAGCTGTTACAGGACAAAACGTTACTAAGGGGGGTGGAAAGAAAAACGTGCAGATACATCATGCAGAAGACATGCAGAAATGTTAAGTGTCAGGCTCTAGACAAAAGAATAGAAAGAAAAAAATCATAAGAGCAGAGTACTCATTCAAATTAGCCAAATAAGGAAGTATAACACAATAAACTAGCGAGGTAAAATATAAGTTAAATTATCAACATATAAAAGCCAGAACATTCAGGGTCATAAATGATCCTCATGATCTACTATCTTAATATGTTTCGACTTCCTTAAGCACATCTTGTCAGAGGACAAGTCAAAATACTATTTAGGAAACTAAGCTACAGCACAAGGCACAGACAATATTTATCAGATCAAATCATTTTATCAGGTAGTAGACAACTGCACAAAATTTATTGCTACTTTTTTTTGTTGCCATTATTTTAAACTGTATAAAGCAGTTTTAAAGAGTACAAGCTTGCCTGGTATTATGAAATACTTAAAACACTACATGACTTGATCAGCATAACACATGATAATAATTGAAAGGCCTTTTATTGGAACAAATTCTCAATATCCAAAGTTTGCCCAGAAAATTATTACCAACGACACTGTGTTTGAACAAGATCAACAATTTGTGACCCTCCAAATTTTGGCCCTTAACCAAAGGCATTTCATAATTTTTAAAACAAAGAATGAATTTCCCTAAACACTATATTTATCTATGAATTGCTCCCCCAGTTATTAACTGTGCTACAGAATATTTTTCTCTTTAGGTTATAAAGGAGATGTCTGAGTCAGATGTTGTGGGAGTTAACAAGACTGCATCCTTGTCTTCTACAGATCATTTGAAAGTATATTGGCAAGTTAAACCTTATACCACAAAACCAACAATGAATCTCAAGCAGGAAGTTCAGAAGAGAAAGAAAAGGCTGGAAGAAAAACGTCTCTATCATAGCAACTCACATTTGAAGCATGACCCAAAGGTCTCTGGAGAAAGAAAGATATGGATGTTAACCTGCCCACTGGGTATTCACAACCTTTTAACCTTTAGAAGCAGCCTGAAGTTACAGAACTCTTCCGGGGAATATTGAAAATAAGCCCCGAGAACTACCAGCAGCCAACGCTCCACAGACAGACGGCAAAGCGGGAAGCGACCCACGACTAACAGCCGCCTGGGGGACCCGAGCACGGAGAGCGGCCCCTGACAGTGAATCTCGCCCCTCCAGCCCAGGACCTCACCGCAGCCCCGCCGCGGCCCGGGAAGGTCGGGCCCGCCGGGCGCAGCCCCACAGCCCGGGGTGCAGGGGCTGCGCTGAGGCGGCTCCCGCGGAGCACACCGGGGACAAGCGGAACGCGCCAGGGGCCCAGGCCGCGGCACCGAGGGCCGCCCTCCGCCAGGGCTCAGCGTGCCCCCCGCGTCCCGGCAAGGCCCGCGGGGGGCAGGGGAGCCGGGCGCCACCGAGAAGGGCCTATCCCCGCGCCGCACCAGGGCGGGTGCTGGGGGGGGCTCGGCGGCCCCACGGCCGCTCTCCATACACACCCCCGAGACTCACCGCGCAGCGCTGGGGGGCGCCGCCCTGCCCGAGGGTCCTCGCCGCCTGCCCGGCCCCACGCGGCCCGTCCCGGCCGCCCCTCCAGCGCCGCCTCGGCTGCCGCTCCTGCCCCGGCCCGCGGCGCCCCCCCCGCCCGCCGCCTGCTCGGCAACCGCCGTTCCCGGAGCAACTCTCGCGAGAGCCGCCCTGTCAGCCGCCCTTCGCCACCCCGCCCCGCCCACCGCGGGAGAGGCGCCTGCGCGCTCGCTTGGCCGGGCGGAGGGCGGGCACTTCCCCGCGCATGCGCAGTGCCGAGGGAGGCGCAGAGCCGGGGCTGCTCCGCCCGCGGCCGCCGGGCAGCTGCCCCGGGGCTGGAGCGCCCCGGGCACCGAGCCCCGCGGCCTTTGCGTAGAAGCGAGCGGGGAGGAGAGGGGGGGAAGGCCGCAGCCTCGGCGTCGAACACCGCAGCAGCACGGGCCGAGCAATATTGAAACGATATTAATGCCCCGGGGGAGGCAGCCATGAGTACAGGCTCATAGAATCAATTTCAGTTGGAAGAGACCCTTGGGATCACCGAGCCCAACCGTAACCTAACCTATATTCCAGCACTAAACCATGTCCCTAAGAACCTCATCTAAACGCCTTTTAAACCCCTCCAGGGATGGTGACTCCAGCACTGCCCTGGGCAGCCTGTTCCAATGCCCGACAGCCCTTTCCAGGAAGAATTTTTTCCTAATATCCAATCTAAACCTCCCCTGGCGCAACTTGAGGCCATTTCCTCTTGTCGGATCACTCGTTATTTTGGAGAAGAGACCAACCCCCTCCACGCTCCAACCTCCTTTCAGGCAGTTGCAGACAGTGATAAGGTCTCCCCTCTGCCTCCTTTTCTCCAGGCTAAACAGCCCCAGCTCCCTCAACTGCTCCTCATCAGACTTGTGCTCCAGGCTGCTGGAGGTGAAACCACTCGGGGTTTGTGCAAAGTGTTTGCCTAATTTATTTGTGCCTCTGCTTGTCTGTAAGACAAGGCAGTTTGTCACACCATGGAGAAATTAATTTAGAAGCTACCTGTAACTACGAGGGAAAACTCCAGGCCAGCGCTTAAGCTGAGCTTGTCCGGGCACTGAGGGGTGTGGAACCACTCGCTGAACTCTGAGAGCAAAGAATGCACCTGGTAGAGCCTTTACTCAACAGCTACCATCGCTTCTGAGCACTGAGGAAGGCACCCATGCTGTAGGGAAAAAAAAAAAAAAAAAGAACAGTGTGAAAACACATTGCAATTAAAATATGCACCGAGGGCGAAATTCAGGTCACACAGGCAACTAATTCCAGGGTTTAACTAGATGACCCTCCTAACATTCTTTTAGCTTGAAAAGACCCTAATTACAACATACAGCAAAACAGTTGCTTAGGTAAACATCAGGCCTCGATTCCTTGATAAAGGCACTGAATAAAAAAAGCTTTCCTCTGGCTCTGGAGAGCTAGTTTTGAACTAGAGGCTTTCTACAACTGTACTGCTCCCCAGAAAGGATGAGCCAGTTCTAGGGGTTACTTCTGGTTGTTTGTTTGTCCCTTTTTGTTTGTTTGTTTGGGATCTTTTGTTCTGTTTTTGATAGGTTGCTCCCCATTTCCTCACACTCCCCCCCCCCCCCCAAAATGCTGAGACAGGGAATGTGGGGTCTAAGCACAGCAGGTACCACAGCACCGAGAAAAGAGCTGCAGAGTTCACAGGCTCATGTAAATTCAGGATTATTCTGGACCAAGCTTGGGTTCAAGACAGCATCTAACCTGGGCATAGATAATTGATGTTTTGTTTTATGACAGAGATGCATATTTTCAGCCTCGAATTAAACCCACTTTCTTTTTTTAAATAAACCATCACACTGTTTGCACTCTGCAGGGGGAGTGTCATGGTTTCATCCAGACCAAGATTAGAATAACATCAGAATATATACTGCTACCTCATACAATCTGCCTTACAAACTATGTTCTGCAGACATTGCCTGCTAACATTCTCATTTTAAATGCTTAAGCAGCTTGATAAAGATTCCTGAGAGCTTATTTTTGGACAAAATTTCTCGTTTAAACCCTTAGCAAGATGATTTTGCCCTCCTAATAGCATTGTACTTAAAGGCTTTTAACTTATTCCCAGATTTGGGTGTTGGGGGAAGGTGTGAATTCTCCCCATACTTCATTCAAAAATTGGAATGGGTGGAGAAAAACAGCTATAGGAGTTAAGGATGTTACAAATGTTTGAGACGTTCTTTCTGAGGATGCAGAAGTGATTCATCTAGGATGACACAAAGTGATGAAATTGGAGCTAGATTCCCAAATCCCTCAGGTCCTCCATACTTGTTCTCAAAACAGGATTATGGAATCTCTGGTTTCATGTATGACCTCAAAATGAGGATTAAGAAGTTCTTAGTAAGCCCTCTGTAAGTTAAATAACATCTTCTCAGAAAAGTTATAGCAGCTACTTTTAGCTGGACTTGAAAAGCCAGCTATGCTAACAGCTGCTAGTTGAATGATTGCTACTTTAAGAGGCTGCAGCTGCCCGACACTTAAAAGTGCAGTCCTAGAAAAATCAAACAAGCAACACATTTTAGAAATAGCCAAGATCAAAGCATTATATGAAAGATATTCCTGATAAAGGAGTTGCTGAGCTCTACTTGCTTGCAAACCAATTAATGGAGAATGTTCCCCCAGCTTGCAAACAAGTTAATGCTTTAGAAAAATACACAAGTTACTGTGCAAATACAGTGCAGCCTCACTACAGCAAAAGCTGAAATCCTGGCATAGCTGTAAGCAAGGGTGAAAAAGGCAACCGAGACATTGTTTTGCTAGAGGATCTATTTCAAAGTGGGGTTTTTTGTAGTCTAGGAATAGCTCAAGTTTTCTATGACAGTTTCTGGTGATAAAGTATAATCTAAGATTAGCTCTGAGTGTTTTAAGAAGTACTAAGGGTAAGAAAAATCTTGGGTGTCTGACATTTCTTTTGGATGCCTTTTTAAACTTCTCAGAGCACTCTGGGGAAACAAATGTATGTTTTTTGCTATTAACAGATCAGAGGAATATTTGTTAAAAAGTGTATTTTTGTGTAAGCAACCACTCAAGTTTTAAAATTGCTGCTTTGATTATACGTATTAATACTGTGTTACTGAATAAAGACAATAGTTACTGATGACATGAAGTTTAACATTAGTGGAAATGTTACTAAAAACAAACTGTAGTGATAATACAGGCTTTATCTTGACACAGTCTTTAAACTATGCTCCATTAATGTCAGTGTCCTTGCAATGGAATTTAATTATTGTGGAAACTTTTACATTATTAGGACTCAGAACTCCTACTGTATGTCATCTAAAGATTGATGTTTTCTAGTGTTTTGTCACAGCAAATGCATGAACTTAGTGTACGTTGTCGTAACATAACTGCTTCTCCAGATGAGCGACTCTGGCATGTATTAAGAAACACAATGTACATGTTCCTAATTTTTAGCACCATCTTAGTGCTACTGTCTGCAGTAAAAGTACTTCCTTGTACAGCTGATGCAAGAAGCTAAATGCTAACCAGGAAGATATTTTAAACTGTTTCTTTTCATTCAGAGAAATAAAGAAGTGACCTCTCGCTCCCACTTGCTGAGAGCATCAACACATGCAACTTCAAAGGTGGTTTTGAAAACTAAGCGTCAGAGCTCAAATTGGAGCCCAGGGGCCTCTGCCTCAAACAAAAGAGCAACTGGGAACTATTGGGAGAGCTATTGAACTTAGAGAGGGTTCATAGTCAGAAAATATTTGCTTTAGCTTTGATTCATATCTGTTCTCTCCACTGGCAAACACAAGTTAAAAGCTTGTGAACTGACACAGCAATGAAAGAAGGAGCTAGTGTGGTCTTGATGTTTTGCATGCATTGTGAGCAAATTTATCTATAGCAGGATCTTTCTGGTGATGGTGCAAGACAGAAAGAGCCCAGAAAGCGATTGTATCTCAGGTGAAGAAGCTGCAACAAGAAAAATCCAAGCTGGAGTGGAAAACAAAAGCAATCCTTAATTTGTAGATGTTAACTTGATGCAAAGTTGCATAAGGCCAAATTATTTAAGGCTTCTCATCAATCAAGAGGGAAAAATCTAACATCTGAATACTTTAGATGCTGTCAGTATCAAAGATGAAATGGGGTGGGTGTAATTCCCTTGAGCATGAATAGGAACCACTTGGTGTTTGCTGGAATCTGACATCACATCCCAGGAACCTCTGGCCTTGAGCAAGTCCCTGCTCCACCAGCACTGCTGTTTCATAGGCAGATCACCTGCATGAAAAACTTCTGAAATGTAAGCAATTTCTTTACAACGATGGGGCTTAACCCTACATTCCATGTGCTTCAGCCTCTGTGTCTGCTGAACCACAGACAGAAGCAGCTTTCTTGCTAGAGCTCCCCAAGATGTCTCACTTCATCTTTTCTGTAGTCTTCACATTTGTTCCTAACCCCATTGTCTTCAGACTTGAGAATCTGCAATCATCATTAACTACAATACACAACTGCCAATTTAAGGAACTTTGTGTCTGTTGCAATGATTTTTTTAAATGGCATCTGGCACAACAATTGTAATAAAATACATTGCTACTGTGCATCTTTCTTCCTCTGGTGCATTTCCTGATTTCAAAGAATTGTAGTGATCTACGTTTGGTTTTGTTTGTTTGGTTTGGTTTTTTTTAAGCAAAACCTTGACTGGCTCAACACCTCTGAAGATGCTCAAAATTTGTGCTCAAAAATGATGCTCAAAAAACATGATTCTGCATCACATTGCTGGAGTTCACAGAGCATAACACCATGCGTTATCACTGCTGTATATAGGCAGCCTGATGCACGAGCCAAGAGAAGAAGCTTCCTCCCATAGAAAACAATTCAGACAATCTGCTGTGGAGAATGTGGAATAGATGTAGGTAACTCAAGATAGCCCCAATCAATTTTCTCGCACGCTGGAAAGTTAGTGCCCTAGCACTGTTCTGACAGCTGTAGGGGAACTGATCTGCTATATACCTCTGTCTGAGATGAGCAGGAATAAAGTGGGTGCGGCAAGTAGGGGAATGCCAGGAATGTAGGCCCAGCAAGGAGGGAATGCTGGGAATGGGGCTGTTGATATTTGTTGCACGAACATCACCTTCTGGCCTTTTTCTTCTCACACCAACCCATGTTGGCCTCAGTGTAATAATCAAGCCAGTGACATTAGCCATACAATCCAAAACTAGATTTAAACATCTAGTAAATGAAGTAGTAAGTCTGTCTTGGAGCAGAAGTTGCTTCACCAAACATACCTGATGCAACAAAAGAGCAATGAGCATGACCTGCTCTAGGAAGATGCTAAATACCTTAAGAAAACCTAGCATCTAGATGCTAGTCTTAAAGTCAGGCCACATGGAACAGACCTTCAGATACTACTTACAGACAGAAAAGGCAACGAGTCCCCTTCATTCATAATTAAGTATTAAAATGATCACCAAACCAGCTTGGCCCATTGATGGACTCTACAAGGCTTAACTGGTGTTACTAAAGTTTCTCTAAAACCTTAGTTCAAGATCTAGGTTTCCAGTCTCAATAAAGGATTTCCCCACATGCCTGTATCCAAAACACTGTGGGACAGCACCAATTAGGAATCAGACAGCAAAACTAAGGAAAAAACCTGTCCAAATTTATTTTCCATGTCTATTCTTTTGAGAGCAGGATAGTTAATGGCTTGCACAACCACTTTGCTGTATATCGACTACGTAGTTTCATTTTAGTTTGTAGCTTTGTGTGATAAAGGCAACAATATCAAAGGGTTAATAGGTCTACGCACATTCACTCAACATAAATATCCATGTTCTGCAGATGGGTAAACGGGCATAGAGGGCTTGCTCAAAGCCATACAATAAACCAACACCACAAGGTTCAACAGCATTAGGAACAGAATGCATCGCTCTTAACTCCTGAGCCTTGCTGTAACCATCGACCAGCTCCCGTTGCTCAGAAACCCTCCTCCTGCTCTGGCTTTCTCACATGCATATTGAAATGTTATCACAACTGTCTGTTTCTGTGAATCTGTCCAAGTGCAGTAAATAAGTGTTGGTGCTTGTGACCCAGACAGAACAGCTGATCCGCCAAAACAGCTTCACAATTTTACAGATTACAGATCTCAAGGACACTTGTGAATGAGCTTAATCACCATGTGAGACGAACAGGGACAGTTCTGACTTTCATAGACCAGGAGACAAGAAAAGTTAGCTGAATTTCAAAACTAGCAGGAAAAAAGTCCAAAACAAAACCACCCATGAGTCTTACAGTAAAGCTGAATGAACCAGGAAGAATGTAACAAAAGCACATTCTCTTCTGTACCACATGTGTTTCTATGGTCACAAAGAGAAGGACGGACAAGATTGTTATAAAAATGACAGGAATGCTAGGAAATGCTGCTCTACCTGGGAACTGTAACAGCCATGGCTGACATTAAGAAATTAAACAATAAAATGAGTTGGCTGGGGTCACCCAGAGCTGTTTAAGCTCTGAAAGAAATCTGTAAAAGGGAACCAGATCCAACTACAGTGTGCCATCTCCCTTTCGTTAGTACAAAAGGCCTTCTGCTTTCTTCTCACTCCCAATTCAGTCATCTGCCATTTTCAGGCCAGCTTGGAATTGTCAGTTCAATTACCTTTCAGTTCAGAGAAAAACAAAGCAGATGCTGTTTATTACTAAAAAGCAGAATCTCTCTCTTTTGAGGAATATATCATCTCATTTTTTTTTTAATTAGACATTCAATTATGTGTATCTCCCTTATTTATTAAGCAAGACACAGGACCCAGAAGGTAATATCATTCAGCTAAAATGAAGTACTGTCTTCCCTTCAGCTTTGGTAGAAGTGTTGGTTAACTCAACTACTACTTTTAATTGTTAAGACTCAGCTTTTCTATCAGTCTTCCCCTTTTAATTCCCCTTATCACTACACACATCTGTCATGAAATGTGCAAAGGGATGGGGGAATCAGACATACAGCAATTGCCTTTTCTAAACAATACAGAATTTCCCCACTGAGTTAATTAATTTTTAAATTATTTTGCACTACTGTTTAGAAATGCTACTCATCAAATGCAACTTTGGCATTTTGCCAGAGAGCTTAACAAAAAAAAAGAACAAAAAAAAAGGCAAGGACAAATTTTTTTTTTTTGCATACAACACCTGCTTTCAAGTGGCCCTACTCAAATTTTCACATCTGCTCAACCCACAGCAGCACACTGATGAGGACTGACTGAAAGGCACATGCAGGGAGGTCAAATAGTTCCCTTGGATCTGTCGGGCACTGCGAGCTATTCAGGGGCGGAAGGTGACTGCAAACTGCCTCGTGTCTCTGCCCGTATGTTGTGGTCCCAAGAGACATTATATCCCTGCACTGAAGACAGGGTGAGCGTGAAATTAACCATTTTCAGACTACACACATTGGTTTGCAGAAACTGTTTCATTTCTATAAACTCACTTCCTACCAACATGATACAGGAGGCCTTCACACAGTAAAATAATTCCAAGAAGTACAAGGACGCAGAAAAAGAACACTCAAGGAGTAGTTTTAATAGCTATTTTGAAGCAAGTATGGGAAATGATGTTAATTTGCAGGCAAAATTGATTGATCTGAGCTTTCCGTACCAGGACATTACATTGCTATAAACATCGAAAAGTAACATTATCTTGTTTAGCTTTAGGCCATTCATTCACAATTCCGTAATAGTAAAAACCAGAGAGGAGGATGATTTAACATACGACAGAGCACTTGCTTGTGGAACAGGTCTTTACAGCAAAGTTCTCAGAGCCAAAAATCATACCAGTTTAGTGCCTCTTGAGTACTTCACAGTATTCGCATTTTGAGTTTTCCCTTTGTCAGCTAGTACTAGAATACATGGGGAAAGCACTCTCTGGGTACCTGTCCTATTTCTGAATCTATAGCAATATTGTCCAATTCAAGCGTGTTTCTCTCTTCCAACTATCCTTACAATAATTCATTTTGATGATGTTTTCCACTTAATCTCACACACTACAAGAACTAGGTCCCTAAATCACTGTGAGATCTGATTAGATCAGATTTACCAAAGAGGAAATAAAGGCACAAATGGGTTAAAGGTCCCATCTATCAGCCCTGATAACTGCACATCTCATTGACAGAAATTCTATATACAGCATAACTGTGAGTGAAACAGGTTTTATCAGTGGCTTGCTTGAGACCCACAGGGAACCAGTGTCAGAGGCAAAATAATCCAGACTCTGGATCTCCGTTGAAGATGTATCTTTACTCTGACCTTTTATTTAAAATCTTATATTAATGAAGTGGGTTTTACTGGGGGTGGAACAATCTAAAGAGGAACTAACAACGTGGTCATGCAGCACTAAGCACAACTCATTATGTTTTTACAGTACCAGTAACATATTTATACTCTTCCCCTTCCTTGTACTGTGTCTCAATTACACCATAAAATTCCACAGAGCTGCCATTTTATTTCCTTCTAAGACCTTCGAAACCACTTAGAGTGTCACTCAAGTGTATTAGAGTTGTGGGGTTTTTTTTGTTAACCAATTCTAGGGAATTGTTCTGGACAAGCAGCTCAGGAAAAACAGGAGTTCTGTGGCCTTCACTCTCCTCACTAAAATCTAGATTCCATTTAAAAGAGCTGAGATCACACTTGGAGAACTCCTGCACTCTGTATGTATGCAGACACTATGGAAGTAGACTGTCACAAAGGAGTATGGAGTACACTCCCAAAATTCTACAATCACATTGAAAACTGCATCTGCAGGGAAAACAGTGCAGAGCCCGAGTTCTTTGTACCATTTATCACCATAAAATTGCAAACGACTGCACCAGGCTTTGGCATCTGTAGTTTGGCACACTAATGAACATCAGTTTTGTAAAAAAATCTCACATGGGAACTGTTGCATCTCACGGCCTGGGATAACACAAGCTCTACAATGAATTACAGGAACAGGAAAGGTATTAAAACTAAGAGTTGTGCATCTTCTCCATTTAGCCAGTCCACTATGAATTCAGAACATAAGTATCTGTACACAGAGGCACAGAAGCGTGCCATCTCTGCCTCACACCTCGGATTTCCTTTCCAGACTCTGCAGTGGCTTAGATTTCTCGTTAGATTACCGGCTTGGTACGTTCGGGTGCTCGTTCCTGCCACGAGTTTCCTGTGCTTCTGGTACCCAGCGTGTGCAATCGCCTCACGGCTCCTGTGAGACTTCCAGTCAGTTGGTTACTCTACAGCAAAAGCAGCTTTTCGGAGTGAGATCTGCAGGTGTCACCCTCCTCTTGCAGAGGCACAGCCCTGGCAAAGGGACACCCCTTGTCCCTCACCTTCCCTTAACCGGGGCACCCGGCGCGGCCTGCTTTTGCCAAGGGGCTGGAGCCTTAGGCCACAGGCCGCTCTTGGGCTCTCTCCACACCCCCGCGCATTCCCTTAACCCCCGAGCCACTTCACTGCCCCTCAGCACGGTCTCTTCGACGACACCTCGGCAGCCGCAGGGTGATCACTGCTCCGCCGCCCGTCCCCTCGGGGCTGAGCCGCCGCTCCTCAGGGCGCCCAGCCCGCTCAAGCTCTCCACAGGGCCAGCCCCGACCTGCCGCCAGGGCGGATGCTCAGCTTCGCGCGCCACCCCGGCCAAGCCAATCACCGCGCGGCGTACGGGTGGCCGCGCGGGATCCCACCAACCAGACACGGGCTTCTTGAGGCCGCCCTGAAGCGCCACCGCGGGTCCCCAGCGTCGTGGCGTCCCGCTTGCCAGTGACCCTGATGGCGGCCCCGGCGGAGCGGGGGAAGGCCCGGCGGGCGAGAGGCTCCCCCGCCCAGATTGCCCGGCGCGGCTGGTGAGTACTGGCCGAGCGGCGGCGGGGCGCGGCCGGGCTCCGTCCCGTTGGGGAGCAGGGCCGGGCGGGCCCGCCGCTCTCTCAGCGGAGTCCCCGCCTCGGCCGGGGGACTGCCCGCCATGGCGGGGGAGGCCCGAGGTGGTCCCGCCGCGCTGCCCTCCCTCCGTCCCTCGGGCCGGGGATCCCGCGCAGCGCCGTTCCCCTCAGACACTCTCCGCTGGCGCCTCGCCAGAGCGTTACCTAGCGGCTTAGGAGGGAAAATAAATTAGGAAAAGACCCGAAAAAAAGGCGCTGCCACACGTGTTAGCGGCTCAGCGCACCCGGCGGGGCTTGTCCCCCAGCCCGCGACAGACTCCGCAGCCCCCGCCGGGCACCGGGGGGGCCAGGCCGGGCCCCCGGCAGCGCGGAGCAAACCCGGGACATCCAGCTTTGTACCCTGCAAGAAGGTTCATAGGGACGGTCCCAAATTCTGACAAAAACGCCTCAAGTGTATCCAGACCCCTTGCAAGCTTGGATGGCAGCCCCGGCTCGGCCCCTCCCGCTCCCACCCTGTCGCAGCCTCTTGATCAGCAGAAGTTCACGGCACTTCATTGCACCTCAGACGGCCGCTTGTTCCATTTCCAAAAGCCGTGGCCCATGTTCTTGGACTACATTACCGCTGTTTGTGTTCTGGGCGCTTTCTCCTGTCAGGATAACACAGGCCATTCTTGATAAGCAAAGGACTGAAAATCTCAGTTAAGGACCCCATTACATAACGCACAAGAAGTTTGTCTTAGATGGTACTATCTACCCAAAAGATAGCTGGAGAGGAACAGAAAACCTGCAGACAGGAGCAGATAGTGTTTTAGTTACACATTGAAGACGCACTGAGTTTCCACAGAAGGACATCTCATGCCACAAGACTTTCTTTAAGTTAGTCTTATCAGTCTTAAAAATTACCAACATAGCAGATGAGCCTAAGCACCCATCTGTCTTCCCGAGACAGCTACCAAATAGTACCTATTTTCACATTTTCTGTTAAAAGGAAACTGCAATGGTATGCTTGTCCAAAATCCTATTATTTCCCCCAGCAATTGTAGAATAAAGTTCCTAGTTGAACAGACGGCTCATACACAATGAGATACAATAGTACAGCAGTGCACGATCTCCATGAAACACTTTGGGTTCCTTAGAAATTCAAGTTTTATATGAACTGCTACTTAACAGCTGCTGTACTGCATCAACATTACAGGGCTTGCTCAAATATAGCAAAATTTGAATAACCTAGCAAGCAAACTAGATTTTTTCTAAGAAGCCTGCATAATGCAAACACATAAATAGCTACACTGTGCTGGTTTTATGCAATATATACTTTGTTTAGAATAGTGCTTCATATTTCTTGGTTGTCTTCTACTCAAGCACATCAAAACACTTCACATAATATTCTTCTTAACTGTGACCTTTTCAATAAACACATTACCAACATTTTTTATCTGATGAGAAGATTAAGCTATTAGCACTTTTAGCCTAGGTCACAAAACAAATCAATGTTGCTACTGCTAGTGGAACCAAGAAAACAAACCTCCTTCCTCTAATCTCCGTATTATAGCTCTAACTGTTTAAGTCTCTGGATCTTTGAGGCCACCCTGGTTTCCGTTGGAGTCTTACCCAAACTGGCTGCTGGAGGTCACACCAAACACTGCAGAGACCATCCTGCTCCAGGCAGAAAGGCAGCCCTGAGGGTGGTGGTGGGTTGTGAGGGTTTATATGCCCTGCAGCTGGGTGGGACTGGCCAGAAGCAGGGCCAGGGACTGTGGGGATTGACCAAAAGTTAAGTCCTTCTGCAGGGCTGGCCAAAAAGAGAGTCCTGGGAGGGCTTGGGCAGTGTTGTCCTGATGCCAGGCCTGCAGAGAGCAGGGTTTGCTGTGGGTTCGTTGGGCTTTTAACATCTATGATAATGTATGGGACAGTTTGTACACCAAATAGGGCACTTTGAATCTCTGTCCAGAATACTTTTGAATGAATAGTGGAGACGACAACTTCAGGAGCTGCAGAGAGCTCTTGTGTTTTCCTTTCACGGTACAGTGAGTCAGCTCATGGCCTTAGACACAGTTAATCATACAAATGTTCATCATGAAGCTTTTGAGAATACCAAAACACACAATCTACTGAACTGATCGGTGTCTTTTCCACATAAGGGCTGTGCTTTGCTTTGGATGGGTGTATAAGCTTGATCTTTTTAATGGTGTTCAGGTGCTAGGTCTGCTTGGGGGAACTCCCAGAAAACACCTTCCCATCAGCGTGACATCTGTTAAAGATCCCCAAATGGCAAACACTGGTGTAAGAGTGTTTTTGCCTAGATTTACTATAAACTACTATTCAGATAACACCCTTGTTTATAAACTGAAGGGGAAAAGCTTCGCTTTTATCTATGAGTCAGTGTACGTCAGCAAAAATTGATTTGCTAGAAGCTCCTATAAATAGCTGGCTTTTAAATTTTATTTTAGACCGTGGTCTTTTTGTGGTCTTCTAGCATTTTAGGATTTTTTTTTTTAGTGGAGGTAGTTATACAATCCTGATTACCATAATAACCAGTATAATGATGATAAATGACAACTATCACTTTTGCAGTTAATCCTGCCATACACTTGCTGTAAAATCTTTTAGTTGCCATTTAAAGCATCGTGCCACAAAACAGATGACGTCGCATCGCTGTGCAGAAGCTGGAAGCATGCTTCAAGCTTTCAGAATTCTGCCTTTTGTTGCATTTTTCACCTTGATCCACACTGAATATGTGCTGTGTCTTTCTGCATCAGGCCTAGAGATCCTAAAGCACAAAAGATAAAACAATCCTTCAGTTCTCAAACACTATTTATTTGTTAACCAAGAAATGAGAAATGAACATGGCAAAAATCTTTCAGATTTACTATACCTTAATTCGAAATAGTGTTAGCCCCTGCAAAAACAGTAAGTAGACTAAAGTAGTTTGATCCTTCTTTCCGTCATATTTGTCAATTACTTCTCAACTCACCAGAACAAAATTAAAACAAAAATAAATGTGTTCCTTCAGTTGTGTAGTATCTTGTTCTACCCATCTTATTCTTGAAGTAAATTGATGGTTCGACAAATGCGTCAGAGCAATTTCCTACTCCCCTTCTCCCTCCTTGTTGCTTAGCTTTCATTTTAAGCCACCATTGTCCTTTGAAATAAGTTTAGTGTACTAGTCCTGTGCTGAAGAAAGAAAGAAGGAATCAGAGATATTTTTAACTGGAAAACTCACAGCAAGTAAATTTTAAACAAAAAACTAATTTCACCCCCAAAAAGCACACTTGTCAGTTGGAAGACAAAGTTTTAAGTTCATTTCAAATTGAATCCTATTCCTGATTCAAGGTAGAATAGATATCTCTCTCTAATTCCTGTCATTAACAAGAGAAACGGGGCCTGTGTGAAATACACTCCAGATTCCTCACAGCTGTGCACAAATGAGATACTTGAGCACTGCTGAGTTGATAACACTTAGCACATACACAACACTCATTCAGAAGATCTCACTTACTTTACAGACACTAATAAGCTTACTTCACAGTTTCTCTCTGAAGCAGATATGCTTATCTCTATCTATAATCTAGTGTTTAATAACCCTAGGCAGAGAATGTTTAGCTGGCCTGAATTTTGACAGTTTTTCCACAAGCAGGTACTGAAGCCAAGCAGTGTGGCTGCCAGCTCCCTTGCTGTAATTATTCTGTGCTATCAGTGAGTCTCAAAGCAATTCACAGTGTCACTTGACGCACCTTTGGAAACCCAAGTATCAGCAAATGTGCCCATGTTGCAAATTAACAGGCAGACATCAGCTACTCGTGAGTAGGAACACCGTATGGTTCTGCTGATATCAAAACAATCAGCTCTAATCGAAGCCATTTTCCCCAAGGCAGCTGCTTTTTTTGTTATTATCTGTTCCCCCGTGTTTCTATTCTTGGTGACAGATCAGGCTTCTGTTCTTGAGGAATTCACTTTTGGCAGCAAGAAATGTCAGACTCCCCATCGTTTTTCACAGACTGATCTATGTTTGGAATTTTCAATAAATAACATGAAAGCATCAGTGATTGAACACTTTAGGGAAACAGTATTATTAGGTTGATTTATTTTTCTCCCTAAACACTTGCAGCTTCAGAAACACATTTTTCTTTCCAGGTGTCTATAGGTTGTGTAGTTACCTGATCTTTCTGTTTCACTAGTTGTTTTATAAGTTCTGTAGGTAATGTATCATGCTGTGTTGTTGCGTAATAAGTTTCATCACTGATACCTCATACTGATATTGCAAGGTTTGGTAAGTTGTTGTGCTTTGAAATCCTTAGATTTCAAAGGAGGATCTGAAGGCACAGTGTTTATTACCTATATAAATACGCTCACTACATAGGACAGTGTTATTCGAGAAATGATTAAGTATAGGTAAGTTTGAATGGACCCTTGTAAAGCTCTGCTTCTGCTTCTCAAAAGGATGTTTCAAACACTTGTTGATACTCAGATCAAGCTGCAAGACTTCCTCTGCCCTCATGGCACTTTCAAACAGAAACAAGTTTGAGGTGATGGGAATGTGTTTTTCAGATTTGAAAAGGTCTGGGTATCAGATACACACAGGAACCGCAGCACTGAACTCGTTCATTCTTATAGATACAAAATAAAGATATTCTAAATGTGCATTGCGGAACTCTCCACGTAGCTATGGGGTATCTATTGGCTGAATTTGGCATTCTGGATTTTCAGAAAGTTACCTTGCTGTTAGTGCTAAAAATAAATAAAAAAGGCCTAGTTCCCTCGTCATCTGGAGTTGTTTTTATGACTTCTGGCCTACTTAAAGGTCGTCAGATACATGCTCAGACCAGCAGCATTGCATTGTCAGAGAATGGATGTGTCGTTCAGCAAATGGAAGAATCATTACTGTAGCTGGACAAAGCATCTGGGAGATAAGAACAGCAGGACAAATAGCCATGGGTGACAGCATGCTCCAACACTTGGTGGAATCCAGCGCCTTGTCAGCTTTTTTTGGAGGCTTGCCCAAAAGTGCGTCAGGGCTGCAATAGTACTCTGAGCTTCAGGGAACTTAAGTCATGTACTGCTGCCAGTTTTGGGGGGGACTTAAGCTTGCGGGATCAGTTCTGAGTCAGGGGACGGTTCATGTACTATCAGAAGCACTTTCAGCTCCTCAGTTCTCCTTCTGTGAAAGACTGATCCTGTCAATTGAATTTTGTGAACTTAATCACTTTCTTGTCACAAAGGGAGTGATGTGGGGAGACTGACTGCTTCCATTTGTGTTTCCACAGATGGTGATGTGATCAGTGTAGCCCAGCTCGTCTCTCCCTAGCAGCCATTCTCCCCTGAGGAGCAGTCCCCTGCTGCTGGACATGCGTATAGAACTGCATAGCCATGGACCTCAAGGAGAAGTGTCAGGTAGGTTTCATGAAAAGGGTCATGCCCAACTTACATCTTGAGTCCTTTTAATTGTCTTTCATTATTTTGGGTCAAGACTCGCCATTTGGCCTTATTATGTGATGGTATCATCCATGGTTAACATCGAAGTTGAGAGTTCTGTCACCTGCGCGTTCTAGGTGGTTGTATCAGTAGGTAAGTCCTTTGCAGGCTGGGACTGAGGCACCATAGTGGAACAACGCAGGTGAAGGATATGCTGTCACATACACTGTGTCTTTCCTGAGCTTCAGGGTAGGGCTTCAGTCCCCTGGACACTTAGCTTGGCTTTATTTGAGAGGCTGAATTCACTGAGAAGATTTTTAAAATAAACTAAGGTGATGAAATAATCTGAGTTCAGTTTTACTGATGATAAGTGTATGTATTTCTTGGGCAATTGCGTGTCTTTCTAGGGAGTGCTACAGGATAGTAGTTCTAGATCTGGTTTAGAAAGTGCCAGATAAGTCTAGATATTGTATGGAGCGGCAATCTGCCTCTTGTTCTCTTGACATGCTTTGAGCTGCAAAAAAAAAAGAAGAGAGGGAGATGATCATAAACAGCTGCTATAGAAGCTAAAAAGACATATCTGCTGTGGCTGACAGGAGACTGTAAACTTGGCACATGTTACTACCTCCCAAAAGTAAAATGATTTTGATAACTTCAGTGTGCAGTCTGCTGGTCACTTATGTTTCAGCAGCCACCTGAGTGTTAAATGTACCTATCACTCAAAAAAGTGAACTGGTCCCAATTCTGGATCCCGATCAGAAATGGGACAGGTAGTTTGAGACTAGTGGAGAACATTCTACATGCCAAGCTCTCATCTGGCCCTGGTAAGAGAACATTGTTGGCTTTCCTTTTTGGTGTTCCTCTCTCCACCACCCTGGAAGCTTTGTCTTGTCAAATCACGTTTGCTGTCTCTGTTATTCTGCGTGCATCCCTTTCTTGCTGTTTTGTTTACAGTGTTTCCAGCATCAGGAAGTGCTTTTGTTCATTCGTGCAAAATACCTGTTAGCTAATCACCTGGACTCAGATCTGCTCTAAAAGTTTACTATAGCAGTGTAAGTGACTTAAAAAGCACTGAGTTTTCCACATCAACTCTTGCACTTGCCTACTAGACTTCTTATTTGCTGGGTTTTTGGTCCGGGGTTTACTCATGCCTGAACCTCTCGCCGCTGATATGCTCGGAGGGCGTGTTTGAGCTATGTTGGTTTATATCAAATTGCTGTATTGCTATGGAGGTAACATTCCAATGAGGATAATTATCTATTTATTCTCTTGTTGATGACATCATGGGCTAATCTGGTATCGATCATTTTAAGAGATGATGCAATTACCATTCTGTGCAGGGGTGTGTTCTGTGTAGGATCTGAGAGTGCCAGCTCCGGCACTGCTGCAGCCACCGCAGAGCACAGCAAGGACACTTTCACTGTAGGTCACCATCTTTGGTTCATCTCTTTCTCAGGTGATATTCTTCATTGTACAACTCAGGAAGAAAGTATCAACTTGCTGGACAGGCAGCAGCGTTGATAGTATTGTAACAGGCCTTTAAAAGGCCTTTTAGGAAAGTGTCCTGCACAAGGAGATTATGGGGGGAATCATGGTGTTCTGGAGTCTTAGTCTCTCCTGATTTAGTAAAGTTTTTTCTCTCTCCTTTTTGAATGGGGCTTAAAAGTGAAGGCAAGAGATCATCACACTCTTTTCAATAGGAATTTAAAAAAACATTGATGTGTACTGCTGCGTTTTACAACTTTGGATTCTGAGGAAAGACAATGGTTTTATTCTTGTTAGCAGTATATCGTTTGGTGTTAAGAAGTTTGCTCCTATTTTATTTCAATACTGCAGATCCTTGTTTCATCCCCTTTAAAGTGGAATCCACCTTCTGTTCCAAAGTGAAGAACTTGGACACATATATGCTGATAAGGGAACAAATTAGCCTGCCGTGTAACCTCAGTAGTAAATTTGATGTGCTAGGTTTATTTTAAAATGCTAAAAATAAAATGAACCCATGTGAAAACGTCAGTCTCAAATCTAGTTGAAAGCAATCTCTTTGCTCTAATATATGCGTGTGATGGAGAGCTGGCGCTCCCGGAACAGAAGATGTGCTCTGAACACTACTGCAGCACAAACACGTGTCACTCAGCAGATGAGAGCCTTGTCCTCTGGCTCCAGTCAGCTAATACAGTTTCGTTGTCAGAAATGGCTGAGGATCAGAGTTTGTCAGGTGTAATGTAGGCCGCCTTCCAATTTTTGCCAGAAGCCAGACACTGCAGAGAAAGGCAGAGAGTATTTTAGGAGCAGTGCCAAAACCTTAAATTAAATGTGCTGATATCTTGTTCTTTCCCCACTTCTCCTGACTTTTTAATTTTCTGTGTATTTCTGAAGTGGATTTAATACTTGTGAAAGGTGCCAGAATCCCTGCTCCAAGACCCACTCAGCACATATGAAGACAGACAGCAGCATCGATTGCCACAGCACAGCATTAGGCTCCTTGAGTTTGAGTTACTTTAGACACAGGCTGCATTTGCAGCAACACCATCTATTAAAAATGATTGACATCGTCCATTCCACAGTTACCAATAACATCTGAGCTGTGTTATCCCCGGGTAATTGCTGCGCTGTGGATACAGCACTGTGTCTCTTGCTCAGAGCCTGGCTCTGTGTTCGGGGAGCCCATGCTGTACCCCACAGCATTGCTGGTCCTGAGCTATCGTGTTCTGGGATGCTTGACAAGAGCTGCACTGAAGAACAGCCCAAGTCCTTTGCCTCTTCTTGTCTTGCCAATAACTATTTTTATTCCCGCCGTTCTCTAAAACCTCAGCTCTTCTTCCAAGGGCTTTTCACAAACTGATCCTTTTTCCACGGGCATCTCTCATCTATGCTGCAGTTTTTGTGTGGGTCTCAGTCCCTGCCTTTATACTCAGCCTTTTATTTCCAGCCACAGTTTTGTCTTCGGAACTCAAGTTTACAGCTTCTGCTCTGTCATTCTGTTATTTAATGTACAAATGCATGTTCAGATGCAATTTATGATACCAGCTGACATCAGAAGGAAGCTACATGATACAAATTACTGCCCCACACTAAACATTTCAGAGCAAAGTCTCTCAACAGTGGGAGCGAACAAGAAGCAGCAATTTGATCCATTTCCATTTGTGTTCATGACCCAAGCTGGAGTTTTTGAGCTGGAAGAAAGTTGTGTTGGGACCTCTTAACTGCAAGAAGCACAAGGGTTATTCTTGGTATTGCACTGTCACCGGCAAGTTGTTTTATTCATATTAATTTTAGCCTCCTGAAGGTGCAGAGCCATGGGACACAGATCAGCAAAGACTACGATAAGATGGGGTGTTAAATATATGTGGTGTGAGGGTTTGTCCATTCTTACCCTATGTTGTTGTTGATCCTTTCTTTTTTCTCCTTTTTTCTTTTTGTTGAAGTGAGTAGGTGAGTAGTTTCTTAGCAGGAGAAGAGGAAGGAAGGAAGGAAGGAAGGAAGGAAATATCGTGCCATTAGGAAATTTTGTTCCTCTCTGCGGTTTAAAATTGTTGTCTAGGAAACAAAATGCCCTACAGAAGGATGAAGGATGTCTTGCCTCTTTCTCCCCCTGCTTTCTCCTGGAGTTACATTAAATGCAGTGTCTGCTTCCCTTCAGCTTTGGCTTTAAGAGCTTTGTGAGATGAAATACCAATGTGTGACTCAGTGTCAACAGAGGTGATAAATAGACCCCGCATTTGGTTTATTGTAAATATCAAGACCTCTTAATCTCTTCAGTTCTGGCTTTAGACGCAGAATATGGGCTGTGCCTGTTTTGGGAAGGAAAGGCAGTGAAGAGCTTGGCCAGGGAGGGTCCGCGAATCCTGGCACCTGTACGTGGTCTTCAAAGCTACATGGTATATGGAGACTGGAAACCCTTCCTGTGCCCATCTGTTCCATTCTGCACTGGCCAGCTGTAATCCTTGGCAAGCTATTGACGTGATTCTTGGCTGGAATGAAAATAATTGGTTTAGGGATTGCTCTGCAGAACTGGGAAGCCCCAGACAGAATTAGGACACCACTGAAATAGGAGCTATATAAAAACCCACTTATAAAGGTGCTTCCCTCCAACAATGGGAAGGCAGCATTCCTGTAAAAGATGAGAATGAGAGAAAAGGCTGTGCTGGTTTTGTGGAGTCATCTGGAAGACTCTCCTAGGTTCATGTAGGGGAGTTAGGATTCCTGGGGCTCTATGTCTCAATTTAGTCTTTTTCCTTGCCTGTTCAGGTGTTCCTTCCCCTGTAGTATATTTTATAGCACTTTGTCCTGTCTAATTTGCCATCTGCCTTTCCACAGACCCCTGTCTGTCAGCACCAACCCTTGCAGTGCATGCATATGCATCTCTACAGGCAGGGAACCCAGGGACTGTGGCTGCGTCGGCTCCATCTGATGAATGGACCCTTCTTACAGACATCTGGTGCTATCCTGGGCAAACTTTCTTCTCTCTCTGCCTTTTTTCCCCCCTTTTCTATCCCTCATCCCCCACCCCCATCCACCGCCTCCTTGCTGGATCTGCAGCGTGACTGGAAACAGGCTGAATTAATCAGCAGACTGGTGCTTCACTCTGCTGCTTCTGTCTCATTCTCTGCAGCGCTGGGCTCTGCACAGTCTTGCTCTCTCTCCCTCTTTGCTCTCTCATTTTTGGAGGGCAGCAGCACTGCAAGTTGCTGGGCAAGTGGCACAGGAATTTAGTCCGGATGCTCTTCAAGCAAGCCGATCTCTGGATCCCCCACCAAGGCAAATGCCGCAAAGTAAGTTTCTCTGCCTTAACATTTAAATTCAAAATGGCTTTCCCTCTCTCCCTCCTGAACCTGCATCTCGCCTGATGTGATGGTGCATGAAGAGATTGAGGTTTTAGGGAAAGAGGTTATAGCAGGACATTAAACAGGGAATGATGATTTTAGCTAGAGAACGGCTTAGTGTTGGAGGTAATGGGGAGAAAAGCTCTTTTTTAAACTGCAGATTTAGCCCTAGAACCAACAGGAGGAGGCAAAAATTATTTTAGCTGCTGACTCCTGCTTTGCTGCCCCTCTGCTTCATGACTTAAATTTGTCTGTTTCTTCTATGGGCTTTGACCTGTAGCTGTTGAACCTCCTTATCCCTTTGAAACATCTCACTGTGCACCTGCTCGGCTATATCGTAGTTTTAGTCCCTAAAGTCTTCAGATAAAGAAGTGGGGGTGAGAAGGAAACTAATGGGGGGAACGAAAGATGTGCTGAAGTTGTGTGGATTTCTGGGCATTGCTGGCCTCTTGGACTGAATTAGCATCTTCTGGAGTGAGCTCTGCATTGGCATAAAGCAGTGTGCTGTGTGTTGAAGCCAGAATAAATATGGACCTCTAACTGCTCTCTGAACTTGGAGGAATACTGTAACTGGATAAATTACAGTAATTAAAGCTTGATAATTGCGTAGTACAGGTGAGCTTCAAAGCACTGCATAAACACTGCCTCATTGTGCCAGCAGCCTGGTGGGGCAGGTAACCATGGCTGGGGATTTGCTGCTGCAACAGGAGCGAGGAGACTGGCTGGGGAATGTACAAATCAAAACTGGGCTGTTACCTGGGGAGCAGTCGCCTCTTTCTCTGCCGTTCAGCTTCTACTTGCTGAGGGAGAAGCAAAGCGCTGGGCTTTGCATTACCCATATGGAAAGGTTGATCATGCCTGTTGGCATCTTACTCTGTGCTTTACGGAGGGCGTTATACTTGAATGTCATTCTGTGGATTAAAATGTTCACACCAAAGTGCAGTAGTGATTCAGACGGCTGATAAGCGTTGCTTTGGCCAGGTCTCTCGGAGATCTGCGCACCCACAGCTGCGCCTCTTTGCAGTGTAAGTCTGCAGACCCTGTTAGTGATGAGCTGCAGGGAGCCTCAAAACCAGAATCCACACTGCAGCCCCCACAGGCACCCAGTTACCAAACTGGGGGGGGCTCTTTTGTCCAAGGGCCAGGGGAGGTCTGGGCTGCCTTTTGTGCTGCTGCTACAGATGGAGGAAGGAGACAGCTCTTGACTATTGCTCTGTCCATTAATTTGGGCACTGCTGTGCTGAACACTTTCCTTGTTTCTTTTGATTTGAGACCACCAACAGCTAAACTGTGGCTGCCAAGCTCATGTCAGGTGGCATTTAAACCAAGTTTAATAGCTGCATTCATTGTGCCTTCTGGTACCTTTCCCAGCATGTCCAGTCTTAAAGGCAGTGGTCCCCAAGAGCCATGATCTGCTTGATGGAGCTGCCTGAATTGTGCAGGTATCGACACATATTTCTTTTTTTCTGTGATTTCCAGTAGTGTTCAGGTGGTTTGGTAAATATTTTATCTTTCCAATGCCTACAGCTGGTAAGGAGTTGGTAGTCCCATTATGGAGATAAGAAACTAAGGTGCAGAGGAGCATCTGTTTTTCACAATGCCATGCAAAAATCTGCTGCACTGTGTGCTTTTTCTTAACAGCCGTCCTGCAGATTACAACTCTTGATGGCTGCGGTGTCATCTGCAAGGCAGAGGGTTGCAATCATCCCGTGCTTACCTGGCTTCCGTCACCCCTCACAGACTGAGGCTGGGATCGCCAGGGTTCAGCTTCACAGGAGCCGCAAGTGCACTTAGAGGCTCCTGCGCTCTCTAGGCAAAGGAGGAAGCAACTGCTCATTTTCTTCTTAGGACTTTTTCCCTTTGGGCATCTGCAAAATGAAAGTGTAGCCTCTTAGAATGCCTCCTGGTACCCACCAGGGGTTTGCTTTCACTGTAACCTGGAATTCACTGTCTGTTTTTTCTTTTTTTATTTTTCAGAGGAAACCTTATGCTGAGGCAGTTGGGTGGGAAGATGTCTCGCTGTTTTTGTTTTGACCTGAAAATTAATGCGTTACTCTTTGAATGCAACTTTCCAAAACAAAGATGTGAATGTTGACATTTTTATTAATGAACTGACACCTCTGGTGAAGGGCTTCATCACCCTGGGGTGCTCATCTCCTGTTTTGTGTCAGGAAGAGCTCTTGCAGCTGATGAAAGGCTGGAAAGATCCCTCTGGGACAGCTTCAGAGGCCTAGGTTTGCCTATAGAAAGGCTTACTTCAGGGCATTTGAAAAATGCCTCATTAGCAGTTGATGACTTAGCCGGACAGCTCTTGTGAAAACCTACGGCTGCCCCCTGCCAGGAGCTCAGGGTGGCTCTTCTTGCATGTCCCTTTCATTCCTTGCTTCCCAGCGCTTTCCCTTGGTGCTCACCAGCAGTAGGTTATCTTAGTCACTGCAGGCAGCCTCTCGCTCGCATTATTGCAGTGTTTGCCAGGTTGGCTCTGCCTGCTTTACCGAATGCTCCGTGTTTTAAATGTCAGGATGGGTGTTGAACAATCCCTGCCCTCCCTGCCACACTCTGCACTTGTTCTTGCTCACCTGTTACAGCAACCTCCTTTGTGGCTGCCCTTCCCTTGACTGATACTACGGCAGAACAGTAACTCCTGTGTAAAGACCAGAGCAGATGCGCAAGAATTTCAGGAACCTTTTTGATTACCTCTGGATTTGCTGCCTTTTTCTGCTCACCGCCTGCTGTGATGTGGCAGTTTCTCTTTGCAGGCAGTGTGTGTTGGCAGGTGTTGGCATTAAGTGCAGCTTTCCTCTCATTTCTTATCTAGCTTTTGATGTAGCCATTGAAACCAGCTGGGTGTCTAAGCAGACTTTGCTTTTCAAAGTCCTTATTATTGCTGCCTTTCATTCTGTGTCTTTTATTTATCTGTCTGCTTTTCCCTGTGTTGGAGAGGATGAGTGTTTTGTGGGTGCTTTGCCATGCCCCAAACATGCAGCACTCAGAGAGAGAAACCTTGTTGTGTCTCTTGTTCCGTGTCACTCACGGACACTCCTGTTTGCAGCAGTCCCGTGGTGCAGGAGCATTTCTGTTGCCAGTGACACTGCCTGGCGTCTTCTCCTCTGGGAGTCTTTGAGAGGCTCCTACGTTTAGTCCTGTGCTGATGTTACCTGGGCTGCTTCCAAGAGCAACACAGAACTGCTTCCTCTCTTCCTAAAACTGACACAGAATGAAAGCTACAGCAGGATTATTTTTAGTTCTGTAAAAGTGCAGCTAAAGCAGCATTGCTAGATTCTGCTTGGCCAGAATTTAGTGTTTCAAATTGTCCCTGACAGGTGGGGAGTGCGTGTGGTAGATGATAGTTTAAAGGGCGGCTATCTGCTGTTCCTTGATGCCGACATTACAGTTTTGGATTGCACCATCAGTGCAAATGAGCCTGAAGCCCAAGATTAGATTCCGGTAAATGCTCATCACAAAACCACTCGGTTAAGGAACAGGAAGAAAAGTGCAGATATTAGCTGAGCTGCGCTTGCAGAGCTGGCGTGTGCAGGCGGCTCCTGGAGCAGAGCTGCTGCAGTTTGAGGCCACGGTGGATTTGGCTGGGCTGGGAAGAGCTTCTGACTGCAACAGCAGGAACAGCTGCAGCTCCTGCCCGAGCTGGGTTTACTGGGATGTGTCACACTAGTGGGGACCGGAGGGGGAAGCTTCCTGCCTGCTTTGTGCTCAGTCGTTCTGTGCTCTGTAAACAGTACAATACACCTGAGCATTTCTAGCGTGCAGGATATCCTACGCGCTGTACGCCCTCGGGGTGTTTGCATTTAAATGTGAAATGCAAATGAGAACTTTTATTGACCAGTTCCCTGATATCTGCTGTAGCCCTCTCATGGACACCTGTCCCTGTTTCCTTGTTGATTCAGTAATCTGGTACCCACAGTATCTTGCAGCAGTCTCTGTGATTTGAAAGAAAGGCAAGTGCTTGTGTTCTTGCCCCAGAAATGCATTTACCCCACTCCCCTGTTATCAGCATCTTACGGTGGTGTTGTCCGGATGGCTTGCTCTTGAGTTGCGTCCTTCAGGCTGCTTCCTCTTTGCTGACTGGACCTGGTGTGCTCCCTTCAAGGCCAAATGCCTCCCTCGTATGTTCATACAGTTCAGCACTTAAAACTCTAGTGCTTTCTCTTGTAAAAGGGAGAGTGGATGCTGGAGTCACATCTCCTCCTGAACTGATCCGTGGCCTGGCACTTAACTCTGGGGGTTTCTGTGGCAGAGTAGCTGCAGAGGCAGGGCTCATAACCAAAAATTTGTAACGAGCAGCTGTGGAAACCAGACCCGTCTTGTTTAGAATTGCAGATATTGTACTACTTTGTTGTTATTACTGTTAGAAAGATCTGTCCTGTGTCATTAAAGTTCTACCACACCTGTGTTCTGTTCTCTACAAGCTGACACCAGTTCAAGCCTGTGTAACCTTGGAGCTGAGCAGCCTCCCTTTGTATTGTCCCTGGCCTCTGCTGATTAGAATCTTGTTTCACAGAAATGACTCGGTATTGTGCTTTGATAAAGTATTTATCTGGCACAGTCAGGACCAGTTTGTTTACCTGATACTATCTAGGTGCTCTAATTCTAGCCAGAAGTCCAAAGTTCACAGGAGGGAAGATGATTGCAGGGAAATGGAGAATCAGACCGGTGATGATGAGTGCAGGGCATTCACCCACCGTAGGGTGCTCAGTCAGGCACCAGGAAATAGCCTGAAAAGAACATAGGAAAGCTCTAAACAGTTTGTTCTTCTGGCACCCTAGGATGAGATGACCTCAAGTTTGGGCCTTACCACAAAGAAAGCCCTCATGATCCTGAGAGACCAGTTGTCAGCACTGCTGGAGGGGCATCAGAAGGAACGGAAAAAAGTGACTTCATGGAAGGTGAGGCAGCAAATGGCAGAAGGTTGGGCACTGAGTCTCCCTTTCTCAAAGTAAAGCTGAAGATTAAACAAAAATTGACTGCATTCCCTCCCAGACTGCTGTGGCAGAGTGTGCGGGTGTAGAACTGCTGAAGTTCTTGGAAACAAAGGAATCTACCTAAGGGTACGTTTCTCTCAGCACTTCTCTCCTGGATGCTGGAGCCCTTCAGGAGCTTAGCTTCACCGATGAAGGATCTGGGTGGACAGGAAGCTGTGAAGCTCAACAGTCTCCCCTTCTCCACCATATTTGCCTGGTCTGTGTGTTGAATACAAAGTGCTGCTGTTTATGCGCAGTACTTAAAAGGGTTCCTTGCTTGGCTAGTGACAATGGGGCAGCCTGGCATGGAAGACTTTTCATTCTTCCAAGCAAGAGTAAAGCAGAGTGTTCACCCAGACTCGCCAGCTGAGCAACTGTTAGTGCTGTAGCATTCGCATCACTGATCTGGAGTGCTCTGTATCATTTTCAGGGGTTTTACAAAGTTGTGTTCACCCTGGAGCATCAACTGCTGCCTCCACCCTTTCTCACTCTGCTTTTTCAAATGTCTGGCTCTGTATTTCGTGAATGCTCACTGTCTGTTGCTCTCCTTTCGTAGGAGGTGTGGAGGAGCAGTTTTCTGTACCATGGTAACCGTTGCTCCTGTTTCCACTGGCCTGGTGCATCTCTGATGCTTCTGGCAGTGCTGTTATTGCTGTGCTGCTATGGGAGCCAGCCCCAGGGAAGGTAAGAAAAACACCCTGTGCTGGTTAACTGAAGCAAGGTGGTAGTTTTATATTGTCTCGACACTATGCATGACTGACACAGCTGCTGTCCCTCATTCTGTCTAGACATCTAGACATTAGCATACTCACCCTGGTAATTCTCTCCCTGTCAGTCCCTTTCACAAAACTTCAGCCAACTTAATTCTGCTTCTGATAGACCCATAGAGTATCCTATGGAGAGACTGAGACTTTTTCTCTACAGCATTCCTAGGTCTTGAAAAGTCCTTATGCATTTTCACAGTTAGGAAGGATTTTGAAACTGGAGAAGTTAGTGGCTCATAGGAGAAATTACTGCACTGTCACATGCACCATAACATGCCTTGACTGTATTTGCAAGGATACTTTCTAACTGAGATGGGTCCTTTTGGACTTCTCTGGTGGCATTATTCTAAAGAAGTGTGATCATAGCTCCCTGCTTTTCATTTTTAGCCCTAAGTCTGTGGGATGTAGGAATAAACAACCAAGCAGGTGTGCATTTATCTCTGTGGGCGGCTGGCAGTGTATTCTGCTCATTTACTCAAACCTCATACACTTTCCGCTGTCTTCTGTTTTGCTGTGCAAAGCCAAGGTGCTGAGATAGTTAATGCACTGGCCCTGTTCCTCCTTCTCCTCTTGGATCTCTTCATGATCGGGCGTCAAGAGAGGCTGAAGTGCAGAGAAGTGGAGAGGAGACTTCAGACAATCATTGATAAGATAAATGGTGAGGTCTCATTCGTTTGTCTCTCATTTGCATTTGTGTTTTCCTCTCATTGGATTTTTCTCCAAACCTGATCACACACGTTACTAATTGAGCTTACCAGCCTTCTCCTGCATCACACAGAAACAGACTGTGAGAATTATGTCCTACTCATGCCTGCCCTGTAGAATAGTTATTTTGAGCTGTCATGCGGCCATGTGCTTCCAATCTGTGTATTTTCAGGTAGGCGTCTGTTATGTCTGTGCTTTGGAGTAATTCGAATCCTCAGTACCTTATAAAAATATCTGCCTTGCAGCAGATGATGAGAGAAGAATACATAGGGTTGTACCACAACACAGAACAGAAGGAAATAAATTGCTGTGCGTGAGCATCGTCTCAGCAAGGGCGTTTAAACCTGAAGAGGCAGTTCATTTCAGTGTGGCAGCTTTAAGGACAGCCTTTAGCTTTTCCATTGTACAAGTCTGTATTTAAGATTATAAAATGACTATGTTAAGTTGTTAATACTGGGTGGAGAGAGGGGGGAAAAGCCATCAAGGGGAGAGAGATGATAAAAGGTCATGGGAATGGACTGATCTTAGCACTGGAGGACCTGTAGCCACTGAAGGATGTAAATTGATGTATGATTTGCTTTTCTAGAATTGTTATAACTTAATTCTTTCACACTGTGTGCTTTCAGATACACTTGGCAAAGAGGTGAAATGGCCAGACTCCATGTACCCCGACCTTCACATGCCTTACGCCCCATCCTGGTCCCTTCACTGGGCCTACAGAGATGGTCATCTCGTCAACCTGCCTGTGAACCTGTTAGTAGAAGGAGATGTCATCGCTTTGAGGCCAGGCCAGGAGTCGTTTGCTTCTCTGAGAGGGATTAAGGTAACTTGCTTCTCTTATTTCCCTGGCCTGTCACAATATATTTCCCGGATTTTCTTGCTAATACTCGTAATTCCCAGTGTACAGATTATTGGAGTGTTTGATTTCTTCTGACCTTGAAAATAGTTTGAAATTCCAGTTTAGTCAAGGACAGACTGCGTCTTCCCTATGAATTCCCAGACGTGATAGACAGCAGACACTAATGTGATACCAAAGCAACAGGTCAAGGGGGAATTGTAACGTGCTGCTAGATATAAGTGGAGTGAATCTCTCCAGCAGGATGCTATCACATACAAAACCCCTAATTTGTCCTGTTTTTTATGTGGAGGAGTGTCTGCTATGACCTTCTCCTTACTACTGATTTGTTATAAAATAAGATAATATAAAATACCTGGAGTAGAAGTAAATTAACAAATCAATGACAAGATCTATGCGAGGATTTTGCTGCTTGAAGAAGACTGGAAAAAGCTTGAAATTTATCCTTGTTGGGTTTTTTTTGTAACTCACTCCAAATGCCAGTTTTCATAACATAACCAAATGTGCTTGCACACAAGCATTTCATTTAGCTAGTTTAGCTTGGTGACAAACAGGTGTTGTGTCACTTGCAGTGAGAGGGATCATGTAGGACTAAACCTCCAATCCCTCACAGCAGGATTCCACTGAGGCCCTGACTCTGCAGCCTTTGGGCTCTCTGACTTTTTTTCTAGGACGATGAGCACATAGTTCTGGAGCCAGGAGATTTGTTTCCACCTTTCTCACCTCCACCCTCCCCCAGGGGAGAAGTGAAGAAGGGACCTCAGAACCCTCAGCTGTATCGTCTCTTCCGTGTCTTGAAGACCCCAATAATTGATAATGTCAGGTGGGTTAAATACAGGGCACAATGACTGCACAGCTTGTCTCTGTCCTTGCTGCTCCCTTGTGTGAGCGAAGAATGAGACTTACCAGTTCTGGACAGGAGTTTTCAAATATGCTGTGTCTTCTATGTTACCTGGGAATGCTCCAAGTCTCTTAACTGTCTGTCTTCTAGTGTCCTCCTTAACTGGTAGGTGAGGCTAATATATAAAACCATGTATATGCTAAGTATTACCGTTCAGCTCATTACTTTCCAACCAATTTGAACAATACAGGGAGGTCACAGATTTCATGTGTTTGATGATATGACACCCTTTGGTCAACTGGAGGTACAGATTTCTGAATGTCCTGTTGGAGTTTCAGTACGCATTGGGGTGGTGGAGCCTTCCTCTTAAGAGGGTGAGGAGACCTGGGGAGTTTGTTCAACAGCACTGCACATTTACCATGGCAAGTGCAACACTGCTATTGTAGAATTTGGATTCTCTTTTGAAGGTTGCCCCTCATAGCACAGAGTGAACGCAGTGTTCTGATCAGGTCTAATAGGAGCTTTATATTTGAGGAAGGTGCAGAGTTAGGGTCTTGGTTGCTGAAATCTCAAGCTGTTTTCCATTTTTTAGGTGGTGTCTGGAAATGGCTTTGTCACGTCCTGTGACAGCCCTGGATAATGAGAGATTCACTGTACAGTCAGTGATGCTGAAATACGCTGTCCCTGTTGTACTGGTAGGTCTCATTTCAAGCCTTTGTTGTTGAATATAGCCACGTTTTGTCAATAAAGGTGAAGAATTTGCAGCCATCAACAGGAAATTGTGGCCAGGCCCTCACTCATGCAGCTGACTCTGTGTGTGCCTTGGGTGGTTCAGAAAAGCAAAAATGCTGAGCCATCTAGCAGTGAGAGTGGAGGGAGGAACCGCAGCAGCAGCCCAAGTATATCTTGAGATTTTCCCAAGGCTGAGAATGTTAGAAGTCAGTGAAAACTCCCTCCATGCAACTACTAGTAGCTAGCCAACAATGTTGTCTTTGTTTGAATTGCAGGCTGGCTTTCTGATCACCAATGCTGTGCGCTTCATTTTCAAAGCTCCTGGAATTGCTTCTTTGCAGTACAGTCTTCTTCAGCTACAGGTAAAGAAGAGCTTTGAGCTCCACTCCAGCTCCTCCCAGAGCACCATCAAGACTGATTTGCTCCCTATGCAACCTGCTTCATCCTGTGATAGGATCCTATACGTGTCCTTGAGCGTGCTGGATCCAGGAGCCCCCAGCAGAGCATGACAACAACTCTACTCTGGCCATTCCTCTTAGACTGCCCTTACATTGTTTCCTCTCTCTCACCATGGATGTATATATGTGTATGTGTGTATATATGGTATCCCTTGCCTTTAAACTTGTAAGAGTTTATGCCACATTCAGCAGGAAAACCAGCTGCAGGTTGGTGTGACTTATTCTTGGCCTCCCTCATTACAAACCCTAAGGGTGTGTGTGTCTCCCATCCTGTGCTTCTCCCTGTGTTGCCCCGCAGTCTCCTACCCATCCTCTCACTGTGGTGGAAAAGATGTCACGTGAGAGCTCTGACTTCTTGTTGTCTCTGTGCTTGCTGTTGATCACATTTTTTTTTCAGGTGAATGGTGTCCTACCCATCCTTCCATTGCTCTTTCCTGTCCTGTGGGTTCTTGCTACGGCCTTTGGAGAAGCCAGAGTCTTGGCCCAGATGAGCAAGGCCTCGTCCACCTCACTGGTAGGTATCTCTTCACATCAAACCATTGCAGAGATGATGGCAGGAGATGTGAAGGGCTCTGTGAAGTGAGCCCAGTGAATTCAGCAGATGTGTCTATACATTGGATCTTTGATTGTCTCAGCTATGCCCTCTCCCTGGATTCACAGTGTAGCTTCTTCTTGAACAGATGTTTTATTTTCTTCAACCTGTCTACAGATATCCCAGGGTGATAGGAAGCTCCTGTGATTCTATGAATTTCTTCAAGGCATGTGCTTTCTATCAGCTAAATATAATCCGTCAGAGGGGTCAAGCTGGAGATAAATGCCCTGTGGTGGCCATAACTAGGAACATGTAGCTGCTGAGAAGGAATGGGATACATGAGATCCTCTGCAATCCCCTGTTTTAATGCGTGGGCTGAACAGCTCTTTCCTGAGGCTCTGGGGCTTCACTTGCAGGCATGGCCTTTGCAGTGGGTCCGGGAGCATGAGGAATTTCTGGCGGTTGTGCTGGTTTGCGGAGTGGAGTTTGGTAGTCTGATGGGTGTGTGACCCTGAACAGGGTGTGCTGATGGGTGTTTCTTGTTCTCTCCTGGTGGCAGCGTTGGTGAGATGCACTGTGCTGTATTTGTCTTCTGTGCTCACTTCTGTTATGCCCATACTGGAACAGTTTCTCCTTCTTGTCCTTCCTTGGCTGCTGTGGCCTTGTGTCTGTGTTTTCTACTTTCTCCCTATAGGTTGTACATGACTACGCTGCCTGTGTCCTGATAGGGAGGACCCATGTTACCTCCCTCAGTTGCGTTTGTACCTTTACCATCTCTTTGCAGTGTTTTCTCCAATTTACCTTTCCCACCCATTCTCAATACCACTTGGTTTCTGTCTTTGCGACCTTCCTCTTTCCTTTCACACCTTTCTGTTTGGCTGGGAAAAGCCAGAGCTCCTTGGCTTTCCTGCTTCATCGTTCTCAACATACCCACTCATACTTGTACCTTCCTTCTGTTCTTTCCTGTCTTCTCCTTTTTCTTGTCCAGGCAACTCACTCTGTCCAGCCAGCTCTTTCTGTGACCCCTCAAACATGATCCTCCATCCTTGCCGCTGCAGAACAACCGTTGTGACGTGTCATTCTCTCCCTTGACTAGGGCAGCCTTCTCTTGGCCTCTCTATTTCCCTTCTTCCTTCTCTCTGTTCAAAATGTAGCAGGTAAGACCCTCTTCCTCTCCAGTCACTTGGCCCGTGTGACACTCTTCTCCCCTTCTGTCCCATCCCGTCATGTTCAAGCTGTTTGATTCCCAGTTTTTCAAGGCTGTAGGTGACCCTTGTGACTCGTTAGTCAGACATCCTGCAGGACACAAACCAGTGGCCCCGAAAATGAGTCGCCGCCTCAAGTGACATTACTGCAGTTGGACTACAGCAGCATTCCCTTTAGAAAGGAATTCGATGTTGGTTTGAAAACATTTCTACTGCCTTTGATAGGCTCCTTCAGTAATTATTTACTTCACTGCTAGAAATGGGCATTCTGTGTTGGTGAGAATTTTTGTACTATTTGATTTCCAACCCTTGGAACATTTACATCTTTTGTCTCCTAGATTTAAGAGCATGTCAATCAAATTTCTGGTCTCTTGTAGCTACTGACATTCCCTTTTACCATCTCTTTGGTTAAGTGAACAGTTCAAGCACCTTGAGTCACTATAAGCGTATTTTCCAACACTCTAAACTTTCTCCTGGCTTTCTTTTTAGCTTTGTCCAGTGTTTCAGGATCACTGCAGAATTATGAATCTCCACAACCCACAAAATATTCCAGTAACAGTTGTACTTGTGCTGAATTTCAGAATAATTTGGACTTTCTACTCTATGTTCCCTTGTTAGTGCAAAAAGGGATCATATTAGATCTTTTAGCCACTGCTTTAAATGGCCAGGCTTTGTTCAGCTGATAATCTAGAGTTACTGCTTTCTAAGATAGACTCCTCATCCTGTAAGTCCAACCTTCATTTTTGCTCTTAGGATGCGACCTGACTTTTGTGCCTGTTGGTATGCATGGTTTTGCTTATTTACCGAGCAATTAATTTTGTTCTGTAGCAGTGGTCTGTTCTCTTTATTACTGGACCCTGCCTCAAACTTTGTGTACAGTCTCTACTAGTAATGTTGTTTTGTTTGTTTTTTGTTTTAAATTTTCTTTCAGCCTATTAACAAAATACCCAGAATTTGTCCCTGCTTGAGCTAGTAACACATCCTATTGCAAATAATTCCTCAGTTTCTGTTCCATTTGGATATAGTCTATTTCTAATATATTTAATACGGACCCTATTTCCCTGGTATTACTCTGTTTTTTGTTAGAAAACCAATCAAGCATTTTGTATCAAGTCGAAGTACCAAGTGGTCTACATCAAAAGTATTACTTTTATCAGTGAAATTTGTAATTTTGTCAAAAAAGATATCACAATAGTTTGAGATTTTTTACTCCTATACTTGTGGTGTTTGGCACTGGTTGTATTATTCCACTTCTTTTAATTGAGTCTCACGTTAGCTGCTCTGTTATTCTGTCTGAAATCAAAGTCTGTCTGGAGTCCTGTGGTAACTTGGTTTGTTCTCTTCACCCTTTTTAGGCACTGGCACCACATCAGCTTTTTTGCATTGCACTAGGACTTAACCCATGGTTCAATCCTCGTGCAGAATCAGCAGTAACAGCCAGAAAGTTGTCCAGACTTGCCAATTTAAACATATTTACTTTTAGTAGCCAGTGTTAGAATGGAAAATATTTCCAAGTTATCATATGGTATGATTATATCACTGAATAAAGAACAGCAATATTTATTTAACACGTTTGCCTTGCCTGCTGTATCATTTGGAATTTCACTGTCTTCAACAAGCAGTGGACTGGTTTTGATTACCTACTGGTATACTTTTTCTTATTCGTCTGTTAATTTTTACTTCTATTTTCACTTCCACTCAAAACTGTGGAGTTGTGGATTTTTGCTTTTAAAAATTGTAATAAACTATTGTTAAACAATTCCTAATTATCCTTCATAGTTCTCAGTTTAAATTATTTCTGACAAATTTGTCTTGGCTTTTTTCAGTTTTGTTAAACTGATCCTTTTTAAAGTGCCAGATGTATGCATTATTATTTGGGCTGTCATTTTATTTACATACAAATGTAATCACCATATTTGCTTATGCTTATGCATATACTTAAATATAAACTGTTTTTCAAAATTGCATCTACTGTGGAATTTGTGCTGGCTTTCTCAGTGTAATTCCAAGAGCCCCATTGCAGTGCCCTGCTGGAATTTCTTTTCATTTCCTACCCACATCACCTCATTCCTCTGTGTCGGCTGTGTTCTGGGCACCTGCTTTTCCAACCACTCCTCCAGCTCTCTTCTCTTCACTGACCCATATAACTTAAAAACAGATCAGTCAATCCCAGCTCTTTCTGTCTAAGAATAACCACCCAGAAAGAGCCTCCACTGGGTCTAATTGCTGTTATTTTCTCTGTAGACACTTGGGTAATGACCGTGCGTTCTTCTGTGATGTACAGCACTAAGCACTTTGTGCTTCACAAGTAGATAAAAATATAGTCCATTAAAGACTTAATTGCTTTGATGAATTATTGGTCTGCCCTGGTGTAGCGATTCCCACAGAGCAAGACTCCTGCTTTCTTCTCTCTGAAGTCACAGTATTTAGGGAAGGATGTTCCTCATGGCACATTTCTGAGCACAATTATAGTAACTGGTCTCTTCTCTTGCTGCAGCTTGCTAAGTTTTCAGAGGACACTCTCAGCAGCTACACAGAGATGGTATCTTCTCAGGTACTATTATTATGAATTGTTTTCTTCCATCTTCACTGCAGAACTTCATTATATCCTTTCCCTTCCTCTCTGTTTTCCTGCTTGTTCCTAGACCCTTTTTACGTGTCTCAGTTGTCCATTGTCACGCATTAGCTGCTTTAATTTGCTATGCATGCAGGTTGCATGTCTTTCCCCTACACCTTCCCACCTAAATGCTGCTCTGCTGACCAGAGATTGAGGTGACTTTGATGCTGAGCCCAGTTGTGCTTTTCTGAGTGCTGCAAGTGGTTTGAAATAAACTTTTTCTGCTCTGAAGAAACTAACTCTTTCAAGTCCTCTTGTTCCAGGAGTAAAATAAACTTTTTATGGCGTGCATTGGAAAGAAGGGAAGTATTTTGCTTGTACCAGAAAAACCTCCTTCAAGCCAAAACTAAAGAGCGGAGGGGATGGTGGTCAGCACCAAGACCACACATGACGAGGGGATCATGGGATGTTCAGGCTTTTTAAAAGTCTGATCCTGTTTCATAGGCTCCTTAACAGCCTTAAGCACACTATTGCTTCCAAAGATGGGGCAAATAAACATTCAGAAGACCTTTTTCTGGGGGAGGAACTGCATCTGGCCACTCTATAAATTGCATCATCCAGATTAAACAAGTGGGCAAAGACACTTTTCTGTCTGATTGGGCATTAAGATTTCCCATTCCTTAAGAAGGCAGATGGACTTCAGGAGTGATTAAAAATCACTGGATGTTACAAGAATCAATATCTCCTTGCTCCCAGCCACACAGAGGAGTGCACATGGACGCACACACACACATTTCCTTTGCTGAATATTTTGTATTTCTGTGCTAGTTCATCATTTAGCTGAGATGTTTTTCAGGTGTCAGAGTGATTTGAGCTGACCTTTCTCCTTGAAAATATCTACTTCTTTCCTTTTGTACTTACGTAACATTTTTGCTTATGAGAAACTGGTTTAAATAAGAGCTTTTTGCTTTCTGGTGATAGCTCATGCTTTTTTTTGCATTTGAGCTTATAGCTGTACTAACCCTTAGGATCTAAGGAACCTGATCTCAGGAACTTTGAGGGAAGTGCTCTGCAGTGACAGCATTCCAGAACAACAGCTAAAAAGCAGTAAAATAGCACTGTGATGCAAACCTGGTTTTGCTGGATTTAGGAGTGAACGGAGAAAAACATACAGCTCTGGTGCTCGGATTGGTTGCTGCCATCCAGACTCTCTCTGAAGGATTTTCGTGTGGAAGATAAAGGGCACCAACTTGACATTTTAGTTTTGCAAAATACTCCCTTCTTTCAGTTTATTACCATGTTGATTACGGTTCATTTCTAATGATGGAGTAGGTAGGGCACCTTGGCTTTATTTCCAACATTGTCACTGCCTTGGTCAGTAGCCTTGGGCAAGTCACCACAGTGACTCCTTTTGCCCAGTCTGCAGGATGGTAATTGTCATCTTAAGGTCTCAAACTCTATAATCCAGGGGGGTGAGAGTCACTGTAGGAACAAATTCTAAGAGGTAACAACTGATTCACCCCAAATGAAATGACTTCAGAATTCCTTCTCGTGTTTTTTGATAGACAAAGGTAGTTTCAGTTAATTCACAATTCAACAATCTGTTAGCATCCCCTGGAAGGGGGAAGAAATGCCTTTCCCTTGAGACCATGAACACGGTGTCAGTTAACAGGTTCCCATGGAGACCAATGTTTATTTTACAGTGTACCACTGTGTTGAACCTGAAAGCAGGTAATGTCATACTCCCTTTCTTCCTTCCCTCCCTTGTCTTTCACTGAATGAGTCTTTAATTGGCTGATGTCCTCTGCTTCCCTCCGCAGGAAATGATACGCTGTATCTGGAGCCACTTCCTCTGTGTTTTAAAAGGCAAATCCCCAACTCTGAGCTTCACTTCGAGCTTGCTCCACAGTCTGGGATCTGTCACTGTGAGTATTGCTGGGCTATCAGAAGGAAGAACCCTAAGTGGATGCTTTATTTTCATCGCTCATGTTGTCCTTCCCTGAGCATAGACTGTTAGCAGTCAGTTCACTTTGCTGGGACTAGAAACCCTTCTGGCAACTTTGTAGAAGAGTTTAAAACTGACTTGTCCTGTCCAAGCAGCATATTTAGAGGCAAAGCCAAAGGTTAGAGATTACTCTGTGGCATCGAACAGAGTGTCTCTATTTTCCAGCTCTGGTTCTGGTCCCATAACCCTCTTGTCTCCTGTTCAAGAACCAGCTGATTCTGGTCCTGGTAAGGTACTAGCTGGTGAAACAGGTTCAGTAGTTGCTTCCTTTCCATGGTCTTCATGCCTAGTTTTGCAATATCCTGAGATAAAATTGGTGTTAAACAACCCATCAATCCTGCTAGAGCAAGGAATCCTTGGATTTCTTAGAGAGTTATTACGTGCAGTTTCTTAAGGAAGAAGGTTGGTGAAGGAGAGACTTATCTATCCTCCCATGTGTTTATTAAACTTGTGACATTTATAACACTGAGACATATTTTCACTGAGATTTTGCTTTCTTGGGGTTGTTGTGGGATGTTCTAGGTGCTCTGCTGTGTAGACAAGCAGGGGATTCTTTCCTGGCCAAACCCCAGCCCAGAGACTGTTCTGTTCTTCAGTGGGAAAGTGGAACCACCTCACGATAGCCATGAGGATCTGACTGATGAACTCTCTACACGGTCTTTCTGCCATCCTGAGATGGAAGATGAGGTGAGGGATATGTAATGCATAATGTATGTGTTGGCTGTAAACATAGTTTGACTGACACACACATTGTTGTATTATAGAGGAGTCCCTTGGCTTGTAGAGAAGTCCTGTGCCATAATTCTTTGCTTAAAAGATAAACCAGCAGCAAGGATGAGATCCTCTTCTACAGGAGTCCTAAAGCAACAGGTGAATCAGTAGTGACTCCTGTTCAACACTGAATCACTGCTGCTCATTTGGTTGGTCTCTTGCAGCCCCACGAAAGAGACGCTTTGCTCTCTGGCCCCCTGGCAGACACAGTGCACATGACAAATGAGCAAGAGAGGAACAACTGGTCTAGTGATGCTCCAAAGGCTCCCGATGCCCATGCCCACCGAAAGCCAAACAGCAGAAGCAAACATCCCTCTGGGTCCAATGTGAGCTTCAGCAAGGACACAGAGGGTGGAGAGGAGGAACATGCTCAGGTAAGACATACGGAAGGGGCACACAAGTAGCCTTTCGTGGAGCTATAAGACAGACTTTAGCCCATAGAGTCTCCCCTTTTGGGAGTTTAATTGGGAATTCCCTGTGGGATTCTAGGCCCAAGCTGTATTCATTGTAACCAACTAGAATTTTCCCATCTGTTGGAGCAGGTTGTCGGTGACAATGAGGTGTTGGCTTGTGAGGCTGAAGACTTTGTGTGTGACTACCACCTGGAGATGCTTAGCCTGTCCCAAGACCAGCAGAACCCCTCCTGCATCCAGTTTGATGACTCCAACTGGCAGATGCACTTGAATTCCCTCAAGCCTCTGGGCCTGAACGTGCTGCTCAATCTCTGCAATGCCAGCGTGACAGAACGTCTGTGCCGCTTCTCTGATCACCTCTGCAACATTGCCCTCCAGGAAACTCACAACGCTGTGCTGCCTGTCCACGTGCCCTGGGGCCTCTGTGAGCTTGCCAGGCTAATAGGTAAGGGAAATTGGATGAGCAGACGCAGAGAAATCAGAGCTGTCCATAGACACTTACTCCTTGGAGAGCACAAGAAAAATATTTCCCCAGTCCTGGTTGCTGAGAAGGTGGAATTGCAGAGCTGACTCTGTTGTTGTTCAGTTGCCAAAAGAGTCTTTTAAAGAGTTTACTTTTGGCAAGTTCTGATATTGCAGACACTATCAAAGAACAAACGTCATCAAGGATATTTCCAGCCAGCCCTGGCTAGGCTTGGTATTCTTCTGGCTTGAGTCTGCCAGTCTCATCAGAAGACAAATACCACCTGCTAATGGACAGATAGCTGCCCTGTCTTACCGTGATATTTTACGAGGAGTTTAGGTATAAATGATGTGAGGTACCTCAGCTCATCTTATAGATGGGAAAACCAAAGCACAGGGGAGAAAAGAGGTTAGAGGTAACACTAAGATTAAAATCTGGAAGCTCTTGGCCTCACTTCTATGCCTGTCCTTCAATGGCACAGTTCCTCTCTTCAGTGAACCAGAAAGCTGTAATTACTAATAATATCTCGTCCTTCTGAATGTTTTTCATCATAGATCTTGAGCCATCTTGGTGCAGATGCACAGTGAGCACAGCTCAGCTGCCTGTTGCTGGGGAGATGTCAGAATGAGTGCAGGCAAACTGGATGGCACAGAAGCAGGAGAGAGGACCTTTCTTTTGCATTGGTTAGACTCTAGTTTTTCTCCTCCTTATGTTCATATTTCAGGTTTCACACCAGGTGCTAAAGATCTTTTCAAGCAGGAGAACTATTTGGCCTTGTACCGCTTGCCAAGTGATGAGATGGTTAAGGAAACAATCCTGGGGAAGCTTTCGTCAATCACCAAGAGGAGACCACCCCTGAGCCACATGATTAACCTGTTTGTGAAGGACACCACGACCAGTAAGGCTGCCCCTTTCTTTGGACATCCACTTGAGATGCTCATCCTTCTGATAACCCAAATCATAATCATTATCTTCGTGAGTTGTCTAGTGTATTGTGTTGCATAGTCTATTTCTGTATGTGTACTAATAAGAAATCACAGAAATCACATGCAAACTCATGGTGACCATGAATACAACACCTGAAGCCATGCAGACTTTTCCACTCCTTCTACTCCTTCCTGTTCTGGTAGGAATGGACTAGGATGGAAAGGATGTACAGCTGGGCACCATGAGGTCTTAAAGCACCTCAGCAAGATTTAACAGCTTGCCTGTCAGAGCTCTTAGTCTATTCATAATACCTTAAATTGACTTAACTTGGCTCTCTGGAGTTGAAGTATGTTCAATATTGAATCTGAAATATGATGATTTTTATACTGGCCAGAGATTTACCAGCTAAACTGTCTTCTCTTGCCCAATTCTTCTTAAATGTCTATCTTAATCTGGGCAGGAGCTTTTTCATTTGCCGTGATGGCTGCTATCTTGCCTTTGTGAGCAATAATTTTTCTGATGCTGAGATTCTTAGTGTAGGGAAAAACCTTTAATGTTGCCTCATTTCAACTCCTTATCCTAATTTTTAAACGGTTTAGTTTAGAGGCTGGAGCTCAGACGAATACTTGTGTGACCTGGATTATGCTGTCTGGAGTAAATTCTAAGAGGAATTTGGCCAGCAGGATTAGTTAACCATTGGAACACTTCTCATGTGACAGTGTTGTCCCTTGAAATGTGTACAACCAGAAATAATGGACTATGCAGATAGTATTGGTTGAAATCAAATGGCTCTGTTTATGCAGGAGAGTCAGACAATATGATCATAACTAACCTCTCTGGATATATTAATTGTCAATAAATCTTTGAATCCACCCACTCCCATGATGAGCTGAAGTCAAAAGGCGATACATAATAAATTCTACAGCTGTAGCAGAAATAGGAGGAGCCTTCTCTCCGTGTTCCCTTGCTATTCCATTGAAATGTATGTCTCACCATCTGGCAGCGTTCATCCCAAATCCATAGTAACCATATGGAAATGAGGAGCTCACCGGCATCTTCAGCAGATTAAAATGGCTTGATAGCACCTCTGGCTTCCCTTGCTACAGCTGCACTCTCAGATTCCTTGTCCTCTGGCTTGGCTGTAGCGACTTGGTTCTTCCTAAGGAGTCCCAGCAGTCATGAATGCCTGGCCATATTCCTTTCCTATTCATTAATTTTCTCCCTTATGCCAGAGAAATCCTGCTCTTCAAGTTCATGATTTAGGAAGGGAAGAGGCTGAGGTCACTTAACTGGCAATGACAGCTGACTGAACTCCTTCCAGTTTGCAGTGCATGCTGTCACTGTCATTTTCCCCTCAGAAGGACTGTCGTGTGGGATGCTGACGGTATGAATGGGAAATGGATTGCAATTGCTGCCAGGTATGAACGTAGCGGGGTGTGTGTGTGGTCATCTGCAAGCTCTTGCTCTGTGTCCAGGCCATAGGCTTTGCATGAAACATCTTTTGTTCCCTCTTTCCTAGCAAGGACTATCTGACCATAGGAGCAAAGTGGGAAGGATTAGGTGTTTATACAATAAAATAACGAGAGCTCTGCACAAGTACTCCTTTGTGTCCCTGAAACAGGCTCCTTCTTTCGCACACAGCTCCTATTCGTCTTGGAGGTTTGTTATGCTGATAAACTTGGCGTGTGATGACTATTTATAGCAGAAAGCAGAGAGCTGCTGTGTTTTGGAAAGTCCTCCAGTGTTCCTGAAGGTCCCTGCCTGGTCTGTGTGAGTGGGTATTCTTGGCTCTTGATTTCACCAGCTAGTGTGAGCATTTGCAGTCAGCAACAATGCCTGCAAGAAGCCTTTGGGCTCATTTTTCTTGGCAGTGATGTTTTTTTCATTAGATCAGCTTTGAAGCTGTTGGGGGCAAAGTCACAGAGCAGCTGGAGGAGGGAACCTAGACAGAGAAGTCTACGTGCGTGCAATGGTAATGTCCCAGTGCTAATGAAAGGGAGCAGGCAGCGTGGAGAGGGAGGCAGCCCCACGTCCTTTAACTTGTGTCCTGTGCCTGGGATGTGCATCAGACAAGTGACATCGCACACCTTTGGGAAACACTTCTTAACACCCCGGTCTGCAAGAGGGAATGCAAGATTTTAGGTCTGTATTAAAGAGAAAAGTGGAGGGGACGTGGAACAGAGCAAGCTGTGGTATGCATTGATTTTCAGTTCTTCTCTGATCACAACGTGAGTTACATTTTTAGAGTCTATTATGTTGAACTTTTGACCCATCCTGATTTAATGCATTTTCAGGACCCTTTGTAAAACAGGCTGCTATCTAATGAGTCACACTGTTAAATTATGTTCTGCTGCTCAAATGGAAGGTATTCACCTTTTAGATCCACATCTGGCCTTAAATTGAATGCACTTTCCAGGGTAGGCAGACTTTGATCCTCGTAGGCTCATCACCGGTGCTTGTACTCTCATGAGAAGAGGCACACAGGAATATTCTTTCTTCTGCTGTGTTGGATACAGGAACAAGATATTATCCCACCTTTTGTAGAGCAGAATTGTTACACAGTGTAAGGAGAGAATCAGAACTGACTACGTGGCTCACATTTTATTACAGCCTTGTTTGAACTCTCAGACAAATAGCAGGTGAATTCATATCATCCAGTCTTGAATAATTTTTCAATGGAGACTGAAGACTTTCAACAGAGGAAGGGGGATATGTGGAGTGCATCAAGGCGGTTTGTGGGAACACTCGCTTTTAACAAGTAAGGGAGCAGTGGGTATGACATCCCTTTCCTGGGGGCCCGTTTGTGCGATGCTGAGTCTTTGTTCTCCTACACTTCAGGCACTGAGCAGATGTTTTCTCATGGGACAGCTGACATCATCCTTGAGGCCTGCACAGACTTTTGGGACGGTACCGATATCTACCCGCTCTCTGGCTCTGACAGGTGGGCAGCTGTGTCATTTGGTGCATTTAGGAGCTGCAGATAAATTGTGGAGGAAACTTGGCCACTCTTTGTTAAAATTGCCTTCACTTATGCTTGTTAAGCTATTTAATAGAAGCTTCAAGTAGTTTATGAACATAAGACATCTCTGCTTATAATATTTGTTATCATTATAGCAAAGTAAAAGATTAAATAGCAACAAGCAACTGCTGGACTGCAAGACTAAGTGACTTCTTATTGTATCTATTAACATGTCAGCCTCTTATGACTGGACTCTGTACACACTGTAGGACAATGAATTATAATAAGGCCAAATGTTGGTGGCAGAGAATTCGTTGTTGTTGTTTAAGACAGATGCCTTGTCTTATATGAAATGCAAAGTGATCAATTCTACCTGCGGTTGACAGCTTCAAACCAGTCCACCACAACGCATCATACCCTTTTAGTCCTGCTGCAATATGTCTGTTGCATTTTCATCTACAGGCTGAATTTCTGTTCCTGCTAGCAAAGCAGGCCAGTAATGTTTAGTTTCATTGACCAGCAGCACATTGTTATTCAAAGTCTGCCTACACTCAGATGTAAGAAACCTCCCACTGCTCCTTTCTGGAATATTTATAATCTTAGAAGCCAATGAAAAATCCCATGTATAGTCTAATTTGTTACCTTTGTGAGTTCAACATAGAGAATGAACTTCACACTATTCCAGTGACTGAATATTGACTAAATGGAGACTTCACATACATCTCCTGGGACCCAAACTTTGAAAGGCAATAGGAGAAAAGTCTGTTACAGAGCTGTCAGTTCCTTCCTTGGTGTTTATCTCCCTACAGATAAATTGTCTCTGATGAATTAAGCTTCTGCTGTCGTGCAGTGAACTTCCTTGGAGACATCTGGCAGCCATATAGAGCATATTATATTAAAAAGTGTATTCAAAGAGTACTGTGTTCATACTCATCAGTCTGTCTGATGGGCAAACAGAAACATTCACCACTGCCCCTGTTGGAATCTGTGTTTTTGGTGCCCCGTAGTGCCTGCAGCTTCGAGAATGCAGAAACAGTAAGGAAAGGCTTTTCAGAGTCTCTGACCACTCCTCATGGAATACATTTTCCCAAATAGCCAACTGTCAATTTCTACATTGAACTACAGTGTATGTTCGGAGCATTTCTGCTAACTCTGGGGTTTTTTTGTCTCTTCTATATAGGAAGAAGGTGTTAGATTTCTACCAGCGAGCCTGCCTCTCAGGATACTGTTCTGCCTTTGCGTACAAGCCAATGCATTGTGCCTTGTCCTCCCAGCTCAACGGCAAGTGCATAGAACTGGTGCAGGTCCCTGGGCAGAGCGCGATCTTCACATGCTGTGATCTCCCCGGAACCACCCCCATCAAACAGAGCAGTCGGAGGAATAGCTGGAGCTCAGATGGTACGTGTTTTCTGCGTGGTCTATACTAAGATCTGCTGCTGGGCCAGGTGCTTGCTTTCTGATCAGTCTAGAGCTGTAAGAACATTGTTATTCAAAGTAGCAGATGGAAATTGAGAACTAAGGATTTCTGAAGTAGATGCATTTCCAGAGGAAGTAGCAGCTGTTAAGTATGTTTCTACTTAAGTTATTGAAGCTTGCAGATAAATTCTTGTACTTGTGGGAAGTCTATTTCTTAAAGCAGACAACTGAGAGTCAAGGCTTCTGTGTATTCCAATACTTTTTTTGCTGTTTGTCTAATTTTATGGAAATCACATATGCTGAGATTTTCAAATGAATTAAATGTATGGTGGTATGCAACTATTCTCTGATGGATTTTGTTGCTGTACTGAAGAAGCTGGTTCCCACGAGATGAATTGTACATCTCCTCCAGAACAGCAACGGAAACTGAGAAATAAGCACACGCCATGACATAACTCCAGAAGGCTCTTTTGGAAAACCAGTCTTAATCTTTCCACCTTGGCTTCTCATTCTGTAAAATGTGAACAATGGGGTTTCCAAAAGCTGGGAGGCAGTTGTGACTGAGTGTTTTCATAACACTTTTCAGTCCCTCCTGTGGCAAGCTTTGCAACTGTGTGAAGTGTTCCATGATTTCTTCCTCATGCTGCATCCAGCTCCCGTTCACCACAGGCCGATGGTGAAGCAAACCTGTCACAGAGCCTTTGCATGCTCTTTGGGAGTGTCTGCAATGTTGCTGGGGGTAACATGATCCAGTTGCTTTGCATCAGCCCCTAGTACCCCGATACCACTGTGCCCCAGCTAGACTCACCATGTTGTTTAAGCACAATAGGATGTGTTTAAAATGCACATGTGAACATTAGGCAGCAGACATCTCTCACCTTTCTGCCCAGTTCTTTGTGGCTGATCCCTGTCTTCTGTTTTGTTTTTTTCTTTTCCATGCAACTTGTATTCTTGGTCGCGTATGTGGTTGTCCTGAAACCGTTTCTGTGATTTGGTATGCTGGGACAAATGGATATCTCCTAATCTTTCCTTCTGCATGTCTGTATCTGCATGTTTCTGGGTATCTGATGCACATGTGACCCCTGTGTCTCAATGTGACTGCGTGTTGTTTGCATGCCTGAAGAAGGGATTGGAGAAGTGATGGAGAAAGAAGACTGTATCCAGGCTCTGAGCGGACAGATCTTCATGGGAATGGTCTCATCTCAGTATCAGGCCCGTCTTGACATTGTCCGCCTCATTGATGGATTGGTCAATGCCTGCATTCGTTTTGTCTACTTCTCCCTGGAAGATGAGCTCAAAAGCAAGGTAAGCTGTCTTTGCTGAACCCCCTGAACTTGCATGTCCCCTGGTTGTCTGGAGAGTTTGGCTCCAGTGTGATCTAAGGTTAATCTGATTCAGCTCACTGATGGGTCCAGAAGGTACCGACACTCCAACATAGCCTTGATCTGCAACACTCTGGCCTGCACAGCTACACTGAAATCTTCTGTCTGCTCTCCTACAGGTGTTTGCTGAGAAGATGGGTCTTGAGACTGGCTGGAATTGCCACATATCTTTAACACCCAACGGTGATGTGCCTGGCTCAGAGATCCCTCCCTCTAGCCCCAGCCATGCTGGCTCTCTGCACGATGACCTACATCAGGGTGAGAGAACTGCGCCTAAGCCACTTTGAATGCCACATGTTTCCTGAATGGTTCTTTTAAACCCCTTCATAGGTTCCTGTGTCCTCACCAGACACCTGATCCTTCAGAGCTCTGAGCACAAAACTGGAGGGGCCTGAGCTGTGTGTGTGTGAGTGAGAGAGCCGTATACATATAGCCTTTCTACCCAGTCACTAACACAGTTTTTGGAAACAAACAGCCTTCTGTGCACCAGCTGCCAAGATTTTACAACTGCTCATTAGTGCTTTTGGGTCTTGCTGGGGCCCTGGTCAAGCCCCTGAGGGTCTCTTACCTGTGTGTCACTCTTTTCTCTGACTTCAAGGGATTTCTTTACTCTCTTCTTCCCCTAGAAGAAAAAAGAGAGCAGAACAGATAAACTATCGTGTCTCAAAAGAGCAGAGACTAGGCTCACAAATCTACCTCTGAGCAGATTAGTCATCTGAAAATAGTGCATTTTAGATGACTGAGTGGGATCCAAGTGTTGCGAACTTAGAAAATCAGGCCTCACGTTTCCTGGCTTCTGCAGTGCCACGTGACATGTGGGTGGCAGAGGCAGGTTTGTGCTTATTGTTTACGCTGTTTCTCTCTGCTCCAGTTTCTCGAGATGATGTGGAGGGGCTTCTGCTGATGGAAGAAGAAGGGCACTCAGATCTCATCAGCTTTCAGCCAACAGACAGCGATATCCCCAGCTTCCTGGAGGACTGTAACAGGGTGAGGCCACCTTTCCCTATACACCTTGTGCTGTTGTCATGGTCAGCACTATCAACTCATTACTCCCAGAGGGAATTCCTCTTTGAAGCCGACTGACTGACTGGTTTTCTTTGGGACTCCCCATTCCCCCACAACCCTTTCCAGCTGGGTATCTAGAGCTCAGCAAGTTTGGGATTCTCTCATATAATCACTTTTGCTGAACAGTTCTTTTCTCTGGAGTTTAGGAATAGAAATGACCACACGTGGGGTGGTCTTGAGAGCTACATCTTTGCTGGGCAGGGAGTGGAAATGTTCCCACAGTCCCCGTGGACAGAAGAAACTTTTTCTCTCCTCCACATATAAGCTCTAGCTGGTGCTGCCCAGTACTCAGAGTGCAGGACAAGCTCTTCCTGCCTCATAAGGAACTCAGACATGCTCAGCAAAGGTTACAGGAATATCAAAGAGAGATGCAGATTTAAACAAAACAAAAAACCTCACAAAACACCAAAACTATTAGGCCTCTTTATAGAAAGGAAGAACCCTCCCCTTGCTGTGTATTGGTGTGGCTGCAATTGAAATAGCAGATCTAGGTGCTGGGAGACAGCACATATTCTCTGACTATATTCTGCACACAGTCCTTAGAAATTCTCAAGCACAGTTTTATCGTGCTGATCTTAGGCACCCTGAGGGTGAGCACAGACAGCCTGACATGTCAGCGTAGAACTTCAACAGACAACATTCTACAGTGGCTTGGGAAAGCCACCTTCTGTCTTCAAGGATGTCAATTTGTGTCCAATCTTGAAGGTGCATAATTCTGGGAATCATAATTCTCATTTCGGCAGTTCCCACTGAAATGCCCCTCCCTCACGCACACTCTCTTGCTTAGTCTTTTCTTTCTCTTTTTCAGGCCAAACTCCCACGGGGGATCCACCAGGTGAGACCTCACCTGCAGAACATAGACAATGTGCCTTTGCTGGTGCCTCTCTTCACAGACTGCACCCCAGAGAGTAAGTGGCACACAGCCTGGCTCCGTCCTGCTCCTGCCCATTAATGCCTTCCTCATCCACTTGCTCTGGCTCATCTGGGTGTGGACATGGGTGAAGGGAAGGGGATTCAGTCCGGAAATCTAGAAGGGCATTTTGATATTAATGACCCTCTGTTGCTACCTGTGGGAAGCCAGGTGTTAGCTTTGTTTTAATGCAGCTAGCTAGCTACAGAATTGGATTAAGAATCACTCCTTTCAATTTGCATTCAGAAGAGACACAAAAGCAAACATCTAAAATGCTACTGCCTTTTATTAAATAAGCATTATCAGTGTGCTAGAAGACTTTGATCTCTGCTCACAACTCTCATTGTCTTATATAACTCAGAAATCACTTCCCAGAAGCATTTTCCTCTGGCAGTTGCTATTAACACCTTCTGCTGCTTTGCAGAGTTTTTGATGGCAGAGACCAGAAAGGACAAGATTTCCTTATCTCTCTGAGAGATACTATTTTATTTAAGAAAGGAGCTGAGTGTTCAGCTGGCTAACACCTGTCCAGTCTACAGTAAAAGCATTAAGCATCATTGTGATTTGACATTTTAGGTACCTCTGGGCACAGTTTACAGAGTACCAGTGAGAACCAGTTGCAGCCCAGTCTGCCCAGACATTCAGCACCCAGTAGATTTTCTCTCTCTTTTTGACAGAGGTGACAGTTCCTCACTTCATCTAACCCCTCGCTGTGCTGCAGACCCGGGTGCACCAATCATTTAGATAAGTTGCTTACACAGGAATATGCAGAGGGTGGGTTTGGATTTTTTTTTTTTTTTGCCTGGAGCATTCTAGAAAATACATATACAAACGGAACACTGTGCACAGAGCTATAGAAGAAAAATTGTATCAAACAGCAGCTTTGACTTAGAGGCCCCTGGAGGATGTTGATAAAAAGATTGATGAAGGCTGGAGGTAGTGCAGGAGCAGAGGCTGGTTCTGAGTATGTTCAAACATGGCACTGCTTTTGGAGTGGTTTGTTATATTCCCTCTGTTCCTTTAGACTTGGAACAGTAGTGTTATGCTGCTGAGCAGAATTTAAAATATTGAAGGTTTAAATTATTTAGGTTTATTTAATTTTTGCTCTTTGCTAACAAGGCCATTTGATGCTGAAGCCATCTGTGTTATGTACCCAGGCTATACCTACAGCTCTGGTCAGAAAAAGGTGTGCTAGAGGTGCAAATCTCTGGGTCACAGTTCTGTGAATCACAATTCAATTCCTACAGGAAACAGGTGTCCAGGGCACTTGGACTGCAATTAATTAGATAGCTAATTGTGTGCTTTGACTTTGGATCTCACTAGGCATGACTGATGAATATCAGTTGGAGTGACTTTAAAAGATCTAATTACTTGTTATCCAGACTGGAAAGGGTGTGTGACACATTCATCTTCATGTGCATAATGAGATAAGTGTTTCTCCTTCTGTCCCTTTGCAGCCATGTGTGAGATGATCAAGATCATGCAGGAGTATGGGGAGGTGACTTGCTGTCTGGGAAGCTCTGCCAACCTGCGGAACAGCTGCCTCTTCCTGCAGAGTGATATCAGGTGGGGCAGCATCCAGAGTCCTCCAGCATCGTGAATGCTCAGCTACAGGTCACACCAGACCTGTGGATTGTGCAGGGTGATGCTCACAATTGCTTTGTCCATTATTAGCTGTGTTTGTCTCCATATGGGACATTTGGGTGGTATTGGATGGGTTGATTACTTAGATCTCTTGACACACAGTGATATTTCTCTCCATCTTTGAAAGGAAGCTGTTACTCTTGCATGCTGAACTATTGTGCACCAACTGGCATTACAAATGCTTCTTATTGGGTAAAACAGTGGAAGGGCCCCTCTGAATTGACCAATTTGTTGACATTGAGCCACAAACCCAAATACGTTTGTTATCCTCTGGGAATAACTGCAAGTCTAGGGAGATTGATCCTAAACTCATGTCACAGCTCAGGACCAGCAAGCTCCTACCAGCAAGGCAGACAGAGATGGCACAGCACAACTTTACAAGCTGGACTGCAGTGAAATGTGGTTTCTCTTCTGGGATGAGGCCTTTCACTAATGCTGCTGTGTTGTCCTCGCAGTATAGCACTGGACCCTCTCTACCCATCTCGCTGCTCCTGGGAGACTTTTGGCTACGCCACCAGCACCACCATGACACACGTCTCTGATGAGCTCACCCCGCTGCAGCTCTCAGGGCAGCTCAACAGCCTGCCTTGCTCCATGTCCTTCCGCCAGGAGGAGAGTACCAGCATCATCAGACTGATAGAGCAGGTAAGCCAGGCCTATCCCCTCTCTAGTACTCACCCTGCTGCCTACAGCTCACAAAGAGCAAAGCCAGGAGCTGATGTGAACATTCGTATCGAGTCGCCTGCAGTAAGCTGCCAGCATTAGCTTTTCTCATGTCTCCTGTCCTTTTGTTCAGGAAGCACAACAGCAATGCTGTTCCTGCCTGGCCCTGCTGGTCCAAGGTGTAGGGGATGGCTTGGGAATGGTGCCTTGTGGCAACAGAACATGAATTTCGTTCAACTGGATAAAGTATAAACTTGCAGAGATCCCTAGCCAGACAATGTAGTGCTAAGGAGAAGTGTTACCCCAAAAAAGCCAGGAGGTTTAAACAAACGTAGTTCTTGGCTAAACTCCGCCTTCACAGCCTCTGCATCTAGACAAGATGCCTTCCCCTTTTGCTTACAGGGTGTCCAAATCCTCTCCCCTCCCACTTCCCCTGCAGGCCACATGTTCTGCCCCTGCCTGCAAATAATTGCTCTTGGCTGATAACTGCTCCCATCACAGCGAGGGCTCTGAGGGTTTGTGCTTCCTTCCAGGCCAGGCATGCAACTTATGGGATCCGCAAGTGTTTCCTCTTCCTGCTGCAGTGCCAGCTGACCTTGGTTGTCATTCAGGTGAGTCCTGGCCTGCCTGGGGACAGCATTTAGCTCAGAGGACAGGAGTGCTAGCATGGATGTGGGTGGCTGCAGTGCGGCAGCCTCACAAGAGACGAAGGTGGCCTTCAGTTGGGTTTACACAGCTTAGTTACCAGCTCATCCCAGTGTTCTGGGAGAGGACAGTGGCATCTTAAATATCAAGACTATCCCAGCACTGCTCATGCTCTCCTCTCTGGATTGTTCCTGTCCAGTTCCTCTCCTGCCTGGTGCAGCTGCCCCCCATCCTCAGCACCACAGACATCGTGTGGCTCTCCTGTTTCTGCTACCCGCTGCTCAGGTGAGTCTATGAGACAGGGTGGAATCTCCTGCCTCCCACCCACAGGATGCGCAGACCAGTCCCCCAGCCTCACTGTGTCCATGATAAAAGAAAGCTGACATCAGCCACAGCATGCTAAGGCAGCTGTAAGGGTTACTGCAAGCACCTGCTTTAGTAAGATGCTTGGAAACGCAAATAAGAGCATTTGTGTACAGCTGTGTTAGTCCTGCCTGTGAGCCGCTGTTTTCTTGTGGCTTGAGCCTCCAGCAGAAAAAACATCTTCTAATCCTGATAATGCTGCATTGGCTGGAATGTGATGGACAGCCTAGAGTGTCAGGCAGAGGCCAAGGTACCATGGGTGGGTTTTTCCCCATCACACACGTGGAGGTCACCTCTCTCCCTGACTGCACCTGCCATGAATGACACCTTTTACAGCATATGCCTAAGGCAGTAACCAGATAAATGCCAATACTCCAAGCAATCCAAGGAGGTTATTTGGGTTCAAATGTTTGACAAAAAAACCTAAAAAATAAATAGTTCTGGTACCTGAACTTGCTACTGAGAGATTAACTTACCTTTCTCCAGCATCTCGCTCCTGGGCAAGCCTCCCCACAGCTCCATCATGACTATGGCAACAGGAAAAAACTTGACTTCCATTCCTAAGAAGGTAGGTGACCCATCAGATTAAAATTGTTCATGTGTTTTTCTCTGCTACTTTGTCCCCACGTTAACACATAGCTGAGGCCCCATGTCTTCCCAGCTCCCTTGGTAAACTGATCCATGGCATGAGCCATGTGATCCAAAAGCCTGTCATGGACAGGAGGGGAATCCCTAGCACCAGCACACCCACAGGGCAGGTCCTCAGTGCAGCATCTCATCTGTACCACAGCTTGTCTTTTGCAGCCACTGGTTCCTGATGGTTCATGTGGGGGAGGCTGGGCCAGTGACATGCCCATATCATCCCCCCGCCTCTCCCTTCTTCACAGACTCAGCATTATTTCCTGTTCTGCTTCCTGCTGAAATTCAGCCTGACCATCTGCTCCTGCCTCATCTGCTTCGGGTTCACGCTGCACGAGTCCTGCAAAGAGGTGAACGCTACCAGCCTCAATCTCACAGCCTGCTCCTCCATCATGCTGCACAGGTGAGGAACTGAGCCTGGCACACGCCCCTCTCACCCCACAGGGCCTGTGGCTCTTGCCCTTCCCAGGTAGGGCTGATTCCCCTCTAACAACCTTCAGACTCTTGCATGATCCAGCTATAACAGCGGGCTGGGTGCTCTCCCTATAGCCTTGACAGTTGCATCTTTGGGGCACTTGCTTACTGTTGCCCCTGGGGACAGCCTGACTCCACACTCACACTTGGTTCTCTCAGCTATCAGAGGAGAACATGGCCCTGGTGGGAACAGGTCAGACCATAAGTCCTCACTGGTGACTTCTCTCCTGTGTCTTCTCATTTACTAGCAATGCTGATGGTGCTCCTGACTGGTTTGGGACATTTTCCAATGCTCTTCTTGTAGCTCAGAAGCTCACAGCTGGCCTGATTGTTTTACACACAGGTAAGTCCCTGTTCCCAGACCTCCCATTCTCCACTCTGAGCAAAAACTTGCATCCTTTGCCTCTTTCTTTGCCCCCTATACCAGAGCACAAACTCCATGGTCAAAGCAGACAGTGCAGTAGCCTATCAGCCCCTTGTCTTACTAAATGTTGCCCTAACAGATTAAAACCAGCACATTCAGAGCTGATTCTTCAGCTTCTACCAACCTGGTGAAGTGCTGATTCCTTTCCAGTCTCCCCAGAAGAGCAGCATCCTTCCTTGCCTTCTTGCAGCATCCTGCAGCTCTCCAAAAATATTCTATGCCTCCAAAGTCCTTATATGCCTGCTGCCATTTTGTGAAGCACCCCATTTCCTTCCCACAAATAGCACCAGTGCAGCTGTAATTCTCCTGGAACTGGAAGCCTTTTTAAACCCTCTGGAGGGAGAGGGAGCCAGCTCCTGGCTGACCCTCATCACCTGCATGCAATTGTCTGGCAGAGCAAGTCCAGCTGTTCTCTGACAACCTTAAAGGGCCTCTGCTCTTTTTCCACCATGTCATGGGGTGCTGTGCCTTGGTGCCAGGCAAAGCATCACATATTGAGATGTGGGGGGTGTTCAGGCCAACAGAAAAGCTTTTTGATTTGAGAGTCAGCTCTGCTTTGGAGAGAGGTGGTGTGCATTACTGGTTTGCGTCCTTCAGACCACTGAGGTTAGGCAGGGCTGCTCTGCCTGGCAGGTGGGAAATGCAGTTTTGAAGAGCCCAAGCAAAAGCTGAGCAAATGCTGTGTCCTATGCAGACAGTTCTGGGTCTCTGGCTAAATAGCTTTCTCCAGGTTGGAGTTTGCCACTGGTGCAGGCCTGCAGTGACCCAGAGAAAAGGGCATCCCCCACCTCCCTGCTCCATGGTTCTGGTCCTTTGCCTGCTCTGGTTTAGTGTGCCAGGCTGTGAACCACCCCTGGGACCCCCACAGTGAGTAATGCTGTGTGGTATTACTACTGCCTTCCTCCCACCCTGCGTATCTGGGGACTTGGTGTGGCTGTGGAGTCTGGTCTAAAAGGACCTCGAATTAAAGATTGGTTTCAGGGACATAAACCCCATATCCCTTTGGAGTAACAGTGGTCGGTATATATTGTAAAGTGTTGTATCTGTGTGCGATGCTAGATAACCCCCTCTTCCATCTGTCCCCTTAGTGTTCATATCCATCACCCACGTCCATCGCACCAAGCCGTTGTGGAAGAAGAGCCCCCTCTCCAACCGGTGGTGGACACTCACTGTGGCTGTTGTGTGAGTATCCCCAGCCCTGATGAGGCAATTCCACAGCGCTGGAGGAAGGAGGGCTCTAGACCTGCTCCAGCACCAGTTTGCTGGTGCTGAGGAAAATGATAGGACATGGCAATTGTTCTCCACTGCTGAATTGGTGAAGGGTCTCTGTTGTGAACTCAGGAGTGTTACATCTGGGCCTGAACCCTGATCTGCAGATCCTGGGAAAGCTTGTTGGCTCCACTGAGATTTGCTGTGTCTGTTTATGATCTTAGGTTGCTGGGGCAAGTGGCACAGACTGTGCTGGACCTGAAACTCTGGGAAAACCTCAATTCTTCATTGACCTTTAACCACGTTTCCATCTCTCCGGTCTCATGGCTCCTGGGTTTTCTTTCCTTGGTCCTTGTGGTTATCATCAATGAGATTGTCAAGCTGCATGAAATCAGGTACGGGGTAGAGAAAGGGCTGGAGCCTCACTCCAGCCTGGCCTTGGGCTGCAGAAAAATGATGCACAGGGAAGAGGGTGGGGAATAAAAAGGAAAAGATGATTGCATTGTGTAAATCACCTGGCTGTGGTGTGCAAGCTCACGTTCCACCTCTCAGGGAGGAAGCACAGGGCAGGAAAGAGGGTCAGGGAAGGGCAGTGGGAGTGATTGGGAGCAGGAAGGGAGGCCAAAATTTCATTATCTCAAACCAATGAGAGGGAGACACCCAAGGTCTATGAAATACCAGTATGGAATTGGAGAGGGCTGTTCTCTCCATCTCATCCCATGAGGACAGAGAGGCATTGAATCACAGTGCAGGAAGTACGTCTTCACACAGTGCCTGGACTGTGGGACTCATTTTCACGGGAAGTGGCTGAAGCCAAGAATTAATAGCAGGCAAAGTGACTGACTGTTCTTTGTAACACAGGGAGCAGCCGGAGCTGGGAGTTAACGCTAATGAGCATTGATTCAGGAAAGGGGTTGGTGAGGAAAAGCAGCAGGGATTACAGGGAACCTCGATGGGTACAAATCCGCTGTCTCTGTTCATCGGAAGGGCTTCTGTACTTTTTTCTGCTGTGTCTGATGGCCTTGGAGGTCAGACTTGGCTGGATGGGGTAGGACTGAGACCATGGGTTTCTCTCTGAATTGGATTCCCCCCGCAGTGTACCACAGGGCTCAGGCCAGGGCTTCCCTGCTTTTTGGAGCTGCGCAGCCTTGTTTGCCTTTCAGCCCTCCACATGCTGACTCTCTTCTCTCTTCTGCCTTCTCCAGGGTCCGGGTCCGTTACCAAAAGCGACAGAAGTTGCAGTTTGAAACAAAGCTGGGGATGAATTCACCGTTTTAAACCCTCCCAGCTCGAATTCCCTGGAGCCAGGGCCACACAGCCTTACCCTGCACTGGGAGAGTGGCTGCACCAACGGCTCGGGGAGTTTTCCCTCACACATGCAAACCAGGCAGTCTCCTTGCAAAACTCCATCAGCACCTTCCAGGGGGCTCCAGGCAGGGCGCTGCTGTTGGGATCCCCCAGCAGGTATGCAGCCCCTCCCCAGCCTGCTAGGGTGCTCTCAAGAGAGCCTGCAAGCTCTGAAGGCTGTTCAGGCTGCTCTTCTTTTATTTATTTGTTACTAAAGGTTTTTGTTAGGGTCATGGTGACACTGAAATGAAGTGACTCCTTCCCTCTGTGTGAGCAGATGGGTTTGCTGGACCTGGCAGGAGAATCTGGGGCCAGCAGGGGAGACATGGGGCTTCTGAAACAAGAGATCTCGATTTAAACCCATTTTGTTTTTCCATCTCTGCACATTCTCCTGGATGATGCATGTGTGTGCCTGCCCTCACCTACCTCCCTGTGTCCTGGGGGGAAGGAGCCATCTCTCCTGGGCGCCAGGTGAGGGCTGGAGCTCACGATCCCAAGGGGCCCTGGGAAGTCTCTGGCAGAGCGCAGGGAAGGCCCCTGCCATGGCCAAGGCTGGACCAGACCTGCCCTCTAGCGTTGTTGCTTCTACCATATGCCAGCTGTTGAGAGCTTCAAGAGAAGAGGGATGAGACAGGGTTTTAAGAAAAGCTGTCCGCGTTTGACCCGAGGGATCTGGTGCAGAGGGAGGGCAGCTCTGCCTGCTGGGAGTCAGCATGGCTCAGCTTCCTCCAGCCCTGTTGAACCAGCTCTTATCTGCTTTGACAACCCCCAGAGAGGTTTGTAACTGTCCTCCTTTTTGTGATTCGAATTGCTGTTCTGCTTCAGTAAAATGCCTGTTTGAGAGGGGCATAGCTAGAGATAAACCCCAAGACCTGCCTATCCTGCCGTGGAGGGAGGGGGACGTCTGTCTAGGCAGGATATCTGTGTCTTGCAGCTGTGCCTAACAGAGCTGGACGGCTCCTTCCCCAGCTCTGGGATTGTGCTGCATCTAGTACTTGCTCTCCAAGGCACAGGGGAAACCCCCCTCATCATATCTTTCTGTAATAGTGTTTGGAAGTCTCTCCCCTCCATGCTGCCGCTCTCATGTCTGTTCCCTGTTTTTCTGGAGGTCTCTTCTTCATTTGAGTGGGGGACACCTTCCCCTGAGGGCTGCTGCAAACTGTGATTTGCCCCAGTGCGGCACACATGCTCTTGAGCTTTGAACAGACCCCTGCTGTACTGGGAACACTGGTGCCGCTGTGGGCTGACAGTCAAGGGCCACACAGGAGCACACGGGCTTGGATATCAGAATATTTGCAGCTCCCTTCCTAGTTCTAAAAACTGGCCAAAGCAGGTAAATACTGGCACTGTTTTTGCTCCCAATATTAACACACTACAATATAGGGCTCTTACTTCCCCTTTAGCCCCTGAGACTAACAAAGGGGTGCTGGTCCTTCCCTGGCAGGCAGGGAGCTGGCTGGGACCCCCAGCTCTGCCCTGCTGCTCCACCTCGTCTTCCTCACGTCTCAGCAGAACCGGCGCATGCACAGTCCTACGTGTCTCTGAGCCATACCCTGCTCCTGCTGTGGCTCTGGCAGGAGAGCAAAGTGGGGTCAGCTCCCAGGGGGTTCTAATCTCTGCTGTGGCCGAGCTGAGCTGGGGGCAGAGGCAGCACCAAGCTGCTTGCAGCTATTCCTGCAGAGAAATCTTCCCCCAGCTCTCAGCTCTTGCTGTTAACTGTGGTAGATGACGAAAGACAGCAGATACCGGGGCTTCCTGCTGGCCGCACGTTCCTCTAGAGGAGGCACCTCCAAGGTTTCCTTCTCCAGGCGGTCACAAGTCTTTATTTTCCTGCACCCTCCTTCCCCTGCTAGGCTTGGAGGGAGCCGAGGCGGATGAATGAGCCTTTGGGATGGTGTTGCCGATGCCACCCTTCCCTCAGCCACTGAGGTGTCCAAGGGTCAGAGTGCACGGCTTCAGAGAGAAATTTCCTACATCAAGATGTTTTTAAATGGTGTATATTTTATATTAAATTTTTTGGGATGTATGTAAAAAATATTTGATTTGTATTAAAACTTGTAAATTGTATTAAAAAAAAAAAAGGAAACAAACCCAGACCCACATGCATCCAGTGTATGAATGGCAATAAATGATTGTCTTGGATAACACACTCGGTGCAAAGAGAGGAGATAAAATTGTGTGTCATAGGGTCCAGGTTGCCCATTGTAGGGAAGTTACCTGGCTCACCTGTTGTAGGGACACAGCCTGAGAGCTTGATACTCCTGGGACCTGGATCCTGGCACTTTTTCCTACTTTCTGCTCTGCTTTGGGCAAATCTGTCCAGCTCTGCCTGCCTCTTCCTACAGAACAACAGTCCGGTTCCCTCATGGTCTCCCGGATCCAGGTGCAGCAAGGTGGTTGTTCCAGACGCTGCTCCGGCTGTGGCAGGTGTGAAACCCGCTGGGTGAAAACTCGGGGGCGAGCCGGGACAGGCACCGTGGGCGCTGGAGAACGGCAGCGTGGCGAGGTGAGGACGCCTGGGCTTCTTGTTCTGAGCAAAGCAGGAGGTGGTGTCACCGTGGCCACGCTCTGGTCACCGAGGAGGACAGAGGAGCACTTTGCCTGGCGGGCAGCGGTGGCCGTGGCTTCGGACATGCCCAAAGCTGGGCAGAGGGGCACAGGGAAGTGGTGTTGGCCCCCAGTGCCACCACCACGTTACTGCCGTGGTGGTAAAACTCAAACTGAATATTAACCTCGCTGGAGGTGACAGCAGGACTCCTACCAGGGGAGATTATCTGAGGAAACACAGATCTTAAGCACTCGAGGGGCAGGATAAAGCTGATCCTTGATGAACTTCAAAGAGAGCAGAAGACAAGCTTGTGCAATTTGACACGAAGGAGACAATTAGGCAAAACTATCAAAAGGGTAAAATATGCCCCACTGTTTAATAGAATTTAGTCTTAATGGATGTTAGTGGAAAACAAAACACATGATTAACACAAACAGAGCAGATGGTTTAAAATCTGTTGTCAGTCTGGTGATTACACGGGCTATTTTTTCCCCTCACTGTCTTGCTGCATGGAGCAGGTGCAGCCAGGGTCAGTTAGTCCCAGTTGCAGTGTACATAACTTACACTCCGTACAGTAGCTTCAAAATAGAGATCTAGACCTTAAAAAATAGGCATTCTTCTGCAAAATCAAATGTTAAATTCCCTTATTGACAATGAGAGCAGCGTGGTGCTGCCCTCAGGTGGCTCAGACAGCGACAGCTCCACCCCAGTGTCCTCATCCCTGACCCTAGAGTACAAGACTTGCAGTTCTGGTTAGTAAATATATATAATAAATCACATTTAAAATATATACATTGGCATTTTAAAAAAAAACATTTACAGTTTATCAACATTGGAAAAAATAATTGAGCTTGTCCCAGGTTGACTCATGAGAGTAAAAAAATCATTTTTTAAAGGTTTCTGCAAACCTTTTGATAAAGTGCCACTGGTTGTAGCTATTTAAAAACAATCGGGTCCACGACGTAGCACTTGCCTGTCAGACACGGTCATTTAAATACACTCAATGTGGTAGATAAATCAGAGCAACCAACTAGCCAGGAGAGAGGGGTCTTAACCACCTCGAACTGACCTCAAGTCCCAGCCAATGATATGATTTTTTTTTTTTTCTTCCAGGGCTTTTTAATCTTTGTTTTTCAGCTGCTGGCAGCTCCCACCAGCCTGGCCCACTGGTGAGCAGAGAGCTGGGGAAGGTCCGAGCAGGCTCTGCTCGCAGGGGCTGCTCCCCCTGCCCGGGGACGAGGGGCTGCAGAGTCCGATCCTGTCGCAAACTCCCGAAGGGGCTGGGAAACAACCACTTCTTCAGCCACCTTCTCCCTCTCCAGTTTGCATTGGTGATTTTTTTTAAAAGGGGGGAATATGTGGATTTCTTTTCCCTTTGTTTGGAATTTTTGTAGCAAATGGCACTTCAGCACAATCTTAGGTTCCCTTCTGGTGCTCCGATGCTTTCATGTGCTTGGCATGCTGAGCGCAAGCCAAGTTCGGGGCTCTTAGACATATTTAGACATGCACTACTGAACAGATCCTGCTAGAGACATCTGTCTTGGAGCTATGCAGCCGTTCCTACCGCTTGGATGAGACGAGCTATCGCTGCCGTTCCCCGGCCACGGGGCTGTGACCGCGCGGGAGCCGCTGCCGAGCTGAGTTCCCCGGTGCCCGCGGGGTCACCACTCCCGCGGGGCTGCACAGAAACATCTCGCAGATTCTCAAATGCTGCTACTGTTCAACAGCCCTCCCGGCGGAGTTTGTGCCAGCAGCTCCCCGCAGGGAGCGCGAGTGGGAAAACGGACCATTTTCTCCCCCAAAAAAGGGATGGGGTGGGGGGAAAGTGCTAACCACGCTGCTACCTCGCCCGGGCAGCACCGGGGTGGAGGTTCGCGTCGGCACGGTGTCGGCAGAGGGCAGCCTCCATTTAGCAGCACGATCCAGGCGGACTGGCACAAACGCACGGGCCTTCGGCGCTGCCGTCACCATCCTCACGGTCCTGGGAAGGGGCAGGGAGATCTCCGTGTCCGGCAGAGCGTCCGCTGCTCCGCAGGCTGTGCCAGCCCCGTCTCAGGTCCGCGGGTCCCACCGCACGGATTTCCATCCACTTGGATTACACGCCGCCTTGACGCTGACGCATTTGGAAAAGCAACAAATAAAGCAGAAAGGTTCCTTCTCGCTCTGCAAGCTGCCAAATTGCGACAAGCCCTGTCTTCTTTTAGCTGCTGTCAGGCCTTGCTGGGGCTGGGATCTGCTCAGTAAATAGCCAGCTCGGTGGCGGCTGCCTGGGGAGGTCTCTCTTTTGACACATTGTTGGCAAGGGATAAATAATGAGAGGCAGGACTCAGCAATGCAGCGGGGAAACAGAAAGGTCCCTTGTGGAGGCTCCTTGGCTCTGTGCGAGGATGCGAGGGCTTCTCCGAGGCCTCCAGGACCGTGTGTGCAGCCCCTCTGGGCTCTCCTCCTGCTGCCAGTCCGGTGGGAAAGGCCTGACCCCCTCGGAAACCGGCCCGCGGCCGCGCTGGCACGTGTGACACGGAGCTGGGTGGGCGAGGAGGGGCGGCCGCGTTCCCAGCCGCGGCGCAAAGTGCTGGGATGGAGGTGGCCGGGGAGACCCGAAGGCACCACTCGGTGCCGGGTCTGCTCTCCCCTTGTCTGGAGGGGCACTGGCGGAGCAGCCGGAGGCGAGGAGGGGAAGGAGGCAGCAAGTCTCAGTCCAGCATCGCGTCCAGCTGGTCGGCCAGGTCATCGAACATGTTGCTGATGTCTTCCAGGATGTTCTTGGCTGAGTGCACGGCCCTGGGGTGGCTGGGGAGGAAAGGGACAGAGTCAGAACATCGCCCAACGGCCTCAGGTGCTGATGGGGCATGGTCGGCCAGGTTGGACACAACCCTCCAGCTGGACTCCAGCACAGAATCACAGAATGTCAGGGGTTGGAAAGGACCTCGAAAGCTCATCCAGCGCAATCCCCCCGCCGGAGCAGGAACACCCAGATGAGGTTACACAGGAACGTGTCCAGGCGGGTTGGAATGTCTGCAGAGAAGGAGACTCCACAACCTCCCTGGGCAGCCTGGTCCACTGTTCTGTCACCCTCACTGAGAAGAAGTTTCTTCTCATATTCAAGTGGAATCTCTTGTGTTCCAGCTTGAACCCATTACCCCTTGTCTTACTGTTGGTTGTCACTGAGAAGACACAAGACTCCATCCTCGTGACACTCACCCTTTATATATTTATAAACACTAACGAGGTCACCCCTCAGTCTCCTCTTCTCCAAGCTCAAGAGCCCCAGCTCCCTCAGCCTTTCCTCATAAGGGAGATGCTCCACTCCCTAATCACGTTCGTTGACCCGGTGTGGCACAGGTGTATGCCCGCGCACAGCCCTTCGCCTGCCCTCGCCAGGGGCCTTCCCAATTCCAACCCCAGCATTTCCCTTGCCCCAGTGCTTTCTCACCTCTCTGCCTCCTCCACCGTGATCTTCTTCTCGGCTGCCTGCAGCGCAGCGGCCAGGGTGGAGTTGGTCTGTTCCAGCCGCTGCTGGGCCAGCGCGGCGCCCGGGGCAGCTGCCAAAGGCTTTGCCGACGCTTTGCTGCCCGTCTCCAGCGTCAGTGAGCTGGGACTGGCCAGGGACCCGATCACATCCGGCACCGCCTCGGCGGCCGCCCAGGGCGCAACAGTGTGGCGGGAGGGCTGCAGGACCTGCTGGTAGATTGTCTTGGGCCCGGAGAAGACGAGCTTGGTGGATGCCACAGAGGTGTGCTTGGCAGGGACGTCTGTGAAGGAAGGGGACTCGTGGCACGCAGTGGCACAGGTCTTCCTCACCTCCCGTACCGACCGAGCCGGGCAGGAGGGAGCCTCAGGCTCCACAGCTGCCTTGGAGACGCCCCCAGAAGCCCCCGTACCTGGCACAGGTGTCCTCACCACGGTGGTGCTGAGCAGCTCCATGGGGCTGGGGGCTTTGGTGGGGCTCGGTGCCTTCTTGATCCCCTTCTCCAGCGACAAGATACTTTTCTCTATCTCGGCAATCCTGAACTCCATGCTGTCATCATCAAACGCATCCCCAGCCAGCCCGGCCCGTGGCACCGGTGCCGGCACGGCGGGGCCCACGATGCTCACCGCTTGTGCCTGTGCGTACTGGGGCGCGGGGCTGGCCCCCCCCTCAGCCTGCCCCGCCATGCTGAACGCCTTCAGCACCGCCTGCAGCGGCTCCCGCTCCTTGAAGCGGGGCCGGCGCTTCACCGTGTCCGACTCGGTGAGGTTGAACTCCAGCACAGGCGGCTCCTTGGCGGCAGCGGGCACTGCCGGCTCCTTCCCCGCAGAGCAGGGGGGCTCTGCCGGCTGGGAACCGGGCTCTGTGTCCGTCGCGGCCACGTCAGCCTTGGGGTGCCCAGCGGGCTTTGGCCGCTGTTTGATGGTTAAGTTGCCTTCTTCTGCAAAGGGGATGCACTCGCTGGAGCTGTTCTGGGAGGATGAGGACGAGACCCCCGGCTTGGCCTCCTCCTCCGTGTCCGAGCAGGCGTCCTCCCGCCCACCCTGCGCAGCCTCCGTCATGGGAGCGCTGGGCTCGCTGAGTGTCCGTCTCCGTGGCTTGCTGCTCTCAAAGGGGTCCCTGCTGGTGTCCGAAAGCGCAGTGCTGCTGGCATCACCGCCTTTGTCGGACTCATCGTCCACGTCTGCCCTGGAGAGACGGTCCTGAGCCACGTGCAGCGGTTTTGGAGCCAGGAGGGGCTTGGGCGGACTTGCCCCCGGTGTCCCTTCCAGCGCAGCCGCCAGGCTCTTCACTGTCCTGCCACAACCAGCATCACCAGGGCCAGCACCCACGTCAGCCATGTCCTGGGGGGCTGCGGGCTGCTGCCGGGGGTCAGGGGCCTGATCGCCATCTGCCTCGGCAGCGAGGGCGCTGGAGACGGAGCTGAGGCGCTTGGGCGGCGGCGGCGGAGGGCCCTTGCGCTTGGCCCGGATGGCGAAGGACTGGCTGCGGGTCACCTTGGTGTCCGTCTGCAGACAGGCCCGCGGCATCTGGCTGCGGCCCGGCCGCCGCGTCAGGGTGGCGTAGGAGCCCAGGGTGCTGGTGGGCGCCCCCTCCTCCTCCTCGTGCTCCCCGTCCGACAGCGCGTAGCGGTTCAGGCTGTGCGATCGCTTCTTGTACTTGAAGCCTTCGCCCCCGTTGTGCTGCTCCCCAGCCGTGGGCTGCGGGACGGCGGGCGGCTCTGTGGGGCCACACTGGCTGTGCAGGTAGGAGAAAGCTTTTTGGGCTGATGTCTGCAAGCTGCTCTTCTGCCCGGGGGAGATGGAGGGATAGGGGTGCACCAGGGTCTTGGGCTGCTCCGCTCCCAGGTGGGCAGGGGCTGTAGGGGATTTCAAGGAGACGTGCGGGTACATGAAGATGTATGGGGCTGTCGCCTTGCTGGGGGTCTGGGGAGAGGTACAGGGGGTGACCGCTGGTGTCCCGGCACTTTTCTGAGCCACTGGCCGGGCGTGCTGATCCGTGCCCTCGGGCAGGTTCCTCTCCTTGAGAGGGCTGCCCCCGCCACCGTTGGTGTAGCCATTCAGCGCCTCCGGGGAGATGAGCTTCCCGTAGGGCTCAGGGCTGGGCCGTGCCGGCAGGCTGGCCGGGCTCTCCTTGCTGCGGGGCGGCGCGCAGGACTGGCCGCTGCTGCTGCTGCTCTCCCCACTGCCCAGGCTCTCCTGCGAGGGGCTGGAGAGGCGCCGGGACAGCACGTTGTCCTGCGAGTGCCCCGAGCCCCGAGACCGCACCCCAATGCTCTCCTGGCTCCGTGACATCCCCTGGCTGCCCTTGATGCCGAGTGTCTCGTGGCAGCTGTTGGACATGGCCGTCTGGAGCTCGTAGCTGAGCTCGCTGTCCTGGAAGGTCGTCATTTTGGGGGTGTGCGGGGACTGGCACTCCCCGTTCTCCAGAGACTCGATAGTGACAATGTCCAGGGCACCAGGGACTTTGCGTCTTGCCAGAGTTGCTTCGGCTTGGTTGAGGCTTTTGCGGAGGTCCCTGAGCTTCTTGACGGCCAACATGATCTTCTTCTGGTGACCTGCAGGAAGGTTTCAACAGGAAAGGGGCATTAGGTCAGCTCCAGCCCCCAAAGCCTTTGTTTGATGGCCATGGTCACGTCACCAACCGGGGCAAAGGCCTCCAGGTTATCCAAACCCTGCCTACGGGAGGAGACAAACTACGCCCGGTGTCCACCTGGCTCAGCCCGCTCCAGCCTGCCACAAACAGCCCTTTCCAGGTGCTCAGGACATGCCTGTACCTCCCAGACGAAGGGAGGTCAGGGTGTGGGGACCTGGGTGGGAAACTCTGCTACCTTGAGCTACCCCAGCATGGTGGCACGGACTCACCCAGCTTGTTGATGCCGATCTCTTGCAGATCCTCCCATGTCAGGTCCGTCACGATGGTGATGGAGTCGTAGCCGTTGTTCACCAGCTTTTTGTGGTACTGGGGCAACCCAATGGCACTGAGCCAGTCCATCAGGTCAGCCTGTGAAGAGCACGGAGACACTGCCATGAGCAGCAAGGGATGGGCAGCATCTTCAACCCTTCCCTGTTTCTGGCCAGGAGACGGTATTTTTGGGGTCTCTCTGAATGCATTAACACGGGCTGTTGCAGCACGTATTTACCTACAGACTCTGCCCCTGTCCTGTCCTGGGTTAAGACAGGTCAGAGAAAAGACCTGGGAAAAAGAGGGTGCTGGACCAAAGCCCTGGTGCCAAGGACTCACCGGGATGTAGTTGGGCAGCCACTCAGCGATGTTGAGCTGCCCAATCTCGGTGGAGATCTTCTTCCTGTGGCCTGGCTTGGTCACGCCGATGGCTGTCAGATCCTAATGCGAACAGAGCACGGCTGTGGTCAGCAGCAGCATGGGGAGCACAGGGCAGGGGGGTACCCGCTGCCGGCAGTTTCGGGGGTGCTGGCCATGGGGTGAAGGACCGTCCTTACCTCCGGGGTCATGCGGCTGATGGTGGGGACGTCGTAGCCGGCGTTGAGGAAGTTGGCGGTGTATGACTCCAGCTGGAACTCACTCAGCCAGTTGTAAATCGCTTCTGCATCCTGGGGAGAGGACAGGGCAAAGAGCAGCCTGTGACGGGGGCTGCAGGGGCTTGAAGGACCTGGCTGCTCCAGGCAAGATGACAGGATCTCTTTGGGCAATCCCACCCGTCCCCAGTGTGCTCAAGACCCAGTCCCCTGTGTCCCCAGTGCAGCGAGAGCTGGGCTGAGACCCCAAATGTGGCTCTCCCGCCAGGTCCCCAGCTAACCCAGTTACCTTCCCCTCTAGGAGCTGCTCAGGCCGCAGGAACTGGTGGGAGAAGACCCTGTCTCCAGGGGGGCAGCTGCCGGGGGTCTGGTGGCCCTGTGGCCCTGGCAGAGAGAAGAACCGTCACGGGGGCACTTGAGCAGCAAGAAGCCCCCAGGGCCGGGGGGGACAGCTATCCCCAAGGCCTCATGGAGTTGTGACATCCCTCACCTGCCGTGGAGGTCAACTGCCCATTGCGTGGCTCCGATCCCGAAAGGTGTTGCTGGAGGTCGTCGTCAGTGGAGGGCAGCGGCTGGAGGAGAGGAGGAGTGAGCGGAGGAGGGACCCCCACTCTGGGGACAAGCCCTGTCACAGCCCCAGGAGCAGAGTGGGGTCCCCGTGCTGGGCACAGCTTCACGCAGTGACAGGCTGGCCACTAGCAAGAGATCTGGGCAGGATTTGGCCCAGGGCTCTTTTTCTCCTCTCAGATGACACAGGACACAGTGGAGATGCTGTGTTGTGCCAACCACAGCCTCCAGCTCCACTCAAAAAAGCCAGTTGTGCTATGGAGGGCAACTGAGGACCCCCCAGGACTCCCTGCTGAATCCTGGCAGCAAATAGGTGTTCGGTGGAGGATGCTCAGCTCCTGCAGCCCCCTCTTTGCGAGGAGGTGCAGGGGGTGACAGGGAGGTGCTGGGGCTCTATCTCCAGCCTGGGGCAGACCTGGGGGAGCAGCTCAGGGGGAGCGGGTGCTGGCGCCTACCCTGACGTTCTCAATGAGGATGCTGGTGCTCTGCCCGTTGGTGCCCTCGGTGCTCTGGCCGCTGCCAGCGCTGCGGATGCTGCCGATGCTGCCTTCGCTGCCCACACTGTTCCTGTCTCCTGCTGCTGGGGACAGGCGGGGGGCCATCAGCTGCGCCCCAGGGCTGACACAGGGCACAGAGGTCCCTGGCAGGGACCTGTGCGCCAACACAGCAATGCCAGTAAAAACCAGTCTCCCACATAATCCCTCCAGCCACAGACGACACATCGCTCCCTCCCTCCTCCTGGCATGCACAGCACAGACAGGGTGACGTGGGCTGGCAAGGGACACATGAAGGGGACATGGGGACATGGCCTGGCCAAGGACACGAGGAGGGAAGGGGCTGCTCTATGGGCTCCCCTAAACTCCCTTTCCCTGCAGCTGCTCCCTCTTGTGTGGCTGTTTCCCTGCCAGGAGGTGGAAGGAGAGTCTCCCTCCCTGTCCCCTGGCACGGGCAGGGCTGGGGACCCTTCTCCCTCCCCAGCTGCACCCCTGACCTGAGCTGTCAGGGCCCGGGGCCGTCCGCGTTAGGGTGAGGTGGCCAAAGGGCGCTGGGACACTCGGGGCTGCCTGGTGAGGACACTCGTCGGGGAGGAGCTGCGGCCCGACGGGGGAACCCTGGCGCTGGTGCGCGGGTGCCACGCGGGGGACAACCATGCCTGCATTCAAAGACAAAATACACATGGTCAGAGCTCGAGCAGGACGCAGGGCCAGGGTGGGGGAAGCCGAGCCTCAAGCCCCAAACTGCCATCCCACCGAGGGCACAACCCCCTGTGCCCAATCTGCCTCCTTCTCCCCACTAGCTAGCCAGGGCTGCGAGGACCTGTGCTACAGGAGGTGCTGGGAAGGCTGGGATGGTTTCACACAAGGGACTGTCCCCAGCGTGCCCAGGAAAGCCATGGACCTGTTCGCTTGCTGATGACTTCGGCGATGGAGGGGGGAAAGTACCCGACCCGATCGGTGCCTTTCTGAGCGTCGTGGATGTGTCCCTTCCATCGCCCGTCCGGGTGCTGCTCCAGGACCTGCCAAGGGGACGAGAGGGACGGGGTTGGTACCGGGGGCTGTGGCGGGGCAGGGGGACGGGGAGCAGGGAGCAGCCTCACCGTGATGACGTCTCCTGCCCGGATGTTGAGAGCAGTCGGATCATGTAGGTTCCAAAAATCCTTCAAAGCTCGGACCTTCAGGATTCCTGATGCCTCTGAAGACAAGGGATGGAGGGAAGAAAGACGGTGCCAGAGCGCAGGTAAGAAAGAGAGCAGTTTGGGGAAGGCAGAAGGAGAAAAAAAGAGCGAGGAAAGGGGAGAAGAGAACATTAATACTACAGGAAGGACTTGATCCCTGGACATTACCCACACGGAGCACGGGGGCATGTCTAAGTCTGATGGGACTGGGATGCTGATGCTCACAGAGGCTGGTTTAGGCTGTTCAGGAGCACTGGGAGCCCTGGGCAGACCCCAGGGGGAAGAAGCCCCTCCCAGCACCCGGCCACGCACCAACCCCACCTCACCTCTCAGCAGCTGCTTGATGTCCTTGCTGGCATGTGAGGTGGTGAACTGGTTCACGATGTCCAGCGCCGTCTGGTTGTAGGTGTTCCTGATGTTCACGTCGACGCCACCCTGCCCAGGAGGGGACATGATCAGGACCAGACCCTGCAGCTGCCACCGGACCCAAAGGGATGGAGGGACCAAGGGGAAGGGGGTGATGGCTGAGCCCCAGGAGCTTGTCCTCCCATGCAGCCCTGTCCTCACCGCACTCACCTCCAGCAGCAACCGCACCACCTCGGTTTTGCCGTAGAGTGCGGCCTCGTGCAGGGCCGTGCCCGTCTTGGTCTGCTTGTTGATCTCGATCCCGGCCTTGAGCAGCTGCCTGGTAGGACAGAGAGAGAGGCATCAACGGGAGGACATGGACATCAGGGCCGGGTGATCAGCTGCTTTGTGATGGGAAGGGGAAAAACCCCTTGCATTGCTGAGGCTCTGGGGACATGGGACCCATGCCTGCAGCAAGGACGTAGGTTTGGGAGGAAGCGGGACTGAAGCCACGATAGGTTTTTTGGGGACGGGGCAGTGTCCCAGGCTGGCGGGGGGTTACCTGATGATCTCCTTGTGCCCGTTCTTGGCTGCCAGGTGCAGTGGGGTGGTGTAGTTGGGGTCAGTCGCATCCTTGGACTGTCCCTCCAGGAGGGCGACACACAGATGGCTGTTGAGCAGCAGCTGGGCCACCTGCACAGGGCTCAGGAGTGAGCGGGGGGGTGCAGGTACCCTCACCCGCACCCTCCAGCAAGGGGCTCACCCTTGGGACCAGCCCTCTGCTCCCCATCCCGCCGCCCCAATTCATCCACAGCCTCAGGGCTTGGCTGGAGCTCGGAGGGGCCACACTGCCGTGAGGGGCCATAAAAGGTCACAATAGCCAGAAATAGTCTTTCCATAATCAGACTTTTCAGACCAAGCCCTAAAAATCTCAAGTCTCTCCAAGCCCAGAGTGACTCTCAGCATCTCAGGGCAGCCCAGACACACAGAGGAGTTATTTTTACTGCCCTGTTTATAGCTGCAGACATTATAGATACTCCAAAAATGGAAATAGCCCCTTGGTCCCCTCCTCAGTGGGGCACGGGACAGTCTGGCTGGCCATGTTCCAGCCCAGCAGTGTGGTGCTGGCTGGTCTGGGGTCTCCAGAGCATGGGGTGGCCCTGTCCCCACTAGCCGTGCCAGGGCCCTTGAGCAGCCAAGCGGGGCCGGGCGCTCAGGGCTTGCGGGGATTAGGCAGCTCAGCCTCGCTGTGCTTAAACGGGAGCAAAGCCGGGGTGAGCGGGGGAAGGCTGTGGGAACCGGGAGTGAGGACTCCTGGCTTCTCTCCCAGCCCGATGCTGCCCTGCTGCGAGGTCGAGAGCAAACCCCACAGCTCCTGGGTTCAGGATCCGCGGGAGGAGGCAGGTGCTGCCTGCCGGGCTCGCAGGCTCATGCTACAGGGAGGGTGGATGTAGCTGGACCCAGCGCTTTGCTCCTGGAGGAGCCGCCAGCTCCAGAGCCAGCCCTGGAGAAGTGCCCAGTGCAGGGCAGAGCCCGCTGCGCTCACCTTCAGCCGCCCGAACTCACAGGCCAGGTCCAGGGGGGTTTTCTTCGCCTTGTTGATGAGGCAGGGGTTGGACTGGTGCTGGAGCAGCATCTCCGACTGCAGGGGAGCAACGTGGTACATGGGGCTCAGCATCATCCTGGGCTCCCACCTTCCTTCTGTGCACCCCAGAGAGACCCGGGGGGGTGTGTGGGTGTCTCTGGGCTCTCACTTACCACCTCGTAGTGGCCGTACTGCGCCGAGAGGTGCAGCGGGATCTGCCCGTCCAGCGAGGCCATGTTGACGGATGCGGCAGCACGCAGCAGCACCCGCACCGGCTCCACGCGTCCCTGCCAGGCCGCGTAGTGCAGGGGACGCATCCCTGCGGGGGAATGGGGCTCAGCAGGGCTGGATGCGGCCCTCAGCCTCGCTTGGAGGGCCATGGTGGGGGTCACCCCTTACCGTTGCTGTCCTTGATGTCGACGGTGGCCTGGGCCTCCAGCAGCAGCGAGATGAGGTCCAGGCTGCCGCCCAGGGCTGCGTGGTGCAGTGCCGAGAACCTGGGACACAAGGAAAGGGTCAGTCCAACCCCTGTCCCCAACGTGCTGTCCCTACAGCCCCCACCTGCACGTGGACACAGGCTGAGGGCTGGGACAGTCTCCAGCTGCTCACGGCTACATCCCTCCAGATTCCCAGTGCCTCAGTTTCCCCATAGCAATGCAGAGATAAATCCCTCTGTGCTGTCCATGTCCCAGGGTTCAGCGAGGGACACAGGGATGTGGCCCCTGAGACCCCAGTGAGAGGGGTCCCTCAGCCCTGCCCTGCGCGGGGACAAGCTGTTGGGATGCAGAGAAGCATCTCGCCGCTCTGCAGTGCAGTTAGGCAGCCCGAGGCCGTGCTGCTCACACCATCCAGCAAAGGCACCGGCCCTGCGGCTACTCCTGGCCCGTCCGCCAGCCACCCCCTCCCCGTGCCAGCAGGGATGCCTGGAGCCCACGGCACAGCGTGGGAGGCTGTGGGTAATGAAAGAGCCCTGTGTCTTCGGGCTGTGAAAGGGGCCTGTCTGCCCGGTGCTCCCCCCGTGCTGTCACGTGAAGGGCCACGGCCGAGCGAGGGGTCCCCATGCTGCCAAGGATTGGCCCGTGTGCCACTCCGACGGGTGCGAGGGCCTCCAGATGGTGCCCACCCGGGGCTCCGATGGGCTTGGTGGTGTCCCAGCCCCGTGCCAGGGACACAACCCTGCTGGCACGGCTCTTCTCCCAGCCCACAGTCCCAGGGCACCCCCAAATGCCTGCAGGGCATCTCTGGGCATTGCAGGAGGGACACTAATCCCAGCAGAGAGGGCTGCTCCCTCCTTCAGTGCATCCACCATGTCCCTGAGCCCACACCAAAACCTCTGTTTCAAAGTGAGAATGCGGGGGGTAGGAAATCCCCCTGAGACAACCCTGCGGGGTCCCTGCGCCGCCCCAGTGTCTCCGCGGCGCGAACAAGGTGCTGCCTCGCCGAGGTCGCTGCCAGCAGCACGGCTCACCCGCGAGGGTACACGCTGCTCCCCGTGCACAGCTCTCACCTCCCCACCGCCCCATTCCCGTGCCCCAGCGAACCCCAACGTGCCGCCTGTGCTGTTGACATCCCAAATGTCGCACATGGCCCTGTGAGGGGGAACAGATCCTTTACCCTCATTCCCATCAGCAGCCCTCCTGGAGCTGCCCAAGCACAAGCCCTGTGCCTTATCAGAATCAGATCGCTGCTTCTATTATGACATTTTTTTTCTATTAAGCTCCATCTGCACAGTATTATTTTAAGACAGAGCCATCCTGCACATTTTCAATCCCCTGCTGGCCTGTTAGGGCTCATCATGGACACCTCCTCCTACAGAGTCCTCGGAAAGAAAACATGTAGAAATTAGGTACAACAACAGTACATAAAACAATGCTAATAACTCACGGGTCAGAGTTAATTCAGTAAGAATAACATGCTTATTTATTTTATGGGCCTTTGTGGTTTCTTAACTCTCAGTACCCAGCTTATTAAGTGCCTGGATTTTGGAAGTGATGAGCTGCACAAATATGCTGTGGTCACTTGACAACCTCATCTTTTCTTTTTCTAACCTCTCCCCAAATGAAGGGATTTTGTTCTTGGGATGTTAAGCAGACACAAGCACGTGCAGACGCCGTGGCTGGCTGGGTGCTCAGGGCTTTACCCGTCACACAGGAGACACCGTGCTCCCTTTTCACCCCCAGCCCCATGGAGAGGGATGCAGAAGAGCTTTACAAAGGATTTTGCAGGAGGATCAAGCATAACCCTCAGTTCAGACCCAGGTGGGCACTGGCTCTGCCTCTGCAGGGCTTGTCCTGCCTTTGGGACGCTGTTGTGCTCTCTGGGGCTCAGCAGCCGCCCTCGAAAGCTTTGCGACACCCCGAGCTACAGAACCGACTGGATATTGGGGAAAACAACCCACCCGCACTGGCAGCAGCAGCACCCAGCACCCTGCCCGGGGATCACTCACCCGTCTGCATCCTGGTAGTTCACGTTCAGGCGCTTGGCAGCTCCCAGCAGCTCTGCGGAGAGGAGGTGAAGGTCAGGACAGGAGGTAGAGCCCACACCACCCCGTGCAAACCCCGTCCCATGGCCACACCGACCTCCCAGCGTGCAGAACAGTGCCTGGCCCATCCCGGCGGCCTCTCCTCTTCCTCTGCTCTCCCTCCACCTTCACCTCCACAAACCTTCCACGGGCTGACCCAGCTCCAGCTCAGACCCTTTCCTCTCTCCGTCACTCCTGCTCCATCTCTTCACGCTCCCAGGATGGGCCAGATCCCGCAGCTCCAGTCACCCCGGCTCGGCGCGACGGCGCTTCCCTCCCCTTTATAGGCAGCAACACCCCAAAACTGCTGAGCAGGGCTGTTTCGCCCCCCACTCGCTCCCTGTGCCCGTCACTGCCACCAAGACCTGGCCCACGGACCACATGGTTGGCATTTTTACAGCCAGGGCAGAGGCTGAGACCTCCGGCTGTGAATTGAAGGATTGTGCCACCTCGGATATCCCCATCCCCTTGTCCATCCCTCCCTCCCTCCCTTTCGGGGACCGCTGAGCGGTGGAGGATGCTCACCCCACCCTCGGCACAGCCTCACGCGCACCCCCAGCTCCTCGCTCCTTCCCGCAATTAATTCGAATGAATTCCTTCCTCCCACACAGAAAGGACGTTTTATTCTCCACCGAGGGGTTGAGAGCGGATTAACATCTCTGGAATTCATCCGCCAAGTCAAAAGGGAAAGAAAAAGGAAGGTATGCGGGGCGGGGGGGCGGGCAAGAAATGCCGCCGCTCCTCCTCTGCCTTTCCAGGCAGCCCCATCGCCGAGTCGGGGAGGATTAAATGCTTTGAAAAGTTTCTGTGCTGTTTCCTATGGAAAAATCAAAGTCTGAGAGCCGGGCTCGGGGCACAGGGTGAAACAGCTGCTCAAACCCCAGCGAAATGTGGTGGGGTCCTGGGGAAGGAGCCCCCTCCCTCGCAGCTGGGCACATCTCTGGGGCTGCAGCTCCCTCTCCTCCTCCTTCTCCTCTGTCCCCTTCTCTTCTCCTCCTCTCCCGAGGTCTGTGCCCACTGCACACAGCAGATCCCACGCAAAGCCACACTCTGCTGGGTGGCCCCTCTGCCTGAAAGCAAAGCTGAAGAGAGGACCAGCTCATTCATCATGCAAATGGATAATTAAAGGAAACCAAGGAACGGTGTGTTCATTCCTGCAATTTACAGTGTTTTGTAAACAGCCTAATCAACACAAAATGGGCTCAGAGTGGCTGCTGGTGAAGCACTCGTGACTGGTCACCACAGCTGAGGAGATCAGGACAGGATCCCCCTAATTACCTCTTCCAGGGGCTGTTTGTCTGCAGAGCAGCAGCGAGCAGCTCTGCCAACCCGAAAGCCCTTCCCGAAGGAACTGGCTCCCAAAGCCATCGCCTGGCAGAGCTCCCACTTCTCCCTTCCAGCCCCATGTCACCCGAGAGCCCAGGATCTGGGGTCTCCATCAAGGACAAGCCACTTCCCTCGGCCCCACCAGCCAGGAAAAAATAACATTTCACTTGTAAATCGGCGACTTCTGATCCCAGCCATGGATTGACCATAACCACCAAGCCCCGTGGTGCCTGTTTCGCAGAACCAGGATCGCGCTTGGGGCGCACGGCAGAGCCAGGAACGGGGTCGGCTGCGGTGGGCAGAGGTCTCATCCTGCCCCTCCGAATGTCTCGGGATGGATCCTGCGAGCAGGGAGCAGGAAGGGCTGGGCAGTGTTTGCTGCTGGGGGATTTCCAAAGGACGCAATCGAGATAAAATTAAAACTAAGCTAAGGGATCCACTAAGCCGTAGGCAATGCTGTGAAACCATCACCTCCCACTCCCTGAGTGATCCCCCAGATTCCCCGCCTTTTAATCAGGGTTTATAAATAGGTATTTTTAAAGGATGCTCTGTGCGGTGGGAACTGAAGGCCAACGTGGGGTTGCTTCCATCAGCTGCAGCTTAAAATTGCCACGGGGTTTTGCTGTTGGGAAAGAGTGGGAAAGAGAAGGAAGAAGAGAAGGGTCTTCACCCATGGCAGGAGGGGCAGAGCCTGAACCACGGGAGCTGGGCAGGCAAGGCCAGGAAGAGAAGGGCTGGATGGAGATGCCCACTGAGCAAAAGCAAAGAGGCAGAAACATCCCACAGCCCCCGGCGGCTGCTCCTGGAGCTGAGCAATGCCCAATATTTGAAGAGGGAGAGCTCACCCCAGGCTGGCCAATGGGGTCCAGTAAGCAGGGCTGGGATGCAGTGGGTGTCCCAGGACACCTCGGGTGTCCCTGCCCGCTCCCCGGCCCCGGGAGGCAGCTGTCAGCATCTGCATGGCAAAATGCCTTCGTCTTTGCTCCTCTCCCAAGCAACATTCCTCAAATTAGTTCCCCACTCCAGCAACCCAGCAAGGTCGGGTCACGGGGCCAGACCATGCAGACACGGCGTGGGCAGCTGGGAAAGCAGCAGGTCCCAAAAAGTGGAGCTGGGAGCAGCATCATCCCCTTTAGGGCTCTTCCCAAATGTGAAAGCAATAACGCTCACATCCACCTCTGGCAGGAAGAGAAAGAATTCATCCCTGGCTTGTAGCTGGGCGAATCGCTGCTTGGGGAGCTGGAGGGTTTGCGGCCAGGCTGGAAGGTAAAGTGTGGCTAAGAAAGGGGCCAGACACCCTGGCACACCGGGCACAACGGCATGAGCAAAGAGAAGGGCAGAAGGATGGAGGGGAAAATGGAAGTGGGACAGGCAGCCAGGACCCCTTTGCCATGGCACTGGGGTGGCCGGACCCTCCCCAGGCACATCTTCATCTCCTGTGGGTTTGCGCTGGGACAGGAGCACCCGTGGGCTGATCCCCGCTCCCCGCCGGGAGCACACATCCCAGGAAGATGAACCCAGAAAAACATGGACCTGGAGCCGAAATGCAAGAAGTCCCAAAGGGAAGATTTCCAGGCAAAACCCTAGTTTTATGCACACCAAGGGTTAACTCTGGCCATGAGCGCCCCCCGCTCAGCCCTGCTCCCCAACACGGCCCCGCCGAGGGGTCCTGCCGGGCCCCCACCCCGCTCTGCCCCCCAGCGCGTTTGCCGGCGGCTGCCCGGGCAGGACGGGGCTCGGCAGCGCAGGGCTGGGCTGAGCGAGGCCTCGAGGGAGCCGGCGAGCTTCTGTGCGGCGTCAGGCTGCCAAGCGGCAGGCGGGAAGCACCTCCGGAGCGCTCCGGAAAATTGCTTACAAATGTCGGGCCCGCCTGCTCCGCTGGCCGGGGCAGAGGCAGCGCAGCCGCCCGCTCGCCAGACGGGAACAGGACCTTCGTCCGCGGCATGTTCTGGCTCCAGCCAGGGTAAAAGTGACAGTCCTTGGCCTTTGGAACTCTCGCTGGTGTGGGGGGACAGGATGGTGGAGCCCCGCATGGCGCGTTTCCAACCAGCTCCCCCGACAAAGCAGTCCCCTCCAGCGTGCCTCAGTTTCCCCATGGGGCCGGGCTACAACCTGACAGTGGGGATGCCAGGCCGGGCTGAGCTCCCCGAGGGATGCAGGGGGCTCCCGGGGCGCAGCCGGCCAGGGCGGATGCCTCACCCATGCTGCTGGCAGCCGGCCCGGCACGAACCCATATTTACCCCCCCGGGGCGCTCACCCGGCGCCGGCTGTGCCGGCTGCGTGGAGCCAGGCTGGCACCCCTGTGCCAGCACACTGGGCACCCTACATCACCCTGTGCCCCTCACCGGACACATCGTCCCCACGGGGACACCCTTGAGCTTCACTCGAGGGCTGGGAGATGAACACGATCCCTCTGGAGCGCTGAACCGCTCGCTGGGAAGGAGTGATGCACACTCACCTGGGTTTGGCTGGGAAAGGAAATGCCCAAACATCCCGTGTCCCTGCCAAAGCGCCACTTGGACACTCCCGCCCTGGCTGTCACACAGAGTCAGGCTCCAGAAAGCAGTACTTTTGCTGTGACCTCCCCCAGTTTTGTTTACCCAGTGTGGCCACAGCAAAGCTCCTCTACTGTGAGACTTTGTGTGGGATGGACACATTTAGAACTGGAGACCTGCCTCCTTGCCAGAGACACCTTGAAAAAATACACCTTCCTGCTGGTCCTGTGTGACAGACCCTCGTCCCTTCCCCTCGCCTTGAGAAATCGCATCCCCACACCGCTTGCTGCAGCTATCCCCACGCCATGAGCCTCCCTGCACTGCGGGTCTGAGCATCCCTGTACCACAAACATCCCTGTACTGCCAGGCATGAGCATCCCTCAACATCCAGCCTCAGCATCCCTGCACAACCAGCATCTCTGAGCATCTCAGCCACAAGCATCCCTGCACTACCAGCCGTGAGCATCCCTGCTCTGCTGGCCGTGGGTACCCTGCACACAGGGATGCTCTGTCTGGGCACTACAGGAACACCATCCTGCTGGCACAGGCAGCAGGAGAAGGACCATGTGCTCTGCACGCAGCAAATACATGCATATACCCTCTTGGAAAAATAAAATCCACCTGGGGACTCTCACTATTAAGCCAATAAACCAGCTGGCGGAGCTGATCAGCTGTGATCCAGCAGAGCACCAGCTGAGCACCAGCCGTCTCCGATGGTGGTGGCAGCTTGTTGGAGGTGGAAAGAGGTGGCAACTTCACCCGAGCTGCCCTGCCTGTCCTTGACCTGCGCTGACAGCCTGGGGTGGCCTTGCCTATGGATTCAGTGGGTTCATGTCAGGGCTCAAGAGAGACTCGATATCTCGCCCAAAATCAAGAACCCAAAGAGGTGACATCCACCCATCTCCTGCAGCAACCACCCTTCCCCATCACCCCTCCATCCACAGGCACGTCCGCTGCGGCCACCCACACCCGGCTCCTCCTGGCAAACCGGCTGCTTCAGACCCAGTTTCCCAATAGGTTCAGAAGAGATTCACCTGCTTCGATAGAGAAGGAGCTTGGCCACAGAGACATTAAGAAACTCAACCGAAGTTGCCCAGCAGGCTTAGGACAGAGGCTGGGTGAGAGCCAAGGGCTCCTGACCCCGGCTGCCTGCCATAGCCACCAGCCCGCACCCCAAACACCGAGACCAGCGCTGTGCCCAGCTCCTGGGCAGGCAGGGGATCCCCTGTTTGCCCTGTCATTATGGCGAGTGAATTTAGCTGCCGGGATGCTGCCACCTGGGATACCCAGCCGAGCACCCATCCCTGTGTCCAAATGCCATGGGCGTCCAAATGCCACGAGTGCTTTCCTCCCCACAAATGGCACCCGCTGGGGTTTGAGGCTTCGCAGCACTCCTGCAAACGGCCTCCCCACCAACGCTGACAAACAGGTCCTCCGCCACGCCAGGCACCGTGGCGTGGGTCCGACTGGGGCAAAGCCACTGGGTGAACTGGCAGGGATGGGGAGGCGGCAATCAGGGAAGCAGATTCCCATCAAAACAGGGCAAGCATCAGTGACAGAGCACGACACAGCAGGGACCCCTTTATCTTTACCTACACCGGCATCTGGCAACTCCTTAAGAATAATTGGTGTCTTCATCCCTTGAGAAACGCACCAAACCCAGGTGGAGACACACAGGACCTGGCCAGGGCCCTGCCTGCTTTGACGCTGCACAAACTCTGCTCCTGGTTTTGGCAACATGTGCAGCAACCTGCTGGGAGCTGAACTCCCTGTGGATCCTTGCAGCACCCCGAGGGCTGGACACAACGCTCCAGCACCGCGAGCATCACCGTGCCAAAACACAGACTGCTTGTCTCTAACCTCAACAGCCTCCACCATTTACCCCTGGCTTGAGCCCCAAATCTTAGGGTTTACAGCCACATAGAGCCCAAGTTGTCCCTGTCACAAATTTCCTCTGCCGCTGGCCTGTCTGAGTCTCCTGTGGCAGCTCTGCCTCCCTCCCCATCTGTGCTTTCTCCTTCTCTAAGATCTCCCATCCTGCAACATGTTCAGATATGATGATGGCAAAGGCAGGTGATGGCAAAGGTAGAGGAGTTTGAGAGGTCTAAGGTATCTGTCCTCCTCCCTGGGCTGGGGAAACACGACAGGTAAAAGGGAGGGTTTGGGAACACGGCAGCAAGACCATGGCAGTCAGTTTGGAGCCTTATTCCTTCTTTGGGCAAGGCTGGGAGCCTTTTTCCCAGGGCAAATCCAACAATTGAGTTTTTTAAAGAGGTTGGCAGCAGGAAGCAGCGGGGACATCGTCCCTGTGCAGCGCAGACATCGATCGCTCACCCCCAGCTCAGCCACCCCAGAACCCTGAGCCAGACCCCCAATTTCCCCCCACCGCTTCCCCCATAAGCAAAGCAGGAAAAAACAAGCAGCTTGTTCAAAGCAAAGGCTCCCAGAACAATGAAAGGAAAAGCCAAGTCGGAAACCCCATCCCCATCCGTGCAGCTGGGAAGAAGGTGCAGTTCTCGCCTCTTGTCCCCAGGTTTAGCCAGGGGGGGAAACAGCATCACAGCATTCCTTTGGGGCTAGATTCAACCCTTGCAAAAGCCAAATATGTGCTCCTGCTCCAAGATTCAGGCTCCCAGAAGGATTTCATCTGTGTGGTGGATGAGGTGCTCACCCCCCTTCCCTGCCATAATTTGGGGGTTCGCACTGGCTTCCTACCCCAAAGAGATGCGACCCAGCCCAGCTCCCTCAGTAACACCCCTTCCCCATAGAACCAAAATTGCATCCCCCAACCCTGGCCAGGATGGAAGCAGCTGGGAAAGGCTTTGGGTGGGGAAAGCCAGGCGGCTCCTTCAGAGATACGAGGGCTCCTTTCCCAGCTGGCCGGGGAAACGCGTTACCGGGAGGTGAAGTCACCGTCCCTGCTGGGACCTGGCTATTCCGCTCTCCAGGATATGAACTCAGAGGAGCTGTATTTGCCCAGGGAAGAGGTGGAGCCTTTTCCATTTCCCCCATCCTTCCGAAAGGACAGGACGCCTCCCGAGCGGGAAGAGATGGGGCGATAGCGGCGTGGGCCAGCGGCCAAACTGAGCTCTACCCGAGCCCGCGGTGCGTCGCCGTGCACACCGCGGGGCCAAGAGCCACCCATGGGCTGCAGGACACGGGGACCGGCAGAGCATCTGGTCCAGCATTAACAACGCACCTTGGCTCCCATTCGACTGGTTCCATACTGGTTCCAACTGGTTCCTCTAGGAGCCAGGGGAGTGGCAGCGCGTCCAGTGCCCCCCAGGTACCCAAGACACTCTCACCGACAGACACCCACAGCATTCTCGTTAACGTGACACCAAGCAAATAGTGCATTAATATAATCTGTGGAGGATGCTCAACAGATTGACAAGGGCAGAAATAACACAAAAGGGACTTAGAGAGATTAGGAGAACAAACCCAGGCAGATTCAACCTGGGAAAATTACAGGCTGTGGCATCTGGGAAAAAATAATCTGACCGGCAGACGGTCAATGGAAGGAAGAAAGAGGGGAAGCAGGATGCGGGGAGACAGCGAGAGCAGTGTGAGCATGGGCATGGAGGGAGCTGCCGGTGAGGAAAAAAACCTTGGCAGCCCTGTCGCTTCCTGGGGTACCATCTTCTATCGTGCCCAGGGCTGTGAACATGATAAGGGCTCACAGGGAACATGAGAGGCTTGCGGAGACGTGAGAGGTAAGCAGCAGGAGCCGTCAGCCAAAGGGCTTGCCTTGCACGAGAAGATTAGGGCAGGTCAGTAAGTCTGGATTTGCTGAGCAACAGTTAATTAGGGAGGGTGAGCAGGGACGCAACAACCCACCTACACCTGGAGGGTTTTGACGCTCAAGAGGAGCACGTAGCTATTCATTTTATGGTTCTAACAATGAGCCCTAGATAAAAAGTAGAGCAGCCAAGAGCGGCCAGCAAAACCCTGCAAGCTCGAGGAAGTGAAATGAGGATCCAGCCCTGTGCTGTAGCTTGGGTGGATGCAGCAAATCGCAGCTCCCAGGGGCGGCGGGGCAAGGCTGGGTCCAGGGTACGGGGCTGCCATAGCCCTACAGCATTCTGTCCCCATCACCGCCAGCCTTGTACCCACACATGACAGCCAGCATTTGGGAGCTGCTCCGGCCAGCGGAGCTGATACCTGAAGCACATGATGATGCGATTGCTGGAAATCCTGCGACATCCTGCCCCTTTGGCCCCAGGGAAGCTGCTGTGTGCCTAGAGTTGGCTATCCCCACCCTGGATGCTCTAATCTAGGCAAGGCACACACAGGATGGGAAGGGAGGCACCGGGAGGTCACCCAGAGGGTCGATGGTTCAAGTGCTGTCACTCCTTCCTGAGGCCCCAGCAGCCGGGAACTGAATTATCCCAAAAGCCCCCTCCTCCGCCACCAGCCCACGGGTAATCAACCATCAGCAGCCAAGGACTAACTTCAAACCGCTGCTGGCGGCTGCGCAGCCAGGGTCTGGAGTCTCACGCGGTTAAAAATACCTTGCAGATGCCTTTCCTCAACTCTGACCCTGTGAGCCGGTGCTGCCGCCAGCCCCGCTCAGGGACGTGCCAGCAGGGTCCCTGGGACACACGCAGCCTGGTCGCTGCAGGGATGGGGGCAGACGCTGCCCAGGGACTGGGTTTTCCTCCCTGCAAACCAAGGATTCCTGCTCCTGGGGGACTGCTGCCTATACTCTCTATTTCCAAACCCAAACAAGAGGCTCTTTGCTTCCTAGAGCTGTATTCCAGCAAACAATGCACGGATTATCCAGCTCCATCTGAATCTCAACCTGGATCCGAGTAGCTTGACTAAACTTTTTCCTTCCCTCCTAGACGGACCTGACACGTGGCCTCTGGCTCCTGCGCATCCCAAGGGATGCTGGATAGGTGACGTGCTGAGCTGGTTCCCACTGATGCCATAGCACTGCAGCCATTTGTGGCATCTACGTTGGGAAAGAGCAACAGGATCTCACCTGGCAGCGGCTGCTCGGTGCTCCCAAGCTGTGAGAGATCCCCCTCCAAACCCCGTCTCCGGTGATGTCAAGGGTGCGGAGGGCACCCGTCTCTCCCATCCCATGCACGAGGTTGTGAGCGGGACAGCCCGTCCGCTCCATGCTGCCACCGGCGGGCAGAGCAGTGTGACAGGTCTGTCCCCAGCTGGCACAGCTCTAGCTCCCGCCAGCCTAGGACAAGCAGCCTGGGACAAACCCACCGCTGCTCTCTCCTCTCTCTGCCAAGGCTGGGGAGGGCAGCACGGCTTTGCCTGTGCCCAGCACGAGGGCTCTTTGCCAGCCAGGTCAGACCCTCCGGCTGCCCACCCGGGTTCCCGGCTTCCTGGGCAATACCACGAAGTGGGAGAAGCCATTGCCAAAATCCAGCAGAGCATCTGGTCGGTAGCACTTTTCTTGTGCCGTGGCTGGAGCAGAATGTTTTCACCCAGCTGTGGCAGCAAAGTATCCCCCCAGAACCCTGGTCTGCAGCAGGACCCTATCTGTGGGGAACAGGAGAGGGACACGATAGCTACTCCACCATGATGCCCTGTGCCACCCTGCCTGTCCCCAAGGGGAAGTAGAAATCCCCGATAAATGCCCTTAGCAGCCAGTGACGCTGTGCGTCCCTGAAGCGGCATCTCCCATCCCTGTGGTGGAAGCAAGAACTTGCACCAGGACCCCACGCCTGTCTCTCTGTCCCTATGGTGGCCTCGGCAGCTACTGAGTTATTCTGGGCACCGCATTCCTGTCCCACTCCCCTCGTCCCAGCTGCTCCAGGGCTGCGAGGGAGGGCAGCGGGTTCCTCCCATCACCCAGCCCGGGTGCCGAAGCCGGACGGCAGCTGCTCAGGGACCAGCTGGGGACAAGGGCGACACAGAGCAGCCCTGTCCCCCCACATACTGCAGGAGGGACAAGGCCTGATTTACTGCAAGGTCAAAGGCATCAGAATATAACTGTGATGGATAACGGCGGGTTGGGTCTGAGGATCCCCAGTCCACAGGCTGTGCTCTGGTCAGCAGTTTCCCACATGGGGATGGGGAAGGGACTTGGGGGCAGCAGCTCTGAACCCCTAATGAGCTACCTTAGCACCAGGAGTAAACTGAGGCCCCTCATCAAACCAAGGTTGTGCCCGGTTTCCCACAGGGACCCTGCCACCTGCGGGGACCCCACGGCCAGGTCGGCCCCCTCCATCCTGCCTCAGCGCTCCCCACACCCTGGCCCAGCGGAGCGGCGGTGGGACACAAGCCAAGGCCTGCCCGCTCCCTGGACCCCTGCCGGCAACCTGATCTGTTTACGCCTTTCCAGCGCGGCGGGTGCGTGTTGGGAACGGCCCCGGCAAGCCCGAGTTGGCGGCGGAGACGGGACGTGGGAGCCGAGCACAGAAACCCCCGCCTGCTGCCTCGCAGCATCCTGGGGCAGTGGCTGGGAGAAAGCGGGGGGTTCACAGGGTTCCTCTCCCTCCCTCGGCTCCTTTTCCTAGGCAAAGGCACTCCTCCTTGCACCGTGCCACCCATGGCACCCCCTGGCCAGGGAATCACAGTGCGTTGCCTCATCTCCAGGCCCTGCTGGCAAACAGCTTTTCAAGCCGTGCCAACGCTGCTGAGAAAGCGAACCAGCCCTGGATGCTGCGTGTCCTGTCCCCGCCGACGAGGCGCCAGCTTTGCAAGCACATGGTCGGGCACGTGTGAGGGCTCACGGGGCTGGCGGGCACAAGCTGGTCCCTGTCCCGGTGCCCAGGTTGTCCCCAGGTGGGGCTGAGCAGAAGCACCCACCTACACTGCTCCCAGGAGATGCTTATCCAGGACAACGCTCATGGGTGACACCAACACCTGTTTCAAATTTGGCCTCGTGAAGCCACAGGCATTCACAGCAGGCTGCAGCGGGACAGAGTTGTGACTCTGGGGGCTCAGAGCGGACCCCACCATGTCCCCACCAGGTTTGAGGTGGAGGGGACGGAGAAGCAGCTCCAGCGTGTCCATGTGCAGCCCAGCATGTGCTGCTAAATATAACCAGTGGGACAGATGCTCCGAGACAGGGAGCCCGCGCCCCAGCACCACCGAGGGGGAAGCTGAGGATTCCCTCGGGGCTTGAGCAGCCCTCGGGGTTTGGTCACAGAGCAGGGTCAGAGGCAGCTCCTCTGTCTGTGCAGGAGCCTCTTCCCCTGCAAGGAGGAGCATTTCTCTTCTTTTTAACCCATCAGGATTACAAAGTGCTCATCCAAGGCAGCCAGGAGGGCTCATGCAGCCCTTCCCAGCCCCGTCAGCCCAACAAAACCAAAACTGAGTGCTTTAGGCCAACCAGAGCAGCCCAGAGCAACTCCCACTGCTGTGGCCATGTGCCAGTCCCCACACTGCTGGCTGGGCTCACCGTGCACCCATGTCCCCCCGTAGACAATGACGAGCTGCTGGGAAGGACTCCGGCCCCTTTCGGTAACTGTGCTCACATGGCCTTGCCGTGGCAGGGACATATACAAAGAGGTCCCCAAGGGGACGCACAGGCTGTGAGTTGGATGTCCTGCCCAGGGAGAGAGGAAACCCACGGGAGGGGAAGGTCTGTGTGGCTCCCAATCCACAGTCTCCCTATTGCTGCTTGTACCTAATTTGGCTCCAGCTGGAAAACCCCCTTCAGGTTTATCCCTGCCCAGCCTGGCAGAGAAACAAGCCGATGCCCCAAGGTGGGGGGAGCAAGGGCTGAGAGCCAGCCAGACCCTGGAACTGATGCTCCAAGGGGACAAAAGGCATCTACAAAGCAGGTGGGAGAGCCCGAGTCAGCCCTGCTGCCGAGGGCACCTCCGTGCCAGGCAACTAACATCCCCGCCATGTGCACTGACTCCCTGCACGAGCAGACAGGGCACCTCACCCAACCGGCTGTGCCTGCGGCCGTGGGCAGCGTTACAAAACCCTGGGAGCGTTCAGCCCTCGTGGCACAGCCAATATGGGCTCCAGCTCCTGGGACGGCAAACAGGGGAGGCCGGGGTGGGGGGTCCAGGCACGGGGGCAGCACCAGGTGCTGCCGGCTCTCGGCACAGCCTTGGCTGGAGCCTGGCGATGCGGCGCTGGCACGGCTTGGTGGAAGCGCGGCCGGACGTGTTGCACCAGGCCTGGGATGCTGCAGGAGCTGCATACCTGCTGTCCACGCAGGTTTTCCCTGCTCCCTTATCTCACCATCGAAGCTGCACTCGGTTGCAGCTCCAGCCGTTCTCTCCAGGGCTGCAAAGGGCTCAGGGTGCCTGCGCGCCCACCCCGGGCACAGGCTGCCACAGCCCCGGGCATCCCATAGAGCACAGGATGGGTGAGGACGCGCGGCCCTTTCCCGGAAGGGTAAAGATCATCCCAGCAGAGCCATTTCCAAGCAGTCTGGGCATCTCCAGACAGGTCTGTGACTCACCGGGACACCTCCGCAAGGCCCAGGAGATGTTACAGCCCCAAGGTTCAAGCCGGTCCCTCCCTCTCCATCCCAGGCACGATATTTCTGGGAAGTCAGGGTGGGATTCGGGGGAAGTTTGGGTAGTTGCAGCTCCTCCCCAGCCCCCCTCACTTGCTAGAGAAGCCTGAAAAAGGTGGTTTATTGTTATTTAGTTTCTGCCCCTTTTCATACTCCTTTGCCGGAGCTTTTGCCAGCGGCAGGCCTCGGGCCTGGCGGGGGGCCAGGCCAGCCGAGGTGCTTTTAAAAACAAAGCAGGGCGCGTGCATGCACACACACACGCACGGCACCCAGCCCCTCGTTTAACTCTTGCCGGGGCGATGCCGCGTGGAAGATGGTTTCCAGCCGGCCAGGAGCGTGCTACCACATGCTCCAGACTGACTGGAAACCATCTTCTGCGGGGAGGATGCTGCTGATCGCTGCTGAGATCCAATAATTCGCTCCCCACTTCCCAGAGAAACCTTCTTGCAGCACCAGGATCCCAATAGAGAGGTGGCAGGAGTGATGCTGGTGATGCTGTCACGGTCCATGGGGACCTACTTGTCCTAGACAGGGATGATGCTGCGACCCCTTTGTAGGTTGTAGCTGAGATCTTCGGAGCCAGCAGCCCTGTTGGGGAATGAGGAAGAGGAAGAGCACGATGACGTTCTCACCTAAAAGCAGCTCCTCTCTCACATGGTAGAAAACCAAGCAGTACCGGCAGCGCGCACACAGCATCCCCAAACCCACGGGGCTGACTGGCTTTTTGTACAGGTCACTGCCACTCAGAAAACCTTTATCCACCAGCTTCCTCCTGCCTGCAACCAGCCCCATGCTCCCGGAACGTCCCTGGCCCCAGCCAGAGGACAGGATACCTGTGCCAGCAGTGTCCTTGTCACATCCCCTCCTCCCCTGCCCGCGTGCAGCCCTGGGGAGCACCGTCCCCATTACAGCACCCATGTGCCACCGGCAACCGAGCACACGCCGTTCCACGGCTCAGAGCTGCCCTCCCTGTCTGCCTCCAAGCTGTCGGCATTTGAATTGTCCCGTGTTTCTGGGTCAGGCAGCCAAAACGGCCTCTGCAGCCGTCAGGAAGGGGGAGCTGAGCCCCCTGGTCTGGGCTGAGTCACTGGGAAGTACCCAAAGGATGGAAATCCTGCCCTGCCCCAAGCCTCAGCCTCTCACCTGCAACACCAGGGATGGTCTCGCAGGACAACCTGTGAGATGGGCAAGATGGGCAAGTCCCCGGGATGCTGCCCAGCCACCCCCAAGGGAAGGCAGCATGACCCAGGGCAGTCCCACCAGAGCCCATACTCATCTCCTTCCCCATAATTGGCCCTTTTTTCCCCCCACTCTTTTACCCAGGCAGGAAAAAGGCAGGAGGTGACCCAGGCTGATGCCAAGGAGCCACAGGCTGCCCTTCCAAAGGGTTTTTAAAGGATGAAGACAAATATAGACCAAGGACGGGAGCCGATACGGACCTGTGAACAGGGAGGTGGGGTTCAGAGAGGCATGGGGCCGGGTGCCCCAAGGAGGCCGTGCCCGCTGGGGTGGGTGATGCCCAGTGTTGCCTCCTCCATCTCCCTGCACAACACTGTTTGCTCGTGCCTTATCTCCCGTGCTCAGCACGGTGACGTTTTCCCCAGCACATGGGTGGCAGCCGGGCCCCTTTCCAAACACAACACCTACTAGAGACCGGCTTTGAAAAGCAACCACCCATTCACTCCTTTTGCCGCCAATGCCTGCACAGGACTCTTCCTTCCTGGGGAGAGAGGCGAAACAAAAGGGGCTAAACCCGGCCATGAGCTGGGACGACCGGGATGCAGGTGGGAAAACACACCAAACAAACACCAGGCTGCTGAAGGAGCCCCCATTCCCAGGAATCCTGGAGCCATGGGAGGAAAAAGGAAGGATGGACCCCCGCACCGTGCTGTGCAGCTGCAGCCCACCGCCATCCATCTCCGCAGCCGTCATGCTCACCGGAGCCTTTGAAGCCTCTTTTTTCCCCTCCTCTCACCCACCCACCCACCCACCGCAGGCTGGTTCAAAAGCAGGTTTCAGCAGGCGGCGGGGTCCCCGGCGCGGGGCCGTCGCCAGCCGGGCTCCCCGGGCACGGTGCCTCGCTCCGCTCCTGGCTCGGTCTCGGCGGAAGAGGGAGTTTTGCCCGTTTCGGCAGAGTTTCTTGGCGTCTCTCCGCAGGCGTGCCCACAGCCTTTCCAAGCCGGCGTGCGGCTGCGGAGCCGGTCCAGCCCGTCAGACCTACAGCGCGCGGGGAGAGGAGGGGAGGACACGGCCGAGAACACTTGGGAGCTCGTCGTCAAAACTCGAGTTTCAAGGGATGTGGCCAGGGCCACGCTTAGGCTCGGTGACGGAACCAGGTCCAGCCTCCTGCACTGCCTGGGGCAGGACTGGAGCGGGCAGGGTGCCCAGACATCCCTCAACACTGCCAGCAGGGAAAGCCACAGGGTGCAATGAAGCCTGAAACGATCAGGATCCTGCCCAAGGCCAGTTCTGGCTCTTCCCTCAGCCAGACCGTGCAGAGCAACCAGAGCACCCCCAGGGCTTGGGACAAACCTCTCTCGGGAGCAGCGGCAAAAAGGACCGTCCCCCTTGGTGAAGGGGGATGGCATGCTGGGCTTCCTGGCCAGCACAAAGGTACATCCAACATCATTGCAATATAACCCCCAAACTGTGAAAAGAAACAACTTCTTCCCAAAAAAAACTATGGACCTGCTGCCGCCGAGAGAAGGAAAAGGCCTGGCAGGACACAAAGGCAGGGCAGATGTTTCTGTAGAGGACAGGGACACAGAAAGCCAGTGGCAAACACTAACAAATCACAGGAGAGATATTAAACCTCACGCTTCGGGGCTTAAGCCGATATTGCTACTAGAGATTAGGAGGAAATTTAAGGGAGAGGAAGGGAGTTATCCCACATCTGCCTGCTGCTGTCTCGTAGCATGCAGAACAGGATCATCCCTCTCCTGCCCAGCCGCACAGGTGACAGCAGCATCCGAAGGCCAGAGCCACTCTTGGGAAAACCCTGCTGTGCTTTAGACTGCCAGGACACAGCAACGCGGGGCATCAACTCAGGCACCGGGATAAAGCCAGGACGCCCTACAAGCTTTACTAGTGTTTAACAACTTGCTCAGTCACAGACACAGCTAATCCCAGGTACCTAGCCCTGTCCTTCCTATATCTAAAGTCTGGGAAGCCCCAAAATAGGTAGTGAAGTGGGGTAAGTCACAGGTGAAACAGGGCAAGTGGCTAGCTGAAGCCAGCCAGACCTCCCCGAGGCAGCAGCTGAACCCCGGCAGGGTTTCGCTCCCTGTCCTTGAAAGTTTAACGCCAGTTTGCTCAGCTGCCACCCTTTCTTTGCACTTCGCACACGTTTAAACAAAAACCGTCAACCACTCCCTCAAGGAAGGCAAACAGCGAGTCCAGCTCCCAGCACCTTCCACAGCTCTTCCAGCCCCCAGCTATCATGGGGACATCACACCCTCCCCCAGCATCACCCCAGCATCCTGCGCCCCTTAGCCCTGCACATCCAGGGATGGGGACACCCAAACCTTGCCAGGCACCGTCCAGCTTCCAAGAGCCATCACCTCTTCCCAGGGACACGAGCCCTGGCTGGGGGGGCTCTGCCTCTCGCCTCCTCCGGGAGTCCCAGCCCCTCGGTGCTGCAGCAGCCGCCCCGGCCAACTGGCGCATTGTTGGTGAGCGCGGCCAGTTCGGGGACGTGATTGATCGGTCAGGGAGAAAGGCCAAAGCCGTGACAGGTCGCTTAACAATTTCAATTAAACTCTGCAGCACTCCGACGCGGAGGGGAGGGGAGAGGGAGAAAGAGAAGGAAATTAAAAAGCAGGACATTTCTATTGCTGCTCCCTGGCTGCAGAAGTGACCACAGTATCGTCCTGACGTCCCCTTCCCACAGGCAGGACATCCGCCCGCCCCTGTCCTTCCCCTCCTGCTCCTGCCCCCAAAACTCTCTCCCTGCCCGTCTCACCACCTTATAATAATAGGTGCTGTGACCCACTTGTACAGCAGCACTTGCGCGGGGAGAAGGGCTGTGCACAGTGAATATTAAACAACATGTCCCTAAAGTTCCCGCTGCCGGGACTGGCGCTTGATTTTTGCTTACGTGCAGTGACTTTTTTAGGCACAGGAAGCCCCGGAGGGCTGATCACAGCGACCGAGCTCCCAATCCACTGAGACAGCAGAAGGACTCTTAGAGGGATTTAAAAAAAAAAAAAAAAAAAAAAAATCAGCATCTCAGTCTGTCATATGGAAAAGGCGCTTTAATGAGCGGCAAATGCAGCAAACGCTCAGCTCACATGGCATCAGCAAGAGGATGGAGAAGGGACCATAAAGGATGGGGAACAGTGATGTCCTCCAGGCAGGGGACAAGCCCTGAGGACCAAGCAAGCCCCCCGTGGTGGGTCCAACACGGGAGCCTCACCAGGGGCTTGCAGCAGTGGGCTTGCAATGGTCTGGGCTTTTTGCTCCCCCACCTTATAAAAGAATAAAATAAGCAGAGGGAGGTGCTGACGCTGCTGCAGCGGGGGAGTTAAACACACGCGTTCACGTGGTGCCCCATGGCTGGAGGGAGGGAAAGATGCCAGAGAGAAAATGCAGACAGGGTTGAGCTGGGAGAATTACTGGAGGAAACAAGTGTACGGTCACCCCTCCGGGCGCGCGGGGGGACGCAGAGCCATGGTCACCCCAGCCTGCCCACACTGCCTGGCCATGGGACACCGGCTCGGGGGAACGGGGCTGCGTCAGCCGGTGGGACACTCAGGTCTGACGTTATTTATTGCCTTGGGGGTGTCCTTCAACCCGCCTGCGCAGGCAAACCACTCTCTCCAGCTCAGGGACCCCGTACAGGCACAGTCCTTGAGCTGCACGCAGAGGCAATGGCACCCAGTCCCGCCACCCAGGGAGGGGGCACCAGGCACCCCTGTTCTGGGGAGGAGGTGGCCCCAAGCCCTCCTGCAGGCCTGGCAGTCGGGATTTGCAAAGTTTTGGCCCCAGTCAAAGCTTTCCAGTAGCTGACCCCCTTCTCATGTTTATAATCCTCAGCCTAACTCATGTTTCTCAGCACCAGCCTATCTACCCTGACCTGCTCCCGAGAAGCCTTAAAACTTCTTCTCCTGCCAGAGTTTCCCCTTTCCCTCCCAAGGACAATTTTTTCCCCTCCAGCTTTCCCACACACACCCACAAGACCCCCCAAGATGTGCAGTGCTGGCAGGGGGGTCTCAGACCTCCCAGCCTTCCCCTGCCCAGAGTGGCTCCCGCGGCCCAGGCAGGCGCTGTGCACCTTCCCCTGGCCACGCACTGCACTGAGCGCCCTTTTATTTACTTTTCCCAGTTTCCTTCTCTCGGTAGGTCATGAGAAGCGACCAGAAGCTCGGCTCTCTACAAGGGCACCGCAGCACCGGCCACAATCTGCTCCTCCACCTTTCCACCCTCCCCATCTCCTCCAGACGCTGTGCGATGCCTGCAGGACCGTAGTGCCCCTGGGCACCCCCATGAGCCCGACGTTTGCTCCAAGCCACGCTTGCCGCTGACCTTTCTGAGAGCACACGCGAGAAAACAGCCCTGCTGAAGGGTTAAACATTACCAGACTGAAATTCAAGGCTTGACGATTGGTTCCAGTTGACCGGCTGGGATGATAATTTTTCACAAGATAAATACGGCCGGGAGCGAGCAGCAATTGCTAAAACCCTTTCTAGCAGCATCCCCCCACCACTGCCATTTCCCTTTGCTGTCCCCACTCGGTGGCCCACGCTTCAGGGCCCCTGGCCCGGAGCCCATGGGGAACCCCAAGCCCTGCTGGGAGGATTTCTTACAGCCCGGTCATTCATCTGCACAGGCCACACTCACGCTCCCGCCTCTGGCCACAGTGTGATTCGTGTTGGGGTTCAGAGCCAGCACTTGCACCCCAGCCTGGACAGCACCGAGCCCATGGCCAGGACTCAAGCTCCAGGACAGGCAGCAGTGCCCGGCGGGGCAGAGCAAGCCTGCAGCTCTGCGCCCAGGTACTCACTGCTCTTGGACGCCTTGATCTTGGCCACCAGTTTCTGCACGCTGGGTATGTCCCCGTTCTTCACGGCCTGGATCAGCTCCTGCTCTCGCCCCATCATGGACAGGTGGGAGCGGCAGCAGCACAGAAGGCAGAGACCCTCAGATCCCAGTTGTTTATAAAGCCATGGGAATAAATCCGTAATTTCTCAAAACACACTTTGATGGGAGATGAAATCCAGCAAGAACAATGCTTTACAATCCCACGAGACATAAAATCCAGAAGGAAGAAGTCTTTCTGTTAAGGGCAGAAGTCCCTTTCTGTATCGGGAGGAGCAAGACCTGGATGGGGTTTGGTTGGAGAACATGTGATTGATTAAAACGAGAAATAGTTCAGCACTTAGGAGTAGGCTCCCGGCAGCACCAGGGCTCAGTGAGACAAAGCTGGGCAGCTCGGGCCGGTGCAGTTGGCATCGGGGCGTCCTCAGCCTCTCGCGGCACTCCCGGAGTCGGAGGTATCGTGCTTTGCTCCCCTCGCCAGGCTCTGCTGCGCTGATGAGTCCCTAATTCTTCCCAAAGGGATTACGGGCTCTTCACCATCTGGAAGTTATAGATCCTCCCTCTCTGGTGCTCATTAGCCTCTTCGTTTCAGCATTCCTCTTGGCGACAGCGCTGCAGCCACGCTGGGGAGCCCCGGCACGGCAGCCCGGGACCTGCGGAGGGGAAGAGCAGAGTCAGCCCTCAAAAGCCATTTACCTCCCAGCTCCGTCGCGACAGCTTTTGTATCCGTGCCGAACGACGAATACTTTGACTATATTTAGTCCTGGAGGGACTTGGCTCATCCTCATGTTAAATGGAGAAGGAAGAACCTGTGGAGGAAACCTCCCAAGGGTGCTGTCAGGGGGTGCCTGAGGAGCAAGACGGGGACACAGCTCCTTCCCTGGCCCCTTCCATAAAGGTATCACATGGAGTTTGGGACACCACAGTGTCTCTCTCTCTCCTTTCCCAGTAGCAGCACCCAAGGGACGGAGCTGGGGAGGTTTAGCCAAAGTCCTCTGAAGCCCATGGCAGTGGATCAGCCTGCCCAGCACCCTTCCCTTCCCAGGCAGGGGTAAACTCTTACTCTCCAAATTACCCAGAAAGCTCAGTGTGCTGGGACCTGAGACACTCTTTAACTAGTACATGAGCTCTCTCTGGCCCAGGTGAGGAGCTTGGTGTAACTCGGCAGCACAACCACACTCAGGAGAACAGGATCAAACCCAAGTCCCAGGCAGCTGGAGTACCCCAGGGAGGTCACAGGGTCCCACGGCAGCGATTCACATCTCCTGGCCCATGCTCTCCTGCTGCAGCCAGGCTGCCCAAACTGGGTGGCGAGAAAATCCCTCCTGGTTCAGGGCCACGCGTCTGGCAGGCTGCTCCAATGCCCAGGGAGAGGCGTGCGTGCAGGAGGGCAGGGAGCACACACCATGCCAGCTGCAAGGCTGTCACCAGATCACCCCTCAACTCCCCGTGCCGATCTGGGCCAGATCAGAACCAGTTCTGGTTCCCCCAGCCATTGCTCAGGTGTGCCGCCTCCTTTCCCAGAGCGCTTGCCCTCAGCCATTTATATAATAGCGGGTGTTGCTTCCTCTGAGCAATCGAGGTCACTGTTTTGAGGATGGAAACCACAGGGGAGAGAAGGCAACAGCAGGAGGAGGGGTCCTGCCTGGGTCAGGGGGTTGCAAAAGCAGAAGGGGCATCCCAAGGCACAGCGTCGCTCAGCCCACCCACCGTAAAGCTGGAAGCTGCGACCGCCCATGAACGTGGACCCCCTGTGGGGTCCCCACGCTGCCGCCCTCCCCGGGGTGCAGCGGGGTTGAGGGCAGCCAGAGAGGCGATGCTCCGGTGCTGGCTTAGCTTCTGGAACAAGAGGATGCTGAGATTCCCGTACCAGCCTGGGGGATTCTCCCCTCAACCAGCTCACAGTTCGTTCAACTAATGAGCCTCTCAGCGCCGGGGCTGCTTGGGGTTGGTAGCAGGCACAGAAGGGAGGTCAGCTGTCACCCCCCCGCGTCCTGAGGCACCCACATCAGCTTATCTATGTTACAACAAAGTTTCAGCCACTTGACTCGGTCTAACCCCTTGCCGCAAACAAATCCCCTCCCGAAACCTCCTGCGTTGCACCTTCTTTAAAACTGCTTTATTTCATTTAACCCTGTACACTGCATCCAACTTTATGCTGCTCTTCAAAAGTGCTAACAAAAAGTGAGTGTGAGGGTGCTGAGATTATTTACTCATTTTAAAAAGTCCATACGGCCTCACGTAGAAAACAGCGCCGTGCTGCTGCCTTCCTCTCCTGGAGCACATGAGGCTCCGTGATTAACTCAGAGGTACTAAGAGCTCCAAATACCAATCTCCACCTCTGCAGCCTCTCAGGAGAGGAGCAGCAGCGAATGTAAAACTCGAGAAACGCACAAAGCTGGAAAAGCAACAGCAAACAACCCTCCCACCCGAGCAGAGTTGAGCCTCCAGCCCAGGAATCCACCTGGAGAATCAAAGTATCCCAAACATCCCCGCAGCCAACACCAGCGCCGGGAAAAAGGAGGGAGAGGAAGAAAAACAAAACAAAACAAAACAAAACCAATTACATAAGTAGAGAAAGAAAGATGCGAAAAAGCAGCAGGCACCAAGAGTGGGTCCCGGAGGGGCGGGCGGGGAAAGTCGCTTCCCCCGGGAGGCCCCCGGGGAGCCCCGCGCTGCCCGCCGGGCCGGCAGCCGCGGGGGCACCGTCCGCCTCTCCCTCCCCGTCCCGGGACCCCCATGGGCCGGGCTGGGCCGCTCCCTCCTTCGGGAAGAGCTCGGGGGGATTTTTGCCCCCTCCGAGACGACTCGTTCCGCTGTTTCTGCGAGCGGCCCGAGCCGGGCGGGCTCCGCAGCCGGCGGCCCCACTCACCTGGCGGCGCTCCCAGCCCGCCCGGCCGCGCCGCACCGGGGCGAACCGAACCGAGCCGGACCGCGCCGTGCGGTGCCGCTCCGGACCGAGCCGCACCGAGAAGTGCAGAGCAGAGCCCAGCCGAGCGGCAACTTGCCGAGCCGTATGGAGCAGGAGCAGGATCGGGACCGGACCGGGGCGAGCAGCGCGGTCCCGGCTGCCCGGCTCGCAGGGCGGCGCGGCGCTCAGCAAAGTCCCGCTCGGGCTGGCCCCGTCCCGGCAGGAAATCCCTCCCCGGCCCGGCCTGATTGGAAAAGCCCGGCGGGTTGTGCAGGCTGGGCAGGGCCGGGGCTGCTGTCACTCAGCGTGATGCGCCGGCAGATTTGGGCAGGGCCGAGGGAGCCCGCCGCCCCGGCACCGCTGCCGCCCCGCCCCGGCCAGGGATGCCCCTGGGGCGGCCGGGCAGGAGAGCCAACGCAGCCCGGGACCGGCTCCGGGGGGCGGCACCGATATGGTGGGTGATTCCCTCGCCCCGGCACCGACCCGCTGGTCCGGGACCAACACCGGCGGGAGATTCCCCCATCCTCGACCCGGCACTGACCCAGCGCTTCTGGACCAGCCCCGGGAGTCAATCCCCCACCTTGAGCCTCAGAACGACCCAGCCAGCCCTTTGCCACCTCCACCACCGACCACTCTGGCAGAGGGGTTCACAGGCTGCTGACAGAGCACCCCCAGGACCAAAATCCACCGATCCACCGTTACCCAAGCCCCAAATTAATCCTACTCTCAAAAAGCTCTAAAACCACCAAAAATCACCCATTTCTGCCAGTCCTCAACAGAAAAACTTGAGCCAACCACTCCCCCAAGCACAGTTTTCTTAAAACAAGAGATTGCCTAATAAAGCTGGACAGCTTTCATTGCATGATACCACTGGATTATCATCAACTAATCAGATTAAAAACCACACGGAAGCTTTGATTTTGTTTCCCTAGGTGCCCAGCCCATAGCTCCCTAGGGGAGCTGCAAAGATCTGGTACATCTTCAAACCAGGCCTGGAGACATTTCACTGAATGATGGTTTCAAGAGCAATCTCAATAAGGGGGTCCTTGGCAAGGAGGAGGAACTGACGTTTCAAGACACGCCCTGTCTTTTCAGTTTAGGAATAAAGAGATTATTATGCACATCTAATTATAAATGTCAACATTTTACAGCTGCTATGTTGAAGCATGAAGCTGCAAGCAGCCATGCTAGGAAGGGCTGTGAAGTGAAAGGTCTTGTTATTCCTCTTGTGAGTTTTGCCAGAGCTTGTAAAGCACAGTGACATTTATAATAATCCCTTGAATTTATGTAGCACCTTTTGTCCTTTTAAGGATCTTAATTAAGCTTTGCAGCTCCCTGAGCACAGACTAAACCCACTTTGCAAAAGAGAAGGCCCTGCTTTGTACAAAACTTGCATCCTGTTTCAGAGAGGACTAGGAACTTCTATCCCAACAACTTCCAGCAGCACATCGTTACAACGCAGTAAGGGCATGCCGCACTGATATTCCCACCCTAAAGTAATAGTGGTACAGTTACACTCATGCAGTTAAAGCTGGGTAATTTAAGCTTGAATCTCTGGTGTCACACAAGCCGTTTGAATGGAGGGTGCCACTGGAGGGTTTATGCCAGTTTACTAGAAATCCACAATTTGAGCCATTTCCTACCACATATCTCATAGCTTTCCATCGACTCTCAGATGTTGAACAGCTAGTGGGTGATCCCAGCACAAAGACCTGCCAGCAGCTCCCACCATGGCCACCTTGCAGAACTGACAGACCCACCGTGACATTTATTCCCCTGTGTCCGAAGAGCAAGTGCCGAGAGCATCAATTGAGTTTCCGCTGCACAGAGAGCCCTTCAACATTTTGCCGCCTCTCTGCACTGGGGTGAGATATTTGCAGTCTAGGGGTTTTTTGAGGTGCAGGCACCCTTGGGTGGCTGGCCCTGTCCTCAGCCCCTGCAGAACGGTACCCATGGCAGCACGAATTCATGTTCCCCACTTTGGGTGCGGGGTCTGGGGGCTCCCACTTGGGTCGGGCTGATGGGTCCGGCGGAGCCCTGCTCCTACTTGCAGCTCTTCAAGTCGATGTTGCCATCTAGAGGCCCCTGCTACAACGACCGTCTCCTTGCGATTGATTTATTTACTTATCTTAATTCAAGGCAATATTTCAAAGCAGCTTTTTGGGGCTAGGGGCTGAGGGGGACGAGCAGATTAGTTGCTCCTACAGTTGACATGGTTTTGACTCAAAATGTCTCTATGCAATGCTTTGCCAGCTCTCCCCGGCCCATGTCTGTGGCTGTCTGATTGATGGCCACAGCTCATCCCAGCTCATCTCGGAGCCCCAGCAGCTGTGTAAACCCCTCCTCTCTAAAATTATGTTGAGCATGGGGTAAAGAACTCCAAGTGATGCATTTTCTGCCAGGGAGGGAAGCAGCCCCGCTGGCAGGAGCAATGCACACAGCAGCATCCACAGCCAGTGCTGGTTCCCGGTGAGGTGTGACAGACACGGCTCCAAGATCTAACAGTGCAAGACTCCCGCTCCTGAGTCTCATCCATGAAAGCCAGACTTGGAAAGTCACAGATATCTCATCCCCACCGAGCCAGTAGGAGGTCTGCAAAGGCCCATAACAGACATCCAAAACATTTTAAGTATGTTGTGAACCAGCTGGTTGGAGATACATTTCTCCGTTTTCAGCTGTGGCTCAGGCTCATCCTTTTGCTGCTGTTTAAAACCACAGGGAACATGCCCAGCTTGACTCAAAGACCTGCTGCTGCAACCCCCAGGCTGCCTCTTGCACCCAGGCAAAAAAGCAGGTTACTGCCCAGATTTAAAGCCACCCCCAGGAGCCCTTCCTGCAGCTCCTAGTGTTCATTCCCATAGCTCCTGGCCTCGCTGAGCACTGAAAGGTGAAGTGTCCCTCTGCTGGGCTTTGGTCCTGTCTGTAAGCATCCCAGCAAGTCTCAGTCTCATTTCCAGTGCCCAGCAGTCACATCCCATCCCCAGGGACCCTTTCCTGCACAGGCAGCCATCCCCTCCCACATTACATCCAGGACAGACATTTCCCACCTGGCTCAGCACTCCACCTCGCTGGCTGCAATATCAAGGGCAAAGTTAGAGAAGGACAGGGGATCTGGATACACAAGGTGCTTACATGTGCATTTACTCCACTGCCTTTTATAAACCCTCCTGGCAATAGCTGCTACTGGAAGAAGTTCAAGGAGAAAAATTATGGGGATTGATCCAGAGGGAGATGCACTGCCTACAAGGAAGAGGAGGATGCTGTAGGATGCTCTCAGGCTCTGGCAGAGAAGTGTTTGGGCTGGTTTGGCCTCAGACACCTCTAGCCCCCCCCCCCCCAAACAGCACAGCCACTGCCTGCAGCCTCGGGCCGGCCACCGCTGCTGGGAGGGCTTCAATGCCCGGACACATCCCAGCCCCGGGCCAGTACCTGGACACTGCTCCACGTGTAAGTGCCCTGTGAAGCTGAATGTCAGCCATAGTACATAAAGCAGTAGTGATTGCCCTTAGCAGAGGTAGTGGTAGACAGCAATGTCAACAGCACCTAGAGTTGGCTCTCCAGGAGGTAACGGGGCTTTGGAGGTGATTTAGGAAGCTCTGCTCAGCTACAGTCTTTTACGGCAAAGAAATCCCCCCCTCACACGCCCCACCTCAGGTAGCCAGCCCTCGGTTATATCACTCTGGAGTCCATCTCTAAGCTCCCTCGAAAAGCAGCTCCACAGCCTGAGCCCAAACACGCGGGAGCTGAGAGTTACAGCCCGCACCAGCCTCTGCCCTGGCACAGCAAACCCCACGCACAATCCCTTCCCCTGCATCCGCGTGGGAACTCGGGCAGGAGCCGCCTTCCCACGTGTCAGCGCTCGGCTCCCAACAGACTCACCTCTCCAGGCACACGTGTGCTGCTGCTCGCACTATCCTCCCCAACCGCCCGCTTTCCTCCTCCTCCACCAGCCTCCCTGTGCTGACAGCCACCTCTTTCTGGTCCTGTGCCTTTCTTTTCTCTCCATCTCCTTTGCTCAGTCCCTCACTCAGGAAATGAAAGATAATCCTCCCTTTTTTTTTTTTGCTGACGGATTCCCTGTTTAACATTCGCTGTGTGTGCTCGCGCTGATTCAAAATGGGATTAGACTTTCTGTTGCTTTGATGTCAGTTGGGCTTTGCACTTAAAGCAGGGGGGGGAAAAGAAAATGTCTGTTAATAAACCTCTTGGGTTCTGCCCATCCACTTGCACCCATCCTGGAAATGAAGGTCAGGCACATTTACCTTCCAGAATCAACCTGAGGGAATACACCGACCTGTGACCCCAGTCCCTGCGCAGGGTGTTACACTCTGGAAACACCCTGTTTTCACCCTGACTCTGTTACCATCCAGCAGCCTGGAGGCTGAACAGCTCCCATCAGGAGGAAGGTGTCATTAATCATCGGAAAACCGCAACTCGTTGGCCGTCAGTGAACATTATAACCTCCAGCTGCCGCACGGCAGGGAGCATGTGGGCCACCGGCATCGCTTCAATAGAGATCAGGGCTCGGGGCTGCCCACTGGGAATACCCCAAGCCACTCATTTCTAAGGGAGAAGCAGGTGTTATGGGATGGCTAAGATGGAAATCCATACCCTGCTCCCCGTGGTGTGACATTCATGCTACTGCACAGTCCATGAATTGGCCGGTTCCCTCTGCTTCCCTGGGTCTGAGCACAGGCGGCCAGGTCTTCTCTAGGTAACGAGCAGACCTGAGGGCTGCAGAACTGGAGATGTTCAGATGCATCTGGAACCATCTCAGCAGCTTCTGCAGGTTATTTTGGGAAAGTGGCTCCAGGGTTGAGCACAGTCCAGCCATGGACAGGACCCACCTCCCAGCCCAGTTCCCAGACGGTGGCACAGCCAGTGCTTGCAGAGAAGCGGGGACGTACCTAAGCTCTCGTCAGGATCTGGCAGCTGTAAACCCTCTGTCACCCGCGTCTCACCACTGCACTGCAGCCACAGCTGGCACCACCACATCAGACATCCTCCAGGACTGCGCAGGGACTGCGGGAGCACCTCTGCCAACAGCACGGTGTCTAATCCATTTTGCCCGGTGCATGCACACAGACTTGATTAATGCCTGCAATGAGCTCCATCCGTCATCGGGGAGTAAAGGAGATTAACTCTGCAGCGCGCCTGCCTTGCACTGATCCCATTCTCCAGGCCTCCTGATTAATGGCGGGGCCGCCTTATCTGTCAGGCCAGGAAACACGAATATCCGGGTCGAGTGGGATGAAGGGAAGCTGCGGGAGCTCGGGCTGCAGATGGGGCACTGCCACAGCATGCTCTGCCATCAGGGAGATGGCACATGGCACCCCTGCTCCCCCCAGCCCCACTGCTCCCCCTCTCTCTGCACCCTCCCCGCTCCTTCCTCACCAAGCTGGCAGCAATGGCCGGATGGAGAGCAGCTACTGGAGCACTGATGCAGCCCTGCAGGAATGCAATGCCAAGAACCAAAGTCTGGGGCTCTATTTCCCCTCAATGGTCAACAAGGAAGATGTCACTCCCCATCCACGGAGGGAATTTGGATGAGCCAATTTGGAGGCCTAAAATAACCCAGGCAAATCCCCGCCCGGGGCTGCGTGCGAGGCTGCGGCCGACGAGCGCTGCAGGGGCGGCCGCTCGCCCAGGCTCTTTCCTGAGAAAATACGCGCGTAAAGTGGATGCAGGGAATTAGTGGTGCCATCTGGACCGGCTCCAGCTCCTGCCCCTGGCTCGCCACTGACGCTTCATTAACAGCGCCCTCCTTTCAGCTCCCATCTCCTTGGCTTCTGCCATGATCAGCTGGGCTGGAGTTTTGTTGTCTTGGGTTTTTTCCAAGTGGAAATTATTTGTAATTTCTTTTAGCAATCAGGACACAGAGAAAGGGACGGGAGAGGAAGGCATTTCTAGGAGATGAAAGGACAGGATTAAGGACACGGCTTTTACTTCGTTATCCCTCTGGTGTGGCTAAGAAATTCCTTTCAGGAGAAGGCTTTAATTAACTATGTTTTTCTGACAGGAAAGAAACCTGGATCTACAGATAGGTCTGGTTTCTTGGATGTGCTGACAATCCTGGCTGCAACCTCAGCAGTCCAGATTAATACACACAGAGACGCTTTTATACAAAACTTTGCACAAGACATTTCGATTTGCTTTACAAATGCACTGACTGCACCTCAGTCTGAAAAATAAAGCATAGAGGGGAAAAACAAAACAAACCAACCAACCAACCAAAATCCCCATACCCAAGAAACTCCCCCCCAAAAAACACCCACAACAAGCATGAGCAAAGCTACTGTGCATGGTGCTGGTGTGAAGAGGATCTGAGTGCACCGAACCACAGGGCTCTGGTGGCTCGAGATGTGGGAAGAAGCCTTTGCACAGAGGAATTACCCAGGGCAGGAGGCAGTAGAAATATCTCCATTGCCTTCTAGACCAACAGCCCTTCTCACACAGCAGAAGAAAAATCAGGGAGAGGGGAAAGAGGCCCAGCAGCAAACTGGGACATTTAGAAAGCATCACACTGATGTATCTGCATTCTCTACTGCCACAAAACCCTCCAGGAACTGAGTCAATCAAAAATAACATTTTGGGCTGATTTTTATCCAGATGAATTCTCTTCAAATATTTTAAGGCAACCAGCAAACCAGCCAACTTCTGGCTTGTTTAACCCTTCTCCTGAAACCTGCATTGAGTCTGATAGAAAGCACCATCTCAGAAAACATCTTGTTCTGTGAGCTTGACCTACAACACTGGACATGGTACCAGGTCTGTCTGTCCCCAGCACCACCCAAGTCCCCTCCCTGTGCCCTGCATCTGTCCTGGCCCGCTTAGTCTTTCTGCAGCTTGACTTTCTGTGGACACCTGGACACAAAAGACCAAAAATCCACACAGGTTTGCAGAGGAAGCCTCACCCCCATCTTACACAACAAAAAAAACTTCTGCCAGGGAAACATCTCACCTGATCCCTCCAAGAATCACATTTGCCTTTTTTAGAGCCATGTTAAACAGGGAGCTCACACCAAACACACGTCTTGCTCCTCTCCCGTCTTCCCAACTAATGAACTCCCAGCTGATAACAAATGCTGACTGCTGCTGCTGAAATGTCTGTCTGCTCTTAGCATTTAACAGCCCAAGGGGCTCAGCAGTTTACCAATTATTGTTTTCATAAATGAGCATCATTTTACTTTCGCATTATAATTTCAAAAGGTTCCCACCTCTCCCAGTGCCCTCAGCCACTGCCTCCAACCCCAGCAGACATCTCGCTCCCAGCAGCAGCACATGGCACATATGGCTGATTTGCCAGGGGAGAAGCAGAGAGGAAAGAAACATCTGGCTGCTCCAGCGACCCAACTGCTGCAGTGAGCAGAGCTTGTCCTGGGGCCTGCAGGTTCATGTCAGGAGGGTTTCCCATCCCATGCTACCACCGCTAATCATCCCCTCTCTCAACACAAGAATTCAGTCTCACTTCTGATTTAATTGCTTATTCATTTTACAGGTTTTGTACTTCTCCACGTCTTCTCCAACCTAAGAATTTCCTGGGAGATGCTGTTTCAAACGCTTTAATGGACTTTGGAAGATTCAATGTACTCCAGCTCAAAACTCAGCTATTACAGCTTTCCTCTCTTCTGCCCCTGCTCAGAGTCAGGATTGCAGTCTCTTGTTATAAAACACCAGCTCTTTTTTATTAGTTCTGTCACAAATCCTCGCTCTTGGATTTGCAATTTCATTTGACAGCCCTTTCCAGACACTGACTAGAATTTATCTCGTCTTCCTGACTTGAACCTCTCAGGATTTTTAGTTTTGCTTCATCTCAGATCGGTAATTTCCATTTCCAAGCTCAACACTATCATTCTCGTTGAAAAGAGTGGCAGAGCGCTCATTCTGGGTTGGGCAGACATCTATACTTGGTCATCAACACCCCTGCACCAATCCTCCTGCTCTGTCTCCTCTTGAGCCCCGCGCACAAACTACGGATCTGAGCCAAAACTTTTTTCAGACTCTGGAGGAATTCAGGTTACAGCTACCTCCTCCTTGCGCTAATGCCTGTTCTTGTGAAAGGGAAGCACAGTGACTAACACCGTACTCCGCGGCAGGATTTGCCTCCCTGGGGGCTCCTGGCTGTTTCTATCGGATGCCGAGAGCTGCCGGCAGCTTCTTATCACTGCTGACGGGATCTGCCTGTTTCACCCAGCGCACAGGGCAAGCCCCACTTGTCCCCTTCTCATTATTTTTGGCTGTGCTTTTGTCTCTGGGATCCTCTAACCTTTAGCAATGAAAACAAAACTGCTGCTGCCCTGGCCTTTGGCTCGCTGTGAGCAACCAGGATGGGCAGAGGCTGAAGACTAAAACCTCAAATTAGCAGCGTGGGACTGGAAAGAGCCAAGACTGATCAGGCAGCTCAGACCTGTCATTTCAAGAGCAGGAATCCTGCAGGAAGAGGAGGTGGTCATCTGGTTTCAGATAAATACCAAGCTTGTGCTAATTAATTAGAAATCCAGTGTGGATAACAAGAGGGTTTAGATGATGGTTTATTTAAGTGTTCCTGTAAAGCCACGTGCAAGCTTATCAAGCAGCTGAGAAAGTAAATTCGCTCTGCTGTGTTCATTAGAGACGTACATGTACAAGAGAAAGTAAAGTAGCTCTGTAGCACTGATTGGAACTGAATCAGGCATCAAGACACGACAGCAACTTCTCTCCGAACAGCCAGGCCATGTATGCAGCACACATCTAGATCAATGACAGCACCACCCGAGTCACCATCAGGTTGCCTCCTTCAAACTTTTGGTGTCTCTGTGTTGTGGGGTTTTTGTTTTGTTTTGTTTTGTTTGTTTTTTTAATAAAATAATTCCATTCAGCACACATCCCTCTGTGGGGATACAAACAGTTATGCTGGGATAATCATTGCAGGAAGGTGGATAAGATGCTGCCTAAGCCATCACTGTTGTAGAGAGAATTACTGTAAATTTTTGACCTCAAGCTCAGCATGTGGCTTTAAGAAAAATATTTAACTTTGCCACATAACATTTTCTTTCCCTGTAGATGAGAAGTGATAGCAAAGACTCATTTTCCAGGATCACGGGAGGCAAAACGGATCAGAAGTTAGAAACTACTTTACCAATCTTGCCTGAAAAGAGATAAGTGAGACTGATGTGCAGCTACCAGACAGACACAACAATATTCAAGTACTCAGCCAGTACGGAGGGTTGATGCACCATGTCTTAACACATTCTGAATAAAATCATCCCTACCCCTAAGGACACTGCAAAGGTGAAACTTCACCCATTAGGCTATTCGATCAATATAAACAAAGACAAAAAGCTAAGCAATAAAAATGCAGAGGCTTGTTCTATACGTCTGGAACTGTGAATAAGGAGACTGGTGAGTTAGAGGGGAGGATTTGCAGCTTGGCTTTTAGCAGAGGCTCTTCTCTCCAGAGTGTAAATCAGAGTAGCAGCTAGACGCTAAATAAATATTTAGCAAATGAGAAAGTCTCCATTTAATGAGAAAGTATTTGGTGAAATGAGCTGGGGAAATGGTTTCGGTAGCATGGTAAGGGAAGCTGGCAGTCTGTTCTGCCCCACGGGATGATGTGGTTCTACTTGTGTTGCGTAAGACAGGATCTCCAGCTGGGACAGATGCAAGAAATATAACTCATTAGTGAAATGCAAGAGCCTTTCAGGGTTAAATCACTGTTAGACCAGCCAGATTCATTCCCTAGTTGCAGAATATGCCTAGCAGCTGCCTTGGAAGATTACTATCTTTCTTCATAACAGTGATGTTGCAGACAGGATGGTCTAAGGGTACTGATGATGCCAAGTTTGTAGGAAAAAGTAATTTTTTTTCTTTTATGTTCAAGGGCTGAACTCAATTTCCACACCTTTATCTACATCACTAGGCTGTCGAGATGACAGTTCCTTTCTTAAATGTTAATTACTATATCTCTCTTTTAAGATGTGTTTTCAAGGGGTTAGTGCCTCAATCTTCCTTGTAATTACATGGAGTGTTAGTACAAGTCCACAGCTACATCCCAAGGTCCCTTGAGAGTTCGTTCCTGCTGCATTTTCCAGTAGATGAGCACTCACAGAACCAGTCCTTCAGAGAGCTGCTGACTTTAAGTGTTCAGCCAGATAATAAGCAGATTACTGTGCCTTCTCCTCCTGGTGACTGTGAGCTCTACGCACAGGCTGCACATCACCAATTGCTGTGGTTAATACTCCTCTCCTTCCCTCAATCCCTTCAAATTGGTGGGGCTCGTTCTATAAACACAAGCCCCTCTTTGGGGCAAGAACTTCCATAGATTAATGATATAGCAAAAAGAGAGAAGCAAACCTCATCAAATTCTGAATATAAAAGCCCAATAATAAAACAGTCACATAGCCATGCTAGTGAAGTGAATCTCACATGATGAGCACGGCTTTGTCACCGCAGCTGTGACATGTGTGCACCAGGGATGGGGCGGCTGTGGTTTATCATGCCCCCACAGCTGAGAAGAAGGAATTGCAGCTTCCTCAAATGCAAGGCAGTTTCTAAGCGAACAGCAATATTTGAGATTGCAAATTAAAAATAATGCTGTGCTTTGGAAACTGCTAAATTTAAGTGTCAGGTTCTTTCTTTGAAAGCTATAAGATAACTAGTTCCTCTCCAGGGAGAGTGAGCAGGAGCTTGTCTACTCAGGGAAAATGTTTGCAGTAGCAGCTGCCCACCAGTTTCCCATGCAAACGCTTATTATACTCTGTACTTCAAGATTGGATTAAGCAAAATTACACAAAGGCATTCACTGCAGAGGACAGCACCCTGTTCACAATAGCTCTCCTGCCTTAGCTCCATCACACTCGCACACAAACCATAGTGTGTTTTGCAGTAGTAACCCCATATAAATGAGCACTAAGTTTTACCCAAGAGGAGAGGGGGGAAAAAAAAAAAAAATCTTTTAAGAAAATATTAAATGAGTGAGAAACACCATTTTTTCTTAAGCTGTGCAGGTTCAAAACTGCCTTATATACCATAGATATTTGCTAGGAAAAAACCTCTTGGGCAAATCAATGAGGCAACTCCAGATACTCAGCAAAAGTCTCATAGCAGAACAGATAAATTGGGCCCAATTTATCCCAAGATATCCCAGATCCCAAGAGCTACAATGCCTGGGTGAAACATGCTCCAGAGTTCTGTCTACTGCTGGTCCACTAGAGGACAACCTAATAATGATGAACTCCTTTGGCTTATACAGGAAAAGGTCCATACTGAAAACACTGCTGCCAAATCTGGTTTACAGCCCACGCTGGGACTGCTGGTGGTACATGTGCAGAGCCTCGTTTTTAATGGTACATATTATTTCTATCCCTCATTTATACAGCCTTATGAAGCTCCAGAAAATGATCCCTACAGTTGATACCAGCCTTTACAACTACAAAGAAAGAGATAGAAGCAAGAGAGATTTCCAAACAGACATATTTAGTTTTATAAAGCAAACCCCATCCCCTACACTACCCTCAACCATAGGGAAAAGCTGTCTGCTGCTGCTGGGTTTCTTTCAGATTTCTGACATGATATCATGCTTTTTCAGTGCAAGAAATGCTCAGAAGTACAGAATGATCCTTTCACCCTGGTAATGTGATTCATCAAACCATAATAGAGGAACCCAACTCATGTATAAATAAGTATACAGGAAGCAAAACAAAATCATCACCTCAGAGCCACAAAAAAGAGTAGACTATTGCTCTAGCAAAGCACAGAAAAAGGACAGACTGGTTTCTCATAAACCAAAGGGGTTCCTGCCTAGTATTTTTAGGGCCGAAAAAACAGAACACAAAGTCTGAGCTAGCAATAGAGGTAATTTCTGGAGCTAGGCAGCAAATTATCTGTGGCAAGAAGTAGAACAGCTGAAAACAGCAGAGAATTATTACAACAGAAGTGTCTCAGGTTGGAATTAGTGTTAGAGGGGTCACAGGGTGAAAGCAACAGAGTTTTCAGTGGGTAACTTGGGGCCTCGACATTCCCCAGCCCCACTAGTGGGGACGTGCCTGTGACTCAGAGATGAAAACCGTGTCTCTGCAAGAGAGAAAGATACACACTGAAGGCAGGAGATCAGAGCTACTTTAAAGACAAAATTTGCTATTCCTCTCCTACTGACGATAGCGAGAGCAGGCTGGTTGTAATTGGAAGGGCGCAGATCCTAGCCATCCCTTCGTGGGCGGCATGTGATGTGAAGGGGCGCTCACCGTAGCCCTACCGACACTACCCAGCCCCCGACAGGGAGTGCCCCCTCACCACGGCAGGAGAGCAGCTCCCCAACTCCGGCGTTCCCTCCCACCCGACGGCGGTGGAGGGATGCTCTCAAACGACGTGGCTGGCGGAGTCAGCTGCTCTTTGATGTCAATACCTGCTCCAGGCTCGGCGGGGCGGGAGTGGGCGAGCGGAGCGCAGCGTAGCCGAGCCGCAGCCCCTGCTCCCCGGCTGCAGGACGGCTCCTGCCTCCCACACTCTGCCCGGCCCCCGTCCGCCCTGGCGGGGAAAAGGAAGCCCCTCAACCCCATCGCTGCCGCACATCTACCGAGGGAACTTGCCCAGTTTTCTCCGTCCTTGGCACCGGGACTCACGACCATGGCCCCCGCTAACTCCTCCCGTAACTTCTCCGCGCCGGAGGCACGGAACGGCTCAGGTGAGCGAGGGCTGCGCGGGGCGGACGCGCACATCTCCAGCGGGGAGGCGGCGCTGGGGCCGGGGCGGGGGCGCGGGGAGCTTTGTGGGGGACAGTCCGCCTGCACATGACTCTTGCGCTGCTCTGCAGTGCTGAGCCCGGCGGGGCTGAGGGGCCGGCCGGGACCCTATGAAGTGTGTGAGGGTGAGAGAAGGGGCACAGCACCACTCCCTCAAAACCCTCGAGGTGCCCGCAGGGGCGAGCCGCCTTCAGCACCCGAGGGCGGACAGCTCCGGGCCCGAGCGGGCGGGACAGGACGGGACTGACCCCCTCCGGGGGCTGCGGAGGGGCTCCGGGCCCAAGCCCACCCTCCCTGGACACCACACAGCACCAAGATGAAGCCCTAATATAAACCATCCCTGCCTCCAGTAGCTTGAAGCGATTCATCATTGCCTTTCAGTTGAGAGGCAGTAATAACTCCAGCAGCCTGTTGGTCTTAGAAATGAACTAGCCCAGCTGAACAGAGAGGGGAACAAGACACAGAGAACACAAGACACCACTAGAGAGGGCAGCAGAAATCCTCAGTAGTCTCTTTTCTCCACATTACCGCCATTGCCCCCCAAAAAATCAATGGTTGAGGGTCAGGCAGGCTTGTTCTCGATGGTGCAAGTAGGTGAAACTCTTCAACAGAAGGTGTTTTATATGTGGCCTTTGACTCCCTCTCCACTAACACATCTTTTATAACTGAAAGTGTACTTTGTGCTTCCTTCTGAAATACAGTAAAGAAGTAGTTTCTTATGTATCTGGGCACAGCTGAGGACAACAATCACCTTAGAGAAAAAAAAAAAAATATTAGGCCAGTCCTCATTCAGTTCACACAGTGCAGTCCCCCTTGGGGACTTTTAGAAAGAGTATCAGGGCAGCCATAGATCTACAGGCAAGGACAAATCAATACCTGAAGTAGCTGTTTCAGTAAACAAAGTACAGCCACTTGCACAGAAGCAGCACTGAAAATGCAGATTCCACCATATCTCAAGATGATAACTTTTGAGTAGTTGATAGTCATGCACTTTTGACACCAGCCTATAATACACATATGGACTGTAGCCTCACACTAGCTTCCAGCTAATAACACTTGGAAGCCCTGTTTGGACAAATACCCACAGGAGGAAAGATGCTACAGCACTAGACAGCCTGCCTTTCACACAAAGCCTTTGGGGTTGCACAGATTCTGCTTGAAGGCCAGCTGAGCTCATTACAACTGTTACAGAATCACCATGAGCACTGCATTGATTATACCACAGGAAAAAAGACATTTTGTCCCAGTTTCCAGCTAACCAAGTGACCTTTATGTTTCACTCATACAATCCATTTCCGCAACATTCATAATAAAATTTGAGGCTAAAAGAGAGGAGAACAGAACTCATAATGGCTACGCGCAGAACAGCAGGACCACAGTAGTTTTCTTCCAATTTCTAGTCTGCAATCTTCAAGCACTGAGGAGGTGTGAGATCTGTTTGGATGTTCAGGGGATGCACAGGCTGGATGCTGAAGATTAAGTATCAGGTCTCAATAGGATGCTGATGACGGTTATCTACCAAAAGCCATGTAACTTGGGGCATTTCCTTGCATCAATGAGCAGTCAGGAGGAAAAGGGACTATTTAAACCCCCACGAACAGCCTGGACCAGGCTTTTTTGTCTTATCAACTAAGCCTGGCCTTCACTTCCAGTCCTTCTGTGCCTCATTGGCTGCTTTCTGTCATCTACATAGAGGCTTTTAGATAAAATGGTGTGGCAACAACTCTACTGGATTCTGACCATGGTCTTGCTTATGCCTAAGCTGGCTACTTCCTAGTGCCAGAGGGCTGAGGCAGTGGCAGGTCATCATGTCCCACTTCTAAGAGCACTGAAATATTACACACAGTTTTTATTGTACACACTTTGCCAGCCACAGGCCAGGCCAGTGGTGTAGCCTCAGTTATCTTGCCAACTCAGTCAAGCTGCTCTGACACACTACAGCAAATCTGGAGAAGTTTGTGCTCAACAATTCTGGAGGTCAAAGTCAGCAAATACCACCTCAGCAAACAGATACCACTTTGGCAGAGACACCTTATGAGTATGTGTTACTTCATTTCATCTCATTGTCAAGATTTCCCTAGGTTCTGTTGGAGGAGACTTCCCCACTTCTCCTGCAGGTGTAGGCTGCTAAGGAGATGGAATAGCACAGTGACTGAAAGCACTTCCAACTAACACCACATTGAATCATCTGCAATTCAATGAAAGACACGTGCAGTTTAGTTTTCAGAGCTGTTACACCTATCTTTGAAACAGCCACACAAATAACTCACACAATGCCTTCCTCTAGGAAAAAAAAAAAAAAGGTCCCATAGGAGAGGAGTAATGAGATTTGCCTCAGCTGAGAAGTGTGATTTCAGACTCCATCACACACCGCACATGGCAGTCTTGCAGAACAGTGGTGCTCTCACCACAACCAGTGCATTAGACACCACCTTCTGTGCCCAAGAGCAGAAATCCCTGTTGCTTGGCACTGAGGCTTTATGGCTTCAAAATGTCATCTTAAACCCAGATTAAGAACAAGGCAAATATGAATTTGATTATGTTTGGTCCTCCCCCCACAAAGAGCAACAGTCAAGCATCAGTGTTGATAAGCTAAGTGTTATCAGGCAAGAATTTTGCGCTGGAAATCTACCTACATCCAGAACTCTGAGACAGCAGCTTTAGGCCATGTTTTTCTCCTTGTAGAACTAGGGAATTCCCTGTAGAAGGGCAACTCAAACAAATTCCCAAATCCCTGTCTGGCCACACACCTGGATTTCTTTTGAGAAAATAAACCAGAGAAAGGGAGAGGGCACGAAAGGAATATGGAAAGGAGTGTGTGCTCTGGCCTAATCCTTACAGCTAGGACACAGCTAGGGTACAGTCCCACATCTCACAATAAGAAATAGCATTAGTTAGATAGATAAGCATTAGTTATCTGCCTGCAAGGCCAATGAACTGTGTCTCATACTGTACAATAGATAAAACCAACCAACAGATGAGCTGAAGCTTTCTGACAACAGCTTGAGCATTGACTATATCTGGATTTCAGCACCCACATAGAGGCTTTACTTCTTCCATGTGCAAAGCACCAGCTGCCTCACCCACTCCTCTCAAAAATGGCTAGACACCCAGCACTCCCCAGAATAAAAGTTATTATCAACTTTGTCAGACACTGGTGAGTACAGAGGCACACCAGTCTGATATTAGTCACCCAAAAAAGAGCTGGGGAGTTTCAGAGCAGGACAGAAGTACATCAGAGGAGCTGAGGAAAGATGCCTACACATGGCCAGATTTGGATGGCGTGCTGCACATACTGAGTGGCAGAGAAGGAAGTGTCAAATCCCCAGCTAAGCCTCTCCGAGTGCTGCAGGGGGTCTTAAACATCATTCCAAGTTACATCTTTGAGGGGCATCCAGCTGCAGGACAGGGCAAGCACAGAGATGTAAAGGAGTTGCCTCCGGGTTGCACTCACTGCTTTGGTTTGTTTTGGCAGTAGCAGAGAAGCCAGCACCATACACCAATGTGATCATGCCCAGTCTCTTCAGCATCATCTGTTTCTTGGGCATTGTGGGGAACCTCATTGTCATCTACACTATCATCAAGAAGAAGAAGTTGAGATGCAAACAGACTGTGCCTGACATTTTCATCTTCAACCTCTCCATTGTGGATCTCCTCTTCCTCTTGGGCATGCCCTTTCTCATCCACCAGCTCCTAGGCAATGGCTCGTGGTACTTTGGAGCTCCCCTATGCACCATCATCACCGCCCTGGACACAAACAGCCAGATCACCAGCACCAACATCCTAACAGTGATGACACTGGACCGTTACCTGGCAACTGTCTACCCTCTAAAATCTACCTATGTCCGGACCCCATGTGTTGCAGCTCTAGTTATCTGCTTGGTGTGGCTCCTCTCCTTCCTGACCATCATTCCCGTGTGGATGTACGCAGGTCTTATGCCTCTGGAGGATGGGACCGTCCGCTGTGCTCTCTTGCTTCCCAACCCAGAGACTGATATCTACTGGTTCACTCTCTACCAGTTCATGCTGGCATTTGCTGTGCCATTGATTGTGATCTGTGTGGTCTATTTTAAGATCCTCCAGCACATGGCCACCACTGTGGTCCCACTGCCCCAAAGGAGCCTTCGAGTACGTACAAAGAAAGTCACCCGCATGGCAGTTGCCATCTGCTCCGCCTTTTTCATTTGTTGGGCTCCCTTCTACATCCTCCAGCTGGTTCACCTCGGCATCGACACACCATCCATGGCCTTCTTTTATGCCTACAATTTTGCCATTAGTTTGGGCTATGCCAACAGTTGCCTCAACCCCTTCCTCTACATTGCCCTCAGCGAGACCTTCAAGCGCCAGTTCTTAGTGGCCATCCGCCCCACAAAAGAGCCATGTCGCAACAGCAGCTCTGTCAACAACAACAGCATGACAGAGGCCAGCGTGTGTCTGAAACTAGCACCAGAATCCACCCAGCAGACTCAGTTTCTGGAGGACTTTTCCCCACGTTCACTGCCCGTGACTGTGGCTGTTCACTAGGGCACTCCGAAGTGACCACAGCAGAAAGCCTTCAGGTCTGTAAGTTTGTGGAGAAGCAGCAGCTTCAGGCAACTCTTGGTGAAGCACGTGAACTACAAGCTTCCACCCGCAGGAGTCCAGGTGCCTTCCTTTTTCATTGCAGGGCTCTGCTCCTACACTGCCCCTGGCCTGTGAGATGCTGCATACTGCTGCTTCTTTCCACTCCTGCACAGGAGGACTTTGTCACACAAGACACTGGACCCCCAAAGAAGACAGATGGAAACGAGAGAAAAGACAGAAAGAGGATTTCAAGGGGGAACATTCACCCTGGAAGAGTAACACCTCTACCAACAACACTGCCCAGGGATTCCCCGCCTCTTGGCCTGACCAGCATTCCCAAGCAGCATGCCAATACAGAGCTTCTTCATTCAAAACTTGAACATTTGAAACACAACGTCATATATTTCTTTTTGGTAAGAAATCTGACCTGAAAACTTTGATGGTTGTGCTCACATCCTAGAAGCAAACAGCAGAGAGAGATCTTGGGCCAGAAGTCTCACCTAGGTCTGCCACTTTTGGTCCAGCCACATCTGCCTGCAGCGGGCTGCATTGTTTGGCAACCAAGGTATTTTCAAGAACTGGCTAATTTTCATGCTAATCCTAAACATTTCAAGCAAAATCAGGCAGATAACAATTGCACGGCTTCAAGGGACTGCAAACAATTCTCAAAACTACTGCTGCTAACACCAGCTTTGTGGCTTTTCATGCCAATGAGCCGATTTTTGCACTGCTAGTTCCCCATGCTGCTCTTGTGCCTCGCAGTCTGCATGGCCATCAGGGAACCCCAGGAAGAGGGTTTTAAACACCACTAAAAACCACAATGTGCATAGATCTGTGGAGCGAGAAGATGTGAAAAAGCAGCTCAGGGGAAGCGGAGTTGCTTGTGAAGCTTCCTCAGAATAACAAATGCTTTACAAAGTTAAAAGAAGGAAAATTAAATGTCTGGTTTGTATATGCGGCTTTAACAGTCGCAGATTAGGAAACAACTTTGCTCATTACATGAAGACAGCACGGATCAGCTAAATGCTGAGGATTACGCTGATAGCCTGCCCAGGGGACCGTGCAGGCATCGTTCAACGTTATGTCAAACATGAAGGAACTGGTTACTGTAGATGGGTTTAATATAATGAAGAATTAAAAACATCAAACAGCGCAAAAGAATCTGTTACCACGCTTATGGTTTCATGCCACCAGACACTCACAGTACACCCAGAACAGAAATTCACCCTCACACAGCAAAACTGTCCCATCTGCACAGGAATATCAAAGCCACACACGCACTCACAGCTGCACCCAACACACCCCGCACACACTCACAGGTGGTTTTAGGCACAGCCAACACTTCAGTTTTCACCCTGCAGACAACGCACAGCCGTTCACTCACCTCTAGCGATCAAAGCAGGCTGGTGCACAACACCAGCACTTTCAGCAACATCAGACACAGCGCCTTGCTTTTTGAGCCACCGAACAAACCTCGTAGCGGGGTCTCTCTGTATTTTCATTCCAGGCTCTGTCGACCTGCACTCATTGCAGCAGCACATCCGCACCGTGACTGTACGGTATCTTATAAATTTTTCACCCCCATTTCCCTGGGCAATAAAGCCAGACAGATAAAAGTGGAGCTTTCAAGCTTTATGACTTTAGAATCTTTGCCCCATTTTAACTGCTAGGAATTTTCAACTGTGCTGGTTTTCACGCAGCTGCTTTGCTCTTTGGTCAGTACTTTCCCCGAAGCGCTCAGGAGCAAAGGTCGAGGACAATGCATGCTGTGCCAGGCCAGACTTGCTCTTGGAACACGGGAAGCTATTGTGTTCCCTTTCTCCCATAAGGAAGTTAAGGGGAGGACTGGCACGCTTCTCTGTGAAAGGAGGTGGTGATGGTTGGGTGTGTTGTTGAGGTTATTTTTCTCCTTTAATACCAGCAATGAGGAAAGTGAAAGCAGACTGGATTATCAGGGCTCTCAGAGGGCAGCACACCGAAGATATTATCTCGTTTACAGTAAAGGTGTTTATGGTTGAACACTAGCCTGCTCCAGTCTTAAGTGAATCAGTCTGATGTAATGTGGCCAAACAACGCGCTAAAAACCACAGGGGCACCGTGTGCTAAACAAGACGGGTGGTCTTTGTGGGATAGACATTCTCCAGATCTCATCACGCTGCAGTCAAGGCACAGTACACAGCCATCTTGCCAGGCTGAAGTCCTTTCAGATCTCATTTACATGAAGGGGAAAGCCATGCTAGAGAGACCCGGTCCAAACATTGGGGATGAGGCTTCTCATTTAGCTGGTGGCCCAGCAGAGGCACCTGGCCATTCCCACCACCCTGCAAGGGCTCATGGTTTCCATTCCCTCCTGTTCCTCCTGCCTGTCTCCAAGGGGTTTCCTAGTCCAGATGTCCCAATGCTGGATGTGGGGTCCCGTTTCTTTCCATATATACCCATAAAAGCTCTGGCAAATTCACCTCGGGAAGACAAGGATGTGGATGCCTGGGGATGCGCTGGGAGGTTGGGAAAAGAGGTACAGACAAAGGAAACTAGCAAAGAACACAGGCAGCTTTTTCTGTCTTCCCTAAATCACCCCAAAGCACAAAGCAAGATGAACAAAAGCTTCTCCTTTGAACATGAACCTTTTGATCAAACATCAGAGGTGTCCCTCTACATAGGGGATAAGGTAAGGACTTCCAATAGCTCTACAGTCTCTGTGCACCTTGGTGTGACCTATTCCAAACACCCTAATCCTTTTCCCCTGTATTTCAGAGCCAGTTTTGTTAAGTCAGAGAGCCTGTTAATGTTCTGGTTTGCGTTCAGTTTTACCTCTTTATCTATTTAACTCTTTGTATTTATTATGCGATTCCCACCTCACCCCCATCTCAGTGCCTCAGTTATTGCTTGCAGAGCCTCAATAAAAGATATCAGGAAAAAACGGTATCGCTAAGTAGAAAAGGACGCAGCTACTCAGGCGGAGACAGGCAGCTGAAGTGCTGCGAGGCCCGACTGAAAGGTGTGATGAGAAGGGCACAGAGATAACATGGTGTTTCCCTGCAGCCCTGCCTCCCATACACAGCCTGTTGTCTCTCTCACTTGAGAGAACCTAAGGGAAATCCAGCTGAATAACCTGGTGGAAAAGCACTCCCAAAACCAAAGGGTGATAAAAAGAAACTATTCTATCTAGTTATTCAGAACAGCAGCCTGCCACACAGGATGAGACAAATTTCCTCGGCTCCTTTTGCCAGCACTTTTCCTGTGTGTTCATGAGCTGCCTCGTCAGGCAGCAGGAAGACAGATGGGTTCACTCTCCACCTCCTCCTCTTCCCCTCCTTGTCCTTAGAGGTGTGACTGAAGCCACATGTCACAGCTCCGCTCTTGACAAACTCCCACAAAGGGCAGATGGTCCAGTCGCTTATTCCTGCTTTCCCAGCCAGCGACAGATCCTGCTTCGCTGCTCGCTGCAGGATTCAGCCCCTGGCTCACCCTTCTCAGTCACCTCTTCTCCACTCTGCCGATCCCCACATCCACTCCTGCCTTCCCCACAGACACAGCTTTGCCAAGCCAGCCCAAAGGACAAGCTGGAGTTGAGGTCCCCAAAGCCCTGCCGGGTGACAGGCTGGTGGCATCCTCCCCCAGTTAAACCTGCCCAGGAGCAAACTGCAGCTGTGATGGAGAACAAGCACAACGCGGGGTGCTGCTGGGTGGGGAGGACGGAAAGGTGGGGTGACTCACTGGCCCCTGGGACACAGCCAGAACTTGACTAATCACATTTCATCAATCCTCCTGGGTTGCTGATTGAACTCATTTTATTCAGCATGCTCACTGGCAGGAGAGAAGCCACATGGCAGGTACAGATACATTACCAGCCCACTCGCTCTGCATTAGTCCTCCTACCAGATGCAGAGACCACACCACGATGCCCTTTCTCGCTCACATCCCATTAGCAAAACAACACAACTAAACACTCACATCCCCCTGCAGCCTTTCCACCAGCTCCATCCCTGCTGTGGGGCTGGGGAGGGGACAGAACGCAGGAAAGTGTCACCCACAGCAGAGCAGTAAAAGGGGAGGGATGGAGGCCCCCATCTCCGGGAGCCCTTCGGTGCCTCCAGGCAACAGAAAGTGTATTTTGAAGCTGTATTTACAGGGCAGCATTTGAACTGCACCACCAGAGGGAAAGCCTTTGTTAAGAGATGTAGACCCTGGTTGCAGGAGGGCACAACAGATGTTACAAGCTCTTAGAGCCTTTGTGCCCTGCCCATATCCCATTTGTGAAAGAGCCCCTGTGATCATACAGGATCTAATAGTTGTTCGTCTCATAGCATCTTTCTACCAGTACAGTTGTGTTGGCTGTGGAAATCATCAATCCTGATCTCACGGTCTGGCTCATGGGAGAGCAGTGGCACTGGCTTCTCCTGAAGGGTAGCGCTGGGCTTTAACTGCAAAGTTACACTTGAGAATTGGTTTATTTCAGTATGAGACCCAGTGCACACAGAGTGGTGTTTTCATAAGCACTTCTGAATGTGCTGAGGACAAGCATGTTAGAAAAACCTCCATGGTTGTCAGCTCAGCACCTTTTACCATCTCTAAATGCTGCTGGAGTAACATCAACTCTCTCTAGGATCAAGCCTTTGTATGAAGGATTCCTCCTCCAAAGCAAAGCCAGACCACATCAGCATTGCCCTTCCCAAGCACAGCAGCAGAACAACACAAGCACCACCCAAGGTCCTGTCCTGCAGGTCCATACAGGGTCAGTCCCCTGGAAAAGAGAGCCAAGTTTTGCCCATCACACCAGGGCGAGTTTCAGTCTACACCACAGCAGTCAGTGGGTTTTTATTAACAGCATAACAGGAAGCAGACTCTACCCCAGGTATTGACTGCACCATCATCCTGCTCTGCATGAGAAAAGGAGATCTGCAGGGTCTGGCTCCACAGAAGCACATTTGGGGCAGTGACTCTTCCATGCTTCAGTTAAACACAGACACACACAGGTTTTGGTTTAGGTCTTAAACCTTGTTCCTTCCACCTAAAACTAAGTTAACAGATGAGTCAGTCCTTCCCTCCAACCTGTGCTCTTCTGTCCCCTGCAGGTTTCCACTCAGGGTAGGCAGGCTTAGAGCCGGTGACATCATTTTAATTATTCTGCCGTTCGGTTATTATTAAGTTGCCTGTCTGAAGGAGCTCTTACAATTATCTTCCTACACATGCTGCTGGAAGCACAACAGCTTGGAGACGCCAGGCTGCAATGCCCTGCTCCACCAGACACTTCAGAGGAGAAATCCTTACACAGTCACGGCAAGGAGAAGACTCCTGCCTTGTCCAGGAGCAGCACTCCGCACACCCACATCCCACCACAGGCTCAAAGCCTGACATTGTTGTTAGAAACATAACATTTTTGTATACCTTTTGGCACTTGATAGGGTTAAGCACATGGCGATGGAAATGGCGGTTGAAGTTATCACTAGTGAGAGCTTCTCAAAGCTCTTATCGACTCATTCCATGAGGAGGTTGGTTCTTGGAGGTGCATCTTCTCCAGCAGCCAGGTCCCTCTCACCTAGAAATGGAAGCAGGTTTTGAAAGGAACAGACTGTTCACATCAGGGCTCCCTCTGTCCTCCCTCCTGTCTGCTCATAAATTAAGACTTTGGATTTCAACTTCCACAAAGCATTTTGGGAATTTAATTCCAGCCCCTTTTCTTGTTGTTGTTGGTTTTTTGTGTTGTTTTGGTTTGGGTTGAGTTGTTTGTTTCGTTTGGCTTTTTTAAAGCTCAAGTCATTACAACTTCCTAGATCATAATCCCCAATTTAGACATCAAAGTGCTCTGGCAACATAAATTTGTCATTTTATCAACACAGAAATTACTTCAGAAGAGAACAAGAGTAAAATGTCACCTCTCGGAGTAAGAACAAGTTGCTTGTCCTTTGCTTTTACTCAAGTCCAGACACTTTTCCCCAGCTAACCACTGCCACCGAAGAAAGCACGTAAACATTTGCTCCCAGGCTGAGACACATTGTGCCAAGCCACAGCCAGCACTGACACAAGCTCTAGGTTTAAGAACACTGGCAGCTCAATGAGAATGGACCCATTTGCTGCAATTAATATTCAGTCTTTTTGCAGCATGGGAAACATCAATTGTTCTGTGTGAAATAAATTATGTGTCTGTCTTGGGGGGATTTTAATGAGACCTCCCCCTTCTTTTCCCAACACTTTCGGACTCAGGATAAAAGAAAAAAAGCAAAACAACATTCCAGCATCTCCCCATCAACCTTGCGTCATAATGGCCCAATGAGGGTAATTAGGATGTATCCTGTGTGCTCAGGGAGGCTTTACCCAGCAAATTCAGCCCACTGTTCATTATGTTGCCACAGCATAGCTAATTACTCCTGGTTTTAGAGGGAAGGGGAGCAGACCAGCTCTGTGCGCAGTTGAGAAAAGGACTAGGCTGAGTACAGTCAAGTTTTGGCTTTAGCTCTAGTTCTACTCATCTCCTGGTACACTGAAGGCTGCAGGATGGGAGAAGAGGCTGGTCTGGGTAGTTAGTTCTTAGAAGAACCAGCATAAGGACCTACATGCCCCAGAGATCCCTTTATTTATCCTCAAACTCCTTTGGAGTAGAAGGGCAGCTCCTCTTCCTCCGCGGCTTCAGTGCCAACCTGGGTACATGTGAGAGCAGAAAACTGAGACCTCTGCAGAGACCGGCAGCCCCTTGGGGCAGGAAAGCATCGCACACCATCATGGTGAGGGACACAAACAGGAGCCTTTCCCAAGGCTGCTGGAAGCTGGATGGGCACCTCTCCACCCCCCTCACCTTTCTACACGAGGTTGTCCCAGGTGTGCACGCACATTCAGGCCGGCAGACCCTTCCAGACCCCTCTGCTGTCGGGTTTATCGAGACCCAGTGGGGATCCCATCACCCAGAGAGGTGCTCCAGGATCATCCGTAGCCCACTCCCCAGCCACTGCCTAACACATGGGCAACTCACAGCCCACATGCCCACAGCACTGGCCTGATTTATCAGTTTTTTCCTGTCCGTGTGGCATCGTGTCCAAGTTCAGGCTTGCTAGGAATGGATTAGAGCTCCACTGTTGATATTCTGCCATTTCATAATCTCCAGATTTGGCTAAAGCACATAGCAGAAGCACTGGTGTGCGGATGCGAGATGAGAAAGGACACCACTGTGGTCTCGATCAAGGCTGCACTGAGGTGGCCACATAGCTGCACAATGAGACTTGGCCCAGTTTACATCAGTGTCTGCTTATTTCTTTACAACAATTTCCAGACAGGCCTGGCAGGTAGACTCAGTCATTTGTTTTGCGGCTGTCTGCCTTCCTCCTTCTTGCTGCATTAGTTTCCTCAAGCCTAGAGAAGTTTCTTCAGCAGCAATAATTCCCAGCTCACACAGCCACGACAATTCACAAGTTATCATCTGTGCTTGGGGAGAAAAGGCTTGAAAGATTGAATGGGAGGGAGGTAATAAACCTCGATCTAAATGCAGAAGCTGCGACATACACTGCTGGGGGGGCAGATGCGGACCAGACACCAAGTGCTCTGCTGTGTTTCCATATCATATCTCCTTCTGCATACCCATAGTCTGACTCACCCCTGGAACAACAGTTAACCAAAGAACCTGCCTTGAGCAGCCAAACATGCCCTGGGACCAAACTGACCCTCCGAAGGGGTGAGAGTCCCACCCAGCCCCAGCACGCATGTTCAGACAGGTATTTAAACCCTTCGAAAATGGAACAGCGCGCTGGACATTGCACACACGCATCCAAGAGGTTAACACTTGTCAGGCAACCACAGGCACCGAACAGTCCGTGATCGCACAAGGAAACAGCCCAGCTGCCCAGGCAGCCTCAGACCCTTCGCTGCTTGGCCACAGGAGCAAACCCAGAGCCTGCTCTCACTTACACCACTGCCTCCACCAAAATTAATGACAGGGGATTAGAGAAAAGCCAAGCAAAACAAGGTCTGAGTCATGCCAAAAGCTTCTTCTGTGGCTGCCCACAGTGGAGTGGAGTTTGACATCTCAGGGCTCTGATTTCACCAGTAAAACAAGTTGCCAAAGGAAAGCTGACATGCTGCTGTCCTCTAGTTCCTTGAGTCTAATAACTTCAAATGCTTTACAAGTATTAATGACCCAAATCTCAGATGAGGGCTGGAGACAAGAGAATAACGATGATCATTTTATCTTTGGAAAGTGTAGGCTGTCATCTCAGATAAAAACACAGTACTGCTGAGAAAAGAAACTGCTTATCTTGACTCTGTCCTTTAATACAGGAAAAGAAAACAGAAAAGAGTAGTAGGTGATTCAAGAAAAGACAAAGTTACCAGAAATGCTTGTCTGCAGCATTACAAGCAACAGATAAAAGCTGCAGTTGTGACAAGCCTGCCAGCATCAGGGATCAGGCAGATCAGCTGAGCTTTGATATATTAGAGACAGAACATAACCTCCATTTCTTTAATCTCCCCCAAATCACCTAATTGTACTAATTCTTAAAAGTGTGCTTATTCCAATAGCTGCAAAGTTGTCAGATACAACCCATCAGCTGGGAGAAATGACCCAGCAGTGAGAGTATTGCTGCAGATGAGTATGGGATTTGCTAAGTGACATGCGGCTGACTTACAGAATTACTAGCAGAAAACAAGCTTCTGCAACCAGTAACAAGCTGCGATACATTAGATCTGTCAGGAGTGTTTTTCAGGAGTGTTTAATCTCTTCTTTAAAGAGGAACCATCAATACTAATGAACTGCAATTGCGACAGCTCGGTGCAGAAGCTCAGATTTTAAATTCTGTGCCTGACTGGTAAAGGGACTCAAACAATGCTGCGAGAACACTGGGTCTTCATAGGAATTCTGTGTTATATGATGGAAGGCCTCAAAGACAGCACAGGCAGTGCACAAAGTTACTATGTAAGCAGCAGTTCATATTTTTGGAACATATTTTCCACAAAAATACTGTGCAGAAACCAATTTATCTGCACACACATTCCCCAGAATGCAGCCATCTCAGGACAGAAATAAATATTCTTTTAACCAAATGAAAGGATGAAGCAACAGGAGAAAAAAAAAAAAAAAAAGATTGAAAAGGCCAGAACAGGTTTGGGGCAGAAATGGGGCAGAGGGGGCAGAAATGAATTTCTCCATTTCAACAGCTGGAGAAACTGGTGCTCATGGTGGTGGTGATATATTCCAGCAAGACACATCAGATCCTGACCATTCCCAGCTGCACACACACACTCCAGCTTAAAATGGGGTAAGTTGTGTCACTTTCGCAGCTTTGCCCTGGATGATAGCAAGGTAAAAACCATCTCCATAGTTGGGCATAAACTTCTTTTCTCCTTTTCACTCCTAACCTGACTTTTCCCCATTGGGCTTCTACTTAGAGGTTTCCTTTTAGATTGCTGGGAAAGGTTTCACCAGTCTCCAAAGTCAGGACACTATGATGATGAATGTGTCAACTGGACACAGTTGTTCAGTTTTCACCAAATAAATAAAAGCAAGACATCTTTAATAAAAAATATCCACAACTGAATGTGATGATACAGGCACTGGGAAGGAACAGAGACGCAAGGAAGCTCTGAGGATTTGGCCAAGAGACCAGTCAGCGCCATTTGTGCCACTTTGGGAAAGGAAATAGTCAAGAGAAACCAGCAGCACCATTAAGGGGCTTGTTTTAAGTTCTAGGGGCAGCAACGGGCACTAGAGACTCAGAGCCAGACAATTCAGCACTGAGGGAAGAGAGTAGCCAAAGGGAAACAATCTTCTTGTTGTTTTATGAGGGGAAGAATTTATGGGTTTAGCTCTTTTTAAACAGACCTCCAGAAGTTAGTTCCTGCTACTTTCTTCTGGGGAGGAAAATAGAGAAAAAGAATCAAAGTAGATTCCATGACTTTGAAAATTGAATTATTGAGCTAATTAAAACCAGGGATGAGTTTTACTAAAATCTATTGCACTCTTGTTTGCCTTGTTAGCAGCTCTTTCAAGACAGTTGGTTTTGGCTGCTTATAAGACTGCTGTTTGTGATGCTGGTTTTTAGCCAGCACAGGGGTTTTAAGATCTCCGTTCACTGCCTGTTCAGGCTGCCCTGCCTGAGCACACCCCAGCCACGCTGGTGCCAAAACACCCTGTTCAGCAAACTGAATAAAGCCACTAAAGTGCAAAGCAGCACTGAGCATCAGCAAGGGGACGTTAGCAACATAGCCATCGTCCAGCCTACAAGGAAAGGTCTTTCCTGAGCCTGAGAGAGCTCCTGGTCTGCATGTTTCCATCTTAATGTCCTCCCTGATAAACACAACTATTTTAACCGGTCAGAATGAATCTGGTGTCCAGAGCCTCTGCTGAGATATTCCAGAAGTTGGGTGACTGAACTGAGCAAAGACTTCATTTTCAGTCCTGGATGTTGAAAAGGTCCCCACCTTCATACACTTCTACCTGAAAGCAACCACCAGGCTTTGTTGGGCTGAGCCCATGGCAGCAGCCTGGCGAGCAGACCTACATCTGTGCAAGGGGCAGCATCGTCCCCGAGCCCCCGGCACACGCCTGGCCATGCCTCCAGGTTCACACAGGTTTGTTTCCATAACCATCTTCCAGGGTCAAACAAGGACACTTTCTTCAGCAAAACTTCCTTTTCTTCTGGGGATTTATTATTGATGTTACCATGGTTCCCACCTTCAGCTCAGGCCTTAAAAGTTAAGAGCATCGCTGTGTGCAAATTAAGGTAATTTTCCAGCTGCAGACCCATAGCACAAAGGGACACTGGCTCTTTTTGTTCCTTGTTTTTATTTATTACATTTGTGCAGAGGGACAAGTTCTCATTATGCTACACAGTCCTCAAACCAGCAGCACTTAAAGCACAACCAGTCAATAGACCTTTTCAAATTTAAAAGCTGAATGAATTTCAGCTGATTAAATGACTTGCATAGCTTTTTTCTCTACTGTACAATTAGTTTTAACAGTCAATACCCACATTTGATTTTTTGTGAAGTCAGAAACAGACTTCAGTCTGTACTGTTGTACAGTAACAGACGCAGAATCCAGTGAACTGATACCTTTTGAACGGATTTCCCTGCAGCTGTGCTCACACCTTTATTTACCTCCTGCAAAATTCTGGGTGAATTTACTTTACTTGGCTAAGCCGAAGCATAAGCTTATTCTTCTAGGTGTGTGCCTAAGAGCTATCCTTGCTGTTCATGCACGATTGAGTCAATATAACAGAAGGAATAAACATCACGTATTATTATGAGCACAACTGCGCACACATGGGCCTGTTGCATACTGGCATACAGTATTTAACAAACCAGAAATGCACGCTAAACTGCTATAAATGCAGTGATTATTCAGATAGTCACAGATAGGGGGTCCACACAGGGGAGGCAGATCTGAATAGCTCCAGCACAATTATAACCCTGCCATTACGCTGGATAATTTCCTATCAGACATGCCAGACTCCCCCGGCACACAACACAGCCTTTGAGCCAAAGATCCATAACCCAATTTACATGGAAAATTAGGAGGTGTCAGAAGAGGCAGAACTAGACAGGTCTCAAGGATATTAATTCCTGCTCCCTTAGCCTTGAGCTTTCAACATATCATTAAAGATCGTTGATGTTAAGACTTTTGTCAATGCCATGAAGAGATGGAATACTTCACTTAGGCTGTGCTTGCTTTGGGTGAAGACAAACCAGCTAAAAAAAAAAAAAACCAGCCTGCATCTCCCTATTCTCCCCTCCTCTCAAGCTCCTTGCCCAAGGCTGTAGGCACAAAGGGCAGTGATGACTTTCCTCTGGAGCACCCTTCCCTCCCTCCAAGCACTACCAGTTGTTAATCAGAGTTTGATACAAAGGGGTGTAGAGGGCAGCCAGCGGCCCAACCATCTAGCCTACCATCTATGAATTTATGATACAGCTGCAAGAAGTTTGCTCTGGGCCAACAAAGCAGCAGGCAACTAATTTGCAGGTGGGTGCAGTTACATCAATAACAAAGTGGATAAGGGATTCAAACTAGTAGTGCCTGCTATGAGAAAATTAACTGTCCATTTAGGCAGAGTGGCACACAGTAATGAGCTGATAGTCATATCAGTGAGTCATTAGAAGAGAAACTAGAGCTCCTATTGGATGCTGTTACCAAGTTTTAGCTCTCTCCAGAAGCTAGGGCTTCACACAAAGGCAGGGCAGAAAAGGCCATTTCCATCAGGTTTAGCAAATACAGCTGTGAGATGCTGAGGTTTGGACATGCGGCCCTCCTGCTTTCCCCAAGCAGCAAAGGCTGGAAGCCTAGAGGATCATTATGTCTTATTGTGTGTCTGAGAGCAACTCCCATCCTGGATCTCCAGTTCTGACCTTTCAGGCACAATTGCAATATAAATACTTGACTTGCTCCAGTTAATGCCTGCAGTGCTGCAGCCCCCAAGAATTCAGGAACATTAGACAGACTTGACACCATCTATAACCCAATAACATGGGCAGCATCCTTCCTCCAAAGCTCTCCCGCACAGTGTAGGAAACCAGCCTTTCAGGGCTACAAGGATAGATGGCAGCAAGTTCTCAGCTCTCCAGATACCTGGAGGGTACCTGCGAGATGTGCTTGGGAGGTCTCTCCCACTCACCTACCACCTTAAACCACAAGTCACTTCGATTTCTTACCCTTGACTTGTGGTGCTTTGTGTGATGGGGCTCTAACCCTCCGGCATTTTGACTCTGCCATAACACAGTCAGCATCAGTAGTGTATGCACTGCTTGTGACAAATCTCTCCCCAGGATCACACACATAATTTCCTCCACCTTGAGAGGGAAGCTGCCTCTGAAGGAAAGGGCAGCAGCAGTTAAAAAAAAATTTTAAAAAAATCAAATCAGATGGCTGGACCAGGACTATGACCCCATCACCATGTACATTGCTGCTGTAGGCAGTGCCACTCCTAGTGCCTTCGCACTGAATTCACACCCTGCCTTGTTAATAAGGACTTTTGAGACAGGCCATGAAATTAAACAAAAAACCAAGGCTGAGACTACCACATTGAAGGCACTCCTCTTCCTCCCGGGAGCCTGAATGCATTTTAACTAAAAACTAAGAGAAATGGCGAGGGGAAATGATTGTATTTTCCCATTAGCATTTCCCCACTTCTCCTCAAAAGAATCACCAAGCAACAGCTCCAGAAACTCATTTCTCTGAGTTAAAGTGGTGGAGGAGAAGCAACCAGGCAGCACTGTTGCAGAGCAGAGGTGGCCTCAGCAGCCACTTCAGGCTGCCAGCTGAAATAAGGACCCTGCCCACCAGCAGCTGCATCTCCCCATCCAATTCTAACCCTACAAGGCAGCAGCCAAGCTCTGACCTCTCCATAGACACCCCAAACCCTGGAGCCCAGCCTGCCAAACCAGCTGCCCCTGCAGCAAGGCACTTTCTCCTCCCAAATATCTGCTTCTACCCGCAGCTTTTTCAAAAGATCTAAATTCACTTAATGCCACAATTAAGGCTCAACCTTTCAGCTTCTTTATCCTTAAAAAGCTGCAAAACCAGAAAATTCTTCACATCTGAGTAGGGCCAGGTCATCCTACATTAAAGATGAGGCAGAGCTGAATTTGTGCGGTGGTTAACAGCTAAGGATTAATTAGCACACACTAAACCCAACCCAGGCCAGTCCCTAATTTGCTGAGCAGCCACCCGAGAAGGAAGCCGGACATCTTTCAGCAGCAAGCACCTGCTAAGACCTTTGTGGAAGGACACCCTTGACCTCATGGGGTTTAAAGTTTGGAGCTCAGTTTAGTCTTCTCCCCTTACCCCAGCTGTGGGGCAACATTTCCCTCCAGCCAAAGGACCCGCAACTCACCTATGAATCACCAACCAGCCTCTTCATCTCACCCGCCCATCTCCAAATCTTGTGTATGAACAATTAGATCTATTGTCATGCTAAACAGCCTGCTGGGCCCCTGCATCTCCCCACAACTCCTCCATTCACCATCTGGGTTGCAGGGGGCAGAGGTATTTTTAGTGCAGCCTCTTTTTTTTTAAGCAATAAATAGAAATGGCGCTTTTCTGGCTGATTTACCAGCGGTGGCTGCAGAGTGCGGGGCTCCGCAGTTGCCATGCAGCCTCTCGCCAGCAGCGAGGAGCAAAGCCCGAACGGATGAATCACACAGAGCAGCGAGGCTTTGGGCTGGTTTTAGCCTCCGAGTTGTCAGAGCGATGCACAACTCCAGAGATGTCCCTTGCAGCCGAGGTCAGCCCAGGTCTGTGTGCTGTATCCTCCAGAAAGGACCCTGCTCCAGCTGCGAGCTGAGCGACAGCTGCTCAGGGTTTACTCATTCGGATCAAGCTGGAGACTCTCACTTTTGCCTATGGAGAATTCAAGTGGCAAAAGGAAAAATGAGAGGTTTTGGACAAGGAAAAAGTCAGCAGTGCTTTTCCCAACAGCTGCTCACCACACTGCAGACACCCCTTTGGGGGGATCACAGCAGCTCTGCCTCCACAGAGGGGTGAGTCTCCCGCACCAGCACGTCTCCCACAGTGATGTAGTTCAGGTTTCTGGAGGCCTTTGCTCTCCGGTACGGGGGTAAGCAAATCTTTCTCAAACTGGTACGCAAAATGATTCAGTTTTCTAAGCACTCTGGGCGATGAAGGCAATGGCAGAGAGGCAGTGAAGTACTGCCAGCACTGGGTAACAGCATCCGTTATCCTACAGGGTAAGCTACACCCTACAGAACAGCATTACTCCACTTTAATGGGAGTAAAAGGGCTCATCCAAAGCAAAACCAAAGCAAAGACTCATAAGCTCACATGGCAAGAATTAATTCACCATATTGCCCTCCAGAAAGTGATAAACTAAACCCTGTCAGTCACACATTAAACAATTTCTGCTTTGTAGGTTGTTCAAGAGAAGTTTTGTGAGCAGATGACATTTGAGATGGAGTATGTTTTAGTTCTTTTTGCCAAGTGAAAGATATCATTTGGTTTCCAGGACAAAAACATTTTTATTTCGAAAGACAGGTTAAGCAGTTTCCAGAGTTCATTACTCTCACAAGCTTTTCTGACAGTAAATGTAGCTGGTGACTGTTCAAGATGGAAAAGAAGTACCTTGTATGAGACAGAGAAGACATTCAAGGATCTGGTCAGCTTTAAATAAGACACTTCAGAAGACAGCAGCCACTTCCAGAGTACCTTAAACACTTGAGCAGCTCGACATCTCTGCAAATTGGGAAAATGACATTTTAAGGATCACTTAATGGGCTGCAATAGCTAAATAGCTTGCTCACATCCATCCTGGGAGGACTTATTCCATTCCACTTTTGTGGGGAAAAAAAAGACCAGCCTTCACTCACCCACAGACAACGTAAGTTCCCCAAACCTCCCAGCATCCATGCCAGCAGCCTGGCTCAGGCTCTGCAGGAGGCCCTTTGTCCCCAGGTGGCCAAGTCCCCAGCGCAGACCAGGAGCCTGGGCTCACACCCTGCTCCAGCAAAGTTACAGACAGGCTCACGTTCTCCCAGTATAGGACAAGCTTCGGAGAAGGGACCAGCCAGAATGAGGCAGGAGACTGGGAGAGATGCCACTGCCATCTTCTCCTCCCAGACATCCAAGAAGTTGAGGGTCCCATGTCTGCGGGAGGGTTGCAGGCTCCTGGGTTTGGACCCTGGCCCCTCACTCCGTGCACTCACAGCCAGGAAAAGGGTCAGTGTGCTGGCAGGCGAACTTGCAATCGCACAGACCCACAGCCCAGCACCCTCCCTGAGCACAGCCTGAAAGAAACACTGCAGCAGTGGCTGTGCTGTGCAGCAGGAGCCACACGGTAGCTTTGCAATCTTAAAAAAAAAAAATTAAAAATTCAGCAAATCTCTTTGCTTTAATAATGTTCACTGGAAGCCAGAGCAGCACAGAGATATGAATACATCTTTAAAACGGATCCATCTGCCCTGGAAAATTCATCTGATCCCCTTTGTGGGGGAGGTGCAGGGAGAGGTGCAATACAAAAAGAGAGGGATGTGTTCCCTGCTATTGTCCCTGCTCAGCACCAAGGCTGCGACTCCATTATAGATCTCCTCCTCATCTGCACACAGGCAAATCTCAAGGAGAACAAATGATTTAAATGGACTGGCTTTTATTTCCAAAGAGGAGAAGAATTCCTATTTGTTCTCGGGATTGTAATTTCCTCCCCATGCTGCAGAGGATACGAACAAATGAGCAGGGAATGAAAGGGATTAATGAATGAATGAGTGCGACCTGGGCTCCCAGCTGCAGGAGCAAGGGGGGACGCAGCCACAAAGCGAGGGGCTGCCAGAACACACTAACCCATACGGCTGGTACTCAGCATTACCAGCACCAAGGGCTCCTGGGACCCTCCCTCTTTCCCATTCAAATGGGGATGCATTAACAAGCATCTAAGAAAGGATTCACTTAAGAGAAAATAAAGCAAAGAGAAAAGTAGGAAGTATTTAACATTTAGACCAACCACATGTTGCACAGAAAGGGCTGGTTTTGCAGAAATGCTGAACTCCTGGCTGCTCACACCACTCAGTTCCCAGCAGCTTTTGTTCTCCTTGAGAGCTGGACCCACGTAATGCCAGTTTCCTCACAAAGTCTTAAAAGCTGCAGAAAACCAAAAAGGCATTTGGTATTTACTGAGGTATTTATACCAAGCATTGCTCATTTGAGGCCTATTGACTCTCTTGGATGGATCAGGGACAGGTAGCTGTGTGGATGCTGCAAAACAAGCAAAAATTACATCTTATTTTTCCCCTTGTTTTCAAGCTATTTTAAGTGAAGTCCAACATCAGGAGATTAGCAGCAAACTTTGGGATTAGGATTGTGTTCAGCCTGGAGATCGAGCTGGTCTGATTGACATGGTGGTTGGTTCTTGGTACTGGCAGCTTCCAATAAGCTGCATCACTTTACCCTTTGTTCTCGATGCTCCAAGAAAGATCTTTGATTTGGCTCCCCAGTGCTTGGGAATGACAGGACACATGAAAGCCAGTTGAAAATCATCAGTTTGTTTGGGTGGGAGAAACAAGAGACACCACCTTCTAAATCTAAAGAGAAGTCAACCATCATGCTGCTATAATGTATGGCTTAACTTAAAAGCAACCTTACTTTGCAGATTAATTATTATAGTCTCTGACTGGATGAGCTTGCAATAAATCACCTGGGTGTGAAATTGCACAGCAGTTACCTAATTGTACCTTGAGCACGTAAATGTAGGTAGAGGTGTCACCTAATGGAGACTGATGTTGGGGAACTGCAGGCAGCCAGCAGAAGGAAGTCACAGTGCAAATCAGGTCAGGGGAGGAGGTGGCAAACAAGAACACTGAGATCAAAACGTTTAGGACCATTCAAACCAGTTTTCAAGAGCAACATGCAAAACCAACGCAGGATTTTCAGGGACCTGCAAATGATGCTGGAAGCTGCTGGAATTCCTCACAGACAGAGCTGGGGCAGCGGATTTGAGAGATGAGCCACTGGTCAGGACAGCTCCAGCCTCGCTAGCTTGGAGGGCACTTTGTCACCCTCAGGTCCACCTGTGGGATGTCTGGGTGACCCGTTCCCCTGCACAGCACCAGAACTGTCAGCCACAACCCGCTGCCTTGGCCCCAGCTGCCAGCACAGCACCAGTGCTGCTGGGTCAGGCAGTCCAAGAGGCAGAGGAACCACCTCTCACTTTGCTGGAGGTGATCCCAAAACGGGCACGGGGCATTGCCGAGGAAAGGTGGCACAGTCCTGCAGAGCTGGAGGAAGCCAGAATACAGTAAAGCACCTCTCAACACTAACAACACTTGTAGCCTCATAGGTGAAATTCAATTTGCCAGAGGAGCTGGGATTTATTACAATGATCAAAGGACTAGGAACAAATGCAAACACTGTCGGATGGAAGCTGCGAACACTTCAGCATTATAAGCACATATCCAGGACTCGAGTTAAGAGAAGCAGCCGAACCAGGCTGCAATCTACATCCAGGGTCAGGACCTTGATTAGACCCAGCAGGAGACGTGGATCCTTCTCTAATTCACAGCCACCTCCTTCACCACAGGCTGCCCACAGGGTTGCTCAGCAACACAAGGACTGATATTGCCAATTTATCCAGAGCAAGACCTCGGGCTCCCAAGAGGAGATGCTCTTACCTGACACTGTGCAAGTCGCATTTGCACTCAGCCATGGTGAGCTGCTGGGGAAAACCAGGAGCCCCCAGCACCCCCATCACTCAGAGGACTGGGACCCTGCCTGCATTGGATGCACCAAGCAAAAAGTAGCACACATACATTACATAAATATATACATATTTACATGGTGTAGCTGCCTGCAGCCCCCCACTAACACATCCCAGCAAACGGGACCCTGACACCAGCTCCAGTTGCTGAACTGAACGTTGCAATAGGGCTAGATCCATCCAATGTTGATGTTCTGTCTGTTTTTTCTCAGTAAATTCCTGACACGAGGCGGACCTTGCACACAAGCAGAGGAAGCACAAATCTGGGCCCATTTCTGCCAGCAGTTTCGCAAACACAGAAATGCAACAGGATCCTTCTCCAGGATGAAAATAGGTCACCACTGAAGTCCTGCAACCATTGCAGCCCACAACTGCATTGTGCTCCTTCCCTTTAACTCCAAAACACAGCTTTTTCAGCAGCAGCAGGCTCCCTGATGCACAGGACACTCTTGGAACAGGGTTTGCTGCATCCATGGCCCCTACACCAAAGCATCAGGATTTGTCCAGAGCCCAGTGGCACTGCCTGACATCATCTAGGATCTCAACTTCTTAACCCAAAGGGCCCTTTCCCAGCAAAAGCCCTAGCTGCAGCCCCTATCTACTTCCCAAGACTATATATAAAAAAAAAATATGGAAAGCCTAAGTTAATATTTATGACTACTGATTATTTGCATTATCAGGAAATTAGCAATGCTGCTAAAAAGAGCTGAGATAAACTGTTCCTCCAGCCCCCAGAGAGCCCCACAAGCCATGCCTGGAAGGACAGAAGGCAGCAGGAAAAAGAATTCATTCTTCACTAGGAAAGAAAAGTTTCCTGAGGAATGAAAAGCTGACAAAAGCTGCTTTGCTGTTGCAGAGCTCCCAGGGAAATGGGGCCAATTACAAAACCTGCCTGGGATTTAGCAGACAGCTGCTGGGAAACATGTCGATTTGAATGGAGAAAGAAATTAGGTTGGAGAATTACTAGCAGTACAAGAGAAGAGCTTTCCATGCTCTGCACCCTGAGTGTCTGTAGCACTTAATCCTTATCAACCTCTGGTTGCACAGCTGGAGCTGTGGGTCCATCAGCCTGGGGATGACAGCGATTGCCCAGGGCTCAAGCCCAACTCTCTGTCCTGCTCTGGGTAGTTTCAGCCTTATCTTGCAACAGTGGAGCCTTTGCCTCTTCCACCAGCGACTCCACCCAAGCTCCCTTGTTCTTTAACACCACAGGTAGTGGAGAAGTACATTTTGGTTTTCAGTTGTATGCATGTTTTGACATCTAGGATTGAGATGATCAGTCAACAGATCTTATTGTGTGCAACAGCAAAGGCGCAGCTCTGCTGCACCAGTAACCAGCACCTTCCAATGCTGAACCCATGAAGGGGCCCTGGTCCTGCAGCCCTGCCCCTGGACCCCCAACACCTCTCAGAGCTGTCTCCATTTGCCCCTAGGAAGTATTCAGTGTTTGGGCTGACACATCCGGTTTATTTACTTGTTTGCCTGTTAGATAGTTCCCCACAAAAAGCAAATAGTGATCTTTGGTGTCCCTAAGAAGCAAGGGCATCTCCAGGAGGTCTGGGTCTTCATTAGTCTCCAGACAGTTTTCCATCCACAGCAGAAGGGAGAGGTTTCATTAAGAACAAGGTGAGCCATTCCCCACGCAAGACAGCAGCTAACAAAGGAAATCACTCAAAGTCACCTCAGACACATACAACTTAACTAAACAAGGTTTCTTCCTCAAAGGCACCATCAGATTTCTGGAGCCATGGCAGAGCCGAGAGAAGAACCAAGCTGCCTGCAGCCCCCGGGGCTGTGTTAGCAGGTTACGTTTCCAGTGCCAGAGAAAGACACCTCATTTTCTTGCAAATAGAGCTCATCAAGAGCAACTCTTCCCTGAAGGTTTCCCATCCCTAAAGTGGTGCCATATCCCAATGCTACATCATCCTGTTTGCACCCCTAGATACAGGGCTCAGACCTGGACTCCCTCCAGCCTTAGGGCTCCCTGTGTCCTCCCTTGGAGACCCATTGACTCCTTGCAGCTTGCAACAGATCTGCTTGACCCACACAGCTTTCATCTCCAATTCATAAAAGAAAATAGAAAAAACCCCAAACTTATTTTGTCAGGTGCTCTAAACCCGGTGCTCCATTTCTCTCTACACCACCAGACAGACCCATTGGCAGGTTTTCAATCTGCAGATATGTCATTTAAATGGAATTATGCCAGTAGCAGGGATCATGCTGTTCCTGTTCTGTAGTCATGCTTTGGAAATGGATGCAAACTTATTTAATATCAAATTCTTACTTTCCTCAGATCTGTCAGTACAGCTCCCTTGGCTTCAGTGCAGCTGAAGTGCTGGGTGCAGCTGAAAGCAGGATCTAGCATACAGCACTCTGGAGTTATTAGCAGTGCATGAATAATTCGGATACAATGCCCTTTTAATGCCAACAGCAGTGATAAAAGTGCAAGAACAGAGCTAGTAGAAGCATTTTTTCTGCTCACGTATGAGTACAGTCTGGTTTCCACCTGCTGCCTCCAGCTAGCTCAGCACGGGGGAAGACCACGGCTGCCGCTGGTTCATCAAACACACTCTGGACACTGGAATTTGTGGATGCTGCAGCCAAGGCAGGACCGAGACCCCACCTCACCACACGGCTGGCTTGTCACAGCCAGTACCAAGAGGATTGCCAGATGTCCAGTGGTGACCAGGAGCCCCAGACGTCGGACTCTGCAGCATGGCAGTGCTGACAAGGGAGCTCACTGCCCACATCCCAGGGTGGGAAATACCTCCTCTTCCCATCTGAGCACTGAACGTCACCTGCTCAGCCAAGCAAAGTGCTTGGTTTAGTCAGGACACAAGATGAGCCTGGCCAATTCATGCCATTCCATCAGGAGACAAAATTCCCCCCTTAGGGTAGAAGTCATTAGCAGACTGTGCAGTATTTCTAGCTTCAATTGGCCTGTTTTTATCCTTCAGACACAAGGTCTCACTCTGCCTTTTTTTTCCCCCCCTCAAAATAAGCATTCTTTGCCATCTGGGAAAGCACTTACAGTGTAACCAAGTCACCCAGTCCTTCGTTTGATGAGGACTAAGCAGATTGGGCTCTCGCATTCACTCTCTCCAAGGGATTTCCTTCTACATGCCTTCCAAGCTTTCAGTATCCTTTTAAAAACCCTGATACCAAAGCCATATGGGCAATTTAAGAAGCTCTGGCCTTGCCACTGCCCAAAGGGGCAAGATGTCACCTCCCTGCCCTTGCCCCCCACCCTGTAGCCATTCCTCCTTCCTACCCAGCAGCAAGAACCAGTGAGACAACCTGCCCCATCCTCCACCCCCTTAGAGGCTCCTACATTTCACTCATTTGATAACTGTGCTGCACACCAGTAATACCAGCTGGCTGCAGGTGTCCTGTTCCAGCATCACACGGTGATAACAGAAGGGTTTCTATATCCAGGGTTACCTTGGGATGCGTAGGTATAGTCAGGGGACTATACCTTGCCTGTTCTCACCCCAGACCCCGCTAGGCTCGCAGGATTATTGCTAACCCACATTGCAGATGGTTTCCAACAAAGCTCATTCTCTCCTAATGCTGGCTTCTGCATGCAGGGCAGCTTGCTAGCAGGTATTTCAGAGACAGCTCAGGAAGAGGCATGAATTTCATCCCATTTCAGGAGTGCACCAAGGGTGGGGGGAAAAGGTAGTTCCTTTAGATGCATTAAGATAAAGTTACACCTGGCTCAGGTTGATTCTGTGCAGCCATTTCTGCTGGAAGAGCTTCTTGCTTAAATCTACACATCCCTACAGCTGCTGACAACTCTCAGCAACAGCTGGAACACTTGAAAGAAGCGAACCAGGCTTTCAGGAAAGAGAAGAACAAAAGCCACCTCACATTGCCTTTCACTTCCATGGCATTGTCCTCTCTTTTCCAAGTATCTTGTTCAGAGCACTATGCACAAAGATTACATCCCAGCCTGCCCCCCAAGTTCAGCCCAAGCACACCTTTTAGCTTTTAAAGCCTCATGGATGGACGGGGAAAGATTCATAATGCCAGCATTCCCAACTAAAATGAATGAAAGCATTAATGTAGCTGCACTCTGACGGAAACCATCCTGAAGCCACATCTGCGGCAGAGCACAGCCAGGGTGTCTGGAAGTTTGCAGCAAGAGGCACAGCCTTGGCATCACCTGGTGCTTTCTGATGCACAGCAGCACACAAGCAAGGAAGCAACTGCTGTAGGAGCCAAGAAGGAACTCCAGGATCGAATGAGGCTGCAGAGGGTCAATTCCCATTGTGTCCTCTATTCCCCATTGCAGATATACCCCAAACTCTTCACTCCAATTAAAGACAAATACATAGGTAACTTTTCCTCCTGTGAGATATCTTACAGCTGCACCTTTCATGCTGAACTCTCAGCTCTGGTGATTGAGGGGAGCTGAAGCACCTCTTACAAGAGGTTTGGTAGACTGCAATAAATAACCCCTGTGGAAAAATTGCTGCTCTTGCAGCTCAAATCACCAGGCAACTGCTATTTTGAAGTTCAGTGACCCCAAGATGACTGACAGCAGCAGCTTCAGGACGAACTACTGCCCCAAAGCAGGCAGGAGCTCCCCAGCTGCCCCCCTGGCAAGCAGAGGCAGTGTGGGAGCAGGCTACCAACTTATTTCAATTTTTAGCAACAAGTTTATGGGGGGGGAGAGTGGGACAGTAGCTTTGTTATTCAGAACAGATTTATGGGACAGTCTCTGCATGTGTGGCAGGAGCTGCCACATGCAATTCTCTTTGGGATGCCCCAGGGCTACTGCACACGCAGGGGGGTTCCACCTCCCCCAAGTGCTCCGTCTAGCACATCTGCTGCCAATGTGGTTTTAAGTGACTAAAAAACACCTTTGCTAAGATGAAAATTACTCTATCCTTCAGCATAAAACCTTGAAGAGTAAAAGCACGTAACTGGCTTTACAAGCTGGCCCCAGACTCATAAGTGCCTGTCAGAAAGATAACAGCCCTCAGGTACTGAGTGTTTTTCTACTTACGCAGCCCTTTAAGTGCAGAAATGTACCACTTCGAAAAATCTGCCTTTTTAGTGCAAATGGAATCCAATCACATAAAATACCACACGCACATTTGAAAGAAAGTTCTCAGGTTATAAGTCTGAAACAAAAGGGAGTTGCAACCTTGATGTGGGCTCTGAAAGTTGTGTACAACTTTGAATGCAAGAACCACTACTCAGTTGGGAAACGGCCTTAAGTCAAAGTCAGACCTGTGTGCAATACTGGTGAGAAGTCAGACCAAGTCTTTGACATCTGCTGAAGGTCCCCAAGGGACAGGGCTCATCCTGCAGGTTCCCACAAGCAGCAGCGCAGCTGAGATCAAAGACCCTCTGGGCATCCTGTCAACCCCTCCAGGCTCTCAGCTTGGCCCCTGAAGCCACACAATCAGGAAAGAGGGACCCTCAAAGGAGATAGATATTAAGGGGGGGGTCACAAGTGTCACACTGCTGCAAACCTCCTCCCGACACTCAGGAGATGCTCAGGAGTGAGAGCTGGGTACAGCAGCATGGAGCAGTGCAGAAACACAGGGGCTGGCAAGAAGATTGGCCTCAGACAAAGCAGTCAACGATGCAAAGAGGATGCTATTTGTTTGGAGACTCCTAGCACCTTCCTCCTCAAAACAGAGCATTCCAGCCTCTCCTACCCACCTCACAGGCGCTTTGCCAGCTGCCATGGGCCAGCTTTCAAGCAGCAGCCCAGTTTTCAAATAGCCCAAAGCATAATCACAACCAACCGTACTTCCCACTCCTCCCCTCAGTGCCTGCCTTGTGCCAGCTGCTGACTGGAGACTCATCCCTTCCCACCCCATCCTGTAACCGTATTGGCAATTAGCTTTCCTCAAGCTAAGAAGAAAGAAACATCCCTTTCAGCCTCGCATACAAAGAACAAACCACATACTGTAGTGCTGTAAGTGAAGGTGTCTCGACCTGTCGCCATCAAGGTGCTGTAGACAGGATTTAGTGTTCACAGGGCTGATTCGTTTGCGGAGCTGTTGAAATATCTTCATTATTTTTGTTTCTTGCTGCATCGCCTGAATCAAAATTAAGAGCCCAGAGCAGCACACATTGTTAATACTCCAACTAATCAACACAGACCTTCAAAATGCAAGCAGCAAGACAGAAAAAAAGCTTAGTGGTCTCGGGGTTGCTGGTGCAGACGCTGAGCAGCTCTTCATCTTTCCTTAGCACCTTAATCACCAAGCGCTCCCAGCCCCATTGCAGTTATGGACTCAGCCTCTCAAGCAACGCAGCACAAATGTTCACTCCATTTGGTTTAAAGCCTTGGGTGTGCAGAGCAGCTACAGAACAGTCTGGAGCTTCGTGAGCTAAAGAGACACTGTGGAGCAGACCATTCATCTCCCAGTTCCTTGCCTTAAACTGTATTTTCTCCTTTCCAGCCCCCAGCACAAGCCAAAGACACCCTGGGAGTCCTGACTCAGTCGCTTGTCTCTGACATGTCTCTACCAGCCATCTCCTTTCATGGGAAGCCCAGCAACAAGCAACAGGTTTTTGAGCACTTCTCCAGACCAAAGCCCAGGAAAGACGCTTCAAAGTACCCAGTGAGTGCAAACACATTGCAGGAAAAGTTATGCTACTTGCTCGAGTTCCATAATCTATAGCCTTGAACTCTAAACAGCGAGGCTCCTTTACCCTAAGCCAGGCGTCGCAGCATAAACCTTCAATCTGCTCAAGTGAACCGCGAGCAGGATGCCAAAGCAAATTGGGAAATGAGAAACGCTTCAGCCGTTCTCTCCAGACGGAAATAATTCAGCATTTCTCTCAGCCTAAAGCAGTGCATCATTGAGGTAAGAAAGGCTCCTGGCTACTTTAATCATTCTTGCTGGATTTAGTCCATGTTTCCTTGGCTTTTCACATGTAATTAACAATGTGCAGGTTCCAGTAAATGATCTCAGATAAATCCATATATGAGTAACAGACAGCAGCTCTAGAAATTCACATAGTGGCAACTGAAAGCCTGAATTCAGATCATTACTTGGGGGCTTAGCTAGCTCATTATGTACCACAAGCCTGCATTGCGATCATCAGTTTTCCTGCTGCTGAGCAAATCCCCAGGAATCATGCTGTAGTCTGTAGATGGTCACACCAAGGCGATTTCTACAACAAACTTATTGGAAGAGAGAATGCAAAACTTAAGCTTCTCCATTTCTCAGTCACCGGAAAGCAGCAGATGCCAATGAACCACAGCGTGCACACACACACAGGTTATGTGGAAGTATTAACTGCTTAATCCCCCAAATCCTGTTTTCAAGGACAGGGTTTTTTTCTTGAAAACCTTGTCCTTACACCTCGCAATGCCAGCCCTGACAAGTGATAAAGTTTTAGCCCAGAAACTTTCATGAGTAATCTCCTTTTTTAGCAAAAGTCTCTTCCTAATGCCCTGCCCAAACTCCCAGCTGTAACACGCTGCAGGATCACAGGCATCACAAGCATCCTACAGCAGCAAGGAATTTGCCAAAAACTCCCAGGTGAGGCTAGAAAACAGATGGGTCCCACACCTCCCAGACAAGCTGTAACACCTGACACCATTATCTGCTTTTCATCCAAAACCAAGCACTTCAGCACAAATTTAAGTTCTGCCAAACCTTGTTGAAATTAATTGCCAGATGTTCCTTTCTTATGCTCTACTGTAAGAAGTTGTCTATATGATGCTTGAGAAGCTCCGAGTTGAGGTATTTTCCACTAGAATATAATAATAATAATAATAATGCAATTGTATGCTGAACTACTGCTAGCCTGTGATAACAGGGTTGTTGCACAGTGATGATATGAGCATAGCTCAGAACTAAGCAATTGTCAGAACTTCACACATATTGTAACACACACAAGATTTTAAGCACTTGCCAGTCTTAGGTAGTTTGTAACATCCTTTTCTGTCCCAAATCACACAGAACATCCACACACAAAAGCTCTTGAAATCAGGACATGCTTCATGGGTTGCAACAAAGTCAAAGCAGATGGGCCATGTTACCCCTCTCAGACATTGTCTTCCAAGTGGTACCATTTGTTGGAAAATAGATAAAGTCAGAGCCACAAACAGCTGAGGCACAGCTGGTTTCTGCAGCTACTAAAATATTTCCAAACACCATGCCAGGAACTGCAGGAGCTGTTAACGCAGGCATTAAAGCAGGTAGCCGTACCTGGCAGAGCTGCTTAGCTCAAGCACAGGCTGTGCCTTGCATGCTACAAGAAACTAGAAAAACAATCTCAAGGCCACGCTTTCTCCTATTTTCTCAAAAAACGCTGTGAGTCCATTTACACCAAGTTCATCCAGGAGTTAACCACAAGGATCTTATGGTTACAGAGACCGCAAAAAACATTACTTGGATGCAACAGAAAAGGGCTGAAAGAGCTCAAACCTGTCCCCTTGCTCTGCTCCCTCTTGGAGTGCCAGGATCAGCAGCAGGAGGTCGAGCCAGGAGCAGGATGCCCCATTAGAAGAGGCAGCCAGCCCACATTTTCAATCCTGAGAGTCTTTTTACACTTTACCAATATTTTTCTATCGCCAACAGAAAAAAAAAAAAGGAAAAAAAAAAATAAAGAAGTGAGCAAAATCACTACGCTTATCTGCTGAGATCCCATGGTCCTGGTGCACAGCGCTAGTGCATGCAGTGCTGTTTCTCCAGTCACGTCGGTCCCGTTTTCCTTTGGGATGAGGGCAGTGTCCCACAGGAGAGCCGGGAGCAGCCGCAGCCTCCACCATCAGTTTCCTCCATAGCTTCTCATACCACCCAGATGAGAAGGGCTGGATTCTGCTCTTCTACTCATTGCCACACACTTGTACTCTTCTTCCCTGGCAGCCTCCTGGCTCACAGTCCCACATCCACCCTTATTTCAGCTCACAGGAGCCCCTGAGCAGATCGTTCACTTACAAAGCCATGTTCTGCCACCGCTCAGCTTGATGACCATTGTTTGAACTCCAAGAGAAACACCTTACAGCTGTCCACCTTCTCACAGCCCTGCCACAAAGTCTCACTGCAGAGAGCCCAGGACAGTCCCCATCAACTGCTTTTTAGGTTTCTTGCCACACACAGCTGCTCTGCCAGAGATGCACCAGAGTCCCACTCAGAGCAAAGGGAAAAAACACCCCAAACTTAAGAAAAAGACCTCACCAACATCACCATGAACAGCACAATAAAGGCCCCAAGGCAGCCACACAGAAACTTAATGCTAAAAAATCCTAACATAAACCTAGAAAAATATCTAAAAAGAAAAAACAAACTCACCCCACCCTCTATTTGTAAGCAGAGGAAAAGAAAGTGCAGCCCCGCAGGACCACCCACAGCCAGCTGATGAGACTCAGTTCGTTAGGGCTGATTAAGAGGCTTCAGCTGGGGAGAAGTGTGAGTCCCACCAGGGACAAGGCTCTGCTGGTGCCCCTGTGAGGAACAGGACCCTCCCCAACCTCTGTGACAGCTAAAATCCCAGGATTGAAAAGACGTGAACTGAGATTAGTCTTGACGTTTCTGGGTCTTGCAATCACAGTGGGTGACAAAAGCAAGTTCTGGATCAGAGCCTTTCCCGGAACAACTTAAACATGTCTATTTTAAGGAAAGAGTGAGTTAAACAAAAGGGTGACAGGCCAGAAGTTGAAAGCACAAGATGTGGTGTCCTGGGATTATGTTAAAATCGGGCCATCTGAGTAGCCTCCAAAATACATATTTTGTTGAAATTGGGGAGAAAAAGTGCTGCAACTGCACAGCCCACTGCCCTTCGTGCCATTTGCAAGTCCTCGTTCCCTTGCATGCTGTGGAGAGGCACTGCTGCCCAGAATCGCTTGGCCCCCTTGCAGGATGAAGGCTCAATTTAGAAGGAGGAAATAATCAGGCAGGAAGTGAAAATTAAACCATTCAGTGGAAAACGGAGTGGAATGGTTTTTTCATTCATCTGCCTATGCTGGCATCTTGTCAAAGGACTATTATTGGGAAACCGCAGTGGGAACCGGGGACTTTGGTAGGGGTAAAGCTGTATTTTTCCTACTTGAGGCTCAGTGACTCCTGCAAGCTATCCCACAGCAACAAGAGACGGGCTTGAGGTGAAACTTGAACTTTTGGTGCATTTCTCTGTCAGGTCCATTCGTGCCTCCCCCAGGCAGCAAATCCAGTGGTGTCAGCAGAGACACGAGGCTGTGGTGCAAGGAGGTTTAGTGTTTTCCAGCCCAGCCGGAACACTGCATGCTCTGCACAGCCCGACGTGCCTGAGCGTGCACAGCACCCGCCGTGGGGGCTGTGTGAGGAGGGGATGGGGCTGCCCTGTGCTGGATGCAGCCACTTCCAGATGGTTCTGGTGGGTTCCAGATGGCTCCAACAGCCCCAGCACAGGGCACAGCTGAGCCCATCAGCAATGCTGGTGGTGCTCTTGGGGAAATGTATTTAAGACACGGCAAAATGCAGTGTGGCAGTGGAGAGGAGAAAGTGTGGGAAATGGCATTGCAAGCGGTGTAGTCAGGGAAGAAGGGATGAAGAGGTGCTGCAGGTGTTCCCCAGAAGCCCCTGGAGGAGTCCTTGCTAGCAGAGATATCAATGCCTGAGACTAATATTAATTGACAGTAAATTAATTTTCACTGAGTTGAGTCTGTTTTATCTGTGATAGTAGCTGGCGAGTGATTTCTCTGTCTTTATCTCAACCTATGAGCTGTTTCACTTTACCTTCTGCCCAGTTCTTAGGAGGGGGAGTGAGAGCGGATGGGTGGGCAGCTGGCAGCAGCCAAGGCCAGCTCACCCTGATGGCTCTGGGACACAGACCTGAGCAAAACTCTGCGCACAGCCCTGGCACATGCTCTAGCGCACGTCCCCAGTGCATGGTCACAGTGCATAGCCTCAGTGCACGGCTCAATGCACGGCCCTGCTGCACGGCTGCAGTGCACCCCTCAATGCATGGCCCTGGTGCATGGCTGCAGTGCATAGCTCAATGCATGGCTCAATATATGGCCCTGGTGCACGGTCATAGCGCGTGGCCTCCATGCACGGCTCAATGCACGGCCCTGGTGCACGGCCACAGTACAGGGCTCAATGCACAGCCCTGGTGCACGGCTGCAGTGCACCCCTCAATGCACGGCCCTGGTGCATGGCTGCAGTGCACAGCTCAATGCATGGCCCCAGTGCACGGCTGCAGTGCACCCCTCAATGCACGGCCCTGGTGCATGGCTGCAGTGCACAGCTCAATGCATGGCCCCGGTGCACGGCTGCAGTGCACAGCTCAATGCACGGCCCCGGTGCATGGCTGCAGTGCACCCCTCAATGCACGGCCCTGGTGCATGGCTGCAGTGCACAGCTCAATGCATGGCCCCGGTGCACGGCTGCAGTGCACCCCTCAATGCACGGCCCCGGTGCATGGCTGCAGTGCACAGCTCAATGCATGGCCCCGGTGCATGGCTGCAGTGCACCCCTCAATGCACGGCTCTGGTGCATGGCTGCAGTGCACCCCTCAATGCACGGCTCCGGTGCATGGCTGCAGTGCACAGCTCAATGCACGGCATCAGTGCCCGGCGCAGCACGCAGCCCGATGTGCAGTTCCGCGCACAGCTGGATGCCCGGCCCGGTGCACGCCCGGCCGCCGTCTCGCTCCCGGTACACACTCCCTTGCCAGCCCCGGGCCGCTCCGGTCCCCGGTGCTCGGTCCCCGCCGCTCGCAGTCCTCCAAGCCCCCAGGGGGCGCGCTAGCGCCCGCCTCTCTGTGCCAGCGCCCAGGCCCGGCGGCGGAAGGAAGCGACTTCCGGCGACGCGCCCATGGAGGCCGGCGGGTCGCGCAGCCCCAGGTAGGGCCCGCCCGGGCGGGGAGGCTGCGGAGGGGCTGCCCGCCACATGGGGTCGGTGCTCGGGCTGTGCGGCTGCTGCTCTCCCCTCACTGTGCGCCCCTTCTCGCCCCGCAGCGCGGCGGAGGTGCTGGCGGCCCACGGCCGCAAGGCCCCTCCGCGTCCCCACGGCCAGAAGGATTTCATCCCCGACGGCTCGGCCGAGCAGGCGGAGAAGCTGCGCCGGTGCCGGGAGGAGCAGTGGCAGCTCCTCTCCGAGGAGCCTGTGGAGCGGCTGTAAGTGCCGGGGGTCGCAGGGCTGAGCTGAGCCCCCGAGCAGGGGGTTGTAAATTCCTTTTCCCCTGGGAGGGCTCATGTCGGGGGGCAGAGCGGAGCTGCGGGGTTATCACAGAATCACAGAATGTCAGGGGTTGGAAGGGACCTCGAAAGCTCATCCAGTCCAATCCCCCCACCGGAGCAGGAACACCCAGATGAGGTTACACAGAAGGTGTCCAGGCGGGTTGGAATGTCTGCAGAGAAGGAGACTCCACAACCTCCCTGGGCAGCCTGGGCCAGGCTCTGGCACCCTCACCAGAAAGAAGTTTCTTCTCAAATTTAAGTGGAACCTCCTGTGTTCCAGTTTGTACCCATTGTCCCTTGTCTTATCATTGGTTGTCACCGAGAAGAGCCTGGCTCCATCCTCCTGACACTCACCCTTTACATATTGATCACCATGAATGAGTCACCCCTCAGTCTCCTCCAGGCTCAAGAGCCACGGCTCCTCAGCCTTTCCTCATAAGGGAGATGTTTGGGTCTTACCATGAGTAGATCCGCGCTGATAGCAGCAGGTGGGTGTTAGCACAGCCAGGTCCCTTTATGTCCCCTCAGTTCAGCTGCTCACAGCTCCCAGGTTGGAGCTGCAGCAGACTCTCTGCTGTTCCCAGGGAAGCAGAGGGTCACACTGGTGACTCCAAGGTGAGTGTTCAGAAAGTCTCTTAAAAAGCCATTAGTTTCTCCGGCGTGTGTGTAAACCTGTAGCCTGTTTTCTTGGGCATGGTCCAGGTTACACAGCCCCTTGTTGATGCTCATGTATGGCCTTGTGCAGGCTTAGCTGACTCTCAGTGTCCCTGGCTTGTCAGTTTTGGTGGTTTCAACAGCGCTACCAGTCTCTGGAGTTTATAGTTTCTTGGGAGGTTTTCACATGCTGCCTCATGGCACACACTTTCCCTGTTTGGTGTGCGGTTTTCTGGTAACCGTTTCTCTGTCTGCAGTGAGGAGTAGCAGCAGAAACTGTTCACATAAAATCACACCACTGGGGACTTTAGAGAGAGAATGGTGACCTCCAGCAGACAGACAGGGTGGACAGTTATCTTCCCCTGTTACCACAGCTGGGTTTGTTCAAGTCCATCCTTAAACGTGTGTCTGGGGCAGCAGTGGAGACCCTCAGGCTGGGAGGGCAGCTGGGCAGGTTTAGCTTTCCTTTCAGATGGGGAAATTACGGTACTGACTAAAGATGCAGAGCAAGTCCATGGTGGACCCTGCAGGTTTTACTTTCTGTTTCCTTGAGCCAGCTGCTAAAAATGCGTGTTTACGTTCTTACAAAGTCACCCTCCACCTCTCAGCTGTTAATTTTTTTCCTGTGAGTCCCCGTGGGTGGGATACGGCGATTTGAGAGTGTCTTGGCAGCATCTAAACAATAGTGCGATATATCACGGCTTAGGCTGTGCATCTCCAGCAGATTGCCATAGCCTATGGGCAGACATCTGCAGTGCTGACTGAAGACACTCTTAACTAGTTTCTGATTGTAAAATCTTCAGCTGGTACTGCTAGATCCAGAGGATAACGTCTTTCTAAAGCTTTACCTTGTAAAAGTGCCACCTGGAAGTTTGCTGCTTTTTGACACCTCCTTGAGCTTGTTGTGTTGCTACAGTAGGAGTTGATTGTAGGATGTGCTTTTAATAACAAACTAATCTTTGACATTCTCAGGGGGAATCTGGTGAAAGCTGAGTGGAAGCCAGGACAGGGCATTGTGGAGCTGCAGTCCCCTGCGGTGAGTCTGCTGCAGAGCATGCTCAGTGTCATCATCTCCCGCTGGCCATTGCAGATTCCTTAATTTGCTGCTTCGAAGGGGAGAGAGCCTGGTTGTCAGCAGGGAACAGCCAGAGCCCCTCACGGATTTGTGCTTCTGTTCCAGGGGAAGTTCTGGCACACCATGGGGTTCTCAGAGCGTGGCAAACAGTGCCTGCTGCCCGAGGAGGCTCTGTACCTGCTGGAGTGTGTAAGTAGGATACTTGCGCAGGAATGGGGGCATCGGGTCCTTCCTGAATGATTGGAGGGTCTGCAGCAGCTTTGGACTGAAATCACTTGACTTGTGTTGGTCACTGTTGTACATTGAACAGCTGACATACACCTGCTTCTCAAGAAATTGTCCCTTTTAGCCTGTTTGCTGGTGGAGCTGTTTGTCTCCAGGCCATGGGTTCGTATGTTGTACTCCAAAGCAGCCTCTGTGTCCCTGACACCACATGTTAGTTGGATCGGCAGCCAGTTTATCCAGCTGGTGTTGCATTTAACCCACTCTTACATCAAATATGACAATAGAAACTAGGAAAGTTTTAGGCGATCTAAATTTCTGTTAATACAGCTAATAAGTCAGCTCTCTTATCGGAATGAGAGAAGCATGAGGAGCATGTTATGAAGTTTTCTCTTGAGATCTCTGTCTACTTTCTTGTGCAGGGGGTGATGAAACGCACATTTGTATATCAAATTACTTCTTTACCAAAATCTGTAGGTTTAGGAAGTTGAACTTCCACAGTTCAGGAAAACTTACTGTTCTAGGAATTTCTGGAAATAAGATCAAAGCATTATCTTCTGTTCCTTGCAGGAGTTAATTGGAATAAAAGGTTTGATACTGAGAAATCCTTTTCCTCAGAACTGGTGTACAGTTAATGAGGACATCTGAGACTGGTCAGTGCCTTCTCTGTCTTAGATTGACTTCCTGCCTATCCCCTGTGTATCTTAGACATTTTGCAATGACAGGGTTTGTAAGTTCATTAGCAGAGTTTTTCTGTGCTTCTTTAAGAAGCAGAAAGGAATTAGTGAAACTATGCAGCTTGCTAGGGCCACGTTTAGGCACTAAATCACAGCTTTCCGTGTGAGGTGTCTCTCCACCGAAGCCTGTTATCAGTAGAATGGGTGCACCAATCTAAAGGGGAGTTTCACCAGATTATGGGCATGTGATACCTTCAGTCATAACTGCATAGGTAGGACTTTTTTACCTCTGGCAGTCTGACAAACAATAGATTGTCAACATAATGATAAAAATAAAATTGTCTAGTCAGTTGTTGAGTACAAAATTGCTCCCCAGAAGCAGAAAAGACCTGTTAGATAACTTCAGCCCATCCCATGGGAGAGGTGTGGTTCTTAGTGTTTTGTTTTCTTTGTTTATGATTAAACCCATTTTTTAAAAAAAAAAAAAGGAGGAAAAATAGGCGTAGCCTAAAACTGCCTGCTGGCGCTTAGTTGTGATTGCCTGGGGAATCTACCTGCGGGATCACTGGGCCTGCAGTAAATGCTTCTGAGGAGCCACCAACTGATGGCATCTGAGGATACCATCAATTCCTCTGCTCCAGCTCACTCATTCATGCTGGTCCTAAATATTTTTGTAGTTGTACTTTGTCCCAAATCACTGAGATCATCAAAGTTAAAGAACGCTATCTCCCAAAGCAATGATTACTTTAACAGTTGAGCATCATACTCCCAGCTGCATCCTCCAAACAGATACAGCGCTGGAGTGGGAGCTGACAGCTGTGGGTGGGAACTTCTTGGCTGCTAAAGCCAGGGTGTGGGGGAACTGGGCATGGGAGAGGGGCTGTAACTAATCCAGGTGACACGTGGAGAGACATGGTTATCATGTCAAGAAGGGTGCTGGGTCCAACTGTCAGGACCAGTGGGAAGAGGCTGGTGTGATATTTGTTCCCTGTGATTGTCTAAACACCAAGCTTTTGCCCTGCAGGGCTATGTTCAGCTCTTCTACAGAGATCTGCCCTTGTCAGTCCAGGAAGCCTATGAGATCCTGCTCTCCCAGGAAGCAGTGAGCCTGCCACATTACCAGGTGTGTTGAGTACTGCAGGGACGATGAACCCCGGCCCCTGCCAGTCGACCTCTCCCGGTGGCAGAGAGCAGAGCAGGACAGTTAGGGTGGGAAGGGGAGTCATTCTCAGTTTTTCCCATTCACCTCCTTCCATATGATCAGTTCCTGTTTCCCCACCTTTGCTTTGGGTTCTAAGCCTGACGTTTTCTCCTCCACCAGTGCCACACTGTATTCACTCAGTTGTTGCAGATCGGAAGTAAATTGTTTGGTTTTAAGGTAGTCATTTAACACTCTTGCTTTCCTTTGCTCGAAGGTGTTCAGCCACTTGAAGCAACTGGGTTATATTGTACTGAGATTCGACCCCAGGTAACCAGCTCTTCCTTTCCACGCTGCTTTCTCCTTTCTGAAGACCCTGAGCAGCTCTGTGCCCACTGCACGGCCCCAGTGGAACAGCAGAGAAGAGGACTTAGACCGTGCGTTCCATCTCTTGGGAGGATAAAAGGCTAAAAGTGGCACTCTGCTTTTCCTTGCTCCTTGTTCTTGAGGAGGTGATTGGGAACATCAAATGGGGCATGAACTGAGGACCATCCTGGTCCTGCTTGTGGATTTTTTGTGCCTGAAAGAAAAGGTTTTTGTTGCTGTATTCTGGGGGCTGAGCAGAAGGGTAGTTCCACTGCCCCACTCTGCTCTCAGCCTCTCTGTTGGTGTCTCCTTACAGCACTGTCCCGTCTCCCTACGAGAGGCAACTGAACCTGGAAAGTCACTGCAAGAGCTCTGGGAAACACCATTGCAAAAGGAGGAGGAGTTCTAGCCCCCCGTAAGAATGTGGCCCAAAGCCTTTTTCCATCTTCTCTTGGGCTCTGCGGCTTGGGAACAGCATCCTTGGCCCTTTGTGCTGTGGGTGACCTGTCTGGCACAGCTACTCTTAGCTGTCCCCAAGCAGTGTGGTGCTTTTCCTGAACTTTTCGCAGTGTGGCCTTTTGTCACATCTGTACTTCCTGCAGGACTAATAGGGATAAAGTGCCTCTGAGCTTCCCAACTGTAGTGGCAAGATGCTACAAGAGAAGGGTGGAGAGGTCAGTGCAGAAGAAACACATGGCAGATGTCTCCTCTTGCTCTCTTTCAGAGGGATCACAGACACTGCGGTGCCCATCTTCCCCTTGTTCACCCGCTCGATGCAGCTTGCATGCTAGGACTGTACAGCAGAGAGTGGAGTTGCACAAGGCCTCTAGAAGTTGCCAAAATGCAAACAGAGGCTGACATAATTACTAATTTTGCTAATAATTATGACAGCTTCCAGTAGGTGGCATCATCCTTTAAGAAATAGGGGGGATGAGACTGGTCTGCAAGTCCTTTCCTGTTAACAAGCAAATCAGTGCCCGAGAAGTTATGAAATTTTAGGAACTGGGAGACAAAACTGTTGGTTTAAGAATTGCCCCATCTTCTCTGGCACCAGCCACTGAATCTCATACCAGTAAGAGGAAGGTTTCTGTCAGGCCTATGCTGGTTTGGCTGAAGTCCATCATATTTACGTGGAGATGTTTGGGTCAGTGTACATATGGGGCGTGTGGAGGCTGCGTGGCAGGTTGCGAACGTGTGTCTGTACAAATCATGGCTGGGATTCTCCTGGGTGTTGAAGTCAAGCCTCATGCAATACTGCTCAGAAATCTATTCTGCCTTTGGCATCCACTGCTTGGTTTTTAGCCTGCTTTTCTCCCTTCTGATTTTGTCACACAAGCAAACACCCTCTTTCCAGCCAAGAGGTTGTTGTCAAGGGTTTACAGACCTGTCCGAGGGTTTCTGCCACCTTTGCCATCCGTCCTTCAGGCTTGGCAGACAGTATTCTTCCTATTAACAGGGAGGAGGCAGGATTCAGAGGGAATAAAGTTTCACCACACACTCTCCCTGTCTTTTATGCTGCTGCTTCTGTCTTTAGGTCACATGAGAAGAAACCTAAGGTATCTGAGGACTTTGCAGAAGCTGAAGGGACCTCAAAAAAAGCTAAAGATGACTGTGGAGACTCCAGCTGCCTTCCCATCAATGAAAAGCCCTTGTCAGAGCAGCCAAAGGAATCAGATGCTAGCAGTGGAGAGAGGGAGTCAAGCCCAGCTCCTCTTCATACGGGACAAAAGGACACCTTGACCCCCTGTAGGAGCCAGGCTGGAGACCACAAGGGGAGCAGCACTGGCACCTGTGCACCCCACTGGGATTTTACGAGCATCATCTTCCCAAACGTGGCCCCAGACCAGCCATGCACACATCTCCCCATACCTGATGACAGGGTCCTGCCAAAGAACGTGCCAGGGAGGGAGGTTGATGCAGCTTGCTGGTGTGCGCGCATCAATCAGAAACGGGAGAAGATGTCGCAGAAGGAAAGGGAGCAGCGAGAGAGGGAGAGCAGGTACAAGAGCAGTGTCAATGCTGACCGGGAGGTGAGGCGCTGCTCCAGCTGGCAGGAGTACAAAGCCCTTTTGAAGCAGAGGAGCCAGCAGAAGGTTTGGAAACGGCCGCCACATCTCTGGGACCAAGCTGTCACTCCACTTTTGCGGCCAGATGAAGCTACCTCATCAGGTAGTGGCTCTGGGAACTTGACAGAGACCGCCTTCTCTCCCCCAGCTCTGTGAAACGTATGATATGCAACAGCAAAAGGATGACATGGAGAAACTGAACATCAGTTTAGGGGACAGTACCTTGAGAAGGGGAATCTAACTAGAAAGCCTGGGCAAAGCAGGCATAGAGAAGCCCAGTCACGGTTATAGGGAGAGAGAAGAAAGCTTGTCCTCTGCCTTTCCATCTCTTTCTATAGCCCACTCAAATGCCAGAATAAACCAGGCCTTGGGAGGTCTTCTAATCCATTCCCCATGCCCTACTGTATTGCAGTCCTTCCTGCTAGGCTGTTAGGCATGTGAAATCAGGACCAGCAAGATGCAAAGCAGTTGCAGGGTGTTCTGGGCTGTGCGCTGGGAGGAGATGAGGAAGTTGAGGTCTTTTGAAGTAGCCACTGGTGACTGTGGTGCTGCCAGCCATTGTCGGAGGAGGAAGGCTCGTGGGTGGCAGTGGAGTGCTTGGAGTGCCCTGGGAGAGAAATAGCTGGTCTGATCTTTTCCTGTTCCTTCTCCCTCCAGCTGCGCTCCTCCAGCAGATCAGCGTGCTGCAGCCCTCCCACATACTGGATGGAGCCTCCCGGTTAGTATCCAGCCAGCCAGCTCATAGCTCTTAGGGGGTGGGGGTGTCTTGTGACTGTCCCTGCTTGTGAGGTCTGTGAGATGCTCGCAGCAGCAGTTTGGGAGCTGCCCGGTATGCAGGATGCTGAGAGAATCCAACTCTGCTCCGTGATTCCATTGCTTCTGTAGCAAGGGGCTGACATTTCTCTGAAGTACCGGGTCCTGCAGCAACAGAGCTAGGGCATTGCAGGCCGGTTAAAACATCGGGGCTGCTCTCTTTTCCTGCTGTTCCCTCTGCACCCAAGCCAGGAAATCTCCCCCAGAGGTTCGATTTGGCTTCACCTGTGCCTCATCCCTGGAATGTGCTGCCATTCCTGCTGCAGTGATTATAAAACTTTGGTTTGGGGACTTTTGGTTCAGCTTCTGCCTTAAAGAGTCTGTGTGGTGGTTGTGTGCAGTCCCTGCAGGGCAGAGCAGTGCTTTGCTTCTGTTTCTCTTAGTGGTGCTTCTTGCAAGGGGGTCTGCAGAGAGGGGAGCCTGGCAGATGTGGGGCGGGAGCTTGCCCTGGTCTGACTCCAGGAAAGATCTGGAGAGTAATTAGAACAGTTGCAGGGTCAGTCCTTTGAGGAGTGACACCTTTCAAAGGGCTCAGACTGGCCTGGTTTTGAGAGGTTTTGCTGTATCTATACCCTACAGTGTTTCAATCACATACGTATACGGATGTGTTCTCTCTCGTGTAGGCTGCAGGAGGACCCAGAGGGCATGAAGATAGACTTCAATGTGTATCAAGCAGATGCTGTGGCCAAGTTTAAGAAGACAAACCCTGGGAAGCCATATGTCAGGATGTGTGTTCGGAGGTATCCGTGGGTCTTATGCTGTGTTCTCAAACACACCAGTTGTTGTTGCGGAAATGAAGTCCTAATGATCTGTAAATGACCCAGCATCTTGTGAGCTTTACAGATCATCAGAGTGCCTCCCTGGAGGGTGGTCCTGCCCACAATTTTTTTTTTCCTTTCAGTTCCTCCTTTGTTGGAGGCTGCGGCTGACAATTCCCCCAGCCCTGTGGCCCACACTATTTGGTCATCTGGTTTCTGCTCATGTTCTGAGTATTACTGGAGTCGGGAGTAAGAAGCCACAGCTGTATTTGTGCAATGCTGTGAAACTCACGTAGAGCTCAGTTTTCCAGGGAGCTGTACGATACCTGAATCCTCAGCCAGTGTAGTTCCCTATGGATTTCTGCAGAGATGTACCTCCCCAGAGCTCACTGCAGCTCAGGGCCATGGGTTTAGTATTTTGATCTTTGTCAAATGTAACTTTTAAGATCAGTATGAAGAGAGGATAGGTGTCTCCTCTCTTGCTGGATCCAGAATCTGATACTTCAACTCCATGGACAGGGGCAAAGTTCAGTCTCTGCCTTTTCTGATATGCTACAACTGTCCCTCCTCCCCTCTCTGCAGCTGTAGTAGCCAGAGCGAGGAAGGTGGTAATGCAGGTTTACAGAAGTCTGTCATGAGCAAGCAGAATGATCCTTGCCACATAAATATGTTCATTTATGAGCAAACAGACTCTGCAGAATTAAAAGGAGGGAAAAGCAAGTCAGATGTTGATCCCAGCAACCTAAACATCTTCCTAGCACAAAGGTATTAAGATTGCACTGGACTGACACTTTGCCCATACCTGTGTGAGCTACATCTAATAGGCACAGTGTGGAGCTGTGTGTGCAGTTGCCCTTGTTTTTGGCAAAGGATTTGACAGCTCCCAGTTCCCAGCACGCAGCGTGCTCTCTTGGGGCTGGCAGCCTCCTGCTTCAGCTGAAAGGGGTGGGCAGGGTCACTACCAGATCCCGAGACCGAAGTGAGCTGTTGTGATTGTTGGCCAGGACAGCTTTGTCTCTATATACTTCTTGCTTCGAGAACAACAGAATATTTTTCTCTCTGCAGCTTTGACGAGCAGATTCCATCTCTTCGGGCTTTGAAGCAGGTTACATATCAGAGTGGGGACATCCCGGTGGTCTTTGCACTGGTGGATCATGGAGAAATTGCCTTTTTTTCGCTAAAGGAATTCAAGCTGCCAGTTGATGTTAATCACTGAAGTTCCTGTCACTTGCAGAAATGGTACGGGATAAGAGGAAGAGCTTTACTCAGGATTTGTTTTCTTGATTAATGAAATATTTCAGAAAACAGAGCCTTTGATAACTGGAACCTTGGGTAGTTTACCACTTTGTTCACTGTTACAGACTTCACCCAACCAGATGACTCAGGCATTAATAGCAAAATTTACAGCAAACAAGTGTGTATGGCTTAGCTGGGCAGTTCTGGACTGGAATACATGCTGCTTTGTTCTTGAAGTCACTGTTTCTCCAGCTTTCTAATCTTGTGGACCACTAGTCTGCCTCTTCCCTGTCATCTTTGGCTGACCTGTAGACCATTAGAAAACACTTCACTGGTGATCCTCTTGTCACATGTTAAGAACCACTGTGCTACATCAGTCAAATGGTTGGAGAATCACTGAGGTCAAGCAGGGACAGAATAAGCTGATCAGATCAATGATGTCTTGAGCCTCTGTCATTCAGCTACACCAACAACTGTCAGATCAGATTCTGATCTGAAACAGGCACAGCCACAGGAAGCTGTGCCTTGAAAGCTATTTCATCAGTTGGAGGTCACAGAGAGTCACCAGAGCATTGTAGATGGCACCCCAGCCTCATGCTGTAGTGGCTGTGCTGAGATGCGTTTTGGCCACGCAGTATTATTAAACTTGGGCCACCAATAATTGGCACATTGTATCTGATAGTCTCACCAGGGCTGTACTGCAGCTCCTTCTGTTTCAGCCTGACATCCTCTTTCCTGGCTGTGGATCCTTGTCTTTGCTCTTGCAAGTGAGAGATCCCCGAGTAAAGAAAGCAGCTACAAATTCCTCATGAGCATTTCAGTTCCATGGCTGATGTGCTCCAAGCTGAGGACATAATTGCTTTCCAGGCCCTACTGTGGGAGCTTTCCACCAGGATATCCAGGTACTAAATTCGCTTTAGCCTCTGTGCAGAAGTGCTCCTGACAGGTGCCGGAAAATGCGCTCAGTGGATAGAAGCATGCTGAGCACGGCCGTGTTTCATAGCAAGGTTCTTCAGAACTGTAATAGCAACTGGCTTAGATGCATTTTATTTGATAATTTTTGAATTACTTTTGGAGATGGAGAGAAGGCTAAGCAATAAAAAAGCCATTTCTAACAGTGTGAGCTCCTCCGTGTGGTTCTTAATTTCCCCAGAAATGTTAATAAGTTACGCAGAGGAAGACACTCCTGAGGAGGCTACTGTGACCCCAGTAACACCAGCTGGTGAATGCCTGCTCATGGTCATACAACCCTGTGGCTGCGCAGCCCTGCTCCTACACCCGTCTGTTTGGATCCAACGGGCAGCGTGACTCAGAGCCTGGAAGAGTCCCTGCGTCAGTGTGCGGTCTCTGTCAACACAGGACACATGTTGCCTTCCTCCTGCGTGGTCAGAGGTATTGTAGCCCAAGGTGGCCAGGATCTGCTGCAAGCACATCGCCTGGTCCTGTTCCATGCACACACCCCTGCTATCAGATGCTGGAAGGTGAGGGTCTGACAGCTCCTCCCACACACCTTCCCCTTCCTCCTCCTCCTCCCAGCAGTGCTTTTGCTCGCATAGCCCTCTTCAAACACTGGAGTTGTTCACAACTCCAATGTGTTTCCTCAGCATTCTCCCAGACTGTTTTGCAGATTAAAGACAGTGGGAAGAGAGTTTCTAAGAACAGGCGCTGCCAGAAGAGCTCCAGTTTGACCCACAGGGCTCACGTTTGTCCCAGAATTAGGTCAAACTCACTCCCGCTGATTTCATTCTGTCTCATCTGCTTATGCCAAGGTGGAATTGTATCGATGAACTCTACAAGAGCCACCCAGTGAGTTTCGCTGGGGCAGAGACTCCCTGATTCAGCACGAAACAATTACAATTTAATAACCACTGAAGGGAGGATTGAGAAACTGTGGCTGCCTTGCTCAGCACCACAACATCTGACGGTGCCTTTACCAGGATGGGATTATGATGCAGACTGATACCACTGCTTCAATTTTGGCCTGCAATGAGGATTGGCTGGATGTTGCAAGAAGGTGACAGAAATTAATATTTTAATTGGAAAACATTGCTTTTGGAAGCTTGGCTGAAACGTCGACTGTTACTGGCCCCTTGTCAGAGGTAATTTCAAGCTTTTGCATGGATGCTGAGAGGTTGGCAGACCTCGGACTGCCATTGCACTCCACATAACTACTGATTCCTTGGCCAGCTGTTGTTCCCTGCAGTAGGATATAGACTGTCTGCTGTGTAGCAAGATAGCAGCCGTCATGTGGCTCTTTCCAGCTGAGGCTTCAACTTTCTGTTAAGCCTTTCCTTTCTTTTTTTTTTTTTTTTTTTTTTTTGCAACCGACGACCGGTTGGCACCTTCCCTGAGCTTGGTCCCTGCCCCTTGCGGGGCTGGCGGACGAACAGAGCCGGGAGTAGGGGGCCTGACACGGCCGGAGCCGGCTGTCCTGGCCCTGGCCGGTGCTCCGTGTCCCGGTCGCCCCGGGGCCAGGGCGGGCTGTGGCGCGCTCTGCCCGCGCCAAGCAGCGTGGCCGCCCATATGGCCGCCACTTTCTGATTGGCTGCGAGCGAGCCGAGTGCTGAGTTATTCATGACCGTGCCGGATGAAAGCGAGGCTCAACTTAATTTGCATGCGAGGCCCCGCCCCAGAAGGGTGATTTGCATAAGTGTGGCCCCGCCCCCGCGGGGCGGTTCCCATGCGAGGCCCCGCCCCGCCGCGCCCCTGCCGGAGGTGCCCGGGGAGCGAGGCCGCCGCGCAGGCGAGGGGGGAGCGGGCGCGGAGCGGAGCGAGGCCGGGGCGGCCCCGGCTCCAGGCCCCGCAGGTGAGCGCGGCTCGCTGGGGCTCCGCGGGGGTGCAGGGCTGGGGCCGGCCTGGCGGGATAGACTCCAGGAGAGGGTCCTCGCGGGGGGTCC